>NW_027362963.1:0-2400000 GCF_046119375.1 Phyllobates terribilis
AACCGGGAGGGGACCAGGTGATCGGGGCCCGCCTCATGCCCGACCAACCGGGAGGGGACCAGGTGATCGGGGCCCGCCTCATGCCCGACCAACCGGGAGGGGACCAGGTGATCGGGGCCCGCCTCATGCCCGACCAACCGGGAGGGGACCAGGTGATCGGGGCCCGCCTCATGCCCGACCAACCGGGAGGGGACCAGGTGATCGGGGCCCGCCTCATGCCCGACCAACCGGGAGGGGACCAGGTGATCGGGGCCCGCCTCATGCCCGACCAACCGGGAGGGGACCAGGTGATCGGGGCCCGCCTCATGCCCGACCAACCGGGAGGGGACCAGGTGATCGGGGCCCGCCTCATGCCCGACCAACCGGGAGGGGACCAGGTGATCGGGGCCCGCCTCATGCCCGACCAACCGGGAGGGGACCAGGTGATCGGGGCCCGCCTCATGCCCGACCAACCGGGAGGGGACCAGGTGATCGGGGCCCGCCTCATGCCCGACCAACCGGGAGGGGACCAGGTGATCGGGGCCCGCCTCATGCCCGACCAACCGGGAGGGGACCAGGTGATCGGGGCCCGCCTCATGCCCGACCAACCGGGAGGGGACCAGGTGATCGGGGCCCGCCTCATGCCCGACCAACCGGGAGGGGACCAGGTGATCGGGGCCCGCCTCATGCCCGACCAACCGGGAGGGGACCAGGTGATCGGGGCCCGCCTCATGCCCGACCAACCGGGAGGGGACCAGGTGATCGGGGCCCGCCTCATGCCCGACCAACCGGGAGGGGACCAGGTGATCGGGGCCCGCCTCATGCCCGACCAACCGGGAGGGGACCAGGTGATCGGGGCCCGCCTCATGCCCGACCAACCGGGAGGGGACCAGGTGATCGGGGCCCGCCTCATGCCCGACCAACCGGGAGGGGACCAGGTGATCGGGGCCCGCCTCATGCCCGACCAACCGGGAGGGGACCAGGTGATCGGGGCCCGCCTCATGCCCGACCAACCGGGAGGGGACCAGGTGATCGGGGCCCGCCTCATGCCCGACCAACCGGGAGGGGACCAGGTGATCGGGGCCCGCCTCATGCCCGACCAACCGGGAGGGGACCAGGTGATCGGGGCCCGCCTCATGCCCGACCAACCGGGAGGGGACCAGGTGATCGGGGCCCGCCTCATGCCCGACCAACCGGGAGGGGACCAGGTGATCGGGGCCCGCCTCATGCCCGACCAACCGGGAGGGGACCAGGTGATCGGGGCCCGCCTCATGCCCGACCAACCGGGAGGGGACCAGGTGATCGGGGCCCGCCTCATGCCCGACCAACCGGGAGGGGACCAGGTGATCGGGGCCCGCCTCATGCCCGACCAACCGGGAGGGGACCAGGTGATCGGGGCCCGCCTCATGCCCGACCAACCGGGAGGGGACCAGGTGATCGGGGCCCGCCTCATGCCCGACCAACCGGGAGGGGACCAGGTGATCGGGGCCCGCCTCATGCCCGACCAACCGGGAGGGGACCAGGTGATCGGGGCCCGCCTCATGCCCGACCAACCGGGAGGGGACCAGGTGATCGGGGCCCGCCTCATGCCCGACCAACCGGGAGGGGACCAGGTGATCGGGGCCCGCCTCATGCCCGACCAACCGGGAGGGGACCAGGTGATCGGGGCCCGCCTCATGCCCGACCAACCGGGAGGGGACCAGGTGATCGGGGCCCGCCTCATGCCCGACCAACCGGGAGGGGACCAGGTGATCGGGGCCCGCCTCATGCCCGACCAACCGGGAGGGGACCAGGTGATCGGGGCCCGCCTCATGCCCGACCAACCGGGAGGGGACCAGGTGATCGGGGCCCGCCTCATGCCCGACCAACCGGGAGGGGACCAGGTGATCGGGGCCCGCCTCATGCCCGACCAACCGGGAGGGGACCAGGTGATCGGGGCCCGCCTCATGCCCGACCAACCGGGAGGGGACCAGGTGATCGGGGCCCGCCTCATGCCCGACCAACCGGGAGGGGACCAGGTGATCGGGGCCCGCCTCATGCCCGACCAACCGGGAGGGGACCAGGTGATCGGGGCCCGCCTCATGCCCGACCAACCGGGAGGGGACCAGGTGATCGGGGCCCGCCTCATGCCCGACCAACCGGGAGGGGACCAGGTGATCGGGGCCCGCCTCATGCCCGACCAACCGGGAGGGGACCAGGTGATCGGGGCCCGCCTCATGCCCGACCAACCGGGAGGGGACCAGGTGATCGGGGCCCGCCTCATGCCCGACCAACCGGGAGGGGACCAGGTGATCGGGGCCCGCCTCATGCCCGACCAACCGGGAGGGGACCAGGTGATCGGGGCCCGCCTCATGCCCGACCAACCGGGAGGGGACCAGGTGATCGGGGCCCGCCTCATGCCCGACCAACCGGGAGGGGACCAGGTGATCGGGGCCCGCCTCATGCCCGACCAACCGGGAGGGGACCAGGTGATCGGGGCCCGCCTCATGCCCGACCAACCGGGAGGGGACCAGGTGATCGGGGCCCGCCTCATGCCCGACCAACCGGGAGGGGACCAGGTGATCGGGGCCCGCCTCATGCCCGACCAACCGGGAGGGGACCAGGTGATCGGGGCCCGCCTCATGCCCGACCAACCGGGAGGGGACCAGGTGATCGGGGCCCGCCTCATGCCCGACCAACCGGGAGGGGACCAGGTGATCGGGGCCCGCCTCATGCCCGACCAACCGGGAGGGGACCAGGTGATCGGGGCCCGCCTCATGCCCGACCAACCGGGAGGGGACCAGGTGATCGGGGCCCGCCTCATGCCCGACCAACCGGGAGGGGACCAGGTGATCGGGGCCCGCCTCATGCCCGACCAACCGGGAGGGGACCAGGTGATCGCCTGCCCGCCCGACCCCCCCCCCCCCCCCCGTCTGCCCACCGGGACAGGTGATCGGGGCCCGTCAACACGGTGGCAGCTTCTGAAAGTACTCTTAGTGTGCGGTTTTACAACTACTCCTGGTGCTGGTGGGTGCTTCTAGAACTCCTCCCCCCCCCGGTGGGCGCTTCTAGAACTCCCCCCCCCCCCCCGGTGGGTGCTTCTAGAACTCCCCCCCCCCCCTCCCCCGTGGGCGCTTCTAGAACTCCCCCCCCCCTCCCCCTTGGGCGCTTCTAGAACTACCCCCCCGGTGGGCGCTTCCAGAACCACAACCCCCCCCCCCCCCCGTGCGCTTCTAGAACTACCCCTAGTGCCGTGAGCGGTTCTAGAACTCTAGTGTGCAGTTCTAATACTGCTTCTGGTCGGCGCTTTTAGAAATACCCGTGGTGGGCGCTTATATAACTATGCCCGATGCCGGTGGGCGCTTATAGAACTACGCCCGGTGGGCGCTTATAGAAATACTCCAAGTGTACGGTTCTAGAACTACTGCTGGTATGCATTTCTAGATCTACCCCTTGTGCCCGTGGGGCTTCTAGAACTACACCACCCCCCCCCCCCCGTGGGCTTCTAGAACTACCCGCGGTGCCGTGAGCGCTTCTAGAACTACCCCCAGTGCCGTGAGCGGTTCTAGAACTTCTAGTGTGCGGTTCTAATACTGCTCCTGGTGGGCGCTTTTAGAACTTCCCCTGGTGGGCGGCTCTAGAAGTACTTTTAGTATGCAGTTCTAGAACTATCCCTGGTGCCGGTGGGCGCTTCTAGAACTACCCCTTGTAGGCGGTTCTAGATCTACACCTGGTGCCGGTGGACGGTTCTAGAACTACCCCTGGTGCCGTGAATGTTTCTAGAACTTCTACTAGTGTGCAGTTCTAATACTGCTCCTGGTGGGCGGTTCTAGAACTACCCCCTGATGGGCGCTTCTAGAACTACATCTTGTGGGCGCTTCTAGAACTACCTCTAATGTGCCGTTCTAAAACTACTTCTAATATGCAAAACCTACAAAAGGCAAAAAATATATCTCATACCCTACCATCATTATATATAAATGTAAAGCAAAGTTGCATATGACATATAGGGTACTTAGTACCCTATATGTCATATACAACTTTGCTTTACATTTATATATAATGATGGTAGGGTATGAGATATTTGTCTTTTGTAGGTTTTGCTTCTTTTTGCTAGTGTGAACATGCTCCTATTTCTTGCATGTCTACCATCTTAGACCTCAGTTCACATTGCTTGGTTTTTTGTCTTGTTTGCATTCTGTGCAAATTAAGGGTGTGGCATCCCCCTTGTTGAGCTCGTTAGTATATATGTCGCTTACCATGGGCCTAGGTGGTCTGATATTGGGACCCGGTTCTACTTGTCTACCCTTTTATATGCATTACTTCAACTTTGATATACAGTAAGGTTTTTAATATAGACAGTGTAGGACCGTCCTAATTTAGGGTCACCTTGTCGCTGGTGGGACGGCTTGTATACTTTTTTTGATCAAAAATAGTTCACCAAGTACCCTATATGTCATATGCAACTTTGCTTTACATTTATATATAATGATGGTAGGGTATGAGATATATTTGTCTTTTGTAGGTTTTGCTTCTTTTTGCTAGTGTGAACATGCTCCTATTTCTTGAATGTGTACCATCTTAGACCTCAGTTCACATTGCTTGGTTTCTAATATGCAGTTTTAGAACTACCCCTGGGGGTTCTAGAACTAACCATTGTGAGCGCTTCTAGAAGTACTCTTAGTGTGCAGTTCTATAACTACCCCGGTGCCGTGAGCGGTACTAGAACTACACCTGGTGTCTGTGGGCGGTTCTAGAGCTACACCTGGTGCCGTGAGCAGTTCTAGAACTTTTAGTGTGCGGTTCTAACACTGCTCCTGGTGGGTGCTTTTAGAACTTCCCCTGGTGTCGGTGAGCACTTCTAGAACTACCCCTGGTGGGTGGTTCTGAAACTACCCCTGGTGCCGTGAGTGGTTCTAGAACTTCTACTAGTGTGCAGTTCTAATAATGCTCCTGGTAGGTGGTTCTAGAAGTGCTCTAGTGAGCAGTTCTAGAACTACCCCTGGTGCCAGTGGGCTCTTCTAGAACCACTCCTAGTGTGCAGCTCTAGAGCTACCCCCTGGGGGTGCTTCTAGAACTGCACCTAGTGCCGGTGGGCAGTTCTGAAACTACCCCCGGTGGGCACTTCTAGAAGTACTCTTAGTGTGCAGTTCTAGAACCGCCCACCATGAGCAGTATTAGAACTGCACACTAGTAGAAGTTCTAGAACCACTCACGGCACCAGGGGTAGTTTCAGAACCACCCACCAGGGGTAGTTCTAGAATCGCCCACCGGCACCAGGGGAAGTTCTAAAAGCACCCACCAGGAGCAGTGTTAGAACCCCACACTAAAAGAAGTTCTAGAACTGCTCACGGCACCAGGTGTAGCTCTAGAACCGCCCACAGACACCAGGGGTAGTTCTAGAACCGCCCACCATGAGCAGTATTAGAACTACCCCTGGTGGGCGCTACTAGAAGTACTCCTAGTGTCCAGTTCTAGAACTACCCCCAGTGCCGTGAGTGGTTCTAGAACTTCTAGTGTGCGGTTCTAATACTGCTCCTGGTGGGCGCTTTAAGACCTACCCTTGGTGGGCGGTTCTAGAAGTACTACTAGTGTGCAGTACTAGAACTACCCCTGGTGCCGGTGTGCGCTTCTAGAACTACCCCTGGTGGGCGGTTCTAGAACTACCCCCCTGGTGCCATAATCGGTTCTAGAACTTCTAGTTTGCGGTTCTAATACTGCTCCTGGTGGGCGCTTCTAGAACTACCCCTGGTGGGCAGTCCTAGTACTACCCATTGTGCTGGTGGGCACTTCTAGAACTACCACTGGTGTGCGCTTGTAGAACAACCCTTGGTGTGCAGTTCTAATACTACTCCGATGGGCGGTTCTAGAATTACCCCTGGGAACGGTGGGCGGTTCTAGAACTACACCTGGTGGGCGCTTCTAGAACCACCCCTGGTTGTCATTGTGTGCTTCTAGACCTACATCTGGCGGGCGCTTCTAGACCTACATCTGGCGGGCGCTTCTAGACCTACATCTGGCGGGCGCTTCTAGAACTACTCTTAGTGTGCAGTTCTAGAACTACTCTTAGTGTGCAGTTCTAGAACTACTCCAGTGCCGTGAGCGATACTAGAACTACTCCTGGTGGGCATTTCTAGAACTACACCTGGTCTGTGGGTGGTTATAGAGCTACACCTGGTGGGCGGTTATAGAACTACCCCTGGTGCATGTGAGCGGTTCTAGAGCTACCCCTGGTGGGCGCTTCTAGAACTACCCCTGGTGGGCGCTTCTACAAGTACTCCTAGTGTTCAGTTCTAGAACAACCCCTGGTGCCGTGAGCGGTTCTAGAACTTCTTCTAGTGTGCAGTTCTAATAACGCTCCTGGTGGGCGCTTCTAGAACTACTCCTTGTGTTCGGTTGCAGTTCTAGAACTACCCCTGTTGCCGGTGGATGCTTCTAGTACTACCCATTTTGGGTGCTTCTAGAGCTACTCCTAGTGTGCAGTTCTAGAACTACTCCTGGTGCCAGTGGGCAGCTCTAGAGCTACCCATGGTGGGCGGTTCCAGTACTACCCCTGGGGGGCGGTTCTAGAACTACCCCTGTTGCCGGTGGGCGGTTCTAAAACTACCCCTTGTGGGCGGTTCTATAACTACTCCTGGTAGTTTACATCTATTCTATATTTTTCTATTTTAACTATTGTATGTACATTGGTGTGAGTGCCTGTCTCTACGGTGTCACTCTTACTTAACCGTGTATTATAGGTTTTTTAATTTCCTATTTATGCATAATTTGACAATTTTGTTTGGTTGTTCTTGATTGGTTCTTTGACATTCCTAGTTTGCCTATGGGGTCAATGCACCAAAATGAGTCATCTAGCGTCAATGAACTTTAACCACCTTCACTGCACACGTCAGTGTTGTGCTCTTCTCCCTCGCCGCCCCCCCCCCCCCAATAGCTGCAAAGTCCCACCTGTATACTGGGGCCCAAGACCACAAGATCATACTCTGGATCTCTAGCACTCCTGATGTCACGTGCAGGGGCCTCAGGAGCCTCCGAACACCACACTGACATCTGTCTGCTCTCCTCCACAACTGAGCAGCATCAGAAACCCAGCTAACAGACATTGCTGTCACTGCAAACACTCATTGGATTAACTGACACGATGTCAGCGAGTTGCTGAAGATCTGGATACTGCAGCCATGAGATCTGTGGCAGCATTAGGCAGATGGGACACTGCAGCTAATAGAGAGTAAGAGTGCAACAGAGATGGCCCTAAACTGCATTTAAAGGGTGTCAGGAAAACTTAGTCAGACTTTGCAGCCCTCTGGCGCTCCCTTATCCTGCTGGTCAAACACGGTATTGACCGAGGATAAGCAACAGGGAACAGCTGCTCTCATTTATGTCGACTATTGTGGCACGTGATGTGACAGGACGTATATATACCACCAGTTCAGTCTAGGAACATATATATACCTCAATCCCACCACCCTCAACCACCATATCACATAAATACACCGTATGCTGCCACCACCGATCTCTTAACAGGTGGATCGGGTACCCGTTAGGTAACATGAATTAGCAGGTGAGGAACGCATTTGCTCGACATAGGACAAGAAGAACGAAGCTGGTAAATAATAATAATTTACTTCCGAAAGTTGGCAGTGTTTACAAAACAAACAAGATATTATAAAAGACAATTTACATATATGCATAAAACAGTTATTAAAATAAAAGGGGTAAATAATAGCAAAACCTGCACCACGAGGTGATGGTCTCAGATTCTGTGGGGGGGGGGGGCGGCTCCCCGGAAATTAGGTGATTCCTCCACGCAGCGAGGAGTGCTTGCATCTGATGTCCCTGGGTTGGAATGAGCCAACATGGACGTTCTGGTTTTTAGTTAGTAGGCAAAACACTAGGACACACCCATGTTTACCTCACACGGGGGCTCTGTTTTGTGAACCCACCCAGCTGCACAAGACATAAAAATCCTTCATCTTCCATATCTTGGTATGGGGGGGGGGGCCCACATCCAAGATGGATACATCATGTTTGCCGTCACCAATATTCACAGAGATTGATATCAAATATGATATTTATATGACGTTCAGAAGCCCAGAAACCATTTCCTAGGTTTCTGGTGGTTTCCCAGTTATGAAAGATACACCATCATAACTGGAAAATGGTGAGCATCCCAAAAATGTGGTCCATGTGTTTGTGACAGTCATGTGCATTATTAAACTCGACATTAAAAGTTTGTACAGTTACACAATAGGGCTTAGGAGGAAATCCAGTGTAGACCAGTATGCTTGCCCTGGGCTGAGGTTTACGGCGGTTATAAAAATTCCTTGTTTGGGGGAAGCAAGAGTAGAGTTCTATGGAGGTCCCTTCCAAGTGAACAGGGGGCGGAGATATAAGACATCTCTGGCTGTCCTTTCAACATTTTTAAAACTAGGACAAAAAGATGTAGTTAGTTACTTACCGGTAACGGGATTTCTCAGAGCCCATGACGGCACCACGGAGAGAGAGGGGATCCGCCCAACAAGGACAGGAAACCTACAGATAAAAGGGCGGTACCTCTCCCGCATCCGTTGTTTACAGAGCACGAGAGGACCACCAGGTTAGTAACACAAAATTTTACAATTTAAGACCTCACTAGACACACTACGTGGCTACAATAATTAACCAATAAGTGTGCGCACCCACACGTGAAGGGAGGGAATGTACGGGTGCCGTCATTGGCTCTGAGAAATCCTATTACCGGTAAGTAACTACGTCTTTCTCCTTCCCCTATGACGGCACCACGGAGAGAATTGCAGAGAAGTGACTCATTAGGGGGAGGACCACAGCTTCCAGAACCCTTCTCCCGAAAGTCAGGTCTGAAGAAGAGGTTAAGTCTATCCGGTAGTGATTAAAGAAGGTAGAGGGGGAAGACCAGGTTGCCGCTCTACATACCTGCTCTATCGTAGCACAGGCCTTCTCTGCCCAGGAGGCTGCCACCGCTCTTGTTGAGCGGGCCTTCAGTTTCTCCGGGGCAGCTTCTCCACGTGAGGAGTAAGATAATGTAATGGCCTCCCTTATCCATCTGGCCAGCGTGCCCTTAGAAGCTTTCTTCCCCTTACGAGGACCCTGAAAGCAGACCGAGAACTATCCTGCCTACACTCGTGTTGCCTCTAGATACTGGATTAGGCACCTTCTGACGTCTAGTGTATGCAGGACCCTCTCTTTTGTGTTCCTAGGGTTAGGGCAGAAAGAAGGGAGGGTGATTTCCTAGGACCTGTGAAATCTTGATGCCACTTTTGGTAGATAGGGTTATTCTGAAAACTGATCCTGCCTATCCTCCAAGATTTGTGTGAAGGGGGGGCCTGCCAATAGGGCCTGAATATCACTAACCCTACGTGCGGATGTGAGAGCTACCAAGAGTGCTGTTTTTAGGGACGCTTCTGACAGGGGTTCAAAAGGTGCCTCAGTTAGGGCTGAAAGGACCAAGTTCAAATCCCAGGGTGTAGTATTTCGGGATGGGATAGGGCGGGATCTAGCTGATGCCTTATTAAACCTAGATACCCATCTATCCCTGGCTAGGTCAAAATTATAGAGTGCTCCCAGGGCCACAACTTGAACTTTTAAGGTACTTGTGGCCAGGCCCTGCTCCAAACCCCTCTGTAAAAATTACAGGATAGCCGTCAACGGAACCTCCCCACCCAACCTAGGACCTGAGACTGAAAGGAATTTCTTCCAGGTTTTCCCGTATAGTTTGGTGGTGACTGGTTTTCTACTTTGAAGTAGTGTGGTGATCAAATTTGGGGAGAAACCTTTGTCTTTCAGAAGAGCCCTCTCAAATTCCAGGCAGTCAAGTGTAAGCTTGACACCTGAGGATGGAGGACCAGATCCTGAGAAAGAAGGTCCGGGAGAACCAATGGATCGGAGATTGACAACCTCCTCAGCCATGAAAACCATGCTCTCTTTGGCCAAAAGGGGGCTATTAGGATTACCCTCGCTTCCTCTTCTCTGATTTTCCTCAGAACAGCTGGAATCAGAGCGATCGGAGGAAAAGCGCAAGCTAGAGGGTAATTCCAAGGGATCATAAAGGCATCCACGGCTACCGGGTTCCCTTTGGGATCTAGGGAGCAAAAAGAGCGTGTTTTTTTGTTCTGATTGTTGGCAAACAGATCTATGGAGGGACGGCCCCACCTTTGTACAATCTGCCGAAAAACCGCCTGACTTAATTCCCACTCGCCCTGCTTCAACCGAGTCCGACTGCGGTGCGGTTTTCTACCCCTTTTATCTGTAGAGCAGATAGGGATTGCAAGTTCTCCTCGGCTAAGTGAAAGATGACCTCTGTCGTCTGCATTAGGGAATGGGACCGTGTACCCCCCTGGTGGTTCAGGTATGCCACTACTACTCTGTTGTCTGAGAAGACCCTCACGTGATGTCCTTGTAGTGTGTGCATGAACTCCCGGAGTGCCTGCTCTACTGCTAGGAGCTCCTTCATGTTTGAGGACCGTTTCAGGCGTTCTGTCCAGACCCCCTGAGCTACCAGGTTGTTTAGGTGGGTCCCCCAGCCCCCGGGGCTTGCATCTGTGGTCAGGATTTGCGGTGTCGGGATTGTCCAAGGAATCCCCCAGGCCAGATTGTGTATGTTCCCCCACCACTCTAGGGAAAGTGTGGTTTTTACAGATAGCGTTAACCGCCCTTCTAAACGCCCTTTTAGTGCCTTTTCTGCTTCTAGGATTTCCCACTGAAGGGTCCTAGTATGTATTTGAGCCCATTGAACGGCCAGAAAGCACGCCATCAGGGAACCTAGCAGGGACATGGCCTTCCGAAGGGACATAGACAGGTGGGATTTCGCCCGTGATATCAGGTTTAAGATTTTTTGAATTTTCCCTGAGGGGAGACGACACTCCTGAATTTTTGAATCCAGTATGACGCCTAGGTACTCCTGTATCTGGCATGGTTCTGTTTTGGACTTTTCCAGATTCAAAAGCCACCCTAAGCAAGTCAAAGAATCCATGACTTTTTCCAGATGGGATTTGCAGTCTAGGAAGGAGCTGCCTATTATCAGGAAGTCGTCTAGGTATGGGACGACCTGGGTGTTCTGCTCCCTTTAGATGAGCCATCACCTCTGCAACCACTTTGGTTAAGACCCTTGGGGCTATGGCGATGCCGAATGGGAGGGCTCTATATTGGTAGTGCTTGACCACTCCACCCATAAGAACAGCTACCCTGAGGAACTTCTGGTAGTCCTTGTGTATCGGGACGTGATAATAAGCGTCTTTTAAGTCCAGGGCAGCCATGAAACCACCAGGAAACAGCATTTTTATTGAAAATTTTATTGTTTCCATTTTGAAGGGTTCCACCTTCAACAGCTTGTTCAGCTTTTTCAGAATCACAATCGTCCTGTACTGTATGTCCCATCTGTTTTTTTCTCAGGATAGTGGAGAATAGAAGCCCAAGCCTTTCTCCCCACCCAGGACCTCCTGGAGGACTGCTTTCCCTACTAGTCCCCGGATTTTCTGCTCCAAGGCTAGTTGCTCCTCGTTTGAAGATCTTTCAGGGGTTATAATAAAGTTTCTCTGAGGGACTTTAAAGAACTGGAGTTTCAGGCCCGATTGAATTAGGGTCAGAATCCATGAGCTGTTGGACATTAGCTCCCAGGCCGGGAGAAAACTTGATAAGCCCCCCCCCCCCCCACACCCGGGGCAAATCTTCATTGGGGGGCCTTTCTATTATCACTGGAGGGCTTGTTAAATAGGAATCCCTTGGTCTTCCTTCTCCGGTCTTCCCACCTATCCTGCTCTTTAGGGGGTTTCCTACGCATAAATCTTCTACTCCGAAAAGGCTTCCTGTAAGCAGCATTAGACGGGACAGGAAACCGTTTCTTATTATCCCCCGCTTTATCCAGGATGTCATAAAGGGCAGGCCCAAATAGAAACTCGCCCTCACAGTGGGTGGAGCACAATCTGGATTTAGTTTGTAGGTCCCCGGGCCAACATTTGAGCCAGAGGGCTCGTCTAGCCACGTTGGCAAGCCCCGCCACTCTAGCACTTAACCTGACGGAGTCCACCAAGGCGTCTGCCAGGAAGGCCGCTGCCCTTTTCATTATCAGGATGGCTTCAAGGATTGTGTCTCTGGATGTCTCCTGCCTCAGTTGTGATTCTAGCTGGTCCAACCAGACCATTAGGGATCTGGCCGTACACGTGGCAGCTATCGCCGGTTTTAACCCCCCCCAGAGGCTTCCCAGGAACCCTTTAAGAAGGTGTCTGCCTTTTTATCCATGGGGTCTTTCAAGACACCCATGTCTTCAAATGGAAGGAAGTATTTTTTTGAGGCTTTGGCTATAGCGACATCCAGTTTCGGTGCTTTCTCCCAAAAGGAGCATACGGGGTCCTCAAACGGGTACCTTCGTTTAGGGGAAAGGAAGCCCTTCCTCTCAGGTCTTTTCCACTCTTTCATAATCAGCGAATGAACATGTTCATTGAGTGGAAAAGATCTCCTTTTTTGCTGTTCTAGGCCACTAAACATGTCTTGTATGGATTTTTTGGGACGGGGATCTGTTAGACCCATGGTAGACCTGACTGCCTTGATAAGGCTGTTTCCTCAACGGGAAAACAGCTCCGACCTCCTCTAACTGTAGACGAGGAAGAGGAGGAGGAAGAGGTGGAAGTGTCCGAATCCCCGTCATCCTCAGAACTACTAGATGTGGACTCGGGGGGGGGGGGGGGGGGGCCATATGTTTTTAGTTTTCTTTAATCTTTTGCCCTGAAAAGATTTAATAGTGTTTTCAACTTGCGACTTAATTAGGTCTCTAAGATCAGAGGCAAATCTCGGGGTTCCCTCGCATATGGTCTGCTCAATGCAGGAGCTGCAGAGTCTCTTTTCCCAAGTAGTGGGCAAGGCCTCAGTGCATAATGCACAAGTCCTATTTTTTGTTTTTCCTGTACTCTTTTTCCCTACGGGAGACAAAAGAGAGAGAGCAAGGGCCCCTAGTTACAAAGTGGACTTTCACGAAGTTCACTTACCAACCAGACGGAAGAGCAGGTACCGGTTCAGGATGTGGAGCCATCTTTGTAGCCGAAGTCCTCCTGGAAGATGCCGAGGTGGAGTCCTTGCTACGCTGCGACGATCTGCCAGAGCGCCCGCTTCCACTCCGGTCCTGGCCTTCCGGTCCCTTTTTCCATTGGGTTGGCAGTGGTGGTGGTGACTGAGGATGTAGCTGCTGCTCCTCAGGTAGGTCCTGGTCACTCATTGTTAGTTTTTTTTTTTTTTTTTTTTCTTCACACAGCGTGCCAGAGCCCAGAAGAGCAAATACTGGCGTCCTCTGCTGTGTTTTAAGTGCCTGTAGTGACCTGGCCCCGCCTTGCTCCCCCGCACCTGTGGGGGAAAGCGCTCACCTGCACAGACTGGTTACCCAGTCATGCATTGCAGCGACGCGTCATCCGGGGGAAATTGCGCAGTGAACCCGGAAGCTTAAATGCATGTTGCCGGGCAGCGTGCGTTCTCACCTCTGCAACCAGGGGGGTCTAGCACAGTCCTGGCGGCCTCCTCTTCATCCAGACCCCCCTCCGCAGACCCCAAAGGCCCACTGACCTCAGCAGTGGCGCTTCAGGACACCGCACCAGCCGAGGCAGGGGGACCCCCGCTGCCTGGATCGGACTGGCCGGGCCTGGCATCCCACGACGTCCATCTTCTGGCACCCCGCAGGTATGCCTCCTCCGGACTGTAGGGTCCCGTCAAGGACAGGAAACCAACTGATGCGGGAGAGAGGAACCGCCCTTTTATCTGTAGGTTTCCTGTCCTTGAAGGGCGGATCCCCTCTCTCTCCGTGGTGCCATCATGGGTGAAGGAGAAATACATTTTGCCTGACAAAGGGAATGTCACCAGGTTTATTGCCACCTGATCTGAGCACAGCACAACGTGGGGACAAAGATCCACAATTCCAGCGACATGTTGCTTTCTGGGCTGACTGCTGTAGTTTTGATAAGTGATCCTCCACCAGCAGGAGACTGCCACCAGAGGACTAGTAAAGCTGCTGCCATGTAGTCCAACCCTGTCCCCACAACTGATGAATAGCTCTGTACAGTGTGCATTGGTAGCTTTCTGCCTATCAGTGGTGTGGGTGGGGTTATACAGAGCCCAGCATTCAGAGAATTTGTAGATCTGCAGCAGACACATTTACTCTGAACTGCACCAAGCGATCCATCACTGTAATCAGGGTCTCTGCCCCTAAATCACCCTGCTCTCAGATGGGGCAGCAAAATCCTGGTGACAAATTCACTAACCCCATCCAGCTTCAGGTGCAAGTATTAGAATTGATTCTGATGCTCAAAATTAAATGTAAAGGCCAGTGGCTAATGGCAGGCAATAGGTACAGCAAAGTGTGGAAAAGTTACCTGCAGGATTGTAGGGAACAAACTTCTCAATGTCGGGGTACTGCAGCTCATCTGTCTTATCAGAAGTGCCAGAAACCTAGTGGGGAACAGGAACCAGGTCACAAGCTTCATTTATCCAGGGTTTACCATTAGGTTCTCCATATATGATCTAAAATGGAGTCAGCCAAGTCCTTGTGGCATAGCTGTGGCCTGGCCATACACTGTTTGGCTAGCAGCCATCTCTCCCAACATACAGATGAGCTCTCATGTGTTCTGTGGGGAGGAGGGTAATCTGCTGCCTCTAAGCAATTTGTGCCTAGAGAACAAGGAGCGGGTATTTGAAATGAACATTTGTTAGGTGAGGAGACCCCCATACACATTACACAGCTAGATTAGCCAGATATTAGCCCACTTTAATCCAACAGAAAACAATGGGACTTGTAATTGTGGCGCCCCTGAGGGTTCAGTCGCCACAGAGGTACTGCACCTCACCCAGAGGTGTGGTGTCCCCTTCTCTCAGGTAAGGAGGTAGTGCTGCAGAGAACCCCAACACCCGCATTCAACACCACACTGCTCCAGGCCGGCTGGAGGAACAACATGCATGAGCACAACTGCTGAGCCCTGTCCCTGGCTGGAGTAGGAGGAACCCAGAGGTAGGGGGAACCAGTAGTGGGTGTGGGTGGAGGAAATAGTTTAAGGGAGCACTATAGTAGTAGGTATATAAAGGGGAGCCATTTTAGGGTGGCAGGAGAGTTCGGTAGAGGAGTCAGTGGAGAACAGTCAGGGAGCAGAGTCTCTTTAGGTGCTCTGCTCCTCAAGCAGGGCCCGGTGCTAGAGGCTCAGGAGGGGAGCAGAGGAGTAGGCTCCGATCTAAGGAAGGGGTCCTAGGGGGTACGGGCGAGTGCAGGACAGCACCCGTACGCCCTGCATCTGTCAGAAGACAGAGGGATCGTAGGCCGCAGGAAGGGGACCGGCCCCTGGTCCAGCCGTGTAACTCCAGGTCTCGGCTGGGAAAACCGGAGCTTCTGGCTTGTATAGTAAGTTGCCGAAGCATCATTCTAATCCTCGTGAGGGTCAAGCAGGTCCAGGAACTCCAACGTACAGGAGGGGCTTCAGAGCACCCGAACGGGATTGAGAGTGGGAAAGAGCAGGGCAGGAGTGAGAAAGCTAGACCGTCTTCACGCTGGGTCTAGGAACACAAGAAAGAGGGGTTGTCAGGTGCTCCTAATCTACCTGAGGAAGTGCTGAACCTCTGCCTGGTGAACGCAGTGCGACGTGGGAGGCCGACAACTGTACAGTGCACCAATGGAACTGTCATAAGAACTGTGAGTAAAGACTCGGATGACTGCACCGCACTGCCTCCGTCCATTCTTTATCTGCGCCATCTTTCCCTCCCTGCACTACAACGCCCAGCGCAACTTTCACCGCCCTGGAGCAAGCTCTATCTGTGGAGAGCCACACCATCCCTGCTGCCTTAACACCAGCTCCAGAGGACTGCTCCACAGCGGCGGCTCCCTTTGGCCGCATTTCACAGGTGGCGTCACAAACACTTTCCCCAGATCCCCCAATATCTTCCCCTTTTAACTGACTGCCCTGGGTCACAGACCAGGCCAGCCACGGTGATATCCCCTATACCGGCATCCATAGGCCCGGCTGCCGAGTACCCCACGGCCCAGGGGGCGCATCATAATAGTAGAAAATGCCATGTGATCTTCTTGCCGATGTTTCCTATAGTATTTTAGGATTATGTAGCTACAAAGCCGCACTTAGAATATTGTGCACAGTTCTGGGCTCCGGTGCTCAGGAAAGACATATTGGAGCTAAAGAGGGTACAAAGGAGGGCGACTAAGGTAAAGGGAATGGAGGGACTAGAATACCCAGAGAGGTTGTCAAAATTAGGCCTATTTACATTGGAAAAGAGAAGGCTTAGGGGAGACCTCATAAACATGTATAAATACATCAGGGGGCTGTACAGAGATCTCTCCCATGACCTGTTTATACCAAGGATGGTGACAAAGACGAGGGGGCACACTATGCGTCTGGAGGAAAGGAGGTTCCTGCACCAGCATAGAAGGGGATTCTTTACGGTCAGAGCCGTGAGACTCTGGAACTCTCTGGGAGAGGAAGTGGTGATGTCCAACTCACTTAATGAGTTCAAGAGAGGCCTGGACGCCTTTCTTGAGAACAATAAAATTACATCTTATGCTTAGTGATAGTTAATTAATCCAGGGATTTAATCTAACTGCCAGATTGGTGTCGGGAAGTGAATTTTTCGTCAATGATGTAAATTGGCCTATACCGCATGGTATAGGAATAGCGGAATAGCTGCAGTGCACAAGAAATAGGCTGAACTGGATGGACGCTTGTCTTTTTTCGGCCTTATAAACTATGTAACTATGTAAAGTCTGTACATCAGTACAGGGCAGAACACAAGAGCGGTGTATGATCCGAGCTGCGGTAATACATTATACCTGTATAACAGCTGGCGCAGGCTTTGGCACTTTCCGGTCTCCTTTCAGAGGCTGCCCGTTCTTCTGGGTCATTACTTGCTTGTTGACATTTCCTAGAGCTTTTCTTGATGTTTTCCCACATGATACAGAACTGCGCACTTTGTCCTGGTGGCTTTTGACAAGTGACTTTCCTTTAGGGAAATCTAGATCATGTGAGGATGGTTCCTGAGCCAACCATGTGGAGCATCAATGGGCATGAAAGTGAAAGATTGCCAACACCAAAGCTGCAGAGGCAAAAGTCTTTAAAATACACAAGGAACAGAATTATGCCCACCTGGATGTCAGGTGTACTAGTAATCCCAGCACCCAACCCTCATGCCCAAAAGGACTACATCATTTCTGCACTAAAAGTATTTCACGTGTCAAAACCCCACTGAAGTGGCACTTTAACCCCTTACCAACATGATTTGCAGTTACATCATATGCCAGCTCTGACTTCTTGCCTGGAAGATGATGCCTGTGATATTTAGCCATCATCTGCCTTTAATAGCCACATGTAGAGCAGAGCTCCACCTGTTAGAGATGGACAGCAGCATTAACAGCGAACTGAGAAGGGAGTCATGCCATGTGCCCATCTGTGCCCCTGTAACACGATCGTGGGATGCCATCACTGCCAGGAAGGAGTCTGCTGAAAAGACCCATGCCTGTCATGACAGATCTGTGAATGCTGGCTATATACTGCAGTATTGCTGTACATAACACAAGAAACCAGATGATTGCATGTTCAAGTCCCCTAAGGCTATGTGCCCACGATGCAGAAATGCTCCGGATTTTTCCTGAGCGTTTCTGCATCTCCCCTGGAAGACAAAACGCATGCGGATTGTACATGCGGATAGTACATGCGTTTTTCCTGCCAGGGACATGCGGATGTGAAGCGTTCTTCACATGCATTTCCACATGTGGGTTTTCAAGCGCTTTCCAAGCGATTTTAGCATCACTTAGAAAGTGCTTGTCAACTTCGTCACCGGCATGGATTTATATAGTGTGACCCGAGAGAATGTCAAAAAATAAATCTATACTTACCATCCGATGGCCCCCGGAGTCTTGCTTCACTCAGTGCTGACTGCCGGCAGTTCGCGGTACACTGCGCTGAAGCACCTGCCGACGTCAGCGTTGTGTGACCCGTCACAAGAATATGACGTCAGCGCAGGTCCTTCAGTCCATCGCGATTTGCCGGCATGAGAGGAGGAGCGCAATGGGGGCTGCCAGAAGGTAAGTATCATATTTATTTTTTATTTTATTCTTTTTTTCACAGTTTCTATGGTACCTGGGTCCGGAGGAGAGTCTCCTCTCCTCTACACCTGGGTACCATCCGCACATTGGAACACGTGGATTGCGCATCTACATATACAGTGATGCGTAGTCCATGCGTTCTAATGCAAGTCAATGGCAGCGAAAACGCAGCACTTCCGCAAAATAATTGGTAGTGCTGTTTTTTTTTCCCGCAATGATAATCCGCAGCTGAAATTTCCACAGCATGTGCACAGCACAAGCGGATTATCATTGGGGAAGATGGCAGGCCTTCTACCATGCGTTTTTAAGCGTTTCTGCAGCGTTTTTGCCGCTGCGGAAATGCTTAACCGCTTCCCGACCACCCACTGTACATAAACGTCCACGCTGCCTGGGCTCTGCGCAGCACGGACGTTTAAAAACGGTGGGTGGTCTCGCAGCGCTCTGGACCCCCAGGGTCCTTCAAGAGCGGTGCAGAGCGATATCTGTGACAGGGAACATCATCGGGACCTGATTGGATCAGGTCCCAGTGATGTTAACCCTTTGCTGTCTTCTATATGCCGCGATCTATAGTGATCGCGGCATATAGAAGACAGCAGGAGGAGAGGGGGTGATATACTTACCTCTCCGAAGACCCCTGATACCTTCCAGGACCTTGGGTTGCTATGGCAGCTGGAGGTCACATGACCGCCTCCAGCTCTGCCATATATGGTGTCCTGCCAGGGTCAGCCTGCAGCTGAAGCCTGGCAGGACACACTGACTGTGTGAAGATCTCATGTAATGTAATACATGTCTATTACATTACATGAGATCAGCATCAGAAAAATAAAAATTATTGTCCCATACAGGGACTAAGTAAAAATGTAAAAAAAAAAAAAATGTTTTGAAACTGTTAAAAAAAAAAAATAAATAAATAAATTAAAATAAATAAAATATTAAACCGATAAATCAGTATATTTATGCAAAAATAAAAAAAGTACACATATTTGGTATCGCCGCGTCCGAAACAACCTGAGCTATAAAACTGTCACACTAACAACTTCTGTGCACACCGTAATAAAAATAAATAAACGGAGCAAAAAACTATGCTTTTTCCTCATATCGCCAAACAAAAAGTGGAAAAAAATGCGATCAAAAAGCAAAATGGAAATAAAAATGGCACCGCTGAAAAAGTCATCTTGTTCCGCAAAAAAAAAGCTGCCATACAGCTCCATCAGCCGAAAAATAAAAAAGTCATAGCGCTCAGAATAAAGCAATGCAAAAAAAATATTTTTTCTATAAAATTGTCTTATTCTATAAAAGCACCAAAACATAAAAAATATACAGTAAGTGTAGTATCGCTGTAAACGTACTGACCCGAAGAATAACGCTGCCTGATCACTTTTACCACACGCAGAACGGCATAAAAAAAACCTCAAAAAACAATTCCTGAATTGTTGGTTTTTGTTAATTTTACCTCCCAAAAAACGGAATAGAAAGCGATCAAAAAAATGTCACGTACCCAAAAATGGTACCAATAAAAATGTCAACTCGGCCCGCAAAAAACAAGCCGTCACATGACTGTCGGCCGAAATATGGAAAAATTATAGCTCTCAAAATATGGTGATGCAAAAACTAGATTTTGCAAAAAAAAAGCATCTTCGTGTGTGACAGCTGTCAATCATAAAAACCCGATATGAATCTGGTATCTCTGTAATCGCACCGACCTGAAGAATAAAGTAATCTCATCACTTATACCGCACGAGGAACGGCGTAAAAAAATAAATAAAACCAATTCTTCACCTGCTACTGATTTGTTTATTATGTCTCCCAAAGATCGCAGTAAGGCTCTGCCCACATTTATCCTGCGTTCTGCGCTGAGCGCTTACACCAGAGTTTCCGTGTAAATCTCTGAAATACGTGATTCAGACGGAACCCATGACGGAAGATTCCCTGTAACGAGGCAGATATAGGCCACTGTGGATGCCGTCTGGCCTGGGATCCCACAGTGTCAGTTTTTTTAGGCGTGCATAAAAGTGCGGTTGGCCACAGTTTTGTGTACTAATGAAAAAAAGGACACCGCTAAACAGAGGCCAGACGGAGTCCAGAGTAACTCTGCTGCCTCATTATAGTGAATGGATCCTGCAGGGGGTTCATCTGAATTACATCACTTGGAAATTTAGATGGAAACCCCGATGTAAGTGCTCAGCCTAGAGCGCCGGATAAATGTTACGTAAAATGTTCCCAATAAAAGCTTCAACTCAGTCCTCAAAAAAAGCTAGTCCCCACTCAGGTCCGTCATCTGTTAAAAATATAAGGGACTTCCAAGTTACTGGTAGCAGAAAGGCTCTGGAAAAGCGAAATGGCCCTTGCCCCCCAAAAGAAATTCAGAAAATGTTGTGCTCCCAAATCCAAATGCCTATTCTACAATAATTTGTTCTCCAATTGTCAAATAGCACTCCGTCCCCCCAGATCTCGCCGTATGGCTGAGCGGTACAATACAGCCACATATGGGGTATTGACACTTTTAGAAGAAATTGTGTGACACATTTCGGCACCATTTTTACCCATTGCCCTGTGTGAAAATGTAAAATCTGAGGGTAAAACATTTTTTTTGTGGTAAAAATATAATTATGCTTTTTTCACTGCCCAATGGTATAAATTTAAAAATTGAAAAATACTCACTACTTCCCTAGATGAATTCCTTGAGAGGTGTAGTTTACAAAATGGGGTCACTTGTGGGGGTTTCTGCTGTTTCGGCATGTCAGCGACTCTTCAAATGTGACATGGTGTCTGCTGCCTATCCCAGCCAACATAGCGCTTCTTTCTCTTCCGAACCCTGCCGTACACCAAAGCAGTGCTTTTCCCCCACATATGGGGTATCAGCGTACTCAGGAGAAATTGCACAACAAATTTCATGGTGCAATTTATCCTGTTACCCTTATGATCATACAAAATTAGGGAATGAAAAACATTTTTTGTGGGAAAATGTGAAAATTTTATTTTTATGGCTCAATATTATAAACTTCTGTGAAGCACTTGGGGGTGCAAGGTGCTCACCACACATCTAGATAAGTTCCCTAAGGGGTCTAGTTTCCAAAATGGTGTCACTTGTGGGGGGTTTCAACTGTTTAGGCACATTAGGGGCCCCCCAAATGCAACATGGCGTCCGTTAATTATTCAAACAAATTTTACATTCAAAAATTCAAATGGCGCTTCTTCCCTTTCGAACCCTGCCGTGCGCCCAAACAGTGGTTTGCCTCCACAAATGGGGTATCAGCGCGCTCAAGAGAAATTGCACAAAAAATTTTGGAGTCCATTTTTTCCGGTCACCCCTGTAAAAATAAAAAAAAATTGGGTCTAAAGTAACATTTTTGTGAAAAAAGTTAAATGTTCATTTTTTTCTTCCACATTCCAAAAATTCCTGTGAAGCACCTGAAGGTTTAATAAAGTTCTTGAATGTGGTTTTGAGCACCTTGAGGGGTGCAGTGTTTAGAATGGTGTCACTTTTGGGTATTTTCTGTCATAAAGACCCCTGAAAGTGACTTCAAATATGATGTGGTCCCTAAAAAAATGTTTTTGTTAATTTTGTTGGAAAAATGAGAAATCGCTGTTCAACTTTTAACCCTTATAGCTCCCTAACAAAAAAAAATTTTGGTTCCAAAATGGTGCTGATGTAAAGTAGACATGTGGGAAATGTTATTTATTAACTATTTTGTGTGACATATCTCTGATTTAAGGGCATAAAAATTCAAAGTTTGAAAATTGCAAAATTTGGGCCAAATTTCCGATTTTTTCACAAATAAACGCAAGTGATATCGAAGAAATTTTACCACTATCATGAAGTACAATATGTCACGAAAAAAGAATCTCAGAATCAGGGGAATCCGTTGAAGCGTTCCAGAGTAATTACTTCATAAACTGACAGTGGTCAGAATTGTAAAAATTGGCCCGGTCACGAAAGCAAAAACAGGCTCTGGTGCGAAGTGGTTAAACAACTAATCGTGGGCACACAGCCTAAGGGGACAAAAAGGAAAAAGTTTAATCTCTACATTCAAATCACTCCTGCCCCTCTATGACCCATTTTAAAATAAAACATATGGGCGCTACTTCTGTAAAAGTCCAATCAAAATATAAAAATAATTAACCTGATCAGTGAACGGCATAAAAACAAAAACCCTCATATGGCTGTATGGACAGAAAAATAAAGCTACTGCTCTTAGAAGAATAAGAAAAATGCAGAGACGGGAAATAACATGGTCAAGAAGGGGTTAAATTCTGCCACTTCTATAGAAAATTGAACCCATTTTGCTGACTGCCTTCAATGGCAGCCAAATAAGGCAGAGGGTTAGAGGAATACCGACCTTATATTGTAGACTTCTAGGATGCTTAAAAAGTGGACATTCCCTTTAAGCTACATTGTGCAGACAAAGCCATGGCAGTGTAGAAGGCCGACAAGATCTCAGTGGAAAGGCTGCAGGTTTGCGTCTGCATTAGGCAAGTTATAGAGGTAGAAGTGTTGGGACCTTGTTGCTGTGCAGGTAGAATCTGGAGCCTCGGCACCGTCCTGCGGAGCCCATACTACAGGGAGGAGGAGCAGCGCCATGTGTAGTAATCTGAGCAGGATAGTCAGTGTTCAGCCAGCACTGATGGAGACTGACACCCCAACTCATTACCCAATACATGACCGGCTTAAAGACCCTCTCCCATCAGAGCTTATCCTCTTACTATATTGTAATCAGATTATACAGCACTGTACTTACAGCTGCTCATTATACCTTTCTACTGGGCTAATTATTCTCTTTTCTCTGCTCTATGTAGAATTAGCTGGGTCCCCTCCTGACCCAGCCGCTCTCATCCCCCTGCCAGGGACTTATGACTCCTACAAGGAAAACTGACCTCCTGTTTCTACATACAGCTTATAAATATTAGCAAAAATGTCCAATCACATTGTAAATATAACGACATCCAAAAATGTGTGTGTCCAATAGACATTCCACACGGACAGTGTAGAGCAGGGGTCTCACTCGGCTGGGTATATGGGCCGCATATGGAAAAAAATAGATTTTGGGGGGCCGCATTCTTTGCAGGTCAAAGTGACATTTTTAGTGATGCCATTTTTTTTGTATACACCGTCTGAACATTTTTGCTGTGTTTATTTTTTTATAGCTTGGGTCGTTACGGATGTGGCGATAATAAATGTGCACTTTTTGTGTTTACTTTAGTTTATATATAAAGCAGCATTTTTAGTGGCAAAATATTTTTTCTTGCTTTATTTTTACAATTTTGTTTCCCTCTTTTGGCCACATAGAGTAATATAGTTTCAGAATTAGCACCATATATAGTAATTCTGTCAAACATCTAGTAATGGGCCCCATCCTGGTGGTCCCCACCTTGCAGTAATGTGCCCCATCCTGGAGGTCCCCACCTTGCAGTAATGTGCCCCATCCTGGTGGTCCCCACCTTGCAGTAATGTGCCCCATCCTGGTGGTCCCCACCTTGCAGTAATGTGCCCCATCCTGGTGGTCCCCACCTTGCAGTAATGTGCCCCATCCTGGTGGTCCCCACCTTGCAGTAATGTGCCCCATCCTGGTGGTCCCCATCTTGTAGTAATATGCTCCAATTTTGGTGGTCCCCTTCTTGTAGTAATATGCTCCATCCTGGTGGTCCCCATCTTGCAGCAATGGGCCCCATCCAGGTCCCCTTCTGGTAGAATTGTCCTCTGCGATTAAGAAAAAAAAATAAAAAAAAGATTCCTCTCACCTGTCCTCCATTCCCTCTGCGTCCTTTGTGCACATGTGGCCCGCGGGCACAGACCCTTTGACGATCCGACCTGGTCCAGGAGGAGCAGCTGACAGCAGCGTTGCATCGACGCGCACATACCAGCTCTCTGCACAGCATTTCCAATGCCAGCCGCCAGCCAATCAGAGGCCAGCAGCTGACATCTGCGCATGGTAGTGACGTCAAGAGGTCTCTGCCTGCGGGCCGAATAAAGGAGCCTCAGGGGCCTCATGCAGCCCTCTGGCCACGTGTTTGAGACCTCTGGTGTAGACGGTTATGTAAAAGAATGGGAAGCCACTAGGTGGCAGCACAACGTCACATAACAGGATTTTTTATCCAGATGGCTGTGAATCTACTAGTCATTAGGTTACCTGACTCAAGTAATCATTCATAGATCTCCACAGCCAAATGTAGATGTATTGAAGTACAACAGTGAGAGCAGAACCAGTTAGGCTTGTATTTTACCAGTGAGATTCAAAGACACAATTTAAACTTCCTTGACATTACAATAATAAATACCAACCAAGGCCGGTTACCACAACACTGAAAACTGACAGCCACAACTGGGTTACTATCCTGGCAGAGCTACCATCCGGCTCCCCTACATAGAGGAATACCGAAAAGCCAATATATACGCCTAAGGAGAAATTGCTCAACGGTGAATGAGTACATGATAAAATCGAGGGAATTACAAAAACGCTTCCTACAAAAGGGATATCCTAAAAAAGTGCTAGGCCAACGCCCTTACAAGAGACAGAAATTCTCTATTGACCCCTAAAGCACGAGAACAAGATAATGAGATCCATCTAATAGGAACCTACGACGACCGAAATCAGGGGGTGATGAACATACTCTATGATCTTTGGGCAATTTTGAGATCAGATAAAGATCTGCAAGATGTGGTCCCTGAGAGCCCCAGGGTCACATACAGGAGAGGCAGGAACCTTAGAGATCACCTTGTGCGCAGCCACTTTGTGGAGGACAACACGGGCAAAACAACGTGGCTGAGCAGTGACACCACGGGGACTTATAGATGTGGTGACTGCAAAGCCTGCAAATACATCTGTAAAAGCAAGAAATGTATCAGTGCCACAACCAAACTAGAAGACCAAAATCACGAATTCACAAACTGCAAGACGCAAGGAGTAATCTATATGGCAACTCGCCAATGTCCGATGAACTACATCGGCAAAACCAAAAGAGTTCCGGAGACGGATATTGCACCATATCGGTTATGTCAGACGTAGGGAGGACACAACTCTCTCAAGACACATGCTTGAGAAACACACCTTGGACCCGTTTTCTTTATACTTTCAAGCCATCGAAGTAGTAAGCCCCCCGAGAGGAGGTAATTGGGACCAACTGCTGCTTCAGAAAGAAAGTAGATGGATCCATAGAATGAAATCCTATAACCCACACTACATAAATGAAACATTGTCCTTCTCATGTTTCATTGACACATAACATTTTCACCCCCAATGAAACCTCTTGAACCTCGCTAGACCTAAAACCTCTCTAAAATATAATATGTAGAATCCAGTCCATGTTCTTCATAATGGATATTGGTCCACATAACTATCAAATCAGCGCCATATAGGACCAAAACTATTAAAGTTATTATACTTTAAAATCACAAAATGACCTCTTGAACAAATTGAACTTTGATAACAATTGGACAAATTTCATCAGAATTTCTTCCTTTGTTTTTAGATTATAAAATACTCATCTGAAGACTTAATAATACAGATACATCGATACAATCAGACACACTGATACAATCAGAATAAAAGTCATCCCAATGTCTATTATTATGGACATATTGATACGATCAAATGAAATGAACTTTGAGGAAAGAGACGTCCGCAAGCGTTTGCTGGTGCGGAAGCAGTGACATAGCCAGATGGCATTTGTCACGATGAAAGGAAGTTCTGCATCGATCTAAGTGTAGGTGGGACGAGGTAGCACATGAAACAGGCAGATCTGTCTGTAAACAAAACAAATGACAAACTCCGAACAAACACTATTAACAACTCATATCGCAACAAACTCGTAGAGACGACATTATAAGATGCAATGCAATATACCAGTCTCCTTCCCTAGATATAAAAGACATATTAATACTGTGAGATCGCAGTGCAGCCAAGACATCTCTGTGAGAAAAAGATCCTACTGGAAGAATGAGACGAGTCCCTGCACGATTATATGATCGCAACATAATACGCCTGCAACGCACCCGAGTCACTCGATTGGATGACAGAAGGGGGGGCGCACAAGAGGTGGCACCAACTTTCCTATAAAGTCACGCTGGTTTAGCCGCCAGACGCTGCTGGCAACCCTGCCAATAAGTTTATTACAAAACCATCGTACTATCAAACCAAAAAAGATCATAGACTGTGAGCCCCTGATGACCATGAGAGTCTCATATAAGAATGATGAAACGTGTAGGGCTGAGCATTTCTATAGAAAGTACTACAAGAGATGATTAGCCAGGCTACCTCAATATAAAGCTCCTAGATCAGGAGAAACAAGCACCGCACCGGTATATGACGGCAGCACTATAAAGCCGTTCTGAAGAGAATAGCACAGGACATGGTAAAATGAAGATTATTAATGCCATTATCAGACTGCAGACTCACAATGAGGAGAAATGAGATGGCGTGATTTCTAATAGCCAGAGGCTAAATTGAAAAGGGAGTTATAAATATAAATAAAGAGATACCCCTAGGAATTGTGACTAATCCCTGGCCTCCCAACAAGACCATATATATAAATGGTTAGCCGGTGAGATAAATTAAAACCACACACAATAGTCCTATGTTTAGGATAATTTTAGGAAATTTGTCACGGATTTTGGACACTTAAAAAAAAATCCTTTTTAAAATATTGAATAAAGGTTATTTTTTATATTTTACTCCCATTGGATTTGACTGAAATACTGCAGAATTATCTTGGAGCATATTTATACTATATAAAACAGTGAGGGGTCAATATTGGTTTAGTAGTTTCCATATTACTCTGGATAGGCTTCTCAGTGTCTGCGGCATGGCAGGCTGGATGGCAGCGTTCTGCTACGATCCAGCCTGCCATCTCAATGTAGCAGAGCTGGAGCCGTCGTGGGAACCATGGAAAGGTAAAGATGAGGTTTGTTAATTATTTTACTTCTATTGCAGGAGACATTGGCTTCAGCTGGAATGGGCGTGATGGTAAGTATGGTTTAATTTAGGATATTAAAGTATTGTGTGCTTATTTCAATTAAAGGATTTTATTCTGGGTGTTGGTGTTTTATTCACTTTCACTATGGGGTTAGTAATGGGCACGTCTTATAGACACCTCCTCATTACTAACCTGGGCTTGATGTCAGCTGGCATTATAAGCTGACATCAACCCCAGCCCTATTACTCCAGTGCCACCGCTACAGGGCAGTGGGAGAGCGAGGCTAAGTGCCAGAATTGGCGTATCCTATGGATGTGTCATTTCTCGGGCGGCTGACGGCTGGTGTTTCTAGCCTGTGAGGCGGACAATATTCATGGCACCCTTCCTGGGCTATTAATATCAGCCCCCAGCTGTCTGCCTAGCCTTTGCTAGCTATTAAAATAGGGGGAACCCACGTCATTTTTTTTTGGGTCCCCCATTTTAAGATGGCGGATACACAGGTGCAAAATACTGATGAAACAATCACTCACAACCTACAATTTCATGGAGGGGGTGACTGCCTAGTATTAGAATTGCACAAAGATAGGCTTGTATAGGGTGCTGTTCACACTAGGGTAGTGCACAGTATCCGGCCCTGGGCACGGAGCGGGTCTGGGCCATGGCTGCACCCTATCGACAACATAGGACCCGGCTCCGAGTCCCCCATCCCCCAGGGTAGGGCTTCCAGCGTCACACATCTGCTATCTTTATGTGGGCCTGCTGCATCCTAGTAGTGCATTTGGCTTTGAAGATCAGGCCAGGTAAACACTGCTGCCCTTTCCTTACTCCCAGCATAGTGAGCGGGGGTGAGGAGCAAGGGGGAATGTGTGTGTGGAAATATAAGGAACAGGGGGGTAATGTGTCAGGAGACAGAGTAGGGGGGAGAAAAGTTTGTGCGGGCACATAATAGAGACTGGGTAATGTGGAGAAAGGGTTAACATGAAGAGACAGTGTGAGGGCATACCAAAGAGGAGACAGAACATGTACTGATGGTGGTTCTGGTGATGTTGTACTGTACTGATGAGGGTTGTGATGCTGTATTTCTGCATACTGCTGGTAGTTCTATTGATGTCTTTTTGTGCAGTTATTGGTTCTGATCCTGTACACATGGAACAGTCCATAACTTGTAAGATTACATGATACATGGCCATGTTAATAAAGTGTTGTGCTGTCTGAGAAGAGTTACTGTTTTTATTTGTTTTAGGAAAATTAAAGGGTTAGATCAAGTTTGTGATGAAAGTCTGCAATCACTGACAGCATACCTCTGAATTTTCACCGTGTGCATGTGCACTGCATGCGGTCAGGATTCTCTGGTGCTAGTGGTGAGAGCAGGAAGTCTTGAAACCACAATTATGCGAATTGCATACACATGATCACATGCTGACTAGACATGCGTGGCCTCATTCTATACAAATTACTTGAGTGAGGCTGGTCACGTTTAGTTGGAATGTGGCCAGAAGTATGAAAATCTCATACTTGCACGCACATGACCTTTCAGGATTCTCCTGTACTGGAGGAAAGGTGAAAGTGTGCAGTGCATGCGCTGCGAGTATTCAGAAGTCTGCAGTCACCTAGAGTTCTTCCGACTTTAATCACAAACCTGGACAACCCTTTTAATTATACAATTAAGTACTGTAGCATGCCCAATCCTAAGAGCGTGTAATATACTCAATGTCAGGATTCAGCTCTGCTAGCTGGGTCCAGCAGACACCACATGACCACTCGTATGTGATTTTCATACTTACGGTTATGTGACAACTAGCCTTTAATCCTGCTTCTCTTTATGAAATAGGAGCTGTAGTTTTTGACTGAAATTGAGAGAATTAGGAAGAGTAGCTAGTCACGTGACTGTCAAAAAGCAAATCGTATATGAGCGGTCACATGACTACTATTCAAACTGCATGAGCGGTGTGTGTGGGGGGCGCCAAACTGAATTCCTGCTCCGGGTGCCGGAAAACAGATCTGCCTCTGTGCTAAGCTTGCAGATATGGTCAGAAGGTTCTGTAAGACATTGCTCTATAGATCAGATATTCTTCCAGAAAAAAACCGCCTGGAAGCCTCCTTGTCAGATTTATGCTTAAGAACTAATTATATTTTACTTTAAATATTTCTAATAAAGAAAATAATCAATACAGTAATTATAATCCATAATATTCCAATATGTTCTATTACTTGTGATACGTCTGATATAGTCTAGCTTTATTAAATCATGTTTTGTTTCTGTAAAGGAAATCGAGGCTGAGCCTGCAGATATTGTTAGAAAGTTCTGTACCATGTTATTCTACAGATAAAATGTACTCACAGAAACCAGGCGTCTGGAGGTCTCCTGCAACAGACTTATCCTTGAGAACTAAGAATTGTAATGTTTAATCTGAACATGCATGGAAACTTTGTTACTGTGAGCCAGAACTTTGGTTTAGATACTGCACTCTTCTGTAACAGAGTAGGTCCCTCTCTCATTCATAGGGGTCCTGTATACACAATTTATGTCTCATCTCCATCTCTGAACTGTAACTATTATTCAAAATACATTTTTCTCTCATTCTGATCACCTGTGAATATGGATGTTTTGCTTGGAATACAGATTTCCATGTCATTTCATTATATTGTCTGGGCGTGCGTGGAAACTCCATGCAGGAGAGAAATTTACATTTAAATATTTCATCCTTTTGCAAGAAGGCCGACCCACTGCTCATTCCTAGAGGTTTCTGTATAAGTGTTTTTATATCTTAGCCTTATCTATACCTTTTTTAATTGTAAGTTTATTCTAAATTAACCTCCATTTTATTCAATTACCTATGAAGACCTGGTTTGTCCAGAAGTCTGCACCGACTTCTGCTCTCAAGCTCATCCAGTGGCCAGTATCATTATGGTATGGCATCCAGCGGCCAGTATCGTTATGGTATGGCATCCAGCGGCCAGTATCGTTATGGTATGGCATCCAGCGGCCAGTATCGTTATGGTATGGCATCCAGCGGCCAGTATCGTTATGGTATGGCATCCAGCGGCCAGTATCATTATGGTATGGCATCCAGCGGCCAGTATCATTATGGTATGGCATCCAGTGGCCAGTATCATTATGGTATGGCATCCAGTGGCCAGTATCATTATGGTATGGCATCCAGTGGCCAGTATCATTATGGTATGGCATCCAGTGGCCAGTATCATTATGGTATGGCATCCAGTGGCCAGTATCATTATGGTACGGCATCCAGTGGCCAGTATCATTATGGTACGGCATCCAGTGGCCAGTATCATTATGGTACGGCATCCAGTGGCCAGTATCATTATGGTACGGCATCCAGTGGCCAGTATCATTATGGTACGGCATCCAGTGGCCAGTATCATTATGGTATGGCATCCAGTAGCCAGTATCATTATTATACACACTATAAGCCTCCCAATTGGCATCAAGATAACAGAACAGTAGTGTTGCGCAGACGTGCTTGGATAAGGTGTCATCTGAGCATGCTCGGGTGCTAACAGATTATCTTTTGCGTGCTCTAATAATATGTTCACACCGCCGCGGCTCCACACAAACTGGCAAGCCCTGCATGTATTGCGGCGGTCTAACAGCCGTGAGACATGCAGCCACGGTGACGCAAACATTTTTCAAGCACGCCGAAGATACTCTTAGCACCCGAGAATACTCGGATAACGCCTTATCGGAGCACGTTAGCTTATCACTACAGAACAGATCTGAACAGTGCTCAGGATTCTCCTCACCTAGCACCCTGCCGAGAATAATAAATGCCTGTAGCCAATTTCCAAAAGTCCCTCCTACATTGCTCACCCTCCACCTCCCTATGCTTTTTCCCTGCTCCCACATTTCAGTGACGAAACACTCAAGTGGCAGTAAAGTAGATATAGCTGCAGTTTTCCTTTTCCAAATATTTTTAACTTCCATTTTTTAAATGAGGCCCTAATGGTCCTTGAAAGCATACACACACACGCTCCCAAGTCAGACTTTGTTGCAGACGGACAAGCCTATTTTTGGTAACAGTCTCTGCTGCCACTGGCCAAGTCCCAACACATCCTTCCGCATCATCAACCCTAACAGACCATGCTGCTACAGGCCCCTCACACTGTGGTCCCAACTGCAACACCCGGTGGCCTAAAAGATGTACCCAGGTTACCGTACGTGAGGTGTGAAAGCGTGTAACTGGCATGTCTCACCGGAGGTCATCACCACAACCCACTAATCGTCCATCCTAACGGACTCTGGGCATTCTGAGGACCTGATGCAAAGTATCTTCTGGATTAACGACCTCTGATGAAGTCTGCAATAATGAAAAATAATAATAATAAAAAAGTAAACGCTGCATTGCACCGAATGACCAGCAGGTGGCAACGAAGTCACAACATTAACTAGCCCCCTATTGTAGAAAACCTAAACACCATCAGGAGGTGCTGAGGCTTCATGAGAACGCGCCACCCCCAAACTTAAAAGGCTTTTCCACTATTCAGACAACTTCTCAATCACTGTTTCCCCTGAGTAAAATAATAACTATTCTACTCTGTTCCATTCCAGCAGTGTCAGCACTGGCTCTCCCGGGGTCCGCGATCCCTGCGGCCAATCAGAGGTGTCTTCACTCTCTCGTACTTTGGAGGAATTGACCGCTGCAGCTGCTCTCCCACTTCCTCCAGATGTCAATGATGTCTGTAGGAGAGGAAAGTGAAGCCAGCGCTGAATGTCACGCCAAAGATGGCTGCCCTCCTATTATATAAATCTCACTAGAACTCCACCACCAGCCTATCACATTCCTAGTTCCACATCCAACCTCCATATCAAACCCTGTAATAAACCCTTCATTACCTGGTCTTGTCAGGACCTCAATAAACCCAGCCTTTTTGAGGCCTAGTTCTGTACGGCCATTAATAATGCACTGGTGTAAATAATGTGTGTGAGGTAAATTGTGTGGAAAACCGGATTGTAATCAAGCAATGATTTCTTCAATTGGACTGCAATGTCCTGAACCATACGACTTGTACCAGTCATGTGACTTATGCTGCCCCAGGACTACAGCCATATTGGCCAAAGCTGTGATATCACAGAGGCACATACCAGCATGTGGAAGCATGGTGACATAGCGATGACATCACAATGGCAGGTGCCGGAATGTGGAATCTATGACATAGCGATGACATCACAATGGCAGGTGTCGGAATGTGGAATCTATGACATAGAGATGACATCACAATGGCAGGTGCCGGAATGTGGAATCTATGACATAGCGATGACATCACAATGGCAGGCGCCTATATACACAGGAGCGCAGGTGAGAGGAGACACACGGGAGCTCACAAACCACAAGGAAGACAAGAAGCATCGATTGGAGAATAGGGACAGGAGAAGCCAAGAAGAACAGAATAACCCGCTTCTTAGCCTTCACTGAGCCATGACAAGACTGAGCGGATGGAAGCGGAGGAGGAGACCCAGGACCCCGTCACATCCACCTGACTGATGAGAAAGGTGAGAAATTATGTAGATTATGTAGCAGCATTACAACTATTCTCGTTACCCATAGCAACCAGTCAGAGCTCAGCTTTTATTAAAGGGGTATTCCCATCTCCAAAATCCTCTCCCAATATGTAGTAGGTGTAATAATAATAATATTAGATATCCATGCTTACAACCACCAGTTATCTAGTTGCTAGTGGTCGTAACCATGGATACCTAAGGTCCTGCAATGCCTGCACATGAGGGAAGAGACAGCGAAGCAGAAAAACTATTCTACATTTCTAATTGAGGTTTTTTCTAATATTATTATTACACCTACTACATATTGGGATAGGATCTTGGAGATGGGAATACCCTTTTAATCTCTGATTGCTATGGGTAACTAGGAGAGTTTGTTGCTCAGCTTTGATAAGGGATGACAGATTTTACTAGACTAAGTGGATATCATTGGTGCAACCAGTGCAGCTGCACAGGGGGCTAATAGGTTAGGGGGTCACTCACCTTCATTTTGTTAATTCTGTGTATTGCTGTAGCAGTGCTGTGCGCGTATATTGATGCCGTGGGGCAGGGGCGTACATAGAAATCATCGGGGCCCATAGCAGAAGTTTGAGTTGAGGTCTCTCCCTTCAAAAGAAATTAATAAAAAAATTATATTTGTTGGTGTCACAGAAGAGCAGATCTCACAACTTTCCAGCCTTTACATAGTAATTTTCCTCCTGCTGAAGTCCTAGATTCCCCTCTCATTGCCACCATAACGTATGATGCCAACAAAAGTAATAATAATAATAATAATAATAATCTTTATTTTTATATAGCGCTAACACATTCCGCAGCGCTTTACATACATTATCGTCGCTGTCCCCATCGGGCTCACAATCTAATTTCCCTATCAGTATGTCTTTGGAGTGTGGGAGGAAACCGGAGAACCCGGAGGAAACCCACGCAAACACAGGGAGAACATACAAACTCCTTGCAGATGTTGTCCTTGGTGGGATTTGAACCCAGGACCCCAGCGCTGCAAGGCTGCAGTGCTAACCGCTGAGCCACCGTGCCCCCCAAACACAGTATGATACCCCCCATGGTGAATTCCTCTACCTTAACCTCCACATGTACAGTAGGGTCATCAAACTATGCCCCCACCTCAACTCCCAAGGCAAAGTAAGGTGACCACAACACAGTAATCCCCCAACTGTGACCCCCACACAGCCCTCCATGTACTGTAATGGGCCTACATACAGTATAATGGCCCCACACTGTACAATAGTCTGCACTAGCCCTCCAAACAGTATGATGGACACCACATACGTCAGAGTAATATTCAGCTCACCCTTGAAGGATTCCCAGCGGGTTCCATTTAACGAAGCACAGGATCCAGACTCCGCCAGATGTAGAAGCAAGGTGCATCCAAATCCAGTACAAAAAGTCTTTATAAGAACGATGGAAACAATGGCATTGTTTCACACACCATTTAGGTGTAGTTGGGGGTTTGGAAGGTGCAGAAAATATATGAGTCTAAGAACATGCAGAGTGTTCGAAACGCGTTCGGTGTTGCACATTTTCTGCACCTTCCAAACCCCCAACTACAGCTAAATGGTGTCACAACAATCCATTTGTTTTTTTACTGGAGCTGGATATTCACTTCAATCCATGCATGATGGACCCCACACAAACCTTAACACTGTATAATTGCTTGCATACTGTATAATGGCCCCGCACATAACCCTTCAAATATTATAATGGCCCCCACATAACCCTTCACATATTATAATGGCCCCATATAGTGTAACACGCCACCATAATCCTCCATACAATAAAATACTCACTATAGTCCTCCACAGAGCATAAGTCACTTCCCCATGGTCCTCCTCACAGTATAATACACTCCCCATGGTCCTCCACACAGTAATATGCACCCGCCCATAGGGTAAAACGCAACCCCACCCCTCCATAGGGTAAAACGCAACCCCACCCCTCCATAGGGTAAAACGCAACCCCCACCCCTCCATAGGGTAAAACGCAACCCCCACCCCTCCATAGGGTAAAACGCAACCCCCACCCCTCCATAGGGTAAAACGCAACCCCCACCCCTCCATAGGGTGAAACACAACCCCATCTCCCCATAGGGTGAAACACAACCCCACCCCCCATAAGGTAAAAAACAACCCCACCCCCCATAGGGTAAAAAACAACCCACAGTTTTCCAGTATTATGAGCACCACGTACTCACTGATTTTTTTTTAAGAAAAATACAATACTCACCGCTCCTTGTTCCCCCACTGCTTCAGTCTCTGCAGCGCATATACTCACCTCAGCAGCTACACTATCTGACACAGCATGGAGTGCGGTGAAGTGTCGTCATCGTGCCCGCTGTGTCAGATGCAGGAGGGAGGGAGCATTAAATGCTGCCGTTCAGTCAATACCATGGTTAATCACTAACAGGGGCATTTAAGTGTCCTGGTAGCTACTTCACTCATGTACCTCTTCCCATCGCCCCATAGAAGTGGTTGCCGAAGATTTACCATGGCAGTCAGGGGCCTTAAAGAAGGATTCAATCACTGCCATCTTAGTACTCCTATAAAGCTCGGCTTCACAAGAGAATGTCAATTAAACTACATGCATATACTGCAATAATACAAAATTACAAAATATAGTATAAGGGGTTAAATGATCACATAAGTCCACTAAGTTAACTTAAAAATAAAGAAAAAATTGAAAAAGTTTTGAAAAATATGAAAGTTTAAATTATACTTCAACCGTTATGTTAAAATACCCCCCAAAACAAAAAATGAAATGCTCTTCTTCACAAAAAACACAAATCAAAAGCAATGACATTTAATGCAACCCAAAAAGGTATCAAAAACGTGTCAATTCACTTGTATTGAGAGAGGCCGAACACATCCAGTCGGCATGTGATAGAGTGTATGCAAATTGCAATCTTGCGGCGCCAGTACTAGAGAAATTCTGTCCGCTCGCACACTGTGCACTTTAAGGAGCCACAAGTCTGACTGCCGATGGCGCCCCAAACCTGGGCAAACCTTTCAATATACCCCAAAATTGTATCAATAAAAGCTACGCAAAATCACACTGTCACAAAGGTCCATCAACAGAAAAAAAAAATGTAAAGGTCTCAGAATATGGTGACCCAAACCAATTTCTTTAGTGTTGTTACATAGTTGTTTAACCACCATGGGAGATAAAACACCTTGAATTTGGTATTGCAGTTATCTCAATGACCTGGAGAATTATATTATATTCTAAAAACAAAAGCAATTCCACTATTGTCTTTTAAAGATGTATCTCATTATTTCATCCCAACACAGATTTTGTTTCTCTCCACATTTCAGACATATGATAAATATATAGTTGTATAGTTTGTTTTTATCTTAGTGGTGAAAACATCATTTTGCAACAAAGAGAATAACTCGTTTCCCACTATTTTCTGTGGCCAAATATTTTCCTATTGGTAAAGCAAAATGAGGATTTAGTTTGTGTGAGTGAAGCTCATGTTTTATTCACAAAAGTTTGGAGAACAAAGAAGATTTTGATTCTTTTTTAAAATCATTATTTGGGTATGTTATATGGTTATTAAAGGGGTAAATACTTGTTATGGTGCTAATATTATGGGTTCAATAATTTAACATTTTTATATGGCGAATTGATTAAATGATACTTCCGCGTCTTAAATTTTTATACTTTTGAAATCTGATCGGGGCCCGCCTCATGCCCGACCAACCGGGAGGGGACCAGGTGATCGGGGCCCGCCTCATGCCCGACCAACCGGGAGGGGACCAGGTGATCGGGGCCCGCCTCATGCCCGACCAACCGGGAGGGGACCAGGTGATCGGGGCCCGCCTCATGCCCGACCAACCGGGAGGGGACCAGGTGATCGGGGCCCGCCTCATGCCCGACCAACCGGGAGGGGACCAGGTGATCGGGGCCCGCCTCATGCCCGACCAACCGGGAGGGGACCAGGTGATCGGGGCCCGCCTCATGCCCGACCAACCGGGAGGGGACCAGGTGATCGGGGCCCGCCTCATGCCCGACCAACCGGGAGGGGACCAGGTGATCGGGGCCCGCCTCATGCCCGACCAACCGGGAGGGGACCAGGTGATCGGGGCCCGCCTCATGCCCGACCAACCGGGAGGGGACCAGGTGATCGGGGCCCGCCTCATGCCCGACCAACCGGGAGGGGACCAGGTGATCGGGGCCCGCCTCATGCCCGACCAACCGGGAGGGGACCAGGTGATCGGGGCCCGCCTCATGCCCGACCAACCGGGAGGGGACCAGGTGATCGGGGCCCGCCTCATGCCCGACCAACCGGGAGGGGACCAGGTGATCGGGGCCCGCCTCATGCCCGACCAACCGGGAGGGGACCAGGTGATCGGGGCCCGCCTCATGCCCGACCAACCGGGAGGGGACCAGGTGATCGGGGCCCGCCTCATGCCCGACCAACCGGGAGGGGACCAGGTGATCGGGGCCCGCCTCATGCCCGACCAACCGGGAGGGGACCAGGTGATCGGGGCCCGCCTCATGCCCGACCAACCGGGAGGGGACCAGGTGATCGGGGCCCGCCTCATGCCCGACCAACCGGGAGGGGACCAGGTGATCGGGGCCCGCCTCATGCCCGACCAACCGGGAGGGGACCAGGTGATCGGGGCCCGCCTCATGCCCGACCAACCGGGAGGGGACCAGGTGATCGGGGCCCGCCTCATGCCCGACCAACCGGGAGGGGACCAGGTGATCGGGGCCCGCCTCATGCCCGACCAACCGGGAGGGGACCAGGTGATCGGGGCCCGCCTCATGCCCGACCAACCGGGAGGGGACCAGGTGATCGGGGCCCGCCTCATGCCCGACCAACCGGGAGGGGACCAGGTGATCGGGGCCCGCCTCATGCCCGACCAACCGGGAGGGGACCAGGTGATCGGGGCCCGCCTCATGCCCGACCAACCGGGAGGGGACCAGGTGATCGGGGCCCGCCTCATGCCCGACCAACCGGGAGGGGACCAGGTGATCGGGGCCCGCCTCATGCCCGACCAACCGGGAGGGGACCAGGTGATCGGGGCCCGCCTCATGCCCGACCAACCGGGAGGGGACCAGGTGATCGGGGCCCGCCTCATGCCCGACCAACCGGGAGGGGACCAGGTGATCGGGGCCCGCCTCATGCCCGACCAACCGGGAGGGGACCAGGTGATCGGGGCCCGCCTCATGCCCGACCAACCGGGAGGGGACCAGGTGATCGGGGCCCGCCTCATGCCCGACCAACCGGGAGGGGACCAGGTGATCGGGGCCCGCCTCATGCCCGACCAACCGGGAGGGGACCAGGTGATCGGGGCCCGCCTCATGCCCGACCAACCGGGAGGGGACCAGGTGATCGGGGCCCGCCTCATGCCCGACCAACCGGGAGGGGACCAGGTGATCGGGGCCCGCCTCATGCCCGACCAACCGGGAGGGGACCAGGTGATCGGGGCCCGCCTCATGCCCGACCAACCGGGAGGGGACCAGGTGATCGGGGCCCGCCTCATGCCCGACCAACCGGGAGGGGACCAGGTGATCGGGGCCCGCCTCATGCCCGACCAACCGGGAGGGGACCAGGTGATCGGGGCCCGCCTCATGCCCGACCAACCGGGAGGGGACCAGGTGATCGGGGCCCGCCTCATGCCCGACCAACCGGGAGGGGACCAGGTGATCGGGGCCCGCCTCATGCCCGACCAACCGGGAGGGGACCAGGTGATCGGGGCCCGCCTCATGCCCGACCAACCGGGAGGGGACCAGGTGATCGGGGCCCGCCTCATGCCCGACCAACCGGGAGGGGACCAGGTGATCGGGGCCCGCCTCATGCCCGACCAACCGGGAGGGGACCAGGTGATCGGGGCCCGCCTCATGCCCGACCAACCGGGAGGGGACCAGGTGATCGGGGCCCGCCTCATGCCCGACCAACCGGGAGGGGACCAGGTGATCGGGGCCCGCCTCATGCCCGACCAACCGGGAGGGGACCAGGTGATCGGGGCCCGCCTCATGCCCGACCAACCGGGAGGGGACCAGGTGATCGGGGCCCGCCTCATGCCCGACCAACCGGGAGGGGACCAGGTGATCGGGGCCCGCCTCATGCCCGACCAACCGGGAGGGGACCAGGTGATCGGGGCCCGCCTCATGCCCGACCAACCGGGAGGGGACCAGGTGATCGGGGCCCGCCTCATGCCCGACCAACCGGGAGGGGACCAGGTGATCGGGGCCCGCCTCATGCCCGACCAACCGGGAGGGGACCAGGTGATCGGGGCCCGCCTCATGCCCGACCAACCGGGAGGGGACCAGGTGATCGGGGCCCGCCTCATGCCCGACCAACCGGGAGGGGACCAGGTGATCGGGGCCCGCCTCATGCCCGACCAACCGGGAGGGGACCAGGTGATCGGGGCCCGCCTCATGCCCGACCAACCGGGAGGGGACCAGGTGATCGGGGCCCGCCTCATGCCCGACCAACCGGGAGGGGACCAGGTGATCGGGGCCCGCCTCATGCCCGACCAACCGGGAGGGGACCAGGTGATCGGGGCCCGCCTCATGCCCGACCAACCGGGAGGGGACCAGGTGATCGGGGCCCGCCTCATGCCCGACCAACCGGGAGGGGACCAGGTGATCGGGGCCCGCCTCATGCCCGACCAACCGGGAGGGGACCAGGTGATCGGGGCCCGCCTCATGCCCGACCAACCGGGAGGGGACCAGGTGATCGGGGCCCGCCTCATGCCCGACCAACCGGGAGGGGACCAGGTGATCGGGGCCCGCCTCATGCCCGACCAACCGGGAGGGGACCAGGTGATCGGGGCCCGCCTCATGCCCGACCAACCGGGAGGGGACCAGGTGATCGGGGCCCGCCTCATGCCCGACCAACCGGGAGGGGACCAGGTGATCGGGGCCCGCCTCATGCCCGACCAACCGGGAGGGGACCAGGTGATCGGGGCCCGCCTCATGCCCGACCAACCGGGAGGGGACCAGGTGATCGGGGCCCGCCTCATGCCCGACCAACCGGGAGGGGACCAGGTGATCGGGGCCCGCCTCATGCCCGACCAACCGGGAGGGGACCAGGTGATCGGGGCCCGCCTCATGCCCGACCAACCGGGAGGGGACCAGGTGATCGGGGCCCGCCTCATGCCCGACCAACCGGGAGGGGACCAGGTGATCGGGGCCCGCCTCATGCCCGACCAACCGGGAGGGGACCAGGTGATCGGGGCCCGCCTCATGCCCGACCAACCGGGAGGGGACCAGGTGATCGGGGCCCGCCTCATGCCCGACCAACCGGGAGGGGACCAGGTGATCGGGGCCCGCCTCATGCCCGACCAACCGGGAGGGGACCAGGTGATCGGGGCCCGCCTCATGCCCGACCAACCGGGAGGGGACCAGGTGATCGGGGCCCGCCTCATGCCCGACCAACCGGGAGGGGACCAGGTGATCGGGGCCCGCCTCATGCCCGACCAACCGGGAGGGGACCAGGTGATCGGGGCCCGCCTCATGCCCGACCAACCGGGAGGGGACCAGGTGATCGGGGCCCGCCTCATGCCCGACCAACCGGGAGGGGACCAGGTGATCGGGGCCCGCCTCATGCCCGACCAACCGGGAGGGGACCAGGTGATCGGGGCCCGCCTCATGCCCGACCAACCGGGAGGGGACCAGGTGATCGGGGCCCGCCTCATGCCCGACCAACCGGGAGGGGACCAGGTGATCGGGGCCCGCCTCATGCCCGACCAACCGGGAGGGGACCAGGTGATCGGGGCCCGCCTCATGCCCGACCAACCGGGAGGGGACCAGGTGATCGGGGCCCGCCTCATGCCCGACCAACCGGGAGGGGACCAGGTGATCGGGGCCCGCCTCATGCCCGACCAACCGGGAGGGGACCAGGTGATCGGGGCCCGCCTCATGCCCGACCAACCGGGAGGGGACCAGGTGATCGGGGCCCGCCTCATGCCCGACCAACCGGGAGGGGACCAGGTGATCGGGGCCCGCCTCATGCCCGACCAACCGGGAGGGGACCAGGTGATCGGGGCCCGCCTCATGCCCGACCAACCGGGAGGGGACCAGGTGATCGGGGCCCGCCTCATGCCCGACCAACCGGGAGGGGACCAGGTGATCGGGGCCCGCCTCATGCCCGACCAACCGGGAAGGGACCAGGTGATCGGGGCCCGCCTCATGCCCGACCAACCGGGAAGGGACCAGGTGATCGGGGCCCGCCTCATGCCCGACCAACCGGGAAGGGACCAGGTGATCGGGGCCCGTCTGCCCACCAGGGACAGGTGATCGGGGCCCGTCTGCCCACCAGGGACAGGTGATCGGGGCCCGTCTGCCCACCAGGGACAGGTGATCGGGGCCCGTCTGCCCACCAGGGACAGGTGATCGGGGCCCGTCTGCCCACCAGGGACAGGTGATCGGGGCCCGTCTGCCCACCAGGGACAGGTGATCGGGGCCCGTCTGCCCACCAGGGACAGGTGATCGGGGCCCGTCTGCCCACCAGGGACAGGTGATCGGGGCCCGTCTGCCCACCAGGGACAGGTGATCGGGGCCCGTCTGCCCACCAGGGACAGGTGATCGGGGCCCGTCTGCCCACCAGGGACAGGTGATCGGGGCCCGTCTGCCCACCAGGGACAGGTGATCGGGGCCCGTCTGCCCACCAGGGACAGGTGATCGGGGCCCGTCTGCCCACCAGGGACAGGTGATCGGGGCCCGTCTGCCCACCAGGGACAGGTGATCGGGGCCCGTCTGCCCACCAGGGACAGGTGATCGGGGCCCGTCTGCCCACCAGGGACAGGTGATCGGGGCCCGTCTGCCCACCAGGGACAGGTGATCGGGGCCCGTCTGCCCACCAGGGACAGGTGATCGGGGCCCGTCTGCCCACCAGGGACAGGTGATCGGGGCCCGTCTGCCCACCAGGGACAGGTGATCGGGGCCCGTCTGCCCACCAGGGACAGGTGATCGGGGCCCGTCTGCCCACCAGGGACAGGTGATCGGGGCCCGTCTGCCCACCAGGGACAGGTGATCGGGGCCCGTCTGCCCACCAGGGACAGGTGATCGGGGCCCGTCTGCCCACCAGGGACAGGTGATCGGGGCCCGTCTGCCCACCAGGGACAGGTGATCGGGGCCCGTCTGCCCACCAGGGACAGGTGATCGGGGCCCGTCTGCCCACCAGGGACAGGTGATCGGGGCCCGTCTGCCCACCAGGGACAGGTGATCGGGGCCCGTCTGCCCACCAGGGACAGGTGATCGGGGCCCGTCTGCCCACCAGGGACAGGTGATCGGGGCCCGTCTGCCCACCAGGGACAGGTGATCGGGGCCCGTCTGCCCACCAGGGACAGGTGATCGGGGCCCGTCTGCCCACCAGGGACAGGTGATCGGGGCCCGTCTGCCCACCAGGGACAGGTGATCGGGGCCCGTCTGCCCACCAGGGACAGGTGATCGGGGCCCGTCTGCCCACCAGGGACAGGTGATCGGGGCCCGTCTGCCCACCAGGGACAGGTGATCGGGGCCCGTCTGCCCACCAGGGACAGGTGATCGGGGCCCGTCTGCCCACCAGGGACAGGTGATCGGGGCCCGTCTGCCCACCAGGGACAGGTGATCGGGGCCCGTCTGCCCACCAGGGACAGGTGATCGGGGCCCGTCTGCCCACCAGGGACAGGTGATCGGGGCCCGTCTGCCCACCAGGGACAGGTGATCGGGGCCCGTCTACATGGTGGGCGCTTCTAGAAGTACTCCTAGTGTGCAGTTCTAGAACTACCCGTAGTGCCGTGAGCAGTTCTAGAACTTCTAGTGTGCAGTTCTAATACTGCTCCCGCTGGGCGCTTCTAGAACTACCCCCCCCCCCCCGGTGGGCGCTACTAGAACTACCCCCGGTGGGCGCTTCTAGAACTACCCCCGGTGGGCGCTTCTAGAACTACCCCCGGTGGGCGCTTTTAGAAGTCCTCTTAGTGTGCAGTTCTAGAACTACACCTGGTGTCTGTGGGCGGTTATAGAACTACCCCTGGTGCCGTGAGTAGTTCTAGAACTTCTTTTAGTGTGCGGTTCTAATACTGCTCCTGGTGGGCGCCTTTAGAACTTCCCCTGGTGGGCGGTTCTAGAAGTACTCCTAGTATGCAGTTCTAGAACTACCCCTGGTGGGTGGTTCTGAAACTACCCCTGGTGCCGTGAGTGGTTCTAGAACTTCAACTAGTGTGCAGTTCTAATAATGCTCCTGGTAGGTGGTTCTAGAAGTACTCTAGTGAGCAGTTCTAGAAATACCCCTGGTGCCGGTGGGCTCTTCTAGAACTATCCCTCGTGGGCGCTTCTAGAACTACACATAGTGCCGGTGAGCGGTTCTGAAGCTACCTCTGGTGGGCGCTTCTAGAAGTACTCGTAGTGTGCAGTTCTAGACCTACTCCTGGTGGGCTGTTATAGAACTACACCTGGTGGGCGGTTATAGAACTACACCTGGTGCCGTGAGCAGTTCTAGAACTTCTTTTAGTGTGCGGTTCTAATACTGCTCCTGGTGGGCGCTTTTAGAACTTCCCCTGGTGGGCGGTTCTAGAAGTACTCCTAGTATGCAGTTCTAGAACTACCCCTGGTGCCGGTGGGCGCTTTTAGAACTACCCCTGGTGGGCAGTTCTAGATCTACACCTGGTGCCGGTGGACGGTTCTAGAACTGCCCCTGGGAGCGCTTCTAGAACTACCCCTCACGGGCGCTTCTAGAAGTACTCCTAGTGTGCAGTTCTAGAACTACCCGCAGTGCCGTGAGCAGTTCTAAAACTTCTAGTGTGCAGTTGTAATACTGCTCCTGGTGGGCGCTTTTAGAACTACCCCCGGTGCCGTCGGGCGCTTCTAGAACTACCCCTCGTGGCCGCTTCTAGAACTACCCCTTGTGGGCGCTTCTAGAACTACACCTAGTGCCGGTGAGCGGTTCTGAAACTACCCCCCGCTGGGCGCTTCTAGAAGTACTCTTAGTGTGCAGTTCTAGAACTACTCCCGGTGCCGATGGACGGTTCTAGAACTACCCCCCGGTGCCGATGAGCGCTTCTAGAGCTACCCCTGGTGGGCGCTTCTAGAAGTACTCCTAGTGTCCCGTTCTAGAACTACCCCTGGTGCCGTGAGCGGTTCTAATACTGCTCCTGGTGAGCGGTTTTAGACCTACCCTTGGTGGGCGGTTCTAGAAGTACTCCTAGTGTGCAGTACTAGAACTACCCCTGGTGCCGGTGTGCGCTTCTAGAACTATCCCTGGTGCCATGATCGGTTGTAGAACTTCTTCTAGATTGCGGTTCTAATACTGCTCCTGGTGGGCGCTTCTAATACTATCACTGGTGGGCAGTTCTAGTACTACTCATTGTGCTGGTGGGCACTTCTAGAAATACCCCTGGTGGGCAGTCATAGAACTACCTCTGGTGCTGGTGGGCGCTTCTAGAACTACCCCTGGTGGGCGCTTCTAGAACTAACCGCAGTGTAGTGTGCGGTTCTAATACTGTTCCAGGTGGGCGCTTCTAAAGCTACCCCTGGCGGGCGCTTCTAGAACTACCCCTGGCGGGCGCTTCTAGAACTACCCCTGGCGGGCGCTTCTAGAACTACCCCTGGCGGGCGCTTCTAGAACTACCCGCAGTATAGTGTGCGGTTCTAATACTGTTCCAGGTGGGCGCTTCTAGAACTACATCTTGTGGGTGCTTCTATATGTACTCCGTGTGCGGTTCTAGAACTACCCCTGGTGCAGGTGGGCGGTTCTAGTACTACCTCTAGTGTGCAGTTCTCGAACTACTGCTAACATGCAGTTCTAGAACTACCCCTGGTGCCCGTGGGGGGTTCTAGAGCTACCCCTGGTGGGCGCTTTTAGAACTTCCCCTGGTGGGCGGTTCTAGAAGTACTCCTAGTATGCAGTTCTAGAACTACCCCTGGTGCCGTTGGGTGGTTCTGAAACTACCCCTGGTGCCGTGAGTGGTTCTAGAACTTCTACTAGTGTGCAGTTCTAATAATGCTCCTGGTAGGTGGTTCTAGAAGTACTCTAGTGAGCAGTTCTAGAAATACCCCTGGTGCCGGTGGGCGCTTCGAGAACTACTCCCTCGTGGGCGCTTCGAGAACTACTCCCTCGTGGGCGCTTCGAGAACTACTCCCTCGTGGGCGCTTCGAGAACTACTCCCTCGTGGGCGCTTCGAGAACTACTCCCTCGTGGGCGCTTCGAGAACTACTCCCTCGTGGGCGCTTCGAGAACTACACCTAGTGCCGGTGAGCGGTTCTGAAGCTACCTCTGGTGGGCGCTTCTAGAACTACCCCTGGTGGGCGCTTTTATTACTACCCCTGGTGGGCAGTTCTAGACCTACTCCCGGTGCCGTGAGCGGTACTAGAACTACTCCTGGTGGGCAGTTCTAGAACTACACCTGGTGTCTGGGCAGTTCTAGAGCTACATCTGGTGGGCGGTTATAGAACTACCCCTGGTGCCGTGAGCAGTTCTAGAACTTCTTTTAGTGTGCGGTTCTAATACTGCTCCTGGTGGGTGCTTTTAGAACTTCCCCTGGTGGGCGGTTCTAGAAGTACTCCTAGTATGCAGTTCTAGATCTACACCTGCTGCCGGTGGACGGTTCTAGAACCACTCCTAGTGTGCAGCTCTAGAACTACCCCTGGGGGTGCTTCTAGAACTACATCTAGTGTCGGTGAGCGGTTCTGAAACTACCCCCGGTGGGCGCTTCTAGAAGTACTCTTAGTGTGCAGTTCTAGAACTACTCCCGGTGCCGATGGAAGCTTCTAGAACTACCCCCCCGATGGGCGCTTCTAGAACTACCCCTCACGGGCGCTTCTAGAAGTACTCCTAGTGTGCAGTTCTAGAACTACCCGCAGTGCCGTGAGCAGTTCTAGAACTTCTAGTGTGCAGTTCTAATACTACCCCCGGTGGGCGCTTCTAGAACTACCCCCGGTGGGCGCTTCTAGAACTACCCCCGGTGGGCGCTTCTAGAACTACCCCCGGTGGGCGCTTCTAGAACTACCCCCGGTGGGCGCTTCTAGAACTACACCTAGTGCTGGTGAGCGGTTCTGAAACTACCCCCGCTGGGCGCTTCTAGAAGTACTCTTAGTGTGCAGTTCTAGAACTACTCCCGGTGCCGATGGACGGTTCTAGAACTACCCCCGGTGCCAATGGGCGCTTCTAGAACTACCCCCGGTGCCGTGAGCGGTTCTAGCACTTCTAGTGTGCGGTTCTAATACTGCTCCTGGTGAGCGCTTTTAGACCTACCCTTGGTGGGCGGTTCTAGAAGTACTCCTAGTGTGCAGTACTAGAACTACCCCTGGTGCCGGTGTGCGCTTCTAGAACTACCCCTGGTGCCATGATCGGTTGTAGAACTTCTTCTAGATTGCGCTTCTAATACTATCACTGGTGGGCAGTTCTAGTACTACTCATTGTGCTGGTGGGCACTTCTAGAACTACCCCTGGTGGGTGGTTCTGAAACTACTGGTGCCGATGGGCGCTTCTAGAAAAACCCCTGGTGGGCGCTTCTAGAACTACCCGTAGTGTGTGGTTCTAATACTGTTCCAGGTGGGCGCTTCTAGAACTACATCTTGTGGGCGCTTCTAGAAGTACTCTTAGTGTTCCGTTCTAGAACTACCCCCAGTGCCGTGAGCGGTTCTAGAACTTCTAGTGTGCGGTTCTAATACTGCTCCTAGTGGGCGCTTTCAGACCTACCCTTGGTGGGCGGTTCTAGAAGTGCTCCTAGTGTGCAGTACTAGAAGTACCCCTGGTGTCGGTGTGCGTTTCTAGAACTACCCCTGGTGCCATGATCGGTTCTAGAAATTCTTCTAGATTGCGGTTCTAATACTACCCATTGTGCTGGTGGGCAGTTCTAGAACCACCCCTGGCGGGCAGTTCTAGAACCACCCCTGGCGCCGTGAGCGGTTCTAAGACTGCTTCTGGTGGGCGCTTTTAGCACTAACCCTGGTGGGCGGTTCTAGAAGTACTCCTAGTATGCAGTTCTAGAACTACCCCTGGTGCCGGTGGGCGCCTCTAGAACTATCCCTGGTGCCAGAGTGCACTTCTAGAACGACTCCAGGTGGGCGCTTCTAGAACTACCCCTGGAGGGCGGTTCTAATACTGCTCCTGGTGGGCGCTTTTAGAACTACCCGTGGTGGGCGGTTCTAATACTGCTCCTGGTGGGCGCTTCTAGACCTAACCCCGGCGGACGCTACTAGAGCTACCCCTGGTGGGCGCTACTAGAGCTACCCCTGGTGGGCGCTACTAGAACTACATTTTGTGGGCGCTTCTAGAAGTACTCCTAGTGTGCGGTTCTAGAACTGCCCCCGGTGCAGGTGGGCGATTCTAGAACTACCTCTAATGTGCAGTTCTAGAACTACTGCTAATATGCAGTTCTAGAACTACCCATAGAGAGCGCTTCTAGAACTACCCCTGGTGTCTGTGGGCGGTTCTAGAGCTACACCTGGTGGGCGGTTATAGAACTACCCCTGTTGCCGTGAGCAGTTCTAGAACTTCTTTTAGTGTGCGGTTCTAATACTGCTCCTGGTGGGCGCTTTTAAATCTACACCTGGTGCCGGTGGACGGTTCTAGAACTACCCCTGGTGGGTGGTTCTGAAACTACCCCTGGTGCTGTGAGTGGTTCTAGAACTTCTACTAGTGTCCAGTTCTAATAATGCTCCTGGTAGGTGGTTCTAGAAGTACTCTAGTGAGCAGTTCTAGAAATACCCCTGGTGCCGGTGAGCTCTTCTAAAACTACTCGCAGTGCTGTGAGCACTTCTACAACTACCCCCCTCGTGGGCACTTCTACAACTACCCCCCTCGTGGGCACTTCTACAACTACCCCCCTCGTGGGCACTTCTAGAAGTACTCCTCGTGGGCGCTTCTAGAAGTACTCCTAGTGTCCAGTTCTAGAACTACCCCTGATGCCGATGTGATCTTCTATAACTACCCTTGGAGGGCGGTTCTAGAACTACCCCTGGTGCCATGATCGGTTCTAGAACTTTCTTCTAGTGTGCGGTTCTAATACTGCTCCTGGTGGGCGCTTCTAGAACTACCCCTGGTGGGTGGTTATAGAACTACTCCTGGTAGTATACATCTATTCTATATTTTTAGATTTTAACTATTGTATGTACATTGGTGTGAGTGCCTGTCTCTAGGGTGTCTTACTTAACCGTGTATTTATTATAGGTTTTTTAATTTCCTATTTGTGCATAATTTGACAATTTTGTTCGGTTGTTCTTGATTGGTTCTTTGACATTCCTAGTTTGCCTATGGGGTCAATGCACCAAAATGAGTCATCTAGCGTCAATGAACTTTAACCACCTTCAATGCACACGTCAGTGTTGTGCCCTTCTCCCCCGCCCCCCCAAATAGCTGCAAAGTCCCACCTGTATACTGGAGCCCAAGACCACAAGATCACAAGATCACATGCTGGATCTCTGGCACTCATGAAGTCATGTGCAGGGGCCTCAGGAGCCTCCGAACACCACACTGACATCTGTCTGCTCTCCTCCACAACTGAGCAGCATCAGAAACCCAGCTAACAGACATTGCTGTCACTGCAAACACTCATTGGATTAACTGACACGATGTCAGCAAGTTGCTGAAGATCTGGATACTGCAGCCATGAGATCTGTGGCAGCATTAGGCAGATGGGACACTGCAGCTAATAGAGAGTAAGAGTGCAACAGAGATGGCCCTAAACTGCATTTAAAGGGTGTCAGGAAAACTTAGTCAGACTTTGCAGCCCTCTGGCGCCCCCTTATCCTGCTGGTCAAACACGGTATTGACTGAGGATAAGCAACAGGGCGCAGCTGCTCTCATTTATGTCGACTATTGTGGCACGTGATGTGACAGGACGTATATATACCACCAGTTCCGTCCAGGAACGTATATATACCTCAATCCCACCACCCTCAACCACAATATCACATAAATACACCGTATGCTGCCACCACCGATCTCTTAACAGGTGGATAGGGTACCAGTTAGGTAACGTGAATTAGCGGGTGAGGAACGTGTTTGCTCGACATAGGACAAGAAGAACGAAGCTGGTAAATAATAATTTACTCCCGAAAGTTGGCAGTGTTTACAAAAGATATACAAGATTTTATAAAAGACAATTTACATATATGCATAAAACAGTTATTAAAATAAAAGGGGTAAATAATAGCAAAACCTGCGCCACGAGGTGATGGTCTCAGATTCTGTGGCGGGACGGCTCCCCGGAAATTAGGTGTGATTCCTCCATGCAGCGAGGAGTGCTTGCATCTGACGTCCCTGGGTTGGAATGAGCCAACATGGACATTCTGGTTTTTAGTAAGGAGGCAAAACACTAGGACACACCCATGTTGTTTACCTCACGCGGGGGCTCTGTTTTGTGAACCCACCCAGCTGCACAAGACATAAAAATCCTTCATCTTCCATATCTTGGTATGGGGGAGCCCCACATCCAAGATGAATACATCATTTTTTTATTTTTTTTTTAAGGTTGAAGGAAGACTAAGTCCATCTAGTTCAACCCATAGCCTAACATGTTGATCCAGAGGAAGGGAAAAAAAAACCATGTGGAAAACACTAAGCTCCACATTGGGGAAAAAAATTCCTTCGACTCCATACGACAATCAGACTAGTTCCCTGGATCAACGCCCTATCAAGGAATCTAGTATTTATAACCTATAATATACTTTTCAAGAAAGGCATCCATGCCCTTCTTAAATTTAAAAAGTGAATCACTCGTTACAACATCATGCAGCAGAGAGTTCCATAGTCTCACTGCTCTTACAGTAAAGAATCCCCGTCTGTGATTATGATTAAACCTTCTTTCCTCCAGACGTAGAAGATGCCCCCTTGTCCCCGTCTCAGGCCTCAGAGTAAAAAGATCAGTGGAAAGGTCTTTGTACTGTCCCCTCATATACTTGTACATAGTAATAAGATCACCTCTAAGCCTTCTTTTTTCCACAGTAAATAACCCCAAGTGTAATAACCTGTCTTGGTATTGCAGACCCCCCAGTCCTCTAATAACCTTGGTCGCTCTTCTCTGCACCCGCTCTAGTTCAGCCATGTCTTTCTTATACACCGGAGACCAGAACTGTACACAGTATTCTAAGTGTGGTCGCACTAGTGACTTGTATAGAGGTAAAATTATGTTCTCCTCATGGAGCATCTATGCCTCTTTTAATGCATCCCATTATTTTATTTGCCTTTGCAGCAGCTGCCTGACACTGGCCACTAAACGTGAGCTTGTCGTCCACCAATACACCCAGGTCTTTTTCAGTTACAGTTTTGCCCAGTGTTTTACAATTAAGCATATAATTATACATTTTATTTCCTCTGCCCAAGTGCATTACCTTACATTTATCCCCATTAAAGCTCATTTGTCATTTATCAGCCCAAGCTTCTAGTTTACATAGATCCTCCTGTAATATAAAATTGTCCTCCTCTGTATTGATTACCCTGCAGAGTTTAGTGTCATCTGCAAATATTGAAATATTACTCTGTATGCCCCCTACAAGGTCATTAATAAATATGTTAAAAAGAAGGGGGCCCAATTCTGACCCCTGTGGTACCCCACTGTTAACTGAGACCCAGTCTGAGTGTTTTCCATTAATAACCACCTTTTGTTTCCTATCACTGAGCCAATTCTTAACCCACATACATATATTTTCCCCTATCCCCATTGTTCTCATTTTATGTATCAACCTTTTGTGTGGAACCATATCAAAAGCTTTTGAAGAGTCCATATACACAACATCCACTGCATTTCCTTGGTCCAGTCCCGAACTTGCCTCCTCATAAAAACTGATCAGATTAGTTTGACAGGAACGGTCCCTCATAAACCCATGTTGATATTGGGTCATGAGGTTATTCTTCTTCAGATACTCTATTATAGCACCTCTTAGGAAACCCTCCAGGATTTTACACACAGTAGAGGTTAAGCTTACTGGCCTATAAATTTCCAAGTTCAGTTTGTCCCCTTTTTGAATATTGGCACCACATTTGCTATACGCCAGTCGTGTGGACCCTGTTATTATTGAATCTTTAAAGATTAAAAATAATGGTCTATCTATGACGTTACTTAATTCCTGCAGTACTCGCGGGTGTATCCCACCTGGGCCTGGGGATTTGTCAACTTTAGTGATTTTTAGACGCCGCCGTACTTCCTGCTGGGTTAAGCAAGTGACATTTAATGGAGAATTTTTGTTATCACTAATCATGTTTTCGGTCATGCGATTTTCTTGTGTAAATACGGTTGAAAAAAAAATCATTTAGCATATTGGCTTTTTCCTCATCCTCATCCACCATTTCACCCAGACTATTTTTAAGGGGGCCAACACTATTTTTTAGTTGTTTACTATTTATGTAGTTAAAGAATATTTTGGGGTTATTTTTACTTTCTCTGGCAAGGATTCTCTCTGCCTCAATCTTTGCCGCCTTGATTTGCTTTTTACATAATTTATTTAATTTTCTATATTTATTTAATGCCTCATCACTACCTACATGCTTTAGTTCTCTAAATGCTTTCTTTTTGTCACTTATTGTGCCCCTTACAGCTCTATTTAGCCATAGTGGTTTCCTCCCATTTCTAGCATGTTTATTCCCAAAGGGTATATATTGTGCACAGGTACTATTCAGGAGGTTAATAAATGTCTCCCATTTGCTTTGTGCAGCTTTATGTCTCAGGATATCGTCCCAGTTTATTGCACTAAGATCATCTCTCAACCGTTGGAAATTAGCCTTCCTGAAGTTTAGTGTCCTTGTAACCCTTCTACTACACATCTTATTAAAGGTTACATGAAAATGTATTATTTTGTGATCACTATTACCCAAGTGACCCCCAACTCGTATATTTGATATGCGGTCTGGCCTATTGGTTAATATTAGGTCTAGCAGTGCCCCCCTTCTTGTTGGGTCCTGAATCAGTTGTGAAAGGTAATTGTCTCTCATAGTTGTCAAAACCTATTACCTTTGCTTGAAGTACATGTTTCTGTCCCCCAACGTATTTCAGGGTAGTTGAAGTCTCCCATAATAATGACTTCTCCTTGAGTCGCTGCTTCATCTATTTGCTTTACGAGGATATTCTCCGCTACTTCCATTATTTTTGGAGACTTATAACAAACCCCTATCAGTAATTTATTATTTTTTCCCCCTCCCCTTATCTCCACCCACAGGGACTCTACATTTTCATTAGATTCACATATATCCTCCCGCAAGACAGGTTTTAAGGATGATTTTACATATAAACACCCCCCCCCCCCCTCGCTTGTTTGTACGGTCATTTCTAAACAGACTATAGCCCTGTAAATTAGCTGCCCAGTCATGGCTCTCGTCCAGCCACGTCTCAGATATTCCTACCATGTCATAATTATTTTCCAACAAAATTAATTCTAATTCCTCCATTTTGTTGGTGAGGCTTCTGGCATTAGTGTACATGCATTTTATGTATCTCTCTGTACCTCTATTCCTTCTTACTTTATTGGCTGTTCTAACCCCACCCCCAATTTATTTGTGCCCAGGTCACTATATGCACTATCTTCCCCACCTATAAAATGAATACCCCCCCCCCAATCCCTAGTTTAAACACTCCTCCAACCTTCTAGCCATTTTCTCCCCCAGCACAGCTGCACCCTCCCCATTAAGGTGCAGCCGGTCCCTAGCGTAGAGTCTGTAGCCAACTGAGAAGTCGGCCCAGTTCTCCAGGAACTCAAATCCCTCCTTCCTACACCAGTTCTTGAGCCACTTATTTATCTCCCTAATCTCCCGTTGCCTCTCTGGCGTGGCACGTGGTACCGGTAGTATTTCAGAGAATACCACCTTGGAGGTCCTTGCTTTCAGCTTGCAGCCTAATTCCCTGAAGTCATCTTTAAAGGACCTTCCACCTACCTCTAACTTTGTCATTTGTGCCAATGTGCACCATGACCGCTGGGTCCTCACCAGCCCCTCCCAGTAATCTGTCAACCCGATCAGCGATGTGCCGGACTTGAGCGCCAGCTAGGCAGCACACTGTTTGATGATCCCTGTCTTTGTGACAGATTGCCCTATCTGTTCCCCTAATAATTGAGTCGCCCACTACCAGCACCTGCCTGGCCTGCCCTACTCTATTTCCCTCTTTACTGGAGCTGACACTCCTCCGGCTTTCAGGATACATGCCTTGCTGCAGCAGTGCTACCCCTGTACCATCACTCCCCTCATCTGCCAACTTTGCAAACTTATTGGGGTGTGCCAGATCAGGACTAGCCTCCCTTGCACTCTTCCCTCTACCCCCCCTTCTAACTGTCACCCAACTAACGGCCTCACTGTCCCGCAGCTCCAGACTACCACCCTCCCCCACATCTACCCCAGTGAGCGGCTGCTCAGTGAGCAGCAGACTCCTTTCCATGTTGTCAATGGATCTCAGTGTTGCCAGCTGCTCATTTAGATCCAGTATCTGGGCTTCCAAACGCACAACGTGCTCACATCTCGCGCAGCAGTAAGCAACCACGACCGGCTGTTCAGGATTGCCTACATGTGGCAAGATGTACACTGGATAGCATTGTCAATAATGGAGCTCATTTCCTAATGGGGATTGCAATAGACAGAATGTTAAGTAAAAAGAAAAGCAAAGAATTAATGAAATACAGACAGCAATTCAGTCCAAAGTCCTGCCTTCCAAACTTCCTGAATCCAAGTCACTGAAAAATAAGTCACACACTTACTTTCGTTCGCACTTACGCTCTGGTCACACTCCGCTCGTTCACACTCGCAAATTAAGAGATTTAAAGAGGTTTTGTTTTGTTTTTTCCCCTTTTCCAGCAATACACCCTTCACCTCAATGCACTTCCAAAGGCAAGTTTGCCGTCACCAATATTGACGGAGATTGATATAAAATATAATATTTCTATGACATTCAGAAGCTCAGAAACCATTTCATAGGTTTCTGGTGGTTTCCCAGTTATGAAAGATACACCATCATAACTGGAAAAAGGCGAGCATCCCAAAAATGTGGTCCATGTGTTTGTGACAGTCATGTGCATTATTAAACTTGACATTAAAAGTTTGTACAGTTACACAATAGGGCTTTGGAGGGGAAATCCAGTGTAAACCAGTATGCTTGCCCTGGGCTGAGGTTTATGGTGGTTATAAAAATTCCTTGTTTGGGGGAAGCAAGAGTAGAGTTCTATGGAGGTCCCTTCCAAGTGAACAGGGGACGGAGATTTAAGACATCTCTGGCTGTCCTTTCAACATTTTTAAAACTAGGACAAAAATACATTTTGCCTGACAAAGGGAATGTCACTAGGTTTATTGCCACCTGATCCGAGCACAGCACAACGTGTGGACAAAGATCCCCAATTCCAACGACATGTTGCTCTCTGGGCTGACTGCTGTAGTTTTGATAAGTGATCCTCCACCAGCAGGAGACTGCCACCAGAGGACTAGTAAAGCTGCTGCCATGTAGTCCAACCCTGTCCCCACAACTGATGAATAGCTCTGTACACTGTGCATTGGTAGCTTTCTGCCTATCAGTGGTGTGGGTGGGGTTATACAGAGCCCAGCATTCAGAGAATTAGATCTGCAGCAGACACAGAGTATGTGCCCACGAAGCGTTTTTCAAGAGGATATGCTGCAGAATTTCCGCAGCGTAAAGGCTTTTTTAGCGCTATGTTATCCGCCCCCCATGGTCCCCAATGTGATTACGCAAGTTCAATGCCCATGCTGCGTTTTTTTCCGCAGCGTTTTTCCGGCGGGGAAAAATCCGCAGCACGCTCATTAATTTTGCGTTTCCGCAAGCGGAATTGCCTTTGCAGTGCAATTAAAAACTCAAGGCAATTCCGCATGCGTTTATCCGGGAGAGGACATGCAGAAATGAAGCAGAAAATTTCTGCTTCATTTCCACAGCATGGGAACATAGCCTTACTCTGAACTGCACCAAGCGATCCATCACTGTAATCAGGATCTCTGCCCCTAAATCACCCTGCTCTCAGATGGGGCAGCAAAATCCTGGTGACAAATTCACTAACCCCATCCAGCTTCAGATGCAAGTATTAGAATTGATTCTGATGCTCAAAATTAAATGTAATGGCCAGTGGCTAATGGCAGGCAATAGGTACAGCAAAGTGTGGAAAAGTTACCTGCAGGATTGTAGGGAACAAACTTCTCAGTGTCGGGGTACTGCTGCTCGTCTGTCTTATCAGAAGTGCCAGAAACCTAGTGGGGAACAGGAACCAGGTCACAAGCTTCATTTATCCAGGGTTTACCATTAGGTTCTCCATATAGGATCTGAAAAGTAGTGTTGAGCCACCCCCGTAGTGTTCGAGTTCGGTTCGTCGAACACCCGTATGTTCGCCGAACACCTTCGAACACTGTTAAAACCAATGGCAGGCAAACAAAAACACATAGAAAACACCTTCAAAAGGTGTCCAAAAGCTGACAAACTGCTCAGTAGACACAACTAACACATGGAAAAGTGACAAGTACAAATAGTCATGCGAAAAGAAAAGAGGTGGAGGAGTAAAAGGAGGGGGAGACACAGATATAGGCATGTCATGCCCTTCTAAAGCCAAAAAAATGCGAAGCTAACACGGCCAGTCCGTTCCTGCCCGTGCGACCTCCGTGACGCCGGGTTTGTGCCAGAGCTGCGGTGGACCCTGACGGCTAGCACCCTCTCCCAATACTGGTGCCTGTCCGCTGGTGGGTCGAGCGAGCCCCCCTGCGGTGGAGACAGGTCTAAGCTTTTTAATTTAAATTGTCTCTCTAATTTGAATGAGTACACTTTAAATCCTTTTACAAGGATCTATTGGAGGGCAAGTCTGATGCCAGCAGCCGCGGGAATTCCAGCTCTAGTAGCGTCCACTAAAGCTGCTGCAGTTAAAAAGCTTTTATAAGATCGAGCTCGGCGGTCCACCGCAAGGCGTCCTACCGCCAGTCCCAGGCCCTGTGCCTTGGGGTGCCTCCCCGATGCTCTTCACTGAGTGTCCCGGGGGCCCGAGGCATTTCCTTTGAAAAAATTAAGTGTCCAAACTACAGGTGGTGCAGCTTGCTTAACAGTTGGGATAATCCACTGACTAGCAGACACTGCTACTAGGTCCAAAGTATTTCCTGGGCTAGATACAGTTAAAAATTTGTAATTAGATACTCTCGTTGGATGCTGAGAAAGCATTCCATAGAGTCTCCTGGCACGCCATATATTATTTTCTTAAAAAGCTTGGGGTAGGGATCTAGGGGACCCTTTCATAGGCAAAATCACAGCCCGGTATCGCAATACGTCACCTAGGCTGAAGATGAATGGAACATTTTCATCACCTTTCATAATCACCAATGGGACAAGGCAGGGATGTCCTCTGTCCCCTCTCTTATACATCCTAGTGATGGAGCACCTGCTCTCATCAATTCGCCATAACCCCAATATTAGGTGGATTGAGGTGGCAGGCACAGAGTACAAGTGCTCTGCATTTGCTCATGATGTCCTAGTATATAGCACTCAATCACATATATCCATCCCTGCTGTTATGGCTGAAATAGATCACTTTGTTACATGGTCAAATTTTAAAATCAATGCAGCGAAGTCTGAGGCCCTCGATGTCTCCCTCCTCAAATCCATACAGGATTCCATCCAGTCCAACTTTCCCTTTGCCTGTCCCTCACAGGGTATCAAATACTTAGGAATTCGTATTCATAGAGACCTCTCCCGTCTAGGTTATCTTAATTTTGGGCCCTTTATTGAACAACTCCATACAGACCACGGTTGGCAAGTTAGAACTGTAAGATTCACTACGTGAACCACTGGTGTTTTGTGGAAAAGCACATGTACACTGTGTTCCAAATTATTATGCAAAAAGTGTTTAGGAGTGATAAGGGAAGAATTTGTTTGTTTGTCAGTTAAACTCATTGATGGTGATGTGTGTCAGGGCTCTTTATATCACTGTAAGCAATTGCAGACACCTGTGCTAATTAGTTTGGCAGGGGTGTCCAATGAAAGGCAAGACTTCTTAAGAAGGCTGTCCCACATTATTAAGCAGCCTACATTTTCTGCCAAAATGGGAAAGAAAAAGGATGTGTCGGCTACTGAGAAGCAACAAATTGTGGATTGTTTAGGTCAAGGCATGACTACAATCAACATTGCCAAGACACTTCATCCTGATCATCGCATAATCAAGAAGTATGAAGCTGATTCACAGTACACATGTGTGCGTGCTGATAAGGGAAAATTGAGGACTCTTTCCTACAGGCAATTACGTCAGGTTAAAAGAGCAGCGGCAAAAAAGCCTTGTCATAGCAGCAGACAAGTTTTTGAAGCTGCTGGTGCCTCCAACGTCCCCCGAACAACAAGATGCAGGGTCCTTCAGAGGTTTGCAGCTGTGCGTAAGTTATCCTGTCGACCTCCTCTATCTAATGTACACAAGCAGAAAGGGCTACAGTGGGCCAAACAATACATGAAGACTGACTTCAAAACTGTTTTGTTCACCGATGAGTGCCGTGCAACGCTCGATGGTCCAGATGGATGGAGTGGAGGATGGCTGGTTGATGGACACCCCATGCAAACACTGCTACGGCACCAACAAGGAGGAGGTGGAGTAATGTTTTGGGCTGGAATCATGGGGAGAGAGATTGTCGGCCCCTTTAGGATCCCTGAAGGGGTAAATATGAACTCCATAATGTATGTGGAGTTTCTCAAACAGCACTTCCTGCCATGGTTCAAGAAGAAGAACCGTGTATTCCGCAGCAAGATCATTTTCATGCATGATAATGCACCGTCTCATGCTGCACATAACATCTGCATCTCTGGCTGATATGGGCATAAAAGGGGACAAAGTTATGGTGTGACCCCCATGCTCCCCTGACCTCAACCCCATTGAGAACCTCTGGAGCATCATCAAAAGGAGTGTCTATGATGGCGGGAGGCAGTTCACATCTAAGCAACAGCTCTGGGAGGGTATTCTGTCCTCATGCAAAACAATTGAAGCAGAAACCATCCAAAACCTGACAAATTCAATGGACGAGAGAGTTCAGAAGCTCCTTTCGAACAAGGGGTCCTATGTGCAAATGTAACATCACCTAGAATAAAGTTTTGAGCTGAAAACTGTTTGATTACAGTTTGTAATAACCGGCTAATGCTTATAATTTCAAAAATGACCATTTTTTTGCTCTTTATTAAAATGAAAAGGTTGATCGTAGAGTGTGGGGGATCTAAGAGTGTGGCAACCCAGTAGTCAGGATTATTTCGAATTCTCACAATTCGAGGGTCATGTTGCAGGTAGTGCAGCAAGAAGGCACTCATGTGTCTTGCGCATCCAGGAGCACCAAGTCCCTGTTGTGTTGGTGGCGAGGTAACAATCATGCTTCCTTCCTCTGCCCTCTCCCCCCAACCTCGCACAACAGAAATGTGATCAAGGTCTCCCTCATCTGATGAGTCTTCCATCAGTTCGTCCTCCACTCCTGCACCTTCCTCACTAGTTTGGCTGCTACCATGCGCCCTGGTAAAACCATCTCCCCCACCCTCACATGCCTGCCGCCTTGGTGCTGCTGACCATCTGGACCTTGCAGATGTTAGCCCTTCCTCATGCAACTCCTCTTCTGCCACCACCTGACTCCGAATTCTGTTTAACATGTGCTCCAGCATGTAAATCACCGGAATAGTCATGCTGATAATGGCATCGTCAGCACTAAACATCTTCTTCGCCATTTCAAAACTGTGCAGAAGGGTGCATAGGTCCCTGATCTGAGACCACTCCTCCAGCGTGATTTGCCCCACCTCTGGATCTCGTTGGCCCAGGCTATACGTCAGAACGTATTGCACCAGGGCTTGTCGGTGCTGCCACAGTCGCTGCAACATGTGCAGAGTTGAATTCCACCGGGTAGGCACATCGCATTTTAGCCGGTGAAGTGTGTTATGCACACGCCCGGGCTGAGCGGCGTGTGCGTGTGATTGTAGCGATTCCACTGGACCATGAACCGGAGAGTGCCTGGAGGGGCGTGACTAAGTATCTGGCCGATCCGACCAAGATGGCACGACGGCATACGACGCCAGTGCACCAGGGAGAAACCGGGCAGAGGGACCAGGTGCTACTCCAGGTCAAACTCCGGACACGGGGGTTGACCCACACAGGGATTACTGGATCAGGCTGGTTAGGCTGGCGCACAGACTGGAGGGTATAGGCAGGCACGACTGGTATGCAGGCAGGCGGGTAAAGGCAAGCGCAGCTAAAGTGCAGACAGGGAGGCACTAGCAGGTAGGAACACAGGCAGGATAGGACCCAGTACACACTGGGACTCATGAACAGGCAGGTTAGGCTGACACAGACTGGTGGATATAAGCAAACACGGCAGGTATGCAGATGGGTGGATACAGGCGAGTATGCAGGCAGGGAGGTACTGGCCGAAAGGAAGGGCTGGAGCACAGAAAGGTTAAGACCCAAGACAGACTGGGTCACAGAACCGCAGATGCGGTAGACAACCACAGCAGAGAGGGAACGCCCGAAGCGGTGGGCAAGAACAGAGCAGGACGGGGCTGCAGGAGCATCAAGCACAAGCAGGGCAGGACAGGACTGCCGGAGCAGCGGGCAGAAGCAGGGCAGGACAGGACAGGACTGCCGGAGCAGCGGGCAGAAGCAGGGCAGGACAGGACAGGACTGCCGGAGCAGCGGGCAGAAGCAGGGCAGGACAGGACAGGACTGCCGGAGCAGCGGGCAGAAGCAGGGCAGGACAGGACAGGACTGCCGGAGCAGCGGGCAGAAGCAGGGCAGGACAGGACAGGACTGCCGGAGCAGCGGGCAGAAGCAGGGCAGGACAGGACAGGACTGCCGGAGCAGCGGGCAGAAGCAGGGCAGGACAGGACAGGACTGCCGGAGCAGCGGGCAGAAGCAGGGCAGGACAGGACAGGACTGCCGGAGCAGCGGGCAGAAGCAGGGCAGGACAGGACAGGACTGCCGGAGCAGCGGGCAGAAGCAGGGCAGGACAGGACAGGACTGCCGGAGCAGCGGGCAGAAGCAGGGCAGGACAGGACAGGACTGCCGGAGCAGCGGGCAGAAGCAGGGCAGGACAGGACAGGACTGCCGGAGCAGCGGGCAGAAGCAGGGCAGGACAGGACTGCCGGAGCAGCGGGCAGAAGCAGGGCAGGACAGGACTGCCGGAGCAGCGGGCAGAAGCAGGGCAGGACAGGACTGCCGGAGCAGCGGGCAGAAGCAGGGTAGGCTAGAACCGCCGGAGCGGTAAGCAAAGGAGTCAGAGCAGACTAGAACCGCCGGAGCGGTGAGCAAAGGAGTCAGAGCAGGCTAGAACCACCGGAGCGGTGAGCAAAGGAGTCAGAGCAGGCTAGGCTGAGTAGGGGGGACAGGGCTCTGTTCACACGGAACAGACAGGAAGGGAAAGGCAGAGCCAGACACCCACAGGGTACTAGCAGAGAAGTAGCGAGTGGACCACAAACTCACAAACGGGAGTACAGAGACAACAAGCAGGAGTTAGGTACGAATTCAGACTCTGCAGAAAAAGGAAGGGAACGGACATAGAGGCAAAACAGGTAAAGGATAGGAGAGAGTTCAGACTGGAACTGAGTGTACGGAGGAGACCGACACTGCAGCGGAATACAGGAGCGGGTCTGGGAATACGGCCCCCAGAGAGGCAGGACGAACAGGCAAGGTGCGTGTTCAGACAGGACAGACAAGATACAGGAGCAGGTCTAGGTAATCGGCCCCTAGAAGGCAGGAGGAACAGACTAGGAGCGTGTTCAGACAGGTCAGACAAGATACAGGAACGGGTCTAGGTAATCGGCCCCTAGAAGGCAGGAGGAACAGGCTAGGAGCGTGTTCAGACAGGCCTGGAAATACAGCCTCCAGGATAGGCAGACAAGAGAACACAGAACGGGACCTGGCACCTTCAGAGTGCAAGCACACACTGAATGAAACACTATGCTCAGGCAGGGATAGATGGGCGCAGCTGAGCTATATACCAGGTGACAGACAGCAATAGGCTGAGGACGCACAAGGGGTGTGACCCACAGCAGGTACAAAAAGCAGGAAGTGATCGGGCGCCACCCTTAAGCAGCAGAAACAGACACAAACAGACAGCATGGAGGGAAGCCAGAGAGACATTCTGGACAGGAGATCAAGTGCGCGCTCTTGCACAGTGGGAGATGGACCACTATGCAAGGACGCCGCCAGGTATGTTACAGTACCCCCCCCCTTACGCCCCCTCTTCTTCAGGCCTGCCAGAATCTTCCGCAGGGAATTCGAGGACCAGTCGTTCACTTCAAGGAGATCACTTCCACTGTCCACAGGAAAAACTGATCTCATCTGGTTAGCTAGGATGCTACCTCCTATCCAGCCATCCTCAGCAACAGACGAAACGGGTGGAGTACCAGGAACAGCACACAAGGAAGTCTCTCTCCACATATTTTCAGGTGGCACCCCAGAGGGTACAGGAGACAACTGGAAGTCCTTCACCGGGTTGGAGGGGGACAGAGACTTGGGGGTAATCTCTGCTTCGAGGTACATCTTGTCAAGCTCACAGGAAGAAATAGATGGGTTATCAGGTACATAATGAGGAAAAGTCACTGTCTCTTTGTTATCTGGTGGTACCCCGGAGGATTCAGGAAACAACTGGAGGTCCTCCGCCGGGTCAGAAGAGTGCAGAGGCTCAGAGAAAACATCTGCTTTAGAGTACACTAGGTCGGACTCACTGGACGAAGCAGGCGAGGTATCGGGTACCGAGTATAGGAAAGTCTCTGTCCATTCACCACCAGGTGGCACCCCGAAGGGTTCTGGAGACAACTGGCGGTCCTCCGCCTGGTCAGAGGGGTGTAGAGACTCACGGGTAACCTCTGCTTCAGAGTACACTAGGTCGGACTCACTGGACGAAGCAAGCGAGGTATCAGATCTAGGATATAGGAAAGTCTCTGTCCATTCACCACCAGGTGGCACCCAGAAGGGTTCTGGAGACAACTGGAGGTCCTCCGCCTGGTCGGAGGGGTGTAGAGACTCGGGAGTAACCTCTGCTTCGGAGTACACTAGGTTGGACTCACTGGACGAAGCGAGCGAGGTATCAGGTACAGAGTATAGGAGAGTCTCTGTCCTTTCGCTACCAGGTAGCACCCCGAAGGGTTCAGGAGACAACTGGAGGTCCTCCGCCTGGTCGGAGGGGTGTAGAGACTCGGGGGTAACTACCACTTTGGGGTACCCATTGTCAGGCTCACAGGACGAAGCGGACAAAGTATCGAGTACCGGGTGTAGAGAAGTCTCTCTCCATTTGTCATCGAGTGGTATCCCGGAGGATTCAGGAGGCAACAGGGGGTCCTCCACCAGGTAGTAGAGGTGCACAGACTCTGAGGTAACCACAGCTTTGGAGCATCCTTGGACATGCACACCGGTTAAAGTGGGTGAAGCATCTGATGCCGGGTGCAGGAAGTTCTCCTGTGTGGAGTCTGGATGGGCAGAAGTCTCTTCGGGCAGGAGAACTGGTGCACTACCCACGCACATTACCCGTTGGGGCTTCTCCGGGATACAGGGAGATGAAGCTTCAGTAGGGACTTCAAGGTTGGGGTCAGGAGGTCTCAGGGAGGACAGACCCTGGCGTGACGGCTTGCCTCTACGTCTAGCACGTCTGGGCTGCCTCTTGAGGTTGGGAGAAGTATTCCGGAAAGCGTAGTCACCCTGTGAGGATTCTGGGTGGGCAGTAGTCTCATTGGGCTGGAGGACTATTGCGCTACCCACACACATTACCCGTCGGGGCTGCTCCGGGATATTGGGAAGTGAAGCTTCAGCAGGGGCTTCAGGGTTAGGGTCCTCGAAGACCATACGAAAGGCCACCAGGAAGGCCTGCAGGTCAAGGACGACAGGATCCCATGCTTCCCATAGGGGGGTGACCCATTTCAAGGCATCACCCGCTAGGTAGTCAATCATAAAGGCCACTTTAGCCCAATCGGAAGGAAAATAGAGAGGGTAGGCCTTAAAGTGTAGCATGCATTGCTCCACAAATGCACGACACTGTCTTGGATCCCCATAGTAACGTGGCGGATCCGCAGGAACGAGAGCTGATAGATCCATCTGGACGGTGCGTAATTCGCCTGGAACTCAGCCAAGGAAAAAAAAAAATTATTTATTTATTTTAATGCATGTATTCGCTGGAAAACTTCTCAGAGAGCGAAGGCCGTGGGGCTCAACGGGAACCATGGCCTGAGCATGCTGTTATGCACACGCCCGGGCTGAGCGGCGTGTGCGTGTGATTGTAGTGATTCCACTGGACCATGAACCGGAGAGTGCCTGGAGGGGCGTGACTAAGTATCTGGCCGATCCGACCAAGATGGCACGACGGCATACGACGCCAGTGCACCAGGGAGAAACCGGGCAGAGGGACCAGGTGCTACTCCAGGTCAAACTCCGGACACGGGGGTTGACCCACACAGGGATTACTGGATCAGGCTGGTTAGGCTGGCGCACAGACTGGAGGGTATAGGCAGGCACGACTGGTATGCAGGCAGGCGGGTAAAGGCAAGCGCAGCTAAAGTGCAGACAGGGAGGCACTAGCAGGTAGGAACACAGGCAGGATAGGACCCAGTACACACTGGGACTCATGAACAGGCAGGTTAGGCTGACACAGACTGGTGGATATAAGCAAACACGGCAGGTATGCAGATGGGTGGATACAGGCGAGTATGCAGGCAGGGAGGTACTGGCCGAAAGGACGGGCTGGAGCACAGAAAGGTTAAGACCCAGTACAGACTGGGTCACAGAACCGCAGATGCGGTAGACAACCACAGCAGAGAGGGAACGCCCGAAGCGGTGGGCAAGAACAGAGCAGGACGGGGCTGCAGGAGCAGCAAGCACAAGCAGGGCAGGACAGGACTGCCGGAGCAGCGGGCAGAAGCAGGGCAGGACAGGACTGCCGGAGCAGCGGGCAGAAGCAGGGCAGGACAGGACTGCCGGAGCAGCGGGCAGAAGCAGGGCAGGACAGGACTGCCGGAGCAGCGGGCAGAAGCAGGGCAGGACAGGACTGCCGGAGCAGCGGGCAGAAGCAGGGCAGGACAGGACAGGACTGCCGGAGCAGCGGGCAGAAGCAGGGCAGGACAGGACAGGACTGCCGGAGCAGCGGGCAGAAGCAGGGCAGGACAGGACAGGACTGCCGGAGCAGCGGGCAGAAGCAGGGCAGGACAGGACAGGACTGCCGGAGCAGCGGGCAGAAGCAGGGCAGGACAGGACAGGACTGCCGGAGCAGCGGGCAGAAGCAGGGCAGGACAGGACAGGACTGCCGGAGCAGCGGGCAGAAGCAGGGCAGGACAGGACTGCCGGAGCAGCGGGCAGAAGCAGGGCAGGACAGGACTGCCGGAGCAGCGGGCAGAAGCAGGGCAGGACAGGACTGCCGGAGCAGAGGGCAGAAGCAGGGCAGGACAGGACTGCCGGAGCAGAGGGCAGAAGCAGGGCAGGACAGGACTGCCGGAGCAGCGGGCAGAAGCAGGGCAGGACAGGACTGCCGGAGCAGCGGGCAGAAGCAGGGTAGGCTAGAACCGCCGGAGCGGTAAGCAAAGGAGTCAGAGCAGACTAGAACCGCCGGAGCGGTGAGCAAAGGAGTCAGAGCAGGCTAGAACCACCGGAGCGGTGAGCAAAGGAGTCAGAGCAGGCTAGGCTGAGTAGGGGGGACAGGGCTCTGTTCACACGGAACAGACAGGAAGGGAAAGGCAGAGCCAGACACCCACAGGGTACTAGCAGAGAAGTAGCGAGTGGACCACAAACTCACAAACGGGAGTACAGAGACAACAAGCAGGAGTTAGGTACGAATTCAGACTCTGCAGAAAAAGGAAGGGAACGGACATAGAGGCAAAACAGGTAAAGGATAGGAGAGAGTTCAGACTGGAACTGAGTGTACGGAGGAGACCGACACTGCAGCGGAATACAGGAGCGGGTCTGGGAATACGGCCCCCAGAGAGGCAGGACGAACAGGCAAGGTGCGTGTTCAGACAGGACAGACAAGATACAGGAGCAGGTCTAGGTAATCGGCCCCTAGAAGGCAGGAGGAACAGACTAGGAGCGTGTTCAGACAGGTCAGACAAGATACAGGAACGGGTCTAGGTAATCGGCCCCTAGAAGGCAGGAGGAACAGGCTAGGAGCGTGTTCAGACAGGCCTGGAAATACAGCCTCCAGGATAGGCAGACAAGAGAACACAGAACGGGACCTGGCACCTTCAGAGTGCAAGCACACACTGAATGAAACACTATGCTCAGGCAGGGATAGATGGGCGCAGCTGAGCTATATACCAGGTGACAGACAGCAATAGGCTGAGGACGCACAAGGGGTGTGACCCACAGCAGGTACAAAAAGCAGGAAGTGATCGGGCGCCACCCTTAAGCAGCAGAAACAGACACAAACAGACAGCATGGAGGGAAGCCAGAGAGACATTCTGGACAGGAGATCAAGTGCGCGCTCTTGCACAGTGGGAGATGGACCACTATGCAAGGACGCCGCCAGGTATGTTACAAAGTGGCAGGCCCAACGACTTCTGTAGAGATGTAAGTCGCTGAGCTGCGGGATGCGAATGGCGGAAGCGAGCACACAGCGACCGTGCCCTCTGCAGAAGGCCATCTAGTCCGGGATAGTGGGCTAAAAGTTGCTCGACAACCAGGTTCAACATGTGAGCCATACAAGGCACGCGTGTGACATTGCCTCGGCAAAGGGCCGCACCCAGGTTTGCAGCATTGTCGCACACGACTTTCCCTGGTTTCAGGTCCAGTGGAGACAACCATTCATGAAACTGGTTCTCCAGAGCTGACCACAACTCCTCAGCTGTGTGACTCACATTTCCCAGACATTTCAAAGTAAAAACCGCCTGATGACGTTGAGCCTACTGCCAGCATAGTAAGGAGGTGTGCAGGATCCCTTCTGCGCAGTTAGAAAGCTTGTGGAATGACCAGACAGGCTTTGGGTGCAGGTGGAGGACCGAGAGGAGGTTGAGGAGGCAGAAGCAGTGGAGGAACTTCGAGATAAATAGGATTGACGCACAACTCATGGGGACGGCAAGACTTGGACAGCAGCCCCTTGTCCTGCTGTCACCATAGTTACCCAGAGCCCAGTCAGCGACATGTAACGCCCCTGTTCATGCCTACTCGTCCAAGTGTCTATGGTGAAATGCACCCTGTCACACACAGTTTCTCAAAGAAGCGGTGATGTTGTGTGCGACATGCTGGTGGAGGAGCGCAGGCACACCTTTCTTTGAGAAGTAGTGCCGACTGGGCATCTGGTACTGGGTCACTGCGACAGACATAAGGTCTCGAAAATCCTCTGTGTCCACCAGGCGGAAAGGCAGCATTTCTGTAGCCAAAAGCTTGCAGATGGTGAAATTCAACCTCTTAGCTTTCTCATGGCTAGGAGGAAATGGTCTTTTACTTGTCCACATCTGAGGGACCGAGGGCTGGCTGTTGTGCTTAGACGAGGTTGAGAAGGGTGTCCCCGGCAAACTGCCGGTCCGTGAGGAAGATGCAGGCGGACATGTTAGGTTGCCTTGATCCAAAGGTGGTGCTATCCATGTCGGACAGCGCTGAACACCAGCTGGTGTTTCCACCTCCAAAGAAAATGATGACCTGCCAATCACGCTGGCTGTTGCAGGTAAAGAGGTGGCAGGTCTGCGTCCCAAAACAGGTGTGACTGCTGTCCCCCCAGTCACAGAGGATGAAGAGGCCGCGGATGCACAAGATGTGGCAGACGGCGGTTGGCCCGGCCGGCTAGGCCGCATTGTAGCACAGTGAGCTTCCCACTGCAATTTATGCTTCATATCCATGTGCCGGTTCATGCATGAAGTGCTCAAACTATGTATTTTTTGGCCTCTACTTAGCTTTTGCTGACAAATGTTACAGATAACACAAGTTGGGTCATCCTCATCGATCTGAAAAAATGCCCAGGCTATGCAAGGCTTAGCACCCATGCGACCTGAAGAGCCACCACGACTTGTGGTCAGAGGCAGAGTTGTGTTTGAGGATGCAGTTGTTGACGTGCTTCCAGTACTACGTCTGTCCAGGAAGGCGCAACCTGACCTCGTCGTCACTAGCATCCTCCTCCACCTCCTCTGCTGACCTCATCGACTGGCTAACTGTGGGTTGACAGTAAGTGGGATCTCCAACCTCATCATCATCACCACCCTGTGTGTTATCACACCCGTCGTCCTCAGAGCCAACCTCTTCCTGCCCTGACAAAAAACTAAAGTTGTCGCTCCAATCAGGTATATGAGTCTCATCATCATCTTCCTCATTGTCTCCACCAACAGGAGTTACAGTTTGGGAACGAGGGTCTACATTATGGTCAGAACCTTCTGCCTCTGGTCCTGGATCCGACTCAAAGATTCTGGGCATCAGTGCAGATCATTTCCTCGTCTGGATTCACAGAAGCTCTGCCGCCGACCTCTAATTCCCAGGCTATAGTATGAGTAAACAGCTCTGCAGACTCCACCATCTGTGTTACCCCATACTAAGACGGGCAGCTGGAGACTTGGGAGCTGTGAGGAAGCAAGTGCGATTGGGGTGACACCTCTGAGGACTGGAGTATTTGTGATGTTGAAGTTGAGGTGGAGGAGAGCCCACTTAAAGGAGCACTTGATATCTGTTGAAGCACATGCTGTTTTTGTGCCTCATCTGGAATTTGTAGCGATTGGCGTGGCCGTAAGAAAGGGATCTTCTCACATTGTCCGCTAAAAGAAGTAGACATCTTAGTTTGGCTGGAAGATTGTCTTTCTTCAGCAGATGTTACTGTTGCTTTAACACCTACCCCATGGATACAACCTTTCTTTCCCTTCCCAACATGCCTATTCCCCTTTCCACAAGCAGCAGGCCTTTTTCCACTCATTTTGGTGGTTAACTAATTGACAACTCTGGAGTTGTTTGCACAAAAACAATGAATGGGAACCGAGCAGAGCTGAGTGGCCAAACTGTGGTATTAGCCCAAAAGTATTGGCTGGGTTAGATGCAGAAAAAAATTATTTTGAATTTGCAACCTGGTGGAGGTTAGTATAGATGGACTAATAGAACAAGTCCCACACACTGCTACAAGCCAAAATATTTTTTTTTCAGAGCAAGAAGCAGATAAAAATTATTTTGAATTTCCAACCTGGTGTAGGTAAGTATAGATGGACTAATAGAATGATGCTATGCCCAAAAGGTTTTCCTTCACTAGGTGCAGTAAAAAAATTTGCATTCTATACACAGGTGGTGTAGCTTGCAACACAGATAGGCTACTCCACTGACTAACACACTGCAAGAGGCCAAAAAGGATTTGCTTTGCTAGATTTAGCCAAATGCTGTGAAAAAAACTTGCACAGCACTAGTACAGACCTGCCTGGCAAAAAGTGATAGGAACTGATGTAACCTAGTCCTCAAAAGGACTGCAATCACAACTATTCCCTACTCCCAAGCTATCTGTAGATTTGTGCGAAAATTGGCTTGAAATTAACAAAGTATAGCGCACACAGCAACAGCAGTGCAGTCTAACACGCAGCTGCAGCAGTGAGAAAATGGTGGTGACGGGGAAAATGGCTGGGTCTTATAGGGCAAGGACATGTGACATACACTGCCAATGACATGCCCTTGCTTGTGTGAAAAAAAGCAGTTCGCTCCGTGTGTGCGCTGCTGATAGGCTGACAGATTGCACCTCCCTACTGTAAATGCGGGAAAGAGAAAAAAAAATGGAGATCTTCATTATTTATGCAGAGATCCATCCCCTGCCCCTCCCCCCACCCCGCTGTACACTCAAACTGCGTATTTACATTAATTTTCAGCATTACTGAGAAAAAATCCAGTTATGATTTTGGTGCACGAACAGTTATCGAACATAACCTCGAACAGCCGAATTTTTCTCAAATTGTTCGTGTTCGCCGAACGGCTCGAACACCGCCCAAAACAGCTCGAAGTTGAGATTGGCGAACAGTTCGAGTCGAACACCGCTCCTCTCTACTGAAACTGAGTCAGCCAAGTCCTTGTGGCATAGCTGTGGCCTGGCCATACACTATTTGGCTAGCAGCCATCTCTCCCAACATACAGATGAGTTCTCATGTGTTCTGTGGGGAGGAGGGTAATCGCCTGCCTCTAAGCAATTTGTGCCTAGAGAACAAGGAGCGGGTATTTGAACTGAACATTTGTTAGGGCAGCTAGATTAGCCAGATATTAGCCCACTTTAATCAAACAGAAAACAATGGGACTTGTAATTGTGGTGCCCCTGATGGTTCAGTCACCACAGAGATAGTGCACCTCACCCAGAGGTGTGGAGTCGCCTTCTCTCAGGTGAGGAGGGAGTGCTGCCCAGAACCCCAACACCCGCATTCAACACTACACTGCTCCAGGCCGGCTGGAGGGGCAACATGCATGAGCGCAACTGCTGAGCCCTGTCCCAGGCTGGAGTAGGGGGAACCAGTAGTGGTTGTGGGTGGAGGAAGTAGTTTAAGGGAGCACTATAGTAGTAGGTATATAAAGGGGAGCCATTTTAGGGTGGCAGGAGAGTTCGGTAGAGGAGTCAGTGGAGAACAGTCAGGGATCAGAGTCTCTTTAGGAGCTCTGCTCCACAAGCAGGGCCCAGTGCTAGAGGCCCAAGAGGGGAGCAGAGGAGTAGGCTCCGATCTAAGGAAGGGATCCTAGGGGGTACGGCGAGTGCAGGACGGCACCCGTATGCCCCGCATCTGTCAGAAGACAGGGATCGTAAGCCGCAGGAAGGGGACGGACCCCTGGTCCAGCCGTGTAACTCCAGGTCTTGGCTGGGAGGCTTCTGGCTTATATAGTCAGTTGCTGAAGCCTCATTCTAATCCCCGTGAGGGACAAGCAGGTCCGGGAACTCCAACGTACAGGAGGGGCTTCAGAGCACCCAAATGGGATTGAGAGTGGGAAGCACAGGGCAGGAGGGAGACAGACCCAGTGTGAAGACTGTCTAGCTAGGAACACAGAAAGTGGAGTTCTGTCAGGTGCTCCTAATCTACCTGAGGAAGTGCTGAACCCCTGCCTGGTGAACGCAGCGCGATGTGGGGAGGCTGACAACTGTACAGTGCACCAATGGAACTGTCATAAGAACTGTGAGAAAAGACTCGGATGACTGCATCGCACTGCCTCAGTCCATTCTTTATCTGCGCCATCTTTCCCTCCCTGCACTACAACGCCCAGTGCAATTTTCACTGCCTTACACTGCCCAGGAGCAAGCTCTACCTGTGGAGAGCCACACCATCCCTGCTGCCGTAACATCAGCTCCAGAGGACTGCTCCGCAGCGGCAGCTCCCTTTGGCTGCCTTCCACAGGTGGCGTCACAAACACTTTCCCCAGATCCTCCAATATCTTCCCCTTTTTACTGACCGCCCTGGGTCACGGACCGGGCCAGCCACGGTGATATCCCCTATACCGGCATCCATAGGCCCAGCTGCCAGGGGGCGCGTCAGCTCTGGAGTCATGAACAAGATAAGTGACCAACCCGTTATCGGTGGGTGAAGTGTGCCTAAAGAACTGTGTAATGATACTGATGTGGTGCCCGCCCCAGAAGAACGGGCGCCATTATGTGCGTGATCAAAGACAACAGTATGGAACCTCCCATCGTGGGCCGGGTCCCAGAATGGCGCCAAAAGCATACCCTGCCCCTTGCAACTGTGACTGTCCGCATAGATGTGTCCGTCAAGGCAGGGAGGCCGTCACAAGGAGTGACCGACAGCAGATTGCCATGGGACCGACCCCGAAAGAGGAGGAGGAGGAGGAGGAAAGAAGGAATGGAGACAGGGTGTGGTCTTAACCAGTCTAGACCAGGGTTCCCCAACTCCAGTCCTCAAGGCCCACCAACAGGTCATGTTTTCAGGATTTCCTTAGTATTGCACAGGTGATGGAATTATTGCCTGTGCAGGTGATGCAATTATCACCTGTGTAATACTAAGGAAATCTTGAAAACATGACCTGTTGGTGGGCCTTGAGGACTGGAGTTGGGGAACCCTGGTCTAGACAGACCGCACCCGGCAGACAACATGGACGGAAGTCAGGATCAAGCCTCCGCCTCTGGCCTGCTGCCGTGGCAAGCGACCCCCCTCACCCTGGAGGGAGAAGCCAGTAAGTTATCCCCGGAGGACGCGGAGTTCCTCCAGAGTGAGATTCTGGAGCTGAGCCAACAAGTGGACCGGGCCCAGCAAGCCGCAGTTACCAAGTGGAGGAGCGAGCTGTTGGAGAAGTTTGCAGCACGGTGTAGAGCAGCACAGGATGCCAGCAGCGGCAACCCAGCGGAACCCGCTGAATACCAGGAGGCCGTGTGCAGCACAGGAGCAGGTGGGAAGAAATCCCCTGTCCCAGACGCTGCAAGCGCCGACCTGCTCCTGGGCTTCCTACACCAACACTCTCCGTACCCCGCCATGCCCTCCCTGGAGCAGCTGCTCAGCCCGGAACCTCCACCCCAGGGCACTGACTGAGGACCTTCCACTTGTTGCCCTCCCGGAACCTCCACTCCCAGGCACTGAAGTCAGGAACCTTCTGCTGGGTTCCCTCGCGGAGCCTCCACCTCCGGCACCTGAGTGGGTGTACGGCGCGCCGGGCTTCGATTGGTCCACCCGGTTTGAGGACCAGCAGCCGTGCACGCTAGTGTTGATCGAGCACTAAAATGCTCGGGTGCTCAAATCTCGGGCCGAGCTCGCCGTGATACTCGGGTGCTCGACCCGAGCAACGAGCCCAATGTTAGTCTATGGGAGACCTGAGCATTTTTGGCATGGCACTCCCGGACGTCTTTTAAAAGCCTAACAAGTGCCCAAAACGATAGTGACAGTGCTCAAATGACATGGGGATCGCCCCAGGAAGCATTTCTGATGCCCAGGTCACTGCTGTCAACAACGTGGTCAGAGGTATTAAGCCACTTTTAAGGGCTCACAATAAAACATTCAAAAATGAAACTGAAACTGCTTTCCTGTGAAATATGTTAAGGAACTTCCTTTCCAGGGTAAAGACTTGTGTATAAGGTAAAATAAATAACCCCCCCAAAAAAATACTCCTCCACACCTTGGGCTATGTTAACAAGTAGCATTTTTTAGACGTTTTTGCACTTTTGTATTGCTTTCAACCGTGACAAATGCATTCACCGGGAAATGTCATTTTAACATTTTACAACCTTATCTGACCATGTGCTGTGTGACACATGCATACAGTGCTGAAAATACATGGGAACAGCATGGGGAATACCCCTGGAAGCATCTCTGACACCCAGGTCACTGCCTAAAAGTGTGCCCATCAGAAATGATCCTTGCCGCGTCAGAAGATGCAGACTTGCAACTATCCCCGTGCAAGTTCTTGTCCCAGGGTATTGTTCAATTGTACCTCCCCCATTCCTTGCAATGCAAGCGCAAGTATGCAGCCTGCCACCCACCCACCCCCAGGCTGCAATACCATACTGCTTGCTTGCTTTCACTTGAAATTGGGCCTTTTAGGCATATGGAGGCGAAATCTGGCCACCACGTCATGGCTGCGTTGGCGGCCTGGAATCCATACTCAGTCCCCAGCCGCCAGGTAGCCGGGCATCCACACTGGGTCCCCAGCTGCCCCGCGGCCGGGTGTCCACACACGGTCCCCAGCCGCCTGGGGGCAGCCGGGTGTCCATAAACGTTCCCCAGCCGCCCCTATTTCTCCTGTCAACTTCCCCCCACACACTTTTCTTAGCCCAGCCTGCTTTAGGGCAGCATTGGACGACACCACCAGAGAACCAGACTCCTCTGGTAGGCCCTGGCTTCTCCATCAGGGGAGTTGAGAGTGCCAAGGTGAGGAGCATGATGATGATGAAAGTTAGCATCTGCTTTGTTTTCTTGGAATGCAAGCATAAGTGTGCAGCCTGCCACCCACCCCCAGGCTGCAATGCCATACTGCTAGCTTGCACTTGAAATGGGGCCTTTTAGTTTGGAGGAGGCCGAAGCTGGCCACTACCTCATGGCTGCTTCGGCAGCAAGGTATTCAAACTCAGTCCCCAGCCGCCCCCATTTGTCCCTCTGTGCCTTATACATAAGATTAAGCGCGTATACCAAAACATTACCTGTGCCCTCCCCAGTGCATTTAGTGGGAAGGACAGCCTATTCCGCTGTAGTGTGTGCATGCCAAACCCCTGTTCATGGTACATGCGAAGATGCCTCCCACCCTGCACCTGTCGTTGCAGACTTGCAACTATACCCGTTCAAGTCCTTGTCCCAGGGCAGTGTTCAATTGTACCTCTCCCATTCCTTGCAATGCAAGCGCAAGTATGCAGCCTGCCACCCACCCACCCCCAGGCTGCAATACCATACTGCTTGCTTGCATAAACGGTCCCCAGCCGTTTCTCCTGTCAACTTCCCCCCCACACACTTTTCTTAGCCCGGCCTGCTTTAGGGCAGCATTGGACGAGACCACCAGAGAACCAGACTCCTCTGGTGGGCCCTGGCTTCTCCATCAGGGGAGTTGAGAGTGCCAAGGTGAGGACCATGATGATGATGATACAAGTTAGCATCTGCTTTGTTTTCTTGGAATGCAAGCGCATGTATGTAGTAGCGGCTAGGCCTGAGGTGGTCAGCGTTTTGGCGCATATCCTACCTCCTCCGAGGATTTCTGGATGTTTTCCTGCTACTATCACAGTTCTATGACTCCCATTAAAACAAAGCTTCAGGTGAAAAATGATGGATGAGGTAGTGGCAAAGGAGAAGGAGGAACAGGGACCATTCACATCAATATCAGGCCAGTCAACCACATATGTCTTGTAGGATATGTTTCTGTAACAAAAAGGAGCAGTTCGGCTACACAGTTATAGGGCATACAGTGAGTGCAATGCCTACCAAAAATTTTGAGGCACTCCAATGCCCCTTGGAAATTACATGGAGGTCAGAGGGCCTTAACTAAACAGTTTTTTCCATTTATACCAACTGGGTCTCCTGTACACTGTTAGCCTAAGCAGTGAATGGAAGGCTTTCCAAAAATTATGAGGAACTTGCAATGCCCCTTACAAGAGCCATGCAGTACAGCATATTACAAACATAAGTCCCATTATTGGGGAGTGGGTCTCCCATAGTATTTGCTTATGCCTTCCAAGCAAAAGCTTCAAAAAATTAGGAGGAAATGCAGAGCCCGTTCAAAGACTCGTGGAGGTCCCAGTAGCTTAACAAGACGGTTTTAATGCCCCTTACAAGAGACGTGGAGGTCAGAGTGGTATAACAAGACGCTATTAATGCCCCTCAGAAGAGACGTGGAGGTTAGAGTGGTATAACAAGATGCTTTTAATACCCCTTACAAGAGCCAGACAGTACAGCATCTTAAAAATAGTATTCCCATTATTGGGGAGTGGGTCTCCCACAGTCTTTGCTTATGCCTTCCAAGCAAAAGCTGACAAAAATAAGGACTGAGAAACTTTCAATAATGGCAACACGGACCACGGTCACCCTGGTGGTATAGTGGTGGTGGAGGCTGAGGATAAGGAGAACATAAAACAGCCGAAATGAGGAAGCGTATACCCATGTGTGGGTGTGAAGTGGTGCATGGGAATACACCTCCCGAAATAACACCGTGGATTTGACTTTATGTTACTCTGCTGTCATTTGGTGGTGATGAGAAGTCTGGCCCAATCTAGCCCTTGTTCATTTTGATAAGGGTCAGCTTGTCAGCATTGTCAGTTGACAGGAGAGTGTGCTCATCAGTTATAATTCCCCCAGCGGCACTAAAAACAAGCTCCAATAACATGCTAGCGGCAGGGCAGGCCAGGACCTCCAAGGCGTACAGAGCGAGTTCATTCCAAGTGTCCAGCTTGGATACCCAATAATTAAAAGGCACGAAGGACGCTGGTACGGTCGGCAAGGTACTCCCTCACCATCTTTTGAAACTTTCCACTCCTTGTGAGAGTACCCCACGCCTCAGGGTCTGAGAAAACTGTCCCAGAACGTTGACAGTGTTCCCCTGCCTCTACTAGATTGGAGTTGCCTCTCTCTCGCTTGTACGCTTTGGTTGGTCAACGAACTGTGACCTCTGCCGCTAGCGTGTTCAGATGGGAATTTTTTTTTTAACAGTTCTGCAGCAAGGGCCTTCTGGTACAGGCCCATTTTTGTAGACCTCTCCACCTCAGAAATAAGACAGTGAAAGTTCTCCTTGTAGCGGGGGTCTACAAGTGTCACCAACCAGTAATGACTGTCACCCAACATTTTGACAACGCGAGGGTCACAGTTAAGGCAGCGCAACATAAAGTCAGCCATGCGTGCTAGACTGGTAATGGGCAAGATTTCCTTGTCCTCACCAAGATGACGACGGACCATGCTCTCCTCCTCCCCCCTGTCCTCAGGCCACCCACGCTGAACCGACGGTATAACACTTGTACAGGTACTACCATCTACAGCACTTGATAGCAGCTCCTGTTCCTCCTCTCCCTCTGTCCCCCAATGCACGTTGGGATGAGATGAGGCTGGGCTGTGTGTAATCGCCCACTACGGCTTCTTGATCCATCTCATCATACTCTGGCTGCAATGCCTCCTCTTTAATTCTCTGCAGAGAGCGTTGCAAAAGACAGACAAGTGGGATGCTGACACTAATGATGGCGTCATCGCCACTCACCATCTTGGTGGCCTCCTCAAAGTTTGTCAGGATGGTACATATGTCAGACATCCAGGTCCACTCCTGAGGTCTTATGTGTGGAGTCTGACCTGAACATCGACGGCCTTGTTGTATCTGGTACACCACAACTGCTCTCTTCTGCTCACAAATCCTTTGCAACATGTGGAGGGTAGAGTTCCAACGTGTGGGGACATCACACACCAGTCGGTGTGCTGGAAGCTGCAAACGCTGCTGCAACACAGCAAGGGCAGCGGAAGCTGTAGCAGACTTGCGAAAATGAGCTGACAGGCGGCGTACTTTCACGAGCAGATCTGGCAACTCGGGGTATGATTTAAGAAACCGCTGAACCACGAGGTTAAGCACATGAGCCAGGCATGGTACGTGTGTGATCTCACCTCAGAGCCGCCACCAGGTTACGGCCATTGTCACACACGACCATGCCGGGATGTAGGTTCAGCAGTCTCAGCCACAGATCTGCCTGCTCTTTCACAGCTGTCCACAACTCACAAGCAGTGTGAGGTTTATCACCTGAGCTTATGAGTTTCAGCACAGCCTGTTGCCACTTGGCGGAGGCAGTACTGCAGTGCTTCCAGCTTGTAACTGATGTGGTGATATCTGAGATGGAGATGGAGATGGAGGCTGAACAGGAGGAGGAGATGGAGATGGAGGCTGAACAGGAGGAGGAGATGGAGATGGAGGCTGAACAGGAGGAGGAGATGGAGATGGAGGCTGAACAGAAGGAGGAGATGGAGACGGAGGCTGAACAGGAGGAGGAGATGGAGACGGAGGCTGAACAGGAGGAGGAGATGGAGACGGAGGCTGAACAGGAGGAGGAGATGGAGACGGAGGCTGAACAGGAGGAGGAGATGGAGACGGAGGCTGAACAGGAGGAGGAGATGGAGACGGAGGCTGAACAGGAGGAGGAGACGGAGACGGAGGCTGAACAGGAGGAGGAGACGGAGACGGAGGCTGAACAGGAGGAGGAGACGGAGACGGAGGCTGAACAGGAGGAGGAGACGGAGACGGAGGCTGAACAGGAGGAGGAGACGGAGATGGAGACGGAGGAGGAGGCTGAACAGGAGGAGGAGATGGAGATGGAGGAGGAGATGGAGATGGAGGCTGAACAGGAGGAGGAGACTGAACAGGAGGAGGAGATGGAGGAGGAGATGGAGGAGGAGGAGGAGATGGAGATGGAGGCTGAACAGGAGGAGGAGATGGAGATGGAGGAGGAGGAGATGGAGGAGGAGGCTGAACAGGAGGAGGAGATGGAGGAGATGGAGGAGGAGGCTGAACAGGAGGAGATGGAGGAGGAGGCTGAACAGGAGGAGGCGGCTGAACAGGAGGAGGAGATGGAGGAGGAGGAGATGGAGGCGGAGATGGAGGAGGAGATGGAGGCGGAGATGGAGGAGGAGGAGGAGCTATAAACTATGGGGGCAACTATGACTGACATAGGGCCCGCAATCCTCGGTGTGGGGAGGATGTGTTCCGTCCCAAGGTCCGACTGGGTCCCGGCTTCCACTATGTTTACCCAGTGTGCCGTCAGAGAGATGTACTGTCCCTGGCCACAAGCACTTGTTCATGTGTCTGTTGTCAGGTGGACTCTCCCAGTAACTGCGTTGTTGAGGGCACGGCAGATGCTTTGGGACACGTGCTTGTGTAGTGCGGGGATGGCACACCGGGCAAAATAGTGTCGGCTGGGGACCGAGTACCGAGGGACGGCCACCGCCATAAGATTGCGGAAGGATTCCATCTCCACCAGCCTAAAAGGCAGCATTTCCAATGCAAGCAGTCGTGAAATGTGCGAATTTAGGACTGTGGCCTGTGGGGCGTTAGCTGCGAATTTCCGCTTTCGTTCAAAGGTCTGGGATATGGACAACTGAACGCTGCGGTGGGACGTGGACATGGATGCTGTTTCTTGAGAAACTGCCATAACAAGTGAAGACTGAGAGGAGGGGGAATCTTTACATGCAGTATGGACAAGGGATTGCCTTGCACACACAACAGGGGGTTCTATTGCACGCACAACAGTAGAAGAAGCAGTGGTGACACCCGCTGACACTGGTCGTGGACCCTGGGTTTCGCCCCACAAAGTCGGGTGCTTTGCTGCCATGTGCCTGATCATGCTGGTGGTGGTCAGGCTGGTAGTTTTGTCACCCCTGCTGATGCTGGCATGGCAGGTGGAACATATGACCTTTTTGGGGCTATCAGCAGAGTCTTTAAAAAAATTCCAGACTCTGGAAGACCTACTGCTTGTACTGGCAACGTCCCTCGTGTTGGTGTTACGGGGAACGGTTGCCCGCCTTCTGTCTGCGGCCACCACACTGCTTCTTCCTGCCTGTTGAGGTACTCAGCCTCCCTCCCCCTGTGTGCTGCTGGCCTCACTCTGCATGTCCTCCTGCCACGTTGGGTCAGTTACTAGATCATCCACCACCTCCTCCTCTTCCACTTGCGCACCACGATGCTCCTCCTCACTTCCTGGCAATTGTGTCTCGCCATCGTCCACCTCTTGTGACAAATTGGCAGCGTCGACTTCCTCTGGCCGTGGCTGTTCAAATATTTGGGCATCGCTACATGGGATCTCCTCTTCCACCACAAGCGTATCAGGCGAGGGGCACAAATATGGAAATGGACCAGTGAACAGCTCTTCAGAGTGTCCAAGTGTGGGATCAATTGCTGTCTGACGACATTCAGCATGGTGGGAGGAAGGAGCATCAGGGTGAGGAGGAGTATGCGGTCGAGACTCACGGCTACTAAGAGCTGACTGTGTGGAAGACAGAGCGGAGGTGGTGGTGCCCATGTAACTGGAAGTATTATCTGCTATCCAATTAATAACCTGTGCACACTGATCAGTTCTCAATACTGGTGTTGTTCTGTGCTTCCCTAATAATTCGGTCAAGAAGTGGGAGCGAGAAGATGTGGCGTTGGTTGTGGCACGTTTTCACCTTGGCCACGGCCCCGTCCTCTGCACAAACCATCACCAGAACGTCCAGTTCCACGTCCCTTGCCACGCGCCTTGCCCATTGTAAAGGAAGTAAAATAGCTTACACTCACACTATCAATGGAAAAAGGGTAATAAAAAGTAGATTAGATCCGTGGAAGAGGAAAACCACAGTTCTATTTCTCTGGCCTACACCCGACTCTTTTAAACAATCTGAACAATCAGGGAGAAACTATTACTGTTTTTCTTTACGTAAAAACTACTAAAACCTGAATAGAGATTTTTTACCGTGGGATGGCAAAACCACAGTTATTGTTTACTGGGGTATACCAGACTTTTTTAAATAGATATAATTGCGGCTGAACAGTGAGCGACACACTCAAACCATGTTTTTTTTTAGATACAAATGGGCCAAAGTGGATAATACAGAGGTTTGAACCGTGGAAGTGCAAAACACTTCTGTTTCTCTAGCCTACACCTGACTATTTTCAACAGATATATTTGTGTCTGAAAAATCAGACACGCTTTTTTTTTTTTTTTGGGGGGGGGGGGGGGAACAAAAGGTTAATAAGATGGGTATTTGTACAGTGTGAAGGAGGAAAAAAAAAAAAAAAAAGGATTTTTCCTGTCCCCTGAGACCTGGAGCTAAGTCCAGCAATTTCAGCAACAGGAGCACACAGGACTGTAATGCAGCGTTTGCTGGTATAACCACTGTCTCCTATACAGCCTGCCTGCCTGGTATCTGGGATGGATATTAGTCCTGAGAAGGACTGTTTGTTTGATCTGGCAGCCTTTACAGACCCTATACTAACTATTTCGCAGTTTATATCTCTCCCTAAATCAGCAGCGCTGTCTCTACACTGTCTGATCCGGAGCGACTGTTTCCAAGATGGCGGCGCCCGGTTTTAAATACTCGAGGTGACGCTATGCGGCCAACCAATCACTGTAATGCCCACAAACAACATGGCTGCGGCATTACAGTGACTGGCTGGCAATCCCTGCATGTTCATTGGCTCTGTAAAGAGCGCCAAACCTACAGGGCGGAGACCCGAGCTCCCGCCCGAGTAACCCGGAAATGCTCGGTGCTCGCCGAACATCCCGAGTAGTGAGATGCTCGGGCGAGTACTGAGCAGTGTCGAGCATGCTCGCTCAACACTAAAAATGACCTCTTGAACAAATTGAAGTTTAATAACAATAGGACAAATTTCATCAGAATTTCTTCCTTTGTTTTTATATTATAAAATACTCATCTGAAGACTTAATAATACAGATACATCGATACAATCAGAATAAAAGTCATCCCAATGTCTATTATGGACATATTGATACGATCAAATGAAATGAACTTTGAGGAAATAGACGTCCGCAAGCGTTTGCTGGTGCGGAAGCAGTGACATAGCCAGATGGCATTTGTCACGATGAAAGGAAGTTCTGCATCGATCTAAGTGTAGGTGGGACGAGGTAGCACATGAAACAGGCAGATCTGTCTGTAAACCAAACAAATGACAAACTACGAACAAACACTATTAACAACTCATATAGCAACAAACTCGTAGAGACTACATTATAAGATGCAATGCAATATACCAGTCTCCTTCCCTAGATAGAAAAGACATATTAATACTGTGAGATCGCAGCGCAGCCAAGACATCTCTGTGAGAAAAAGATCCTACTGGAAGAATGAGACGAGTCCCTGCATGATTATATGATCGCAACATAATACGCCTGCAACGCACCCGAGTCACTCGATTGGATGACAGAAGGGGGGCGCACAAGAGGGGGCACCAACTTTCCTATAAAGTCACGCTGGTTTAGCCGCCAGACGCTGCCGGCAACCCTGCCGATAAGTTTATTACAAAACTATCAAACCAAAACAGATCATAGACTGTGAGCCCCTGATGACCATGAGAGTCTCATAAGAATGATGAAACGCGTAGGGCTGAGCATTTCTATAGAAAGTACTACAAGAGATGATTAGCCAGGCTACCTCAATATAAAGCTCCTAGATCAGGAGAAACAAGCACCGCACCTGTATATGACGGCAGCACTATAAAGCCGTTCTGAAGAGAATAGCACAGGACATGGTAAAATGAATATTATTAATGCCATTATCAGACTGCAGACTCACAATGAGGAGAAATGAGATGGCATGATTTCTAATAGCCAGAGGCCAAATTGAAAAGGGAGTTATACATATAAATAAAGAGATACCCCTAGGAATTGTGACTAATCCCTGGCCTCCCAACAAGACAATATATATAAATGGTTAGCCGGTGAGATAAATTAAAACCATTCACAATAGTCCTATGTTTAGGATAATTTTAGGAAATTTGTGACGGATTTTGGACACTTAAAATCTTTTTAAAATATTGAATAAAGGTTATTTTTTATATTTTACTCCCATTGGATTTGACTGTGAAATACTGCAGAATTATCTTGGAGCATATTTATACTACACTGCTCAAAAAAATAAAGGAGACACTCAAATAACACCTCCTAGATCTGAATGAATGAAATATTCTCATTGAATACTTAGTTCTGTACAAAGTTGAATGTGCTGACAACAAAATCACACAAAAATCATCAATGGAAATCAAATTTATTAACCAATAGAGGCCTGGATATGGAGTCACCCCCAAAATTAAAGTGGAAAAACACACTACGGGCTGATCCAACTTTGATGTAATGTCCTTAAAACAAGTCAAAATGAGGCTCAGTATTGTGTGTGGCCTCCACGTGCCTGTATGACCTCCCTACAACGCCTGGGCATGCTACTGATGAGGTTGCGGATGGTCTCCTGTGGGATCTCCTCCCAGACCTGGACTAAAGCATCCTCCAACTCCTGGACAGTCTGTGGTGCAACGTGACGTTGGTGGATGGAGCCAGACATGATGTCCCAGATGTGCTCAATCTGATTCCGGTCTGGGGAATGAGCGGGCCAGTCCATAGCTTCAATGCCTTCATCTTGCAGGAACTGCTGACACTCCAGCCACATGAGGTCTGGCATTGTCCTGCATTAGGTTTCACCCAGGGCACCAGCATAAGGTCTCACAAGGGGTCTGAGGATCTCATCTCGGTACCTAATGGTGGTCAGGCTACCTCTGGCGAGCACATGGAGGGCTGGTAGGTCCTTTCACAAGCATTTTGGTCGTACTATCACTTCTGGTCGGCCTGGGCTCGCGTTATTGTCGTGCACCAGCTGTGCCAAGGCCTGCATTTTGTCATGGAAGCGTAAGACATTCAATGACTGACACTCCAGGGGAGGCCAAGTCCCCTTCCCAGACCTCCTTCACCAGAGCCAGGCGCCCCGCGCACGCCACTCGTACAGGAGCTCAAAAGGGAGAACCCCGTTGAGGCCCGTGGAACCTCCCGGTAGGCAAGGAGCAGGTGTGGGAGGTACCGCGCCCAGTCGTGCCCCTAGGAGTCAACCAACATCTTAAGCATCTGCATCAGAGTGCCAGTTCGCACAGGCCATTGGTCTGTGGGTGGTATGGGCTGGTCACCAGATTTTGCACCTGTATTTGCTTACAGAGGGTCTCCATCAGCTGCGACATGAACTGGGTTCCCCGGTCGGTGAGCATTTCCTGGGGAAAACACACTCGGGAGAACATCTTCAGTAAGGCGATAGCCACCTTGTCTGCCCGAATGGATGACAAGGCTACCGCTTCCGGGTACCGGGTGGCATAGTCTACCATCAGTATGAAGCGTTTCCTTGAGCTGCTGGGAGTGGCCATCGGGCCAGCCAAATCCACAGCCACCCTCCTGAAAGGCTCTTCGATGATGGGCAGAGTTACCAGTGGGGCTTTGGGCCACCGCCCCACCTTCCCCACCCTCTGACAGGTGTAACACGAACGGCAGTAGACAGTTACCTCAGCCCCCAACCTTGGCCATTAGAAATGCTGGGCTAGCCTGGCCTTGGTCTTATGGATCCCTAGATGTCCAGCCATCGGAATTTCGTGTGCCATCTGCAACAAACTCCACCCTGAACGGATAGGGTACCACTAACTGTCGATCCCTGGGCCACGCCTCCGGTGAGCCTCGCTGGACTGCTACCCGGTATAGCCATCCTTGGTCCCAGACCACCCACTGGAGGACCGAGTTCGAGGGAGGCTGTGCCGCCCGCTCCTCACGAGGCTTCAGGCTGTCAGTCTCTAACGCCACCTGAAACCCCTGACTGGACATGGCCAGAATAGACAAACCTGCCACGTCTCCTGGCCTCCGTCTGACCCGGCAGCCACTTGGTCGGAAGGGGAGAAGCCGTCGGACTCCCGAGGGGCCACTAGGGCCCGGGTGCCGCCACTGCAAGCAACAGTGGCTACGGCCGCTGAGACCGCAGGTAGCGCCCGTTTCTCCTCTGCTTCTGACCAAGCATCTGGTCTAAAAGGACTACCCTGGCCCTCTAACATCCTGGTTATGGAGGAACCCTACCATGCGGCCTTACCTGGGAGCCCTATCTCTCCTGGAACTGCCCCGCCCTCCATGGCATGCTCCCCCTCTGCAGCCGTTTGCCCCTTGTCTGCCCCCTCTGCAACAACCTCACAGGACAAATTTCTCCAGCCTGCCGTATGGCCACATTCTGAGGCCTCATCACAGCTGACTTGATTGATCTCGTCCCCCATGGGGAGAGAGGTGTTAGGGGCTCAGGGTGGTGAGGGGCTGCTGTGTTCCCACACTCTGGCTCCCTGATAAAGACACATGTCCCAATTCTCCTGTGCTCTGTATGTGGTGTGTAACACTCACGTTTTGGTCGCAGATCTCTGCTGTCTTCGGTTCTTCCACCTCAGGAACCACCGCACACACATTAGGGAACTTCCACTCCATTTTATAAAAAAGAACTTTACTTGAACGTTTGAATACAACTTCATACAGCATGCAGCATTGATCACATACACCTTGGCGATGGACAGCGCCGGCTTGATGCCTCCAATCCCGGAGCCGGCGAAAGTTTTATCAGGTATCAAATCCTAGGGTGACACCAGTTCGGGCCGCACAAGGGTCATCTCAGCACCGGTGTCTCACAGTCCCATTGCTCTGGCGTGGCCTATGGTAACAGTCTGAAAGTTGTCAAGGGACCTCCCACCACCCCCACTCACACAAAACAGTGGACAGATTCTGGGATGAGGATCAACTGCTCTCATTAGGGCCCACATGTGATCGACCCAGCAGTCTGCAGGACACCACTGCATACTCTGGAGCTTCTTCCGGTATGACTCAGGAGTCAAGTTGTACTGCCAGACCAGAGCCTGCTTGAAGTCCTCATAGCTCAGGGTGGTCTCACTGTGCAAGTACCCAAAGATTTCCAGGGCCTTACCCCTAAGCTGAGGGGTTAGGAACCGGACCCACTGTTCCTCAGGCAGATGGTACTGATGGCAGTTTTTTTCAAATGCCAGCAAGAAAGTGTCCAAGCCCCCTCCTTTGTGCAGAAGGGAGAAGTCATTCGTCCATAGCTTCGGGACTCGGATCTCAGGGGACTTGCGACTGGCTGGGGCCTGCAGTTGGAGCTGGAACACATCTTTCTGGTGCTCGTGCTCCCGCTGACGTTCTGCCATGAGGGTCTCATAGGTGGCCCTGTCTCCAACCTGGAGACTGGCTAGGGAAACTTGTATGAGGGGGTCAGGTGGTGGGTAGCCCACTGCGGGACCGACCACTGGTGAATCTCTCTCTGGGGGGCCTAAGTTGGACTCCCCTTCTCTTAGAGTAACGTGGTCTTCCACCTCCTCAACACCATATGGTGCATTGGCCATCTCCTTGGTTTTGGCCCTGGTGCCACTGGCCATCCTCTATGGTCAGTGACACCGAACTGCCACCTGATGCACCCACACACACCTTACAGTATTTGCACTCGGACTGTCTAGTGCTGAGCTGATCTTAAGTGTCTGAGTATGTGTTACACACACACACTATTATCTTGATCCCACCGCTTGCCACCAATGCAAAGAAATTGGCAGCAGGAGGGACCCCGCAGAATCCTACCACTGTCGGAACTGATGAATCCACACCCCACCACCTGCCTGACGTCACAATTACGTGAGACGGAGCACGTGGTACGGATCTGTCATTTGCACCATCGTGACATTCCGCACCCCCTCGAGGACGTGTAAGGTCAGATTGGTACAGTTCTACACAGACAATGGGACCTCTGCTTATAAAATATATAATTCCCGGCATGACTATATTCTCAACTACAGCTGGAACTTTTATGCTGAAAGGGGCCCTGCCCACACATTCCCCTGTCATGACTTCACTGTGGGCTTGGCACCACTTCATGGTTTTATTAAGATCTCTAACTTCCACAATAACTCCTCGCTGGTTGATCGCAGAAGTTTCCATGTAATATCACATTTCTTATTACAAATTTACCTTTCTTTAGAGACTAGACATGACATATCTTCGGTTGGTCATTCCTGCCTTCTTGCATCATAGCGCACCCGTACTGTTCTCAGATAAGGAAAAATATGTATATTGTTCCTTAGCTAACCCTGCCACTAAAAATATGTATCCTATCACAATCAGCATTATAGAAACTCTGATATTCCATATTTCATTTCAGTGCCTACCAGACTGCAGCTTGAATACATGTGCAAATGGAGATGAGCTAAGCTTCAAAGGAATTCTAGGAGCTGTATCCTTTTCACCCAGGTGTCAATTCATCACTCCTGTCTCCATTTTATATGGTGATTAGCCTGAACACTTGGTGGATCCCGCTATTTGCATATGGGCAATTGGGAAGAGTGTAAGCTCTTGCTCCTTTGACAAATGGTAGATAGGGGAGGAGGGAAGAGTGAGTGGGATTTCGGAGGGGGAGAAAGAGATTCTCAATATTTCTATGACCGTGACATTTCCCATTCTCTTGGGATCTCGAAAATCTAGATTATGAATAACTAGGACATGCTATAATTCAATACCGAGTTATGGGAATACTGTATCTGACACAAAGGGCATGCTGCATGGCTGGGGTCCAAAGGGGGTCTTGCTGTGGCAGCTTCTTGGCTGAGAGCTGCTGTGAGACATTTGTCACTCGCTGCCTCTCTGCCCCCTCCCTTCTTAGCTGCAGAAGTGTCCAGTTACAACTGTATGCTGTAGACCTCTATAATCCCGCCAAACAGGGCACAATGATTGACATGGGGTTAAATTTTCAATATTCTTCTCAAGGCAAAATCACATTAAAAAAAGATGGCATCACTTGCTAACTTCTGTGATCAACCAGTGAGAAGTTATTGCAGAAATTATAGATTTCATAAAACCATGATGGACAGAGATGAGCCCACGTGAGGTCATCACAGGGGAGTGTGTGGGCAGGGCCACCCCTTCAGCATAAAAGATCCAGCTGAATATGGGTCTATACTCATGCCGTGAGATACATATTTGTAAGCACAGGTCCTGCTCCATAACAGTCCATTGGAGCACCTCTCCTCCAGGTAAATTGAATAGTCTCTGATCTGTCTAGTAAGTTCTTCCATTAATACCTTTTATTTTGTGTAACTGTATATGTATTGTACTGTCCCTCTTTGTAAAATCCTTTGTATATTTTTTCATAAACCCTGCCTCCCTTTGGATTAAATATAAAATGTATTAGTCCTGTTTCTTCTGTTCTGTAATCGTTCCTCCCCCGAAGCCATACGCTACCAGAAAGCAGGAGTCCGATCAGGCCTGTATTTAGAACTGATCGGTGGTGGCAGTGAATACTATTAATTGGGTTATCGTGAAGCTGGCAATGATCGTATGGGGGCATATACACATTCAATGCGTTGAAATTCGGAGGCGTGTACGCCATACGCTCACGGCTTGCTTGCCGGTAACTACATAGTGAGTAATCAGGATAGTCTGTGTGTGCAAATCCCTGACAAATTGGTGGCAGCGGTGGGATATTGTAAGATCTCGCCGATGCCTTCCCCCATAGTTCACTATCCAGCTACATCTAATTTTCCTACTTGTCAACTGGGCATTCTGCATATGGGCTGCTTAGATTGCCCTCTTTTGTCCTATTGCAAAAGAGGAGGTGAGAGGGGTGAAGGAATGCTCCTTTACTAGTGGCTTCAGAAATTGCAATATTTTCTATGACACGGTGCAATACCACATTATTATGCTATATAGTGAAAATACCAGTTTCCTTCAAAGCTCTGATTCAGATCAGTTCAAATATAGTCGAGACAGGGACCTTCAGCATGCCACCAGCTTTCATTTTAACTCATCAGCCTCATCCCAGAGCGCCAATGGGAGCCAGCGGCATTTAAATGGTTAACAGCTGCGGCCGAAACGAAGCTCTGACTGCGACTGTTAGAGATAAAATGTCAGCTATATAGAAAGGGTTGTCCACTACTCAAACAGCTCTCAATCACAATATTTCCTACATATTAAACAGCTATAATCACCTTTTGTGCTGTTGCTGTTCTACCCAAGTCTGCGCTTAGTCTCCCAGGACTCGAGTGACCTCATATCACGCAGTCAGTAGCCATTTCACTCTCACTTCCTTCAGACGAAAGGGACACCCTAAAGAAGTGTAATCTGCTGCTGCTCTCTGGCTGTCAGTTCTGTTCAAAGGATGAGAGAGTGATGCAGTTGTAGCGCCCAGAGGGTTCGGTCGCTACAGGGGTATTGCACCTTAACCAGAGGTGTGATATTCCACTCCCAGGTAAGGATGGAGTATGGACCAGGGCTCAGTTAGCTGCATACACACACTCCTCATTTCCGGGGGACAGTTCGCAGATGCTCCCATTTATTGCAGGCACAACTGACCATGTCCCTGGCTGGAGTGGGGAGGGGGGAGAGAACCCGGTGATGCAGGAGCAGAAGGGGACGGTTTCTGGAGCATAGGAAGGAGCTCATTGGTTGCAGGTCACCTGAGCTCAGACACAGTGAAGCAGATAAAAGGTGGGGGCCATCTTAGGAGAGTGTTCAGTCGGTTAGTTCAGAGAGGGAAGAAGTTCAGCCAGAGAGGGCTGACAGGGAGCTGAGGCTCAGCTTGGGCTCAGCTCCACGAGGCAGGCCTAGAGAAGAGGCCGGGGCCAGGAAGGAGAAGAGGAGAAGGAGAAGGAAGGAAGAAAGGTGGAGAGAAACAGGAGTAGAAAGGCTCCAGAAACAAGAAGGCAGAAGGGACCCTGAGAGAGAGAACTACATAACCGGACACTGGGATCCGAGGCTGTCAGGGTTGCAAGCCCGGCAGCAGATCACCTACCTGCGAGGGATTTTAGATCCCTGGGCCTGAGAAGCCTGGAGGCTCCGCCACACAGAGGGACTGGTACAGCACAGAGAAGCAACAGGTACCTAAGGCCCGAGTCGCAAGCCATACAGGCGTAGTACACGGCCAGCTCAGGGACGTTGGCTATCACACCACTAAAGGGGGAGATAGTAAGCAAGGGCAGAGAGAACGGTAGGCCTACCCACTCACCCTGACCAGTGGGGTTCGCCTGAATGTTCTCAGACACCCAGGCCCATTCCTACCCTGTACTCCTGTTGGGTCATAAGTACCACCTACAATAAAGACCCTGGACTGTTTGAAGTAGACTCTGGACCTTTATTATTGCGGCCTGCACCATCACCCCCAGCATCCTATTACCTGCTCTGAGGCTACACTCTTCCCGTGGGGAGTTATCCTATCCCTGTGCTGCATATCTACATCAGCCTCAGCGGTCTGCCTTGCAGCGGCGGTCCTCCCTGACCGCAATCCACAGGTGGCGTAGTCTGACATTCAAAACCCTACAAATAGATTGTCACAACACTTGGTCTGACCACCCTGAGCCACGGGATCAGGTTGCCACTACTACCCCCATCATCACACTGAAGCCCGGTTCCAAGTGCCCCACGGCCCAGGGGGTGAGTCACAGTCACTGATTGGCTGCAGGGATCCTATGATTAGTCATGCATGTGACTCGCCCCCTGAGCCGTGGGGTACCCGGAACTAGGCCTTCTAGTGTACGGTGCTGATGGGGGTAGTAGTGGCAACCCGATCCCGTGGCTCAGGGTGGTCAGACCAAATGCTGTGGCAGTCTATTTATAGTTTTGTGAATGTCCGACTACGCCACCCGTGGATTGCGGTCAGAGATAACCGCCGCTGCGAGGCAGACCGCTGAGGCTGGTGATAGTGTGCAGCACAGGGATAGGATAACTCCCCATGGGAAAAGTGTAGCCTCAGGGCAGTGAAAGTGAATGCTGGGGGTGATGGTGCAGGCGCAGCATAAATGACACAGAGTCCAATGATGCAGTCCAGGGTCTTTTACTCACAGTTGATATCCAAGTCACTTCTGTCAGCAAGGACTGCCCGAGCCGTGCTGTGTCCACCAGGTGAGGAGCTGTCAACCCCCAGGCAATTCAGGAGTATGGCACAGGACCCCCTTCTGTCCTTTCTCTGGCCTCTCGTGCCCCACCAGTGTCCTGACTTCTGTCCGGCTACCGCGGACCGTGTCGGGTAAGCATTGGCCTTCACTTCCCGCTATCCTATATGGTGCCTCCCTAGCAGGTTTAGCGGGGGGTCGCACCAATAAATGGTCACAACCTCCGGTTCTTGGCTGAGGGTAGATTCGCCTCCACCAACTTAGGGATCCGGTACCTTTCCACGGCCTGACCCTTTCACCCGGTATAATGGGGTTTGCAATGGTTGCTGGCCGTTCTGCACTCTTAGGATCCCTCCTGCCTTCTTGTTTCTGGAGCCCTTCCACTCCTCTGTCTCTTCTCCTTCCTTCCTTCTTCTCTTCTTCTCTCTGGCCCCAGCCTTCTCTCTAGGCCTGCCTCATGGAGCTGAGCTGCTGCTCCTTGTCAGCTCTCTCTCTTACTACTCCTACTATTCTCCTAGACTTGAGATGGCTCCCACCTTATATCTGCTTCTCTGTGCTGAGCTCAGGTGACCTGCACCCAATGCGCTCCTTCCTATGCTCCAGAAACCGTCCCCTTCTGCTCCTACACCACTGGGTTCTCTACCCCCTCCCCACTCCAGCCAGGGACATGGTCAGTTGTGCCTGCAAAAATGGGAGCACCATCGAGCTTTCCCACGGAAATGGGGAGTGTGTGCGTGTGCAGCTAACTGAGCCCTGGTCCACACTCCATCCTTACCTGGGAGTGGAATATCACACCTCTGGTTGAGGTGCAATACCCCTGTAGCAACCGAACCCTCGGGGTGCTACACATGCCCCAGGAGACCAGACACAGACACACTGGAATGGCGTTGGCTGCAGGGTTCCCGTGATATGTCATGCATGCTCCAGGAGACCAGACATAGACATCACTGGAATGGCATCGGCTGCAGGGTTCCCGTGATATGTCATGCATGCTCCAGGAGACCAGACGCCGACATCACTGGAATGGCGCCCGCACCAGAGGAGAGCATAGCTGCTATTTCACATGATTGAAACCGTAATTAAGAAGGGGTTGTCTGAGTAATGGACAACCCCTTTATTTCAGTCTGCATCAGACACGTGTGGAAGGAGTTCAGCTCCTGAGCCGCCTCCACATGCGTTCACCTCAGCGCGGACGTACAGTTACGCCCATATATGCAAAGGGGTCAAATTCATATAAAACATTAAATGTTATTCTGAATTTATCTGCCTTTCATTCATTTCTAACAGTAAATCCTCATAGTAGTTGGTGCTCAGTTTTTCAGATTCAGAGCTCCAAATTTTCATAAGCAAAATTAAAGGGGAGGCATCATAAAAAAAGTTTACTTTAAATGCATTCAAAAAAAATTGGCAATATTTTCCCATATCAAAATTTATATTTAAAATGAGAAATCTTAGAATAGCCTCAGTGGTCAGTGTAAAAAATTCTATGTTCATATGTCCTGTTCTTTCAGGAAATCTACATTAACAGCAATAAACTCACTTAGACACTATGGGCCTCATTCAAAGCCAGAATACTAGTGTAAAAAGCTTTGAAAAGTCACAAAGTTTTAGCGCAACTCGAAGCTGGGCTGAAATTGTGACTTTTTAGCGTTCACACTCCATTTTCACCCAGCCCTGATAAAGTGGGCACCAGCAAAATTTTATAAGCTGTGGCATTCTCTGTGCGACATATGTTACTCCAGTCACTGACTGGAGTAAGATTATTGGCAAGGCACACATGGAGACACACAAGGCGCTCGCTAGTTCTCTGATAGTCCTGATTCATTGACCTCTGCATGACTCTAGCACACCGACCTCATCAAGATTAGCATGAACACCACCGGTCTGAAGTCAGGGCCTCTGTTTTGCATTGAAGCGTCCAATGAGCTTGTACAAAGATCATTGGGTGAAGGGGAGGGGAGTAAGGTCTGGTGTGACATCAACTGTGATTGGTGGAACCTGCGTTATCAGCTGTATGTTACCTGTCATTGTAATCCGGCCTCTGATAAAAAGCTTTGCTGAAAATTCTTCCAGAAAGGACAGAAGTAAATGTCTAAAATAGCCCTGGTGGCCAGTGTGAGAACTGCAAGATTGTGAGAAGAAAGTATGAAAACATTAAAAAAACACACGGAAAACAAACTAATTGAAACATTTTCTGATGACTAGATCTGAGCGAATCCATTCAACGGGAATCAAGTTCATGTTGAATTTTTGTGCCTAAAATGAATGTCACCTTTTGAGACATTGCAGAAGATTGCATCAGTCAGAGAAGACGGGCTTTCCCAGAATGCCTTGCTGCCATCATATTAGGTCTCATCTGCATTGCACGCACGAGTTGTAGCAGTTTTAATGGATAGAACGTGTACTCAATGTATGGTGCTATTCACACACCAGTGTTTTTACACACCCCTTGTGTCCATACAGAACACACAGAGCCATGTCCATTTTTTTTCCGGCAGCACGGATGACACAGAGGTCCAATAGTGGTCTATGGGTCGGTCAGTGTGCCATCAGTGTCCTGTACAAGTTTAACATTGTATAGGAGAAGCTTTGTAATTTCTTTATCCATCGGTGAAAAACACTGATCGAAAACTGAGGACACCGGTACCATTTTTTCACGTATAGGTTTAAACCCTGCACATGTGAATGAGGCCTAACATAGTATAGCTCAGACAATTAAGAAGGACTATTATAGCAAGTATAAAAGCAGAAGCAGGAAAGGAAGCAGCCATTTTGTGGTGAACCTGGATAGAGAAAAGTACATCACAGCTCACAGCCTAGCCATAGAAATAGGGAGAGAAAGCCATGAAACATGATAGAAAACAGACAGAGAGGGCGACATCAATGCAGTGAAGGGGATTAGTGTGTTAAGGAAAAAAGGGAATGGCGTCATACATGTTTTTCAGGGCAAGTAGAGGCTTTGGAAGACATTTGCAGAGAATGGAATTTCCTGGGAAAACTCTGCAAATGTAAGTTTCAAAAGTCTTGCTCATCTTTACTGATCGGTCATTATCCATTGGTGGCAGTTTTACCTATAGTATGTTCCCCTCCATACAGGGCAGTAACTCCCCTGTGGGCCTCATTGTTCCAGTTACCTTACACATCTTCCTTCCGTGTAGTGCACATTCCCATCATCTTCATGCTTTCCCATCCTGCACAGCCGGCTGCAGCGGAGGAGGATCAGGACAAATTCCTATCCTCCTCCTTGAGGGATAAGAGGGAATGTGGAGCCATCACCCTGCTCCATGCTGCTCTGCTCCTCCAAGCTAATTACTCTAAAGGCAAACCTGGGACTGAGCTTTATATTAACTCTTCTCCTCCCGCCTTCTGGATGCTACATAGCTAATCTGTTGGGTTAACCCTGTAGTGTGTAAAGTGCTGAATTATACAACAGTGATATGTCTTCTACTCACAAAAATGGTGTAAGTGTGATGAGTGTTTTTGATCAGTTTCATCACAGTTTGGTCAGGGTTCATTAGCTTTTCTCAGCTGAAAATAAAACTGATGAATGTTTCTCCCCCTTCTCATAACCAACAGTCCATTTCATGACTGGCACACAGATGACATCCAAATGCTGTCCACATTTTTTGCGGACTAATAGACTTGCATTGGTGATACTGTATATAATTTTGTGTGGACCACTTAGGCCTCATTCAGACATCAGGTTTTTTCATGTACGAGAAAAATGGAGCGAGTTTAATCAGTGATTTTTACCTTAGGTTGGTCAGAATTACATCAGTACTTTTCCCATCGGTCAGTCAAAAACGGACAAACTTCATCCGAGTTCTGGCCCATCTTTTAACAGACCCGGACACTTTCATTGATGAATTTGATCTGACACTTGAATCAATATAAAACATATCTCAATGAAAAATCATGGACATGTGAGCATCCCCATAGACTGTCATAGGTACACATGCTACCTGTGAAAAAAATAAAAAATAGCACAGAAACTAACAGGTGAATGAGCCCCAAGACTGTGAAAATACACTGGCATGTAAACAGGCCCATAGACATGGGTGTACATAGAAATCATGGGATCCCATAGCAGAAGTGCTAGTTGCCCCCCACCCAACAAAAAAAATAACATTCGACGGGGTCACAGAAGAGCATATCTCACAGCTTTCCAGCCTTTAGAAAGTAATTTTCCTCCTACTGAAGCCCCAGATTCCTCTTTCATTGCATGTTTAAAGTATGATACCAACAAAAGTGCCCAACAAACACAGTATGTGAATTCTTTCACAGTACCCTGGACATGCACATAATGATGACCCTACTGTACTCGACTTCAACTCCCCCGGCAAAGTATGGTGACCGTGACACAGTGTGATCCCCCAGCTTTGGCCCCCACACAGCCCTCTATAAAGTATAATAGGTCATCATACAGTATAATGGCCCCACACCTCGCCATGCTGTATAATGGCCCCCACTAGCTCTCCAAACAGTACAACCAAACAGTGCAATGACCCCCACGGCCCTCCACATGGTATGATGGTCCCCACTCAAACCTTCACACTGTATAATTGCTTGCATACAGTATATTGGCCCTCACATAGCCCTCCACAAAGTATAAAGGCTCCCACATAGCCCTCGAAATATTATAATAGCCCCCACATAGCCCACTATATACTATAATGGGCCCCATATTCCTCCATATTGTATAATGCAAAATCATAATCTTTTATATAGTGTGCTGAACCCTATAGTCCTCCATATAGTATCATGCACTCCCCATAGTCTTCCATATAGTATAATGCACTCCCCATAGTCCTGCATATAGTATAATGCAATCCACATAGTCCTCCATACAGTATAATGCACCCCATATTCCTCCATATACTATAATGCACTTCCCATAATCCTCCATATAGTATAATGCACTCCCCATTGTTCTCCATATAGCATAATGCACTCTCCATAGTCCTCCATATAGCATAATGCACTCCTCCATATAGTAAAATGCACTCCTCATAGTGCTCCATACAGTAAGATGCACTCCTCATAGTCCTCCATATAGTATAATACACTCCCCATAGTCCTCCATACAGTATATGGCACTGCCGATAGTCCTCCATGTAGTATAATGCACTCCCCATAATCCGCCATATAGTATAATGCACTCCCATAGTCCTCCATATAGTATAACACACTCCCCATAGTCCTCCATATAGTATAATGCACTCCCCATGGTCCTATATAGTCCATACAGTATAATGCACTCCTCATAGTCCTCTATACAGTACTATGACCACCACAATGTGTTCATTGATTTAAAAAAAAAATACTCACCTCTCCTCCATGTTCTCCGCTGCTCAGGTCTATGCAGCAAGCATTCTGAAGTGCCTGCACATCTCAGGGCAGTGGATGCCATGTAATGATGTCATAGGGCCCGCTGTACTGAGACGTCAGATGCTGAGGAAGAATGACGAAGTAGGAAGTCACAGGCCCCATAGTACTCGCGTGGCCTATGTTCCAACAGTGAGCTTTTGGTTTGCTTTTGACACTAATTATTTTCTGTGGCAAAAACTGAGTGTTTTACAATTCAAGCAAAGTGGATGGAATTTATAGAAACCTCATGGCCACTGTGCTTTAATTTTATTCAGCGTAAACTGAGCTGCGGTGTGTGTATCAAATCCACATCATGTCAATTTCTCTTGTGAGTATGCTGAGTTTTATGTGTGCATTTTCCCCATAGATTTTCATTAGATGCCGAAAATCTGCAGGTAAAAACGCACATACATAGTCCTGCATATAGTATAGTGCAATCCACATAGTCCTCCATACTGTATAATGCACTCCACATAGACCTCTATATAGTATAATGCACCCCATATTCCGCCATATAGTATAATGCACTCCCCATAGTCCTCCACATAGTATAATGCACTCCCATAGTCCTCCACGTAGTGTAATGCACTCCCCATAGTCCTCAATGTAGTATAATGCACTTCCATAGTCCTCCATATTGTATAATGCACTACCCATAGCCCTCCATACAGTATAATGCACTACCCATAGTCCTCCATATAGTATAATACACTCCCCATAGTCCTCCATATAGTATAATGCACCTCCATTGTCCTCCATACAGTATAATGAATTCCCCATGGTCCTCTATACATTACTATGACTACCAAAATGTGCTCATTGATTTAAAAAAAAAAAATACTCACCTCTCCTCCTTGTTCCCCGCTGCTCCGGTCTATGCAGCAAGCATTCTGAAGCGCCTGCACATCTCAGGGCAGTGGGTGCCATGTAGTGATGTCATCAGGCCCGCTGTGCTGAGACGTCAGACGCTGAGGAAGAATGATAGAGGAGGAAGTCACAGGCCCCATAGTACTCTTGTGGGTTATGTTCCCACAATGAGCTTTCGGTTTGTTTTTGACAATATTTATTTGCTGTGGCAAAAACAGAGTGTTTTGCAGTTCAAGCAAAGTGGATGGGATTTTATAGAAACCTCATGGCCACTGTGCTTTAAAGGGGTTGTCCACTACTTTCACATTGATGCCATATCCATAGGATAGGGCATCAATTTATGTTTGCCCGGGGTCCCGCACACAGCATCCCCGCCATCAGCTGTTATCGGTGCCGGCGGTGGCCGCCGGCCGGAAGTGCTTACCTTCCGGTGACTCGTCGCCATGTTGTAGTGGTCGGCACTTGTTAGTGCACATCAAACTGCCACTCAATTGAATGGGAGGCGGATGTGCAGTACCCCGCGGCGGCCACTACAGATGGATGGCCAAACACCGCAGGCAAGTACTTCCGGCCGGTGGCCGCCGCCGCCAGCACCGATAACTTCTGATCGGCAGGGGTGCTGCGTGCAGGACCCCGGCCGATCATACATTGATGCCCTATCTTATGGATATGACTCGCCCCCTGGGCCGTGGGTTACCCGGAACCGGGCAATAGGGCAATAATGGGGGTAGTAGTGGCAACCCGGTCCATGGCTCAGGGTGGTCATACCAAATGTTGTGGCAGTCTATTTGTAGGGTTTTAAATGTCCGACTACGCCACCCGTGGATTGCGGTCAGGGTTAACCGCCGCTGCAGTGCAGACCGCTGGGGCAGATGTAGGTGTGCAGCACTAAGTAGTATATCTCCGCACGGGAGGAGTGTGGCCCCAGGGCAGTATATAGATGGATGATGGAGGGGATGATTCTGACCGCAATAGCCAGGAAACGGAGGCCTCTTAAACAGTTCAGGGTCTTTATTAGAACAGGTGAGACGACCCAAAAACAGTCCCGGCTAGGAGGGGGCCTGGATGTCTGAGAACAAGTGGGAAGCTGGCCCTGGTCAGGGTGAGGGTGAAGGCCTACCATGCTCTCTGCGCTCTTTCTGGCTATTTCCCTCCTTGTGGTGTAACAGCCCACGTTCCTGAGCTCACCGTGTCTTCTCGCCCGTATGGCTTGCAACTTGGGTCCCTTTCTACTCTTGGCCTGGTGCAGCTTTGCTGGTCCCTTCTGCTGTGGCGGAACCTCCGGGCTTCTTAGGCCAAGGAACATACAGTCCCCTGCGGGCTGGTTATTTGCTGTAGGACTTGGATTCCTAACAGCCTCGGACACCAAGTCCGGTAGATCAGTTTCTCTCTCAGCCAGGACAGGCTCTCCTCGCCTTCCGTCCCTGGCTCGTGGCTCCTCTACTGCCACACGACCTCCTCAGCTTCAGCTGAACTGGCTCTCCCTTCTCTGGGACACCTCTCACTCCAGAGACAGGTCGTCCAGAACTCTCTAACCCTGCCCCCAGTTCCAGCTTTTATAGGGTCAGCCTGCTCCCCCTACTGACTTGGGACAGGAGGTGCTGCATGCTAATGGTCCCTGACCAGAGAACCTCCCCCTTGCTCTCAGACACAGCTTTATTATACATTTGTGGCATCCAGGCCAGGGTGACACATTCCCCCCTAGTAAAACTTAGTACTCCGGGACTAACAGGAAACACAAATATAGGTTATAAACAACAACATAACATATGTACAAGTGCATTTTGTCCTTAAGGAAACGGCGCTTCCGCGACCGGGTGTCCATTTCACCCAACAAGGCGAAGTCTTTGAGCGATGTGGGGACCTGTCCAAAGCAAACCCCAAACGTTGGGCGTGGCTGCAAGGCAAAACTACCTACTTTGGACCACACGGGGCCACGCCAGACAGGTTTTTCTTCCGTGGCCGTCTTCGCAAGAGGCACCAACTGCAACTATCTACATGATAGTTCCGGTTATTCATCGTCCATAACCTGTCAGTCCATGAGCTAGAAAAACTAGAAAAACATAATTAATAACCAGGGTACAACATAACACATTAAATACATACATTATCCACTTAGATCTTCCAGCGAGCTGGCATTTGCCCCTTAGTGCTTCGGGTTGACCTACGTAACCCACTGTCTGGTGGTGGTCTAACCTGGTTTTTCTCACTAGCGCTCAGGGTGCAGTCACTGGCTAAACTTACAGGCAGGGCAGGCAGCTGTCTGCGGGTCCTCTGGCTTACCGCAGGCATGGCAGGCTCACTGTCAGCAGAGGGTTGACTCTCCTGGGCTGCTGGTACAGGCCCTTCTGCCTCTGGAACTGCTTGTTCTTCTCCACCTTCCTGCTCTGGTGTAGGTTGTTGCTGAGCCGGTTGCAGGAAATGCAGGACGGGTACCACTATGGCACCGTTTATTCGAGTCCAGGACTGAGGGAATTCTCCGAGAATGGTGCTGATCATTTCTTCCTTGTCCTCTGCGGGTTCAAGGTCACTTTGATCCTCTTCTGCACTACGGAGTTGCTCGGGGCACATTTTTAGGTGGTCTCTGGAGACGGTACTAGTGGTTTCTCCTCCATCCTTAGTGACCACGCACACCTTCGGGTTGTCGTGATCAGACTGCAGTACTGTGTAGGGTTCCCTTTCCCACTGGTCATCCAGCTTATGTAGCCTTCTCTTTCGCTTCAGAACCTGCTCACCAGGTTCCAGGGGACAAGCAGGGATGTGTTGGTTGAAGAGCCTCTCTTGCTTTTGTCTCGCCTGGGCCAGGCTCTTCTCCATACTCTCCTGTACCTTCTTGTACTGCAGTCGCCTTTCCGTATCCCAGTCCGCATCTGGGGAGGTGTCCTTGGGTGTTAGGACTCCCATCTCCAGGTCTATGGGCAGCTTACCTGGTCTGGCTCTCATCAGGTAAGCCGGGGTGCAGTTTGTAGCATTCACCGGGATATGGTTGTATAAGTCTATCAGGTCCGGCAGTTTTTCTGGCCACAGGCTGCATTCCTCCAGGGGCAACGTCTTCATGAGATCAATGACTATATTGTTCATTTTCTCACACATCCTGTTGGTTTGTGGGTGGTAAGGCGTTGTCCGAATCTTCTTACAGCCATAGAGGTTGCAGAACTCTTGGAAGATTTTGGCCTCGAATCCAGGACCTTGGTCTGTCAGGACCTGTTCTGGATACCCGTGTGGGTGGCAGAAGGTTTGCTGGAAGGCTCTGGCCGCCGTTTGAGCTGTCAAGTCTTTTACCGGGACCACCACTAGAAATCGGGAATAATGGTCCATGATTGTCAGGGCATAAACGTATCCTGACCGGCTTGGAGCCAATTTGACGTGGTCCAGAGCTACCAGATCAAGAGGCTGCTTGGTGACGATGGGCCTCAAGGGTGTCTTCTGGCTGGTGCGGTCCTTCCTCCTTAGATTACAAGGGCCACAGTCTCTGCACCACTTCTCTACAGCCCCTCTCATGCTGATCCAGAAGAACCGTCCTCTTAGCAGGAACTCCAGTTTCTTCCAGCCGAAGTGCCCCGCTCTGTCATGGTAAGCCTCCAGGACCATAGCTGCATCTCGCCTTGGGACGACTTGCCAGGTCAGCTCGTGCGTCCGGTGGTTGACGAGTCTTCTGCACAGCTTACCTTCATAGAGGAACAGCCTGCTCTTCTCTTTCCATAGCTGCTTGGCTTCCTCTGGGGCATCCGGATCTAGACGGACGTCTTCTCGGGTCAGCAGGTCTTTCACCATGCGGACTGCAGGGTCACTATCTTGGGTCTTGGCCCAGCTGTGGTGAGGTAGGGGATTGATCATGATGGTTGTTAAGTCTTCCTCCTTCACGCAGTGGGAATATTGAGTGGCCCCATACCGGTGGAATGCAGGGAGCTGTTATGAACTGCTACAAACACTAAGGAAAGAAAGGAAAACTGTCCCTACCATAGGACTAAGCTGATTCCCTACGATGCAGTGGGGGACCTGTTCCTTGTGAACAGACCCGCCTAAGTCCCCGGCTAGTCCGAACGCTGACCTATAGATATAAGGGAGGGGTCCCTACAAGAACTAAGGACTGGGATATAGTTGGACACCTCCTAGCACAAATTGTAGCAGAGCAAAGACAAACAAACAAACAGAAGTACTAGTGGTCAAAAGACCAAGCAAACTACAGAGTAAGGTACAAGGCACCTGGCTAGCTTAAGAGTAAATGTAACACTGAAGTCCTGCAAGGCCAGGAGGGCGGAGCTGGATTATATAGGCAAAAAGTCATGTGACCAGCAAAATAGAAAAAACTAACAGGAGGGTTCTAACAGTACCCCCTCTTCAATGAGGATCCTCCGGATCCTCCAGGCCCAGGTCTATCAGGAAACCTCCTGTGAAACGCTCCGACAAGTCTAGGAGCAGAGACATCATCCGCCCTTACCCAGGAGTTATCCTCGGGACCGAAACCCTTCCAAGCGACGAGATACTGCAATCTCCCTCTATGCCATCTAGAATTAAGAATGCGAGAAATTTCATATTCACCTTCTTCCTCCACCGGAGGAACAGAGACAGTGGCGTCCCTATCAGAAACATCAGCTTTTTTCAATAAGGAAACATGAAACACCGGATTAATCTTCCAGGAGGTAGGAACCTCCAACCTAACAGCAGATTGGTTAACTACCTGAAGCACCTTAAACGGACCTACAAACTTCGGGCCCAATTTCTTAGAAGGAATCCTCAACCGCAGATTCCTAGAGGACAACCAAACCATGTCACCAACAGTAAACAAAACCTCTTGACGTTTCCTGTCAAAGTACCTCTTGGATTTTTTGTTGGCCTCTTGAAGGTTACGACGTACATCAGTCCAAACTCTCTCCAAATCATCGGAAAAATTCTCCTCCTCCGGCACAGCCGATACCAATTTGGAGAATGACCCAAACGACGGATGTCTCCCAGTACAACAAAAAAAAGGAGAACACCCAGCAGAAGAGGATGTATGGTTGTTAAGAGCAAATTCAGCCAGTGGCAGAAACTCAGACCACCCCTCTTGATTGTCAGCCACAAAACAACGCAAAAACTGTTCAACATCCTGGTTCTTTCTTTCTGTCTGTCCATTAGACTCAGGATGATAACCAGACGAAAATGACAAATGGACTCCCAACCTGTCACAAAAGGCACGCCAAAAACGAGCCACGAACTGAGGTCCCCTATCGGAAACAATGTCGGAAGGAACGCCATGGAGCCTGACAATTTCTTTAACAAAAGCCTTAGCGAGTGTCCTGGCGAAGGGCAGTTTGATGAAGGGAACCAAGTGACACATCTTGCTAAAACGGTCCACGACCACCCAGATAACAGTGAAACCCTCAGAGGCAGGAAGGTCAGTAATAAAATCCATAGCAAGATGCGTCCAAGAAGCACTAGGAACCTCCAGAGGGCAAAGCAACCCCGCAGCAGGAGCATGTGAAGACTTAGATCTAGCACACACAGTACATTGACGCACCCACTTAATGACTTCCTTCTGCCACCCAGGCCACCAAAAACTGCGACCTACAAGTCTCTTAGTCTCCGAAATTCCTGGATGACCTGCCAACCGAGACTTATGACACTCCACAAACAAATCTCTCATAAAGTTCCTAGGCACAAACAACCTTCCATGGGGAGTGTTAGATGGGGCATACTCCTGGGCTTTCAGAATCCCATCTTCCAAAACGGAGTCCAATGCTGCTATCACAACACCTTCCTGTAAAATGCTCTCCTCCTCCTCGCTACCAACCATGGGAGAAAAACTGAGAGATAACGCATCAGCTTTTACATTCTTGGTACACGGGATGTAAGTAACAGAAAAATTAAACCGCGAAAAAAAAAGTGCCCACCTAGCTTGACGGGCATTCAAGCGCTTGGCAGCATCAAGATAGATCAGATTCTTACGATCAGTAAAAACCTGAATGGTAAATTTAGCACCTTCCAAGAGATGACGCCAATGTTCAAATGCGAGTTTAATCGCCAGCAATTCCCGATTACCGACATCGTAATTAAGTTCGGTCTCAGAAAATTTTTTTGAAAAAAAAAGCACAGGGATGTACTCCATCCTTGTTTTCCTGAGACAAAACAGCACCGACCCCCACCGAAGAAGCATCAACCTCGACCAAAAAAGGCTTGGTCTCATCAGGCTGCATAAGGATGGGGGCAGAACTGAACCTCTCCTTGAGATACACAAAAGCTTCAATGGCCTCAGTAGTCCACTGAACCGTATTCGCACCTTTCCTGGTGAGATCGGTCAGCGGCTTAAGAATTATAGAAAAATTCTTAATGAATTTTCTGCAATAATTGGCGAAACCCAAAAATCTCTGTATTGGTTTCAAACTAATAGGCCTAGGCCATTCCTGCACCGCCTGAACCTTCACCGGATCCATCTCAAAGCCCTCACTGGAGATAATGTAGCCCAAAAAACTAATTCTCTGCACAGCGAACTCACATTTCTCCAGCTTAGCAAAAAGTGAATTGTCGCTTAACAACTGCAATACCTCACGTGCGCTCTGCCAATGAGACTCCAGATCCGGCGCAAAAATCAAAATGTCATCCAAATACAACACCACATTCTTACCGATCAACGGTCTTAGGATGTCATTAATAAGGTTCTGAAAAAAAGCTGGTGCGTTGGTTCGACCAAAGGGCATAACCAGATTCTCAAAATGACCCACTGGAGTGTTAAAAGCAGTTTTCCACTCATCACCTTCCTTCATACGTAACAAATTGTATGCCCCCCGGAGATCAATCTTAGAGAACCACTTGGCCCCCACTAACTGGTTGAACAAGTCAGGAATTAATGGCAGTGAATAGGAATTGCGTACTGTAATTTTATTAATTTCGCGAAAGTCCAGACATGGACGTAAACCGCCGTCCTTTTTTTTTCCAAAAAAAAATCCAACAACCACAGGTGACTTAGAAGGTCTAATGTGACCGGCGGCCAAGCTTGTCTGTATGTATTCCTCCAAGGCCTTTCTCTCAGGGATAGTAAGATTAAATAAGCGACTCTTGGGAAGAGTTGCTCCAGGGACAAACTCAATAGTACAATCATAGTCCCTATGAGGAGGCAAAACTTGCAACTCCTCCTCTGAAAAAACCTTCCAAAAATCCTGAATAGGTACAGGTAATTCCCCTCTTTCCACAGCAGCAATGCGACCGTTACAACATCTATCATAACACTTAGGACTCCAAGACTTAATTTCATTGGTAGACCAGTCCAGTACAGGATTGTGCAATTTTAACCAAGGTAACCCCAAAACCACTGGAGCAGGCAAATTATTTAACCGGTTCCCGACCGCCCACTGTAGATAAACGTCGGCGCTTGCTGGGCTCTGTGCAGCGCCGACGTTTAAAAACGGTGGGTGGTCTCGCAGCGCTCAGGACCCCCAGGGTCCTGCAAGCGCTGCGATTCCGGTGCAGAGCGTTAGCTCTGACAGGGGACATCATCGGGACCTGATTGGATCAGGTCCCAGTGATGTTAACCCTTTGCTATGTTCTATATGCCGCGATCTATAGTGATCGCGGCATATAGAAGATAGACAGAGGAGAGGGGGTCGTCTTACTTACCTCTCCGACGACCCCTGATACCTTCCAGGACCTGGGGTAGCTATGGCAGCTGGAGGTCACATGACCACCTCCAGATCTGCCATATTTGGTGTCCTGCCTGGCTCAGCCTGCAGCTGAAGCCTGGCAGGAGACACGGTGTGAAACAGTCAGCAAAGATCTCATGTAATGTAATACATGTCTATTACATTACATGAGATCAGTGATCAGAAAAATAAAAATTAATGTCCCATACAAGGACTAAGTAAAAATGTAAAAAAAAAGTTAAAAAAAAGTTTTTAAACTGTTAAAAAAAATCACAAAATAAATAAAAAATAAATAAAATATTAAACCAATAAATCCGTATATTTTTACAAAACCAAAAAAAGTACACATATTTGGTATCACCGCGTCCGAAACAACCCAAGCTATAAAAGTGTCACACTAATTAACTCCTTCTGTGCACACCGTAATAAAAATAAATAAAAAACGTGGCAAAAAAATATGCTTTTTCATCATATCGCCAAACAAAAAGTGGAAAAAAATGCGATCAAAAAGCAAAATAGAAATAAAAATGGTACCGCTGAAAACGTCATCTTGTTCCGCAAAAAAAAAGCCGCCATACAGCTCCATCAGCCGAAAAATAAAAAAGTTATAGCGCTCAGAATAAAGCATAAAATTGTTTTATTGTGTAAAAGCGCCAAAAAATAAAAAAAATACAGTAAGTGTAGCATCGCTGTAAATGTACTGACCCGAAGAATAACGCTGCCTGATCACTTTTACCACACGCAGAACGGCATAAAAAAAAACCCTCAAAAAACAATTCCTGAATTGTTGGTTTTTGTTAATTTTACCTCCCAAAAAACGGAATAGAAAGCGATCAAAAAATGTCACGTACCCAAAAATGGTACCAATAAAAATGTCAACTCGTCCCGCAAAAAACAAGCCATCACATGACTCTGTCAGCCAAAATATGGAAAAATTATAGCTCTCAAAATAGGTGATGCAAAAACTAGATTTTGCAAAAAAAAGCGTCTTTTAGTCTGTGACAGCTGTCAATCATAAAAACCCGATATGATTCTGGTATCGCTGTAATCACACCGACCCGAAGAATAAAGTAATCTAATCAGTTATATCACACGAGGAAAGGAGTAAAAAATAAATAAAACCAATTCTTCACCGGCTACTGATTTGTTTATTATGTCTCCCAAAGATCGCAGTAAGGCTCTGCCCACATTTATCCTGCGCTCTGCGCTGAGCGCTTACACAAGAGTTTCCGTGTAAATCTCTGAAATACGTGATTCAGACAAAACCCATGACGGAAGATTCCCTCTAATGAGGCAGATATAGGCCACTGTGGATGCCGTCTGGCCTGGGATCCCACGGTGTCATTTGTTTTAGGCGTGCATAAAAGTGCGGTTGGCCACAGTTTTGTGCACTTCTGAAAAAAAGGACACCGCTAAACAGAGGCCAGACGGAGTCCAGAGTAACTCTGCTGCCTCATTATAGTGAATGGATCCCGCAGGGGTTTCATCTGAATTACATCACTTGGAAATTTAGATGGAAACCCCGATGTAAGTGCTCAGCCTAGAGCGCCGGATAAATGTTACGTAAAATGTTCCCAATAAAAGCTTCAACTCAGTCCTCAAAAAAAGCTAGTCCCCACTCAGGTCCGTCATCTGTTAAAAATATAAGGGACTTCCAAGTTACTGGTAGCAGAAAGGCTCTGGAAAAGCGAAATGGCCCTTGCCCCCCAAAAGAAATTCAGAAAATGTTGTGCTCCCAAATTCAAATGCCTATTCTACAATAATTTGTTCTCCAATTGTCAAATAGCACTCCGTCCCCCCAGATCTCGCCGTATGGCTGAGCGGTACAATACAGCCACATATGGGGTATTGCCACTTTTAGTAGAAATTGTGTGACACATTTCGGCACCATTTTTACCCATTGCCCTGTGTGAAAATGTAAAATCTGAGGGTAAAACATTTTTTTGTGGTAAAAATATAATTATGCTTTTTTCACTGCCCAATGGTATAAATTTAAAAATTAAAAAATACTCACTACTTCCCTAGATTAATTCCTTGAGAGATGTAGTTTACAAAATGGGGTCACTTGTGGGGGTTTCTGCTGTTTTGGCATGTCAGCGACTCTTCAAATGTGACATGGTGTCTGCCACCTATCCCAGCCAACATAGCGCTCCTTTCTCTTCCGAACCCTGCCGTACACCAAAGCAGTGGTTTTCCCCCACATATGGGGTATCGGCGTACTCAGTGCAATTTATCCTGTTACCCTTATGATAATGCAAAATTAGGGAATGAAAAACATTTTTTGTGGGAAAAATGTGAAAATTGTATTTTTACGGCTCAATATTATAAACTTCTGTGAAGCACTTGGGGTGCAAGGTGCTCACCACACATCTAGATAAGTTTCCTAAGGGGTCTAGTTTCCAAAATGGTGGCACTTGTGGGGGGTTTCCACTGTTTAGGCACATTAGGGGCCCCCCAAATGCGACATGGCGTCCGCTAATTATTCAAACAAATTTTCCATTCAAAAAGTCAAATGGCGCTCCTTCCCTTTCAAACCCTGCCATGCGCCCAAACAGTAATTTGCCTCCACATATGGGGTATCGGCGTGTTCAGGAGAAATTGCACAACAAATTTCATGGTGCAATTTATCCTATTACCCTTATGATAATGCAAAATTAAGGGATGAAAAACGGTTTTGTGGGAAAAATGTGAAAATTTTATTTTTACAGCTCAATATTATAAACTTCTGTGAAGCACCTTGGGGTTCAAGGTGCTCACCACACATCTAGATAAGTTCCCTAAGGGGTCTAGTATCCAAAATGGTGTCACTTGTGGGGGGTTTCCACTGTTTAGGCACATCAGGGGCTCCCCAAATGCAACATGGCGTCCGCTAATTATTCAAACAAATTTTACATTCAAAAAGTCAAATGGCGCTCCTTCCCTTTCAAACCCTGCCGTGCGCCCAAACAGTGGTTTGCCTCCACATATGGGGTATCGGCGTGTTCAGGAGAAACTGCACAATAAATTTCATGTTGCAATTTATCCTATTACCCTTATGATAATGCAAAATTAAGGGATATAAAACGGTTTTGTGGGAAAAATGTGAAAATTTTATTTTTACAGCTCAATATTATAAACTTCTGTGAAGCACCTTGGGGTTCAAGGTGCTCACCACACATCTAGATAAGTTCCCTAAGGGGTCTAGTTTCCAAAATGGTGTCACTTGTGGGAGGTTTCCTCTGTTTAGGAACATCAGGGGCTCTCCAAACGCAACATGGCGTCTGCTAATTATTCAGACAAATTTTACATTCAAAAAGTCTAATGGCGCTCCTTCCCTTCCGAGCCCTGCAGTGCGCCCAAACAGTGGTTTTCCCTCACATATGGGGTATCAGCGCGCTCAAGAGAAATTGCACAAAAAATTTTGGGGTCCATTTTTTCCTGTTACCCCTGTGAAAATAAAAAAAATTAGGTCTAAAGTAACATTTTTGTGAAAAAAGTTAAATGTTAATTTTTTTCTTCCACATTCCAAAAATTCCTGTGAAGCACCTGAAGGGTTAATAAAGTTCTTGAATGTGGTTTTGAGCACCTTGAGGGGTGCAGTTTTTAGAATGGTGTCACTTTTGGGTATTTTCTGTCATAAAGACCCCTCAAAGTGACTTCAAATATGATATGGTCCCTAAAAAAATGTTTTTGTAAATTTTGTTGGAAAAATGAGAAATCGCTGGTCAACTTTTAACCCTTATAGCTCCCTAACAAAAAAAAAATTTTGGTTCCAAAATTGTGCTGATGTAAAGTAGACATGTGGGAAATGTTATTTATTAACTATTTTGTGTGACATATCTCTCTGATTTAAGGGCATGAAAATTCAAAGTTTGAAAATTGCAAAATTTTCAAAATTTTTTGCCAAATTTCCGATTTTTTCACAAATAAACACAAGTGATATCAAAGAAATTTTACCACTATCATGAAGTACAATATGTCACGAAAAAACAATCTCAGAATCAGGGGAATCCGTTGAAGCGTTCCAGAGTAATTACTTCATAAAGTGACAGTGGTCAGAATTGAAAAAATTGGCCCGGTCACGAAGGCAAAAACAGGCTCTGGAGCGAAGTGGTTAAAACATTATCTTTCTTATTATTCTAACATTTGGCAAATATTAAAAATTATGGTAATCCTAATTGACCTAAAACGGGAAAGGTTTATTCTTATTTCATGTCAGATTTTGAGAAAAACATGCATATGTGTCTTTTTATATAGTGTATGTAAACTTCTGGTTTCAACTGTATATATGTATATATGTGCACATCTCATTGCTATAGCAAATCAGTGGGAGTCATCAACAGTGATAAAATAATAGAAAAAAAGGAAGAAAATTGAATCCTTAGAGGAAAAGTAAGATGATTTGTCTAAAAAATGCCAGTGTAAGGAGGCTCGTAAGCTCCCCGGGGAGCCATTGCATGGTTTATAAGCCTCCTTACTCTGGCATTTCACTCTCCTCACTAGGATCTAAGGGGTAAAGTTTTTCCTTCTGAAGTCTCTCACACAGCTAAATCAGATCTCATGCTTTGCACTGCTGAGGGGCAACACCCCGAAACACCATGGCTGCAAATTGAGATTCTAGTTTCCCATTTATCCTAAATCATGTGGAAAGGCTTGTTAAAAGGTTGATATTGACTTTTAGGATTGCTACTTCCAATAGGTTGCACTGGAAGAGACAGTTTGCAAGTTTTGGGTAGAATTTCTCTTCAATAAAAATACTTTTTGATTACACCAGTGATTTTTTTCCTTTCTTACAGACTGGACCAGTCATTGGGGAAGCCCTCACTGTTTCTTTCTGGATAGATTCCACTTCCTACCACTATGAAATGGAATAAATGCTATGTTTTAGAGAAATTAACAATAGTAATGGTAATAATCTGACACCATATGATGGCAAATCCAAGCAACATGCCGTCATTTGTAACAATGGGAAAGCCTTTTTTTAAGAGGTTGTCCAGAATAAGGATGCCATATTTCATCGCTTTGTGGAAAAATAGGTAAATCGTTTCTCATGTTATATTCTCTGAACTGTAAATCGTAAACAGTTTCACAAATTTGGTTGAATGCCAGTGGACCCAAAAAATGCTAATTTCTAATAGTAAATTTAAAAATGACTTTTTTTTACTTTTATTTATTTCCAGATAAAGTGAAAGATCGAGGCTCTAATACAATTGGGTCAAGATTGAACCGTGTCGAGGACAAGGTAAGAAAATAAGATAAAACCATATATATTTATATTATGCACAGCTACTACTTACACATACACACATGGAGTACAGGATATACAGACAATTACCACATACTACATACAGAATATTCCTCACTCTCTGAAAAAGTGTAAAATACATAATGGTGCATCCAGACACCAATTCTACAGCGCTGCTCATACACTGCAAAGAGTCTAAATACCTGTGGTCATCTGTGACTTGCACACACAAGTTAAGGTGGCCACACACAATAACTGAAAGTTGATTGCTGGTTCGGCCGTGCACTACCTCTCCCAACTCTCATACACGAGAAGGTTTGGCTTGGTTAAATGTTCATGTGTTTTCAAAGCGGAGAACTGTGAAAATCACTGCCAAACGGCTCTGGCAGCAGCTTATCACCTGAATAACAAAAGGGTCAGGCATTAAGGGTCAGGCAGTTTGAATTTTACCTCCTCTGACCTCATCTGTCAGGGAAGAGTCTGGATGTCCCCTTAGACTATTAGCTTAGTCTATTGTGTATGGAGGCTTAAAGGGGTTTTCCATTACTCAGACAACTCCTTCTCAATCCATATGTGTGTCCCCCAGTAAAATAATAACACCTATACTCACCTCCAGTGCCAGCACTATTCCAGCGGTGTCTGCACTGGCTCTCCTGGGGATTGCGTGTGTCATGGGTGTGTCAGAAGTGACAGACAGTCATCCTGCAGTTGGTTGCAGGAGATCTCTTCATTTGGCCCTACAGACAACTTCTTAGAATATGTATCTCTAGGACCCAGGGGCTAGCTTCCTCGGGCTAATTAACACCCTGGCCTGGATGTATAAATACCTGTTGTGAGCCAGAGGGAGGTGCCAGCGATATTCATTGCCCCTTGTGAAGGCTTGAGCAAGAGCAGTACTTCTATCTCTCTGGTGCTAGAGAACGTGTGCGCATTTGTCTGGAGTCGAGTAAAGCTAAGCGATTTTCCCTTGTTTGTCCCCCCTTGTTGTCTTTAGTGTTCAGTGGGGATCAACTAGTGCTCATCCTTTCTGTTCCCTAGCCTGAGCCTAATGCCAGGGATAGACAGGCTGAGGTATGCGTGCGGCGATTGGTGAAGAACCAATAAAGGGACATTAGTGGAGACAGGGTGACACTAGATCAGCCTAGGAGTTCTCCACTCCCCACTTTCCCTAGTCTGGGTTCCCTTTCCGTTTTCCCTTTGTGTTGCACTTAGTCTTTCCCACACCTTGCGTGACAGCATGACATTATGTCTCATGATTCCTAGGGGCAATCAGTGCTGACTTTACTCTCCCCGCCTTTGGCCAACTTGCATACATCCAGAGGAAGTGAGAGATGTTGCTGCTCTTACTTCCTCCGGATGTACAGGTATGTGCTATAACTGGAGGCAGGAAGAGTGAAGCCAGCGCTGATTGGCAGCAGGGATCACTTGACATAACAATGTCACGTGATCCCAAGGAGAGCCAATGCCGACACGGCTGGAATACTGGAAGGGAGTATAGGTGTTATTATTTTACTGAGGGCAAAAATATATATATGGAGAAGGAGATGTCCGAGTAGTAGAAAACCCCTTTAAGTGTTGGCTACTACTTTCATGGATGTGGACAGAAAGCTCTTTCTGAGTTCATTAAGTAGTTCAATCTGACAAAGGTTTCCAATAGAGTTGGTGCGAGTCAATTCGCAGGACCCAGTCCATCAGCCACATCCATAATCTGTGACGGCTGCATCGGAGCCCTGAGAACCACCTCCTACATCCCGGCATCCACAGCTGTTCTACTGATTAGCCGGCCTGATGCAATGTCACATATGCATCATGCTGTAACCATAAAGATGCAGCTAATCAGAAGAGAAGCAGGGATCTTGGAAGGTAGAAGGCAGGTCTTGAGGCTCCTGTCCAGCATCCAAAGATTACTGACGTGGCTGATGGACCCAGTGCTGCGAAACGAATCGCACCAACTATAGTTTTCAATTAAAACAACAATGTCTAAATGGCTAACCAATATTGCATTAAAGGATCAATCTACTTTATTTCTCCCCAAAACTGTGCCTCTCTTGTCCATGGGGTGTGTCTGGTATTGCAACTCAGTGCCCCATTGATTTGGTTAGGGATAAGCTACAATATCAGGCAGCGCTCATGGGTAGTGTAAAATGTGTATGGAGTGTGGTCTGTATCTATGCTATTTTCTTGTTTGAATTTTTTTTTATATATTTGTAGGTAACTCAAATGGATCATAAACTCAATCTCATAACCGATATGATTCACCACCTGATAGCAAACCAACAAAGCGGTCAGTCTACCAACAGAACACCGCACCGGAGCAACTCTCTGAACGACGGGAGCAACCTCTCCAGTACTCTGCCTACCTACCAACAGTTAACAGTGCCAAGACGAAACCAAGATAATGCATCTTGATGAACAAACACAAACTCGTTCTTCTACTGTCCTCAATGCAGATATTCATTATTTTAATGAATGCATTTATAAGCAGAAAGTAAAATGAATGATGAAATTAGACTGAGTATCGAGTAAGTGTGTAACACTGTAAAGGACGTCTTGTCTATTCTCTGTAGATCCTATCAGGGTTCATTGAAGGTTTCTTAGAGGAAGGGACATGGAACATATGTGTATTGCTCCATGTAGAAACATGCAAGAAAGCATCTGATACATTGATGAATCCTTTCTCAGGAAGATTGTAGCTCATCGGCCTGTGGGATCGTAAATCGCTACGGGTCGTGCTGTAAAACTGGCAATACAACTGAACAATTACCCTGATTTTTTTTATTGTATTAAAATACACTTTTTACATTGATTTTCAATTTTTGGGGGCCTAAAATGAAAATTCATTTGAGAAAAATAGAAATAAATATTGTACTGTAGATAATTACACTTCTTTTTTTTTACAATGTATTTTTGGTAAAAATGGCATTAAAGAGTTAATTTTTCTTTATGATTTCTGATCACAATTTTTTTTTTCTGGAATATTTTTTGACATCTGATCAAATGTATTGTATTTTCTCAAAAATGTTGATATTTGCACATTGATTGGTTTAAAACAGTGATGGCGAATCTTTTAGAGACCGAGTGCCCAAACTGCAATCCAAAACCCACTTATTTATCGCCAAGTGCCAACACGGCAATTTATCCTAAATATTGAGGTTTTACTGATACAAACAACTGATACAAAGAGCAGGCGAGGGCAGCATAGAGTAGCCACAGACAGGAGCAGGGGTAAGAGACTGCAGAAATAAAGAATGTGCTCGCCCACATCCTGGTATATATGCTGGCCCTCCCCTCAATCCTGGTATATATGCTGGCCCTCCCCTCAATCCTGGTATATGTGCTGGCCCTCCCCTCAATCCTGGTATATATGCTGGCCCTCCCCTCAATCCTGGTATATGTGCTGGCCCCCCCCTCAATCCTGGTATATATGCTGGCCCTCCCCTCAATCCTGGTATATATGCTGGCCCTCCCCTCAATCCTGATATATATGTTGGCCCCCCCTCAATCCTGGTATATATGCTGCCCCCCCCCTCAATCCTGGTATATGTGCTGGCCCTCCCCTCAATCCTGGTATATATGCTGGCCCTCCCGTCAATCCTGGTATATATGCAGGCCCTCCCCTCAATCCTGGTATATATGCCGGCCCTCCCCTCAATCCTGGTATATATGCTGGCCCTCCCCTGAATCCTGGTATATATGCTGGCCCTCCCTTCAATCCTGGTATATATGCTGGCCCTCCCCTCAATCCTGGTATATATGCTGGCCCTCCCTTCAATCCTGGTATATATGCTGGCCCTCTCTTCAATCCTGGTATATATGCTGGCCCTCTCCTCAATCCTGGTATATATGCTGCCCCTCCCCTCAATCCTGGTATATATGCTGCCCCCCTCAATCCTGGTATATATGCTGGCCCTCCCCTCAATCCTGGTATATATGGTGGGCCTCCCCTCAATCCTGGTATATATGCTGGCCCTCCCTTCAATCCTGGTATATATGCTGGCCCTCCCCTCAATCCTGGTATATATGCTGGCCCTCCCTTCAATCCTGGTATATATGCTGGCCCTCCCCTCAATCCTGGTATATATGCTGGCCCTCCCTTTAATCCTGGTATATATGCTGGCCCTCTCTTCAATCCTGGTATATATGCTGGCCCTCTCCTCAATCCTGGTATATATGCTGGCCCTCCCCTCAATCCTGGTATATATGCTGGCCCTCCCCTCAATCCTGGTATAAATGCTGGCCCTCCCCTCAATCCTGGTATATATGCTGCCCTCCCCTCAATCCTGGTATATATGCTGGCCCTCCCCTCAATCCTGGTATATATGCTGGCCCTCCCCTCAATCCTGGTATATATGCTGCCCTCCCCTCAATCCTGGTATATATGCTGGCCCTCCCCTCAATCCTGGTGTATATGCTGGCCCTCCCCTCAATCCTGGTATATATGCTGGCCCTCCCCTCAATCCTGGTATATATGCTGGCCCTCCCCTCAATCCTGGTATATATGCTGGCCCTCCCCTCAATCCTGGTATATATGCTGGCCCTCCCTTCAATCCTGGTATATATGCTGGCCCTCTCTTAAATCCTGGTATATATGCTGGCCCTCTCCTCAATCCTGGTATATATGCTGGCCCTCCCCTCAATCCTGGTATATATGCTGGCCCTCCCCTCAATCCTGGTATAAATGCTGCCCTCCCCTCAATCCTGGTATATATGCTGGCCCTCCCTTCAATCCTGGTATATATGCTGGCCCTCCCCTCAATCCTGGTATATATGCTGGCCCTCCCTTCAATCCTGGTATATATGCTGGCCCTCTCTTCAATCCTGGTATATATGCTGGCCCTCTCCTCAATCCTGGTATATATGCTGGCCCTCCCCTCAATCCTGGTATATATGCTGGCCCTCCCGTCAATCCTGGTATAAATGCTGGCCCTCCCGTCAATCCTGGTATAAATGCTGGCCCTCCCCTCAATCCTGGTATATATGCTGCCCTCCCCTCAATCCTGGTATATATGCTGGCCCTCCCCTCAATCCTGGTATATATGCTGGCCCTTCCCTCAATCCTGGTATATATGCTGCCCTCCCCTCAATCCTGGTATATATGCTGGCCCTCCCTTCAATCCTGGTATATATGCTGGCCCTCCCCTCAATCCTGGTATATATGCTGGCCCTCCCCTCAATCCTGGTATATATGCTGGCCCTCCCCTCAATCCTGGTATATATGCTGGCCCTCCCTTCAATCCTGGTATATATGCTGGCCCTCTCCTCAATCCTGGTATATATGCTGGCCCTCCCCTCAATCCTGGTATATATGCTGGCCCTCCCCTCAATCCTGGTATAAATGCTGGCCCTCCCCTCAATCCTGGTATATATGCTGCCCTCCCCTCAATCCTGGTATATATGCTGGCCCTCCCCTCAATCCTGGTATATATGCTGGCCCTCCCCTCAATCCTGGTGTATATGCTGGCCCTCCCCTCAATACTGGTATATATGCTGGCCCTCCCCTCAATCCTCGTATATATGCTGGCCCTCCCCTCAATCCTCGTATATATGCTGGCCCTCCCCTCAATCCTGGTATATATGCTGGCCCTCCCCTCAATCCTGGTATATATGCTGGCCCTCTCTTCAATCCTGGTATATATGCTGGCCCTCTCCTCAATCCTGGTATATATGCTGGCCCTCCCCTCAATCCTGGTATATATGCTGGCCCTCCCCTCAATCCTGGTATAAATTCTGGCCCTCCCCTCAATCCTGGTATATATGCTGCCCTCCCCTCAATCCTGGTATATATGCTGGCCCTCCCCTCAATCCTGGTATATATGCTGGCCCTCCCCTCAATCCTGTATATATGCTGCCCTCCCCTCAATCCTGGTATATATGCTGGCCCTCCCCTCAATCCTGGTGTATATGCTGGCCCTCCTCTCAATCCTGGTATATATGCTGGCCCTCCCCTCAATCCTGGTATATATGCTGGCCCTCCCCTCAATCCTGGTATATATGCTGGCCCTCCCTTCAATCCTGGTATATATGCTGGCCCTCTCCTCAATCCTGGTATATATGCTGGCCCTCCCCTCAATCCTGGTATATATGCTGGCCCTCCCTTCAATCCTGGTATATATGCTGGCCCTCTCCTCAATCCTGGTATATATGCTGGCCCTCCCCTCAATCCTGGTATATATGCTGGCCCTCCCCTCAATCCTGGTATATATGCTGGCCCTCCCCTCAATCCTGGTATAAATGCTGGCCCTCCCCTCAATCCTGGTATACATGCTCCCTCTCCCCCCCAGCCATTGTGCATCCCATATTAAAAAAAAAAAAAAACACATAATAAACCCTCCTCCTCACCTTCCTTCTTCTCCCGCGCAGCATCCTCTCCTGTAGTCGGCACATCTAGCTGAAGTGTATTGCAGCGCACGTACTAGCCAGGTCCGTGCGCGCTGCAGTACACGCTGCTGGCCAATCAGAGGCCAGCGACCGCTGGCCTCTGATTGGCCAGCCGACGTCATGCTGGCCTCTAATTTGCCGGCAGCCGCTTCTGATTGTCCGGAAGTCGCTAGCCTCTGATTGGCCGGCCAACGTCATGCTGGTCTCTGATTGGCCAGAAGCCGCAGGCCTCTGATTGGCCGGCCGAATTCATGCTGGCCTCTGATTGGAAGGAAGCCGCTGGCCTCTGATTGACCGGCCGACGTCATGCTGGCCTCTGATTGGCCGGCAGCCGCTGGCCTCTGATTGGCCGGCAGCGTGTATTGCAGCGTACGGGCCTGGCTAGTTCGTGCGCTGCAATACACTTCAGCTCGATGTGTTTCCGTCCGAGAGAGATCGCACATCTAGCTGCAGTAGCGGAGCTGGTGCCGGCACTCGGCGGCTCAGAGTTCTCCCCGCCGGCCCGATCCAGTAGCGCTAGTGCTGCGGCCATGGTGCCCCCCAGGAGGGCTCTGCTGCCCCCTCTGCACGCTGCCATAGGTTCCCAGCACTGGTGTAAAGCATTTCTTCTTTTACAGCTGACGACCCAAAATTGGGGATTTTCTGAAAAAAAAAATAAAATGGCCAGTATGCATTATATATGGTGGAAGTGAGAATGTATCATCTGGATAAGGGGGTGGTCTTCACAGAGGGGTCTATGGAGAGATGTCTCTTTATAAGGAGCACATAGCATGGAATACCGGGGGGAAGCCTTCTGGCTCCTTATGTTGCTCCAGTCCGGAATGCTCCACTATGGTCCATCCTTCTATAGTTCTTCTCTTACACTTTCTGCTGGTCGGTATATGGACGTATTCGCTCTATGCTGACAGGCGCTCCCTTAGTATAGCCCATGTAATGCACGGCACCACAATGTTGTAGGTTCTGACTACTGTGTAAAAAAACACCCACCCAGAGACCTGCCATAATCTTATAGTCTGGGTGTGAATATGCTGTAGGTAGAGCTACACTTTTGTTGTGGAAATTTTGGTAATTTTATTTACCTTTTTGCATTTAGGCTATGTGCCCACAATGCAGAAATGAAGCAGAAAATTTCTGCAGCATTTCTGCATCTCCCTGGCAGAAAAAACGCATGCAGATTGACAAGCGCTTTCCAGGCGATTTTAGCATCACTTGGAAAGTGCTTGACAACTAGGTCACACTGTATAAATTCATGGAAACAGCATGGATTTATATAGTGTGAACCGTAAAAATGAAAACAAATAAAGCTATACTCACCCCTGATGCCCGACGTGGCTGCAGCGCTGCTTCCTGTCTGGTTCCTGGATGCCGGCATATCGCGAGACAGAGCGGTGAAGGGCCTGCGGTCACATGACTGTGACGTCACCGCAGGTCCTCAAGCGATGCCGGCATTCAGAGAGAGCCGCCGGACAGGTGAATATAAACTTTATTTGTTTTTTTATTCTTTTTTTACAGGTACAATGGTACCCAGGTCTGGATCAGAGTCTCCTCTCCTCCAGAACTGGGTACCATCCGCACATAGAGACGCATAGAAGCCGCTTGTAAAAATGTACAGTCGCGGTTTCTATGCGTCTCAATGCAAGTCAATGGCGGGAGTTTCGCTGCGCTTCTGCAAAATTAAATGACATGCTGCGGATTTTTGTACGCAGCATAAACGCTGCGGAAAAATCCGAAACATGTGCATAGAACATGCGGAATCCCCTTGGGGACCATGGGGTGCGGATTACCTAGCGTTTCACAAGCGTTTATGCTGCGGAAATTCCGCAGCATAAACGCTTGAAAAACGCTACGTGGGCACCCAGCCTTACCCGAATGAGGCTTGTGAGAAATCCTTAAATATGCTGCAGATTTCTCCTGTATGATGCTGCCCAATCATAAGCAAGCAGCAACACTCAAAGAAAAGAAGAACACGCCCCCACCATAGCTCAAAGCGGGTTTCTTAGGGTATAAAGCTACGTTCTCACTATGAGTTTTTAGTGAGTTTTTACGCTGCATATTTTAGAAATAATGCAAGTAACCTATCTTAATGGGTGCAGAAATTCTGCAACATCAAAAACTCACCAAAAGCTCATCGTGGGAACCTAGCCTAAGATGTGTAATGATGGAGAGTCCTGATCTCCTGGTCTAACCTTCTGCATGATTAGAAAGCAGAGGTAACAGCTCTTAGACAAGGAAGGAGCCGCACAGCTGAGTTTCTCTGTGTCACATTACAAACCCTTTTATTGACTCTCCTGATTATGGAGTGTGCCAGTATCACACTTATGTCTTCTGTGCTCAAGCAACTTGTATTCTTTCTGCAGTGATATTAGGCTGTTATTACACCTCACACAGGAGCAGTGTGTTCTGGGTTACTTCTATGGTGAAATGCAATGACAGTCTGCTCTAATCTCACTGCAGAATGAGTACAAGTTGAGCACAACGGATCTAAGTGTGATACTGACACTGTGCTCTCATTTCTGGACAGGCAGTTTGGAATAGGTGCAGAACAGCAGAGGTGAGAGTGCCATAAGAGGAGGAAAGCTGTTAGAAAGGTTTGTAATGTTGCACAACTAAACTCTCTTGTGCTGCCCCTTCACCCACAGAGACCTTAACTGAAAGGTATTAGTCAGTTGTGTGCTCTAATCATGCAGGAGGTTAGCCCAGGAGACCAGGTCTGTATCCTTACATCTTAGACACTGAGAAATCTGCTCTAAGCTATGGTGGGGATGTGATCATCTTTCTTTTCAGTGTTGTCGTCTGCTTATAATTGGTCAGCATCATGCAGGGAGAAGAATTTCGCACCCCCAGTGAAAACTCTGATAACATCTACTTGGACTTAATTTTTTTTAACTCATTAGGCGCCAAATACTTTCATTGCTAATATCTCTGCAAATGAAAGATAAAATAGAAAGAGCATGGATGAGATACCAGGACACTGTGTGTGGCACTTTATTATTATTATTTATTATTCTAGCTCCATTTATTCCATGGTGCTTTACATGTGAAAAAGGGGGTATACATAGCAAACACAATTGCAAAAATCTTGAACAAAAACGCAATGGCAAACTGGTACTGGAGGAGAGAGAACCCTACCTGCGATGTCTCACAATCTTCAAGGGATGGGTGAGGATACAGTAGGTGAGGGTAGAGCTGGTCATGCAGCGGTGTGGTGGAGCAATGATTACTGCAGGTTGTAGGCTTTTCGGAAGAGGTGGGTTTTCAGGTTCCTTTAGAAGGTTTCCACGGTAGGCGAGAGTCTGATGTTTTGGGGTAGAGAGTTCTAGAGTAGGGGGGATGCACGGGAGAAATCTTGTATGCAATTGTGAGAAGAAACGATAAGAGGGGAGTAGAGAAGGAGATCTTGTGAGGATCGTAGGTTGCGTGTAGGTGTGTACCGGGAGACTAGGTCACAGATGTATGGAGGAGACAGGTAGTGGATGGCTTGGTATGCCACGGTTAGGGTTTTGAACTGGAGTCTCTGGGCAATGAGGAGTCAGTGAAGCATTTGACAGAGAGGAGAGGCCGGGGAGTAGGCGGAAGGCAGGTGGATTAGTCGGGCAGCAGAGTTTAGGATAGATTGGAGGGGTACGGGAGTGTTAGCGGGGAGGCCACAGAGCAGGAGGTTGTAGTAGTCGAGGCGGGAGATGATGAGGGCGTGCACTAGTGTTTTTGCAGATTCATGGTTGAGGAATATGCGGATCCATGTTTTTGAGTTGGAGTCGGCAGGAGGAGGAAAGGGCTTTGATATGTGGCTTGAAGGAGAGGTTAGAGTCCAGGGTTACTCTGATGCAGCGAGCTTGTGGGACTGGGGAAAGTGGACAGCCATTGATTTTGATGGATAGGTCAGATGGGGAGGCTGAGTGAAATGGGGGAAAGATGATGAATTCTGTTTTATCCATGTTAAGTTTTAGAAATCTAGCAGAGAAGAAGGATGAGATAGCGAACAGACATTTTGGGGTTCTGGTTAGTAAGGAGGTGATATCAGGTCCAGAGAGGTAAATCTGTATGTCGTTAGCATAGAGATGATACTGAAAGCCGTGGGACTCTATGAGCTGTCCCAGGCCGAAGGTGTAGATGGAGAAGAGCAGGGGTCCTATGACTTAACCTTGGGGAACACTGACAGATAGGATGCGAGATGAGGAGGTGGTGTGTGAGTGAGAAACACTGAAGGTTCTGTCTGTTAAGTATGAGTAGATCCAAGATTATTTTGATCTGCAACATAAACTAGGGAAAGAAGGGGAGAGCTGTCCCCACAGTAAGACTAAGCTGAGTCCCTACGTTGTAGCAGGCAACCTGTTCCTTGTGAACAGACCCGCCTTCGTCCTCGGCTAGTCTGAACGGAGACCTATAGAGAAAGGAAGGGGTCCCTAAAAGAACTAAGGACTGGGACAAAAATGGGACACCTCCTAACAGAAGTTGTTGCAGAGCAAAAGAAAAACTGACAAAAGTACTAGAGGTCCAGAGGACCAAGCAAACTAGAGATAGATAGGCACAAAAGCACCTGGCTAGAAAGACAGTCTAAACAACACTGAAGTCTAGCAAGGCCAGAAGGGTGGAGCTGGAATAAATAGGAAGATGGTCACGTGACCGCAAAACACAAGATAGAAACAAAAACAAACAGGAGGGTTCTAACAGTACCCCCTCTTTTATGAGGATCCTCCGGATCCTCCAGGCCCAGGCCTATCTGGAAATCTCCTGTGGAAAGCTCTGACAAGTCTAGGGGCAGAGACATCATCCGCCTTAACCCAGGAGTTATTCCTCGGGACCGAAACCTTTCCAAGCAACGAGATACTGCAATCTCCCTCTATGCTCTCTGGAATTCAGGATACGAGAAATTTCATATTCGCCGTCTTCCACTACCGGAGGAACTGTGACAGTGGCCTCCCTATCCGATACATCAGCCTTTTTCAACAAGGAAACATGAAACACAGGATTAATCTTCCAGGAGGAGGGAACCTCCAACCTAACAGCAGACTGGTTAACCACCTGAAGCACCTTAAAAGGCCCCACAAACTTCGGACCCAATTTTTTAGAGGAAATCCTCAATCGCAGATTCTTTGAGGACAACCAAACCATGTCACCCACAGTAAACAAAACCTCTTTACATTTCCTGTTAAAATACTTCTTGGACTTTTTGTTAGCCTCTTGAAGGTTACAACGTACATTAGTCCAAACTCTCTCCAAGTCACCGGAAAAATTCTACTCCTCCGGCACCGCCGACCGCAATTTGGAGAACGAACCAAAAGACGGATGTCTCCCAGTACAACAAAAAAAGAACACCCAGCAGAGGAGGATGTATGGTTGTTAAGAGCAAATTCTGCGAGTGGCAGAAACTCAGACCACCCCTCTTGATTGTCTGCCACAAATCAACGCAAAAACTGTTCCACATCCTGGTTCTTTCTTTCAGTCTGTCCATTAGACTCAGGATGATAACCAGACGAAAATGACAAATGGACTCCCAACCTGTCACAAAAAGCACGCCAAAAGCGAGCCACAAACTGAGGTCTCCTATCAGAAACAATGTTGGTGGGAACGCCATGGTGCCTGACAATTTCCTTAACAAACGCCTTAGCGAGTGTCTTAGCGCAGGGTAGCTTAATGAATGGAACCAAATGACACATCTTGCTAAAACGGTCCACGACCACCCAGATGTCAGTGAAACCCTCGGACACAGGAAGGTCAGTAATAAAATCCATTGCCAAATGCGTCCAAGGCGCACTAGGAACCTCCAGAGGTCAAAGCAACCCCGCAGCAGGGGTATGGGAAGCCTTTGACCTAGCACACACCGTACACTGACGCACCCACTTGATGACTTCCTTCTGCCACCCGGGCCACCAAAAACTGCGACTGATAAGTCTCTTAGTCCCAGAAATTCCTGGATGACCTGCCAACCAAGACTCATGATACCCCACAAACAAATCTCTCCTAGAGGTTCTAGGCACAAACAATCTCCCATGAGGAGTGTTAGATGGGGCATCCTCTTGGGCTTTCAGAATCCCTTCTTCCAAAACAGAGTCTAATGCTGCTACCACAACTCCTTCCTGTAAAATGCTCTCCTCCTCCTCGGTACCAACCATGGGGGAAAAGCTGCGAGATAAAGCATTGGCTTTAACATTCCTAGTACCAGGGATATAGGTAACAGAAAAATTAAACCGAGAAAAAAAAAGTGCCCACCTAGCTTGACGGGCATTCAAGCGTTTGGCAGCATCCAAGATAGATCAAATTCTTATGATCTGTGAACAGGAAATTTAGCACTTTCCAAGAAATGATGCCAATGTTCAAACGCAAGTTTAATAGCCAACAATTCCCGATTACCAACATCGTAATTAAGTTCGGTTTCTGAAAATTTTTTTGAAAAAAAATCACAGGGATGTACTCCATCCTTGTTCTCCTGAGACAAAACTGCACCGACCCCCACCGAAGAAGCATCAACCTCGACCAAAAAAGGCTTGGTCTCATCAGGCTGCATAAGGATGGGTGCAGAACTGAACCTCTCCTTGAGATACACAAAAGCTTCAATGGCCTCAGTAGTCCACTGGACCGTATTCGCACCTTTCCTGGTGAGATCAGTCAGTGGCTTAACAATTATAGAAAAATTCTTAATGAATTTCCTGTAATAATTGGCGAAACCCAAAAATCTCTGTATCGATTTCAAACCAATAGGCCTAGGCCATTCCTGCACAGCCTGAACTTTCACCGGGTCCATCTCAAAGCCCTCGCTGGAGATAATGTAGCCCAAAAAACTAATTCTCTGCACAGCGAACTCACATTTCTCCAGCTTAGCAAAAAGCGAATTATCACTCAATAACTGCAACACCTCACGTACGCTCTGCCAATGGGAATCCAGATCTGGTGAATAAATCAGAATGTCATCCAAATACACAACCACATTCTTGCCAATCAAAGGTCTCAGGATGTCATTAATAAGGTTCTGAAAAAACGCGGGTGCATTGGTAAGACTGAAGGGCATCACCAGATTCACAAAATGACCTACCGGAGTGTTAAAAGCAGTTTTCCATTCATCACCCTCCTTCATTCGTAACAAATTGTATGCCCCCCGGAGATCAATTTTATAGAACCACTTGGTCCCCACTAACTGGTTAAACAAGTCTGGAATTAACGGCAATGGGTAGGAATTGCGTACGGTTATCTTATTAATTTCACGAAAGTCCAGACATGGACGTAAACCACCGTCTTTTTTTTTAACAAAGAAAAATCCAACGGCCACAGGCGACTTAGAAGGTCTAATGTGACCAGCAGCCAAGCTCGTCTGTATGTATTCCTCCAAGGCCTTTCTTTCAGGGATAGTCAGATTTAATAAGCGACTCTTGGGAAGAGTAGCTCCAGAAACAAACTCAATGGTGCAATCATAGTCCCTATGAGGAGGTAAAACTTGCGACTCCTCCTCTGAAAAAACCTTCCAAAAATCCTGAATAGGTACAGATAATTCCCCTTTTTCCACAGCCGCAATGCGACCATTACAACATTTATCATAGCACTTAGGACTCCAAGACTTAATCTCATTAGTAGATCAGTCCAGTAAAGGATTGTGCAGTTTTAACCAAGGCAAACCTGCACATGCGGATTTCAATTGGGGAACATTGCTGCCCTTCTACCATGCGTTTTTCATGCGTTTCCGCGGCGTTTACGCAACTGCAAAAACGCCGCGGAAACGCATGAAAAACGCATCATGTGAACTCAGCCTCAGGCTATGTGCCCACGTTGCAGAAATGAAGCAGAAAATTTCTGCTTCATTTCTGCAAGTCCTCTCCCGGAAAAACGCATGCGGAATTCCGCACGCGTTTATCGCGCGTTTTTCATGCGTTTATCTCGCGTTTTCCACATGCGGAATTGCCTTGCGTTTTTAATGCATTGCACAAGGCAATTCCGCTTGCGGAAACGCAAAATTAATTGACATGCTGCGGATTTTTGAACGCAGCATAAAAGCTGCGGAAAAATCCGCAGCATGTGCATAGAACTTGCGGAATCCCCTTGGGGACCATGGGGTGCGGATTACCATGCGTTTTACAAGCATTTCCGCTGCGGAAATTCCGCATCAAAAACGCTTGTAATCCGCAACGTGGGCACGCAGCCTAAAAGCAAAAGTATAAATACTAATTATTTATCAAAGCTGGACAAAATCTAGAAACCATATAATAAAATAAAGAGTTTAGGGGGAGATGTACAACTGGCACTGGCCTTTAAAAGGAATTGTGTAATCGCACAAAACTAGCAAAAATGTAAAGTGCCTGTAAAACAAGGAACGTGCAATTTACCTCTTAGTAAAAATCCTATTCTTTCTCAAGAACGAGAGGAATTTTAATTTCATGATTTTTTTTTAATCAAATAATTTTTATTGAAAAACTCCAAATACAAATTTTCCATCTTTCAAATAACATACATGACATAGTAATTCCATAGTATAAAACATGAACAAAGTATCTGAACTTCAATTCCCTAACCCACCCTAAACCCAAATCCCAACACTCTAGAGAGAACCATTTTAGAGCAGTTCTAGAATAACGGACTACAGCATTCGTAGAAGGGGGAAGAAGATAAAAAAGTGACTAACAAAGGGATAGCAGCGTTTTAATTTTATCATTTACTGCTTGATGCCTGAGACGGGAAGTGCACGCTTGAAAACTGTTGCAGGCTGCTGTAATCACAGGACACAAGCAAACAGCATGGCATTTCCTATCAGCAGGGAGGAAGTAAAGGGAACAGTAATGAAAGTCTCCTCCTACTCCGCTCCATAATGAAATGAACAGTGTGCATGCTACAAATGCGATGCATACAGCAAACAATTCATTTTCCATACACAGGTTGTGAGATGACCACTGGATATACACATGTGTATAACTAATTACCAGAACTGGAAATCGAAAAAAAAGACGAGCAAGTTTGGGGTGAATCCTGCCTTCATTACTGCACAGCCGCTCATAGAGGGATCGGTGCTAGGAACAGCAGGAGTGCCGGCGATGTTCACAGATTTACCTGCTGCGGGACTGAAGGAGTCTGATAGTGCTCGGCTCTAAGCTTTTTACCTTGTTTACGACAGGAATAATTGAAAGCTGTGCTTCAAAGGCGAGGAAGAAGTTGGTCACTGTCTGCGCTTGAATACCCTTAAGAGGGGAAAAAAATATATATATACATATATACAAATACTGAAACATCTAAATGCATTAGAACATCAAACCTGGTGAAGCGGTAAATGACTTGTCCTCCAGGGATACAGGCTACTGTCATTCAGTAATTATTTAATAGGAATTTTACATTTTATGTGATCACCACGCTAGAATGTAAATGATGAAAACACAACACAACTCCTCACCATATGAAGATATTTTGTGTTTTAGGCTATGTGCCCACGATGCAGAAATGAAGCAGAAAATTTCTGCAGCATTTCTGCATCTCCCTGGCAGAAAAAAACGCATGCAGATTGTACATGCAGATTGTGCATGCGTTTTTCCTGCAGAATACATGCGGATCCACATGCGGATTCACATGCATTTCCGCATGCAGATTGACAAGCACTTTCCAGGCGATTAGCATCACTTGGAAAGTGCTTGACAACTAGGTCACACTGTATAAATCCATGGAAACAGCATGGATTTATACAGTGTGAACCGCAAAAATTAAAACAAATAAAGCTATACTCACCCCCGAGGCCCCGGCGTGGCTGCAGCGCTGCTTCCTGGCTGGTTCCCGGCTGCCGGCATATCGCGAGACAGAGTGGTGAAGGGCCTGCGGTCACATGACTGTGACGTCACCGAAGGTCCTTCAGCGCTGCTGGCATTCAGAGAGAAGATGCCGGACAGGTGAATATAAACTTTATTTGTTATTTTATTCTTTTTTTTACAGGTACAATGGTACCCAGGTCTGGATCAGAGTCTCCTCTCCTCCAGAACTGGGTACCATCCGCACTTAGAGACGCATAGAAGCCGCTTGTAAAAATGTACAGTCGCGGTTTCTGTGCGTCTCAATGCAAGTCAATGGCGGGAATTCCGCTGCGCTTCCGCAAAATTAAATGACATGCTGCGGATTTTTGTACGCAGCATAAACGCTGCGGAAAAATCCACAGCATGTGCATAGAACATGCGGAATCCCCTTGGGGACCATGGGGTGCGGATTACCTAGCGTTTTACAAGCGTTTCCGCTGCGGAAATTCCGCAGCATAAACGCTTGAAAAACGCTACGTGGGCACACAGCCTTATAGAACAGCATTTCTGTGGAATAACACGACTGATTTACTGTGTATGCACCATAGCCTTCATTTGATGTCACTTACTGTCACCTGTCACCTTGCCCCAACTCTGCAATCCCCAATATCAGTCCATGACCTCAATGGGGTCACTATAAAATTCTAAAGGGGACTGGTCATGTCTTTATTAGAAAATAGATAAACTTAGGATAGAAACAATATGAGCATATACCCTGCTATAAGTAAGTAAAAAGCAATAGTGAATATATATAATATAGGGTACTTAGTAAACATGGTTTTTGATTTAAAAAAAGCCATCCCACCCACACCAAGGTGTACCCAGTCAGTTATGTGAAATATATAATAAAATACACTTTAGTACAATATTAGTGTTTTGTCCCTTTAAATCTGCTGCTACTTCTGTCACCATGGTAACTGCATTCATACTCGGCCAATAGGATTGCTCGGTTTGAATTTGGGAAAAAAAAAAGAGTCCTATATCGTCAGTTTGTTCCTTCTCATCTGAGTGTGAAGACAGACACCTGCGATCAGCGAGAGATTATAGGTATAAGACGTGATATAATATAACGGACGGAGCCACATCCCATCACACGCACTCAGCGACCACAACTCACAGGAATCAGCACATTTACCAGACAATAAGTTATTATTCCCCAACACATAATACGCTGAGACACCAGTGGGGGGCGCCGCACTCGTTACATCTCCCATCTGGATGGATCCAGCGACGAGATCCTGATATTTCCCCCCAGCTCCGCTCCTCCATAGGGAATGGCCCAGATGCACGCAGAACGGACCGAAGTGTAATACTGCTAGAACTCTGCATGATATCACATGCTCCATATATACCACATAATAAAGGGGTGCTCCCTCTGGGACAGGTCATCACCTATCCAGAGATCAGTGATAACTTGTTCCAACTAGACATCCCCTTTAATGGAAGAGATCACATCTCTAACAGTCAATACGCTATTCATTCCCAATCTTCCCTGGCCCCAGTAATGCCCCTGAGTATATCGCCAATATGAGCCAATCATCAAACCCTCTGCTGACTGTTCCCGATGTTTTATAGAGTTTGGAGACGTTGCTACAAGAGAAGATATCAGCGGACACCATGGGGGTGGAGTATTCTGCCAGCGATGGAGCAGGTAGTATCCACCAGGCTGTGATATCTGACCTTCCTCCATATTCTGCTCTTACATGCGTTTCTTCAGCTTTACCCCTTCCCGACATAACCAATTTATGTTTTTTTTCTGTTTTTTCCTCCGCTTTTTCCAACTTTTCTAACTTTTTGATATCTGTCCACATAGTGTGAGGTCTTGTTATTTTGTAGGATGAGCTGTCCTTATAAATGACACCATTCATTTACCACATAGTGCTAGAAAACGGGAAAAACATTTCAAGTGCAGTAAAAGTGCGAAAAAAAAAGCCTGACATTGTTTTTCTGGGAACGGTTTTAACGGCGCACATTGTGTGGTAAAAATGACCTGGTAATAGGATCCTACTCCTCAGTGTGATTACAGCAAGACCAAACTTCTCCAATAGTTTTGGCAAAAGAAAAGAACTTTTTTTTGATGCTGTCACCATTTTTTCTGAGACCCGAAACATTTTCAGTTTTCGGGTTGATGGAGCTGTGTGGGGGCTTATTTTTTGAAGGGCAAGAGGACTTTATTGATAACATTTTGGGACACATATGTCATGGTCATCGCTTCTTACAGGATTTTCTGCAGTATTGAGGCGAACGAAAAAATGCAATTTTGTCTTTTTGAATTTTTTTCTGTGTTCACTGATCGTTTTTTTTTTTTATATTTTGATAGATTGTATTTCTCTGAAAGAGACCAAACCACAAAATGTGTATATTTTTATTATCTTTATTTTTAGTGGGAGGTGAGTTGAACGTGTGGGGTTTTAATAAATATATATATACTTTTTTTCACTGTATTTGTATACATCATCTGATTGCTTGTGCTATATACAGCGATACCACAGTAATGCTCCATATAGCAAAACCACGGTCTTCTTTACAGCCCAAATGAAGCTTTATGATGACAGGCACGGAGGCTTCAGCAGACCCCCGGATGTCATAGCAGTCCATCGGCGCCCTATGATCGCGTCACAGGAGCGCCGGTGGGCGTATGGAACGACGCGTCCCAATGCTGGCGCGCTGTTAATGCTGCTGTTAGAGATTGACAGCAGCACTGAACAGGTTAACAGTGGTGGGCAGATCTTCGCTCCACTCGCAGCTGTTAGAGGCAGGTCCTGGTTGTTTGTCACAGCCATTATCTGCCATGTACGGGGCGAGCTGACCCTGCTCCATACACCCGCTACTGACTTATACCATACATGTACGGCAGATGTTGGTAAGGAGTTAAAGCGGTTGTCCAGCTTTGGGGCCATTTTTTTTACTTTAATGCAAGTATTTGGGGCTAAAATCGATTTCTGTAATTGAGTTTCATTAAAAATGTTGCCTTCTGTAGCATCTGTGCTGCACTGTCTATTGCTGGCTGCAAAATTAGCTAACTGAGAATCTATCAGTGAGCTCCTTAGTCTTAAGGGAGAGTTTGTAGATCTTTAATCTGTTTTTTTTTCCTGAGTGCCTATTAGCTGATCTATGCCCAAAGAAAACACAAAACTTGTGCAGGGAAACAATAAGTCTGTAATAGTCGGTGTAAAACACTTAATGAAACCTAAATGTAAAAAATTACTTTTAGTAGTAAATACATGACATGAGAAAATATACACTGCTCAAAAAAATAAAGGGAGCACTTAAACAACAGAATATAACTCCAAGTAAATCAAACTTCTGTGAAATCAAACTGTCCACTTAGGAAGCAACACTGATTGACAATCAATTTCACATGCTGTTGTGCAAATGGAAGACAATAGATGGAAATTATTGGCAATTATCAAGACACACTCAATAAAGGAGTGGTTCTGCAGGTGGAGACCACAGACCACATCTCAGTACCAATTCTTTCTGGCTGATGTTTTGGTCACTTTTGAATGTTGGTTGTGCTTTCACACTCGTGGTAGCATGAGACGGACTCTACAACCCACAGAAGTTGCTCAGGTAGTGCAGCTCATCCAGGATGGCACATCATTGCGAGCTGTGGCAAGAAGGTTTGCTGCGTCTGTCAGCGTAGTGTCCAGAGGCTGGAGGCGCTACCAGGAGACAGGCCAGTACACCAGGAGACGTGGAGGGGGCCATAGCAGGGCAACAACCCAGCAGCAGGACCCCTACCTCTGCCTTTGTGCAAGGAGGAACAGGAGGAGCACTTCCAGAGCCATGCAAAATGACCTCCAGCAGGCCACAAATGTGCATGTGTCTGCATAAACGGTTAGAAACCGACTCCATGAGAGTGGGATGAGGGCCAGACGTCCACAGATGGGGGTTGTGCCCAATGCCAGACCTCATGTGGCTGGAGTATGTCAGCAGTTCCTGCAAGATGAAGGCATTGAAGCTATGGACTAGCCCGCCCGTTCCCCAGACCTGAATCCCATTGAGCACATCTGGGACATCATGTCTCACTCCATCCACCAACGTCACGTAGCACCACAGACTGTCCAGGTGTTGGTGGATGCTTTAGTCCAGGTCTGGGAGGAGATCCCACAGGAGACCATCCGCAACCTCATCAGGAGCATGTCCAGGCGTTGTAGGGAGGTTATACAGGCACGTGGAGGCCACACACAATACTGAGCCTCATTTTGACTTGTTTTAAGGACATTACATCAAAGTTGGATCAGCCTGTAGTGTGTTTTTCCACTTTAATTTTGGGGGTGACTCCGAATCCAGGCCTCCATTGGTTAATAAATTTGATTTCCATTGATGATTTTTGTGTGATTTTGTTGTCAACACATTCAACTTTGTACAGAACAAAGTATTCAATGAGAATATTTCATTCATTCAGATCAAGGATGTGTTATTTGAGTGTTCGCTTTATTTTTTTGAGCAGTGTGTATATATAATATAAATAATTACTGCAGCTTTAATGCTATTTATTACGTCTCAGGAGGAGGACGGAAGAGGAAGAGGACGGAAGAGGCGGAGGACGGAAGAGATGGAGGACGGAAGAGGCGGAGGACGGAAGAGGAGGAGGACAGAAGAGGAGGAGGATGGAAAAGGAGGAGGACGGAAGAGGAGGAGGATGGAAGAGAAGGAGGACGGAAGAGGCGGAGGACGGAAGAGGCGAAGGATGGAAGAGGCAGAGGACAGAAGAGGCGGAGGACGGAAGAGGCGGAGGACGGAAGAGAAGGAGGACGGAAGAGGAGGAGGACGGAAGATGAGGAGGACGTAAGAGGAGGAGGACGTAAGAGGAAGAGGACGGAAGAGGAAGAGGACGAAAGAGGCGGAGGACAGAAAAGATGGAGGACGGAAGAGGCGGAGGACAGAAGAGGCGGAGGACGGAAGAGGCGGAGGACAGAAGAGGAGGAGGACGGAAGAGAAGGAGGATGGAAGAGGAGGAGGACAGAAGAGGAGGAGGACAGAAGAGGAGGAGGACGGAAGAGGAAGAGGACGGAAGAGGAGGAGGACGAAAGTGGAGGAGGATGGAAGAGGAGGAGGACAGAATAGGAGGAGGAGGACAGAACTGCACCTTAAGATCCCTAGGGGGAAAGGGATGGTAGTAATATAGTGGTAGTATATCCGTATTAGTGTAATATGAGTAATAATACTAGTGATAATAGTAAGAAAGTAATAAAATAACAGTAGTAATAGTAGTAGGTAGAATAGCAGTGTGATCCAGGGTCCTAGGACTGATCGCCTTTTCTCGGGGTCAAGAAGGAATTTTTCCCCTGTGACACAAATTGGCTGAAGGTGTCCTGGGGTTTTTGCCTTCTTCTGGATCAACACTGTAGGTATAGGGCAGTATTAGTAGTGATAGGAAAGAAGAATAATACTGTAATAAGATAGCACAATGTAATAATAACCATATCAAATAGATTTATAAAAACAAATTAAAATAACTCCAGTAGTACAATAATTAGTGTAATATTATATAACTTGTAATAACATTAATAGGTTTGATCCAGGGTCCTAGGACTGATCGCCTTTTCCCGGGGTCAAGAAGGAATTTTTCCCCTGTGACACAAATTGGCTGAAGGTGTCCTGGGGTTTTTGCCTTCTTCTGGATCAACACTGTAGGTATAGGGCAGTATTAGTAGTGAAAGGAAAGAAGAATAATACTGTAATAAGATAGCACAATGTAATAATAACCATATCAAATAGATTTATAAAAACAAATTAAAATAACTCCAGTAGTACAATAATTAGTGTAATATTATATAACTTGTAATAACATTATTAGGTTTGATCCAGGGTCCTAGGACTGATCGCCTTTTCCCGGGGTCAAGAAGGAATTTTTCCCCTGTGACACAAATTGGCTGAAGGTGTCCTGGGGTTTTTGCCTTCTTCTGGATCAACAGCTTTAGGCATAGGGATTTTAGTAATACCATTATTAGAATCACAAGATTAATAAAAAAAAATTAGAATTAAATTTTTTTAATTCGTTTTATAACAGTTACAATTAATTGCATTAATGCAATAATAATAAATAGTAAAAATGGTGGTAATAATAATAATACAAAAAACTAGTCCCAGTTAGTAAGTTAGTGTAATGTTAGTGTAGGGACCCATCTGAAGAGGTCGCCTTGACGTTGGCAGATGGGCTCGCACAATTTGCTCAAAATGTGCGCTAAGAACCTCATATTTCTATGTACAGGAGATCTAGCAGTAATACCATTCAGGAGATATCTGTGTACACACATTTTGTTATATACTTTTGTGCAGCACACAGGGCAGGTATACAGGTACAGGGCGAGAGTGTTACAGTGATATTATAACTCGGCCTTAAGGATAAAATGCTGATAACTACAGATCCTGGAAACACATTCGAAACTAGACCTTGTAAGTAACTGGTTCCCAGCTAGTGGTAAATATGTACAGGGCAGTCCGGTACCAAGACCTGCTCTATAGGACACATTATCATCAGGCAGGTCCTTACAAGATCTGCGGCAGAAGTGTGGCTGTGTAACACAGTCCTGCTCCTGCCTCAGCTGCCCACAGTGGAGCCAACCTTGATCCTGGCAGCTTAATCCATTGTATGACACAGTAGGGGGCTTCCACAGCATTTAGGCACTTTAGACAGGAGAGGGAGGCATGATCATGGTGCCAATGAGTTTCTATGGCAGCTGAGATCTAACAATGGACCCCATGACGGCCATTTTACTGCTCCTATTAGACCCCGGCTGAGGAAAGGTCTATGAGGACACCGGTCAGACTTATGTCGCCTGCTCTGCACATATTAGAAATACCTAGGGCTGATTAGTTTGCCATTTGTAAATCTGATCCAGCAGCGTTGGGCTACCACTGACGTGATCAGGGCTATTGAGCTCCTAGATTGGGCAGAGGAGCTCAGTATTCAGCAGGAGCTGGCCGAGGAGAGCAGAGCAACTTGCATGGGGCTGCTGCACAAGAAGCAACTCACAAGGTGGAGATTTACCCGGAGACGCTGTGCTCGGGCTGTGATCTGCTGTGCAGGCTGCATAGTAGATGCCTCGAAGGACCCGAACTTCACCCCTAACAGGCACAGCAGAGCTCGGACGGCTGCAAGTGAACAGAGAGCGGCTGATTAGTAACTGCTGCGTCTCCTGCAGCTCAGATAAGAGCCGCACAGAGCGGGGGTTCAGTAATGATGAATATGGGAAGTGTCCGCCCCTCACATGCCCTAAATGCGGCCTCCAGAGGTAAAGTTTCCCCTGTAACCAGCACCTCCTCCCACCTTCTCTGCTGGCATGCTCCATTACTTAAAGGGGATGTCTGTAGAAAACAAGTTATCACTTATCCACAGGCTCGGTGATCACTTACTGATCGTGGGGTCTGACCGCTGCGAGCCATCGTCTGATCGGGAAGGAGTGGAAAGTCAGGGATCAACTGCTGCTCCATTCATTCTCTATGGGGCTCCGGAAAAGCCGAGCTCAGCGCTTGAATGCCACATAGGGAATGAATGGAGCGGATCCTGGAGTAATAACATGCCCTCCTCTCCTCAGCTTTCTGTCTGTGTAAGTGGCTCAGCCCTTGTCTCCCCTTCTGCTCCGGCTTCTGTGCTGGTCCTTGTGAGGAAGAGGAAACCCTCTGCCCTTCTGCTCCGGCTTCTGTGCTGGTCCCTGTGAGGAAGAGGAAACCCTCTGCCCTTCTGCTCTCAGTCCTCTGCGACTTTTCACAATCGCTCAGTGCACCCATTATATGTAATAAGGATCATTCTTCATCCCTTGTCCAGCTTTCATCCCCCCCAGTCTGACCAGCGGACAAGATAATAAACATGTGAGTGGAAGGTTCACAATTATTAGATGTGTTGTGAAAAGTCTCCACAGCATTATCCGGAGAAAACTGCAGGGTGACCGCTTGTGAAACCAGCACAAAATCCAGCGGACAGCGCTTCCCTGTCCCCCGCCGGTCTCCGTATCCTGGCATTCAGCTATTCCATTTGGTGCTTATTCTGGAAGGAAAACAAAAATGTGATGTTCTTACACAGACGCCTGAAGACGCAGCTTTTCATCATCCATGTTGGGCTGTTGTATGACGTGTGGATTACTCTGCTTGCTGGATTCTTGCATTACCACAAACACTGCCTTTATTTTGTGATTTCTGTGCCGCTTCCCACTTCTATTGGCACTGTGATATATCAGCACGTGAGGGCTGCCACAATCATGTGTCAATAGGTTATTGCTGGAGCCTGTGATATAGAGACCATCCTGGACCAGGGAAGACTTGGTACAGAAGCACCTAGAGAGGGGGGTACAGGGGCTTCATTTCAATTTTAAACTTAGCTGGATTGTGTTTAGCTACAAGAATGGAGAGTAAAATAATAAAATCTTAATTTTTTTTTTCTATTTGGCAAAATCGTCCATCAGAGGTTTGGCCACTACCAAAAAGTTTTTGATGAACTTACAGTAGTAGCTGGCGAAACCCAAAAAACTTTGTAATGCCTTTAAGTCTTGAATATAATACCAATCCAGTACCGTCCGGACTTTGGCCAGATCCATGCAAAAACGGTGAATGATAAGAACTAACCCTGAATGGAGAACATACATTTCTCTGGTTTGACAAATAATTTATTATCTTTGAGTATCTGTAAGACCTGCCTGATATGTACCTGATGTGACTGGAGGTAAGTAAATTAATATGTCATCAAGATTGGTTTGTTGTGATCTACCTGCCAGATGACTAAAAATGTCACTAACAGTGTTGAAAGAAAGCGGGAGCATTAGTCAACCCAAATGCCATCACAAGCTTTTCATAGTGCCCCTCAGGAGTATTGAAGGCCATCTTCCACTCATCTCCTCAATGTGAATGAGATTATAAGCCCCCCTGAGGTCTAGTTTAATCAAATCGTAGGAGCCAAATTTTTTTCTAAAGAGGTCGGGGATGAGAGGGAGAGGATATGCATCCCAGACCGTGATCCGATTAAACTCGCGAAAATCAAGGCGGGGGCGCAACCCCCAGTCTTTTTTTTTGACAAATAAAAACCCCACTGCAACGGGAGATGAAGAACGTCTTATAGGGCCCAATGGTAGACTGACTGACCATTCTGTTCTGAACTGCCACCCTAAGATGGCTTCCCATTATATACCTACTGTATAAGTGCTCCCTCTAACGGCTTTCTCCACCCACACCCACTACTGGTTCCCCCTACCTTTGGGTTCCCCCCACTCCAGCCAGGGACAGGGCTCAGCAGCTGCACTCTGCATGTTGGATGCAGGTGATTTGGGGGGTTCTGTGCAGCACTCCCATCTTACCTGAGTGAAGGGAGACACCACACCTCTGGGTGAGGTGCAGTACCACTGTGGCGACTGAACACTCAGGGGCGCCACATTCCCCCCTTCCCGGTAAAACGCAGCACGTCCGCGGGCTGGAACAGAGCAAAACCAGGCATAACTGACATGCAAAATTTTTAAGATGCATCAGCATATTTGACCATAAAACAACATTTCTTCCCTTTATGGGAGGCACATTTCTTTTAACGTTACTGGTTACATTATAAAACATCATAAGAGTATTGTCATATAAAACAATTTTCAAGACAGTTCCAGCACCAGGGTGCAACAGTAGCAGCATGAGGGACCCGTCCACAAACCCTCAACGTAGGCCCTGGGCATGGCTGCAGGGCATAGACGATCCAATCCTGGACCTCGTCTTCCGCCACGCCAAACGGGTTTTTGTTCTGAGGTATATTTGTAATTATAAAACCAATAGGATGCACTTTAAGAAGTGCTAAACTATGTACAATGTCAACGTCCGGCTTCTCACAGTCCTCAGCCTGTCAGTCTCTGTACCCTGACGGGTAACTGGGTAGCAAACATGAAGTCAACTGCACCCTTCCGGGCAACTTATGTACAGTCCAGTTAACTAAAACAGTTTAACAGTGGGGCCCCCTCCGGGGGAACCCCTGGTTTCTGCAGGCTGACCCAGCCTGGTCATCAGCCTCAGGCTGCAGGGGGACCAGGGATGGAGCAGCGCCAGCCGCATTTGGGACAGGGACATCACTCCGACCTGCTCCCGCGACTGCGTCAGCTCGGCCTGACACCTCCCGGTCTTTACACAGCTTCTCTCCACCGCCTCTCCTCTTTCGGGGGCGGTCCCATGGCACTTTGCTGTCGGTCACTCTCTGTGTCGGCCTCCCCGCTTTGACGGACACATCTATGCGGACAGTCACTGTTGCAAGGGGCAGGGCCTGCTTTTGGAGCCATTCTGGGACCCGGCCCACGACGGGAGGTTCCATTCTGTTGTTCTTTAGCACGCACATAATGGCGCCCGTTCTTCTGGGGCGGGCGCCACATTCAAGGCAGAAAACACTTCTTTAGGCGCACATTACCCGCAGATGGCAGGCTGGTCACGTATCCTGTTCGTGATGCCAAGTGGTGACTCGCTGCCCCCTGGGCCGCGGGGCACACGGCAGCCGGTCCGTATGGCTGCTTTGGGGAATATCACGGTGGCTGGCCCGGGGCGGTCAGTGCAAAAGGGATTATTTATAGGATTTGTCGTGAAGCCACCTGTGGTGTCTGGTGAGGATCACCAGCGCTGCAACAGTCCTCTGAGGCAGATGTTAGGGCAGCTAGAGATGGAACGGCTCCCCACAGGTGGAGCGGGCCTCAGGGCAGTGTAAATAGATGGAGGGTGCGCTGGGCGTTGTAGTGCAGGGAGGGAAATGGCACCAGTGAAGGAATAGACGGAGGCAACTCAGTGCAGTCGTCCAAGATTTTAATTCACAGTTCTTCAGGAAACACAAAAGTGCAAGTTACAGGTGAAGGCCTCCCACGTTGCGCCATGTTCACCCTGACAGGGGTTCAATCCTTCCTCAGGAAGTTTAGGAATGCTTGGCAGAACCCCACTTTCTCGTGTTCCTACTTTGACCGTCTTCACACTAGGTCCTTCTCCCTGCTGCCCTGCGCTGCCCACTCTCAATCCCGCTCGGGTATGCTGAAGTCCTTCCTGTACGTCGGATCCGGGACCAACCTGACCCCCTGGAGATTAGAATGGGGCAACCGATCCCTCTGTCTTCTGACAGATGCGGGGCGTATGGGTGCTGTCCTGCACGCGCCGTACCCCTGGGATCCCTTCTTAGAATGGAGCCTACTCCCTTCTCCCCTCCGGGGCCTCTATCCCGGGCCCTTCTTGTGGAGCAGAGCTCCTGCTGAGCCTCTGCTCCCAGACAGTCCTCACTGACCGTCTGTACTGTACTGACTGACCATTCTGTTCTGAACTGCCACCCTAAGATTGCTTCCCATTATATACCTACTGTGTGCTCCTTCTAACTGCTTCCTCCACCCACACCCACTACTGGTTCCCCCTACCTTTGGGGTTCCCCCACTCCGGCCAGGGACAGGGCTCAGCAGCTGCGCTCTGCATGTTGCCCTTCCAGCCGGTCTGAAGCAGTGTAATGTTGGATGCAGGTGTTTTGGGGGGTTCTCTGCAGCACTCCCATCTTACCTGAGTGAAGGGAGACACCACACCTCTGGGTGAGGTGCAGTACCTCTGTGGCGACTGAACCCTCAGGGGCGCCACATGCCCACGATGCAGAAATGCTCCGGATTTTTCCTGAGTGTTTCTGCATCTCCCTGGCAGAAAAAACGCATGCAGATTTTACATGCGTTTTTCCTGCCAGGGACAAACGTAAGTGAAGCATTTTTCACATGCATGTCCGCATGCGGGTTGTCAACCGCTTTCCAAGCGATTTTAGCATCACTTGGAAAGTGCTTGACAACTTGGTCACACTATATAAATCCTTGCAACCGGCATGTATTTATATAGTGTGAACAAGTTAATAGTTGAAAAAAAGAATAAAAATGGTAAAAAAAAAAAAAATAGAATTAGACTTACCGGTAATTCTGTTTCTAAGACCCTCCACGACAGCACACCTGGAGGTAGCCTCCCCATCCTAATTAGGGACAGGAAAACAAGATGTTAAATAGCCCCTCCCTGCTACAATCCCCAGTGTTTTCAAAGGACCACACAGTATGAATGCTCTAAATATTTATTAACACTAAGGATTTTTCCAATCAAAGAAATGGAGGGAACTACCCATGCTGTTGTGGAGGGTCTTAGAAACCGAATTACTGGTAAGTCTAATTCTATTTTCTCCAATCCCCTCCATGACAGCACACCTGGAGTAATACCAAAGAATGAATTTTAGGGAGCGACAACAGCCTGAAGGACTTTCCTTCCAAATGCTAAGTCTCTATTAGATATTACATCTAGTCTATAATGTTTAGCAAAGGTATGGACAGACGACCATGTAGCTGCCCTGCAAATCTGCTCAATGGATGCACTAGCTTTTTCCGCCCAGGAGACCCACATAGCTCTAGTAGAAAGAGCTTTCAAAGATTTCAGAGGAGGCAAATCTTGAACTATGTATGTTTCACAAATTGCTTTCTTAATCCAATTTGCTAGCATATTTTTGCAATTTTCTTTCCTTTTTTGGGGCTTCTGACGCACCCCTGGGCCTGTGTCGCACAGCGTTGCGCATGCAGGAGCTTACCCGAAGCCGGATCTGTTGAGGGTTGTAGTCTCGTGGCGGTGACCCGGTCCGTGCCCAGGGAGTCAGACTAACTGGCGTTGTATTAGCGGTAGATGTTGGACGACTACGCCACCCGTTGAATGCAGCGAAGGAGCTGCCGCTGCAGGGCAGACCGCTGAGGCCGGTGGTAGGATTGTGCAGCGTGATAGTATCACCCCCAACTGGAGGGGTATGGCCTCAGGGCAGCCGACGTGGATGATGGGGGTAGCAGGAATCACTCAGAGACGATGCGGTGTAGTTCAGGGTCTTTACTGGTGATAAAGATAGACCCTCCCGGAGTACTGGCTAGTGATCGGGGCCTGGTCAGTCCTTGAGCAGATGGGATCTCCCCTGGCCAGGCGGAGTTGTAGGCCTCCCAAACTGACTGTACTCTTCTGGCTACCTTGCTAGAGGCGGGTATAAGTAGCCCACGTCCCTGAGTGTACCGTGTGGTGCTCACCCGTATGGCCGGTGACTCGGGGCCTTCTAGTGGCGTCCGCTCCACGACGGCGGTGCTGGTCCCACGCGTGTGACCGTGCCTTCGGGTTTCTTGGCCAGAGGACCTGAAATCCCCTGCCGGGCGGTTTCTGCTGCTGGGTAAAGATTAGTCCCCACAGCCTCGGACTCCGGGTCCGGTGATAGCTTCTCAGTCAGGGCGAGCTCTGCAGCTGCCAGCCCCTGACTCCTTATAGCACTGCTCTTCTCTGTCTCTACTTCTTCTCTACACACTAACCCTGCCTCAGCCCTAGCTTTATATAGGGGAAGTTCTTCCCCTCCCAGGACTGCGCAGGAGGTGTGGCATGCATAGGATCCCTGACCAAGAGACCTCCCACCTGCTCTCAGACATAACATTGCTGTTACTGTGGAAACCAGACCCCTGGGGTGCCACACTTCCATATTGGACAAATAGGTTCTGATCCTTCCTCCAGGTTTCAGTCTGCCTCAAATAGCGGATTATAGTCCTTCTTACATCCAACGCGTGGAATTCTTCTTCCTTGCTATTTGATGGATTTTGACAGAATGACGGAAGAATTATTGGCTGAGACATATGAAAATTAGACGACACTTTAGGTAGAAAAGAAGGATCCAACTGGAGGATGATCCTGTCCTCCAAAATACGACAATAAGTCTCTCTGATAGACAGGGCTTGGATTTCACTCACTCTTCTGGCTGTAGTCAGAGCTATAAGCAATGCCGCTTTCCAAGACAATTTGTCTATGTGTGCCTCGGCTATTGGCTCGAAAGGATGCATAGTTAGGCCTCTAAGAACTACGTTGAGATCCCAAGGTGGAACTATTTTAGCTCTTGTTGGATTAATCCAAGAAGCAGCTATCATGAACCTCTTAATCCATCTGTTTTGGGCCAAATCAGCATCAAAATAGGAACTTAAAGGCGAGACTTGGACCTTCAGCGTGCTTGGTCTTAATCCTTTAGACAGACCGTTCTGTAGGAAATCCAAGATTCTGGCCACGTCAGGCCGAAAGGGATCTAATGGACGAGGCTCATACCATAGCTTGAAAGCTTTCTAGATTTTTCCATAGATGGAAATTGTGACTGGTTTTCTGCTTTTCTGCAGTGTATGTGACTCGCCCCCAGGGGTGTCGCGGGGCACCCGGCAGCCGGGCCTAAGACTGCCTGAGGGGATTATCGCGGTGGCTGGCCCAGGGCGGTCAGTGCCAAAAGGAATTATTTGTAGGGAATTTGTTGTGACGCCACCTGTGGTGTCTGGTGAGGATCACCAGCGCTGCAACAGTCCTCTGAGGCAGATGTCAGGACAGCTTGAGATGGAACGGCTCCCCACAGGTGGAGCAGGCCTCAGGGCAGTATAAATGATGCAGGTTGAGCATTGTGGTGCAGGGAAAGCGATGGCACAGCAGGAGTAACGGACAGAGACAGGGGATTTGCTTCATTTCCTTTACTGGTACAGCTGTTAGGTACGGTCCAGGGTACTCCAGATGAAGGGCGCACTTTTGGACTTCTCCCCAGGGAGCAGGTATAGGGCCTCCTGATCCGTGTCTGTCCCTATGTATGCTCCTGGCCAGCCTGCAACTGGGCCTAGCTTATGTGTCCTGCTTTTACTTCACCAGATGCTCAGAAATAGGACCTCTGGTTGGTAACCACTTTCCCTGGACGTCGGGGCCTTCGTGGTTCCTGATCCTGTGTGTGTCTAGCCTTCAGGTTTGTCAGGGACTTGTAGTCCTCCTGGGATTCCGGTTATCCCCACTGGGTGTAAAGGGTCCCTGTAGGCGCGGATCCGGTGTCCGGTAGATATAATGGGGTGAGCTTATTGTGCTCCTCTGCCCCCTTGGTTTCACTCCCCTTTTTCTCCTTGCCGTCGGCCACACTCGGGGCCCTCACTACTAGGCAGCTGACGTGCTGCGTCTTCACCGCTATCTGAGTGTCGGCACGCTCTCAGGCTCTCTCTCAGCCTGCCTGCTCTGCTCTGACTCTGAGCACTCACTAATCAACTGAGCTGCCTGGCTCCACCTTCCCTATATATATCCCTATCTGGGCTCCCTCTGCTGGTATGAGTTGGAAGGTAGATGTGTTTGTATCTAGTGAGGGCCTCTTGTGGAGAAATCCATCCATGCACCCTTCTGGGTTCTGTGGCACCAATGCACAGCAGGGCGCCACATTTGGATCACCTGTACTGAGAAGCCTCTGGCTTTTCAGAGGGTGGTCTCAGAAGCCAAGCTGCTAGAGCCAAATTCTGAGGGGCCGGATGGAAAATCTGGCCCTAATGCAGCAGATCGTGGATTCGAGGAAGCATCAATGGATCATCCATTCTTAGACTGCTCAATGTTCCGAACCATGCTCTTTTTGGCCACATTGGAGCTATTAGGATAGTCTTGAGCCCTTCCGACCTGATTTTTTGTAAAGTCCTTGGTATTAACAGAATCAGGGGAAAAGCATTAGCGAGCCCAACTTTCCAAGGGTGAGCGAATGCATCTATCCCTGTTGCTGAATCCTCGGGTTTCAAAGAGAAAAAGGCTCTTACTTTTGCATTTTCCTGGTTCGCAAACATGTCCACATCTGGGTATTCCCACTTTTGAACAATCATCTGAAATATCTTCGAGTTCATGCTCCACTCCCCTGGATGAATGTATTTTCTGCTCAGAAGATCTGCATGATAGTTGTCGGAGCCCCTCAGATGCAGAGCCGATAAGGATAGTAGATTATGCTCCGCCCAGGGGAAGATCCTTTCGGAGATCATCTGTAACCTCCTGTTTCTTGTACTTCCCTGATGTCTCAAGTGGGCTATAGTTGTCATATTGTCCGAGTAGACTCTGACATTCGACCCCTGAAGCACAGTAGTGGCTGCCCATAGGGTTTCTTCCACCACTTTCATTTCTCTTAAGTTTGAGTACTGCTCTGCTATTTCTTGCGACCAGACCCCTTGGAAGGCCACGTGGGAGACTACTGCTCCCCATCCTCTTTTGCTTGCGTCTGTTTTGATGGATAACAAAGGGAAGTTGAATCCATGCTGAACTTTTCTCCAGATTTCCTGGACAGAGCCACCAATTTAAAGATGCTTTCACCTTCTCTGGCAGATGAATTCTGTTGGAGAGGGAACTTGGAGATCTGTCCCAACAGGAAAGGATGTAGTTTTGAAGGACCCTTGAATGCGCTTGAGCCCAAGGTACCGCCTAAATAAATGAGGTCATGGACCCGAGGACGGACATGGCGAATCTTAATGACACTCCTCTCTGGTTCTTTAGTGCATAAACTTTCGACCTCAACTGAATCTGCTTCTCTTTTGGCAGAAAAGAGGCTTGTTGCTGAGAATCCAGGAGAATTCCCAAGGAGGTCTTCCTGGTGGAGGGAATCAGATCTGACTTTTGGTAGTTTATCAACCATCCCAAGGATTCCAGGATCTGGAGGGTCATCTGGAGGTCTCTTTCCAAACTTGAAACCGAGGGAACCATCACCAAAAAATTGTCTAAATATGGGACGATGCAGATATTCAGTTTCCTTAGATAAACCTACTACCTCTGCCATGATCTTTGTAAACAGGCGGGGTGCTGACGAAATGCCGAAGGGGAGTACATTGAATTGAAAATGAAGTACCTCTCGGTTCTGAGTTACAGCAAATCTGAGAAATTTTCTGTAATCCGGATGAATTGGCACGTGGTAGTAAGCCTCTGGCTGGTCTACTGTTGCCACGACAAATCCTTTTCCAATCAATAAGCTGCCATTGAGGAAGGAAGCTCACAATTCTGCCTCCTACCTTCTTGGCGTCATTGTCTGTCCTGCCTAGAACCTTGAAAGATATTCCTACCTCTTCCCCCTTTTGTGTAACTCCAGCGACCAGTTTTACCCTTGCCTCTGTACTGAAATGCTTGCTGCTGTTGTTGTTGAGGGAGAAGAAATGGTCTCTTTCTGAAACTTTTTGGATTCTTTGGCTCTGGCAGAGACTTCTTCTTGTCGGATGCTTTCTCCAACAACTCGTCTAGCACCGCCCCAAACATATACTCTCCTTTAAATGGAATGGAACAAAGCTTAGATTTTGATGCGTTGTCCCCACTCCACATCTTCAACCACAGAGCTCTTCTCATAGAATTTGATAATGCTGCCGATCTTGCCGCAATCTTGACCGACTCCGCCAAGGCATCCGCTAGGAATCCAGTGGCCTTCTGCAGAAAAGGAAGAGATGCTAGGAGGTCCTCTTGAGTGGTACCTTTCCAGAGATGTTCCTCTAGTTGTTGGAGCCAGAGGAACATGGAACGAGCTACACAAGTTGAAGCGATATTAGTCTTCAGTGAAGCCGCCGATGTTTCCCATGCCTTCCTTAGAAGGCTGTCCATCTTCCTATCCATAGGATTTTTGAGCTGTGACGAGTCTTCAAAGGGAAGGGTTGTTTTCTTCGCAACCCTTGCCACCTGTACATCAACCTTCGGGACTTCCATCCATAGCTTAGCCGCCTTTTCATCTAGAGGGAATCTATCCTTCATTTCTCCTGCCATACTAAGCCTTTTCTCAGGTGACTCCCATTCATCCAAAATAAGACTCCAAATGTTGTCATGCACAGGGAACACTACCTTCTTCTTGGATTTCAGACCGCCAAACATTTCATCTTGAACTGTACGGGTTTCCTTCTCCTCTTCCACCTGCATCGTGTCTCTCACCTGCGACAACAATTCCTCCATATTCTCAGACGAAAAGTAATATTTCCTATCTTCCTCATGATCTTCACTTAGGACCCCTTCTTCCGGTTCCTCCATAGACCCTAATTCTGAATCAGAGGTCTCCCTAACCGTATATTTTCTCCTTTTGGGGGGAGATGGACCTTCAGCTCTGGCTTGTGAGAAGGAGGCTAGGGAAGATTGTATTTCCTGCCGAACCATTCCCCTGACTTCTTCCATAAGGGAAGGCTGTTCTTCCTTCACAATGTTGTCAGTGCATTTCCAGCATAGGGGTTTCTTATGCCCTGAAGCCAGCTTTTTTATACAGATGGCACATTTGCAAACTGTAGTGCTTTCTCCCACTGTCGGTGCCGGATCCTTGTCTCCCTAAATTAAAAATAAAAAAAGGGGAGATTTAAAATATATTTAGGATCCTGCTCAAAAGAGAGTGGGGAATAACCTAGGACCTAGTACTTACTGGGGCCGGGTTAGCGCTGGGCTCTGCAGACGCAGGCTTTGGAACAGCACCCTCCATAGTAGCAGAATATTCTGTCCTACATTAATGGAGTCTTCTCATCTGGGTCTTTTATAGGGGAGACCGAGATCCAGTGCCAAATTTTCACCTATCTGGTGAAGGATCCTCATTTTCAGGGCAAACCGCGGCTTCTCCTTTTGAATTTCCCGCCGCGGCCCCATGCGTTCCACGGTGGAACGCACCAGAAGTGACGTCCCGCTGGCCAAAAGCCTGACTTCCGGCACGCCGCCATGGAGGACAGAGGAGACTCTGGCCGGGGAGCTACAGGAGGCCCCCAGCCCCCAAAACCCTACTCGGCTTTACACGCAGGCGAGTGTGTGTGTGGGGGGTCCCGCTCTCAAGGAGACACGGGAGCTGCAAAGGAAGGAAGGTCGGAGGCGATCGCTCCCTGCAGCCCGGCAGGTAAATTTAATAGGGCCCTGCTTGCCGGCTGCAGGCACCCCAGGTAACCTCTTCATCCCATAGGGACAGGAAAACACTGGGGATTGTAGCGGGAAGGGGCTATTTAACCTCTTGTTTTCCTGTCCCTAATTAGGATGGGGAGGCTACCTCCAGGTGTGCTGTCATGGAGGGGATTGGAGAAAATAACATTATACTTACCTTCTGATGGCCCCCGGTCTTTTCTCCACTGCGTCCGGTCTCTTGTACGGCTCGCGTTGGTGTGAAAGGACCTTCCATGACATCATTTAGTTATGTGACAGGTCACGCGACCGCCGTGACCAGTTGAACATCCGCAACAAGACCACAGAGAAACAAATCAAGAAGAAACGTCACACTCACCGGAGTGTTGATCAGGTTCAGGAGATACTTCTTTCCCTCGTAAGTGTAAAACAGAGACGCAGTCAGGGCCTTCACCGTAATCCCGCACTCCCTCTCCACCTGCAGCTTGTCCAGAACTTGCTTATTGGAGGAGGCTTTTGGCATACAACCTGAGGGAAGGAGCGAGACACCAGAATCCACACTGTTAGATCGTAGTGGCAGTGTCTCCCTCCATACTAGTCTGTCAATGGTAGTGTAGCACCCTGAGGATTCGGCTGCTACAGGGGTATTGCACCTCAACCCAGAGGTGTGATATTCCACTCCCGGGTAAGGAAGGAGTGTGGAACTGAGCTCGGTAGGCTGCATGCACTACACACATCCCATTTCCGAGGAGCAGACCGACGGTACTCCCACTTAGAAATGTGCAGGTACGACCGAGTCTGTTCCTGGCTGGAGTGGGAGGGGGGGTGGTACATCCCAAGTAGTGTAGGGGCAGATAGGGGGAGCAGCCTGGGTAAAGATAGGAGCTCATTGGGTGCTGGTCACCTGAGCTCACACATAGAGGGTGTATATAAGGTGGGCACCAACTAAGAACAGGGTCAGATGCAGAGAACAAGTCAGCAAGCAGAGGAGAAGAGAGACCCAGAGTGAGAGAGGAGAAGAGAGACCCAGAGGGGGAAACAGAAAAGAGGACTCCAAGAACCCAACTTAAATCCCCGGGTGAAGAGTCGGCACAGGGTACCGGATCCCAAACTGGCGGGGGCAGAAAACACACCCTAGCCAGAGACCGGAGGCCGTGGGCAGCATCTGCCACGGCCACCCATCACATCCACCCCGAAGGCACACCACATGAAGGGTCAGGGAACCCAAGGCCAAGGGTGTCCCAACAGAAGGCCCGAGGGAGCTGGACCTAGGTGGATCACTGGTGGGGACGGCCAGAGAACGGGACAGAAGGAGAGCTCAGGGCCACGCTCCGGACTTGTTTGGGGGTTGGCTGGATCCAGGACCTGGTGGACGCAGCACGGCTCGGGTGGTCACTCGAAGCTGGAGTGACCAGTACAACATCTGCAGTAAGTAAACACCCTTAACTGCACAACCCGACTCTGTCTTCATTGCCGTCTGCACTGCACCACCACAACCCCCATCCTCTGCACCTGTCCCCCCTGAGGCTATACCCCTCCCGTTGGGGGTTATCCCACCAAGCTGCGCACCCACCATCAGCCTCAGCGGACCCTGCTGCAGCGGCGGCCACAGTGACCGCATCACAACGGGTGGCGTAGTCGACACAAAAGAACTCTTAATAACATCTGTAGGACTGCCACATAACACTGAGCTTGACGCCCTGGGCACGGGCCGGGTCACAGCCGCTCGGAGACTACAACCCCCCATCTGATCCGGTGCCGGGTATTCCCCTCAAAAAGGAATATGTCCCAGGGGGCGCGTCAACTTTGGCGTAGTCGGCAGGATTACGTGCCCGCAACACCCGGGTACTGCGTGCCTGAAGAAAAGTGCAAGTTTACCTCAAAAAGAAGTCTCCTGCCGGTTCCGGAGGGTCCACGCCATCGGACTCCATCACAGGTCGTTTCCCGCCGATTGTCCGCCATTTCCAGCTTGTTCCCGCCATCTGCAGAGTTTCCCGCCACTGGGCGACGCTTCCCGCCAAATCCGAAGATTTCCCGCCTTGGAAGAGCAGCGGACGCCATTATGGGCGTGCCAAAGGAGGGCAGGAGGCCGCCTCCCATCGTGGGCCAGGACAGAAAATGGCGCCAAAAGTGGAAACCGCCCCCACCAACAGAGACTGTGATGCTGGAAGTGTCTGTCAGTGTGAAAGAACCGCCCCTGGAGCTGACAGTCACCCAGTGGCCCCGGGACCGCCCTCGAAGTGGGAGGAGACGAAAGAAAAGAACGAAGATGGGTGCCGCCTGGAGCAGTCTGGAGCGAGCGCACCCGGAGGCAAGAAGCCTGGAGAAGAGTATCGGAGGAGCTTACCCGGAGATGGCGAGAAAGCAGAGCAGCACCGGCCCGTTGGCCAGGAGCCTGCTAGAGACAGAGGAAGGAGAGCAGAGCAGCACCGGCCCGCTGGCCAGGAGCCTGCTGGAAGAAGAGCAGAGCAGCACCGACCCGTTGGTCAGGAGCCTGCTGGAAACAACGACCCCACTAGGCCTAGTGGAGGTCCTAGCACAGCTCCCCCGAGACCGGGAGTGTGCACAGACTGCCCTGGAGGGCCTCGCACGGAGGATGGCCCGGGTACAGCGAGAGACATTGGCGGAGTGGAGCCGAGAGATGGCCCAGCAAACCAAGACCCGGAGCACGCCAGCCAAGATGAGGAGACAGACCGCCTCTGAGGATGGCGCGGGAGGACCCAAGGCCGGAGACGGCGCCGAGAAGGGAGCCGAACGCATGGAGGCAGGTAAAGGGGACGCCTATACCCCAAGCCGGGAAACCGCCCACCTGCCCCCGCTCCCCGTCGCAGAGCCCGAGAGTCCCCCTGCTGTGCCCGTAGCCGCCATGTCACCGCTATGGACTAGGCCCCGACCGGAAGCCGCCGCAGCGACCCCTGTGACGTCACGCGCCTCGACCCGGAGCGTGACAAAGCAGGAAATACCACCAGCCTGGTCGCAAGGCCTAGTACCCCCGGGCGCCGCATCACCAACAGCGCCCCCTACCTCCGCGGAGCCTCCGGCCTGGCCGCAAGGCCAGGTAGCCCAGGGCGCCGCCGTCCTAACGGTGCCCTTCACCTTCCAGGTGCCCCAGGCCTGGCCGCAAGGCCTGGGCAACCCGGGCGCCACCACCACCGCGCCCGCGCCCGTAAAACCAAGGGTGCCACACCTGGGGGAGGACTTGTTCAGCCAGCTCACATGGCCGGACGGGCGGCCCTTCATCTGGCCCGAAGAATTCCATGAGCTGGAACGGCAGCAGAGACTAGGGCCCTTGTGTGAGCCCCTGATTCCGGCTCCGAAGCCCGTGGCACGGATCTCGCCCCCGCTTGAAGAGGCCCAATTTGAGTGGGACCCCACCGGAGAAGACCTAATGGGGTTCACTCAGGAAACCAGGGCAGCTGCAGCGGAGCGTGCTGAGTGCTGCCGACAGCAGCTCGAGGAGTTTGCGAGGGAGCGGAGAGAGAGGCGGGTCCGAGAACAACAGGCCCAAATAAGGAGCGCCGAGCAGAAGAGCCGGACCAGGAGGGACCCCCGTGCAGCGCATTGTCCCCGCACCATCGGGACAGTGATCAAGTTCAACCAGCAGCATGGGTGGGGCTTCATCCGAGACAACAACACCCCCGGCGACGTCTTTGTCACGCGCAGAGACGTGGAGTCCCATCTGCCGGAGGGGCACAGAGGTCGTGACCTCTACATCGGAGACGAGGTCACCTTCACCCGGCACAAGTGTGCCAAAGGACCTTACGCCCTCCACGTACACCGCCTGACGGAGGAGGAGTTGCGGTGCGAGGAGGAGGAGCAAGAGGACCCGGACGGGTCTGAAGCTACAACCAGCTACAAGCAAAGAGCAGGAGGAAGACGCCGTTGAGTGCGGCAGAGCAGTAGATGTAAATAGTTACCCGACCGGGTACTAAAGAAACTGTTGCTACATATATATAGTCCCCATTGGGACCAGCTGAGTGAACTGTTTACCCGTTATTCCGTAATCCCACAGGCTGAGGACTGTGAGCAGCCATTCCCTTCCCTTTACCTGGCCGAGGACTGAGAGCGGCCAACTTCCCCTGTAAATAGTTGCGCTTCCTAAAGCGCCCCCTACTGGTTTTATAGGAAAACCATGTTTTCTAGAAAGACTGTCGAACTGTACCCGGTCACACGTTGCACAGTGACCGGAGGAGGAGCCAGAGGCGACGAGAATGTTTTATATGAAAAGTTTGATGATGCTGCTAATATATGTTGTTTTATATGTTTTATTATGTTGTTTATGCAAAAATGTATGTTTGGTGTTGTTTTATATCTTACAGCCCGAGGACGTGCTGTGATTTACCAGGGGGGAATGTAGCACCCTGAGGATTCGGCTGCTACAGGGGTATTGCACCTCAACCAAGAGGTGTGATATTCCACTCCCGGGTAAGGAAGGAGTGTGGAACTGAGCTCGGTAGGCTGCATGCACTACACACATCCCATTTCCGAGGAGCAGACCGACGGTACTCCCACTTAGAAATGTGCAGGTACGACCGAGTCTGTTCCTGGCTGGAGTGGGAGGGGGGGTGGTACATCCCAAGTAGTGTAGGGGCAGATAGGGGGAGCAGCCTGGGTAAAGATAGGAGCTCATTGGGTGCTGGTCACCTGAGCTCACACATAGAGGGTGTATATAAGGTGGGCACCAACTAAGAACAGGGTCAGATGCAGAGAACAAGTCAGCAAGCAGAGGAGAAGAGAGACCCAGAGTGAGAGAGGAGAAGAGAGACCCAGAGGGGGAAACAGAAAAGAGGACTCCAAGAACCCAACTTAAATCCCCGGGTGAAGAGTCGGCACAGGGTACCGGATCCCAAACTGGCGGGGGCAGAAAACACACCCTAGCCAGAGACCGGAGGCCGTGGGCAGCATCTGCCACGGCCACCCATCACATCCACCCCGAAGGCACACCACATGAAGGGTCAGGGAACCCAAGGCCAAGGGTGTCCCAACAGAAGGCCCGAGGGAGCTGGACCTAGGTGGATCACTGGTGGGGACGGCCAGAGAACGGGACAGAAGGAGAGCTCAGGGCCACGCTCCGGACTTGTTTGGGGGTTGGCTGGATCCAGGACCTGGTGGACGCAGCACGGCTCGGGTGGTCACTCGAAGCTGGAGTGACCAGTACAACATCTGCAGTAAGTAAACACCCTTAACTGCACAACCCGACTCTGTCTTCATTGCCGTCTGCACTGCACCACCACAACCCCCATCCTCTGCACCTGTCCCCCCTGAGGCTATACCCCTCCCGTTGGGGGTTATCCCACCAAGCTGCGCACCCACCATCAGCCTCAGCGGACCCTGCTGCAGCGGCGGCCACAGTGACCGCATCACAACGGGTGGCGTAGTCGACACAAAAGAACTCTTAATAACATCTGTAGGACTGCCACATAACACTGAGCTTGACGCCCTGGGCACGGGCCGGGTCACAGCCGCTCGGAGACTACAACCCCCCATCTGATCCGGTGCCGGGTATTCCCCTCAAAAAGGAATATGTCCCAGGGGGCGCGTCAGTAGCTTGTTTCTGTGTTTTATATATGTATTTTAGGTGTGTAAACCCTCTTCATGTGTACAGCAGCCTGGAATGAACGCTGCTTAAAAAATAAATAATAGAGTAAGGCCTCATTCAGACTTTCATCAGCTTTGTTTTGCATCCGAGAAGCTCTAAACTTTGATTTGGATCAAAGTCCGACAGGTCAACGTGTTTCGGTGAAAAATACGCGGTCCACAGAAATATGTGAACAGCCCTAGACTATAAAAGATATGAGCTCTGTGAAAAACATGGATCGAGCTCGTACGAAATCCAACATTTCATTCTATAAATCTACATAAATTAAGTAACGTGCCAAATTGCTTTTTTAATGGTTTATGTTTTGTTTATGTACGGAGGGAAAGTTCCCAGTGCTAGTGTCTAGCTCACTGATTTTCCTTGCTTGGTGCCTGACGTCCCAAAAAACTGACAGTGAGCTATCAATCAAGATAAAGAGGCTGGTGCTGGGCAGGGAAGCAACCTTGGAAGGCTGAGGCTTGGTTAGTGCTCCGTTACACCCAGAGCACTCAGAAATGCAGCAACAGATAAAAGATATAGAGGTGTCTATGGATTTAGCTTTCCAAATCCTGCATGGTCATGAATGGGAATTGGAGGGAGGGGTATATCTGATGGATACCCTTAAATTGTTAATTGGCAATTGCAGTTCACATAGTTGCATATTACTTAATCATTAGAGCTACAAAAATTTGCACTTCAAGCACCAGTAAAACAGAGGCCAAAAAAGATTCCTTAGAGGCATCTGGTCACTATTAGTGATGATCGAGCGTGTTCTATCAACCCCTTCGGCGAGCACGCTCAGGTGCTCGCCGAGTATTTTGGCATGCTCGGCATTTCTTTTAAGGTCGCCGTGCCTGCAAGTGTCACGGCTGTTAGCGTGCTCGCTGAATGGGTTCATAGAACACGCTCAATCATCACTAGTCACTATACATTAGTATACAATAAAAAAACACATATCACATAGTGAATAACACAGACACTATTCAATACAGCAGGGTTGAGGTGTACTTTGTGGGACAAAATTACAGCATTTTTGAAAGACGCCATTCACTTTACTGTGCAACATATAGAAAAAAAAGGGCAATGAATTCCAAATAAAGTGAAATGGTGCAGAAGAAAACGAAAACATTTTACTGCTTTTAAAAAATTCTAAACTTTGCAAACAAATTGTTTGGCTTGTGTTTCAATTTTCTAAGACCGTTTTTAATACCATTTTGGGGTACAACTTTTTGATTGCTCCATCAAATGTATAGTCGTAAGTTACTTACCGGTAACAGGATTTTTCAGAGACAGCACCACGAGAGAGGGGATCCGCCCACCAAGGAGAGGAAACCTACAGGCTTAAAAGGGCGCCACCTCTCTCCCGCCTCAGTTGGGATTACAGAGCATTGAGAGGACTGCCAGGTTAATAAACACAGCAAACAATCACAAAATTGCCATACCAGACGACACCTATTGAGTGTGATATTATAATTAATAAAAGGGGAGTGTTCCCACAAACGTGAAAGGAGGAAATATAAGGGTGCTGTCATGGTCTCCGAAAAATTCCATTACCGGTATGTAATTTAAGATTTTATCGGTCGACCATGACAGCACCACGAGAGAATTACAGAGATGAAGTAATCTATTGAAGGACCACAGCCTGGAACACTCTTCTCCCAAAGGTGAGGTCAGCCGATACACCCATATCTAACCTATCGTGTCTATGGAATGTAGAGGGACAGGACCAGGTAGCAGCCTTACATATGTCTTCTATCGAGACACCTGTCTTCTCAGCCCAGGAGGGGTGGGGTGGGATGAGCCTTCAGCCCTTCTGGCACTTCCTCGCCGCTAGATGTACAGACCAAAAGTTTGGACACATCTTCTCATTTAAAGATTCTTCTGTATTTTCATGACTATGAAAATTGTACATTCACACTGAAGACATCAAAACTATGAATTAACACATGTGGAATTATATACTTAACAAAAAAGTGTGAAACAGCTGAAAATATGTCTTATATTCTAGGTTCTTCAAAGTAGCCACCTTTTGCTTTGATGACTGCTTTGCACACTCTTAGCATTCTCTTGATGAGCTTCAAGAGGTAGTCACCGGAAATTGTTTTCACTTCACAGGTATGCCTTGTCAGGTTTAATAAGTAGGATTTCTTGCCTTATAAATGGGGTTGGGACCATCAGTTGTGTTGTGCAGAAGTCTGCTGGATACACAGCTGATAGTCCTACTGAACAGACTGTTAGAATTTGTATTATGGCAAGAAAAAAGCAGCTAAGTAAAGAAAAACGAGTGGCCATCATTACTTTAAGAAATGAAGGTCAGTCAGTCCGAAAAATTGGGAAAACTTTGAAAGTGTCCCCAAGTGCAGTTGCAAAAACCATCAAGCGCTACAAAGAAACTGGCTCACATGAGGACCGCCCCAGGAAAGGAAGACCAAGAGTCACCTCTGCTTCTGAGGATAAGTTTATCCGAGTCACCAGCTTCAGAAATCGCAGTTTAACAGCAGCTCAGATTAGAGACCAGTTCAATGCCACACAGAGTTCTAGCAGCAGACACATCTCTTCAACAACTGTTAAGAGGAGACTTTGTGCAGCAGGCCTTCATGGTAAAATAGCTGCTAGGAAACCACTGCTAAGGACGGGCAACAAGCAGAAGAGACTTGTTTGGGCTAAAGAACACAAGGAATGGACATTAGACCAGTGGAAATCTGTGCTTTGGTCTGATGAGTCCAAATTTGAGATCTTTGGTTCCAACCACCGTGTCTTTGTGCGACGCAGAAAAGGTGAACGGATGGACTCTACATGCCTGGTTCCCACCGTGAAGCATGGAGGAGGAGGTGTGATGGTGTGGGGGTGCTTTGCTGGTGACACGGTTGGGGATTTATTCAAAATTGAAGGCATACTGAACCAGCATGGCTACCACAGCATCTTGCAGCGGCATGCTATTCCATCTGGTTTGCGTTTAGTTGGACCATCATTTATTTTTCAACAGGACAATGACCCCAAACACACCTCCAGGCTGTGTAAGGGCTATTTGACCAAGAAGGAGAGTGATGGGGTGCTACGCCAGATAACCTGGCCTTCACAGTCACCAGACCTGAACCCAGTTGTTTCACACTTTTTTGTTAAATATATAATTCCACATGTGTTAATTCATAGTTTTGATGCCTTCAGTGTGAATGTACAATTTCCATAGTCAAGAAAATACAGAAAAATCTTTAAATGCGAAGGTGTGTCCAAACTTTTGGTCTATACTGTATATGATAGAGAAATGGCCTCCTAATTCCATCTAGCTATGGTGGACTTCGTGACCTTAGACCGTTCCTAGCCCCTTGGTAGGATATAAACAACGAGTTATCTTTCCTAAAGCTTTTGGTAACTGAATGGTACCTAACCACACATCTCCTCACTTCTAACGTATGTAACTCCACCTCTTTCTGGTTACTAGGATGTGGACAAAAGGAGGGTAGGAGGACTTCCTGAAGTCTGTGGAAACGAGTAGCTACCTTAGGGAGAGAGAGTGATTTTTAGACCAGATCCTGCCTATCATCCAGAATTTGAGTAAACGGCGAGGCCATAGACAGGGTCTGGATGTCACTAATGCTCCTGGCCGAGGTTAAAGATATTAAAGCGGTCTTAAGAGAGAGGGATTTAAGGGTTGCTGACTATTAGCACAAACGGCGAGCTAGTCAAGGCCTTTAGAACCAAATTTAAATCCCAGGGAACCAAGCTGCTTTTAATAATGAGTCTAGATCTAAAAGCTGCCTTAATGAACCGAGAAACCCAGTAGCTACAAGCTACATCACAGCTATATAGGGCACCCAAGGCAGAAATCTGTACTTTAAGGGTGCTGGTGGATAACCCTAGTTCAAGACCTTTTTGTAAAAACTCCAAAGATTTGTCCTATTGGCACCCCTTCCCCATCAACCCCAGAACCAGAGAAAGACAAAAACTTTCTCCAACTTGTGGCATAAATCTTGGTTGTAACAGGTTTTCTGCTGTGCAGGATGGTTACTAGACCTTTGGAAAAACCTTTCTGATTTGGCAGTGTCCTTTCAAGTTCCACACCGTCAAGTGGAGGCCAGTTGCTTGAGGATGGAATATCGGACCCCGGAGAAGGAGATATGGAATCTCTGGAAGAACCCAAGGATCAGAGATGGACATGTTCCTCAGGCATGAGAACCAGGGCCTCCTGGGCCAAAAGGGTGCGATCAGCAGAACCCTGGCCTTCTCCTCCCTGATCTTTCTTATTACCATGAGAAGAACAGCCAACCAGGGAGGGAGGAGTCATACGCCAGGCTGAAATACCAACGTATCAGGAAAGCGTCCACAGCTAGAGGATTTAGGGAACACAAGATCTTTGTCTTCCGATTTAGTTTTGTGGCAAACGGATCTACCTGACCGGAGGCCCCCCCATCTTCGGCTATTTGGGTAAAAATTCCTTGATTTAGTTCCCATTCCCCTTGCATCAGAGGATAGCAGCTTAGGAAATCTGCTCTCATGTTTTCTTTTTCCATTATATGGAGGGCCATCAGGGAAAGGAGGTGACTTTCTGTAATCTGGAAGAGATGATCTGTCACTCTCATCAGTGATCTTGACCATGTATCCCCCTGGTGGTTCACATATGCTACCGCAACTAGATTATCCAAGAGGATCTTTACATTCTGGCCCTGAAGGAAAGGTAAGAAATTATTCACCGCCTTGTCTACCGCCAGAAGTTCTTTTGAATTGGAGGAGAGACCCTTTTAAATATCTGACCAGGTCCCCTGGGCTACCATATCTCCCAGATGGGCTCCCCACCCTCTCGGACTCGCATCTGTGGTAATTGTTCTAGTGACCCTAAGTACCCAGGGAACCCCTCGAGATAGGTTAGGCTCATCCTGCCACCACTATAAAGATTTTACTGACCGGGGTGATAAGGACATCTTCCAAGTGCCCCTTAAGAGAAACTTCATTATGTAGCACATCCCACTGTAGAACTGTGGCGCCCCTGAAGGTTCGACCGCCACAGGGATGCTGCACTTCTGTAATGGAGTGTAGTGTTCCTCCTCCGAGGTAAGAACAGCGTGATGGTCGGGACCCAACCTTTGCATCCAACACCACATTTCTCCACCAGGGGGGCTAGTATGCACCAGGTGCTGCCCTCCTGGTTACATGGAGACTGGGGAACCAAGAGTGAGGGGAACCAGTTAGTGGGTGAGGGTTGAGGACTTACAATTTAGTGACACTTTAAATTTCATATTTAATAAAAAGCCATCTTTGGTTTTGGTCTTTGTGCTGTTAATTACTGTGAGGTATTGTGATCTCCCACCCTGAACGTGGATCCTGTGTGGACCTGCAGTGGATGGAGACACAGCCCTCATACCCCAGCCTTGGGACGGGGGGCAGGTTGCAGACGAGGAATGTCTCAACCCGGTCAAGGACCACGACCAAGAAGGCCCGGAGCTTAAGAGTGTAGCTCCACAGCTAATGGATCCCGGGGAGGATGCAGACGGAGCAGTGTACGCCACCTGTCCTCACCATCTGATATATTCAGAGGGAGTCCGGCTGCAAGAGGGGTACCGGCCCCGACACCCGACCTTGCTTGTCCATGTCCTGGTTGGTAAAGCCTGGTAGGCCCAGAGGATCCCATCGGGTATCAGAAGGAGCGGAGCTGCCACCCGTGCCCTTGTTCTGAGAGGAGTTCAGAGGGAGACCCGGCCTATCTACACACACAGACAGGAGAGGATACGGTCTGTAGTTCAGGAACACTCTGGTGCGGGGTCCCGATTGAATGCTGGACTTGCTCGGAGGTTGTCGGACCCCCATCCCTGGTGACTGCAGGACTCCGTGGGGATCAGGGAGTCGCCTTCCTTCTGCCATCTCTAATGTGAGTAAAGCCTTGGAAGTTCACCCCTATGGCCTCCGGACTGTTTATTCTGCGCTACACCGCGCGACGTGGCATCCGTTCTTCCTCCACTACTACCCCCTCCATCCTTCCTGTCCCTCTGCCCTGAGGCCTTGCTCCGCCTGTGGGGAGTAGTAATAACTCTGGCCGCCGTAACACTATGCCTCAGCGGACTGCAGCGGCGCTGGTGGCCTTCACCAGGTGCCACAGGTGGCGTAGTCGTAAATCAGCCACTCAACCCGGATAAGCCCACACCATCTCTTTTAATGTGACGGCCCTGAGTCCCCCATCTCCCAGGGTAAAGAAAAGGGCTTTTTCGAATAAGAGACGTCACGCTATCACTTGTGGGGGGTTTCTGCTGTTTTCGCATGTCAGGGGCTCTCCAAATGTGATATGGCATCCACTTTTTTCATATGGCATTTTGTTTTCATAATGGCATTACGGCATTCATTTTAATATGGTGATATGGCATTCAGTCTTTTTTGCGTTCAAAAAGTCGAAACGGTGCTCCTTCCCTTCCGAGCCCTGTCATGTGCCCAAACAATAGTTTTCCCCCACATATGGGGTATCAACATGCTCAGTAGAAATTACACAACAAATTTTGTGGTTCATTTTATCTTGTTACCCTTGTGAAAATAAAAAAATTGGGGCTATAGTAAAATTTTTGTGAAAAAAAGTAAAATGTTCATTTTTCTTTCCACATTGCTTTAGTTCCTTTTGGGTATTTTCTGTCATAAAGGCCCCTCAAAGTCACTTCAAATGTGATGTGGTCCCTAAAAAAATGGTTTTGTAAATTTTGTTGGAAAAATTAGAAATCGCTGGTCAACTTTTAAACCTTCTAACTTCCTAACAAAAAAATGTTTTAAAAATTGTGCTGATGTAAAGTAAACATATGAGAAATGTTATTTATTAACTATTTTGTGTGACATAACTCTCTGGAATTAAAAGTTTGAAAATTGCAAAATTATCAAAATTTTCACCAAATTGTCGTATCAAAATTGGTTACCACTATCATGAAGTACAATATGTCACTAAACACAATCTCAGAATCAGTGGGATCCATTGTAAAATAAGAAGAAAATAATAAAATCCTTATACTCACATGTCCTATGTGTCCCTAGCTGTAATTCTCTGACCGCTGACGCTGAGGAGCCGAGGAGAATGAGCCGCTCCGGCGAGCGGGCCCCGAAGCTGAGCTCAGGAGCGGTGTCCTGTCACTCAGTGAGCGCAGCTCCGGGGCCACTATCCGGGGAACACTTAGGACCATAGGCAGATTATAATGAGGGAAATCTGGGCTACCGCCCGGGGCCCCGGGGCTCCGGGGAGCCCCGGGGAGTCCATGGCCAAGCTTAAAGGATCCCTCACTTTACACACTTAACATCTTTTATCCATTGTTAAAAAGCGTCATAGATTTCAAGCTTTTTTCATAGTGTTTTTCACCCTTGAATTTGTTCCAGAAAATGAAGTATTGCTCCTGGAAAATTAATGTAATTACACATGTGTTGGTATAGATATGTTTATTTCATTTGTATGTAATGGAACAACACAAAAAAACAAACATAAAAGGCAAATTGGACATAATTTCACACAAAACTCCCAAAATGGGCCAAACCAAAATGTTGGCACTTTTCCAAAGTTGTAGGTAAACAACTTTGTTTCAAGCATATGATGCTCATTCAAACTCACCTGTGGCAAGTAACAGGTTTGAGCAATATGAAATCATACCTGAAACCAGATAAAAAGGTGAGAAATTTACATATTCTTTGCATTGTATGACTGTGTGTGCCAAACTAAGCATGGAGAACACAAAGAGGAGAAGAGAACTGTCTGAGGAGTTGAGAACCAAAATTGTTGAAAAATATTAACAATCTCAAGGTTACAAATTAATCTCCAGAGATCTTGATGTTCCTTTGTCCATGGTGCGCAACATTATCAAGAAGTTTACAACCCATGGCACTGTAGCTAATCTCTCTGGATGTGGACAGCCGAGAAAAATTGATGAAAGGTTGCAACGCAGGATAGTCCAAATGGTGGATAAGCAACCCCAATCAAGTTCCAAAGATATTCAAGCTGTCCTGCATGCTCAGGGTGCATCAATGTCAGCGTGAACTATATGTAGTCTTTTGAATGAAATGAATCACCATGGCAGGAGACCCAGGAGGACCCCACTGCTGACATAGATACATAAAAAAGCTAGACTACAATTTACCAATATGTGCGTGAGTAAGCCTAAATCCTTTTGGGAAATCATCTTGTGGACAGATGAAACCAAGATAGAGCTTTTTGGTGAAGCACATCATTCTACTGTTTACCAAAAATGGAATGAGGACTGCAAAGAAAAGAACACAGTACCTACAGTCATATATGGTGGAGGTTCAAAGATGTTTTAGGGTTGTTTTGTTGCCTCTGGCACTCATTGCTTTGACTGCGTGCAAAGCATCATGAAATCTGAAGATTACCAAAGGATTTTGGGTCACAATGTAGTGTCTATTGTCAGAAAGCTGGGTTTGCGTCCTAGGTCATGGGACTTCGAGCAGGACAATTACCCCAACCATATTTCAAGAAGCACCAAGAAATGGATGGGAACAAAGTGCTGGAGAGTTCTGAAGTGGCAGCAATGAGTCCGGATCTAAATCCTTTTGAACACCTGTGGATTTAGATCCGGACTCATTGCTTAGTCCGGATCTAAATTGCTCTTAAAATTGCTCTTGGGAGGAGACACACTTCACATATGGGAGACCTGGGACAGTTTGCAAAAGAAGAGTGGTCTACATACTTTTATATATATATATATATATATATATATATATATATATATATATATATATACATATATATATATATATATATATGTATAATACTTGACACCTTTTGGGAGCCAAAGGCCAAAGAAGGGGGCATTGTCCTAAGTAGGGGCCACAGAGGGAGACATTATTTTAATTGGGGTCCAAGGAGGGGGACATTATTTTAAATGGGGGCCCCAAGAGGGGACATTATTGTAAATTTTGTCTAAAAAGGGGGGCATCATACCATGGGAGCAAAAGGGGAACATTATGATAAATGGTGGCCAAAGAAGGGGACTTTATTCTAAATGAGGACCAAAAAGAGAGACATTGTACTACAGGGGGCCAAAGAGAGTTATATATAATAATATTTTTTATTTAATTTCTATATTTAGTAGAGACATGTACAAACTGAATAAGACAATACAGATTATCACATAATTCATGACATACTAAGAGGAGTGAAGGCCCTGCTAACAAGCTTACAGTCTATGAAGATATAGGAGTGACACAAAAGATAAAAAGGTGCTTGTCATGTATGGTCCGGCCATGATTATTATAAACAGGGGAATTCAAATACCATTACATGAACCAGTCATCAGCCAGAATCTGTATAAGTACAGATACAAGGAGCTGTAGAGTGCATGGAGGCTGTGGATACAGATGAGTGAAGGGACCAGATTCTGGAGAAAATTAAGGAAGGGAGAACAGGGCATAGTTAGATTAACCATATTCTGTGGGATAGTGCATTCCAGAGAACTGCTGCAGCACAAGAGAAGTCCTGAAGATGGGGGTAGAAGGTTTTGATTACAGAGGATGCTAGTCTTAGGTAGATAGTTGATTTTACATTTCTGGATTCTGTAGATTTGTGATTTGTATTAAACAAAAAAAAAAAACAACAACAATCCGAGGTGTCAGTATTCTTTAATGAGGACATAGCCCTCATGGTTTGTAATTCCAGTGTGTGATGATTAAATAAATGTTGTGATTAAGGTGCAGTTACTGCAGTATATCACAGATCAATTAATCCACAGTCACACTAGCTATGTATACGGATGTCCCCCAGGCCGATACCCCAGCAGTTGTTTCGGGATGCCTTGGCTTCTGCTGCTTTAGAAGATGCAGGTCATCCTTGTACATTTATCTGTATAGAAATAAATGGTTCGAGGCATGGTCATTAATTTTCCACAAAGCACTCTGCTACTATGCAAGCCAAATAATTTGTCCCTTTTTCCTTTCTGTTAAATTTGGGAATTATACAATAGATAACAGTCACATATTATCCTGTATATGATATCTGACTTCTGTAATCACTGTATACCATATACCAGTCATATATTATCCTGTATACTGCAGGTGCTATACTATGTGTATAGACATCAGATGATATATAGACTCCTTCATCATATCCTATGAGCTTTATTTATTGTTGTGGAGTTCAATTGTTTCCCATGGTATTTAATGGGTATTTTTAGAAATTACTTTTGTTATGTTTTTATATTTATTTTTAATAAAGGCATTTTTTTATTGCTTCAGTTGTACGTTGTTATTGTGGCTACTAGAATGGGAGTAACACTCAATCAGGTCAAAGAAGTATAGATGCACAAGTTTGATAAAAAGATTTGGAACTTTTATTGAATTATTTAAAAGAAATTTATAAAACACACATAAAGGGGAAGTGAACCAATGAAGGTGCCTGCAGTGCTAGTAACAAGGGTAGTCAATCATTTATTCTGTTTAACAAGACTTACAAAAGGAGATCATATCAATGAACCCAGTGATAAATACATGAAGAATTAAATAAATAAATAAATAAGTAAAAGGATCAGTATCCAAAATTCATTCATCTAGTAAGCATTAGTGGATAACAAGTACATACCTTAAAGTATCCAGCATAGATAAATGTAGTCAAAATGCCATGAAAGTATATATCTATAAATATGTCAATAGGTCATATAGAGAGAAGCCATAAAGCCCACAAGTGGTAGACAAGTGTCAATATAGGGCAAAGTCAATCATGGCCCACAAAATACAGATGGTATCACCAAGCATAGAGATAAACAGAATGTAAATAAAGACAATACAACCTTTCAACTGCAGGTAAGGACAGCTGTATTGTCTTTATTTACATTCTGTTTATCTCTATGCCTGATGATTCCATCTGTTTATTTCTATGCTTGGTGATACCATCTGTATTTTGTGGGCCAAACTGCACATTAATCACAACATTTATTTAATCATCACACACTGGAATTACAAACCATGAGGGCTATGTCCTCATTAAAGAATACTGATGTAGCACCCTGAGGATTCGGCTGCTACAGGGGTATTGCACCTCACTCCAGAGGTGTGGTATTCCACTCCCGGGTAAGGATGGAGTGTGGAACTGAGCTCAGTAGGCTGCATGTACTACATACATCCCATTTCCGGGGGACAGATCAACGGTACTCCCACCAGTTTATGTGCAGGTACGACAGCGTCTGTCCCTGGCTGGAGTGGGAGGGGGGTGGAACATCCCAGTAGTGTAGGGGCAGATAGGGGGAGTAGTCTGGGTAAAGCTAGGAGCTCATTGGGTGCTGGTCACCTGAGCTCACACATAGAGGGAGTATATATGGTGGGCACCATCTTAGGACAGGGTCTTTTTAGCCTGAGGAGCAGAGCAGAGGAGCTCAGCCAGGAGGGCTGACAGGGAGCTGTGGCTCCGGCTGGGCTCAGCTCCAGAGCAGAGCCTGCAGAGAGAGAGAGAGGAGTGAGAAGGACCCAGAGAGGAAACAAGAAGGAACCCCAAGATCCCAGAATAAGGACAGAAGGGTGAAGGGTTGGCGGACAAGGGTACCGGGTCCCAAGCTGGCGGAGGCCCAAAACGAACCTTAGCCAGGAACCGGAGGTCGTGGGCAGGATCTGCCACGACCCTCACCAAATCCACTAGAAAGGCACACCGAGCATAGGGTCAGGGAGCCCAGAGGAGGCTTGACCACCAAGAGACCCGAGGGAGCCGGCCAAAAGTGGATCCCTGGTGGGAACGGCCAGAGGAAGGGAGAGTCAGAAAGGAGCTCAGGACCACGCTCCGGAATTGTCTGGGGGTTGGCCGAGTCCAGGACCTGGTGGACGCAGCACGGCTCGGGTGGTCGCTCAAGGCCAGAGTGACCAAGAGAACACCAGTAAGTAAAAACCCTGAACTCAATCTCCTGACTCTGAATCTTCTTTTTGCATCATCACAACCCCCATCATCTACACCTGCTGCCCTGAGGCCATACCCCTCCCGTTGGGGGTTATACCATCACTGCTGCACATATACCACCGGCCTCAGTGGACTGCTCTGCAGCGGCGGCTTCAAAGCCGCACTCAACGGGTGGCGTAGTCGACAATCAAGTTAACATCTACTGCCATAGACTGCCACTTAGTTTGACACCCTGGGCACGGACCGGGTCACCGCCACAAGGACTACTACCCCCATCGAGATCCGGCTCCGGGTATCCCCTACAGCACTGGCCCAGGGGGCGCGTCACTGACACCTCGGATTGTTGTTGTTGTTTTTTTTTTGTTTAATACAAATCACAAATCTACAGAATCCAGAAATGTAAAATCAACTATCTACCTAAGACTAGCATCCTCTGTAATCGAAACCTTCTACCCCCATCTTCAGGACTTCTCTTGTGCTGCAGCAGTTCTCTGGAATGCACTATCCCACAGAATATGGTTAATCTAACTATGCCCTGTTCTCCCTTCCTTAATTTTCTCCAGAATCTGGTCCCTTCACTCATCTGTATCCACAGCCTCCATGCACTCTACAGCTCCTTGTATCTGTACTTATACAGATTCTGGCTGATGACTGGTTCATGTAATGGTATTTGAATTCCCCTGTTTATAATAATCATGGCCGGACCATACATGACAAGCACCTTTTTATCTTTTGTGTCACTCCTATATCTTCATAGACTGTAAGCTTGTTAGCAGGGCCTTCACTCCTCTTAGTATGTCATGAATTATGTGATAATCTGTATTGTCTTATTCAGTTTGTACATGTCTCTACTAAATATAGAAATTAAATAAAAAATATTATTATATATAACTCTCTTTGGCCCCCTGTAGTACAATGTCTCTCTTTTTGGTCCTCATTTAGAATAAAGTCCCCTTCTTTGGCCACCATTTATCATAATGTTCCCCTTTTGCTCCCATGGTATGATGCCCCCCTTTTTAGACAAAATTTACAATAATGTCCCCTCTTGGGGCCCCCATTTAAAATAATGTCCCCCTCCTTGGACCCCAATTAAAATAATGTCTCCCTCTGTGGCCCCTACTTAGGACAATGCCCCCTTCTTTGGCCTTTGGCTCCCATTAGTTGTCAAGTATTATACATACATATATATATATATATATATATATATGTATATATATATATATAAAAGTATGTAGACCACTCTTCTTTTGCAAACTGTCCCAGGTCTCCCATATGTGAAGTGTGTCTCCTCCCAAGAGCAATTTTAAGAGCAATTTAGATCCGGACTAAGCAATGAGTCCGGATCTAAATCCACAGGTGTTCAAAAGGATTTAGATCCGGACTCATTGCTGCCACTTCAGAACTCTCCAGCACTTTGTTCCCATCCATTTCTTGGTGCTTCTTGAAATATGTTTGGGGTAATTGTCCTGCTCGAAGTCCCATGACCTAGGACGCAAACCCAGCTTTCTGACAATAGACACTACATTGTGACCCAAAATCCTTTGGTAATCTTCAGATTTCATGATGCTTTGCACGCAGTCAAAGCAATGAGTGCCAGAGGCAACAAAACAACCCCAAAACATCTTTGAACCTCCACCATATATGACTGTAGGTACTGTGTTCTTTTCTTTGCAGTCCTCATTCCATTTTTGGTAAACAGTAGAATGATGTGCTTCACCAAAAAGCTCTATCTTGGTTTCATCTGTCCACAAGATGATTTCCCAAAAGGATTTAGGCTTACTCACGCACATATTGGTAAATTGTAGTCTAGCTTTTTTATGTATCTATGTCAGCAGTGGGGTCCTCCTGGGTCTCCTGCCATGGTGACTCATTTCATTCAAAAGACTACATATAGTTCACGCTGACACTGATGCACCCTGAGCATGCAGGACAGCTTGAATATCTTTGGAACTTGATTGGGGTTGCTTATCCACCATTTGGACTATCTTGCGTTGCAACCTTTCATCAATTTTTCTCGGCTGTCCACATCCAGAGAGATTAGCTACAGTGCCATGGGTTGTAAACTTCTTGATAATGTTGCGCACCATGGACAAAGGAACATCAAGATCTCTGGAGATTAATTTGTAACCTTGAGATTGTTGATATTTTTCAACAATTTTGGTTCTCAACTCCTCAGACAGTTCTCTTCTCCTCTTTGTGTTCTCCATGCTTAGTTTGGCACACACAGTCATACAATGCAAAGAATATGTAAATTTCTCACCTTTTTATCTGGTTTCAGGTATGATTTCATATTGCTCAAACCTGTTACTTGCCACAGGTGAGTTTGAATGAGCATCATATGCTTGAAACAAAGTTGTTTACCTACAACTTTGGAAAAGTGCCAACATTTTGGTTTGGCCCATTTTGGGAGTTTTGTGTGAAATTATGTCCAATTTGCCTTTTTTGTTTGTTTTTTTGTGTTGTTCCATTACATACAAATGAAATAAACATATCTATACCAACACATGTGTAATTACATTAATTTTCCAGGAGCAATACTTCATTTTCTGGAACAAATTCAAGGGTGAAAAACACTATGAAAAAAGCTTGAAATCTATGACTCTTTTTAACAATGGATAAAAGATGTTAAGTGTGCAAAGTGAGGGATCCTTTAAGCTTGGCCATGGACCCCCCGGGGCTCCCCGGAGCCCAGGGGCCCCGGGCGGTAGCCCAGATTGCCCTCATTATAATCTGCCTATGGTCCTAAGTGTTCCCCGGATAGTGGCCCCGGAGCTGCGCTCACTGAGTGACAGGACACCGCTCCTGAGCTCAGCTTCGGGGCCCGCTCGCCGGAGCGGCTCATTCTCCTCGGCTCCTCAGCGTCAGCGGTCAGAGAATTACAGCTAGGGACACATAGAACATGTGAGTATAAGGATTTTATTATTTTCTTCTTATTTTACAATGGATCCCACTGATTCTGAGATTGTGTTTAGTGACATATTGTACTTCATGATAGTGGTAACCAATTTTGATACGACAATTTGGTGAAAATTTTGATAATTTTGCAATTTTCAAACTTTTAATTCCAGAGAGTTATGTCACACAAAATAGTTAATAAATAACATTTCTCATATGTTTACTTTACATCAGCACAATTTTTAAAACATTTTTTTTGTTAGGAAGTTAGAAGGTTTAAAAGTTGACCAGCGATTTCTAATTTTTCCAACAAAATTTACAAAACCATTTTTTTAGGGACCACATCACATTTGAAGTGACTTTGAGGGGCCTTTATGACAGAAAATACCCAAAAGGAACTAAAGCAATGTGGAAAGAAAAATGAACATTTTACTTTTTTTCACAAAAATTTTACTATAGCCCCAATTTTTTTATTTTCACAAGGGTAACAAGATAAAATGAACCACAAAATTTGTTGTGTAATTTCTACTGAGCATGTTGATACCCCATATGTGGGGGAAAACTATTGTTTGGGCACGTGACAGGGCTCGGAAGGGAAGGAGCACCGTTTCGACTTTTTGAACGCAAAAAAGACTGAATGCCATATCACCATATTAAAATGAATGCCGTAATGCCATTATGAAAACAAAATGCCATATGAAAAAAGTGGATGCCATATCACATTTGGAGAGCCCCTGACATGCAAAAACAGCAGAAACCCCCCACAAGTGATAGCGTGACGTCTCTTACTCGAAAAAGCCCTTTTCTTTACCCTGGGAGATGGGGGACTCGGAGTCGGGTCCTGTGATGGAGAGATGGGGTGCAGCCGTGGCCCGGACCCGACCCGTGCTCAGGGCCGTCACATTAAAAGAGATGGTGTGGGCTTATCCGGGTTGAGTGGCTGATTTACGACTACGCCACCTGTGGCACCTGGTGAAGGCCACCAGCGCCGCTGCAGTCCGCTGAGGCATAGTGTTACGGCGGCCAGAGTTATTACTACTCCCCACAGGCGGAGCAAGGCCTCAGGGCAGAGGGACAGGAAGGATGGAGGGGGTAGTAGTGGAGGAAGAACGGATGCCACGTCGCGCGGTGTAGCGCAGAATAAACAGTCCGGAGGCCATAGGGGTGAACTTCCAAGGCTTTAGTCACATTAGAGATGGCAGAAGGAAGGCGACTCCCTGATCCCCACGGAGTCCTGCAGTCACCAGGGATGGGGGTCCAACAACCTCCGAGCAAGTCCAGCATTCAATCGGGACCCCGCACCAGAGTGTTCCTGAACTACAGACCGTATCCTCTCCTGTCTGTGTGTGTAGATAGGCCGGGTCTCCCTCTGAACTCCTCTCAGAACAAGGGCACGGGTGGCAGCTCCGCTCCTTCCGATACCCGATGGGATCCTCTGGGCCTACCAGGCTTTACCAACCAGGACATGGAGAAGCAAGGTCGGGTGTCGGGGCCGGTACCCCTCTTGCAGCCGGACTCCCTCTGAATATATCAGATGGTGAGGACAGGTGGCGTACACTGCTCCGTCTGCATCCTCCCCGGGATCCATTAGCTGTGGAGCTACACTCTTAAGCTCCGGGCCTTCTTGGTCGTGGTCCTTGACCGGGTTGAGACATTCCTCGTCTGCAACCTGCCCCCCGTCTCAAGGCTGGGGTATCAGGGCTGTGTCTCCATCCACTGCAGGTCCACACAGGATCCACGTTCAGGGTGGGAGATCACAATACCTCACAGTAATTAACAGCACAAAGACCAAAACCAAAGATGGCTTTTTATTAAATATGAAATTTAAAGTGTCACTAAATTGTAAGTCCTCAACCCTCACCCACTAACTGGTTCCCCTCACTCTTGGTTCCCCAGTCTCCCTGTAACCAGGAGGGCAGCACCTGGTGCATACTAGCCCCCCTGGTGGAGAAATGTGGCGTTGGATGCAAAGGTTGGGTCCCGACCATCACGCTGTTCTTACCTCGGAGGAGGAACACTACACTCCATTACAGAAGTGCAGCATCCCTGTGGCGGTCGAACCTTCAGGGGCGCCACAGTTCTACAGTGGGATGTGCTACATAATGAAGTTTCTCTTAAGGGGCACTTGGAAGATGTCCTTATCACCCCGGTCAGTAAAATCTTTATAGTGGTGGAAGGATGAGCCTAACCTATCTCGAGGGGTTCCCTGGGTACTTAGGGTCACTAGAACAATTACCACAGATGCGAGTCCGAGAGGGTGGGGAGCCCATCTGGGAGATATGGTAGCCCAGGGGACCTGGTCAGATATTGAAAAGGGTCTCTCCTCCAATTCAAAAGAACTTCTGGCGGTAGACAAGGCGGTGAATAATTTCTTACCTTTCCTTCAGGGCCAGAATGTAAAGATCCTCTTGGATAATCTAGTTGCGGTAGCATATGTGAACCACCAGGGGGATACATGGTCAAGATCGCTGATGAGAGTGACAGATCATCTCTTCCAGATTACAGAAAGTCACCTCCTTTCCCTGATGGCCCTCCATTTAATGGAAAAAGAAAACATGAGAGCAGATTTCCTAAGCTGCTATCCTCTGATGCAAGGGGAATGGGAACTAAATCAAGGAATTTTTACCCAAATAGCCGAAGATGGGGGGGCCTCCGGTCAGGTAGATCCGTTTGCCACAAAACTAAATCGGAAGACAAAGATCTTGTGTTCCCTAAATCCTCTAGCTGTGGACGCTTTCCTGATACGTTGGTATTTCAGCCTGGCGTATGACTCCTCCCCCCCTGGTTGGCTGTTCTTCTCATGGTAATAAGAAAGATCAGGGAGGAGAAGGCCAGGGTTCTGCTGATCACACCCTTTTGGCCCAGGAGGCCCTGGTTCTCATGCCTGAGGAACATGTCCATCTCTGATCCTTGGGTTCTTCCAGAGATTCCATATCTCCTTCTCCGGGGTCCGATATTCCATCCTCAAGCAACTGGCCTCCACTTGACGGTGTGGAACTTGAAAGGACACTGCCAAATCAGAAAGGTTTTTCCAAAGGTCTAGTAACCATCCTGCACAGCAGAAAACCTGTTACAACCCAGATTTATGCCACAAGTTGGAGAAAGTTTTTGTCTTTCTCTGGTTCTGGGGTTGATGGGGAAGGGGTGCCAATAGGACAAATCTTTGGAGTTTTTACAAAAAGGTCTTGAACTAGGGTTATCCACCAGCACCCTTAAAGTACAGATTTCTGCCTTGGGTGCCCTATATAGCTGTGATGCAGCTTGTAGCTACTGGGTTTCTCGGTTCATTAAGGCAGCTTTTAGATCTAGACTCATTATTAAAAGCAGCTTGGTTCCCTGGGATTTAAATTTGGTTCTAAAGGCCTTGACTAGCTCGCCGTTTGAGCTAATAGTCAGCAACCCTTAAATCCCTCTCTCTTAAGACCGCTTTAATATCTTTAACCTCGGCCAGGAGCATTAGTGACATCCAGACCCTGTCAATGGCCTCGCCGTTTACTCAAATTCTGGATGATAGGCAGGATCTGGTCTAAAAATCACTCTCTCTCCCTAAGGTAGCTACTCGTTTCCACAGACTTCAGGAAGTCCTCCTACCCTCCTTTTGTCCACATCCTAGTAACCAGAAAGAGGTGGAGTTACATACGTTAGAAGTGAGGAGATGTGTGGTTAGGTACCATTCAGATACCAAAAGCTTTAGGAAAGATAACTCGTTGTTTATATCCTACCAAGGGGCTAGGAACGGTCTAAGGTCACGAAGTCCAGCATAGCTAGATGGAATTAGGAGGCCATTTCTCTATCATATACAGTATAGACCAAAAGTTTGGACACACCTTCGCATTTAAAGATTTTTCTGTATTTTCTTGACTATGGAAATTGTACATTCACACTGAAGGCATCAAAACTATGAATTAACACATGTGGAATTATATATTTAACAAAAAAGTGTGAAACAACTGGGTTCAGGTCTGGTGACTGTGAAGGCCAGGTTATCTGGCGTAGCACCCCATCACTCTCCTTCTTGGTCAAATAGCCCTTACACAGCCTGGAGGTGTGTTTGGGGTCATTGTCCTGTTGAAAAATAAATGATGGCCCAACTAAACGCAAACCAGGTGGAATAGCATGCCGCTGCAAGATGCTGTGGTAGCCATGCTGGTTCAGTATGCCTTCAATTTTGAATAAATCCCCAACCGTGTCACCAGCAAAGCACCCCCACACCATCACACCTCCTCCTCCATGCTTCACGGTGGGAACCAGGCATGTAGAGTCCATCCGTTCACCTTTTCTGCGTCGCACAAAGACATGGTGGTTGGAACCAAAGATCTCAAATTTGGACTCATCAGACCAAAGCACAGATTTCCACTGGTCTAATGTCCATTCCTTGTGTTCTTTAGCCCAAACAAGTCTCTTCTGCTTGTTGCCCGTCCTTAGCAGTGGTTTCCTAGCAGCTATTTTACCATGAAGGCCTGCTGCACAAAGTCTCCTCTTAACAGTTGTTGAAGAGATGTGTCTGCTGCTAGAACTCTGTGTGGCATTGAACTGGTCTCTAATCTGAGCTGCTGTTAAACTGCGATTTCTGAAGCTGGTGACTCGGATAAACTTATCCTCAGAAGCAGAGGTGACTCTTGGTCTTCCTTTCCTGGGGCGGTCCTCATGTGAGCCAGTTTCTTTGTAGCGCTTGATGGTTTTTGCAACTGCACTTGGGGACACTTTCAAAGTTTTCCCAATTTTTCGGACTGACTGACCTTCATTTCTTAAAGTAATGATGGCCACTCGTTTTTCTTTACTTAGCTGCTTTTTTCTTGCCATAATACAAATTCTAACAGTCTGTTCAGTAGGACTATCAGCTGTGTATCCACCAGACTTCTGCACAACACAACTGATGGTCCCAACCCCATTTATAAGGCGAGAAATCCCACTTATTAAACCTGACAAGGCATACCTGTGAAGTGAAAACAATTTCCGGTGACTACCTCTTGAAGCTCATCAAGAGAATGCTAAGAGTGTGCAAAGCAGTCATCAAAGCAAAAGGTGGCTACTTTGAAGAACCTAGAATATAAGACATATTTTCAGTTGTTTCACACTTTTTTGTTAAGTATATAATTCCACATGTGTTAATTCATAGTTTTGATGTCTTCAGTGTGAATGTACAATTTTCATAGTCATGAAAATACAGAAGAATCTTTAAATGAGAAGATGTGTCCAAACTTTTGGTCTGTACATCTAGCGGCGAGGAAGTGCCAGAAGGGCTGAAGGCTCATCCCACCCCACCCCTCCTGGGCTGAGAAGACAGGTGTCTCGATAGAAGACATATGTAAGGCTGCTACCTGGTCCTGTCCCTCTACATTCCATAGACACGATAGGTTAGATATGGGTGTATCGGCTGACCTCACCTTTGGGAGAAGAGTGTTCCAGGCTGTGGTCCTTCAATAGATTACTTCATCTCTGTAATTCTCTCGTGGTGCTGTCATGGTCGACCGATAAAATCTTAAATTACATACCGGTAATGGAATTTTTCGGAGACCATGACAGCACCCTTATATTCCCTCCTTTCACGTTTGTGGGAACACTCCCCTTTTATTAATTATAATATCACACTCAATAGGTGTCGTCTGGTATGGCAATTTTGTGATTGTTTGCTGTGTTTATTAACCTGGCGTTCCTCTCAATGCTCTGTAATCCCAACTGAGGCGGGAGAGAGGTGGCGCCCTTTTAAGCCTGTAGGTTTCCTCTCCTTGGTGGGCGGATCCCCTCTCTCGTGGTTCTGTCTCTGAAAAATCCCGTTACCGGTAAGTAACTTACGACTATACATTTGATGGAGCAATCAAAAAGTTGTACCCCAAAATGGTATTAAAAACGGTCTTAGAAAATTGAAACACAAGCCAAACAATTTGTTTGCAAAGTTTAGAATTTTTTAAAAGCAGTAAAATGTTTTCGTTTTCTTCTGCACCATTTCACTTTATTTGGATTTCATTGCCCTTTTTTTTCTATATGTTGCACAGTAAAGTGAATAGCGTCTTTCAAAAATGCTGTAATTTTGTCCCACAAAGTACACCTCAACCCTGCTGTATTGAATAGTGTCTGTGTTATTCACTATGTGATATGTGTTTTTTTATTGTATACTAATGTATAGTGACTAGTGATGATTGAGCGTGTTCTATGAACCCATTCAGCGAGCACGCTAACAGCCGTGACACTTGCAGGCACGGCGACCTTAAAAGAAATGCCAAGCATGCCAAAATACTCGGCGAGCACCTGAGCGTGCTCGCCGAAGGGGTTGATAGAACACGCTCGATCATCACTAATAGTGACCAGATGCCTCTAAGGAATCTTTTTTGGCCTCTGTTTTACTGGTGCTTGAAGTGCAAATTTTTGTAGCTCTAATGATTAAGTAATATGCAACTATGTGAACTGCAATTGCCAATTAACAATTTAAGGGTATCCATCAGAAAATACCCCTCCCTCCAATTCCCATTCATGACCATGCAGGATTTGGAAAGCTAAATCCATAGACACCTCTATATCTTTTATCTGTTGCTGCATTTCTGGGTGCTCTGGGTGTAACGGAGCACTAACCAAGCCTCAGCCTTCCAAGGTTGCTTCCCTGCCCAGCACCAGCCTCTTTATCTTGATTGATAGCTCACTGTCAGTTTTTTGGGACGTCAGGCACCAAGCAAGGAAAATCAGTGAGCTAGACACTAGCACTGGGAACTCTCCCTCCGTACATAAACAAAACATAAACCAAAAAAAAAGCAATTTGGCACGTTACTTAATTTATGTAGATTTATAGAATGAAATGTTGGATTTCGTACGAGCTCGATCCATGTTTTTCACAGAGCTCATATCTATTATAGTCTAGGGCTGTTCACATATTTCTGTGGACCGCGTATTTTTCACCGAAACACGTTGACCTGTCGGACTTTGATCCAAATCAAAGTTTAGAGCTTCTCGGATGCAAAACAAAGCTGATGAAAGTCTGAATGAGGCCTTACTCTATTATTTATTTTTTAAGCAGCGTTCATTCCAGGCTGCTGTACACATGAAGAGGGTTTACACACCTAAAATACATATATAAAACACAGAAACAAGCTACCATTGACAGACTAGTATGGAGGGAGACACTGCCACTACGATCTAACAGTGTGGATTCTGGTGTCTCGCTCCTTCCCTCAGGTTGTATGCCAAAAGCCTCCTCCAATAAGCAAGTTCTGGACAAGCTGCAGGTGGAGAGGGAGTGCGGGATTACGGTGAAGGCCCTGACTGCGTCTCTGTTTTACACTTACGAGGGAAAGAAGTATCTCCTGAACCTGATCAACACTCCGGTGAGTGTGACGTTTCTTCTTGATTTGTTTCTCTGTGGTCTTGTTGCGGATGTTCAACTGGTCACGGCGGTCGCGTGACCTGTCACATAACTAAATGATGTCATGGAAGGTCCTTTCACACCACCGCGAGCCGTACAAGAGACCGGACGCAGTGGAGAAAAGACCGGAGGCCATCAGAAGGTAAGTATAATGTTATTTTCTCCAATCCCCTCCATGACAGCACACCTGGAGGTAGCCTCCCCATCCTAATTAGGGACAGGAAAACAAGAGGTTAAATAGCCCCTTCCCGCTACAATCCCCAGTGTTTTCCTGTCCCTATGGGATGAAGAGGTTACCTGGGGTGCCTGCGGCCGGCAAGCAGGGCCCTATTAAATTTACCTGCCGGGCTGCAGGGAGCGATCGCCTCCGACCTTCCTTCCTTTGCAGCTCCCGTGTCTCCTTGAGAGCGGAACCCCCCACACACACACTCGCCTGCGTGTAAAGCCGAGTAGGGTTTTGGGGGCTGGGGGCCTCCTGTAGCTCCCCGGCCGGAGTCTCCTCTGTCCTCCATGGCGGCGTGCCGGAAGTCAGGCTTTTGGCCAGCGGGACGTCACTTCTGGTGCGTTCCACCGTGGAACGCATGGGGCCGCGGCGGGAAATTCAAAAGGAGAAGCCGCGGTTTGCCCTGAAAATGAGGATCCTTCACCAGATAGGTGAAAATTTGGCACTGGATCTCGGTCTCCCCTATAAAAGACCCAGATGAGAAGACTCCATTAAGGTAGGACAGAATATTCTGCTACTATGGAGGGTGCTGTTCCAAAGCCTGCGTCTGCAGAGCCCAGCGCTAACCCGGCCCCAGTAAGTACTAGGTCCCACCGACAGTGGGAGAAAGCACTACAGTTCGCAAATGTGCCATCTGTATAAAAAAGCTGGCTTCAGGGCATAAGAAACCCCTATGCTGGAAATGCACTGACAACATTGTGAAGGAAGAACAGCCTTCCCTTATGGAAGAAGTCAGGGGAATGGTTCGGCAGGAAATACAATCTTCCCTAGCCTCCTTCTCACAAGCCAGAGCTGAAGGTCCATCTCCCCCCAAAAGGAGAAAATATACGGTTAGGGAGACCTCTGATTCAGAATTAGGGTCTATGGAGGAACCGGAAGAAGGGGTCCTAAGTGAAGATCATGAGGAAGATAGGAAATATTACTTTTCGTCTGAGAATATGGAGGAATTGTTGTCGCAGGTGAGAGACACGATGCAGGTGGAAGAGGAGAAGGAAACCCGTACAGTTCAGGATGAAATGTTTGGCGGTCTGAAATCCAAGAAGAAGGTAGTGTTCCCTGTGCATGACAACATTTGGAGTCTTATTTTGGATGAATGGGAGTCACCTGAGAAAAGGCTTAGTATGGCAGGAGAAATGAAGGATAGATTCCCTCTAGATGAAAAGGCGGCTAAGCTATGGATGGAAGTCCCGAAGGTTGATGTACAGGTGGCAAGGGTTGCGAAGAAAACAACCCTTCCCTTTGAAGACTCGTCACAGCTCAAAAATCCTATGGATAGGAAGATGGACAGCCTTCTAAGGAAGGCATGGGAAACATCGGCGGCTTCACTGAAGACTAATATCGCTTCAACTTGTGTAGCTCGTTCCATGTTCCTCTGGCTCCAACAACTAGAGGAACATCTCTGGAAAGGTACCACTCAAGAGGACCTCCTAGCATCTCTTCCTTTTCTGCAGAAGGCCACTGGATTCCTAGCGGATGCCTTGGCGGAGTCGGTCAAGATTGCGGCAAGATCGGCAGCATTATCAAATTCTATGAGAAGAGCTCTGTGGTTGAAGATGTGGAGTGGGGACAACGCATCAAAATCTAAGCTTTGTTCCATTCCATTTAAAGGAGAGTATATGTTTGGGGCGGTGCTAGACGAGTTGTTGGAGAAAGCATCCGACAAGAAGAAGTCTCTGCCAGAGCCAAAGAATCCAAAAAGTTTCAGAAAGAGACCATTTCTTCTCCCTCAACAACAACAGCAGCAAGCATTTCAGTACAGAGGCAAGGGTAAAACTGGTCGCTGGAGTTACACAAAAGGGGGAAGAGGTAGGAATATCTTTCAAGGTTCTAGGCAGGACAGACAATGACGCCAAGAAGGTAGGAGGCAGAATTGCGAGCTTCCTTCCTCAATGGCAGCTTATTGATTGGAAAAGGATTTGTCGTGGCAACAGTAGACCAGCCAGAGGCTTACTACCACGTGCCAATTCATCCGGATTACAGAAAATTTCTCAGATTTGCTGTAACTCAGAACCGAGAGGTACTTCATTTTCAATTCAATGTACTCCCCTTCGGCATTTCGTCAGCACCCCGCCTGTTTACAAAGATCATGGCAGAGGTAGTAGGTTTATCTAAGGAAACTGAATATCTGCATCGTCCCATATTTAGACAATTTTTTGGTGATGGTTCCCTCGGTTTCAAGTTTGGAAAGAGACCTCCAGATGACCCTCCAGATCCTGGAATCCTTGGGATGGTTGATAAACTACCAAAAGTCAGATCTGATTCCCTCCACCAGGAAGACCTCCTTGGGAATTCTCCTGGATTCTCAGCAACAAGCCTCTTTTCTGCCAAAAGAGAAGCAGATTCAGTTGAGGTCGAAAGTTTATGCACTAAAGAACCAGAGAGGAGTGTCATTAAGATTCGCCATGTCCGTCCTCGGGTCCATGACCTCATTTATTTAGGCGGTACCTTGGGCTCAAGCGCATTCAAGGGTCCTTCAAAACTACATCCTTTCCTGTTGGGACAGATCTCCAAGTTCCCTCTCCAACAGAATTCATCTGCCAGAGAAGGTGAAAGCATCTTTAAATTGGTGGCTCTGTCCAGGAAATCTGGAGAAAAGTTCAGCATGGATTCAACTTCCCTTGTTATCCGTCAAAACAGACGCAAGCAAAAGAGGATGGGGAGCAGTAGTCTCCCACGTGGCCTTCCAAGGGGTCTGGTCGCAAGAAATAGCAGAGCAGTACTCAAACTTAAAAGAAATGAAAGTGGTGGAAGAAACCCTATGGGCAGCCACTACTGTGCTTCAGGGGTCGAATGTCAGAGTCTACTCGGACAATATGACAACTATAGCCCACTTGAGACATCAGGGAAGTACAAGAAACAGGAGGTTACAGATGATCTCCGAAAGGATCTTCCACTGGGCGGAGCATAATCTACTATCCTTATCGGCTCTGCATCTGAGGGGCTCCGACAACTATCATGCAGATCTTCTGAGCAGAAAATACATTCATCCAGGGGAGTGGAGCATGAACTCGAAGATATTTCAGATGATTGTTCAAAAGTGGGAATACCCAGATGTGGACCTGTTTGCGAACCAGGAAAACGCAAAAGTAAGAGCCTTTTTCTCTTTGAAACCCGAGGATTCAGCAACAGGGATAGATGCATTCGCTCACCCTTGGAAAGTTGGGCTCGCTAATGCTTTTCCCCTGATTCTGTTAATACCAAGGACTTTACAAAAAATCAGGTCGGAAGGGCTCAAGACTATCCTAATAGCTCCAATGTGGCCAAAAAGAGCATGGTTCGGAACATTGAGCAGTCTAAGAATGGATGATCCATTGATGCTTCCTCGAATCCACGATCTGCTGCATTAGGGCCAGATTTTCCATCCGGCCCCTCAGAATTTGGCTCTAGCAGCTTGGCTTCTGAGACCACCCTCTGAAAAGCCAGAGGCTTCTCAGTACAGGTGATCCAAATGTGGCGCCCTGCTGTGCATTGGTGCCACAGAACCCAGAAGGGTGCATGGATGGATTTCTCCACAAGAGGCCCTCACTAGATACAAACACCTCTACCTTCCAACTCATACCAGCAGAGGGAGCCCAGATAGGGATATATATAGGGAAGGTGGAGCCAGGCAGCTCAGTTGATTAGTGAGTGCTCAGAGTCAGAGCAGAGCAGGCAGGCTGAGAGAGAGCCTGAGAGCGTGCCGACACTCAGATAGCGGTGAAGACGCAGCACGTCAGCTGCCTAGTAGTGAGGGCCCCGAGTGTGGCCGACGGCAAGGAGAAAAAGGGGAGTGAAACCAAGGGGGCAGAGGAGCACAATAAGCTCACCCCATTATATCTACCGGACACCGGATCCGCGCCTACAGGGACCCTTTACACCCAGTGGGGATAACCGGAATCCCAGGAGGACTACAAGTCCCTGACAAACCTGAAGGCTAGACACACACAGGATCAGGAACCACGAAGGCCCCGACGTCCAGGGAAAGTGGTTACCAACCAGAGGTCCTATTTCTGAGCATCTGGTGAAGTAAAAGCAGGACACATAAGCTAGGCCCAGTTGCAGGCTGGCCAGGAGCATACATAGGGACAGACACGGATCAGGAGGCCCTATACCTGCTCCCTGGGGAGAAGTCCAAAAGTGCGCCCTTCATCTGGAGTACCCTGGACCGTACCTAACAGCTGTACCAGTAAAGGAAATGAAGCAAATCCCCTGTCTCTGTCCGTTACTCCTGCTGTGCCATCGCTTTCCCTGCACCACAATGCTCAGCGCAACCTGCATCATTTATACTGCCCTGAGGCCTGCTCCACCTGTGGGGAGCCGTTCCATCTCAAGCTGTCCTGACATCTGCCTCAGAGGACTGTTGCAGCGCTGGTGATCCTCACCAGACACCACAGGTGGCGTCACAACAAATTCCCTACAAATAATTCCTTTTGGCACTGACCGCCCTGGGCCAGCCACCGCGATAATCCCCGCAGGCAGTCTTAGGCCCGGCTGCCGGGTGCCCCGCGACACCCCTGGGGGCGAGTCACATACACTGCAGAAAAGCAGAAAACCAGTCACAATTTCCATCTATGGAAAAATCTAGAAAGCTTTCAAGCTATGGTATGAGCCTCGTCCATTAGATCCCTTTCGGCTTGACGTGGCCAGAATCTTGGATTTCCTACAGAACGTTCTGTCTAAAGGATTAAGACCAAGCACGCTGAAGGTCCAAGTCTCGCCTTTAAGTTCCTATTTTGATGCTGATTTGGCCCAAAACAGATGGATTAAGAGGTTCATGATAGCTGCTTCTTGGATTAATCCAACAAGAGCTAAAATAGTTCCACCTTGGGATCTCAACGTAGTTCTTAGAGGCCTAACTATGCATCCTTTCGAGCCAATAGCCGAGGCACACATAGACAAATTGTCTTGGAAAGCGGCATTGCTTATAGCTCTGACTACAGCCAGAAGAGTGAGTGAAATCCAAGCCCTGTCTATCAGAGAGACTTATTGTCGTATTTTGGAGGACAGGATCATCCTCCAGTTGGATCCTTCTTTTCTACCTAAAGTGTCGTCTAATTTTCATATGTCTCAGCCAATAATTCTTCCGTCATTCTGTCAAAATCCATCAAATAGCAAGGAAGAAGAATTCCACGCGTTGGATGTAAGAAGGACTATAATCCGCTATTTGAGGCAGACTGAAACCTGGAGGAAGGATCAGAACCTATTTGTCCAATATGGAAGGCCCAATAAAGGAAAGAAAATTGCAAAAATATGCTAGCAAATTGGATTAAGAAAGCAATTTGTGAAACATACATAGTTCAAGATTTGTCTCCTCTGAAATCTTTGAAAGCTCTTTCTACTAGAGCTATGTGGGTCTCCTGGGCGGAAAAAGCTAGTGCATCCATTGAGCAGATTTGCAGGGCAGCTACATGGTCGTCTGTCCATACCTTTGCTAAACATTATAGACTAGATGTAATATCTAATAGAGACTTAGCATTTGGAAGGAAAGTCCTTCAGGCTGTTGTCGCTCCCTAAAATTCATTCTTTGGTATTACTCCAGGTGTGCTGTCATGGAGGGGATTGGAGAAAATAGAATTAGACTTACCAGTAATTCGGTTTCTAAGACCCTCCACAACAGCATGGGTAGTTCCCTCCATTTCTTTGATTGGAAAAATCCTTAGTGTTAATAAATATTTAGAGCATTCATACTGTGTGGTCCTTTGAAAACACTGGGGATTGTAGCAGGGAGGGGCTATTTAACATCTTGTTTTCCTGTCCCTAATTAGGATGGGGAGGCTACCTCCAGGTGTGCTGTCGTGGAGGGTCTTAGAAACAGAATTACCGGTAAGTCTAATTCTATTTTTTTTTTTTTTTACCATTTTTATTCTTTTTTTCTACTATTAACTTGTTCACACTATATAAATACATGCCGGTTGCAAGGATTTATATAGTGTGACCAAGTTGTCAAGCACTTTCCAAGTGATGCTAAAATCGTTTGGAAAGCGGTTGACAACCCGCATGCGGACATGCATGTGAAAAATGCTTCACATACGTTTGTCCCTGGCAGGAAAAACGCATGTAAAATCTGCATGCGTTTTTTCTGCCAGGGAGATGCAGAAACACTCAGGAAAAATCCGGAGCATTTCTGCATCGTGGGCATGTGGCGCCCCTGAGGGTTCAGTCGCCACAGAGGTACTGCACCTCACCCAGAGGTGTGGTGTCTCCCTTCACTCAGGTAAGATGGGAGTGCTGCAGAGAACCCCCCAAAACACCTGCATCCAACATTACACTGCTTCAGACCGGCTGGAAGGGCAACATGCAGAGCGCAGCTGCTGAGCCCTGTCCCTGGCTGGAGTGGGGGAAACCCAAAGGTAGGGGGAACCAGTAGTGGGTGTGGGTGGAGGAAGCAGTTAGAAGGAGCACACAGTAGGTATATAATGGGAAGCAATCTTAGGGTGGCAGTTCAGAACAGAATGGTCAGTCAGTACAGTACAGACGGTCAGTGAGGACTGTCTGGGAGCAGAGGCTCAGCAGGAGCTCTGCTCCACAAGAAGGGCCTGGGATAGAGGCCCCGGAGGGGAGAAGGGAGTAGGCTCCATTCTAAGAAGGGATCCCAGGGGTACGGCGCGTGCAGGACAGCACCCATACGCCCCGCATCTGTCAGAAGACAGAGGGATCGGTTGCCCCATTCTAATCTCCAGGGGGTCAGGTTGGTCCCGGATTCGACGTACAGGAAGGACTTCAGCATACCCGAGCGGGATTGAGAGTGGGCAGCGCAGGGCAGCAGGGAGAAGGACCTAGTGTGAAGACGGTCAAAGTAGGAACACGAGAAATTGGGGTTCTGCCAAGCATTCCTAAACTTCCTGAGGAAGGATTGAACCCCTGCCAGGGTGAACACGGCGCAACGTGGGAGGCCTTCACCTGTAACTTGCACTTTTGTGTTTCCTGAAGAACTGTGTATTAAAATCTTGGACGACTGCACTGAGTTGCCTCCGTCTATTCCTTCACTGGTGCCATTTCTCTCCCTGCACTACAACGCCCAGCGCACCCTCCATCTATTTACACTGCCCTGAGGCCCGCTCCACCTGTGGGGAGCCGTTCCATCTCTAGCTGCCCTAACATCTGCCTCAGAGGACTGTTGCAGCGCTGGTGATCCTCTCCAGACACCACAGGTGGCTTCACGACAAATCCTATAAATAATCCCTTTTGCACTGACCGCCCCGGGCCAGCCACCGTGATATTCCCCAAAGCAGCCATACGGCCCGGCTGCCGTGTGCCCCGCGGCCCAGGGGGCAGCGAGTCACCACTTGGCGTCACGAACAGGATACGTGACCAGCCTGCCATCTGCGGGTAATGTGCGCCTAAAGAAGTGTTTTCTGCCTTGAATGTGGCGCCCGCCCCAGAAGAACGGGCGCCATTATGTGCGTGCTAAAGAACAACAGAATGGAACCTCCCGTCGTGGGCCGGGTCCCAGAATGGCTCCAAAAGCAGGCCCTGCCCCTTGCAACAGTGACTGTCCGCATAGATGTGTCCGTCAAAGCGGGGAGGCCGACACAGGGAGTGACCGACAGCAAAGTGCCATGGGACCGCCCCCGAAAGAGGAGAGGCGGTGGAGAGAAGCTGCGTAAAGACCGGGAGGTGTCAGGCCGAGCTGATGCAGTCGCGGGAGCAGGTCGGAGTGATGTCCCTGTCCCAAATGCGGCTGGCGCTGCTCCATCCCTGGTCCCCCTGCAGCCTGAGGCTGATGACCAGGCTGGGTCAGCCTGCAGAAACCAGGGGTTCCCCCGGAGGGGGCCCCACTGTTAAACTGTTTTAGTTAACTGGACTGTACATAAGTTGCCCGGAAGGGTGCAGTTGACTTCATGTTTGCTACCCAGTTACCCGTCAGGGTACAGAGACTGACAGGCTGAGGACTGTGAGAAGCCGGACGTTGACATTGTACATAGTTTAGCACTTCTTAAAGTGCATCCTATTGGTTTTATAATTACAAATATACCTCAGAACAAAAACCCGTTTGGCGTGGCGGAAGACGAGGTCCAGGATTGGATCGTCTATGCCCTGCAGCCATGCCCAGGGCCTACGTTGAGGGTTTGTGGACGGGTCCCTCATGCTGCTACTGTTGCACCCTGGTGCTGGAACTGTCTTGAAAATTGTTTTATATGACAATACTCTTATGATGTTTTATAATGTAACCAGTAACGTTAAAAGAAATGTGCCTCCCATAAAGGGAAGAAATGTTGTTTTATGGTCAAATATGCTGATGCATCTTAAAAATTTTGCATGTCAGTTATGCCTGGTTTTGCTCTGTTCCAGCCCGCGGACGTGCTGCGTTTTACAGGGGGGGGGAATGTGGCGCCCCTGAGTGTTCAGTCGCCACAGTGGTACTGCACCTCACCCAGAGGTGTGGTGTCTCCCTTCACTCAGGTAAGATGGGAGTGCTGCACAGAACCCCCCAAATCACCTGCATCCAACATGCAGAGTGCAGCTGCTGAGCCCTGTCCCTGGCTGGAGTGGGGGGAACCCAAAGGTAGGGGGAACCAGTAGTGGGTGTGGGTGGAGGAAGCCGTTAGAGGGAGCACTTATACAGTAGGTATATAATGGGAAGCCATCTTAGGGTGGCAGTTCAGAACAGAATGGTCAGTCAGTCTACCATTGGGCCCTATAAGACGTTCTTCATCTCCCGTTGCAGTGGGGTTTTTATTTGTCAAAAAAAAAGACTGGGGGTTGCGCCCCCGCCTTGATTTTCGCGAGTTTAATCGGATCACGGTCTGGGATGCATATCCTCTCCCTCTCATCCCCGACCTCTTTAGAAAAAAATTTGGCTCCTACGATTTGATTAAACTAGACCTCAGGGGGGCTTATAATCTCATTCACATTGAGGAGATGAGTGGAAGATGGCCTTCAATACTCCTGAGGGGCACTATGAAAAGCTTGTGATGGCATTTGGGTTGACTAATGCTCCCGCTTTCTTTCAACACTGTTAGTGACATTTTTAGTCATCTGGCAGGTAGATCACAACAAACCAATCTTGATGACATATTAATTTACTTACCTCCAGTCACATCAGGTACATATCAGGCAGGTCTTACAGATACTCAAAGATAATAAATTATTTGTCAAACCAGAGAAATGTATGTTCTCCATTCAGGGTTAGTTCTTATCATTCACCGTTTTTGCATGGATCTGGCCAAAGTCCGGACGGTACTGGATTGGTATTATATTCAAGACTTAAAGGCATTACAAAGTTTTTTGGGTTTCGCCAGTTACTACTGTAAGTTCATCAAAAACTTTTTGGTAGTGGCCAAACCTCTGATGGACGATTTTGCCAAATAGAAAAAAAAAATTAAGATTTTATTATTTTACTCTCCATTCTTGTAGCTAAACACAATCCAGCTAAGTTTAAAATTGAAATGAAGCCCCTGTACCCCCCTCTCTAGGTGCTTCTGTACCAAGTCTTCCCTGGTCCAGGATGGTCTCTATATCACAGGCTCCAGCAATAACCTATTGACACATGATTGTGGCAGCCCTCACGTGCTGATATATCACAGTGCCAATAGAAGTGGGAAGCGGCACAGAAATCACAAAATAAAGGCAGTGTTTGTGGTAATGCAAGAATCCAGCAAGCAGAGTAATCCACACGTCATACAACAGCCCAACATGGATGATGAAAAGCTGCGTCTTCAGGCGTCTGTGTAAGAACATCACATTTTTGTTTTCCTTCCAGAATAAGCACCAAATGGAATAGCTGAATGCCAGGATACGGAGACCGGCGGGGGACAGGGAAGCGCTGTCCGCTGGATTTTGTGCTGGTTTCACAAGCGGTCACCCTGCAGTTTTCTCCGGATAATGCTGTGGAGACTTTTCACAACACATCTAATAATTGTGAACCTTCCACTCACATGTTTATTATCTTGTCCGCTGGTCAGACTGGGGGGGATGAAAGCTGGACAAGGGATGAAGAATGATCCTTATTACATATAATGGGTGCACTGAGCGATTGTGAAAAGTCGCAGAGGACTGAGAGCAGAAGGGCAGAGGGTTTCCTCTTCCTCACAGGGACCAGCACAGAAGCCGGAGCAGAAGGGCAGAGGGTTTCCTCTTCCTCACAAGGACCAGCACAGAAGCCGGAGCAGAAGGGGAGACAAGGGCTGAGCCACTTACACAGACAGAAAGCTGAGGAGAGGAGGGCATGTTATTACTCCAGGATCCGCTCCATTCATTCCCTATGTGGCATTCAAGCGCTGAGCTCGGCTTTTCCGGAGCCCCATAGAGAATGAATGGAGCAGCAGTTGATCCCTGACTTTCCACTCCTTCCCGATCAGACGATGGCTCGCAGCGGTCAGACCCCACGATCAGTAAGTGATCACCGAGCCTGTGGATAAGTGATAACTTGTTTTCTACAGACATCCCCTTTAAGTAATGGAGCATGCCAGCAGAGAAGGTGGGAGGAGGCGCTGGTTACAGGGGAAACTTTACCTCTGGAGGCCGCATTTAGGGCATGTGAGGGGCGGACACTTCCCATATTCATCATTACTGAACCCCCGCTCTGTGCGGCTCTTATCTGAGCTGCAGGAGACGCAGCAGTTACTAATCAGCCGCTCTCTGTTCACTTGCAGCCGTCCGAGCTCTGCTGTGCCTGTTAGGGGTGAAGTTCGGGTCCTTCGAGGCATCTACTATGCAGCCTGCACAGCAGATCACAGCCCGAGCACAGCGTCTCCGGGTAAATCTCCACCTTGTGAGTTGCTTCTTGTGCAGCAGCCCCATGCAAGTTGCTCTGCTCTCCTCGGCCAGCTCCTGCTGAATACTGAGCTCCTCTGCCCAATCTAGGAGCTCAATAGCCCTGATCACATCAGTGGTAGCCCAACGCTGCTGGATCAGATTTACAAATGGCAAACTAATCAGCCCTAGGTATTTCTAATATGTGCAGAGCAGGCGACATAAGTCTGACCGGTGTCCTCATAGACCTTTCCTCAGCCGGGGTCTAATAGGAGAAGTAAAATGGCCGTCATGGGGTCCATTGTTAGATCTCAGCTGCCATAGAAACTCATTGGCACCATGATCATGCCTCCCTCTCCTGTCTAAAGTGCCTAAATGCTGTGGAAGCCCCCTACTGTGTCATACAATGGATTAAGCTGCCAGGATCAAGGTTGGCTCCACTGTGGGCAGCTGAGGCAGGAGCAGGACTGTGTTACACAGCCACACTTCTGCCGCAGATCTTGTAAGGACCTGCCTGATGATAATGTGTCCTATAGAGCAGGTCTTGGTACCGGACTGCCCTGTACATATTTACCACTAGCTGGGAACCAGTTACTTACAAGGTCTAGTTTCGAATGTGTTTCCAGGATCTGTAGTTATCAGCATTTTATCCTTAAGGCCGAGTTATAATATCACTGTAACACTCTCGCCCTGTACCTGTATACCTGCCCTGTGTGCTGCACAAAAGTATATAACAAAATGTGTGTACACAGATATCTCCTGAATGGTATTACTGCTAGATCTCCTGTACATAGAAATATGAGGTTCTTAGCGCACATTTTGAGCAAATTGTGCGAGCCCATCTGCCAACGTCAAGGCGACCTCTTCAGATGGGTCCCTACACTAACATTACACTAACTTACTAACTGGGACTAGTTTTTTGTATTATTATTATTACCACCATTTTTACTATTTATTATTATTGCATTAATGCAATTAATTGTAACTGTTATAAAACGAATTAAAAAAATGTAATTCTAATTTTTTTTTATTAATCTTGTGATTCTAATAATGGTATTACTAAAATCCCTATGCCTAAAGCTGTTGATCCAGAAGAAGGCAAAAACCCCAGGACACCTTCAGCCAATTTGTGTCACAGGGGAAAAATTCCTTCTTGACCCCGGGAAAAGGCGATCAGTCCTAGGACCCTGGATCAAACCTAATAATGTTATTACAAGTTATATAATATTACACTAATTATTGTACTACTGGAGTTATTTTAATTTGTTTTTATAAATCTATTTGATATGGTTATTATTACATTGTGCTATCTTATTACAGTATTATTCTTCTTTCCTTTCACTACTAATACTGCCCTATACCTACAGTGTTGATCCAGAAGAAGGCAAAAACCCCAGGACACCTTCAGCCAATTTGTGTCACAGGGGAAAAATTCCTTCTTGACCCCGGGAAAAGGCGATCAGTCCTAGGACCCTGGATCAAACCTATTAATGTTATTACAAGTTATATAATATTACACTAATTATTGTACTACTGGAGTTATTTTAATTTGTTTTTATAAATCTATTTGATATGGTTATTATTACATTGTGCTATCTTATTACAGTATTATTCTTCTTTCCTATCACTACTAATACTGCCCTATACCTACAGTGTTGATCCAGAAGAAGGCAAAAACCCCAGGACACCTTCAGCCAATTTGTGTCACAGGGGAAAAATTCCTTCTTGACCCCGAGAAAAGGCGATCAGTCCTAGGACCCTGGATCACACTGCTATTCTACCTACTACTATTACTACTGTTATTTTATTACTTTCTTACTATTATCACTAGTATTATTACTCATATTACACTAATACGGATATACTACCACTATATTACTACCATCCCTTTCCCCCTAGGGATCTTAAAGTGCAGTTCTGTCCTCCTCCTCCTATTCTGTCCTCCTCCTCTTCCATCCTCCTCCACTTTCGTCCTCCTCCTCTTCCGTCCTCTTCCTCTTCCGTCCTTCTCCTCTTCTGTCCTCCTCCTCTTCTGTCCTCCTCCTCTTCCGTCCTCCTTCTCTTCCGTCCTCCTCCTCTTCTGTCCTCCGCCTCTTCCGTCCTCCGCCTCTTCTGTCCTCCGCCTCTTCCGTCCTCCGCCTTTTCTGTCCTCCGCCTCTTTCGTCCTCTTCCGTCCTCTTCCTCTTACGTCCTCCTCCTCTTCGGTCCTCCTCATCTTCCGTCCTCCTCCTCTTCCGTCCTCCTTCTCTTCCGTCCTCCGCCTCTTCCGTCCTCCGCCTCTTCTGTCCTCTGCCTCTTCCATCCTTCGCCTCTTCCGTCCTCCGCCTCTTCCGTCCTCCTTCTCTTCCATCCTCCTCCTCTTCCGTCCTCCTCCTTTTTCGTCCTCCTCCTCTTCTGTCCTCCTCCTCTTCCGTCCTCCGCCTCTTCCGTCCTCCATCTCTTCCGTCCTCCGCCTCTTCCGTCCTCTTCCTCTTCCGTCCTCCTCCTGAGACGTAATAAATAGCATTAAAGCTGCAGTAATTATTTATATTATATATACACACTGCTCAAAAAAATAAAGGGAACACTCAAATAACACATCCTAGATCTGAATGAATGAAATATTCTCATTGAATACTTTGTTCTGTACAAAGTTGAATGTGTTGACAACAAAATCACACAAAAATCATCAATGGAAATCAAATTTATTAACCAATGGAGGCCTGGATTCGGAGTCACCCCCAAAATTAAAGTGGAAAAACACACTACAGGCTGATCCAACTTTGATGTAATGTCCTTAAAACAAGTCAAAATGAGGCTCAGTATTGTGTGTGGCCTCCACGTGCCTGTATAACCTCCCTACAACGCCTGGACATGCTCCTGATGAGGTTGCGGATGGTCTCCTGTGGGATCTCCTCCCAGACCTGGACTAAAGCATCCACCAACACCTGGACAGTCTGTGGTGCTACGTGACGTTGGTGGATGGAGTGAGACATGATGTCCCAGATGTGCTCAATGGGATTCAGGTCTGGGGAACGGGCGGGCTAGTCCATAGCTTCAATGCCTTCATCTTGCAGGAACTGCTGACATACTCCAGCCACATGAGGTCTGGCATTGGGCACAACCCCCATCTGTGGACGTCTGGCCCTCATCCCACTCTCATGGAGTCGGTTTCTAACCGTTTATGCAGACACATGCACATTTGTGGCCTGCTGGAGGTCATTTTGCATGGCTCTGGAAGTGCTCCTCCTGTTCCTCCTTGCACAAAGGCAGAGGTAGGGGTCCTGCTGCTGGGTTGTTGCCCTGCTATGGCCCCCCCCCACGTCTCCTGGTGTACTGGCCTGTCTCCTGGTAGCGCCTCCAGCCTCTGGACACTACGCTGACAGACGCAGCAAACCTTCTTGCCACAGCTCGCAATGATGTGCCATCCTGGATGAGCTGCACTACCTGAGCAACTTCTGTGGGTTGTAGAGTCCGTCTCATGCTACCACGAGTGTGAAAGCACAACCAACATTCAAAAGTGACCAAAACATCAGCCAGAAAGAATTGGTACTGAGATGTGGTCTGTGGTCTCCACCTGCAGAACCACTCCTTTATTGAGTGTGTCTTGATAATTGCCAATAATTTCCATCTATTGTCTTCCATTTGCACAACAGCATGTGAAATTGATTGTCAATCAGTGTTGCTTCCTAAGTGGACAGTTTGATTTCACAGAAGTTTGATTTACTTGGAGTTATATTCTGTTGTTTAAGTGTTCCCTTTATTTTTTTGAGTAGTGTATATTTTCTCATGTCATGTATTTACTACTAAAAGTAATTTTTTACATTTAGGTTTCATTAAGTGTTTTACACCGACTATTACAGACTTATTGTTTCCCTGCACATTCAAGTTTTGTGTTTTCTTTGGGCATAGATCAGCTAATAGGCACTCAGGAAAAAAAACAGATTAAAGATCTACAAACTCTCCCTTAAGACTAAGGAGCTCACTGATAGATTCTCAGTTAGCTAATTTTGCAGCCAGCAATAGACAGTGCAGCACAGATGCTACAGAAGGCAACATTTTTAATGAAACTCAATTACAGAAATCGATTTTAGCCCCAAATACTTGCATTAAAGTAAAAAAAATGGCCCCAAAGCTGGACAACCGCTTTAACTCCTTACCAACATCTGCCGTACATGTATGGTATAAGTCAGTAGCGGGTGTATGGAGCAGGGTCAGCTCGCCCCGTACATGGCAGATAATGGCTGTGACAAACAACCAGGACCTGCCTCTAACAGCTGCGAGTGGAGCGAAGATCTGCCCACCACTGTTAACCTGTTCAGTGCTGCTGTCAATCTCTAACAGCAGCATTAACAGCGCGCCAGCATTGGGACGCGTCGTTCCATACGCCCACCGGCGCTCCTGTGACGCGATCATAGGGCGCCGATGGACTGCTATGACATCCGGGGGTCTGCTGAAGCCTCCGTGCCTGTCATCATAAAGCTTCATTTGGGCTGTAAAGAAGACCGTGGTTTTGCTATATGGAGCATTACTGTGGTATCGCTGTATATAGCACAAGCAATCAGATGATGTATACAAATACAGTGAAAAAAAGTATATATATATTTATTAAAACCCCACACGTTCAACTCACCTCCCACTAAAAATAAAGATAATAAAAATATACACATTTTGTGGTTTGGTCTCTTTCAGAGAAATACAATCTATCAAAATATAAAAAAAAAAAACGATCAGTGAACACAGAAAAAAATTCAAAAAGACAAAATTGCATTTTTTCGTTCGCCTCAATACTGCAGAAAATCCTGTAAGAAGCGATGACCATGACATATGTGTCCCAAAATGTTATCAATAAAGTCCTCTTGCCCTTCAAAAAATAAGCCCCCACACAGCTCCATCAACCCGGAAACTGAAAATGTTACGGGTCTCAGAAAAAATGGTGACAGCATCAAAAAAAAGTTCTTTTCTTTTGCCAAAACTATTGGAGAAGTTTGGTCTTGCTGTAATCACACTGAGGAGTAGGATCCTATTACCAGGTCATTTTTACCACACAATGTGCGCCGTTAAAACCGTTCCCAGAAAAACAATGTCAGGCTTTTTTTTTCGCACTTTTACTGCACTTGAAATGTTTTTCCTGTTTTCTAGCACTATGTGGTAAATGAATGGTGTCATTTATAAGGACAGCTCATCCTACAAAATAACAAGACCTCACACTATGTGGACAGATATCAAAAAGTTAGAAAAGTTGGAAAAAGCGGAGGAAAAAACAGAAAAAAAACATAAATTGGTTATGTCGGGAAGGGGTAAAGCTGAAGAAACGCATGTAAGAGCAGAATATGGAGGAAGGTCAGATATCACAGACTGGTGGATACTACCTGCTCCATCGCTGGCAGAATACTCCACCCCCATGGTGTCCGCTGATATCTTCTCTTGTAGCAACGTCTCCAAACTCTATAAAACATCGGGAACAGTCAGCAGAGGGTTTGATGATTGGCTCATATTGGCGATATACTCAGGGGCATTACTGGGGCCAGGGAAGATTGGGAATGAATAGCGTATTGACTGTTAGAGATGTGATCTCTTCCATTAAAGGGGATGTCTAGTTGGAACAAGTTATCACTGATCTCTGGATAGGTGATGACCTGTCCCAGTGGGAGCACCCCTTTATTATGTGGTATATATGGAGGATGTGATATCATGCAGAGTTCTAGCAGTATTACACTTCGGTCTGTTCTGCGTGCATCTGGGCCATTCCCTATGGAGGAGCGGAGCTGGGGGGAAATATCAGGATCTCGTCGCTGGATCCATCCAGATGGGAGATGTAACGAGTGCGGCGCCCCCCACTGGTGTCTCAGCGTATTATGTGTTGGGGAATAATAACTTATTGTCTGGTAAATGTGCTGATTCCTGTGAGTTGTGGTCGCTGAGTGCGTGTGATGGGATGTGGCTCCGTCCGTTATATTATATCACGTCTTATACCTATAATCTCTCGCTGATCGCAGGTGTCTGTCTTCACACTCAGATGAGAAGGAACAAACTGACGATATAGGACTTTTTTTTTTTTTTTCCAAATTCAAACCGAGCAATCCTATTGGCTGAGTATGAATGCAGTTACCATGGTGACAGAAGTAGCAGCAGATTTAAAGGGACAAAACACTAATATTGTACTAAAGTGTATTTTATTATATATTTCACATAACTGACTGGGTACACCTTGGTGTGGGTGGGATGGCTTTTTTTAAATCAAAAACCATGTTTACTAAGTACCCTATATTATATATATTCACTATTGCTTTTTACTTACTTATAGCAGGGTATATGCTAATATTGTTTCTATCCTAAGTTTATCTATTTTCTAATAGAGACATGACCAGTCCCCTTTAGAATTTTATAGTGACCCCATTGAGGTCATGGACTGATATTGGGGATTGCAGAGTTGGGGCAAGGTGACAGGTGACAGTAAGTGACATCAAATGAAGGCTATGGTGCATACACAGTAAATCAGTCGTGTTATTCCACAGAAATGCTGTTCTATAAGGCTGTGTGCCCACGTAGCATTTTTCAAGCGTTTATGCTGCGGAATTTCCGCAGCGGAAACGCTTGTAAAACGCTAGGTAATCCGTCCCCCATGGTCCCCAAGGGGATTCCGCATGTTCTATGCACATGCTGCGGATTTTTCCGCAGCGTTTATGCTGCGTACAAAAATCCGCAGCATGTCATTTAATTTTGCGGAAGTGCAGCGGAATTCCCGCCATTGACTTGCATTGAGACGCACAGAAACCGCGACTGTACATTTTTACAAGCGGCTTCTATGCGTCTCTAAGTGCGGATGGTACCCAGTTCTGGAGGAGAGGAGACTCTGATCCAGACCTGGGTACCATTGTACCTGTAAAAAAAAGAATAAAATAACAAATAAAGTTTATATTCACCTGTCCGGCGTCTTCTCTCTGAATGCCAGCAGCGCTGAAGGACCTTCGGTGACGTCACAGTCATGTGACCGCAGGTCCTTCACCGCTCTGTCTCGCGATATGCCGGCAGCCGGGAACCAGCCAGGAAGCAGAGCTGCAGCCACGCCGGGGCCTCGGGGGTGAGTATAGCTTTATTTGTTTTAATTTTTGCGGTTCACACTGTATAAATCCATGCTGTTTCCATGGATTTATACAGTGTGACCTAGTTGTCAAGCACTTTCCAAGTGATGCTAATCGCCTGGAAAGTGCTTGTCAATCTGCATGCGGAAATGCATGTGAATCCGCATGTGGATCCGCATGTATTCTGCAGGAAAAACGCATGCACAATCTGCATGTACAATCTGCATGCGTTTTTTTCTGCCAGGGAGATGCAGAAATGCTGCAGAAATTTTCTGCTTCATTTCTGCATCGTGGGCACATAGCCTAAAACACAAAATATCTTCATATGGTGAGGAGTTGTGTTGTGTTTTCATCATTTACATTCTAGCGTGGTGATCACATAAAATGTAAAATACCTATTAAATAATTACTGAATGACAGTAGCCTGTATCCCTGGAGGACAAGTCATTTACCGCTTCACCAGGTTTGATGTTCTAATGCATTTAGATGTTTCAGTATTTGTATATATGTATATATATTTTTTTCCCCTCTTAAGGGTATTCAAGCGCAGACAGTGACCAACTTCTTCCTCGCCTTTGAAGCACAGCTTTCAATTATTCCTGTCGTAAACAAGGTAAAAAGCTAGGAGCCGAACACTATCAGACTCCTTCAGTCCCGCAGCAGGTAAATCTGTGAACATCGCCGGCACTCCTGCTGTTCCTAGCACCGATCCCTCTATGAGCGGCTGTGCAGTAATGAAGGCAGGATTCACCCCAAACTTGCTCGTCTTTTTTTTCGATTTCCAGTTCTGGTAATTAGTTATACACATGTATATATCCAGTGGTCAACTCACAACCTGTGTATGGAAAATGAATTGTTTGCTGTATGCATCGCATTTGTAGGATGCACACTGTTCATTTCATTATGGAGCGGAGTAGGAGGAGACTTTCATTACTGTTCCCTTTACTTCCTCCCTGCTGATAGGAAATGCCATGCTGTTTGCTTGTGTCCTGTGATTACAGCAGCCTGCAACAGTTTTCAAGCGTGCACTTCCCGGCTCAGGCATCAAGCAGTAAATGATAAAATTAAAACGCTGCTATCCCTTTGTTAGTCACTTTTTTATCTTCTTCCCCCTTCTACGAATGCTGTAGTCCGTTATTCTAGAACTGCTCTAAAATGGTTCTCTCTAGAGTGTTGGGATTTGGGTTTAGGGTGGGTTAGGGAATTGAAGTTCAGATACTTTGTTCATGTTTTATACTATGGAATTACTATGTCATGTATGTTATTTGAAAGATGGAAAATTTGTATTTGGAGTTTTTCAATAAAAATTATTTGATTAAAAAAAAATCATGAAATTAAAATTCCTCTCGTTCTTGAGAAAGAATAGGATTTTTACTAAGAGGTAAATTGCACGTTCCTTGTTTTACAGGCACTTTACATTTTTGCTAGTTTTGTGCGATTACACAATCCCTTTTAAAGGCCAGTGCCAGTTGTACATCTCTCCCTAAACTCTTGTTCAGCACTATATTTTATGCCAGTTTTATTATATGGTTTCTAGATTTTGTCCAGCTTTGATAAATAATTAGTATTTATACTTTTGCTTTTAGGCTGCGTGCCCATGTTGCGGATTACAAGCGTTTTTGATGTGGAATTTCCGCAGCGGAAATGCTTGTAAAACGCATGGTAATCCGCACCCCATGGTCCCCAAGGGGATTCCGCAAGTTCTATGCACATGCTGCGGATTTTTCCGCAGCTTTTATGCTGCGTTCAAAAATCCGCAGCATGTCAATTAATTTTGCGTTTCCGCAAGCGGAATTGCCTTGTGCAATGCATTAAAAACGCAAGGCAATTCCGCATGTGGAAAACGCGAGATAAACGCATGAAAAACGCGCGATAAACGCGTGCGGAATTCCGCATGCGTTTTTCCAGGAGAGGACTTGCAGAAATGAAGCAGAAATTTTCTGCTTCATTTCTGCAACGTGGGCACATAGCCTGAGGCTGAGTTCACATGATGCGTTTTTCATGCGTTTCCGCGGCGTATTTGCAGTTGCGTAAACGCCGCGGAAACGCATGAAAAACGCATGGTAGAAGGGCAGCAATGTTCCCCAATTGAAATCCGCATGTGCAGGTTTGCCTTGGTTAAAACTGCACAATCCTTTACTGGACTGGTCTACTAATGAGATTAAGTCTTGGAGTCCTAAGTGCTATGATAAATGTTGTAATGGTCGCATTGCGGCTGTGGAAAAAGGGGAATTACCTGTACCTATTCAGGATTTTTGGAAGGTTTTTTCAGAGGAGGAGTCGCAAGTTTTACCTCCTCATAGGGACTATGATTGCACCATTGAGTTTGTTTCTGGAGCTACTCTTCCCAAGAGTCGCTTATTAAATCTGACTATCCCTGAAAGAAAGGCCTTGGAGGAATACATACAGACGAGCTTGGCTGCTGGTCACATTAGACCTTCTAAGTCGCCTGTGGCCGTTGGATTTTTCTTTGTTAAAAAAAAAGACGGTGGTTTACGTCCATGTCTGGACTTTCGTGAAATTAATAAGATAACCGTACGCAATTCCTACTCATTGCCGTTAATTCCAGACTTGTTTAACCAGTTAGTGGGGACCAAGTGGTTCTATAAAATTGATCTCCGGGGGGCATACAATTTGTTACGAATGAAGGAGGGTGATGAATGGAAAACTGCTTTTAACACTCCGGTAGGTCATTTTGTGAATCTGGTGATGCCCTTCGGTCTTACCAATGCACCCGCGTTTTTTCAGAACCTTATTAATGACATCCTGAGACCTTTGATTGGCAAGAATGTGGTTGTGTATTTGGATGACATTCTGATTTATTCACCAGATCTGGATTCCCATTGGCAGAGCGTACGTGAGGTGTTGCAGTTATTGAGTGATAATTCGCTTTTTGCTAAGCTGGAGAAATGTGAGTTCGCTGTGCAGAGAATTAGTTTTTTGGGCTACATTATCTCCAGCGAGGGCTTTGAGATGGACCCGGTGAAAGTTCAGGCTGTGCAGGAATGGCCTAGGCCTATTGGTTTGAAATCGATACAGAGATTTTTGGGTTTCGCCAATTATTACAGGAAATTCATTAAGAATTTTTCTATAATTGTTAAGCCACTGACTGATCTCACCAGGAAAGGTGCGAATACGGTCCAGTGGACTACTGAGGCCATTGAAGCTTTTGTGTATCTCAAGGAGAGGTTCAGTTCTGCACCCATCCTTATGCAGCCTGATGAGACCAAGCCTTTTTTGGTCGAGGTTGATGCTTCTTCGGTGGGGGTCGGTGCAGTTTTGTCTCAGGAGAACAAGGATGGAGTACATCCCTGTGATTTTTTTTCAAAAAAATTTTCAGAAACCGAACTTAATTACGATGTTGGTAATCGGGAATTGTTGCCTATTAAACTTGCGTTTGAACATTGGCATCATTTCTTGGAAAGTGCTAAATTTCCTGTTCACAGATCATAAGAATTTGATCTATCTGGATGCTGCCAAACGCTTGAATGCCCGTCAAGCTAGGTGGGCACTTTTTTTTTCTCGGTTTAATTTTTCTGTTACCTATATCCCTGGTACTAGGAATGTTAAAGCCGATGCTTTATCTCGCAGCTTTTCCCCCATGGTTGGTACCGAGGAGGAGGAGAGCATTTTACAGGAAGGAGTTGTGGTAGCAGCATTAGACTCTGTTTTGGAAGAAGGGATTCTGAAAGCCCAAGAGGATGCCCCATCTAACACTCCTCATGGGAGATTGTTTGTGCCTAGAAGCTCTAGGAGAGATTTGTTTGTGGGGTATCATGAGTCTTGGTTGGCAGGTCATCCAGGAATTTCTGGGACTAAGAGACTTATCAGTCGCAGTTTTTGGTGGCCCGGGTGGCAGAAGGAAGTCATCAAGTGGGTGCGTCAGTGTACGGTGTGTGCTAGGTCAAAGGCTTCCCATACCCCTGCTGCGGGGTTGCTTTGACCTCTGGAGGTTCCTAGTGCGCCTTGGACGCATTTGGCAATGGATTTTATTACTGACCTTCCTGTGTCCGAGGGTTTCACTGACATCTGGGTGGTCGTGGACCGTTTTAGCAAGATGTGTCATTTGGTTCCATTCATTAAGCTACCCTGCGCTAAGACACTCGCTAAGGCGTTTGTTAAGGAAATTGTCAGGCACCATGGCGTTCCCACCAACATTGTTTCTGATAGGAGACCTCAGTTTGTGGCTCGCTTTTGGCGTGCTTTTTGTGACAGGTTGGGAGTCCATTTGTCATTTTCGTCTGGTTATCATCCTGAGTCTAATGGACAGACTGAAAGAAAGAACCAGGATGTGGAACAGTTTTTGCGTTGATTTGTGGCAGACAATCAAGAGGGGTGGTCTGAGTTTCTGCCACTTGCAGAATTTGCTCTTAACAACCATACATCCTCCTCTGCTGGGTGTTCTTTTTTTGTTGTACTGGGAGACATCCGTCTTTTGGTTCGTTCTCCAAATTGCGGTCGGCGGTGCCGGAGGAGTAGAATTTTTCCGGTGACTTGGAGAGAGTTTGGACTAATGTACGTTGTAACCTTCAAGAGGCTAACAAAAAGTCCAAGAAGTATTTTAACAGGAAATGTAAAGAGGTTTTGTTTACTGTGGGTGACATGGTTTGGTTGTCCTCAAAGAATCTGCGATTGAGGATTTCCTCTAAAAAATTGGGTCCGAAGTTTGTGGGGCCTTTTAAGGTGCTTCAGGTGGTTAACCAGTCTGCTGTTAGGTTGGAGGTTCCCTCCTCCTGGAAGATTAATCCTGTGTTTCATGTTTCCTTGTTGAAAAAGGCTGATGTATCGGATAGGGAGGCCACTGTCACAGTTCCTCCGGTAGTGGAAGACGGCGAATATGAAATTTCTCGTATCCTGAATTCCAGAGAGCATAGAGGGAGATTGCAGTATCTCGTTGCTTGGAAAGGTTTCGGTCCCGAGGAATAACTCCTGGGTTAAGGCGGATGATGTCTCTGCCCCTAGACTTGTCAGAGCTTTCCACAGGAGATTTCCAGATAGGCCTGGGCCTGGAGGATCCGGAGGATCCTCATAAAAGAGGGGATACTGTTAGAACCCTCCTGTTTGTTTTTGTTTCTATCTTGTGTTTTGCGGTCACGTGACCATCTTCCTATTTATTCCAGCTCCACCCTTCTGGCCTTGCTAGACTTCAGTGTTGTTTAGACTGTCTTTCTAGCCAGGTGCTTTTGTGCCTATCTATCTCTAGTTTGCTTGGTCCTCTGGACCTCTAGTACTTTTGTCAGTTTTTCTTTTGCTCTGCAACAACTTCTGTTAGGAGGTGTCCCATTTTTGTCCCAGTCCTTAGTTCTTTTAGGGACCCCTTCCTTTCTCTATAGGTCTCCGTTCAGACTAGCCGAGGACGAAGGCGGGTCTGTTCACAAGGAACAGGTTGCCTGCTACAACGTAGGGACTCAGCTTAGTCTTACTGTGGGGACAGCTCTCCCCTTCTTTCCCTAGTTTATGTTGCAGATCATAATAATCTTGGATCTACTCATACTTAACAGACAGAACCTTCAGTGTTTCTCACTCACACACCACCTCCTCATCTCGCATCCTATCTGTCAGTGTTCCCCAAGGTTAAGTCATAGGACCCCTGCTCTTCTCCATCTACACCTTCGGCCTGGGACAGCTCATAGAGTCCCACGGCTTTCAGTATCATCTCTATGCTAACGACACACAGATTTACCTCTCTGGACCTGATATCACCTCCTTACTAACCAGAACCCCAAAATGTCTGTTCGCTATCTCATCCTTCTTCTCTGCTAGATTTCTAAAACTTAACATGGATAAAACAGAATTCATCATCTTTCCCCCATTTCACTCAGCCTCCCCATCTGACCTATCCATCAAAATCAATGGCTGTCCACTTTCCCCAGTCCCACAAGCTCGCTGCATCAGAGTAACCCTGGACTCTAACCTCTCCTTCAAGCCACATATCAAAGCCCTTTCCTCCTCCTGCCGACTCCAACTCAAAAACATGGATCCGCATATTCCTCAACCATGAATCTGCAAAAACACTAGTGCACGCCCTCATCATCTCCCGCCTCGACTACTACAACCTCCTGCTCTGTGGCCTCCCCGCTAACACTCCCGTACCCCTCCAATCTATCCTAAACTCTGCTGCCCGACTAATCCACCTGCCTTCCGCCTACTCCCCAGCCTCTCCTCTCTGTCAAATGCTTCACTGACTCCTCATTGCCCAGAGACTCCAGTTCAAAACCCTAACCGTGGCATACCAAGCCGTCCACTACCTGTCTCCTCCATACATCTGTGACCTAGTCTCCCGGTACACACCTACACGCAACCTACGATCCTCACAAGATCTCCTTCTCTACTCCCCTCTTATCGTTTCTTCTCACAATTGCATACAAGATTTCTCCCGTGCATCCCCCCTACTCTAGAACTCTCTACCCCAAAACATCAGACTCTCGTCTACCGTGGAAACCTTCTAAAGGAACCTGAAAACCCACCTCTTCCGAAAAGCCTACAACCTGCAGTAATCATTGCTCCACCACACCGCTGCATGACCAGCTCTACCCTCACCTACTGTATCCTCACCCATCCCTTGAAGATTGTGAGACATCGCAGGTAGGGTTCTCTCTCCTCCAGTACCAGTTTGCCATTGCGTTTTTGTTCAAGATTTTTGCAATTGTGTTTGCTATGTATACCCCCTTTTTCACATGTAATGCACCATGGAATAAATGGAGCTAGAATAATAAATAATAATAATAAAGTGCCACACACAGTGTCCTGGTATCTCATCCATGCTCTTTCTATTTTATCTTTCATTTGCAGAGATATTAGCAATGAAAGTATTTGGCGCCTAATGAGTTAAAAAAAATTAAGTCCAAGTAGATGTTATCAGAGTTTTCACTGGGGGTGCGAAATTCTTCTCCCTGCATGATGCTGACCAATTATAAGCAGACGACAACACTGAAAAGAAAGATGATCACATCCCCACCATAGCTTAGAGCAGATTTCTCAGTGTCTAAGATGTAAGGATACAGACCTGGTCTCCTGGGCTAACCTCCTGCATGATTAGAGCACACAACTGACTAATACCTTTCAGTTAAGGTCTCTGTGGGTGAAGGGGCAGCACAAGAGAGTTTAGTTGTGCAACATTACAAACCTTTCTAACAGCTTTCCTCCTCTTATGGCACTCTCACCTCTGCTGTTCTGCACCTATCCCAAACTGCCTGTCCAGAAATGAGAGCACAGTGTCAGTATCACACTTAGATCCGTTGTGCTCAACTTGTACTCATTCTGCAGTGAGATTAGAGCAGACTGTCATTGCATTTCACCATAGAAGTAACCCAGAACACACTGCTCCTGTGTGAGGTGTAATAACAGCCTAATATCACTGCAGAAAGAATACAAGTTGCTTGAGCACAGAAGACATAAGTGTGATACTGGCACACTCCATAATCAGGAGAGTCAATAAAAGGGTTTGTAATGTGACACAGAGAAACTCAGCTGTGCGGCTCCTTCCTTGTCTAAGAGCTGTTACCTCTGCTTTCTAATCATGCAGAAGGTTAGACCAGGAGATCAGGACTCTCCATCATTACACATCTTAGGCTAGGTTCCCACGATGAGCTTTTGGTGAGTTTTTGATGTTGCAGAATTTCTGCACCCATTAAGATAGGTTACTTGCATTATTTCTAAAATATGCAGCGTAAAAACTCACTAAAAACTCATAGTGAGAACGTAGCTTTATACCCTAAGAAACCCGCTTTGAGCTATGGTGGGGGCGTGTTCTTCTTTTCTTTGAGTGTTGCTGCTTGCTTATGATTGGTCAGCATCATACTGGAGAAATCTGCAGCATATTTAAGGATTTCTCACAAGCCTCATTCGGGTAAGGCTGGGTGCCCACGTAGCGTTTTTCAAGCGTTTATGCTGCGGAATTTCCGCAGCATAAACGCTTGTGAAACGCTAGGTAATCCGCACCCCATGGTCCCCAAGGGGATTCCGCATGTTCTATGCACATGTTTCGGATTTTTCCGCAGCGTTTATGCTGCGTACAAAAATCCGCAGCATGTCATTTAATTTTGCAGAAGCGCAGCGGAACTCCCGCCATTGACTTGCATTGAGACGCATAGAAACCGCGACTGTACATTTTTACAAGCGGCTTCTATGCGTCTCTATGTGCGGATGGTACCCAGTTCTGGAGGAGAGGAGACTCTCATCCAGACCTGGGTACCATTGTACCTGTAAAAAAAGAATAAAAAAACAAATAAAGTTTATATTCACCTGTCCGGCGGCTTCTCTCTGAATGCCGACATCGCTTGAGGACCTGCGGTGACGTCACAGTCATGTGACCGCAGGCCCTTCACCGCTCTGTCTCGCGATATGCCGGCATCCAGGAACCAGACAGGAAGCAGCGCTGCAGCCACGTCGGGCATCAGGGGTGAGTATAGCTTTATTTGTTTTCATTTTTACGGTTCACACTATATAAATCCATGCTGTTTCCATGAATTTATACAGTGTGACCTAGTTGTCAAGCACTTTCCAAGTGATGCTAAAATCGCCTGGAAAGCGCTTGTCAATCTGCATGCGTTTTTTCTGCCAGGGAGATGCAGAAATGCTGCAGAAATTTTCTGCTTCATTTCTGCATCGTGGGCACATAGCCTAAATGCAAAAAGGTAAATAAAATTACCAAAATTTCCACAACAAAAGTGTAGCTCTACCTACAGCGTATTCACACCCAGACTATAAGATTATGGCCGGTCTCTGGGTGGTGTTTTTTTACACAGTAGTCAGAACCTACAACATTGTGGTGCCGTGCATTACATGGGCTATACTAAGGGAGCGCCTGTCAGCATAGAGCGAATACGTCCATATACCGACCAGCAGAAAGTGTAAGAGAAGAACTATAGAAGGATGGACCATAGTGGAGCATTCCGGACTGGAGCAACATAAGGAGCCAGAAGGCTTCCCCCCGGTATTCCATGCTATGTGCTCCTTATAAAGAGACATCTCTCCATAGACCCCTCTGTGAAGACCACCCCCTTATCCAGATGATACATTCTCACTTCCACCATATATAATGCATACTGGCCATTTTATTTTTTTTTTCAGAAAATCCCCAATTTTGGGTCGTCAGCTGAAAAAGAAGAAATGCTTTACACCAGTGCTGGGAACCTATGGCAGCGTGCAGAGGGGGCAGCAGAGCCCTCCTGGGGGGCACCATGGCCGCAGCACTAGCGCTACTGGATCGGGCCGGCGGGGAGAACTCTGAGCCGCCGAGTGCCGGCACCAGCTCCGCCACTGCAGCTAGATGTGCGATCTCTCTCGGACGGAAACACATCGAGCTGAAGTGTATTGCAGCGCACGAACTAGCCAGGCCCGTACGCTGCAATACACGCTGCCGGCCAATCAGAGGCCAGCGGCTGCCGGCCAATCAGAGGCCAGCATGACGTCGGCCGGTCAATCAGAGGCCAGCGGCTTCCTTCCAATCAGAGGCCAACATGAATTCGGCCGGCCAATCAGAGGCCTGCGGCTTCTAGCCAATCAGAGACCAGCATGACGTTGGCCGGCCAATCAGAGGCTAGCGACTTCCGGACAATCAGAAGCGGCTGCCGGCAAATCAGAGGCCAGCATGACGTCGGCTGGCCAATCAGAGGCCAGCGGTCGCTGGCCTCTGATTGGCAGGCAGCGTGTACTGCAGCGCGCACGGACCTGGCTAGTACGTGCGCTGCAATACACTTCAGCTAGATGTGCCGACTACAGGAGAGGATGCTGCGTGGGAGAAGAAGGAAGGTGAGGAGGAGGGTTTATTATGTGTTTTTTTTTTTTTTTTAATATGGGATGCACAATGGCTGGGGGGGAGAGGGAGCATGTATACCAGGACTGAGGGGAGGGCCAGCATATATACCAGGATTGAGGGGAGGGCCAGCATATATACAAGGATTGAGGGGAGGGCCAGCATATATACGAGGATTGAGGGGAGGGCCAGCATATATACCAGTATTGAGGGGAGGGCCAGCATATACACCAGGATTGAGGGGAGGGCCAGCATATATACCAGGATTGAGGGGAGGGCCAGCATATATACCAGGATTGAGGGGAGGGCAGCATATATACCAGGATTGAGGGGAGGGCCAGCATTTATACCAGGATTGAGGGGAGGGCCAGCATATATACCAGGATTGAGGGGAGGGCCAGCATATATACCAGGATTGAGGGGAGGGCCAGCATATATACCAGGATTGAGGAGAGGGACAGCATATATACCAGGATTGAAGGGAGGGCCAGCATATATACGAGGATTGAGGGGAGGGCCAGCATATATACGAGGATTGAGAGGAGGGCCAGCATATATACCAGGATTGAGGGGAGGGCCAGCATATATACCAGGATTAAGGGGAGGGCCAGCATATATACGAGGATTGAGGGGAGGGCCAGCATATATACGAGGATTGAGGGGAGGGCCAGCATATATACGAGGATTGAGGGGAGGGCCAGCATATATACCAGTATTGAGGGGAGGGCCAGCATATACACCAGGATTGAGGGGAGGGCCAGCATATATACCAGGATTGAGGGGAGGGCCAGCATATATACCAGGATTGAGGGGAGAGCAGCATATATACCAGGATTGAGGGGAGGGCCAGCATTTATACCAGGATTGAGGGGAGGGCCAGCATATATACCAGGATTGAGGGGAGGGCCAGCATATATACCAGGATTGAGGGGAGGGCCAGCATATATACCAGGATTGAGGAGAGGGCCAGCATATATACCAGGATTGAAGGGAGGGCCAGCATATATACCAGGATTGAGGGGAGGGCCAGCATATATACCAGGATTGAGGGGAGGGCCAGCATATATACCAGGATTGAGGGGAGGGCCAGCATATACACCAGGATTGAGGGGAGGGCCAGCATATATACCAGGATTGAGGGGAGGGCAGCATATATACCAGGATTGAGGGGAGGGCCAGCATATATACCAGGATTGAGGGGAGGGCCAGCATATATACCAGGATTGAGGGGAGGGCAGCATATATACCAGGATTGAGGGGAGGGCCAGCATATATACCAGGATTGAGGGGAGGGCCAGCATATATACCAGGATTGAGGGGAGGGCCAGCATATATACCAGGATTGAGGAGAGGGCCAGCATATATACCAGGATTGAAGAGAGGGCCAGCATATATACCAGGATTGAGGGGAGGGCCAGCATATATACCAGGATTGAGGGGAGGGCCAGCATATATACGAGGATTGAGGGGAGGGCCAGCATATATACCAGTATTGAGGGGAGGGCCAGCATATACACCAGGATTGAGGGGAGGGCCAGCATATATACCAGGATTGAGGGGAGGGCCAGCATATATACCAGGATTGAGGGGAGGGCAGCATATATACCAGGATTGAGGGGAGGGCCAGCATTTATACCAGGATTGAGGGGAGGGCCAGCATATATACCAGGATTGAGGGGAGGGCCAGCATATATACCAGGATTGAGGGGAGGGCCAGCATATATACCAGGATTGAGGAGAGGGCCAGCATATATACCAGGATTGAAGGGAGGGCCAGCATATATACCAGGATTGAGGGGAGGGCCAGCATATATACCAGGATTGAGGGGAGGGCCAGCATATATACCAGGATTGAGGGGAGGGCCAGCATATACACCAGGATTGAGGGGAGGGCCAGCATATATACCAGGATTGAGGGGAGGGCAGCATATATACCAGGATTGAGGGGAGATCCAGCATATATACCAGGATTGAGGGGAGGGCCAGCATATATACCAGGATTGAGGGGAGGGCCAGCATATATACCAGGATTGAGGGGAGGGCCAGCATTTATACCAGGATTGAGGGGAGGGCCAGCATATATACCAGGATTGAGGGGAGGGCCAGCATATATACCAGGATTGAGGAGAGGGCCAGCATATATACCAGGATTGAAGAGAGGGCCAGCATATATACCAGGATTGAAGGGAGGGCCAGCATATATACCAGGATTGAGGGGAGGGCCAGCATATATACCAGGATTGAAGGGAGGGCCAGCATATATACCAGGATTGAGGGGAGGGCAGCATTTATACCAGGATTGAGGGGAGGGCCAGCATATATACCAGGATTGAGGGGAGGGCCAGCATATATACCAGGATTGAGGAGAGGGCCAGCATATATACCAGGATTGAAGAGAGGGCCAGCATATATACCAGGATTGAAGGGAGGGCCAGCATATATACCAGGATTGAGGGGAGGGCCAGCATATATACCAGGATTGAGGGGAGGGCCAGCATATATACCAGGATTGAGGGGAGGGCCAGCATATATACCAGGATTGAGGGGAGGGCCAGCATATACACCAGGATTGAGGGGAGGGCCAGCATATATACCAGGATTGAGGGGAGGGCAGCATATATACCAGGATTGAGGGGAGGGCCAGCATATATACCAGGATTGAGGGGAGGGCCAGCATATATACCAGGATTGAGGGGAGGGCAGCATATATACCAGGATTGAGGGGAGGGCCAGCATTTATACCAGGATTGAGGGGAGGGCCAGCATATATACCAGGATTGAGGGGAGGGCCAGCATATATACCAGGATTGAGGAGATGGCCAGCATATATACCAGGATTGAAGAGAGGGCCAGCATATATACCAGGATTAAAGGGAGGGCCAGCATATATACCAGGATTGAGGGGAGGGCCAGCATATATACCAGGATTGAAGGGAGGGCCAGCATATATACCAGGATTGAGGGGAGGGCCAGCATATATACCAGGATTGAAGGGAGGGCCAGCATATATACCAGGATTGAGGGAAGGCCCACCATATATACCAGGATTGAGGGGAGGGCCAGCATATATACCAGGATTGAGGGGGGGCAGCATATATACCAGGATTGAGGGGAGGGGCAGCATATATACCAGGATTGAGGAGAGGGCCAGCATATATACCAGGATTGAAGAGAGGGCCAGTATATATACCAGGATTAAAGGGAGGGCCAGCATATATACCAGGATTGAGGGGAGGGCCAGCATATATACCAGGATTGAAGGGAGGGCCAGCATATATACCAGGATTCAGGGGAGGGCCAGCATATATACCAGGATTGAGGGGAGGGCCGGCATATATACCAGGATTGAGGGGAGGGCCTGCATATATACCAGGATTGACGGGAGGGCCAGCATATATACCAGGATTGAGGGGAGGGCCAGCACATATACCAGGATTGAGGGGGGGGCAGCATATATACCAGGATTGAGGGGGGGCCAACATATATGTCAGGATTGAGGGGAGGGCCAGCATATATACCAGGATTGAGGGGAGGGCCAGCATACATACCCGGATTGAGGGGGGGGCCAGCACATATACCAGGATTGAGGGGAGGGCCAGCATATATACCAGGATTGAGGGGAGGGCCAGCACATATACCAGGATTGAGGGGAGGGCCAGCATATATACCAGGATTGAGGGGAGGGCCAGCATATATACCAGGATGTGGGCGAGCACATTCTTTATTTCTGCAGTCTCTTACCCCTGCTCCTGTCTGTGGTTGCTCTATGCTGCCCTCGCCTGCTCTTTGTATCAGTTGTTTGTATCAGTAAAACCTCAATATTTAGGATAAATTGCCGTGTTGGCACTTGGCGATAAATAAGTGGGTTTTGGATTGCAGTTTGGGCACTCGGTCTCTAAAAGATTCGCCATCACTGTTTTAAACCAATCAATGTGCAAATATCAACATTTTTGAGAAAATACAATACATTTGATCAGATGTCAAAAAATATTCCAGAAAAAAAAAATTGTGATCAGAAATCATAAAGAAAAATTAACTCTTTAATACCATTTTTACCAAAAATACATTGTAAAAAAAAAGAAGTGTAATTTTCTACAGTACAATATTTATTTCTATTTTTCTCAAATGAATTGTCATTTTAGGCCCCCCAAAAATTGAAAATCAATGTAAAAAGTGTATTTTAATACAATAAAAAAAATCAGGGTAATTGTTCAGTTGTATTGCCAGTTTTACAGCACGACCCGTAGCGATTTACGATCCCACAGGCCGATGAGCTACAATCTTCCTGAGAAAGGATTCATCAATGTATCAGATGCTTTCTTGCATGTTTCTACATGGAGCAATACACATATGTTCCATGTCCCTTCCTCTAAGAAACCTTCAATGAACCCTGATAGGATCTACAGAGAATAGACAAGACGTCCTTTACAGTGTTACACACTTACTCCATACTCAGTCTAATTTCATCATTCATTTTACTTTCTGCTTATAAATGCATTCATTAAAATAATGAATATCTGCATTGAGGACAGTAGAAGAACGAGTTTGTGTTTGTTCATCAAGATGCATTATCTTGGTTTCGTCTTGGCACTGTTAACTGTTGGTAGGTAGGCAGAGTACTGGAGAGGTTGCTCCCGTCGTTCAGAGAGTTGCTCCGGTGCGGTGTTCTGTTGGTAGACTGACCGCTTTGTTGGTTTGCTATCAGGTGGTGAATCATATCGGTTATGAGATTGAGTTTATGATCCATTTGAGTTACCTACAAATATATAAAAAAAAATTCAAACAAAGAAAATAGCATAGATACAGACCACACTCCATACACATTTTACACTACCCATGAGCGCTGCCTGATATTGTAGCTTATCCCTAACCAAATCAATGGGGCACTGAGTTGCAATACCAGACACACCCCATGGACAAGAGAGGCACAGTTTTGGGGAGAAATAAAGTAGATTGATCCTTTAATGCAATATTGGTTAGCCATTTAGACATTGTTGTTTTAATTGAAAACTATAGTTGGTGCGATTCGTTTCGCAGCACTGGGTCCATCAGCCACGTCAGTAATCTTTGGATGCTGGACAGGAGCCTCAAGACCTGCCTTCTACCTTCCAAGATCCCTGCTTCTCTTCTGATTAGCTGCATCTTTATGGTTACAGCATGATGCATATGTGACATTGCATCAGGCCGGCTAATCAGTAGAACAGCTGTGGATGCCGGGATGTAGGAGGTGGTTCTCAGGGCTCCGATGCAGCCGTCACAGATTATGGATGTGGCTGATGGACTGGGTCCTGCGAATTGACTCGCACCAACTCTATTGGAAACCTTTGTCAGATTGAACTACTTAATGAACTCAGAAAGAGCTTTCTGTCCACATCCATGAAAGTAGTAGCCAACACTTAAAGGGGTTTTCTACTACTCGGACATCTCCTTCTCCATATATATATTTTTGCCCTCAGTAAAATAATAACACCTATACTCCCTTCCAGTGTTCCAGCCGTGTCGGCATTGGCTCTCCTTGGGATCACGTGACATTGTTATGTCAAGTGATCCCTGCTGCCAATCAGCGCTGGCTTCACTCTTCCTGCCTCCAGTTATAGCACATACCTGTACATCCGGAGGAAGTAAGAGCAGCAACATCTCTCACTTCCTCTGGATGTATGCAAGTTGGCCAAAGGCGGGGAGAGTAAAGTCAGCACTGATTGCCCCTAGGAATCATGAGACATAATGTCATGCTGTCACGCAAGGTGTGGGAAAGACTAAGTGCAACACAAAGGGAAAACGGAAAGGGAACCCAGACTAGGGAAAGTGGGGAGTGGAGAACTCCTAGGCTGATCTAGTGTCACCCTGTCTCCACTAATGTCCCTTTATTGGTTCTTCACCAATCGCCGCACGCATACCTCAGCCTGTCTATCCCTGGCATTAGGCTCAGGCTAGGGAACAGAAAGGATGAGCACTAGTTGATCCCCACTGAACACTAAAGACAACAAGGGGGGACAAACAAGGGAAAATCGCTTAGCTTTACTCGACTCCAGACAAATGCGCACACGTTCTCTAGCACCAGAGAGATAGAAGTACTGCTCTTGCTCAAGCCTTCACAAGGGGCAATGAATATCGCTGGCACCTCCCTCTGGCTCACAACAGGTATTTATACATCCAGGCCAGGGTGTTAATTAGCCCGAGGAAGCTAGCCCCTGGGTCCTAGAGATACATATTCTAAGAAGTTGTCTGTAAGGCCAAATGAAGAGATCTCCTGCAACCAACTGCAGGATGACTGTCTGTCACTTCTGACACACCCATGACACACGCAATCCCCAGGAGAGCCAGTGCAGACACCGCTGGAATAGTGCTGGCACTGGAGGTGAGTATAGGTGTTATTATTTTACTGGGGGACACACATATGGATTGAGAAGGAGTTGTCTGAGTAATGGAAAACCCCTTTAAGCCTCCATACACAATAGACTAAGCTAATAGTCTAAGGGGACATCCAGACTCTTCCCTGACAGATGAGGTCAGAGGAGGTAAAATTCAAACTGCCTGACCCTTAATGGCCGACCCTTTTGTTATTCAGGTGATAAGCTGCTGCCAGAGCCGTTTGGCAGTGATTTTCACAGTTCTCCACTTTGAAAACACATGAACATTTAACCAAGCCAAACCTTCTCGTGTATGAGAGTTGGGAGAGGTAGTGGACGGCCGAACCAGCAATCAACTTTCAGTTATTGTGTGTGGCCACCTTAACTTGTGTGTGCAAGTCACAGATGACCACAGGTATTTAGACTCTTTGCAGTGTATGAGCAGCGCTGTAGAATTGGTGTCTGGATGCACCATTATGTATTTTACACTTTTTCAGAGAGTGAGGAATATTCTGTATGTAGTATGTGGTAATTGTCTGTATATCCTGTACTCCATGTGTGTATGTGTAAGTAGTAGCTGTGCATAATATAAATATATATGGTTTTATCTTATTTTCTTACCTTGTCCTCGACACGGTTCAATCTTGACCCAATTGTATTAGTGCCTCGATCTTTCACTTTATCTGGAAATAAATAAAAGTAAAAAAAAGTCATTTTTAAATTTACTATTAGAAATTAGCATTTTTTGGGTCCACTGGCATTCAACCAAATTTGTGAAACTGTTTACGATTTACAGTTCAGAGAATATAACATGAGAAACGATTTACCTATTTTTCCACAAAGCGATGAAATATGGCATCCTTATTCTGGACAACCTCTTAAAAAAAGGCTTTCCCATTGTTACAAATGACGGCATGTTGCTTGGATTTGCTATCATATGGTGTCAGATTATTACCATTACTATTGTTAATTTCTCTAAAACATAGCATTTATTCCATTTCATAGTGGTAGGAAGTGGAATCTATCCAGAAAGAAACAGTGAGGGCTTCCCCAATGACTGGTCCAGTCTGTAAGAAAGGGAAAAAACACTGGTGTAATCAAAAAGTATTTTTATTGAAGAGAAATTCTACCCAAAACTTGCAAACTGTCTCTTCCAGTGCCACCTATTGGAAGTAGCAATCCTCAAAGTCAATATCAACCTTTTAACAAGCCTTGCCACATGATTTAGGATAAATGGCAAACTAGAATCTCAATTTGCAGCCATGGTGTTTCGGGGTGTTGCCCCTCAGCAGTGTAAAGCATGAGATCTGATTTAGCTGTGTGAGAGACTTCAGAAGGAAAAACTTTACCCCTTAGATCCTAGTGAGGAGAGTGAAATGCCAGAGTAAGGAGGCTTATAAACCATGCAATGGCTCCCCGGGGAGCTTACGAGCCTCCTTACACTGGCATTTTTTAGACAAATCATCTTACTTTTCCTCTAAGGATTCAATTTTCTTCCTTTTTTTCTATTATTTTATCACTGTTGATGACTCCCACTGATTTGCTATAGCAATGAGATGTGCACATATATACATATATACAGTTGAAACCAGAAGTTTACATACACTATATAAAAAGACACATATGCATGTTTTTCTCAAAATCTGACATGAAATAAGAATAAACCTTTCCCGTTTTAGGTCAATTAGGATTACCATAATTTTTAATATTTGCCAAATGTTAGAATAATAAGAAAGATAATGTTTTAACCACTTCGCTCCAGAGCCTGTTTTTGCCTTCGTGACCGGGCCAATTTTTTCAATTCTGACCACTGTCACTTTATGAAGTAATTACTCTGGAACGCTTCAACGGATTCCCCTGATTCTGAGATTGTTTTTTCGTGACATATTGTACTTCATGATAGTGGTAAAATTTCTTTGATATCACTTGCGTTTATTTGTGAAAAAATCGGAAATTTGGCAAAAATTTTGAAAATTTTGCAATTTTCAAACTTTGAATTTTCATGCCCTTAAATCAGAGAGATATGTCACACAAAATAGTTAATAAATAACATTTCCCACATGTCTACTTTACATCAGCACAATTTTGGAACCAAAATTTTTTTTTTGTTAGGGAGCTATAAGGGTTAAAAGTTGACCAGCGATTTCTCATTTTTCCAACAAAATTTACAAAAACATTTTTTTAGGGACCACATCATATTTGAAGTCACTTTGAGGGGTCTTTATGACAGAAAATACCCAAAAGTGACACCATTCTAAAAACTGCACCCCTCAAGGTGCTCAAAACCACATTCAAGAACTTTATTAACCCTTCAGGTGCTTCACAGGAATTTTTGGAATGTGGAAGAAAAAAATGAACATTTAACTTTTTTCACAAAAATGTTACTTTAGACCTAATTTTTTTTATTTTCACAGGGGTAACAGGAAAAAATGGACCCCAAAATTTTTTGTGCAATTTCTCTTGAGCGCGCTAATACCCCATATGTGAGGGAAAACCACTGTTTGGGCGCACTGCAGGGCTCGGAAGGGAAGGAGCGCCATTAGACTTTTTGAATGTAAAATTTGTCTGAATAATTAGCAGACGCCATGTTGCGTTTGGAGAGCCCCTGATGTTCCTAAACAGTGGAAACCTCCCACAAGTGACACCATTTTGGAAACTAGACCCCTTAGGGAACATATCTAGATGTGAGGTGAGCACCTTGAACCCCAAGGTGCTTCACAGAAGTTTATAATATTGAGCTGTAAAAATAAAATTTTCACATTTTTCCCACAAAAACGTTTTATATCCCTTAATTTTGCATTATCATAAGGGTAATAGGATAAATTGCACCATGAAATTTATTGTGCAGTTTCTCCTGAACACGCCGATACCCCATATGTGGAGGCAAACCACTGTTTGGGCGCACGGCAGGGTTTGAAAGGGAAGGAGCTCCATTTGACTTTTTGAATGTAAAATTTGTTTGAATAATTAGCGGACGCCATGTTGCATTTGGGGAGCCCCTGATGTGCCTAAACAGTGGAAACCCCCCACAAGTGACACCATTTTGGATACTAGACCCCTTAGGGAACTTATCTAGATGTGTGGTGAGCACCTTGAACCCCAAGGTGCTTCACAGAAGTTTATAATATTGAGCTGTAAAAATAAAATTTTCACATTTTTCCCACAAAACCGTTTTTCATCCCTTAATTTTGCATTATCATAAGGGTAATAGGATAAATTGCACCATGAAATTTGTTGTGCAATTTCTCCTGAACACGCCGATACCCAATATGTGGAGGCAAATTACTGTTTGGGCGCATGGCAGGGTTTGAAAGGGAAGGAGCGCCATTTGACTTTTTGAATGGAAAATTTGTTTGAATAATTAGCAGACGCCATGTCGCATTTGGGGGGCCCCTAATGTGCCTAAACAGTGGAAACCCCCCACAAGTGCCACCATTTTGGAAACTAGACCCCTTAGGAAACTTATCTAGATGTTGGTGAGCACCTTGCACCCCAAGTGCTTCACAGAAGTTTATAATATTGAGCCGTAAAAATACAATTTTCCCACAAAAAATGTTTTTCATTCCCTAATTTTGCATTATCATAAGGGTAACAGGATAAATTGCACCATGAAATTTGTTGTGCAATTTCTCCTGAGTACGCCGATACCCCATATGTGGGGGAAAAGCACTGCTTTGGTGTACGGCAGGGTTCGGAAGAGAAAGGAGCGCTATGTTGGCTGGGATAGGTGGCAGACACCATGTCACATTTGAAGAGTCGCTGACATGCCTAAACAGCAGAAACCCCCACAAGTGACCCCGTTTTGTAATCTACATCTCTCAAGGAATTCATCTAGGGAAGTAGTGAGTATTTTTTAATTTTTAAATTCATACCATTGGGCAGTGAAAAAAGCATAATTATATTTTTACCACAAAAAAATGTTTTACCCTCAGATTTTACATTTTCACACAGGGCAATGGGTAAAAATGGTGCCGAAATGTGTCACACAATTTCTACTAAAAGTGGCAATACCCCATATGTGGATGTATTGTACCGCTCAGCCATACGGCGAGATCTGGGGGGACGGAGTGCTATTTGACAATTGGAGAACAAATTATTGTAGAATAGGCATTTGAATTTGGGAGCACAACATTTTCTGAATTTCTTTTGGGGGGCAAGGGCCATTTCGCTTTTCCAGAGCCTTTCTGCTACCAGTAACTTGGAAGTCCCTTATATTTTTAACAGATGACGGACCTGAGTGGGGACTAGCTTTTTTTGAGGACTGAGTTGAAGCTTTTATTGGGAACATTTTACGTAACATTTATCCGGCGCTCTAGGCTGAGCACTTACATCGGGGTTTCCATCTAAATTTCCAAGTGATGTAATTCAGATGAAACCCCTGTGGGATCCATTCACTATAATGAGGCAGCAGAGTTACTCTGGACTCCGTCTGGCCTCTGTTTAGCGGTGTCCTTTTTTTCAGAAGTGCACAAAACTGTGGCCAACCGCACTTTTATGCACGCCTAAAACAAATGACACCGTGGGATCCCAGGCCAGACGGCATCCACAGTGGCCTATATCTGCCTCATTAGAGGGAATCTTCCGTCATGGGTTTTGTCTGAATCACGTATTTGAGAGATTTACACGGAAACTCTGGTGTAAGTGCTCAGCGCAGAGCGCAGGATAAATGTGGGCAGAGCCTTACTGCGATCTTTGGGGACATAATAAACAAATCAGTAGCCGGTGAAGAATTGGTTTTATTTATTTTTTACTCAATTCCTCGTGTGATATAACTGATTAGATTACTTTATTCTTCGGGTCGGTGTGATTACAGCGATACCAGAATCATATCGGGTTTTTATGATTGACAGCTGTCACAGACTAAAAGACGCTTTTTTTTGCAAAATCTAGTTTTTGCATCACCATATTTTGAGAGCTATAATTTTTCCATATTTTGGCTGACAGAGTCATGTGATGGCTTGTTTTTTGCGGGACGAGTTGACATTTTTATTGGTACCATTTTTGGGTACGTGACATTTTTTGATCGCTTTCTATTCCGTTTTTTGGGAGGTAAAATTAACAAAAACCAACAATTCAGGAATTGTTTTTTGAGGGTTTTTTTTTATGCCGTTCTGCGTGTGGTAAAAGTGATCAGGCAGCGTTATTCTTCGGGTCAGTACATTTACAGCGATGCTACACTTACTGTATTTTTTTTATTTTTTGGCGCTTTTACACAATAAAACAATTTTATAGAAAAAAATATATTTTTTTCATTGCTTTATTCTGAGCGCTATAACTTTTTTATTTTTCGGCTGATGGAGCTGTATGGCGGCTTTTTTTTTGCGGAACAAAATGACGTTTTCAGCGGTACCATTTTTATTTCTATTTTGCTTTTTGATCGCATTTTTTTCCACTTTTTGTTTGGCGATATGATGAAAAAGCATATTTTTTTGCCCCGTTTTTTATTTATTTTTATTACGGTGTGCAGAGAAGGAGTTAATTAGTGTGACACTTTTATAGCTTGGGTTGTTTCGGACGCGGTGATACCAAATATGTGTACTTTTTTTGGTTTTGTAAAAATATACGGATTTATTGGTTTAATATTTTATTTATTTTTTATTTATTTTGTGATTTTTTTTTAACAGTTTAAAAACTTTTTTTTTACTTTTTTTTACATTTTTACTTAGTCCCTGTATGGGACATTAATTTTTATTTTTCTGATCACTGATCTCATGTAATGTAATAGACATGTATTACATTACATGAGATCTTTGCTGACTGTTTCACACCGTGTCTCCTGCCAGGCTTCAGCTGCAGGCTGAGCCAGGCAGGACACCATATATGGCAGATCTGGAGGTGGTCATGTGACCTCCAGCTGCCATAGCTACCCCAGGTCCTGGAAGGTATCAGGGGTCGTCGGAGAGGTAAGTAAGACGACCCCCTCTCCTCTGTCTATCTTCTATATGCCGCGATCACTATAGATCGCGGCATATAGAACATAGCAAAGGGTTAACATCACTGGGACCTGATCCAATCAGGTCCCGATGATGTCCCCTGTCAGAGCTAACGCTCTGCACCGGAATCGCAGCGCTTGCAGGACCCTGGGGGTCCTGAGCGCTGCGAGACCACCCACCGTTTTTAAACGTCGGCGCTGCACAGAGCCCAGCAAGCGCCGACGTTTATCTACAGTGGGCGGTCGGGAACCGGTTAAATAATTTGCCTGCTCCAGTGGTTTTGGGGTTACCTTGGTTAAAATTGCACAATCCTGTACTGGACTGGTCTACCAATGAAATTAAGTCTTGGAGTCCTAAGTGTTATGATAGATGTTGTAACGGTCGCATTGCTGCTGTGGAAAGAGGGGAATTACCTGTACCTATTCAGGATTTTTGGAAGGTTTTTTCAGAGGAGGAGTTGCAAGTTTTGCCTCCTCATAGGGACTATGATTGTACTATTGAGTTTGTCCCTGGAGCTACTCTTCCCAAGAGTCGCTTATTTAATCTTGCTATCCCTGAGAGAAAGGCCTTGGAGGAATACATACAGACAAGCTTGGCCGCCGGTCACATTAGACCTTCTAAGTCACCTGTGGTTGTTGGATTTTTTTTTGGAAAAAAAAAGGACGGCGGTTTAAGTCCATGTCTGGACTTTCGCGAAATTAATAAAATTACAGTACGCAATTCCTACCCACTGCCATTAATTCCTGACTTGTTCAACCAGTTAGTGGGGGCCAAGTGGTTCTCTAAGATTGATCTCCGGGGGGCATACAATTTGTTACGTATGAAGGAAGGTGATGAGTGGAAAACTGCTTTTAACACTCCAGTGGGTCATTTTGAGAATCTGGTTATGCCCTTTGGTCTTACCAACGCACCAGCTTTTTTTCAGAACCTTATTAATGACATCCTAAGACCGTTGATCGGTAAGAATGTGGTGTTGTATTTGGATGACATTTTGATTTTTGCGCCGGATCTGGAGTCTCATTGGCAGAGCGCACGTGAGGTATTGCAGTTGTTAAGCGACAATTCACTTTTTGCTAAGCTGGAGAAATGTGAGTTCGCTGTGCAGAGAATTAGTTTTTTGGGCTACATTATCTCCAGTGAGGGCTTTGAGATGGATCCGGTGAAGGTTCAGGCGGTGCAGGAATGGCCTAGGCCTATTAGTTTGAAACCAATACAGAGATTTTTGGGTTTCGCCAATTATTGCAGAAAATTCATTAAGAATTTTTCTATAATTGTTAAGCCGCTGACCGATCTCACCAGGAAAGGTGCGAATACGGTTCAGTGGACTACTGAGGCCATTGAAGCTTTTGTGTATCTCAAGGAGAGGTTCAGTTCTGCCCCCATCCTTATGCAGCCTGATGAGACCAAGCCTTTTTTGGTCGAGGTTGATGCTTCTTCGGTGGGGGTCGGTGCTGTTTTGTCTCAGGAAAACAAGGATGGAGTACATCCCTGTGCTTTTTTTTTCAAAAAAATTTTCTGAGACCGAACTTAATTACGATGTCGGTAATCGGGAATTGCTGGCGATTAAACTCGCATTTGAACATTGGCGTCATCTCTTGGAAGGTGCTAAATTTACCATTCAGGTTTTTACTGATCGTAAGAATCTGATCTATCTTGATGCTGCCAAGCGCTTGAATGCCCGTCAAGCTAGGTGGGCACTTTTTTTTTTCGCGGTTTAATTTTTCTGTTACTTACATCCCGTGTACCAAGAATGTAAAAGCTGATGCTTTATCTCGCAGTTTTTCTCCCATGGTTGGTACCGAGGAGGAGGAGAGCATTTTACAGGAAGGTGTTGTGATAGCAGCATTGGACTCCGTTTTGGAAGATGGGATTCTGAAAGCCCAGGAGGATGCCCCATCTAACACTCCCCATGGAAGGTTGTTTGTGCCTAGGAACTTTATGAGAGATTTCTTTGTGGAGTGTCATAAGTCTCGGTTGGCAGGTCATCCAGGAATTTCGGAGACTAAGAGACTTGTAGGTCGCAGTTTTTGGTGGCCTGGGTGGCAGAAGGAAGTCATTAAGTGGGTGCGTCAATGTACTGTGTGTGCTAGATCTAAGTCTTCACATGCTCCTGCTGCGGGGTTGCTTTGCCCTCTGGAGGTTCCTAGTGCTCCTTGGACGCATCTTGCTATGGATTTTATTACTGACCTTCCTGCCTCTGAGGGTTTCACTGTTATCTGGGTGGTCGTGGACCGTTTTAGCAAGATGTGTCACTTGGTTCCCTTCATCAAACTGCCCTGCGCCAGGACACTCGCTAAGGCTTTTGTTAAAGAAATTGTCAGGCTCCATGGCGTTACTTCCGACATTGTTTCCGATAGGGGACCTCAGTTCGTGGATCGTTTTTGGCGTGCCTTTTGTGACAGGTTGGGAGTCCATTTGTCATTTTCGTCTGGTTATCATCCTGAGTCTAATGGACAGACAGAAAGAAAGAACCAGGATGTTGAACAGTTTTTGCGTTGTTTTGTGGCTGACAATCAAGAGGGGTGGTCTGAGTTTCTGCCACTGGCTGAATTTGCTCTTAACAACCATACATCCTCTTCTGCTGGGTGTTCTCCTTTTTTTTGTTGTACTGGGAGACATCCGTCGTTTGGGTCATTCTCCAAATTGGTATCGGCTGTGCCGGAGGAGGAGAATTTTTCCGATGATTTGGAGAGAGTTTGGACTGATGTACGTCGTAACCTTCAAGAGGCCAACAAAAAATCCAAGAGGTACTTTGACAGGAAACGTCAAGAGGTTTTGTTTACTGTTGGTGACATGGTTTGGTTGTCCTCTAGGAATCTGCGGTTGAGGATTCCTTCTAAGAAATTGGGCCCGAAGTTTGTAGGTCCGTTTAAGGTGCTTCAGGTAGTTAACCAATCTGCTGTTAGGTTGGAGGTTCCTACCTCCTGGAAGATTAATCCGGTGTTTCATGTTTCCTTATTGAAAAAAGCTGATGTTTCTGATAGGGACGCCACTGTCTCTGTTCCTCCGGTGGAGGAAGAAGGTGAATATGAAATTTCTCGCATTCTTAATTCTAGATGGCATAGAGGGAGATTGCAGTATCTCGTCGCTTGGAAGGGTTTCGGTCCCGAGGATAACTCCTGGGTAAGGGCGGATGATGTCTCTGCTCCTAGACTTGTCGGAGCGTTTCACAGGAGGTTTCCTGATAGACCTGGGCCTGGAGGATCCGGAGGATCCTCATTGAAGAGGGGGTACTGTTAGAACCCTCCTGTTAGTTTTTTCTATTTTGCTGGTCACATGACTTTTTGCCTATATAATCCAGCTCCGCCCTCCTGGCCTTGCAGGACTTCAGTGTTACATTTACTCTTAAGCTAGCCAGGTGCCTTGTACCTTACTCTGTAGTTTGCTTGGTCTTTTGACCACTAGTACTTCTGTTTGTTTGTTTGTCTTTGCTCTGCTGCAATTTCTGCTAGGAGGTGTCCAACTATATCCCAGTCCTTAGTTCTTGTAGGGACCCCTCCCTTATATCTATAGGTCAGCTTTCGGACTAGCCGAGGACTTAGGCGGGTCTGTTCACAAGGAACAGGTCCCCCGCTGCATCGTAGGGAATCAGCTTAGTCCTATGGTAGGGACAGTTTTCCTTTCTTTCCTTAGTGTTTGTAGCAGTTCATAACAGCTCCCTGCATTCCACCGGTATGGGGCCACTCAATATTCCCACCGCGTGAAGGAGGAAGACTTAACAACCATCATGATCAATCCCCTACCTCACCACAGCTGGGCCAAGACCCAAGATAGTGACCCTGCAGTCCGCATGGTGAAAGACCTGCTGACCCGAGAAGACGTCCGTCTAGATCCGGATGCCCCAGAGGAAGCCAAGCAGCTATGGAAAGAGAAGAGCAGGCTGTTCCTCTATGAAGGTAAGCTGTGCAGAAGACTCGTCAACCACCGGACGCACGAGCTGACCTGGCAAGTCGTCCCAAGGCGAGATGCAGCTATGGTCCTGGAGGCTTACCATGACAGAGCGGGGCACTTCGGCTGGAAGAAACTGGAGTTTCTGCTAAGAGGACGGTTCTTCTGGATCAGCATGAGAGGGGCTGTAGAGAAGTGGTGCAGAGACTGTGGCCCTTGTAATCTAAGGAGGAAGGACCGCACCAGCCAGAAGACACCCTTGAGGCCCATCGTCACCAAGCAGCCTCTTGAGCTGGTAGCTCTGGACCACGTCAAATTGGCTCCAAGCCGGTCAGGATACGTTTATGCCCTGACAATCATGGACCACTATTCCCGATTTCTAGTGGTGGTCCCGGTAAAAGACTTGACAGCTCAAACGGCGGCCAGAGCCTTCCAGCAAACCTTCTGCCACCCACACGGGTATCCAGAACAGGTCCTGACAGACCAAGGTCCTGCATTCGAGGCCAAAATCTTCCAAGAGATCTGCAACCTCTATGGCTGTAAGAAGATTCGGACAACGCCTTACCACCCACAAACCAACGGGATGTGTGAGAAAATGAACAATATAGTCATTGATCTCATGAAGACGTTGCCCCTGGAGGAATGCAGCCTGTGGCCAGAAAAACTGCCGGACCTGATAGACTTATACAACCATATCCCGGTGAATGCTACAAACTGCACCCCGGCTTACCTGATGAGAGCCAGACCAGGTAAGCTGCCCATAGACCTGGAGATGGGAGTCCTAACACCCAAGGACACCTCCCCAGATGCGGACTGGGATACGGAAAGGCGACTGCAGTACAAGAATGTACAGGAGAGTGTGGAGAAGAGCCTGGCCCAGGCGAGACAAAAGCAAGAAAGGCTCTTCAACCAACACGTCCCTGCTTGTCCCCTGGAACCTGGTGAGCAGGTTCTGAAGCGAAAGAGAAGGCTACACAAGCTGGATGACCAGTGGGAAAGGGAACCCTACACAGTACTGCAGTCTGATCACGACAACCCGAAGGTGTGCGTGGTCACTAAGGATGGAGGATAAACCACTAGTACCGTCTCCAGAGACCACCTAAAAATGTGCCCCGAGCAACTCCGTAGTGCAGAAGAGGATCAAAGTGACCTTGAACCCGCAGAGGACAAGGAAGAAATGATCAGCACCATTCTCGGAGAATTCCCTCAGTCCTGGACTCGAATAAACGGTGCCATAGTGGTACCCGTCCTGCATTTCCTGCAACCGGCTCAGCAACAACCTACACCAGAGCAGGAAGGTGGAGAAGAACAAGCAGTTCCAGAGGCAGAAGGGCCTGTACCAGCAGCCCAGGAGAGTCAACCCTCTGCTGACAGTGAGCCTGCCATGCCTGCGGTAAGCCAGAGGACCCGCAGACAGCTGCCTGCCCTGCCTGTAAGTTTAGCCAGTGACTGCACCCCGAGCGCTAGTGAGAAAAACCAGGTTAGACCACCACCAGACAGTGGGTTACGTAGGTCAACCCGAAGCACTAAGGGGCAAATGCCAGCTCGCTGGAAGATCTAAGTGGATAATGTATGTATTTAATGTGTTATGTTGTACCCTGGTTATTAATTATGTTTTTCTAGTTTTTCTAGCTCATGGACTGACAGGTTATGGACGATGAATAACCGGAACTATCATGTAGATAGTTGCAGTTGGTGCCTCTTGCGAAGACGGCCACGGAAGAAAAACCTGTCTGGCGTGGCCCCATGTGGTCCAAAGTAGGTAGTTTTGCCTTGCAGCCACGCCCAACGTTTGGGGTTTGCTTTGGACAGGTCCCCACATCGCTCAAAGACTTCGCCTTGTTGGGTGAAATGGACACCCGGTCGCGGAAGCGCCGTTTCCTTAAGGACAAAATGCACTTGTACATATGTTATGTTGTTGTTTATAACCTATATTTGTGTTTCCTGTTAGTCCCGGAGTACTAAGTTTTACTAGGGGGGAATGTGTCACCCTGGCCTGGATGCCACAAATGTATAATAAAGCTGTGTCTGAGAGCAACGGGGAGGTTCTCTGGTCAGGGACCATTAGCATGCAGCACCTCCTGTCCCAAGTCAGTAGGGGGAGCAGGCTGACCCTATAAAAGCTGGAACTGGGGGCAGGGTTAGAGAGTTCTGGACGACCTGTCTCTGGAGTGAGAGGTGTCCCAGAGAAGGGAGAGCCAGTTCAGCTGAAGCTGAGGAGGTCGTGTGGCAGTAGAGGAGCCACGAGCCAGGGACGGAAGGCGAGGAGAGCCTGTCCTGGCTGAGAGAGAAACTGATCTACCGGACTTGGTGTCCGAGGCTGTTAGGAATCCAAGTCCTACAGCAAATAACCAGCCCGCAGGGGACTGTATGTTCCTTGGCCTAAGAAGCCCGGAGGTTCCGCCACAGCAGAAGGGACCAGCAAAGCTGCACCAGGCCAAGAGTAGAAAGGGACCCAAGTTGCAAGCCATACGGGCGAGAAGACACGGTGAGCTCAGGAACGTGGGCTGTTACACCACAAGGAGGGAAATAGCCAGAAAGAGCGCAGAGAGCATGGTAGGCCTTCACCCTCACCCTGACCAGGGCCAGCTTCCCACTTGTTCTCAGACATCCAGGCCCCCTCCTAGCCGGGACTGTTTTTGGGTCGTCTCACCTGTTCTAATAAAGACCCTGAACTGTTTAAGAGGCCTCCGTTTCCTGGCTATTGCGGTCAGAATCATCCCCTCCATCATCCATCTATATACTGCCCTGGGGCCACACTCCTCCCGTGGGGAGTTATACTACTTAGTGCTGCACACCTACATCTGCCCCAGCGGTCTGCACTGCAGCGGCGGTTAACCCTGACCGCAATCCACGGGTGGCGTAGTCGGACATTTAAAACCCTACAAATAGACTGCCACAACATTTGGTATGACCACCCTGAGCCATGGACCGGGTTGCCACTACTACCCCCATTATTGCCCTATTGCCCGGTTCCGGGTAACCCACGGCCCAGGGGGCGAGTCATATCCATAAGATAGGGCATCAATGTATGATCGGCCGGGGTCCTGCACGCAGCACCCCTGCCGATCAGAAGTTATCGGTGCTGGCGGCGGCGGCCACCGGCCGGAAGTACTTGCCTGCGGTGTTTGGCCATCCATCTGTAGTGGCCGCCGCGGGGTACTGCACATCCGCCTCCCATTCAATTGAATGGCAGTTTGATGTGCACTAACAAGTGCCGACCACTACAACATGGCGACGAGTCACCGGAAGGTAAGCACTTCCGGCCGGCGGCCACCGCCGGCACCGATAACAGCTGATGGCGGGGGTGCTGTGTGCGGGACCCCGGGCAAACATAAATTGATGCCCTATCCTATGGATAGGGCATCAATGTGAAAGTAGTGGACAACCCCTTTAAAGCACAGTGGCCATGAGGTTTCTATAAAATCCCATCCACTTTGCTTGAACTGCAAAACACTCTGTTTTTGCCACAGCAAATAAATATTGTCAAAAACAAACCGAAAGCTCATTGTGGGAACATAACCCACAAGAGTACTATGGGGCCTGTGACTTCCTCCTCTATCATTCTTCCTCAGCGTCTGACGTCTCAGCACAGCGGGCCTGATGACATCACTACATGGCACCCACTGCCCTGAGATGTGCAGGCGCTTCAGAATGCTTGCTGCATAGACCGGAGCAGCGGGGAACAAGGAGGAGAGGTGAGTATTTTTTTTTTTTTAAATCAATGAGCACATTTTGGTAGTCATAGTAATGTATAGAGGACCATGGGGAATTCATTATACTGTATGGAGGACGATGGAGGTGCATTATACTATATGGAGGACTATGGGGAGTGTATTATACTATATGGAGGACTATGGGTAGTGCATTATACTGTATGGAGGGCTATGGGTAGTGCATTATACAATATGGAGGACTATGGAAGTGCATTATACTACATTGAGGACTATGGGGAGTGCATTACACTACGTGGAGGACTATGGGAGTGCATTATACTATGTGGAGGACTATGGGGAGTGCATTATACTATATGGCGGAATATGGGGTGCATTATACTATATAGAGGTCTATGTGGAGTGCATTATACAGTATGGAGGACTATGTGGATTGCACTATACTATATGCAGGACTATGTATGTGCGTTTTTACCTGCAGATTTTCGGCATCTAATGAAAATCTATGGGGAAAATCCACACATAAAACTCAGCATACTCACAAGAGAAATTGACATGATGTGGATTTGATACACACACCGCAGCTCAGTTTACACTGAATAAAATTAAAGCACAGTGGCCATGAGGTTTCTATAAATTCCATCCACTTTGCTTGAATTGTAAAACACTCAGTTTTTGCCACAGAAAATAATTAGTGTCAAAAGCAAACCAAAAGCTCATTGTTGGAACATAGGCCACGCGAGTACTATGGGGCCTGTGACTTCCTACTTCGTCATTCTTCCTCAGCATCTGACGTCTCAGTACAGCGGGCCCTATGACATCATTACATGGCATCCACTGCCCTGAGATGTGCAAGCACTTCAGAATGCTTGCTGCATAGACCTGAGCAGCGGAGAACATGGAGGAGAGGTGAGTATTTTTTTTTTAAATCAATGAACACATTGTGGTGGTCATAGTACTGTATAGAGGACTATGAGGAGTGCATGATACTGTATGGACTATATAGGACCATGGGGAGTGCAGTATACTATATGGAGGACTATGGGGAGTGTGTTATACTATATGGAGGACTATGGGAGTGCATTATACTATATGGCGGATTATGGGGAGTGCATTATACTACATGGAGGACTATCGGCAGTGCCATATACTGTATGGAGGACTATGGGGAGTGTATTATACTATATGGAGGACTATGAGGAGTGCATCTTACTGTATGGAGCACTATGAGGAGTGCATTTTACTATATGGAGGAGTGCATTATGCTATATGGAGGACTATGGAGAGTGCATTATGCTATATGGAGAACAATGGGGAGTGCATTATACTATATGGAGGATTATGGGAAGTGCATTATAGTATATGGAGGAATATGGGGTGCATTATACTGTATGGAGGACTATGTGGATTGCATTATACTATATGCAGGACTATGGGGAGTGCATTATACTATATGGAAGACTATGGGGAGTGCATGATACTATATGGAGGACTATAGGGTTCAGCACACTATATAAAAGATTATGATTTTGCATTATACAATATGGAGGAATATGGGGCCCATTATAGTATATAGAGGGCTATGTGGGGGCTATTATAATATTTTGAGGGCTATGTGGGAGCCTTTATACTTTGTGGAGGGCTATGTGAGGGCCAATATACTGTATGCAAGCAATTATACAGTGTGAAGGTTTGAGTGGGGACCATCATACCATGTGGAGGGCCGTGGGGGTCATTGCACTGTTTGGTTGTACTGTTTGGAGACCTAGTGGGGGCCATTATACAGCATGGCGAGGTGTGGGGCCATTATACTGTATGATGACCTATTATACTTTATAGAGGGCTGTGTGGGGGCCAAAGATGGGGGATCACACTGTGTCACGGTCACCATACTTTGCCGGGGGAGTTGAAGTCGAGTACAGTAGGGTCATCATTATGTGCATGTCCAGGGTACTGTGAAAGAATTCACATACTGTGTTTGTTGGGCACTTTTGTTGGTATCATACTTTAAACATGCAATGAAAGAGGAATCTGGGGCTTCAGTAGGAGGAAAATTACTTTCTAAAGGCTGGAAAGCTGTGAGATATGCTCTTCTGTCACCCCGTCGAATGTTATTTTTTTTGTTGGGTGGGGGGCAACTAGCACTTCTGCTATGGGATCCCATGATTTCTATGTACATCCATGTCTATGGGCCTGTTTACATGCCAGTGTATTTTCACAGTCTTGGGGCTCATTCACCTGTTAGTTTCTGTGCTATTTTTTATTTTTTTCACAGGTAGCATGTGTACCTATGACAGTCTATGGGGATGCTCACATGTCCATGATTTTTCATTGAGATATGTTTTATATTGATTCAAGTGTCAGATCAAATTCATCAATGAAAGTGTCCGGGTCTGTTAAAAGATGGGCCAGAACTCGGATGAAGTTTGTCCGTTTTTGACTGACCGATGGGAAAAGTACTGATGTAATTCTGACCAACCTAAGGTAAAAATCACTGATTAAACTCGCTCCATTTTTCTCGTACATGAAAAAACCTGATGTCTGAATGAGGCCTAAGTGGTCCACACAAAATTATATACAGTATCACCAATGCAAGTCTATTAGGCCGCAAAAAATGTGGACAGCATTTGGATGTCATCTGTGTGCCAGTCATGAAATGGACTGTTGGTTATGAGAAGGGGGAGAAACATTCATCAGTTTTATTTTCAGCTGAGAAAAGCTAATGAACCCTGACCAAACTGTGATGAAACTGATCAAAAACACTCATCACACTTACACCATTTTTGTGAGTAGAAGACATATCACTGTTGTATAATTCAGCACTTTACACACTACAGGGTTAACCCAACAGATTAGCTATGTAGCATCCAGAAGGCGGGAGGAGAAGAGTTAATATAAAGCTCAGTCCCAGGTTTGCCTTTAGAGTAATTAGCTTGGAGGAGCAGAGCAGCATGGAGCAGGGTGATGGCTCCACATTCCCTCTTATCCCTCAAGGAGGAGGATAGGAATTTGTCCTGATCCTCCTCCGCTGCAGCCGGCTGTGCAGGATGGGAAAGCATGAAGATGATGGGAATGTGCACTACACGGAAGGAAGATGTGTAAGGTAACTGGAACAATGAGGCCCACAGGGGAGTTATTGCCCTGTATGGAGGGGAACATACTATAGGTAAAACTGCCACCAATGGATAATGACCGATCAGTAAAGATGAGCAAGACTTTTGAAACTTACATTTGCAGAGTTTTCCCAGGAAATTCCATTCTCTGCAAATGTCTTCCAAAGCCTCTACTTGCCCTGAAAAACATGTATGACGCCATTCCCTTTTTTCCTTAACACACTAATCCCCTTCACTGCATTGATGTCGCCCTCTCTCTCTGTCTGTTTTCTATCATGTTTCATAGCTTTCTCTCCCTATTTCTATGGCTAGGCTGTGAGCTGTGATGTACTTTTCTCTATCCAGGTTCACCACAAAATGGCTGCTTCCTTTCCTGCTTCTGCTTTTATACTTGCTATAATAGTCCTTCTTAATTGTCTGAGCTATACTATGTTAGGCCTCATTCACATGTGCAGGGTTTAAACCTATACGTGAAAAAATGGTACCGGTGTCCTCAGTTTTCGATCAGTGTTTTTCACCGATGGATAAAGAAATTACAAAGCTTCTCCTATACAATGTTAAACTTGTACAGGACACTGATGGCACACTGACCGACCCATAGACCACTATTGGACCTCCGTGTCATCCGTGCTGCCGGAAAAAAAATGGACATGGCTCTGTGTGTTCTGTATGGACACAAGGGGTGTGTAAAAACACTGGTGTGTGAATAGCACCATACATTGAGTACACGTTCTATCCATTAAAACTGCTACAACTCGTACGTGCAATGCAGATGAGACCTAATATGATGGCAGCAAGGCATTCTGGGAAAGCCCGTCTTCTCTGACTGATGCAATCTTCTGCAATGTCTCAAAAGGTGACATTCATTTTAGGCACAAAAATTCAACATGAACTTGATTCCCGTTGAATCGATTCGCTCAGATCTAGTCTTCAGAAAATGTTTAAATTAGTTTGTTTTCCGTGTGTTTTTTTTAATGTTTAAATACTTTCTTCTCACAATCTTGCAGTTCTCACACTGGCCACCAGGGCTATTTTAGACATTTACTTCTGTCCTTTCTGGAAGAATTTTCAGCAAAGCTTTTTATCAGAGGCCGGATTACAATGACAGGTAACATACAGCTGATAACGCAGGTTCCACCAATCACAGTTGATGTCACACCAGACCTTACTCCCCTTCACCCAATGATCTTTGTACAAGCTCATTGGACGCTTCAATGCAAAACAGAGGCCCTGACTTCAGACCGGTGGTGTTCATGCTAATCTTGATGAGGTCGGTGTGCTAGAGTCATGCAGAGGTCAATGAATCAGGACTATCAGAGAACTAGCGAGCGCCTTGTGTGTCTCCATGTGTGCCTTGCCAATAATCTTACTCCAGTCAGTGACTGGAGTAACATATGTCGCACAGAGAATGCCACAGCTTATAAAATTTTGCTGGTGCCCACTTTATCAGGGCTGGGTGAAAATGGAGTGTGAACGCTAAAAAGTCACAATTTCAGCCCAGCTTCGAGTTGCGCTAAAACTTTGTGACTTTTCAAAGCTTTTTACACTAGTATTCTGGCTTTGAATGAGGCCCATAGTGTCTAAGTGAGTTTATTGCTGTTAATGTAGATTTCCTGAAAGAACAGGACATATGAACATAGAATAGCCTCAGTGGTCAGTGTAAAAAATTCTAAGATTTCTCATTTTAAATATAAATTTTGATATGGGAAAATATTGCCAATTTTTTTGAATGCATTTAAAGTAAACTTTTTTTATGATGCCTCCCCTTTAATTTTGCTTATGAAAATTTGGAGCTCTGAATCTGAAAAACTGAGCACCAACTACTATGAGGATTTACTGTTAGAAATGAATGAAAGGCAGATAAATTCAGAATAACATTTAATGTTTTATATGAATTTGACCCCTTTGCATATATGGGCGTAACTGTACGTCCGCGCTGAGGTGAACGCATGTGGAGGCGGCTCAGGAGCTGAACTCCTTCCACACGTGTCTGATGCAGACTGAAATAAAGGGGTTGTCCATTACTCAGACAACCCCTTCTTAATTACGGTTTCAATCATGTGAAATAGCAGCTATGCTCTCCTCTGGTGCGGGCGCCATTCCAGTGATGTCGGCGTCTGGTCTCCTGGAGCATGCATGACATATCACGGGAACCCTGCAGCCGACGCCATTCCAGTGATGTCTATGTCTGGTCTCCTGGAGCATGCATGACATATCACGGGAACCCTGCGGCCAACGCCATTCCAGTGATGTCTGTGTCTGGTCTCCTGGGGCATGTGTAGCACCCCGAGGGTTCGGTTGCTACAGGGGTATTGCACCTCAACCAGAGGTGTGATATTCCACTCCCAGGTAAGGATGGAGTGTGGACCAGGGCTCAGTTAGCTGCACACGCACACACTCCCCATTTCCGTGGGAAAGCTCGATGGTGCTCCCATTTTTGCAGGCACAACTGACCATGTCCCTGGCTGGAGTGGGGAGGGGGTAGAGAACCCAGTGGTGTAGGAGCAGAAGGGGACGGTTTCTGGAGCATAGGAAGGAGCGCATTGGGTGCAGGTCACCTGAGCTCAGCACAGAGAAGCAGATATAAGGTGGGAGCCATCTCAAGTCTAGGAGAATAGTAGGAGTAGTAAGAGAGAGAGCTGACAGGGAGCAGCAGCTCAGCCTGAGCTCAGCTCCATGAGGCAGGCCTAGAGAGAAGGCCGGGGCCAGAGAGAAGAAGAGAAGAAGGAAGGAAGGAGAAGAGACAGAGGAGTGGAAGGGCTCCAGAAACAAGAAGGCAGGAGGGATCCTAAGAGTGCAGAACGGCCAGCAACCATTGCAAACCCCATTATACCGGGTGAAAGGGTCAGGCCGTGGAAAGGTACCGGATCCCTAAGTTGGTGGAGGCGAATCTACCCTCAGCCAAGAACCGGAGGTTGTGACCATTTATTGGTGCGACCCCCCGCTAAACCTGCTAGGGAGGCACCATATAGGATAGCGGGAAGTGAAGGCCAATGCTTACCCGACACGGTCCGCGGTAGCCGGACAGAAGTCAGGACACTGGTGGGGCACGAGAGGCCAGAGAAAGGACAGAAGGGGGTCCTGTGCCATACTCCTGAATTGCCTGGGGGTTGACAGCTCCTCACCTGGTGGACACAGCACGGCTCGGGCAGTCCTTGCTGACAGAAGTGACTTGGATATCAACTGTGAGTAAAAGACCCTGGACTGCATCATTGGACTCTGTGTCATTTATGCTGCGCCTGCACCATCACCCCCAGCATTCACTTTCACTGCCCTGAGGCTACACTTTTCCCATGGGGAGTTATCCTATCCCTGTGCTGCACACTATCACCAGCCTCAGCGGTCTGCCTCGCAGCGGCGGTTATCTCTGACCGCAATCCACGGGTGGCGTAGTCGGACATTCACAAAACTATAAATAGACTGCCACAGCATTTGGTCTGACCACCCTGAGCCACGGGATCGGGTTGCCACTACTACCCCCATCAGCACCGTACACTAGAAGGCCTAGTTCCGGGTACCCCACGGCTCAGGGGGCGAGTCACATGCATGACTAATCATAGGATCCCTGCAGCCAATCAGTGACTGTGACTCACCCCCTGGGCCGTGGGGCACTTGGAACCGGGCTTCAGTGTGATGATGGGGGTAGTAGTGGCAACCTGATCCCGTGGCTCAGGGTGGTCAGACCAAGTGTTGTGACAATCTATTTGTAGGGTTTTGAATGTCAGACTACGCCACCTGTGGATTGCGGTCAGGGAGGACCGCCGCTGCAAGGCAGACCGCTGAGGCTGATGTAGATATGCAGCACAGGGATAGGATAACTCCCCACGGGAAGAGTGTAGCCTCAGAGCAGGTAATAGGATGCTGGGGGTGATGGTGCAGGCCGCAATAATAAAGGTCCAGAGTCTACTTCAAACAGTCCAGGGTCTTTATTGTAGGTGGTACTTATGACCCAACAGGAGTACAGGGTAGGAATGGGCCTGGGTGTCTGAGAACATTCAGGCGAACCCCACTGGTCAGGGTGAGTGGGTAGGCCTACCGTTCTCTCTGCCCTTGCTTACTATCTCCCCCTTTAGTGGTGTGATAGCCAACGTCCCTGAGCTGGCCGTGTACTACGCCTGTATGGCTTGCGACTCGGGCCTTAGGTACCTGTTGCTTCTCTGTGCTGTACCAGTCCCTCTGTGTGGCGGAGCCTCCAGGCTTCTCAGGCCCAGGGATCTAAAATCCCTCGCAGGTAGGTGATCTGCTGCCGGGCTTGCAACCCTGACAGCCTCGGATCCCAGTGTCCGGTTATGTAGTTCTCTCTCTCAGGGTCCCTTCTGCCTTCTTGTTTCTGGAGCCTTTCTACTCCTGTTTCTCTCCACCTTTCTTCCTTCCTTCTCCTTCTCCTCTTCTCCTTCCTGGCCCCGGCCTCTTCTCTAGGCCTGCCTCGTGGAGCTGAGCCCAAGCTGAGCCTCAGCTCCCTGTCAGCCCTCTCTGGCTGAACTTCTTCCCTCTCTGAACTAACCGACTGAACACTCTCCTAAGATGGCCCCCACCTTTTATCTGCTTCACTGTGTCTGAGCTCAGGTGACCTGCAACCAATGAGCTCCTTCCTATGCTCCAGAAACCGTCCCCTTCTGCTCCTGCATCACCGGGTTCTCTCCCCCCTCCCCACTCCAGCCAGGGACATGGTCAGTTGTGCCTGCAATAAATGGGAGCATCTGCGAACTGTCCCCCGGAAATGAGGAGTGTGTGTATGCAGCTAACTGAGCCCTGGTCCATACTCCATCCTTACCTGGGAGTGGAATATCACACCTCTGGTTAAGGTGCAATACCCCTGTAGCGACCGAACCCTCTGGGCGCTACAACTGCATCACTCTCTCATCCTTTGAACAGAACTGACAGCCAGAGAGCAGCAGCAGATTACACTTCTTTAGGGTGTCCCTTTCGTCTGAAGGAAGTGAGAGTGAAATGGCTACTGACTGCGTGATATGAGGTCACTCGAGTCCTGGGAGACTAAGCGCAGACTTGGGTAGAACAGCAACAGCACAAAAGGTGATTATAGCTGTTTAATATGTAGGAAATATTGTGATTGAGAGCTGTTTGAGTAGTGGACAACCCTTTCTATATAGCTGACATTTTATCTCTAACAGTCGCAGTCAGAGCTTCGTTTCGGCCGCAGCTGTTAACCATTTAAATGCCGCTGGCTCCCATTGGCGCTCTGGGATGAGGCTGATGAGTTAAAATGAAAGCTGGTGGCATGCTGAAGGTCCCTGTCTCGACTATATTTGAACTGATCTGAATCAGAGCTTTGAAGGAAACTGGTATTTTCACTATATAGCATAATAATGTGGTATTGCACCGTGTCATAGAAAATATTGCAATTTCTGAAGCCACTAGTAAAGGAGCATTCCTTCACCCCTCTCACCTCCTCTTTTGCAATAGGACAAAAGAGGGCAATCTAAGCAGCCCATATGCAGAATGCCCAGTTGACAAGTAGGAAAATTAGATGTAGCTGGATAGTGAACTATGGGGGAAGGCATCGGCGAGATCTTACAATATCCCACCGCTGCCACCAATTTGTCAGGGATTTGCACACACAGACTATCCTGATTACTCACTATGTAGTTACCGGCAAGCAAGCCGTGAGCGTATGGCGTACACGCCTCCGAATTTCAACGCATTGAATGTGTATATGCCCCCATACGATCATTGCCAGCTTCACGATAACCCAATTAATAGTATTCACTGCCACCACCGATCAGTTCTAAATACAGGCCTGATCGGACTCCTGCTTTCTGGTAGCGTATGGCTTCGGGGGAGGAACGATTACAGAACAGAAGAAACAGGACTAATACATTTTATATTTAATCCAAAGGGAGGCAGGGTTTATGAAAAAATATACAAAGGATTTTACAAAGAGGGACAGTACAATACATATACAGTTACACAAAATAAAAGGTATTAATGGAAGAACTTACTAGACAGATCAGAGACTATTCAATTTACCTGGAGGAGAGGTGCTCCAATGGACTGTTATGGAGCAGGACCTGTGCTTACAAATATGTATCTCACGGCATGAGTATAGACCCATATTCAGCTGGATCTTTTATGCTGAAGGGGTGGCCCTGCCCACACACTCCCCTGTGATGACCTCACGTGGGCTCATCTCTGTCCATCATGGTTTTATGAAATCTATAATTTCTGCAATAACTTCTCACTGGTTGATCACAGAAGTTAGCAAGTGATGCCATCTTTTTTTAATGTGATTTTGCCTTGAGAAGAATATTGAAAATTTAACCCCATGTCAATCATTGTGCCCTGTTTGGCGGGATTATAGAGGTCTACAGCATACAGTTGTAACTGGACACTTCTGCAGCTAAGAAGGGAGGGGGCAGAGAGGCAGCGAGTGACAAATGTCTCACAGCAGCTCTCAGCCAAGAAGCTGCCACAGCAAGACCCCCTTTGGACCCCAGCCATGCAGCATGCCCTTTGTGTCAGATACAGTATTCCCATAACTCGGTATTGAATTATAGCATGTCCTAGTTATTCATAATCTAGATTTTCGAGATCCCAAGAGAATGGGAAATGTCACGGTCATAGAAATATTGAGAATCTCTTTCTCCCCCTCCGAAATCCCACTCACTCTTCCCTCCTCCCCTATCTACCATTTGTCAAAGGAGCAAGAGCTTACACTCTTCCCAATTGCCCATATGCAAATAGCGGGATCCACCAAGTGTTCAGGCTAATCACCATATAAAATGGAGACAGGAGTGATGAATTGACACCTGGGTGAAAAGGATACAGCTCCTAGAATTCCTTTGAAGCTTAGCTCATCTCCATTTGCACATGTATTCAAGCTGCAGTCTGGTAGGCACTGAAATGAAATATGGAATATCAGAGTTTCTATAATGCTGATTGTGATAGGATACATATTTTTAGTGGCAGGGTTAGCTAAGGAACAATATACATATTTTTCCTTATCTGAGAACAGTACGGGTGCGCTATGATGCAAGAAGGCAGGAATGACCAACCGAAGATATGTCATGTCTAGTCTCTAAAGAAAGGTAAATTTGTAATAAGAAATGTGATATTACATGGAAACTTCTGCGATCAACCAGCGAGGAGTTATTGTGGAAGTTAGAGATCTTAATAAAACCATGAAGTGGTGCCAAGCCCACAGTGAAGTCATGACAGGGGAATGTGTGGGCAGGGCCCCTTTCAGCATAAAAGTTCCAGCTGTAGTTGAGAATATAGTCATGCCGGGAATTATATATTTTATAAGCAGAGGTCCCATTGTCTGTGTAGAACTGTACCAATCTGACCTTACACGTCCTCGAGGGGGTGCGGAATGTCACGATGGTGCAAATGACAGATCCGTACCACGTGCTCCGTCTCACGTAATTGTGACGTCAGGCAGGTGGTGGGGTGTGGATTCATCAGTTCCGACAGTGGTAGGATTCTGCGGGGTCCCTCCTGCTGCCAATTTCTTTGCATTGGTGGCAAGCGGTGGGATCAAGATAATAGTGTGTGTGTGTAACACATACTCAGACACTTAAGATCAGCTCAGCACTAGACAGTCCGAGTGCAAATACTGTAAGGTGTGTGTGGGTGCATCAGGTGGCAGTTCGGTGTCACTGACCATAGAGGATGGCCAGTGGCACCAGGGCCAAAACCAAGGAGATGGCCAATGCACCATATGGTGTTGAGGAGGTGGAAGACCACGTTACTCTAAGAGAAGGGGAGTCCAACTTAGGCCCCCCAGAGAGAGATTCACCAGTGGTCGGTCCCGCAGTGGGCTACCCACCACCTGACCCCCTCATACAAGTTTCCCTAGCCAGTCTCCAGGTTGGAGACAGGGCCACCTATGAGACCCTCATGGCAGAACGTCAGCGGGAGCACGAGCACCAGAAAGATGTGTTCCAGCTCCAACTGCAGGCCCCAGCCAGTCGCAAGTCCCCTGAGATCCGAGTCCCGAAGCTATGGACGAATGACTTCTCCCTTCTGCACAAAGGAGGGGGCTTGGACACTTTCTTGCTGGCATTTGAAAAAAACTGCCATCAGTACCATCTGCCTGAGGAACAGTGGGTCCGGTTCCTAACCCCTCAGCTTAGGGGTAAGGCCCTGGAAATCTTTGGGTACTTGCACAGTGAGACCACCCTGAGCTATGAGGACTTCAAGCAGGCTCTGGTCTGGCAGTACAACTTGACTCCTGAGTCATACCGGAAGAAGCTCCAGAGTATGCAGTGGTGTCCTGCAGACTGCTGGGTCGATCACATGTGGGCCCTAATGAGAGCAGTTGATCCTCGTCCCAGAATCTGTCCACTGTTTTGTGTGAGTGGGGGTGGTGGGAGGTCCCTTGACAACTTTCAGACTGTTACCATAGGCCACGCCAGAGCAATGGGACTGTGAGACACCGGTGCTGAGATGACCCTTGTGCGGCCCGAACTGGTGTCACCCTAGGATTTGATACCTGATAAAACTTTCGCCGGCTCCGGGATTGGAGGCATCAAGCCGGCGCTGTCCATCGCCAAGGTGTATGTGATCAATGCTGCATGCTGTATGAAGTTGTATTCAAACGTTCAAGTAAAGTTCTTTTTTATAAAATGGAGTGGAAGTTCCCTAATGTGTGTGCGGTGGTTCCTGAGGTGGAAGAACCGAAGACAGCAGAGATCTGCGACCAAAACGTGAGTGTTACACACCACATACAGAGCACAGGAGAATTGGGACATGTGTCTTTATCAGGGAGCCAGAGTGTGGGAACACAGCAGCCCCTCACCACCCTGAGCCCCTAACACCTCTCTCCCCATGGGGGACGAGATCAATCAAGTCAGCTGTGATGAGGCCTCAGAATGTGGCCATACGGCAGGCTGGAGAAATTTGTCCTGTGAGGTTGTTGCAGAGGGGGCAGACAAGGGGCAAACGGCTGCAGAGGGGGAGCATGCCATGGAGGGCGGGGCAGTTCCAGGAGAGATAGGGCTCCCAGGTAAGGCCGCATGGTAGGGTTCCTCCACAACCAGGATGTTAGAGGGCCAGGGTAGTCCTTTTAGACCAGATGCTTGGTCAGAAGCAGAGGAGAAACGGGCGCTACCTGCGGTCTCAGCGGCCGTAGCCACTGTTGCTTGCAGTGGCGGCACCCGGGCCCTAGTGGCCCCTCGGGAGTCCGACGGCTTCTCCCCTTCCGACCAAGTGGCTGCCGGGTCAGACGGAGGCCAGGAGACGTGGCAGGTTTGTCTATTCTGGCCATGTCCAGTCAGGGGTTTCAGGTGGCGTTAGAGACTGACAGCCTGAAGCCTCGTGAGGAGCGGGCGGCACAGCCTCCCTCGAACTTGGTCCTCCAGTGGGTGGTCTGGGACCAAGGATGGCTATACCGGGTAGCAGTCCAGCGAGGCTCACCGGAGGCGTGGCCCAGGGATCGACAGTTAGTGGTACCCTATCCGTTCAGGGTGGAGTTTGTTGCAGATGGCACACGAAATTCCGATGGCTGGACATCTAGGGATCCATAAGACCAAGGCCAGGCTAGCCCAGCATTTCTAATGGCCAAGGTTGGGGGCTGAGGTAACTGTCTACTGCCGTTCGTGTTACACCTGTCAGAGGGTGGGGAAGGTGGGGCGGTGGCCCAAAGCCCCACTGGTAACTCTGCCCATCATCGAAGAGCCTTTCAGGAGGGTGGCTGTGGATTTGGCTGGCCCGATGGCCACTCCCAGCAGCTCAAGGAAACGCTTCATACTGATGGTGGTAGACTATGCCACCCGGTACCCGGAAGCGGTAGCCTTGTCATCCATTCGGGCAGACAAGGTGGCTATCGCCTTACTGAAGATGTTCTCCCGAGTGTGTTTTCCCCAGGAAATGCTCACCGACCGGGGAACCCAGTTCATGTCGCAGCTGATGGAGACCCTCTGTAAGCAAATACAGGTGCAAAATCTGGTGACCAGCCCATACCACCCACAGACCAATGGCCTGTGCGAACTGGCACTCTGAAGCAGATGCTTAAGATGTTGGTTGACTCCTAGGGGCACGACTGGGCGCGGTACCTCCCACACCTGCTCCTTGCCTACCGGGAGGTTCCACGGGCCTCAACGGGGTTCTCCCTTTTGAGCTCCTGTGCGACTGGCGTGCGCGGGGCGCCTGGCTCTGGTGAAGGAGGTCTGGGAAGGGGACTTGGCCTCCCCTGGAGTGTCAGTCATTGAATGTCTTACGCTTCCATGACAAAATGCAGGCCTTGGCACAGCTGGTGCACGACAATGACGCGAGCCCAGGCCGACCAGAAGTGATAGTACGACCAAAATGCTTGTGAAAGGACCTACCAGCCCTCCATGTGCTCGCCAGAGGTAGCCTGACCGCCATTAGGTACCGAGATGAGATCCTCAGACCCCTTGTGAGACCTTATGCTGGTGCCCTGGGTGAAACCTAATGCAGGACAATGCCAGACCTCATGTGGCTGGAGTGTCAGCAGTTCCTGCAAGATGAAGGCATTGAAGCTATGGACTGGCCCGCTCATTCCCCAGACCGGAATCAGATTGAGCACATCTGGGACATCATGTCTGGCTCCATCCACCAACGTCACGTTGCACCACAGACTGTCCAGGAGTTGGAGGATGCTTTAGTCCAGGTCTGGGAGGAGATCCCACAGGAGACCATCCGCAACCTCATCAGTAGCATGTCCAGGCGTTGTAGGGAGGTCATACAGGCACGTGGAGGCCACATAATACTGAGCCTCATTTTGACTTGTTTTAAGGACATTACATCAAAGTTGGATCAGCCTGTAGTGTGTTTTTCCACTTTAATTTTGGGGGTGACTCCATATCCAGGCCTCTATTGGTTAATAAATTTGATTTCCATTGATGATTTTTGTGTGATTTTGTTGTCAGCACATTCAACTTTGTACAGAACTAAGTATTCAATGAGAATATTTCATTCATTCAGATCTAGGAGGTGTTATTTGAGTGTCTCCTTTATTTTTTTGAGCAGTGTAGTATAAATATGCTCCAAGATAATTCTGCAGTATTTCACAGTCAAATCCAATGGGTGTAAAATATAAAAAATAACCTTTATTCAATATTTTAAAAAGATTTTAAGTGTCCAAAATCCGTCACAAATTTCCTAAAATTATCCTAAACATAGGACTATTGTGAATGGTTTTAATTTATCTCACCGGCTAACCATTTATATATATATTGTCTTGTTGGGAGGCCAGGGATTAGTCACAATTCCTAGGGGTATCTCTTTATTTATATGTATAACTCCCTTTTCAATTTGGCCTCTGGCTATTAGAAATCATGCCATCTCATTTCTCCTCATTGTGAGTCTGCAGTCTGATAATGGCATTAATAATATTCATTTTACCATGTCCTGTGCTATTCTCTTCAGAACGGCTTTATAGTGCTGCCGTCATATACCGGTGCGGTGCTTGTTTCTCCTGATCTAGGAGCTTTATATTGAGGTAGCCTGGCTAATCATCTCTTGTAGTACTTTCTATAGAAATGCTCAGCCCTACGCGTTTCATCATTCTTATGAGACTCTCATGGTCATCAGGGGCTCACAGTCTATGATCTTTTTTGGTTTGATAGTACGATAGTTTTGTAATAAACTTATTGGCAGGGTTGCCGGCAGCGTCTGGCGGCTAAACCAGCGTGACTTTATAGGAAAGTTGGTGCCCCCTCTTGTGCGCCCCCCCTTCTGTCATCCAATCGAGTGACTCGGGTGCGTTGCAGGCGTATCATGTTGCGATCATATAATCATGCAGGGACTCGTCTCATTCTTCCAGTAGGATCTTTTTCTCACAGAGATGTCTTGGCTGCACTGCGATCTCACAGTATTAATATGTCTTTTATATCTAGGGAAGGAGACTGGTATATTGCATTGCATCTTATAATGTAGTCTCTACGAGTTTGTTGCGATATGAGTTGTTAATAGTGTTTGTTCGTAGTTTGTCATTTGTTTGGTTTACAGACAGATCTGCCTGTTTCATGTGCTACCTCGTCCCACCTACACTTACATCGATGCAGAACTTCCTTTCATCGTGACAAATGCCATCTGGCTATGTCACTGCTTCCGCACCAGCAAACGCTTGCGGACGTCTATTTCCTCAAAGTTCATTTCATTTGATCGTATCAATATGTCCATAATAGACATTGGGATGACTTTTATTCTGATTGTATCGATGTATCTGTATTATTAAGTCTTCAGATGAGTATTTTATAATATAAAAACAAAGGAAGAAATTCTGATGAAATTTGTCCTATTGTTATTAAACTTCAATTTGTTCAAGAGGTCATTTTTAGTGTTGAGCGAGCATGCTCGACACTGCTCAGTACTCGCCCGAGCATCTCACTACTCGGGATGTTCGGCGAGCACCGAGCATTTCCGGGTTACTCGGGCGGGAGCTCGGGTCTCCGCCCTGTAGGTTTGGCGCTCTTTACAGAGCCAATGAACATGCAGGGATTGCCAGCCAGTCACTGTAATGCCGCAGCCATGTTTGTGGGCATTACAGTGATTGGTTGGCCGCACAGCGTCACCTCGAGTATTTAAAACCGGGCGCCGCCATCTTGGACACAGTCGCTCCGGATCAGACAGTGCAGAGACAGCGCTGCTGATTTAGGGAGAGATATAAACTGCGAAATAGTTAGTGTAGGGTCTGTAAAGCCAGCAAAAGCAAACAAACAGTCCTTCTCAGGACTAATATCCATCCCAGATACCAGGCAGGCTGTATAGGAGATGCAGTGGTTATAGCAGCAAACGCTGCATTACAGTCCTGTGTGCTGCTCCTGTTGCTGAAATTGCTGGACTTAGCTCCAGGTCTCAGGGGACAGGAAAAATCCTTTTTTTTTTTTTTTTTCCTCCTTCACACTGTACAAATACCCGTCTTATTAACCTTTTGGTCCACCCCCCCCCAAAAAAAGCGTGTCTCTGATTTTTCAGACACAAATATATCTGTTGAAAATAGTCTGGTGTAGGCTAGAGAAACAGAAGTGGTGTTTTGCACTTCCACGGTTCAAACCTCTGTATTATCCACTTTGGCCCATTTGTATCTAAAAAAAAACATGGTTTGAGTGTCGCTCACTGTTCAGCCGCAATTATATCTATTTAAAAAAGTCTGGTATACCCCAGTAAACAATAACTGTGGTTTTGCCATCCCATGGTAAAAAATCTCTATTCAGGTTTTGGTATTTTTTATGTTAAGAAAAACCGTAATAGTTTCTCCCTGATTGTTCAGATTGTTTAAAAGAGTCGGGTGTAGGCCAGAGAAATAGAACTGTGGTTTTCCTCTTCCACGGTTCTAATCTACTTTTTATTACACTCGCACTATCAATGGAAAAAGGATAAGCTATTTTACTTCCTTTACAATGGGCAAGGCGCGTGGCAAGGGACGTGGAAGTGGACGTTCTGGTGATGGTTCGTGCAGAGGACGGGGCCGTGGCCAAGGTGAAAACGTGCCACAACCAATGCCACATCTTCTCGCTCCCACTTCTTGACCGAATTATTAGGGAAGCACAGAACAACACCAGTATTGCGAACTGATCAATGTGAACAGGTTATTAATTGGATAGCAGATAATACTTCCAGTTACCTGGGCACCACCACCTCCGCTCTGTCTTCCACACGGTCAACTCTTAGTAGCCGTGAGTCTCGACCGCATACTCCTCCTCACCCTGATGCTCCTTCCTCCCACCATGCCGAGTGTCGTCAGACAGCAATTGATCCCACACTTGGACACTCTGAAGAGCTGTTCACTGGTCCATTTCCATATTTGTGCCCCTCGCCTGATACGCTTGAAGTGGTGGAAGAGGAGTTCCTATGTAGCGATGCCCAAATATTTGAACAGCCACGGCCACAGGAAGTCGACGCTGGCAATTTGTCACAAGAGGTGGACGATAACGAGACACAATTGCCAGGAAGTGAGGAGGAGCATCGTGGTGCGCAAGTGGAAGAGGAGGAGGTGTTGGATGATCTAGTAACTGACCCAATGTGGCAGGAGGACATGCAGAGTGAGGCCAGCAGCACACAGGGGGAGGGAGGCAGAGTACCCCAACAGGCAGGAAGAAGCAGTGTGGTGGCCGCAGACAGAAGGCGGGCAACCGTTTCCCGTAACACCAACACGAGGGACGTTGCCAGTACAAGCGGTAGGTCTTCCAGAGTCTGGAATTTTTTTAAAGACTCTGCTGATAACCCCAAAAAGGCCATATGTTCCACCTGCCATGCCAGCATCAGCAGGGGTGACAAAACTACCAGCCTGACCACCACCAGCATGATCAGGCACATGGCAGCAAAGCACCTGACTTTGTGGGGCGAAACCCAGGGTCCACGACCAGTGTCAGCGAGTGTCACCACTGCTTCTTCCACTGTTGTGCGTTCAATAGAACCCCCTGTTGTGTGTGCAAGGCAATCCCCTGTCCATACTGCATGTAAAGATTCCCCCTCCTCTCAGTCTTCACTTGTTATGGCAGTTTCTCAAGAAACAGCATCCATGTCCATGTTCCACCGCAGCGTTCAGTTGTCCATATCCCAGACCTTTTGAACGAAAGCGGAAATTCGCAGCTAACGCCCCACAGGCCACAGTCCTAAATTCGCACATTTCACGACTGCTTGCTTTGGAAATGCTGCCTTTTAGGCTGGTGGAGACTGAATCCTTCCGCAATCTTATGGCGGTGGCCGTCCCTCGGTACTCGGCCCCCAGCCGACACTATTTTGCCCATAGTGGAAGCCAGTCGGACCTTGGGCCCCACACCGAGGATTGCGGGCCCTATGTCAGTCATAGTTGCCCCCACAGTGTATAGTTCCTCCTCCTCCTCCTAGTACTGCCTCCTCCTCCTCCTCCTAGTACTGCCTCCTCCTCCTAGTACTGCCTCCTCCTCCTCCTCGCAACAAGCTGTCCTGAAACTCATAAGCTTAGGTGATAAACCTCACACTGCTTGTGAGTTGTGGACAGCTGTGAAAGAGCAGGCAGATCTGTGGCTGAGACCGCTGAACCTACATCCAGGCATGGTCGTGTGTGACAATGGCCGTAACCTGGTGGCGGCTCTGAGGCGAGGTGGGCTCACACACGTACCATGCCTGGCTCATGTGCTTAACCTCGTGGTTCAGCGGTTTCTTAAATCATACCCCAAGTTGCCAGATCTGCTCGTGAAAGTACGCCGCCAGTCAGCTCATTCTCGCAAGTCTGCTACAGCTTCCGCCACCCTTGCTGTGTTGCAGCAGCGTTTGCAGCTTCCGGCACACCGACTGGTGTGTGATGTCCCCACACGTTGGAACTCTACCCTCCACATGTTGCAAAGGATTTGTGAGCAGAAGAGAGCAGTTGTGGTGTACCAGATGCAACAAGGCCGTCGATGTTCAGGTCAGACTCCACACATAAGACCTCATGAGTGGACCTGGATGTTTGACATATGTACCATCCTGACAAACTTTGAGGAGGCCACCAAGATGGTGAGTGGCGATGACGCCATCATTAGTGTCAGCATCCCACTTGTCTGTCTTTTGCAACGCTCTCTGCAGAGAATTAAAGAGGAGGCATTGCAGCCAGAGTATGAGATGGATCAAGAAGCCGTAGTGGGCTATTACACACAGCCCAGCCTCATCTCATCCCAACGTGCATTGGGGGACAGAGGGAGAGGAGGAGGAGGAGGCCCCATAGATTGCTCCATACTGTATAATGGCCCTATAGCTTGCTCCATGCTGTAATGGCCCCATAGATTGCTCCATGCTGTAATGGCCCCATAGATTGCTCCATGCAGTAATGGCCCTATAGCTTGCTCCATGCAGTAATGGCCCTATAGCTTGCTCCATGCAGTAATGGCCCTATAGCTTGCTCCATGCTGTAATGGCCCTATAGCTTGCTCCATGCTGTAATGGCCCCATAAATTGCGCCATGCTGTAATGGCCCCATAAATTGCGCCATGCTGTAATGGCCCCATAGATTGCTCCATAAGTATAATGGCCCCCTAGATTGCTCCATAAGTATAATGGCCCCCTAGATTGCTCCATGCTGCATAATGGCCCAATAGATTGCTCCATACATTAATTGCCTCATAGATTGTTCCATGCAACATAATGGCCTCATAGATTGCTCCATGCTGCATAATGGCCCCATAGATTGCTCCATGCTGCATAATGGCCCCATGGATTGCTCCATACTGTAATGGCACCATAGATTGCTCCCTACTGTACAATGCCCCCCTAGATTGCTCCATAATATAATGGCCCCATATATTGCTCCATGCTGCATAATGACCCCATAGATTGCTCCATACTGTAATGGCCCCATAGATTGCTCCATGCTGCATAATGGCCCCACATGATACTGCTGCAAACTGTATAATGGCCCCATATATAACTCCATACTGTATAATGCCCCCACATGCTGCTGCATAATGTATAATGGCCCCATATAGTGCTCCATACTGTATAATGGCCTCATATATTGCTCCATACTGTATAGTGGCTCCATACTGTAATAACCCTATAGATTTCTCAATGCTGTAATGGCCCTATAGATTGCTCCATAAGTATAATGGCCCTATAGATTGCTCCATGCTGTAATGGCCCTATAGATTGCTCCATAAGTATACTGGCCCCATAGATTGCTCCATCCTGTAATGGCCCCATAGATTGTTCCATACTGTAATGGCCCCATAGATTACCCCATACTATGTAATGACCCCATAGACTGCTCCATACTGTATAATGGCCCCATATATTGCTCCATGCTGTAATGGCTCTATAGATTGCTCCACAAGTATAATGGCCCCATAGATTGCTCCATGCTGTAATGGCCCCATAGACTGCTCCATACTGTATAATGGCCCCATAGATTGCCCCATGCTGTATAATGGCCCCATATATTGCTCCATGCTGTAATGGCCCCATAGATTGCTCCATAAGTATAATGGCCCCATAGATTGCTCCATAAGTATAATGGCCCCATAGATTGCTCCATAAGTATAATGGCCCCATAGATTGCTCCATAAGTATAATGGCCCTATAGATTGCTCCATAAGTATAGTGGCCCTATAGATTGCTCCATAAGTATAATGGCCCCATAGATTGCTCCATGCTGTAATGGCCCCATAGATTGCTCCATGCTGTATAATGGCCCCAAAAATTGCTCCATACTGTATAATGGCCCCATAGATTGCTCCATGCTGTAATGGCCCTATAGATTGCTCCATAAGTATAATGGCCCCATAGATTGCTCCATAAGTATAATGGCCCCATAGATTGCTCCATAAGTATAATGGCCCCATAGATTGCTCCATAAGTATAATGGCCCCATAGATTGCTCCATAAGTATAATGGCCCCATAGATTGCTCCATAAGTATAATGGCCCCATAGATTGCTCCATGCTGTATAATGGCCCCATAGATTGCCCCATGCTGTATAATGGCACCATAGATTGATCCCTACTGTATAATGGCCCCATAGATTGCTCCATGCTGTATAATGGCCCCATAGATTTCTCCATGCTGTAATGGCCCCATAGATTGCTCCATAAGTATTATGGCCCCATAGATTGCCCCATGCTGTATAATGGCCCCATAGATTACCCCATGCTGTATAATGGCCCCATAGATTGCTCCCTACTGTATAATGGCCCCATAGATTGCGCCATGCTGTAATGGCCCCATAGATAGCTCCATGAGTCTAATGGCCCCATAGATTGCTCCATAAGTATAATGGCCCTATAGATTGCTCCATGCTGTAATGGCCCCATAGATTGCTCCATGCTGTATAATGGCCCCATAGATTGCTCCATACTGTATAATGGCTCCATAGATTGCTCCATGCTGTATAATGGCCCCATAGATTGCTGCATGCTGTAATGGCCCTATAGATTGCTCCATAAGTATAATGGCCCCATAGATTGCTCCCTACTGTATAATGGCCCCATAGATTGCTCCATGCTGTAATGGCCCTATAGATTGCTCCATAAGTATAATGGCCCCATAGATTGCTCCATGCTGTAATGGCCCTATAGATTAACCCATGCTGTATAATTGCCCCATAGATTGCTCCATAAGTATAATGGCCCTATAGATTGCTCCATGAGTCTAATGGCCCTATAGATTGCTCCATACTGTATAATGGCCCCATAGATTGCTCCATACTGTATAATGGCCCCATAGATTGCTCCATGCGGTAATGGCCCTATAGATTGCTCCATAAGTATAATGGCCCCATAGATTGCTCCATGCTGTATAATGGCCCCATAGATTGCACCATGCTGTAATAGCCCCATAGATTGCTCCATAAGTATAATAGCCCCATAGATTGCTCCATGCGGTAATGGCCCCATAGATTGCGCCATGCGGTAATGGCCCCATAGATTGCACCATGCTGTAATGGCCCCATAGATTGCTCCATGTTGTAATGGCGCTATAGATTGCTCCATAAATATAATGGGCCCATAGATTGCTCCATGCTGTATAATGGCCCCATAGATTGCTCCATGCTGTATAATGGCCCCATAGATTGCTCCATGCTGTATAATGGCCCCATAGATTGCTCCATGCTGTATAATGGCCCCATAGATTGCTCCATGCTGTATAATGGCCCCATAGATTGCTCCATGCTGTATAATGGCCCCATAGATTGCTCCATGCTGTATAATGGCCCCATAGATTGCTCCATGCTGTATAATGGCCCCATAGATTGCTCCATGCTGTATAATGGCCCCATAGATTGCTCCATGCTGTAATGGTCCCATAGATTGCTCCATGCTGTAATGGTCCCATAGATTGCTCCATAAGTATAATGGTCCCATAGATTGCTCCATGCTGTAATGGTCCCATAGATTGCTCCATAAGTATAATGGCCCCATAGATTGCTCCATGCTGTAATGGCCCTATAGATAGCTCCATGCTGTATAATGGCTGCATAGATTGCTCCCTGCTGTATAATGGCCCCATAGATTGCTCCCTGCTGTATAATGGCCCCATAGATTGCTCCCTGCTGTATAATGGCCCCATAGATTGCTCCCTGCTGTATAATGGCCCCATAGATTGCTCCCTGCTGTATAATGGCCCCATAGATTGCTCCCTGCTGTATAATGGCCCCATAGATTGCTCCCTGCTGTATAATGGCCCCATAGATTGCTCCCTGCTGTATAATGGCCCCATAGATTGCTGCATGCTGTATAATGGCCCCATAGATTGCTCACTTCTGTATAATGGCCCCATAGATTGCTCCATGCTGTAATGGCCCTATAGATTGCTCCATAAGTATAATGGCCCCATAGATTGCTCCATGCTGTAATGGCCCAATAGGTTGCTCCATAAGGATAATGGCCCCATAGATTGCTCCATAAGGATAATGGCCCCATAGATTGCTCCATGCTGTATAATGGCCCCATAGATTACCCCATGCTGTATAATGGCCCCATAGATTGCTCCCTACTATATAATGGCCCCATAGATTGCTCCATGCTGTATAATGGCCCCATAGATTGCGCCATGCTGTAATGGCCCCATAGATTGCTCCATGAGTCTAATGGCCCTATAGATTGCTCCATAAGTATAATGGCCCCATAGATTGCTCCATGCGGTAATGGCCCCATAAATTGCGCCATGCTGTAATGGCCCCATAGATTGCTCCATAAGTATAATGGCCCTATAGATTGCTCCATGAGTCTAATGGCCCTATAGATTGCTCCCTAAGTATAATGGTCCTATAGATTGCTCCATGCTGTATAATGGCCCCATAGATTGCGCCATGCTGTAATGGCCCCATAGATTGCTCCATAAGTATAATGGCCCCATAGATTGCTCCATGCTGTAATGGTCCCATAGATTGCTCCATGCTGTATAATGGCCCCATACATTGCGCCATGCTGTATAATGTCCCCATAGATTGCTCCATGCTGTAATGGCCCCATAGATTGCTCCATAAGTATAATGGCCCTATAGATTGCTCCATGATGTAATGGCCCTATAGATTGCTCCATACTGTATAATGGCCTCATAGATTGCTCCATAAGTATAATGGCCCTATAGATTGCTCCATAAGTATAATGGCCCCATAGATTGCTCCATGCTGTATAATGGCCCCATAGATTGCTTCATGCTGTAATGGCCCTATAGACTGCTCCATAAGTATAATGGCCCCATAGATTGCTCCATAAGTATAATGGCCCCATAGATTGCCCCATGCTGTATAATGGCCCCATAGATTGCCCCATGCTGTATAATGGCCCCATAGATTGCTCCATGCTGTATAATGGCCCCATAGATTGCTCCATGCAGTAATGGCCCCATAGATTGCTCCATGCGGTAATGGCCCCATAGATTGCTCCATAAGTATAATGGCCCCATAGATTGCTCCATAAGTATAATGGCCCCATAGACTGCTCCATGCTGTATAATGGCCCCATAGATTGCGCCATGCTGTAATAGCCCCATAGATTGCTCCATAAGTATAATAGCCCCATAGATTGCTCCATGCGGTAATGGCCCCATAGATTGCGCCATGCTGTAATGGCCCCATAGATTGCTCCATGCTGTAATGGCGCTATAGATTGCTCCATAAATATAATGGCCCCATAGATTGCTCCATGCTGTATAATGGCCCCATAGATTGCTCCATGCTGTATAATGGCCCTATAGATGGCTCCATAAGTATAATGGCCCCATAGATTGCCCCATGCTGTATAATGGCCCCATAGATTGCTCCATGCTGTATAATGGCCCCATAGATTGCTCCATACTGCATAATGGCCCCATAGATTGCCCCATGCTGTATAATGGCCCCATAGATTGCTCCATACTGCATAATGGCCCCATAGATTGCTCCATACTGCATAATGGCCCCATAGATTGCTCCAAAAGTATAATGGCTGCATAGATTACTCCATGCTGTAATGGCCCCATAGATTGCCCCATGCAGTATAATGGCCCCATATATTGCCCCATGCTGTATAATGGCCCCATAGATTGCTCCCTGCTGTATAATGGCCCCATAGATTGCTCCCTGCTGTATAATGGCCCCATAGATTGCTGCATGCTGTAATGGCCCTATAGATTGCTCCATAAGTATAATGGCCCCATAGATTGCTCCATGCTGTAATGGCCCAATAGGTTGCTCCATAAGGATAATGGCCCCGTAGATTGCTCCATAAGGATAATGGCCCCATAGATTGCTCCATGCTGTATAATGGCCCCATAGATTGCTCCATGCTGTATAATGGCCCCATAGATTGCTCCATGCTGTATAATGGCCCCATAGATTGCTCCATGCTGTATAATGGCCCCATAGATTGCTCCATGCTGTATAATGGCCCCATAGATTGCGCCATGCTGTAATGGCCCCATAGATTGCTCCATGCTGTAATGGTCCCATAGATTGCTCCATGCTGTAATGGTCCCATAGATTGCTCCATGCTGTATAATGGCCCAAAGATTGCTCCATGCTGTATAATGGCCCCATAGATTGCTCCATGCTGTATAATGTCCCCATAGATTGCTCCATGCTGTATAATGGCCCCATAGAGTGCTCCATGCTGTAATGGCCCCATAGATTGCTCCATAAGTATAATGGCCCCATAGAGTGCTCCATGATGTAATGGCCCTATAGATTGCTCCATAAGTATAATGGCCCCATAGATTGCTCCATGCTGTATAATGGCCCCATAGATTGCTTCATGCTGTAATGGCCCTATAGATTGCTCCATAAGTGTAATGGCCCCATAGATTGCCCCATGCTGTATAATGGCCCCATAGATTGCCCCATGCTGTATAATGGCCCCATAGATTGCTCCACGCTGTAATGGTCCCATAGATTGCTCCATAAGTATAATGGCCCATTAGATTGCTCCATGCTGTAATGGCCCTATAGATTGCTCCATGCTGCATAATGGCTCCATAGATTGCTCCATACTGTATAATGGCCCCATAGATTGCTCCATGCTGTATAATGGCCCCATAGATTGCTCCATGCTGTAATGGCCCCATAGATTGCTCCATAAGTAGAATGGACCCATAGATTGCTCCATGCTATAATGGCCCCATAGATTGCTCCATGCTGTATAATGGCCCCATAGATTGCTCCATGCTGTAATGGCCCCATAGATTGCTCCATAAGTAGAATGGACCCATAGATTGCTCCATGCTATAATGGCCCTATAGATTGCTCCATGCTGTATAATGGCCCCATAGATTGCTCCATGCTGTATAATGGCCCCATAGATTGCTCCCTGCTGTAATGGCCCCATAGATTGCTCCATCCTGTAATGGCCCCATAGATTGCTCCATAAGTAGAATGGCCCCATAGATTGCTCCATGCTGTAATGGCCCCATAGATTGCTCCATGCTGTATAATGGCCCCATAGATTGCTCCATGCTGTAATGGCCCCATAGATTGCTCCATAAGTAGAATGGACCCATAGATTGCTCCATGCTGTAATGGCCCCATAGATTGCTCCATGCTGTATAATGGCCCCATAGATTGCTCCCTGCTGTAATGGCCCCATAGATTGCTCCATGCTGTATAATGGCCCCATAGATTGCTCCATGCTGTATAATGGCCCCATAGATTGCTCCATGCTGTATAATAGCCCCATAGATTGCTCCATGCTGTATAATGGCCCCATAGATTGCTCCATGCTGTATAATGGCCCCATAGATTGCTCCATGCTGTATAATGGCCCCATAGATTGCTCCATGCTGTATAATGGCCCCATAGATTGCTCTATGCTGTATAATGGCCCCATAGATTGCTCTATGCTGTATAATGGCCCCATAGATTGCTCTATGCTGTATAATGGCCCCATAGATTGCTCCATGCTGTATAATGGCCCCATAGATTGCTCCATGCTGTAGAATGGCCCCATAGATTGCTCCATGCCGTAGAATGGCCCCATAGATTGCTCCATGCTGTAGAATGGCCCCATAGATTGCTCCATGCTGTAGAATGGCCCCATAGATTGCTCCCTGCTGTAGAATGGCCCCATAGATTGCTCCCTGCTGTAGAATGGCCCCATAGATTGCTCCCTGCTGTAGAATGGCCCCATAGATTGCTCCCTGCTGTAGAATGGCCCCATAGATTGCTCCCTGCTGTAGAATGGCCCCATAGATTGCTCCATGCTGTAGAATGGCCCCATAGATTGCTCCATGCTGTAGAATGGCCCCATAGATTGCTCCATGCTGTAGAATGGCCCCATAGTTTGCATTATACTTATGGATTGCTAGATAAGACAGAGGGCGCACGGTAGTGACGACAGACTCCGAAGACGCTGTAGACACAGGAGTTGCTGGGAACGGGAGAGGTAAGTATTTGAGGAGGGGGCCCCGATGCCAGCGCGCAGGGTAGGACTGGCCTGGTGTGATAGCTGGAAAAATTCCCGGTGGGCCCCGATGAGAGAGTGAGAGAATTGGTAGCGGGGGCTCTTAAAAAGTGCGGGCCCTTTAAAAGCGCAGCCGAAGGAAATGTAGCGTCGCGTGCGGCGCTCATACTATTCAGTGGTGACAGCGGGTGACGCGCATAGTCACATGACTGAGGACGTGTTCTTGGTGGGCGGTGACACGCACCGCGCTCTGCTTTGCCGCTGGTGGCTGGCAGTGGTGTGTTGTCAGGTGACACGCTGACGTCGCGCTCTCCTCTCCCTGCTCCCCTGCCGGCTTTTGATACGCCGACGCCGCGCTCTGCTCTCCAGTCCCGGCTCCTGCTCCCTTGGAATTGGCCTTGTAACACCGGCTCCCGTCCGGGTATGGAACACCGCACCAGCACCGCGCACCGCCCTCTTCTCTCCTGCTCTCTTGCCTTTTAAGCCGGCTCCTGGGCTGAGTATGCGGTGACCAGCACTCTGCTCTCTCACCATAACCCTGGAAACAAGGCTGCAGGTCTGGCTACAGCTCTCCCTGCTTCAACTTCAAGTCAAGTGCAATATCCACGTTTTTCTGGGTGAGTGTTCCCAGCATTGGTCATCATCCATATATGGAGGGGTCGCAGGCTGGTCACATGGGGACATGGATGGGGACATGGGGCTGAAGGGGGGGCTGGTTGGACCCATGGGGACATGGATGGGGACATGGGTCTGAAGGGGGGGCTGGATGGACCCATGGGGACATGGGGCTGAAAGGGAGGGGGCTGGCTGGGCCCATGGGAACATGGATGGGGACATGGGGCTGAAGGGGGGGCTGGCTAGACCCATGGGGACATGGATGGGGACATGGGGCTGAAGGGGGGGCTGGCTAGACCCATGGGGACATGGATGGGGACATGGGGCTGAAGGGGGGGCTGGCTAGACCCATGGGGACATGGATGGGGACATGGGGCTGAAGGGGGGGCGGCTGGCTGGACCCATGGGGACATGGATGGGGACATGGGGCTGAAGGGGGGGCTGGATGGACCCATGGGGACATGGATGGGGACATGGGGCTGAAGGGGGGGCTGGCTGGACCCATGGGGACATGGATGGGGACATGGGGCTGAAGGGGGGGGCTGTCTGGACCCATGGGGACATGGGGCTGGCTGGCTGGACCCATGGGGACATGGATGGGGACATGGGGCTGAAGAGGGGGCTGGCTGGACCCATGGGGACATGGATGGGGAAATGGGGCTGAAGGGGGGGCTGGCTGGACCCATGGGGACATGGATGGGGAAATGGGGCTGAAGGGGGGGCTGGATGGACCCATGGGGACATGGATGGGGACATGGGGCTGAAGGGGGGGCTGGATGGACCCATGGGGACATGGGGCTGAAGGGGGGGCTGGCTGGACGCATGGGGGAGATATGGATGGAGGCACAGGGCTGAAGGGGGGGCTGGCTGGACCCATGGAGACATGGATGGGGACATGGGGCTGAAGGGGGGGCTGGCTGGACCCATGGGGAGACGTATGGATGGAGGCATGGGGCTGAAAAGGGGGGGCTGGTTGGACGCATGGGGAGACATATGGATGGAGGCACGGGGCTGAAGGGGGGGGGGAGCTGGATGGACGCATAAGGGGACACATGGTGGTGAAGGGGGCCAAGTTGGGGACCTGGATGGACACATGGAGGTGAAGGGGGGCAAGCTGGACACATTGGGACCTGGATGGACACATATAGGTGAAGGGCAGCAAGCTGGACACATGGGGACCTGAATGGACACATGGAGGTGAAGGGCGGCAAGCTGGACACATGGGGTCCTGGATAGATATATGGGGTGGGGTGGGATGCATATATGAGTGGGACAGGATGGATATATGAAGGGGGGCAGGCTGGACACATGGAGGCCCGGATGGATATATGGGAGGGGCAGACTGGACACATGGAGACCAGAATGGATATATGGCGAGTGGGGAACATTCTTACTTTAGAGTCCAATTAGGGACATTATTACTTCTGTAATATAATTTTATTTTTAGGAAACTGTTTTCCGTAAGAGGGGACAAAAGGGGGTCCTGTTACTGTGCAGGGCGCCACTATGTCGCTTTATTTCTTCAACTGGTGTAGTGTAGAAGCCTGGGGAAAAGTGGGAATGTGCTCTAAAAGAGATCAGTTATTGATAACTGTGTGTTATTTTCTGCAGAGATGATTCCTGGCTGGAAGAAGTGATGGTGGACTGTGCCAGATGAAGAAAAGCGAAGATGAAGAACTTCACCTAGAGACATCACTGGTGAGTCAGTGTATTACTGTACACTTACACTATATAGTATATACAGAGCTCCTGTGTATGTCACTGGTGACCAGTGTATTACCTATACACTATATACAGAGCTCCTGTGTATAATGTCACTCGTGATAACTGTATTACCTGTACACTACATACAGAGCTCCTGTGTATAATGTCACCGGTGATCACTGTATTACATGTACACTGACACTATATACAGAGATCCTGTTTATAATGTCACTGGGGATCACTGTATTACCTGTACACTGACACTATATACAGAGCTCATATGTATAGTGACAGTGTTGTTAGTATTGTGGTTTGTATTCCTGATCAGTATTGTATTATTTGGTCACTATGTGGTGGTAATATGTGGTCTGGTCATGGTGTGGTGATTTGTCCCTTTTGTATGTGGTATTATTGGTGTTGTTATAGTGGATTATGTTGTGTATGGCGGTCATTTGTTCTCGCTGAGATTAACTAGGAAAAGATTTTTTTCCATGAGGCCACGGCTTCACTATCAGTATTTGGTCAGTATTTTTTCTCAGTAGTGAGAGCCAAAAGCAGGAGTGGGTGATAAATACAGAATTGGTGACTTGTTTCTATTCTACCTTTTCTCTGATTGTTCCTCACCTGGTTTTGGCTCCCACTCCTGAGAAAAAATCCTGACTGAATACTGATAGTGGGGCTGTGGCCTTAGAGATGAAATACTTGGAGCAGAGCGTCAGAGATGCACTCACAGGGGTTCTCCGGGGAGAACAAGTAATCCCCTCTCCACAGGATAAGTGTTATGTTCTGCTACCAGAGCTAAGGAAAGAGAGGAGATCTGTCCCTACGATAGAACTCAGCTGAATCCCTACAATGTAACAGGGAACCTGATCCTGCGATCAGACCTGCTAAAGTCCTAAGCTAGTCTGTACGGAGACCTATAGATGTGGGGAAGGAATCCCTACAAGTACTAAGGACTGGGAGGAAAATGGGACACCTCCTAACAGAAATAGTAGCAGACAGACGAACAAACAAAATATATAGAACATAGAGGTCCGTAGACCAAGCAAACTAACAGAGTTAGATACAGAGCACAGGCTAGCTAGAAAGTAGTTATACAATGAAGTCCAGCAAAGCCAGAAGGGCGGAGCAGGATTAAATAGGCCAACAAGGTCATGTGACCAGCAAAGGAAAAAACCTAAGAGCAAGGTTCTAACAATAAGTGATAACTTATTGATTGGTGGGGTCTGACTACTGGGACCTGCAGCGATCAGCAGACTGTGGAGCTTTTCTCCCCATTACACTGGAGCTCATGTGCGACTTGACCACTGATCCATTCATTCCCTCAGAGGCTGCGAGCGCTGCTCTTTTTTGGAAGCCCCCAAGAGAACGAATGAGGCTGTGGTCAGACGTCCCACCTGTCGCTGCATTTTAAAATGGGGATAAGTGTCCTGTCAGGGATAAAACTTCCCCATTCTTCCAATCAATAAGTGATCACCTATCCTGTGTAGCCCATGAATCTGTGATGACTTGTTTTAACCAAAGAAGCCCTTTCATGTAAACTACAGAAATTGTCCATCCCTGTTGTAGTCTGTGCAGAGTAGATGTGAGGAGCCGCCGGTCACTGCTCCACTATAACAGGGAGAGCAGAGAAGAGCGATCTGCATATTGCTGGAGGTGGCCCCTAGAGTCAGTGTCCCCTGTGGGCCCCAGACACCCCAGTCCGACCCTGCTGACATCTGATTAAGGCCCCGTTCACATGTCAGGTTTTAATCAGTGTTTTTTTTCTAATTTTCATCTGATTTTGGTCAGTGTGTCAGTTTTTCTCCTCAGTGGGGCATATTTTTTTATATGTAAAGTAAAAAGCTAAAGGTTTCCTCGCCTCGCTTGCCCGGCCTATAGACACTGGAAAACAAGCAGTACAGGCAACATGGTTGGTTCTGGGCATTTTTCTGACAGACTCATTGACTTCAATAGATGATCTTTATCTACAAATCGGATGAAAATCGGACCGGTCTCAGTTCTGATTTGCAGATCAATCGTCCACAATAAATAGAGCTGTAAACCTGTCCACGGTCTATAACGGAGCATATTCTACCTGCTAGAGAAATAACCAGACGTGAAAAGAGCCATGTGCTATTCTTACAGGGAAGGGGCCACGATTTTATGTTTTGTATTAATAATTATGTAATCAATTATTTTTAATACAAAATTAAATGTACCACTTTATTAGTTTTTTATTTATTTTTACATTGGCCACTAGGGGCTGCCATTTTTATTTGGGGGGTGTGTAAGAAGCGCTCTTACACACCTCATTTACGGCAGCCCTGGCCATAAGAGACAGTAGTCTGTCACCGACCCTTTCTCTAACATTAGAGGCCGCTCCTCCTGCCTCTAGCTGTGACCTGGGCACGCCCCCTTGGCTGTTCAGGTCGCAGCCGTGGGAGGAGATTGCAGCCATCTTTGTGGAGCCTGCAGTGTAAGCTGTACATTCCCCCTGTCGTCGCACGCACTGCTCAGTCAGAGCATGCCATGACAGGAACTGCCGGGGAGGAAATGCCTAGGAGTGGACGTCCCGAGTGAGTATCTGCAGCGGCGCCGTGCGGTGATCTCAGCCTCTCAGCTGTTATCACTGCCGACATCTTCAGGCAACACAGACACAGCGCTGCGTGGGAACGTGGAAGGTGAGTAGAAGCGTTTGTTTTGTTTTTTTTCCCTTCGCATTGAATATATGGGGGCATATACCCACCAGGATGGAGGGGGGGGCATATACCCACCAGGATGGATGGAGGGGGGGGGCATATACTCACCAGGATGGATGGAGGGGGGGGGCATATACCCACCAGGATGGATGGAGGGGGGGGGCATATACCCACCAGGATGGATGGAGGGGGGGGGCATATACCCACCAGGATGGATGGAGGGGGGGGGGCATATACCCACCAGGATGGATGGATGGAGGGGGGGGCATATACCCACCAGGATGGATGGAGGGGGGCATATACCCACCAGTATGAAGGGGAGGATATATCCACCTGGATGGATGGATGGAGGGGGGCATACACTGACCGGGATGGATGGAGGGGCATTTACACCTAACCAGGATGGATGGATGGATGAAGGGGCATATGCATTTACCCAGAATGGATGGATGGATGGAGGGGCATATACATCTACCCAGGATGGATGGGGGGTGTGTGACGCCTAGCTGCGCTTGGTATCACAGATCTTAGCAGGGTGTATTGATGGATTCCTCCACAAGAGGCCCCCATAACCATTCACACATCTCCACCTTCCACCTCAGACCATCAGAGGGAGCCCGTTAGGGATAGATATATAAGGGAAGGTGGAGCCAGGCAGCAGTTAGTCTAGACTGGAGTCGACAGAAAGCAAACCTGTTGAGAGAGTTCCTGCAGTGCAAAAGCCTGAGAGAGGTCAGTCTGCAGTGGAGCACGTTCTAGACTCAGTTGTAGCTCAGAGAGGTGAGCTTTAGGTGTGCCGGCGCCATAAGATCGGTGAAGCGCGGCAAGCTGCCGTTAGTGTGTATAGCCTAGTGAGGGCCCGAGTAGGCCGAAGGCGAGTGGAGAGTTAATACATAGGGGGCAGAGGAGCTTAACTAGCTCACCCCGAAGAAGCAGTTACCGGACATCGGGTCCGAAGCTTACCGGGATCTCCACGACCCAGTAAGATATAACCAGAATCCCTGGAGAACTACAAGTCCCAGTATCGCAAAAGTGCTGATACGTAATAGAGCCAGGAGACACATAGGCCCCTTAAGTCGGGAGCGTGTAATCCAAGAAAAGGCTCTACCACAAAGTCAGCCAGCGCAGGACAGAGACAAAGTTAGGCCTTGCTCCAGGAAGGTCAGAAACTTACTACGCAGAGGCAAGAAACAGGAGGCCCAAAACCCGCTCATTGGGGAGGATCCTGACGTGCACCCTTCACCCTACAGTGCTCTGGGACGTGCCTGAATTTCCATCAGTAAAAGGTACTGAAGTGACAATCGTGTCTGTCCCTGTTCTTGCTCTGACCCGGCTGGGTCTCTCCGTCCTGCTTTCCCCGTCCATACGCTGCCCTGAGGCCTAGCTCCACCTGTGGGAAGCTATACCATCGAGCTGCCTTATCACCGGCCTCAGTGGACTGCGCAGCACTGGTGATCCTCACCAGAAACCACAGGTGGCGTCACAAACTCTTTTATAAACTTCACAAATCACCAACCCTTTTAAAGGAGCGACCCCAGGGTACGGGCCCGGGAGCCGACCACCGCGACATCCCTAAAGGCCCGGGTACCGAGTCATACCCATTCCCCTGGGCTAGTCAGGGGCATATAAACCTACCCAGCATGGATGGATGGAGGGGCATTTACACCTACCCAGGATGGATGGATGGAGGGGCATTTACACCTACCCAGGATGGATGGATGAAGGGGCATATACACCTACCCAGGATGGATGGATGGAGGGGCATCTACACCTAACCAGGTTGGATGGAGTGGCATATACACCTACCAGAATAGACTACCCAGGATGGATGGAGGGGCATCTACACCTAACCAGGATGGATGAATGGAGGGGGCATCTACACCTAACCAGGTTGGATGGAGGGGCATATACACCTACCAGAATAGACTACCCAGGATGGATGGAGGGGCATCTACACCTACCCAGAATGGATGAAGGGGCATATACACCTACCCAGGATGGCTGGAGGGACATATACAGCTACCCAGGATGGATGGATGGAGGGGCCGATACACCTACCCAGGATGGATGGAGGGGCATATACACCTACCCAGGATGGATGGAGGGGCATATACACCTACCCAGGATGGATGGAGGGGAATATACACCTACCCAGGATGGATGGAGGGGAATATACACCTACCCAGGATGGAAGGGCATATACACCTACCCAGGATGGATGGATGGAGGGGCATATACACCTACCCAGGATGGATGGAGGGGCAAATACACCTACCCAGGATGGATGGATGGCTGGAGGGGCCGATACACCTACCCAGGATGGCTGGAGGGGCCGATACACCTACCCAGGATGGATGGATGGAGGGGAATATACACCTACCGAGGATGGATGGATGGATGGAGGGGAATATACACCTACCCAGGATGGAAGGGCATATACACCTACCCAGGATGGATGGATGGAGGGGCATATACACCTACCCAGGATGGATGGAGGGGCAAATACTCCTACACTGGATGGACGGAGGGGCATATACACCTACCCAGGATGGATGGAGGGGCATATACACCTACCCAGGATGGATGGATGGAAGAATGGATGGAGGGGTATTCGCATCTACCATGGATGGATGGAGGGGCATCTACACCTACCCAGGATGGATTGATGGATGGAGGGGCATCTACACCTACCCAGAGTGGATGGATGGAGGGGCATCTACACCTACCCAGAGTGGATGGATGGAGGGGCATTTACACCTACCCAGGATGGATGGATGGATGAAGGGGCATATACACCTACCCAGGATGGATGGAGGGGCATCTACACTTAACCAGGATGGATGGATGGAGGGGCATCTACACCTAACCAGGATGGATGGAGGGGCATATACACCTAGCAGAATAGACTACCCAGGATGTATGAATGGATGGAGGGGCATCTACACCTAACCAGGATGGATGAATGGAGGGGGCATCTACACCTAACCAGGTTGGATGGAGGGGCATATACACCTACCAGAATAGACTACCCAGGATGGATGTAGGGGCATATACACCTACCCAGAATGGATGAACGGGCATATACACCTACCCAGGATGGCTGGAGGGGCATATACAGCTACTCAGGATGGATGGATGGATGGAGGGGCATATACACCTACCCAGGATGGATGGAGGGGCATAAACACCTACCCAGGATGGATGGAGGGGCATAAACACCTACCCAGGATGGATGGAGGGGCATATACACCTACCCAGGATGGATGGATGGGCATATACACCTACCCAGGATGGATGGATGGATGGAGGGGCATATACACCTACCCAGGATGGATGGAGGGGCAAATACTCCTACACTGGATGGATGGAGGGGCATATACACCTACCCAGGATGGATGGATGGAAGAATGGATGGAGGGGTATTCGCATCTACCATGGATGGATGGAGGGGCATCTACACCTACCCAGGATGGATTGATGGATGGAGGGGCATCTACACCTACCCAGAGTGGATGGATGGAGGGGCATATACACCTACCAGAATAGACTGCTCAGGATGGATGGATGGATGGAGGGGCATCTATGCTCACCCAGATTGGATGGATGGAGAGGTATCTACGCCTACCCAGGATGGATGGAAGGAGAGGTATCTACGCCTACCCAGGATGGATGGAATGAGGGGCATATACACCTACCCAGAATGGATGGATGGAGGGGCATCTACCCCTACCCACGATGGATGGATGGAAGGGCATCTACACCTACCCAGGATGGGTGGATGGATGGAGGGGCATCTACACCTACCCAGGATGAATGGATGGATGGATGGAAGGGCATCTACACCTACCCAGGATGGGTGGATGGATGGAGGGGCATCTAGACCTACCCAGGATGTATGGATGGCTGGAGGGGCATATACACCTACCCAGAGTGGATGGATGGAGGGGCATATACACCTACTCAGGATGGATGGATGGAGGGGCATATACACCTACTCAGGATGGATGGATGGAGGGGCATATACACCTACTCAGGATGGATGGATGGAGGGGCATATACAGCTACCCAGGATGGATGGAGAGGCCGATAAACCTACCCAGGATGGATGGAAGGGCATATTCACCTACCCAGGATGGATGGATGGAGGGGCATATACACCTACCCACTATGGATGGAGGGGCAAATACTCCTACCCAGGATGAATGGAGGGGCATATACACCTACCCAGGATGGATGGAGGGGCATATACACCTACCCAGAATGGATGGATGGAGGGGCATCTACCCCTACCCACGATGGATGGATGGAAGGGCATCTACACCTACCCAGGATGGGTGGATGGATGGAGGGGCATATACACCTACCCAGGATGGATGGATGGAGGGGCATATACACCTACCCACTATGGATGGAGGGGCAAATACTCCTACCCAGGATGAATGGAGGGGCATATACACCTACCCAGGATGGATGGAGGGGCATATACACCTACCCAGAATGGATGGATGGAGTGGTATCTACACCTATTATGGATGGATGGAGGGGCATCTACACCTACGCAGGATAGATTGATGGATGGAGGGGCATCTACACCTACCGAGAATGGATGGATGGGTGGAGGGGCATATACACCTACCCAGGATGGATGGGTGGAGGGGCATATACACCTACCCAGGATGGATGGATAGAGGGGCATATACACCTACCAGAATAGACTGCGCAGGATGGAGGGGCATCTACGCCTACCCAGAATGGATGGATGGATGAAGGGTCATTTACACCTACCCAGGATGCATGGTGTTATGCACACGCCCGGGCTAAGCGGCGTGTGCGTGTGATTGGTAGTGATTCCACTGGACCGTGCCGGAGAGTGAATGCCTGGAGGGGCGTGACTAAGTATTCACCCGATCCGACCAGGGTCGCACGACGGCATACGACGCCAGTGCACCAAGGAGGAACCGAGCAGAGGGACCAGGTGCTACTCCAGGACAGACCCCGGACACGGCTGTTGACCCACACAGGGGAATACAGGAACAGGCTGGTAGGCTGGCACACAGACTGGTGGGTATAGGCAGGCACGACTGGTATGCAGGCAGGCGGGTATGCAGGCAGGGGGGTAAAGGCAAGCACAGCTAGAGTGCAGACAGGGAGGCACTAGCAGGTAGGAACACAGGCGGGATAGGACCCAGTACACACCGGGACTCAGGAACAATACAGGCAGAGGGTTACAGGCAAGCACAGCTAGAGTGCAGACAAGGCTGAGCAGGGCAGGACAGGACTGCCGGAGCAGCGGGCAGAAGCAGGGCAGGACAGGACTGCCGGAGCAGCGGGCAGAAGCAGGGCAGGACAGGACTGCCAGAGCAGCGGGCAGAAGCAGGGCAGGACAGGACTCTGTTCACACGGAACAGACAGGAAGGGAAAGACAGAGCCAGACACCCACAGGGTACTTGCAGTGAAGTAGCGAGTGGACCACAAACTCACAAACGGGAGTACAGAGACAACAGGCAGGAGTTAGGTACGAGTTCAGACTCTGCAGAAAAAGGAAGGGAACGGACATAGAGGCAAAACAGGTAAAGGATAGGAGAGAGTTCAGACTGGAACTGAGTGTACGGAGGAGACCGACACTGCAGCGGGATACAGGAGCAGGTCTGGGAATACTGCCCCCAGAGAGGCGGGACGAACAGGCAAGGAGCGTGTTCAGACAGGACAGACAAGATACAGGAGCGGGTCCACGTAATCGGCCCCTAGAAGGCGGGAGGAACAGGCTAGGAGCGTGTTCAGACAGGACAGACAAGATACACAGAAAGGACTCAGTTCAGACACGGGAACTAATACCGCAAAGCAGGAGACATACAGGACTCAGTTCAGACACGGGAGCTGATACCGCAAAGCAGGAGACATACAGGACACAGTTCAGACACGGGAGCTGATACTGCAAAGCAGGAGACATACAGGACTCAGTTCAGACACGGGAACTGATACAAAAGCAGGAGACATACAGGACTCAGTTCAGACACGGGAACTGATACAAAAGCAGGAGACATACAGGACTCAGTTCAGACACGGGAACTAATACCGCAAAGCAGGAAGTGATCGGGCGCCGCCCTTAAGCAGCAGAGACAGACACAAACAGACAGCATGGAGGGAAGCCAGAGAGACACTCTGGACAGGAGATCAAGTGCGCTCTCTTGCACAGTGGGAGATGGACCACCATGCAAGGACGCCGCCAGGTATGTTACAGTACCTCCCCCCTTACGCCCCCTCTTCTTCAGGCCTGCCAGAATCTTCCGCAGGGAATTCGAGGACCAGTCGTTCACTGGGTTGGAGGGGGACAGAGACTTGAGGGTAATCTCTGCTTCGAGGTACATCTTGTCAAGCTCACAGGAAAAAATAGACGGGTTATCAGGTACATAATGAGGAAAAGTCACTGTCTCTTTGTTATCTGGTGGTACCCCGGAGGATTCAGGAAACAACTGGAGGTCCTCCGCCGGGTCAGAAGAGTGCAGAGGCTCAGAGAAAACAACTGCTTCAGAGTACACTAGGTCGGACTCACTGGAGGAAGCAGGCGAGGTATCGGGTACCGAGTATAGGAAAGTCTCTGTCCATTCACCACCAGGTGGCACCCCGAAGGGTTCTGAACACAACTGGAGGTCCTCCGCCTGGTCGGAGGGGTGTAGAGACTCGGGAGTAACCTCTGCTTCGGAGTACACTAGGTTGGACTCACTGGACGAAGCGAGCGAGGTATCAGGTACAGGATATAGGAAAGTCTCTGTCCATTCACCACCAGGTGGCACCCCGAAGGATTCTGAACACAACTGGAGGTCCTCCGCCTGGTCGGAGGGGTGTAGAGACTCAGGAGTAACCTCTGCTTCGGAGTACACTAGGTTGGACTCACTGGACGAAGCGAGCGAGGTATCAGGTACAGAGTATAGGAAAGTCTCTGTCCATTCACCACCAGGTGGCACCCCGAAGGATTCTGAACACAACTGGAGGTCCTCCGCCTGGTCGGAGGGGTGTAGAGACTCAGGAGTAACCACAGCTTTGGAGCATCCTTGGACATGCACACCGGTTAAAGAGAGAGAAGCATCTGATGCCGGGTGCAGGAAGTTCTCCTGTGTGGAGTCTGGATGGGCAGAAGTCTCTTCGGGCAGGAGAACTGGTGCACTACCCACGCACACTACCCATTGGGGTTTCTCCGGGATACAGGGAGATGAAGCTTCAGTAGGGACTTCAAGGTTGGGGTCAGGAGGTCTCAGGGAGGACAGGCCCTGGCGTGACGGCTTGCCTCTAAGTCTAGCACGTCTGGACTGCCTCTTGAGGTTGAGAGAAGTATTCCGGAAAGCGTAGTCACCCTGAGAGGATTCTGGGTGGGCAGTAGTCTCATTGGGCTGGAGGACTATTGCGCTACCCACACACATTACCCATTGGGGCTGCTCCGGGATATTGGGAAGTGAAGCTTCAGCAGGAGCCTCCGGGTTAGGATCATCAAAGACCATTAGAAAGGCCACCAGGAAGGCCATTAGGTCCCGGAGGATCGGATCCTGTGTTTCATATAGGGGGTTGATCCATTCCAAGGCATCACCCGCCAGGTAAGACATCATAAAGGCCACTTTAGCCCAATCGGAAGGAAAATAAAGAGGGTAGGCCTTAAAGTGTAGCATGCATTGCTCCACAAATGCACGACACTGTCTTGGATCCCCATAATAACGTGGCGGATCCGCAGGAACGAGAGCTGATAGATCCATCTGGACGGTGCGTAATTCGCCTGGAACTCAGCTAAGGGAAAAAAAATTTATTTATTTATTTTAATGCATATATTCGCTGGAAAACTTCTCAGAGGGCGAAGGCCGTGGGGCTCAACGGGAACCATGGCCTGAGCATGCTGTTATGCACACGCCCGGGCTAAGCGGCGTGTGCGTGTGATTGGTAGTGATTCCACTGGACCGTGCCGGAGAGTGAATGCCTGGAGGGGCGTGACTAAGTATTCACCCGATCCGACCAGGGTCGCACGACGGCATACGACGCCAGTGCACCAAGGAGGAACCGAGCAGAGGGACCAGGTGCTACTCCAGGACAGACCCCGGACACAGCTGTTGACCCACACAGGGGAATACAGGAACAGGCTGGTAGGCTGGCACACAGACTGGTGGGTATAGGCAGGCACGACTGGTATGCAGGCAGGCGGGTATGCAGGCAGGGGGGTAAAGGCAAGCACAGCTAGAGTGCAGACAGGGAGGCACTAGCAGGTAGGAACACAGGCGGGATAGGACCCAGTACACACCGGGACTCAGGAACAATACAGGCAGAGGGTTACAGGCAAGCACAGCTAGAGTGCAGACAAGGCTGAGCAGGGCAGGACAGGACTGCCGGAGCAGCGGGCAGAAGCAGGGCAGGACAGGACTGCCGGAGCAGCGGGCAGAAGCAGGGCAGGACAGGACTGCCAGAGCAGCGGGCAGAAGCAGGGCAGGACAGGACTCTGTTCACACGGAACAGACAGGAAGGGAAAGACAGAGCCAGACACCCACAGGGTACTTGCAGTGAAGTAGCGAGTGGACCACAAACTCACAAACGGGAGTACAGAGACAACAGGCAGGAGTTAGGTACGAGTTCAGACTCTGCAGAAAAAGGAAGGGAACGGACATAGAGGCAAAACAGGTAAAGGATAGGAGAGAGTTCAGACTGGAACTGAGTGTACGGAGGAGACCGACACTGCAGCGGGATACAGGAGCAGGTCTGGGAATACTGCCCCCAGAGAGGCGGGACGAACAGGCAAGGAGCGTGTTCAGACAGGACAGACAAGATACAGGAGCGGGTCCAGGTAATCGGCCCCTAGAAGGCGGGAGGAACAGGCTAGGAGCGTGTTCAGACAGGACAGACAAGATACACAGAAAGGACTCAGTTCAGACACGGGAACTAATACCGCAAAGCAGGAGACATACAGGACTCAGTTCAGACACGGGAGCTGATACCGCAAAGCAGGAGACATACAGGACACAGTTCAGACACGGGAGCTGATACTGCAAAGCAGGAGACATACAGGACTCAGTTCAGACACGGGAACTGATACAAAAGCAGGAGACATACAGGACTCAGTTCAGACACGGGAACTGATACAAAAGCAGGAGACATACAGGACTCAGTTCAGACACGGGAACTAATACCGCAAAGCAGGAAGTGATCGGGCGCCGCCCTTAAGCAGCAGAGACAGACACAAACAGACAGCATGGAGGGAAGCCAGAGAGACACTCTGGACAGGAGATCAAGTGCGCTCTCTTGCACAGTGGGAGATGGACCACCATGCAAGGACGCCGCCAGGTATGTTACACATGGATGGATGAAGGGGCATATACACCTACCCAGGATGGATGGATGGATGGAGGGGCATCTACACTTAACCAGGATGAATGGATGGAGGGGCATCTACACCTAACCAGGATGGATGGAGGGGCATATACACCTAGCAGAATAGACTACCCAGGATGTATGGATGGATGGAGGGGCATCTACACCTAACCAGGATGGATGAATGGAGGGGGCATCTACACCTAACCAGGTTGGATGGAGGGGCATATACACCTACCAGAATAGACTACCCAGGATGGATGGAGGGGCATCTACACCTACCCAGAATGGATGAAGGGGCATATACACCTACCCAGGATGGCTGGAGGGGCATATACAGCTACTCAGGATGGATGGATGGATGGATGGAGGGGCCGATACACCTACCCAGGATGGATGGAGGGGCATATACACCTACCCAGGATGGATGGATGGGCATATACACCTACCCAGGATGGATGGATGGAGGGGCATATACACCTACCCAGGATGGATGGAGGGGCAAATACTCCTACACTGGATGGATGGAGGGGCATATACACTTACCCAGGATGAATGGAGGGGCATATACACCTACCCAGGATGGATGGATGGAAGAATGGATGGAGGGGTATTCGCATCTACCATGGATGGATGGAGGGGCATCTACTCCTACCCAGGATGGATTGATGGATGGAGGGGCATCTACACCTACCAGAATAGACTGCTCAGGATGGATGGATGGATGGAGAGGCATCTATGCTTACCCAGATTGGATGGATGGAGGGGCATCTACACCTACCCAGAGTGGATGGATGGAGGGGCATATACACCTACCAGAATAGACTGCTCAGGATGGATGGATGGATGGAGAGGCATCTATGCTTACCCAGATTGGATGGATGGAGGTGCATATACATCTACCCAGGATGGATGGATAGAGAGGTATCTACGCCTACCCAGGATGGATAGAATGAGGGGCATATACACCTACCCAGAATGGATGGATGGAGGGGCATCTACCCCTACCCACGATGGATGGATGGAGGGGCATCTACACTTACGCAGGATGAATGGAAGGGCATCTACACCTACCCAGGATGGGTGGATGGATGGAGGGGCATCTACACCTACCCAGGATGGATGGATGGATGAAGGGGCAAATACTCCTACCCAGGATGGATGGATGGATGGATGGAGGGGCATATACACCTACCAGAATAGACTACCCAGGATGGATGGAGGTGCATCTACGCAAACCCAGAATGGATGGATGAAGGGGCATATACACCTACCCAGATTGGATGGATGGATGGATGGATGGATGGAGGTGCATATACACCTACCCAGGATGGATGGATGGAAAGGTATCTACGCCTACCCAGGATGGATGGATGGAGGGGCATATACACCTACCCAGAATGGATGGATGGAGGGGCATCTACACCTACCCAGGATGGATGGATGGAGGGGCATCTACACTTACCCAGGATGAATGGATGGAGGGGCATCTACACCTACCCAGGATGAATGGATGGAGGGGCATCTACACCTACCCAGGATGAATAGATGGAGGGGCATCTACGCCTACCCAGAATGGATGGATGGAGGGGCATCTACGCCTACCCAGAATGGATGGATGGAGGGGCATATACACCTACCCAGGATGGATTGATCGATGGAGAGGCATCTACACCTACCCAGAGTGGGTGGATGGAGGGGCATATACACCTACCCAGGATGGATGGATGGGCATATACACCTACTCAGGATGGATGGATGGAGGGGCATATACACCTACTCTGGATGGGTGGATGGATGGATGGAGGGGCATATACAGCTACCCAGGATGGATGGAGAGGCCGATACACCTACCCAGGATGGATGGAAGGGCATATTCACCTACCCAGGATGGATGGATGGAGGGGCATATACACCTACCCACTATGGATGGAGGGGCAAATACTCCTACCCAGGATGAATGGAGGGGCATATACACCTACCCAGGATGGATGGAGGGGCATATACACCTACCCAGGATGGATGGATGGAGTGGTATCTACACCTACTATGGATGGATGGAGGGGCATCTACACCTACCCTGGATGGATTGACGAATGGAGGGGCATCTACACCTACCGAGAATGGACGAATGGAGGGGCATCTACACCTACCCAGGATGGATGGATAGAGGGGCATATACACCTACCAGAATAGACTGCGCAGGATGGATGGATGGATGGAGGGGCATCTATGCCTACCCAGAATGGATGGATGGATGAAGGGTCATATACACCTACCCAGGATGGATGGAGGGTGAAATACACCTACCCAGGATGGATGGAGGGGCATATACACCTACCCAGGATGGATGGAGGTGCAAATACTCCTACCCAGGATGGATGGATGGATGGAGGGGCATATACACCTACCAGAATAGACTACCCAGGATGGATGGAGGTGCATCTACGCAAACCCTGGATGGATGGAGGTGCATATACACCTACCCAGGATAGATGGATGGAAAGGTATCTACGCCTACCCAGGATGGATGGATGGAGGGGCATATACACCTACCCAGAATGGATGGATGGAGGGGCATATACCCCTACCCAGGATGGATGGATGGAGGGGCATCTACCCCTACCCAGGATGGATGGATGGAGGGGCATCTACACTTGCCCCTCCATCCATCCATTCATCCTGGGTAAGTGTAGATGCCTGTCCATTCATCCATCCTGGGTAGGTGTAGATGCCCCTCCATCCATCCATTTATCCTGGGTATCTACACCTACCCAGGATGGATGGATGGATGGAGGGGCATCTACACCTACCCAGGATGTATGGATGGATGGAGGGGCATCTACACCTACCCAGGATGGATGGATGGAGGGGCATCTACACCTTACCCAGGATGGATGGATGGAGGGGCATCTACACCTACCCAGGATGAATGGATGGAGGGTCATCTACGCCTACCCAGAATGGATGGATGGAGGGGCATATACCCCTACCCAGGATGGATTGATGGATGGAGGGGCATCTACACCTACCCAGAATGGATGAATGGAGGGGCATCTACACCTACCCAGAATGGATGGATGGAGGGGCATCTACGCCTACCCAGAATGGATGGAGGGGCATATACACCTACCCAGAATGGATGGATGGAGGGGCATCTATGCCTACCCAGAATGGATGGATGGATGGATGGATGGAGGGGCATATACACCTACCCAGAATGGATGAATGGAGGGGCATATACACCTACCCAGAATGGATGGATGGAGGACCATATACACCTACCCAGGATGGATGGAGGGGCATCTACACCTACCCAGGATGGATGGATGGAGGGGCATCTACTCCTACCCAAGATGGATGGATGGCGGGGCACCTACTCCTACCCAAGATGGATGGATGGTGGGGCATATACACCTACCCAGGATGGATGGAGAAGCATATACACCTACCCAGGATGGATGGAGGGGCATGTACACCTACCCAGGATGGATGGATGGAGAGGCATCTACACCTACCCAGGATGGATGGATGGCGGGGCATATACACCTACCCAGGATGGATGGATGAGGACGCATGGATTCCACTCAGTATCAGCAGATTCTTGACAATAATGTTCAAGAATCAGTGATAAAGTTGAAGTTACGCAGGGGATCGATCTTTCAGCAAGACAATGATCCAAAACACGGCTCCAAATCTACTCAGGCATTCATGCAGAGGAACAATTACAATGTTCTGGAATGGCCATCCCAGTCCCCAGACCTGAATATCATTGAACATCTGTGGGATCATTTGAAGAGGGCTGTCCATGCTCGGCGACCATCAAACTTAACTGAACTGGAATTGTTTTGTAAAGAGGAATGGTCAAAAATACCTTCATCCAGGATCCAGGAACTCATTAAAAGCTACAGGAAGCAACTAGAGGCTGTTATTTTTGCAAAAGGAGGATCTACTAAATATTAATGTCACTTTTCTGGTGAGGTGCCCATACTTATGCACCTGTCAAATTTTGTTTGAATGCAGATTGCACATTTTCTGTTAGTACAATAAACCTCATTTCAAGGCAGAAACATTACTGTGTCCAACAGTTATTCCATATATCAAACTGAAATAGCTGTTGCAAAAACACCAATTTTTATAAAACATTAAGCTTAAGATTAATAGGGGTGCCCAAACTTTTTCATATAACTGTATGTTGTAATTATTTTTTTAATATGAACTATTGGCACAATAGTGAATGAATGTGACCTTTTTTCAGTCTCTATAACTATATAATGGAATCTTACTTATGGGCTATCTACTTTGTTTTAGGTTTTAAGCGCCACTTCTCTGACCGGACTTCTGGAAAAACTTCAGGACAGCAATGTGCTTCTGGATAAAATCATGAAAGGGCTGAATGCCTATCTGGAGAAGAAGAGGCTTTTTTCCCACGGTATAGTCCTTTCACTTGTTGCAATGATTCTATATACTACTTAAAGAATTTTTTTTTTCTTATTTAAACGCATTGAAATCATTTTTGTAATTGGATTTCATTAATAATTTTGCACTGTTTGCCTTCTATTGGCTCTGTGTTGCGCTGGCTATTGGACTTATTTTTAATCTGTCTTTTTTCAGCTCCTCTTAGCCGATTTATGACCACAGATCACATCAAAGCTGAATGTGCAGGAAACAAAAAGCCTAACGGTGCAACATTTTTAATGAAACTGAATTGTCGCAAATACTCGCAATTAAATGGGTATTCCCATCTCCAAGATCCTATCCCAATATGTAGTAGGCGTAGTAATAATAATAATATTAGCAAATACCTCCAATTAGAAGTGTAGTATAGTTCTTCTGATTCGCTATGTCGCTTTCCCCATGTGCAAGGCATTGCAGTAGCTTTGGTATCCATGGTTACGACCGCTCATATAGTGACAGTTATTTGCTAGTGGTCGTAACCTAAGCTACTGCAATGCCCTGCACATGGGATAAGCGACAAAGCAAATCAGAAGAACTATACTACACTTCTAATTGGAGGTATTTGCTAATATTATTATGACGCCTACTACATATTGGGGTAGAATCCTGGAGATGGGAATACCCATTTCAGTTAAATAAAAAAAGTTCCCAAAACTGGATAGCCCCTTTAAGCTAGCCATACGCATGAGATATGAGATACCCGTGGTCTGAATGGTTATTTGGCTATTTCTTCTGACTCCCACATATTCTGCTGAACAGTCATGTGTTTTTAATGGGGAGAGAGGAGAAAGTCTGTACTGGACACCTCCGGCAGCGGGTTATCTCCCCTGAGAACCAAAAGACCCGGTATTGAAATCCCATCTGCCCGATCCTTCTGGCCCTGACATCCTCTATCGGGGGAGAGTCAGGAGACCCCCATACACATCAGTGGGTAGGCCGGTCCTGCTGCAATCGTCAGGTTTAAACTATTTTAATCCAATGTGTATGGGGACTGAATCTTTACTTGAAAGCTTTGCTTTTCTATTTTCTCACATAGACACTAATACAAATTTTCTTCCTGTCCAACGACGAAATGCTAGAAATTCTCTCTGAGACTAAAGATCCTCTGCGGGTCCAACCACATCTAAAGAAGGGCTTTGAAGGCATCGCAAAGCTGGAGTTCCTTCCTAACCTGGACATCAAAGCCATGTACAGCACCGAGGGGGAACGCGTAGAGCTCATCCAGACCATCTCCACCTCCGAGGCTCGGGGGGCCGTGGAGAAGTGGCTCATCCAAGGGGAAGATGTCATGTTAAGGAGCGTGCATGATGTTATTGCTCGGTCACGAATGGTACGGATCTACCTACAGACCAAAAGCATTAATTGGAACTAATCTAGTACTTTTATATTTGTATAAGATTATTTGGCGGCAGTGAATGATTTGTGGATGATGTATCTCTTGCAATAGAGCCAGGTAGCAGATCTTCTACCTGCAATCGGTAGAAATGAATTTGCTAGATAATACTAGTAAGGTTGTCCCTCTCTTAAATGCTTCTGTCAACGTAATTTAACTTTGTTTTTTAAAAGGCATACCCTGAGACTGCAAGAAAAGACTGGGTGAGGGAATGGCCGGGACAGGTCGTGCTCTGTGTGTCTCAGATGTTCTGGACCAGTGAAGGGCATGAAGCTATCGGCAGTGGCCCAGAGGTACGGCATAAGCTCCTTTACTGATCAAGGTTGCTTCACTAGAAACAGTCATGGCCGGAAGTGTTGGCACCCTTGAAGTATTTTCCATAAAATTATTGCAATTGCATGTGTATTTTTTGTTATACACATGTTTATTTCCTTTGTGTGTATTGGAACAACACAAAAAAAACAGAGAAAAAAAGGCAAATTGGATATAATTTCACACACAACCCCAAAAATGGGCCGGACAAAATTGTTGGCATCTTTCCAAAATTGTGGGTAAACCATTTTGTTTCAAGCTTGTGATGCTCATTCAAACTCACCTGTGGCAAGTAACAGGTGTGGGCAATATGAAAATCACACCTGAAACCCGATACAAAGGGGAAAAGTTGACTCAATCTTTGCGTTGTTACGTGCCACACTAAGTAGGGAGAACAGAAAGAGGAAAAGAGAACTGTCTGAGGACTTGAGAACCAAAATTGTTGACCAATATCTTCTTTTTGTGTTGTTCCAATACACACAAATTAAATAAACATGTGAACAACAAAACATGTGTAATTGTAATAATTTTCTGGGAGAAATACATATATATACATTCATAGACAGACTTCATGTGTTCTCCTGCTAATAGACTGTCATATCCAGGGACGCAGCTTATAGGAGTTTCCAGGGGCGGATATACCATTGGTGCAACAGAGGTAAGGGGACCCACATTCACATCAAAAGATGCAAGTAGCTTCTTTCACAGCACGTTATTAGACTGCAAAGAGCCCATGTACTGTTCTTGCCCAGGGGTCTTCTCCTGGGGGTTGCAGTTGTACAGCGGCTCAATATCTTGAAGGTACCCAAAAGGCTCCATAGTATTGTTGGGATTTTGCATTGATTCATGCATCTTGTCTAGAGATGAGCAACTAAATTTGCAGGACCTTGGTCTAAGAGAGCAGGTTAGTAGTCTGTGGCTGTTGGATGGGAGCCTTGCTAACCGCCTCTTACATGCCGGCATCCCTGGCTCCTCTTTTGATTAGCCGGCCAGGCGTGATGTCATTTGTGCCTCACACCACAACTATGACATCGACATCAAAAGAGGAGACGGAGATGCCGGTTCACGGGGCTCCGGTCCTGGGGCCGTGGAATATTGACCCGACTGTTGGACCAGAGTCCTGCAAATCCATTCGCTCATCTCTACTCTCGTCATATCTACCAATAAGGGAAGACATTGTATGGGATTTCCCATAATACCAGCATAAAATGAATCCATCTGCATTGAGTTTTCCATGCTGTTTGTGGCAGGGTTTTATAGAGGTACATCTGGGTATTTGGAGCTCTGGGTTCAATCCAGATCTCCAACTTCTATAAAGATATGTTGTAAAATTGTTATGTACATTAAAAAGTGCCTGCATATTGTGGAGTTCTCAATCTAGTCTGCAGCTTATAATCTGTATAGATTTCAGCCCCCTTGCAATATGTATGTTCTATGAATGTTTCTGCAGATGATTTCACCGTTACATCCTTCTTGTAGGGCCTGAAAAACTCCTATGATAATCTGCAGCTCCAGCTAAATGATATTGTGGAGCTTGTGCGAGGAGGCAAATTGTCCCAGCAGACTCGCAGCACATTGGGGGCTCTCGTCACCATAGAGGGGCACGCTCGTGACATGGGCATGGAAATGATCCAAACAGGTTTGTACAAACATCATGGCTGGCACCAAACTTTCCAATACCATGTTCTATTTATCATACACTACATGGAGAAAGGTATTGTGCCCCCTCCACATTACACCTACAGGGGCTTTTATGGCCCCCTATTCTAAATCCATATCCAGGATGTTAATATGGAGTCCGTCCCTCTACAGATATCACAGCTCAATATGCCGAGCACCTTCATACATTTCACCCCATTCCTATCTTCTTTCCATATCTATGTTATATTCCCCCCTCTTTTCTTTGAGTTTTCATAGGACACAATTGATCTTGTCACAGTAAAGCAATCTTGGGGTGTACTTACAATGACGTCTATGGGGCAGTAGTCATTTCTGCATATTGAGATGGTGGTCCCTATATAGGAATGTTTTGGCATCTGTAGGTGTCGGCGTCCCCTGTATATGACTCATTGCCACAATTGATATTCTTTATAGTCAGTATTTTGGATGGCCTAGGTGCGGTTTGTAATATTTTCTATCAATGGTGTGTGCCCTCCTCTGTGCGGTGTCCTTCCATAACCATGGATGTACTAATAAAGGGGTTTTATGTCAATTCCTTTAATGGCCTTTTGTTCGGTTTCTTTGTAGGTATTATGTAATTCTCTGAATGGTCAGCCATTCTAAGCCTGAGCAGACATATGGCAATGTAATTGATGTGTGACTGACATTGTTCTTCCCTATGTTGCGGTGACATATTTATGCTGCCATTGTGCAGTATTTGTTCTAATTAATCATCCTAAAGGTGTTTAGTGGGGTTGAGGTTGAGAACGTGTGTGAAACAGTTCTGCTCTTCTATTCCCTTAGGGTTGGAAGCTACAATTGTTTAAAACATCTTGTGCTGAAGCATTAAGATATCTTTTCACTGGAACTAAGGGGCCTAGACCAACCCCTAAAAACAAGGCCATACCCCCACCAGCAAACTGTACAGCGGGCACAATGCAGTTAATAGGGTAACGTTCTCCTGGCATTCACCAAATCCAGACTCGTCCATCAGATGCCAGATAGAGAAGTGTGATCCGTCACTGCACAGAACAGGTCTCCTCCAGAGTCCTGTGGTGGCGGCTTCACACCACTCCATCCGACGCTCGGCATCGTCCTTGGTGATGTAAGGCTGCATGCAGCTGCTCGGCCATAAAGCTCCTGGCGGGGACGCAGTGTTTGTGGTGATGTTGTTACCAAAGGAGATCTGGACTCTGCAGTTATGGAGTCAGGAGAGCGTTCTGCCCTCTGCTCCTCAGCACTCAGTGACCCCGCTCTGTAATGTTCCGGGGTCTCCTGAGTTGCTGCAGTTCCTTCCACTCCTTAATAATATCACTCACATGTGATGGGGGAAGATTTAGGAGGGAAGAAATGTAATATCCAGACTTGTTACCTCGGTGGCTCCTATTACAGGACCGCGTTGGTATCAGAGGGCTCTGGATCACCAGCCGTTCTGTCATATGTTAGTAACAGCACACAGCATGGGAGGGCGGATGTTATACACCGGGGGGCGTGGGGATTGATGTTATACACTGGTGGGGGGCGAGAGTCTTAATGTTATACAAGGCCGAGGGGCCAGATGTTATACCCTAGGGGTACGAGGGGCTAGATGTTATACATGTCCGAGGGTTGGATGTTATACACTGAGGGGCAAGGGGATGGATATTATACACCAGGGGCGAGGGGACGGATATTATACACCGGGGAGAGGGTACGGATATTATACACCAGGGGCGAGGGGATGAATATTATACACCAGGGGCGAGGGGACGGATATTATACACCAGGGGCGAGGGGACGGATATTATACACCAGGGGCGAGGGGATGAATATTATACACCAGGGGCGAGGGGATTGATGTTATACACCAGGGGCGAGGGGACGGATATTATACAGCAGGGGCGAGGGGACGGATATTATACACCAGGGGCGAGGGGACGGATATTATACACCGTGGGCGAGGGGATGGTTGTTATACACTGGGAGCGAGGGGACGGATATTATACACCGGGGGGCGAGAGGCCGGATGTTATACACCGTGGGCGAGGGGATGGTTGTTATACACTGGGAGCGAGGGGACGGATATTATACCCCGGGGGAGGCGAGAGGCCGGATGTTATACACCAGGGGGAGGGAGCGAGGGGACAGATGTTATACACCGGGGCTGGGGGCCGGATGTTATACCCTGGGGGTCGGATGTTATGCAAAGGAGGGCTTGGGGTTGGATGTTATACAGTGGGGTTGAGGGGATAGATTTTATACACTGGCGGGGGGGCGAGGGGACGGATGTTATACTAAACTAGGGGCGAGGGTCGGATGTTATGCATCGGGGGAGGCGAGAGGCCGGATTTTATAAACTGGGGGCTGAGAGTCCGGATGTTATACACCGTGGGCAATGGGACTAAATGTAAAAGCAGAATTCGGTGACTAGGAGTTTTGTCCTATAATGTATGTGCATTTGCCTTCCCTTTAGAAACTCTCCCTTGTGATTCTGCAGTGTCTTAGAGGTTGACTATCTTTTCCTACATTGCTCAGGAGTTTCTCATGAACAGACTTCCAGTGGCTTGCCCAACTCCGCTATTACTGGGAGAATGAGAATGCGAGAGTGCGAATCATCAACTGCAATGTGAAGTCCGCCTATGAGTACCTGGGCAACTCCCCACGCCTGGTCATCACTCCGCTCACTGACAGATGCTAGCGGACTCTGCTATGATGTGATGGGTTATGCTCAGAAATCTTTTTGACTTTTGTATGATGCATGAAACTTATTAGAAAGTTTATTGATATTTCATACCAGTTCTTTCATGTTTCATTGGTAGATCGGTGCTTTTTATCTAAATCTTGGTGGAGCTCCAGAAGGTCCGGCCGGCACAGGAAAAACCGAGACCACCAAAGATTTGGCCAAGGCGCTGGCCGTGCAGTGTGTGGTCTTTAACTGCTCTGATGGTTTGGACTACATAGCAATGTCAAAGGTACATACAATGTTAAGCTGCTCCATTGCAGATAATAAACTGACTCCAACCGATGTTCTGCTGACATGTTTTGATTATATAGTACAGACCAAAAGTTTGGACACATCTTCTCATTTAAAGATTTTTCTGTATTTTCATGACTATGAAAATTGTACATTCGCACTGAAGGCATCAAAACTATGAATTAACACATGTGGAATTATATACTTAACAAAAAAGTGTGGAACAACTGAAAATATGTCTTATATTCTAGGTTCTTCAAAGTAGCCACCTTTTGCTTTGATGACCGCTTTGCACACTCTTGGCATTCTCTTGATGAGCTTCAAGAGGTAGTCACTGGAAATGGTCTTCCAACAATCTTGAAGGAGTTCCCAGAGATGCTTAGCATTTGTTGGCTCTTTTGCCTTCACTCTGCGGTCCAGCTCACCCCAAACCATCTCGATTGGGTTCAGGTCTGGTGACTGTGGAGGCCAGGTCATCTGGCGTAGCACCCCATCACTCTCCTTCTTGGTCAAATAGCCCTTTCACAGCCTAGAGGTGTGTTTGGGGTCATTGTCCTGTTGAAAAATAAATGATGGTCCAACTAAACGCAAACCGGATGGAATAGCATGCCGCTGCAAGATGCTGTGGTAGCCATGCTGGTTCAGTATGCCTTCAATTTTGAATAAATCCCCAACAGTGTCACCAGCAAATCACCCCCACACCATCACACCTCCTCCTCCTCCATGCTTCACGGTGGGAACCAGGCATGTAGAGTCCATCTGTTCACCTTTTCTGCGTCGCACAAAGACACGGTGGCTGGAACCAAAGATCTCAAATTTGGACTCATCAGACCAAAGCACAGATTTCCACTGGTCTAATGTCCATTGACGCGCCCCTGGGCCTGTGCTGAGTAGCGTTGCGCACGCGGGAGCCTACCCGGAGCCGGATCTGATAGGGGTAGTAGTCTCGTGGCGGTGACCCGGTCCGTGCCCAGGGAGTCAAGCTGAGTGGCAGTATATTAGCAGTAGATGTAGGACGACTACGCCACCCGTTCAATGCAGCTATGGAGCTGCCGCTGCAGGGCAGACCGCTGAGGCCGGTGGAAGGATGGTGCAGCGTGGATGGTATAACCCCCAACGGGAGGGGTATGGCCTCAGGGCAGCCGACGTGGATGATGGGGGTAGTAGGAACCACTCAGAGACGATGCGGTGTAGTTCAGGGTCTTTAATGGTGACAAAGATAGACCCTCCCGGAGTACTGGCTAGCGGTCGGGGCCTGGTCAGTCCTTGAGCAGATGGGATCCCCCTTGGCCAGGCGGAGTTGTAGGCCTCCCCAACTAATTGTACTCTTCTGGCTTCCTTGCTAGAGGCGGGTAAAGGTAGCCCACGTCCCTGAGTGTACCGTGTGGTGCTCACCCGTATGGCCGGTGACTCGGGGCCTTCTAGTGGCTTCCGCTCCACGACGGCGGTGCTGGTCCCACGCGTGTGACCGTGCCTCCGGGTTTCTTGGCCGGAGGACCTGAAATCCCCTGCCGGGCGGTTTCTGCTGCTGGGTCTGGGTTAATCCCCACAGCCTCGGACTCCGGGTCCGGTGGTAACTCTTCAATCAGGGCGAGCTCTTCAGCTGCCAGCCCCTGATTCCTTTTAGCACTGCTCCCACTGAGCTCCTGATCTTTCTTTCCTAAGCTGCTCCTCTTCTTCTCTCTACTCTTCTCACTAACCCTGCCTCAGCCCCAGCTTTATATAGGGGAAGTTCTTCCCCTCCCAGGACTGGGCAGGAGGTGTGGCATGCATAGGATTCCTGACCAAGAGACCTCCCACCTGCTCTCAGATATAACATTGCTATTACTGTGGAGACCAGACCCCTGGGGTGCCACATTCCCCCCTAGTGAAAGTTAGTACTCCGGGACTAAACATACTTTTGTAAACATAACAAGGTGCAAACAATAACATTCTAATGGAGACAACACATAAGGTGGTCACGGCGTGTCCGCAACCGGGTGTAACTTTTGAGGAAAACAAGGTTGTCCATTTCACCAACACAGGGAGACGTAACCAGGTAGGGGTCTGTCCTGCCCCGAGTCCTTAACAGTCTTTTAGTCCGTCCTGGGTTACGCTCCAACTATATGCACAAAGGATTCCCGGTAAATCCACCAAAGACTCCTATAAATAACTAGAAACACATAATTATACACAAGCAACAATAAACAGGTAAACATTAATAAAATAGCTTGAACATTTAGATCCTCCACCGTATGGGCAGCTGGCCTCTAGTGACCCTAGTGGACCTACGGAGCTGGTTGATTGGTCCTGAGCTACAGGGTATAGGAGCTGTCAAGGGTAAACTGGGCAGCCGTCTACGGACTCTTTGGCTCACTAGGGGTATGGCAGGCTCACTATAAGCAGAGGGTTGATTTTCCTGGTCTGCTTGTGTGGGGCCTTCTGCCTCCTGGACCGGCTGTTCTTCCAGTTCTACCTGTGTCTCCGTAGGCACTTGGGATGCTGGTTGGAGGAACGTGAGGACGGGTACCACAACAGCACCATTGACTTGAGTCCAAGACCGAGGGAAGTCTCCGAGCACAGTACTAACCATATCTTCCCTTTCCTCTACGGGTCGAGGGTCCTCTTGTTCCTCTTCAGGGTTCCGTAGCTGTTCGGGACACTTCTTTAGGTGATCCCGGGATACAATGGCTGTGGTTTCCCCTCCGTCTTTACTGATTGTACAGACCTTTGGGTTGTCGTGGCTTGAGGGCAGTACGGTGTACGGGTCCTTCTCCCATTGGTCGTCCAACTTGTGGAGCCGTCTTTTCCTCTTCAAGACCTGCTCTCCGGGCACCAGGGGAACAGCGGGAGCATACTGGTTGTAAGTTTTCTCTTGTCTTTCCCTAGCTTGACAGAGACTACGCTCCACGCTCTCCTGTACTTTTCGGTATTGCTGCTGCCTCTCTGTGTCCCAGTTGGCTTCTGGTGAAGTGTCCTCGGGTGTCAGGACTCCCATTTCCAGATCAACAGGAAGCTTACCAGGTCTTGCCCTCATTAGGTAACCCGGGGTACAGTTGGTGGAACCTACAGGGATGTGGTTGTATAGGTCCATCAGGTCGGGCAGCTTCTCAGGCCACAGACTGCGTTCCTCCAGGGGCAATGTTTTCAGGAGATCTATGACCACCTGGTTCATTTTCTCACAAAGTCCATTAGTTTGCGGGTGATAGGGTGTTGTTCTTATCTTCCGGCATCCATACAGGGTGCAGAACTCCTGGAAGACCTCCGCTTCAAAGGCAGTCCCCTGGTCCGTCAGCACCTGCTCCGGGTATCCATGCGGACGGCAGAAGTGCTGCTGGAAGGCTCTAGCTGCTGTGTGAGCCGTTAAGTCCTTGACGGGGACGACAACCAAGAACCGGGAGTAGTGATCCACGATGGTTAACGCGTAGACGTAGCCACTTCTGCTTGGGGTCAGTTTTACATGATCCAAGGCTACCAGTTCCAACGGCTGTCTGGTGATGATGGACCGCAGGGGAGTCTTCTGGCTGGCACGGTCCCTCCTTCTTAAGTTGCATGGGCCACAGTCTCTGCACCACCTCTCGATGGTTCCTCTCATGCCTACCCAATGGAACCGCCCGCGCAGCAGGAACTCCAGCTTCTTCCATCCGAAATGCCCAGCTCCGTCGTGGTATGCCTCCATCACCATAGCTGCGTCTCTTCATGGCACCACTACTTGCCAGATTAGTTCATGCGTCCGGGAGTTAACCATTCTGCGGCACAACTTTCCCTTGTAAAGGAACAGTCGACTCTTCTCAGCCCACAGTTGCTTGGCTTCCTCCGGAGCGTCTGGGTCAAGGCGTGCATCTGGCCGAGTCAGCATCTCCTTTACCAGACGGACGGCAGGGTCACTGTCTTGCGTCTCCACCCAGTTGTAATGAGGTAAGGGGTTGAACGTAGCGGTTTGCTTACTTCTTACACGGTGGGAATACTGGATAGTCCCATGACGGTGGAACGCGGGGAGCTCAACTTCTTCCAGTTCCTCTGAATCTTCCCCTACGTCCGGTAGGTTTGGCATCCTGGACAGGGCGTGTGCGTTGGTATTGGAGCGTCCTGCCCGGTATTTGATTGTAAACTCATAGTTGGACAAGCGGGCCATCCATCTCTGCTCTAGGGCACCGAGTCTTGCAGTGTCCAGGTGTGTCAACGGGTTGTTATCCGTGTACACGGTGAACCGGGAAGAAGCGAGGTAGTGCTTAAAGCGTTCGGTGACTGCCCACACCACTGCCAGGAACTATAGCTTAAATGAGCTGTAATTCTCAGGGTTTCTTTCGGTGGGTCGCAGTTTTCGGCTGGCGTAAGCAATTACCCGTTCTTTCCCCTGCTGGATCTGGGATAGTACGGCTCCTAACCCGATGTTACTGGCGTCGGTGTAGAGGATAAAGGGCTGGCTGTAATCCGGGTACGCCAGGATTTCATCCCCCGTGAGGGCCATCTTCAGCTGGCGGAAGGACTCTTCTTCCAACTTCTCCCATCTGAAGGGCGGCTTCTGGTTCTTGGCCTTCCTGGACTGGCCTATCAGGAGGTCCTGCATAGGAGCTGCCTTTTTGGTGAAACCGGGTATGAACCTTCGGTAGTAGCCTACCAACCCGAGGAACTGCCTCACTTCCTTTACGCTGGAGGGGCTTGGCCATTCCTTAATTGCGGTGATCTTATCAGGGTCGGGAGCCACTCCGTCAGCACTCACCACGTGTCCCAGGTACTGCACCTTTGGCTTCAGGAGGTGACACTTGGAAGGTTTCACCTTTAGGCCGTAACTTGCCAGAGCTTCAAACACTTCCGCCAGGTGCTTCAGGTGGTCCTCGTAGGTCTTGGAGTAGACGATGACATCGTCCAGGTATAACAGGACCGTCTCAAAGTTCCGGTGTCCCAGACAGCACTCCATCAATCGCTGGAAGGTTCCTGGTGCGTTGCAGAGTCCAAACGGCATGCAGGTAAACTCGCTAAGTCCCATCGGGGTGGTGAATGCGGTCTTCTCCCGATCCGCCTCTGCTACAGGAACCTGCCAGTACCCGCTAGTGAGATCCAAGGTGGAGAAGAAGTTAGCAGATTTTAAAGCAGCCAAAGACTCCTCTATTCTTGGTAAGGGGTACGCATCTTTGTGTGTGATACGGTTAATTTTCCGGTAATCTACACACATTCTCATGGTGTTGTCTTTCTTTTTGACCAAGACTAGTGGAGCTGCCCAGGGGCTACAGCTATCCCTGATTACCCCAGCCTCCTTCATGTCTCTAAGCATCCCCTTGGCGTGTTGGTAGTGTGCAGGGGGTACGGGCCGATACCTCTCTTTTATGGGAGGATGGTCTCCCGTGGGGATGTGGTGTTCTACCCCCTTGACTCGCCCGAAGTCTAACGGGTGTTTACTAAACACTCTCTCGTACTCTTGAACCACCCGGTAGACTCCCTGTTTCTGGTGGGAGGGAGTGGAGTCAGTACCCAAATGTAGTTGCTGACACCAATCCTCCATTATTTTCTCAGAGCCGTTACCTTCCTCCGGATGAGATGGAGGCAAGGGTTCCACAGACTGTATAGAATTTTGGTTGATAGTATATAATTTGGCTAGCGTAGCATACCGGGGCAGGTATACTTCCCTTTTCCCAATATTTATTATGCGAACGGGTACCCTCCCATGGCGTACATCAACTACCCCCCGGGCTGTCAAAATGGTGGGCCTACTGTCTGAGTAGACTGGCTCTACAATGGCCTGGTAATCTCTACCTCTCAGACCAATAGCTGCCCGGCACCAAATCATCATTTCACTTTTCGGGGGTATGGCAATAGGGAAAGGGTCACACATTCTTACGCTACCAATCTCACCGCCGGAGAGTTCCACTTGTTGCCGTCGCATCAGTGCCCGGATCTCTTTCTGGAGCACTCGCTGCTGGCCGGAGCTGGCGTTCTTGGCAACCTGCTGTAAAATGAAAATCACCTCTGCAAGACAATTTTCAATCACATTAGTTCCTAGAGTTATCTTTGGGTGACTCTCGCGCTTGTCAATGTCCACAATGATCAGTCCCTGTGCTGCCAGTTCGACTCTACCGATTTTAATGGTCATCTCTTTAAATCCGATCTGCGGCACGGGTTGACCATTGCTGGCAATGATACTCAAGTCGTCGTCAGGGTAGCGGGTTATATCCGAGTCATTCCAGTACTGCTTGAAGAGCACGTACGGGATGGTGGTGACCTGTGACCCGGTGTCCAGTAGGGCACTCATAGGAATGCCATCCAGTACCACAGGCAAGACTGGACGTCCTCCCACATATTTGTCGCGCCAGCTCGATGGGCCTGGTGATCTTTTTCCTGGGGGTTGGCCCTCTACCCCAGGTTGTGCCAGTTTAAAGGACAGTACCTTGCCATATGTCCGGGTTGATTGCAGCGGCGGCAGATGGGTTGTCCGTCCTCGTTGTATCGGTCGCTGGGTCTTCCTCTGGCCGGTGGGGTCCTCCTTGGTCGACGCCACGGGATGTCCTCCGGTCCGGATGCCAGCTGGATCTTCCCTGGAGTGGAAACCTGTAAAGACTGCACAGTTCGGGTTAGCGCAGCAACGCTTTTAGCTAGCTCTTGGACCTGATGGTGCAGGTCTGGAGCCGGGTCATTGTTCAAAGCCTGCGCATCAGCCCCCACAGGCCCTGCCGACAAGGGCGCCGCCTCCTGGTGGTAAGTGATAGCTGGGCGCCTGTGGGTCACAACGCCACCCGGTGCCGGTTCTCGGAGCACCCGGATGGCTCTGTCCTTGAACTGTGCAAAGTCCAGATGAGGATCCTGTAAGGCTATGGCCCGCAACTAGGTTCGGTGGACATTGCAATATAGTCCCTCTATAAATTGTTCGGTCAACAGCCTGTCCTCGTTTCCCACGCTGTCGGGGTCGGTCTGCTTAATGGCTCTCAGGGCCTCTTGTAGGTTTAGTGCATAGTCCCTTATACTCTCATGTGCTCGCTGCTTGCACCCATAGAATTTAAGCTTAATCTCGGCTGAGGTGCGGGTATCAAAGGTGTCCCTCAGCCGGGTTAGTATCCCCGCGACAGTCCTCCTCCCAGGTGGCCAGGACTTTACCTCCCTTTGGGCTGCCCCGGTTAGTTGGGCCACCAGGATGCTCACTTTTTGCTCTTCTGTGAGGGGGTACACCTGGAAGAGGCTATCCAGCTTTTCTCTAAAGTCATTCAGGGTATGTGACTCCCCTGAGTATTGGGGTAGCCAGGCTGCTCCCGGGATATAGGGCATGGTAAAAGGCATGACTGCAGCAGCGCTGGCGCTGGCGGGGGTTGAGGCAGTGAAGCTCTCCTCCGTATCCGACATCTTCCTCCCCCCTAGTGGACCGTGGCCTACCTTGCGATGATCCTCTTCCGTAGGCCGCGGCTCCGCAGTGGATCGTCAGGGTTGAGGACCTTCCGTCGCGCTCCTGTGACGTCAGCGTCTGCTGGGCTCCTTCCAGGACCTTACGCGACGTCTGGACGTGAGGCGGGGCTTCAGTTCTCGCGCGCTTTTGGAGTCCACGCCCCTCTTCTTCCCGCGCGGCGTCTTCAAGATGGCGTCCAACGGCGGGAAAACTCCACGGAAGGCGGGAAGAAGGCTGAAAATGGCGCCGGATGGCGGGAATCTTCACCGATGGCGGGAAGAAGGCTGAAGATGGCGCCGGATGGCGGGAATCTTTGCGGATGGCGGGAAGAAGGCTGAAGATGGCGCCGGATGGCGGGAATCTTCACCACAGGTTAGTTTAAAAGTCTCTTTTTCAGGCACGCAGTACCCGGCGGTTGCGGGCACGTAATCCTGCCGACTACGCCAAAAGCTGACGCGCCCCTGGGCCTGTGCTGAGTAGCGTTGCGCACGCGGGAGCCTACCCGGAGCCGGATCTGATAGGGGTAGTAGTCTCGTGGCGGTGACCCGGTCCGTGCCCAGGGAGTCAAGCTGAGTGGCAGTATATTAGCAGTAGATGTAGGACGACTACGCCACCCGTTCAATGCAGCTATGGAGCTGCCGCTGCAGGGCAGACCGCTGAGGCCGGTGGAAGGATGGTGCAGCGTGGATGGTATAACCCCCAACGGGAGGGGTATGGCCTCAGGGCAGCCGACGTGGATGATGGGGGTAGTAGGAACCACTCAGAGACGATGCGGTGTAGTTCAGGGTCTTTACTGGTGACAAAGATAGACCCTCCCGGAGTACTGGCTAGCGGTCGGGGCCTGGTCAGTCCTTGAGCAGATGGGATCCCCCTTGGCCAGGCGGAGTTGTAGGCCTCCCCAACTAATTGTACTCTTCTGGCTTCCTTGCTAGAGGCGGGTAAAGGTAGCCCACGTCCCTGAGTGTACCGTGTGGTGCTCACCCGTATGGCCGGTGACTCGGGGCCTTCTAGTGGCTTCCGCTCCACGACGGCGGTGCTGGTCCCACGCGTGTGACCGTGCCTTCGGGTTTCTTGGCCAGAGGACCTGAAATCCCCTGCCGGGCGGTTTCTGCTGCTGGGTCTGGGTTAATCCCCACAGCCTTGGACTCCGGGTCCGGTGGTAACTCTTCAATCAGGGCGAGCTCTTCAGCTGCCAGCCCCTGATTCCTTTTAGCACTGCTCCCACTGAGCTCCTGATCTTTCTTTCCTAAGCTGCTCCTCTTCTTCTCTCTACTCTTCTCACTAACCCTGCCTCAGCCCCAGCTTTATATAGGGGAAGTTCTTCCCCTCCCAGGACTGGGCAGGAGGTGTGGCATGCATAGGATTCCTGACCAAGAGACCTCCCACCTGCTCTCAGACATAACATTGCTATTACTGTGGAGACCAGACCCCTGGGGTGCCACATCCATTCCTTGTGTTCTTTAGCCCAAACAAGTCTCTTCTGCTTGTTGCCTGTCCTTAGCAGTGGTTTCCTAGCAGCTATTTTACCATGAAGGCCTGCTGCACAAAGTCTCCTCTTAACAGTTGTTGAAGAGATGTGTCTTCTGCTAGAACTCTGTGTGGCATTGACCTGGTCTCTAATCTGAGCTGCGACTTTTAAGAACCAAGAATATAAGACATATTTTCAGTTGTTTCACACTTTTTTGTTAAGTATATATTTTTCCACGTGTTAATTAATAATTTGATGCCTTCAGTGTGAATGTACAATTTTCATAGTCATGAAAATACAGAAAATCTTTAAATGAGGTGTGTCCAAACTTTTGGTCTGTATTGTATATATTTTTTTTAGTTTTTCAAAGGGCTGGCATCATGGGGAGCATGGGCGTGTTTTGATGAGTTTAACCGTATTGAGCTGGAGGTGTTGTCCGTGGTGGCCCAACAGTTTCTTCGCATCCAGAGAGCCATCCAGATGAAGATGGACATGTTCAACTTCGAAGGAACAGAACTGAAGCTTAACCCAAATTGCTTCGTAGCCATTACCATGAATCCTGGCTCCGCGGGACCTTCTGAGCTGCCGGATAACCTCAAGGTAAAGAGTCCCAGTGCCTTGCATCGGGTCCTTCCACAACATTTCTATAGGATTAAGCTCAGGACTATGACTCGGCCATTCCAAAACTTTATGTTTATTCAACCATTCTTTTGTAGAACGACTTGTGTCTTTGGGCCATTGTCTTGCTGCATGACCCACGTTTTCTTGAGATTCAGTACATGAACTGATATCCTGATATTTTCCTTTAGCATTTGCTGATAGATTTTAGAATTCATTGTTCCATCAATGATGGCAGCCGTCCTTGGCCAAGTGCAGCAAAACAGGCCCAAAGCATGTTACGATTACCATCTTTGTGTTTCATAGATGATAGGAGGTTCTTATGCTGTAATGCAGTATTTTCTTTCTGCAAACATATAGCTTCTCACTTAAAATCTCTATCTTGGCCTCATCCTTCCACAAAGCATTATTCCAGTTACCTATTGATGTGCCCAGGTGAGTTTTAGCAGTGACATTTTAAATCGCATTGCCTTTCTCCTTGCAATCCTGCCATGCTCGCCATTGTTGTTCATTGTCCTTCTGATGGTGGACTCATGAACAATTACATTAGCTAATGTGAGGAGAGGCCTTTAGTTGCTTAGAGGTTACCTTGAGTTCCTTTGTGACCTCACAGACTGATGTAGCTTTAAGTCAAATTTAGCAGTAATACAGAAATTTTTGAGGGGTTCACAAACTTTCAAGTAAATACTAGGTTTACAAAAGAAACATAAGATTTCATCAAAGGGATTATTCTCCCCCAAACCTATATGAGATTGTACATTTCCTATGTATAATCACAACACCTGATGCCCTCATTTCTGCAAGCTCCTTAATATTGATGTCCCATTCTCCTATTTTCCAAAATGGACACAGTAGAGGTGTGGAGAGAGATTTGGAAAGTGTTAAAGGAGTATTCCCATCTCCAAGATTCTATCCCAATATGTAATAGGTGTAATAATAATATTAATAGCAAATACCTCCAATTGGAAATGTAGTATAGTTCTTCTGATTAGCTATGTTGCTTAACCCATGTGCAGGGCATAGCAGTAGCTTAGGTATCCATGGTTACGACCACTAGCAAGTAACTAACTGTTACTATGAGTGGTCGTAACCATGGATACCTAAGCTACTGCAATGTCCTGCACATGGGGGTAAGAAACATAGCTAATCAGAAGAACTATACTACATTTCTAATTGGAGATATTTGCAAAGATTATTATTATTATACCTATTACATATTGGGACAGGATCTTGGAGATGGGAATACCCCTTTAACCACACTTTGACTGACTTTCCTCTGATGTGGAATAGACACATCACTTTTAGGTCTGGGGTGGAGGATAGTGTAAATGGACATAATGGGTTCCCCGGCTCTATGCCTAGTTTACAGTAATTTAGTTTCATTTGTTGACTGACCCATCTGGTTTGCGCATTTCAGGCTCTTTTCTGGACTGTAGCAATGATGGTCCCCAGCTATGCTCTGATTGTGGAGATCTGCCTTTATTCTTACGGTTTTCTGCACCTCTCTCGGTGAAGATGGTAATGACTTACCGGCTGTGCTCGGAGCCGCTCTCGTCCCAGTTCCATTATGATTATGGGATGCGTGCAGTAAAGGCTGTGCTGATCGCTGCTGGCAATCTGAAGCTGAAATTCCCCCATGAAAATGAAGATATTCTTGTAAGTTCTGAACTGTTGGTCGCTTTACATCTCGTATAGGATAGCATTACCATCTTACCGAGAAGCATTTGGATCACAAAAATTACAGCTGTATGATTTTATAGTAGCAGACAGAGACTTGCAAATAATTTCTGCACATTACTGTTCCTGGCTTGTTAGATCTCATCTGTGCAAAAATGTCAAAACTATAGTTGTTAAACACGTAGCTTGTTCATCTTATGGGACAGTTTTGATTTTTAACTTAAACACATGTATTTTAGGCTAAAAATCATTTTAACAATTGGGTTTTATTAAAAACGTTGCATCGCTTGGCTTTCACCGGCTTTTTGATTCCCTGCACATTCAATTTTGATAAGGTCTGTGGTCATAAATAAACTGAGAGGAGCTCAGAAAAAGACAGATAAAACATTTACAAACTCCCCGTCAGCCAGCAAAAACGAGTTCACTGACAGTATCTCACTTAACTCATTCTGCAGCCGGCAATTAACAGTAACACAGAGGCCACATGTATTCCCTATGGAAAAACAATTCTGCAGCATATTTTAGTGCAACTCAGCAGCGTTCCATTCCTCTTTTATCATTCCTGGAAATGTAGGAATTAATTGAAATCTGTCAATAACGAGTCCCCTACACAGTCTGACAATGTCACCACTGTTTGGGCACAGTCAGAGTGTATAGGGTTGTCCCCTATATAGATTATATATACATTATATATCATTTACACATACATTTCCAGGAGGTATAACAGAGGGACGATACAATGTAGAGTTTTAGGAAAAGAGGTTTCATCCTTATTTTTTGGAGAATACTATTCTTTACTAATACAGACATACCACAAGAACTGACTGCTCCTTTGTAATGGGGTTCTTCACTTTTAATATTGTTTCATGTCATATTGTATATGAATTATTTTATCATTTAATCCTTTTTCATTCTATTTAGCTCTTGCGGTCAATTAAGGATGTAAACGAACCCAAATTTTTGTCTCATGATATTCCTCTGTTCAATGGGATTACCAGCGACCTGTTCCCTGGCATTCAACTTCCGAAAGCCGACTATAAGGTATTAAAATATAATAGTGTCTTAAAGGGGTTTTCCAAGACTTAAAGAGGACTTGTCCCTCGCCATAAATATATAAATGCCGCTGTTCTCCTGACTCTGGCATTGTTTTTCTTTTCTTCCTGCTCCTCTCCGTTCCTGACATCTGTCACTCTCCTCTAGCCCTTTAAGCCAACTGGGCAAGGCCTTCCTGAAGACTCCCACAGAGAGGACTTGATGACCACGCCCACTTGACTATTAAAAATTATGAACTATATTTCTATAAAGAGGCTATATCTCAGGAATGGAGAGGCGCAGGAGCAAAAGAAAAACAACACCGGATTCAGGAGAACAGCGGCATTTACACCAGGTAATAAAATTGCATATTAACGGCAAGTGATAGGTCCTATATAGCGGGCCAGCTATCATTTGGATGACAGTTATCTTTCCCAGCTCCCCCATATTCAGGAATGCTCGCTCCTGTTTTCTCTATGACAGAGTCGCTGCCAGAATCTTATGGCAGCTGCTAATTTCAGGGTCAGAAAGTAAGGATCGGGTGATTAAATTCCAACCGCCCGATTTTTATGTCCCCCAACATAATCTGTAATGAGGCCCCCATACACAGTAGATGGTAGACCAATCCCATTGAAATCACCCGATCCTGATCCACTGCTTTGGAATTGGGTTACATAACCTTGTCACTCATCGTCCGGTCCCATTAGTGCAACCTGGGCAGCAGCACAGGGGCACCAGAGATAAGGGGGCTCACTTACACCTCCAATGCAGGATGATCTGATGTAGAAAAAAAAATGGTTAAAACATCTGTGAGTGATTTATCACTAGTTTAGTTGTAGGTTATGCAGACATTTTTTTTTAGATGAATGAATCGATTTGCAGGAGACTGATCCAATGGCCAGGTGTCATGGGTGCGTCAGATGTGACAGACAGTCGCCCTGCAGTTGGTTGCAGGAGATCCCTTCGTTTGGCATTACAGACATCTTCTTAGCGGTCTCACTGTAGGACCCAGCGGCTACCTCCCTCCTGTTCTAATTGACAATCAGGCCTGGGTGTTTAAATACTTCCTGGTTGCTACACAGAGGTGCCAGTGATATTCACATGACCCCTTGTGAAGGCTTGGAGCAAGTGCAGTTCTTACTTCCTCTCTGGTGCTAAGAGGATGTGTGTGCCATCTCTCTGAAGTCGACTCAAGCTAAGCTACTTCCCCTGTGTCTGTCTGCCCTTGCTGTCTTTAGTTGTCAGTGGGGATCGACTAGTGCTCACCCCCCCTTCCCTATCCAGGGCCAAACGCTAAGGAAATACAGGGATAGGTTCCTGTGCGGCAATTGGTGAGGAACCAATATAGAGTCGGTAGGGGAGACAGGGTGATTGCAGGTCAGTCTAGGAGGTCTCCATTTCCCCCTTTCCCTAGTGTCTGGGCTCCCTTCCCCTCATCCCTTTGTGTCGCACTTTGTCTTTCCTACAGTGTGCGTGACATCAAGTCAGTGGTGGGCACTGAATGAGACCCCTGAGAGCCACCTTATTTCTTCCTGCCCCCCGGCTCTTCTTCAGATTAGCCGGCCTGGCATGACATTATGGTTGCAGCATGATGTACACCAGGCCATATAATCAGAAGAGGAGCCGGGGATGCCGGCAGCTAAGAGGCGGCTCTCAGGGGTCCCGTCCAGCGGCCACAGAATACTGATCTGGGTCCTGAAAATGTATTCTCCCACCTCTAATTGGATCCACTGTAAACAGACTGATGAAATATTTTACCTTCCTTTTGCTCAGGATTTACTGGAATGCGCACAGGAGAGCTGTGCTGGACACAACATCCAGCCCGAGAAGGTCTTCCTGGAGAACATGATCCAGACGTATGAGATGATGATTGTCAGACACGGGTAAGCTGCAACTACAGAAGTCCATGGGACGGGGGATTTATTCTTCGCTGTTTCCATTTTATACAATGGACCATGCTGCATTTTGTTCATCCCGTACAGTTTTATGTTGGTTGGAGAGCCGTTCTCTGGAAAAACGAAGGTCCTCCACGTCCTCGCTGATACGCTGTCTCTTATGAGTGAGCGAGGGTGCGAAGAAGAAAAAGTGATTTACCGGACAGTGAACCCTAAAGCCATCACCATGGGGCAGCTGTTCGGGCAGTTTGATCCAGTGTCACATGAGGTTCGTCTATGATTGGAATTATTGTTTATAATACTAATATCTTTGCTGAAAATGGGAAACTCTCCCCTTTTATGGCTTATGGACATGGTAGAAGGGGTTCCTTCAGAGACATAGACCCCAGCCATACATTGCCGGGCAATCATTTTATTATGACTTACTCCCTGTTTGCACAAAAATTGGAAACTGTTTTATTTTCCCCATCAGACATGGAAACAACAAATTGTATTATTTATGCCAGAAATTAGCATAAATTTGCATACTTCCAGCCACATTCTGACTAGACTGTGTCTGGCCTCACTCAATACACTTGCTTTGAGTGAGGTCACGCACTTCTAGTTGGCATGTGACCGCATATATGCAAATCACTTACTTGTGGTCTCTCCCGGTGCCGGCACATTCACTTCAATAGGGGCCACGTGTAGTCAATACATGTGTATCATCAATATCATAATCCCAGGCATTCCTTTAATAATCCTTTCAATTGTGGGATTGTATTGGATTTCATGGGAAGAGTAATTTTATTGATGCCTCTCTTCATTTGCAGTGGACCGATGGGATAGTCGCTAATACTTCCCGAGAGTTTCTGAGACCCCGTAAAGAAAATGGGTTATCTTTGATGGACCTATTGATACGCTAGGGATAGAAAGTATGAACACAGTCCTAGATGATAATAAAAAGGTAACTCTCTATTTTACTTTGTGAAAACTTTTTTTTTTTTATTTAACCGCTTCCCGACCGCCCACTGTAGATAAACGTCCGGGCTGCCTGGGCTCTGTGCAGCGCGGACGCTTAAAAACGGTGGGTGGTCCCGCAGCGCTCAGGACCCCGAGGGTACTGCAAGCGCTAAGGGTGCGGTGCAGAGCGATAGCTCTGACAGGGAACATCATCGGGACCTGATTGGATCAGGTCCCAGTGATGTTAACCCTTTGCTGTCTTCTATATGCCGTGATCTATAGTGATCGCGGCATATAGAAGACAGCAGGAGGAGAGGGGGTCGTCTACTTACCTCTCCAACGACCCCTGATACCTTCCAGGACCTGGCGTTGCTATAGCAGCTGGAGGTCACATGACCGCCTCCAGATCTGCCATATACGGTGTCCTGCGAGGCTCAGCCTGCAGCTGAAGCCTGGCAGGAGACACTGACTGTGAAACAGTCAGCAAAGATCTCATGTAATGTAATATATGTCTATTACAATATATGAGATCAGTGATCAGAAAAATAAAAATTAATGTCCCATACCGGGACTAAGTAAAAATGTAAAAAAAAAGTAAAAAAAATGTTTTCAAACTACTAAAAAAATCAAAATAAATAAAAATAAATAAATAAAATATTAAGCCAATAAATCCGTATATTTATGCAAAAACAAAAAAAGTACACATATTTGGTATCGCCGCATCCGAAACAACCCGAGCTATAAAACTGTCACACTAATTAACTCCTTCTGTGCACACCGTAATAAAAATAAATAAAAAACGGAGCAAAAAATGATGCTTTTTCCTCATATCGCCAAACAAAAAGTGAAAAAAAATGCGATTGAAAAGCAAAATGGAAATAAAAATGGTACTGCTGAAAACATCATCTTGTTCCGCAAAAAACAAGCCGCCATACAGCTCCATCAGCCAAAAAATAAAAAATTTATAGCTCTCAGAATAAAGCAATGCAAAAAAAATATTTTTTCTATAAAATTGTTTTATTGTGTAAAGCGCCAAAACATAAAAAAATATACAGTAAGTGTAGTATCGCTGTAAACGTACTGACCTGAAGAATAATGCTGCCTCATCACTTTTACCACACGCAGAACGGCATAAAAAAAACAATTCCTGAATTGTTGGTTTTTGTTAATTTTACCTCCCAAAAAACGGAATAGAAAGCGATCAAAAAATGTCACGTACCCAAAAATGGTACGAATAAAAATGTCAACTCGTCCCGCAAAAAACAAGCCATCACATGACTCTGTCAGCCAAAATATGGAAAAATTATAGCTCTCAAAATATGGCGACACAAACACTAGATTTTACAAAAAAAAGCGTCTTTTAGTGTGTGACAGCTGTCAATCATAAAAACCCGATATGAATCTGGTATCTCTGTAATCACACCGACCCGAAGAATAAAGTAATCTCTTCACTTATACCGCACGAGGAACAGCGTAAAAAATAAATAAAACCAATTCTTCACCTGCTACTGATTTGTTTATTATGTCTCCCAATGTGCTCACCACACATCTAGATAAGTTCCCTAAGGGGTCTAGTTTCCAAAATGGTGTCACTTGTGGGGAGTTTCCACTGTTTAGGCACATCAGGGGCCCCCCCAAATGCAACATGGCGTCCGCTAATTATTCAAACAAATTTTACATTCAAAAAGTCTAATGGCGCTCCTTCCCTTCCGAACCCTGCAGTGCGCCCAAACAGTGGTTTTCCCCACATATGGGGTATCAGCGCGCTCAAGACAAATTGCACAAAAAAATTTGGGGTTCAATTTTTTCTGTTACCCCTGCGAAAATAAAAAAAATTGCGTCTAAAGTAACATTTTTGTGAAAAAAGTTAAATGTTCATTTTTTTCTTCCACGTTCCAAAAATTCCTGTGAAGCACCTGAAGGGTTAATAAAGTTCTTGAATGTGATTTTGAGTACCTTGAGGGGTGTAGTTTTTAGAATGGTGTCACTTTTTGGGTATTTTCTGTCATAAAGACCCCTCAAAGTGACTTCAAATATGATGTGGTCCCTAAAAAAAATGGTTTTGTAAATTTTGTTGGAAAAATGAGAAATCGCTGGTCAAGTTTTAACCCTTATAGCTCCCTAACAAAAAAAAATGTTGGTTCCAAAATTGTGCTGATGTAAAGTAGACATGTGGGAAATGTTATTTATTAACTATTTTGTGTGACATATCTCTCTGATTTAAGGGCATGAAAATTCAAATTTGAAAATTGCAAAATTTTCAAAATTTTCGATTTTTTCACAAGTAAACGCAAGTGACATCGAAGAAATTTTACCACTATCATGAAGTACAATATGTCACGAAAAAACATTCTTAGAATCAGGGGGATCCGTTGAAGTGTTCCAGAGTAATTACTTCATAAATTGACAGTGGTCAGAATTGAAAAAATTGGCCCGGTCACGAAGGCAAAAGCAGGCTCTGGCGCGAAGTGGTTAAACTATTCCCGACTGCCCATATGATGATGCCATGTGTTTGGAAGCTTCTAATAGTTTTTTGGGCAACATCTGAGTTAATTAGAGACACACCTGTGGATGTATTTTAATGCACACCTGAAACACACTGCTTCTTTGTGTAGCATCATGGGAAAGTGTAAATAAATCAGCCAAGATATCAGGAAGAGAATTGTGGACTTGCACAAGTCTGGCTCATCCTTGGGTACAATTTCAAGATATCTGAAGGTGCCTCGTTCATCTGTACAAACAAGATTGGAATGTCCAGCCATCATACCACTCAGGAAGGAGACGGGTTCTGTGTCCCAGAGATGAACGTGCTTTGGTCCGACATGTGCATATCAACCCCAGGACAAAAGCAAAAGACCTTGTGAAGAGGATGGCAGAAGGTAGTAAGATTGTCAGAGTGACAATTCACAGTGAAACGAGTACTGTATCAACATGGGCTGAAAGACCACTCTGCCAGGAAGAAGCCATTACTCCAAAAGAAACATAAAAAATCCAGATTAATGTTTGCAAATGCACACAGGAACAAAGACCTTAATTTTTGGAGACATGTCCTGTGGTCTGATGAAACTAGAATTGAACTTTTTGTGCATAATGACCATCGTTAAGTTTGGAGGAAAAAGGGAGAAGCTTAGAAGCCTAAGAACACCATACGAACTGTGAAACACGGGGGTGGCAGCATCATGTTGTGGGGTTGCTTTGCTGCAAGAGGGACTTGGTGCACATCACAAAATCCGTAGGTGGCTTCATGAGAAAAGAAGATTATGTGGCAATACTGAAGCAACATCTCAAGACATCAGCCAGGAAGTTAAAGCTTGAGCAGAAATAGGTCCTCCAAATGGACAATGACCCGAAGCATACTGCCAAAATGGTAACAAAGTGGCTTAACCCCTTCGTGACCAAACCAATTTTTTTAAATCTGACCAGTGTCACTTTATGTAGTAATAACTCTGGAATAACATATCCCATAGCTTTTGAGACTGTTTTTTGTGACACATGATACTTTATAATAATGGTAAATTTAGGCTGATATGGTTTGCGTTTATTTATAAAAATATCAGAAACTTGGCAAAAATGTCTTAAAAATTGCACTTTTCAAACTATGATTGATTATGCCTTTAATCCCAATAGTCATACCACACAAAAACAGTAATAAATAACATTTCCCTCATGTCTGCTTTACATCAGCACCATTTGTAAAATGTTGTTTTATTTTATTAGCATTTTAGAAGATTTAAAAATGTAGCAGTTATTTTTCATTTTTTTCAAGGAAATTTACAAAACTTATTTTTATAGGGACCTGTTCAGTTTTGAAGTGACTTTGAGGCTGCGTGCCCACTGTGCGTTTTTCAAGCGTTTTTGCTGCGGAATTTTCAAAGCGAAAAACGCTTAAACGCTTGGTAATGCGTGCCCCATGGTCTTCAATGATAACCCGCATGTGCGGTGTGTTGGTATATGTTGGTATATGCAACATTATACTTACCTTCTCATGGCCCCTGGTCTCCTGTATGATGCGTCCGGTGTCTTCGGCAGCTCGTGGTGGTGTAAAAGGACCTTCCATGACGTCATTTAGTCATGTGACAGGTCACGTGACCGCTGATGTCGGGGGTCGCTTGACCTGTCACATGACTAAATGACGTCATGGAAAGTCCTTTTACACCATCGCGAGCCGCCCAAGACACCGGACGCACCGGAGAAGGAGACCGGGGGCCATCGGAAGGCGAGTAGAATGTTTTTTTTGTTTACCATTTTTATTCTTTTTTTAACTATTAACTTGGTCACACTATATAAATCCATGCCGGTTGCATGGTTTTATATAGTGTGACCAAGTTGTCAAGCACTTTTCCAAGTGATGCTAAAATCGCTTGGAAAAGCGCTTGACAACCCGCATGCAAAAATGCATGCAAAAACGCTTGACAAACGCTTCTACCTGGCGGGAAAAACGCGTGTAAAATCCGCATGCATTTTTCCTGCCAGGGAGATACAGAAAAAATCTGGAGCATTTTTGCTTCGTGGGCACTTAGCCTGCGAGTCTTATATGTTGGAAACCACCCAAAAGTGTTACCATTTTAACCCCTTTAAAGCCCATGACGTACTAATACGCATCTGTGCCCTGAGCTTTAAGAGCCTGACCTGTATTAGTACGTCATCGCGATAGCGCGCGCACACAGGCTGTGCGGGCGCGATCGCCGCCGGGTGTCAGCTGACACCCGGTACTATGTGCAGGGAGCGGTCCCGCACCGCTCCCAGCACATTAACCCCCGCAATGCTGCGATCGACGTTGATCGCAGCATTGCGGAGGCAAGGGGAGGTGATCAGTATACTCACCTCCTCTTCCGGCCTCCAGCGCTGTCTGCCGCGGCTTCCCGGTTGTTGCCATGACGACCCGATGTCGTCATGACAACATCCGGGTCACCAGACAGCAGTAAGATTGTTTGGACATGTGCAGTGCATCTCCAAACTATCTTCTCCCTGTCCAGCGCTGACAGCCTGCATGGCACAGGGATGGTGCTCCATCCCTATGCTGTGCAGGCGATCAGAATAAAAAAAGTGAAAGTCCCACAGTGGGACAAAGTAAAAAAAGTGTAAAAACTCCCAGAAAGTGAAAAAAAAAATAAAAAAAAAATTGTAAAAATATAAAAAAAAAATAAAAAAAAATAATCCACTAAAAATAAAAATATAATGTACCCATCAATATTATTATGAAAAAAAAACAAAAAAAACAATCAAAGTACACATATTTGGTATCGCTGCGTCCGTAACGACCTGGCCTATAAAATTGTTCCACTAGTTAACTCCTTCAGTGAACACGGTAAAAATAAAAAACAAAGCAAAAAACAATGCTTTATCATCATACCGCCAAACAAAAAATGGAATAACACGCGATCAAAATGACGAATATAAATAAAAATGGTACAGCTGAAAACGTCATCTCGTCCCGCAAAAAACAAGCCACCATACAGCTCCATCAGCCGAAAAATCAAAAAGTTACAGCTCTCAGAATAAAGCAATGCAAAAAAAATATTTTTTTCTATAAAATAGCTTTTATTGTGTAAAAGCGCCAAAACATAAAAAACTATATAAATGTGGTACCGCTGTAAACGTACTGACCCGAAGAATAAAGCTACCTTATCAATTCTACCACACCCGGAGCAGAATAAAAAAAAAACAATTCCTGAATTGTTGGTTTTCGTTTATTCTGCCTCCCAAAAGCTGGAATAGAAAGCGATCAAAAAATGTCACATGCCTGAAAATGGCACCAATAAAAACGTCAACTCATCCCGCAAAAAACAAGCCGTCACATGACTCTGTCGGCCAAAATATGGCAATGCAAAAACTAGATTTTACAAAATATGTGTCTTTTAGTGTGTGACAGCTGTCAATCATAAAAACCCAATATGATTCTGGTATCTCTGTAATCGCACCGACCCGAAGAATAAAGTAATCTCATCACTTATACCGCACGAGGAACGGCGCAAAAAATAAGCGCAAGGGCTGGGGTTGTGCTAATGTTAGGGTTGGGGTAGTGTTTTTTTTCAAAAGTAAAGAAAAAAAAAAAAAAAGATGACGATATGGCAACTAGTGTTGAGCGCAAGTGCTCGCTACTTGAGTTTGCATCGGGTGCTCGGGTATGCATTGAGTATCACGGGTGCTCGAGTCTCCGCCCCATATGCTTCGCGGCCAAAAAAAACTCGCGGGGATTGCCTGCCATGCACAATCGATCCCCGCATGTTTTTTTGGGGGGATCTAATAACCGTGAAACATGCAGGCGGGGACTCGAGCAACCGTGATACATGGTGCATACCTGAGTACCCGATGCAAACTCAAGTAACGAGCACTTGCGCTCAAGAGTAATGACAACTTATTCAATATGATGACCTAATGTTATCAAATTCTGTGTCGTACCTCTGGGTTCAAAATGTTCACTATACACCTTAATAAAATCCTTGAGGGGTATAGTTTCCAAAATGGGGTCACTTGTGGGGGAGCTCCACTGTTTAGGCACATCAGGGGCTCTCCAAACGCAACATGGCGTCCGCTAATTATTCAAGCAAATTTTACAATCAAAAACTCAAATGGCGCTCCTTCCCTTCCAAGCCCTGCCGTGCGCCCAAACAGTGGTTTTTCCCCACATATGGGGTATCTGCGTGCCCAGGGCAAATTGCGCAACAAATTTTGGGGTCCATTTTTTCTTCTTACCCCTGCGAAAATAAAAAAAATTGGGTCTAAAGTAACATTTTTGTGAAAAAAGTTAAATGTTCATTTTTTTCTTCCACATTCCAAAAATTCCTGTGAAGCACCTGAAGGGTTAATAAAGTTCTTGAATGTGGTTTTGAGCACCTTGAGGGGTGCAGTTTTTAGAATGGTGTCACTTTTGGGTATTTTCTGTCATAAAGACCCATCAAAGTGACTTCAAATGTGATGTGGTCCCTAAAAAAATGGTTTTGTAAATTTTGTTGGAAAAATGAGAAATCGCTGGTCAACTTTTAACCCTTATAGCTCCCTAACAAAAAAAAAAATTTTGGTTCCAAAATTGTGCTGATGTAAAGTAGACATGTGGGAAATGTTATTTATTAACTCTTTTGTGTGACATATCTCTCTGATTTAAGGGCATAAAAATTCAAATTTTGAAAATTGCTAAATTTTCAAAATTTTCGCCAAATTTCCGTTTTTTTCACAAATAAACGCAAGTGATATCGAAGAAATTTTACCACAATCATGAAGTACAATATGTCACGAAAAAACAATCTCAGAATCAGGGGGATCCGTTGAAGCGTTCCAGAGTAATTACCTCATAAAGTGACAGTGGTCAGAATTGTAAAAATTGGCCTGGTCATTAACGTGCAAACCACCTTGGGTTGTAAAGGGGTTAAACACTGCACCCCTCAACGTATTTAAGCCCCGGAGCATTTTCCGTTTTTGCATTTTCGTTTTTTGCTCCCCTTGTTCCTAGAGTCATAGTGTTTTTATTGTTTGGTCAATATGGCCATGTGAGGGCTTATTTTTTGCGGGACGAGTTGTACATTTCAACGCCATTACTAGTTTTACCATATCGTGTACGGTAAAACGGGAAAAAAATTCCAAGTGCGGTGAAATTGCAAAAAAAGTGCAATACCACAGTTGTTTTTTATTTTTTTTTTTATCATGTTCACTGACTGCTAAAACTGACCTACCCTTCTTATTCTACAGGTCGTTACGAGTTCGTAGACACCAAACATGTATAGGTTATTGTTTATTTAAGTGGTGAAACAAAATTCCAAAATTTGGTTAAAAAAAAAATAAAAAAATAGCGCCATTTTCTAAGACCCGTAGCGTCTCCATTTTTTGGGATCTGGGGCTGGGTGAGGGCTTATTTTTTGCGCACCGAGCTGAAGTTTTTATTGATACCATTTTGGGGTAGATACGATGTTTTGATCGCCCATTATTGCATTTTATTGCAATGTTGCGGGGACCAAAAAACATAATTCTGGCGTTTAGAATTTTTCTCTCGTTACGCCGTTTACTGATCGGATTAATTCTTTTTTTATATTGATAGATCGGGCGATTCTGAATGCGGCGATACCAAATATGTGTGTGTGGATTTTTTTTATTATTATTTTATTTTGAATGGGGCGAAAGGGGGGTGATTTAAACTTTTATATTTTTTTAATTTTTTTTTATTTTTAAAAACTTTTTTTTTTCACTTTTTGCATGCTTCAATAGTCTCCATAGGAGACTAGAAGCAGCAACTATCCGATTGTTTCTGCTACATACTGGGGATCAGCAGATCCCCTGCATATAGCAGAATTGGTCCTGTGCTATGAGCGCCGACCACTAGGTGGCGCTCATAGCGACCAGATCATGACAACCACAGGCGTCCGCTGCAGACCCTGGGTTGTCATGCCCACCCATCGGTGACCCGCGATCACCTGACGGGGTCGCCGGTGGGCGGGGCTTAGGACGCGCTTCCAGGAAGCGCGCGTTAAATGCCGCTGTCGGAGATTGACAGCGGCATTTAACATGTTAACAGCTGCGAGTGGATCGCGATTCCACCCGCTGACATGTGCTCGGTTCAGTGAGGGCTCAGCGCAGCAGCCCTCACTGAACCGGGGGGAGGCCAAATGTGTGTACTAATTCGGCACCCGTTAAGGGGTTAAAATTGCTTTCATATAGTTCATTAACCCTTCTGGTTCTTTTCAGGAAGTAATGGAAAGTGGAATGACAAGAATGAAAAAGTTTATTTTTACAATCTAGATTTTGATAACTTCTGAACAGGCAATTATAGCCGGCATACTTTAAAGGTAGTTATTTGGCCATGAGCTGGCAAGGCAAACATCAGGACCACACAATCAAGATATCAAGGTGCCGATAAAGTTAAAAGGAAGCCCCCACACTGTGTTAACTATTTAGATTCTATAATCACTATTGACAACAGAATCGAAGGGGTTAAACGTCCATGGTCTGTGCCAACACTGATCATGGCTGATGCCGCAAGTTGTCAGCTATAATGTACAGGTGACAGCTACAGGATAGTCACCTGTCGGGGAACGCTAGTCTCTTATACTGCAGATCAGTAAAAAGACGTCTATTGGTCAATAAGGGGTTAAGGATAACAAAGTCAATGTTTTGGAGCGGCCATCACAAAGCCCTGATCTTAGTCCTATTGAAAATGTATGGGCAAAGCTGAAAAGGCCGGTGCGAGCAAGACGACCTACAAACCTGGATCAGTTACACCAGTTGTGTCAGGAGAAATGGGCCCAAATTCCGACCTAAGAGTATGTGCCCACGTAGCGTTTTACAAGCGTATATGCTGCGGACTTTCCTCAGGGTAAACGCTTGTGAAACGCTAGGTAATCTGCCCCCCATGGTCCCCAAGGGGAATCCACAAGTTCTATGCCCATGCTGCGGATTTTTCCGCAGCGTTTTTGATGCGCGCAATAATCCACAGCATGTCAATTAATTTTGCGTTTCCGCAAGCGGAATTACCTTTGCAATGCAATAAAAAACGCAGGATAAACGCAGGATAAATGCGCGTGGAATTCCGCATGTGGAAAACGCGCGATAAACGCAGGATAAACGCGCGTGGAATTCCGCATGTGGAAAACGCGCGATAAACGCAGGATAAACGCGCGTGGAATTCCGCATGTGGAAAACGCGCGATAAACGCAGGATAAACGCGCGTGGAATTCCGCATGTGTTTTTCCGGGAGAGGACGTGCGGAAATGAAGCAGAAATTTTCTGCTTCATTTCCGCAACGTGGGCACATAGCCTTATATTGTGAGAAGCTTGTGGGAGGAAATCCCAAATGTTTCACCCAAGTCATTCACTTTAAGGACAATGGTACCAAATACTAATGAAATGGATGGAAAGTTTTGACTTTGTTTTAAGCATTTTTATTACTTACTGCATTCTCGCTCTCTCATTATTCTGGCATTTGGCAAATATTACAAATGATGGTAATCCTAATTGACCTAAAACAGGAAAGGTTTATTCTGATTTCATGTCAGATATGGAGAGAAACATGCATATACTGTATGTCTTTTTATATAGTGTATGGAAACTTCTGGTTTCAACTGTATATGAGATATTGAAATTTAATTGGTCATATTGTAATTTATTTTGAATGAAGTAAGTGAATTCCCACATTAATTTGACATTATATAATAATGTCTTTATATTTAAATAAATCTCAAGTGATTTCAACAATACAACAGGATGTTATTTTCTTATAATAAAAAAATTAAAATAAAAAATTCTATTGTGGTGTTAATTTTGTAATATTGATTTCTTTATCTGTTTCATTTATGTCTCAGTGTTTGAAAAAGGCCTTTTGCATAAGGCTGAAACGTTACATTGAATTTTGGGATTTCTTTATGAAATAAAGAATTGCATTATCATTCTGAATATTTGAGTGCCGAGTATCTATATATACACTGGCATGCCAGGCATGTCAATCTCCACAAGGAGAAAAATGACCCTTTAGATCCCAGTGAGAAGCCTCTCATACAGTCAAATCGGATCTCATGCTTTGTACTGACGAGGAGCAATACCCTGAAACACCGTGGCTGCAAATTGAGATTCTGGTTTGGCTTTTCTCCCAAGTCATGTGACAAGGCTCGTTAAAGGGTCGATATTGACTTTTAGGATTGCTACTTCCAATAGACTTGTCACTTATCTCACTTTTAGCAAATCAGAATATACCGTAGATCTTATATAATAGAAATAATCATTATCCACTGTCTGTCTTTCCAAAAGTGATAATAGGAAGTGCAGCCATATCGGTTGTGGCCTTTGAATTAATTTCTCAGAAACAGACAGTGAACAGTCATTTTGTCAGGATGTTATATCAATGACTAAGTCATTCGTTTCCAAGAAGCTGCTTTAAAATTGACAAACTACTTCTTCCTATTTTTGCAGCGGTGCAATATTGCCATCTTATTAGAGAAGAGCAGTTAAAGAGAATGTGTTATCAAACAATAACCAATTGTTTAAATTACCTTTTTACATGAAATGTATTATTTTTTTTTTACTTTTTTTCCACTATAGTAACCATCTAAACTAAAAAACACACCCACAGATCCTGCAATTATCACCCTGGCCAAAATTAGTTTCATATTTCCTGTTGTATGCAGAAGAATTTTCAGCAGTTTTATTATCATGACTGAAAATGACAATGAAAGATGACACCTCTATATAAAGCAGATAAAGTAGCCACCATTCACATTAAATGATAGTCACAGCTCACCTCCTCACCCTTCCTTCACAATGAGTCTATTCTTAGGACTAGTGGCCAGTGTGAAAATTGTAAGACTTCAGGATTGGTTTTTTTGATTGTGATGTTAAAAAGTGAAAAGCTAAAAAAAATGACATTTAAAGTAAATTTTATGTAATCCCTTCTCACCATGGACAGTTTTAGTTTTTGCACTTTTTCTTTGTTCCTCTCCTTCTTTCTCCCCTTTCGTGTGACATAGCTGTATGAGGGCTGGTTTTTTACCCTACAATATACTGGAAAACTGGAACAAAAATTCCAAGCGAAGTTAAATGGGATTAAGCACTTAAGAATGTATTTATTTTTTACTTTGCAGATAGTATACTGGCATATGCTTTGTACTTAAAGGGAATGTCTGCATTAGTTAATGTATTTTTGTTAGAAGGGCCCCAATATGCTGACTAAAGGATGATCTGTTGCTGGCAATCTCAGCGATAAGCCATTTGTTGAAAAATCTGGCAACAAGCATTTAATTCTCCTGCACTGCCACCAAAGGAAACAGGAGGTACTGCACAGTATCCAGTGAAATCAATAAGCTGACTATGTAATGAATGAAGTACTGGGACCTTCAAAGTGGGAATGACTCCATGTAACTGCTCTCTAGTCTGCATAAAATGGGTTCAGGTTTACAACGGAGAATCCCCACTATTAACCTGTATAGTGCCCCAAGTATGTGCAAGTGGTTTCTAAACCAGACAACCTCATTAAGTCTCATAACACCTTTGTCAATAAACAGGTATTCTCAAATTACTAAGTTGCTTTAATTAGTTAAACAGCATGAAAATACGCAAGTTTGCCACTGACTTGCTTTTTCTATCTGCTGTCATTCTCCTGCAATGAGAACTTTTATCTTACATAGTGTAAAGCTCATTTCCATGGAGTTCAGCCACTAGTAGACCTTGGTAGAGAGTGTGCAGTAGTCACATTCCAGGAGAAAAGTTAACTCCTAACATACCGTTATCTCTGTCCAGCCCATTCATTTCTATACATCAGTTAGCTGCTCCCTGCCTTCTCCCTTTAGGCTTTTGACGAGATGCTCTTATCCATCCTGAGCAGCTCAAGAGATCACTTATTAAAACTCCTTTTAGGCATCAAACATTTCCTTTGTTCAAATAGAAAGAATATAGATCTACATATTTTAGAATGTGTATGAACTACATGTCTGAAATAAAAATAAATGATTCTAAATAATATATATATATATATATATATATATATATATATATATATACATACAGTACAGACCAAAAGTTTGGACACACCTTCTCATTTAAAGATTTTTCTGTATTTTCATGACTATGAAAATTGTACATTCACACTGAAGGCATCAAAACTATGAATTAACACAGGTGGAATTATATACTTAACACAAAAAATTTGGGAAACAACAAGTTAAGGTGGCCATACACAATAACTGAAAGTTGATTGCTGGTTCGGCCGTCCACTACCTCTCCCAACTCTCATACACGAGAAGGTTTGGCTTGGTTAAATGTTCATGTGTTTTCAAAGTGGAGAACTGTGAAAATCACTGCCAAACGGCTCTGGCAGCAGCTTATCACCTGAATAACAAAAGGGTCGGGCATTAAGGGTCAGGCAGTTTGAATTTTACCTCCTCTGACCTCATCTGTCAGGGAAGAGTCTGGATGTCCCCTTGGACTATTAGCTTAGTCTATTGTGTATGGAGGCTTAAAAGGGTTTTCCATTACTCAGACAACACTTTCTCAATCCATATGTGTGTCCCCCAGTAAAATAATAACACCTATACTCACCTCCAGTGCCAGCACTATTCCAGCGGTGTCTGCACTGGCTCTCCTGGGGATTGCGTGTGTTATGGGTGTGTCAGAAGTGACAGACAGTCATCCTGCAGTTGGTTGCAGGAGATCTCTTCATTTGGCCTTACAGACAACTTCTTAGAATATGTATCTCTACGACCCAGCGGCTAGCTTCCTTCTGGCTAATTAACACCCTGGCCTGGATGTATAAATACCTGTTGTGAGCCAGAGGGAGGTGCCGGCGATATTCATTACCCCTTGTGAAGGCTTGAGCGAGCAAGAGCAGTACTTCTTCCTCTCCTGTGCTAGAGAACGTGTGCGCATTTGTCTGGAGTCGACTAAAGCTAAGCGATTTTCCCTTGTTTGTCCCCCCTTGTTGTCTTTAGTGTTCAGTGGGGATCAACTAGTGCTCATCCTTTCTGTTCCCTAGCCTGAGCCTAATGGCAGGGAAAGACAGGCGGAGATACGCGTGCGGCGATTGGTGAAGAACCAATAAAGGGACATTATTGGAGACAGGGTGACACTAGATCAGCCTAGGAGTTCTCCACTCCCCACTTTCCCTAGTCTGGGTTCCCTTTCCCTTTTCCCTTTGTGTTGCACTTAGTCTTTCCCACACCTTACTTGACAGCATGACATTATATCTCATGATTCCTAGGGGCAATCAGCGCTGACTTTACTCTCCCCACCATTAGCCAACTTGCATACATCCAGAGGAAGTGAGAGCTGTTGCTGCTCTTACTTCCTCCGGATGTACAGGTATGTGCTATAACTGGAGGTGTAGCACCCTGAGGACTCGGCTGCTACAGGGGTATTACACCTCAAGCCAGAGGTGTGGTATTCCACTCCCGGGTAAGGATGGAGTGTGGAACTGAGCTAGTAGGCTGCATGCACTACATACATCCCATTTCCGGGGGACAGAACGACGGTACTCCCACCAGTATATGTGCAGGGACGACTGCGTCTGTCCCTGGCTGGAGTGGAAGGGGGGTGGAACATCCCAGTAGTGTAGGGGCAGATAGGGGGAGTAGTCTGGGTAAAGATAGGAGCTCATTGGGTGCTGGTCACCTGAGCTCACACATAGAGGGAGTATATAAGGTGGGCACCATCTTAGAACAGGGTCAGTCAGTCAGTGAGAGTTTAGCCTGAGGAGCAGAGCAGAGGAGCTCAGCCAGGAGGGCTGACAGGGAGCTGTGGCTCCGGCTGGGCCCAGCTCCAGAACAGAGCCTGCTGAGAGAGAGAGAGAGGAGTGAGAAGGACCCAGAGAGGAAACAAGAAGGAACCCCAAGATCCCAGAATAAGGACAGAAGGGTGAAGGGTTGGCGCACAAGGGTACCGGAACCCAAGCTGGCAGAGGCCAAAACGAACTTTAACCAGGAACCGGAGGTTGTGGGCAGGATCTGCCACGACCTTCACCAAATCCACTAGAAAGGCACACCGAGCATAGGGTCAGGGAGCCCAGAGGAGGCTTGACCACCAAGAGACCCGAGGGAGCCGGCCAAAAGTGGATCCCTGGTGGGAACGGCCAGAGGAAGGGAGAGTCAGAAAGGAGCTCAGGACCACGCTCCAGAATTGCCTGGGGGTTGGCCGAGTCCAGGACCTGGTGGACGCAGCACGGCTCGGGTGGTCACTCAAGGCCAGAGTGACCAAAAGAACACCAGTAAGTAAAAGCCCTGAACTGCATCTCCTGACTCTGAGTCTTCCCTTCTGCATCTTCACAACCCCCATCATCTACACCTTCTGCCCTGAGGCCATACCCCTCCCGTTGGGGGTTATACCATCACTGCTGCACATATACCACCGGCCTCAGTGGACTGCTCTGCAGCGGCGGCTTCAAAGCCGCACTCAACGGGTGGCGTAGTCGACAATCAAGTTAACATCTGTTGCCATAGACTGCCACTTAGTTTGACACCATGGGCACGGACCGGGTCACCGCCACAAGGACTACTACCCCCATCGAGATCCGGCTCCGGGTATCCCCTACAGCACTGGCCCAGGGGGCGCGTCAGAGGCAGGAAGAGTGAAGCCAGCGCTGATTGGCAGCAGGGATCACTTGACATAACAATGTCACGTGATCCCAAGGAGAGCCAATGCCGACACGGCTGGAACACTGGAGGGGAGTATAGGTGTTATTATTTTACTGAGGGCAAAAATTTATTTATGGAGAAGGAGATGTCCGAGTAGTAGAAAACCCCTTTAACTGTTGGCTACTACTTTGATGGATGTGGACAGAAAGCTCTTTCTGAGTTAAGCAGTTCAATCTGACAAAGGTTTCCAATAGAGTTGGTGCGAGTCAATTCGCAGGACCCAGTCCATCAGCCACATCCATAATCTGTGACCGCTGCATCGGAGCCCTGAGAACCACCTCCTACATCCCGACATCCACAGCTGTTCTACTGATTAGCCGGCCTGATGCAATGTCACATATGCATCATGCTGTAACCATAAAGATGCAACTAATCAGAAGAGAAGCAGGGAATCTTGGAAGGTAGAAGGCAGGTCTTGAGGCTCCTGTCCAGCATCCAAAGATTACTGACGTGGCCGATGGACCAAGTGCTGCGAAACGAATCGCACCAACTATAGTTTTCAAATAAAACAACAATGTCTAAATGGCTAACCAATATTGCATTAAAGGATCTATCTACTTTATTTCTCCCCAAAACTGTGCCTCTCTAGTCCATGGGGTGTGTCTGGTATTGCAACTCAGTGCCCCATTGATTTGGTTAGGGATAAGCTACAATATCAGGCAGCGCTCACGGGTAGTGTGAAATGTGTATGGAGTGTGGTCTGTATCTATGCTATTCTCTTTGTTTGAATTTTTTTTTTATACATTTGTAGGTAACTCAAATGGATCATAAACTCAATCTCATAACCGATATGATTCACCACCTGATAGCAAACCAACAAAGCGGTCAGTCTACCAACAGAACACCGCACCGGAGCAACTCTCTGAACGACGGGAGCAACCTCTCCAGTACTCTGCCTACCTACCAACAGTTACAGTGCCAAGACGAAACCAAGATAATGCATCTTGATGAACAAACACAAACTAGTTCTACTGTCCTCAATGCAGATATTCATTATTTTAATGAATGCATTTATAAGCAGAAAGTAAAATGAATGATGAAATTAGACTGAGTATCGAGTAAGTGTGTAACACTGTAAAGGACGTCTTGTCTATTCTCTGTAGATCCTATCAGGGTTCATTGAAGGTTTCTTAGAGGAAGGGACATGGAACATATGTGTATTGCTCCATGTAGAAACATGCAAGAAAGCATCTGATACATTGATGAATCCTTTCTCAGGAAGATTGTAGCTCATCGGCCTGTGGGATCGTAAATCGCTACGGGTCGTGCTGTAAAACTGGCAATACAACTGAACAATTACCCTGATTTTTTTTATTGTATTAAAATACACTTTTTACATTGATTTTCAATTGTTGGGGGGCCTAAAATGAAAATTCTTTTGAGAAAAATAGAAATAAATATTGTACTGTAGAAAATTACACTTCTTTTTTTACAATGTATTTTTGGTAAAAATGGTATTAAAGAGTTAATTTTTCTTTATGATTTCTGATCACAATTTTTTTTTTTCTGGAAAATTTTTTGACATCTGATCAAATGTATTGTATTTTCTCAAAAATGTTGATATTTGCACATTGATTGGTTTAAAGCAGTGATGGCAAATCTTTTAGAGACCGAGTGCCCAAACTGCAATCCAAAACCCACTTATTTATCGCCAAGTGCCAACACGGCAATTTATCCTAAATATTGAGGTTTTACTGATACAAACAACTGATACAAAGAGCAGACGAGGGCAGCATAGAGCAGCCACAAAGAGGAGCAGGGGTAAGAGACTGCAGAAATAAAGAATGTGCTCACCCCCATCCTGGTATATATGCTGGCCCTCCCCTCAATCCTGGTATATGTGCTGGCCCTTCCCTCAATCCTGGTATATATGCTGGCCCTCCCCTCAATCCTGGTATATGTGCTGGCCCTCCCCTCAATCCTGGTATATATGCTGGCCCCCCCTCAATCCTGGTATATATGCTGGCCCTCCCCTCAATCCTGGTATATATGCTGGTCCTCCCCTCAATCCTGGTATATATGCTGGTCCTCCACTCAATACTGGTATATATGCTGGCCCTCCCCTCAATCCTGGTATATATGCTGGCCCTCCCCTCAATCCTGGCATATATGCTGGCCCTCCCCTCAATCCTGGTATATATGCTGGCCCTCCCCTCAATACTGGTATATATGCTGGACCTCCCCTCAATCCTGGTATATATGCTGGCCCTCCCCTCAATCCTGGCATATATGCTGGCCCTCCCCTCAATCCTGGTATATATGCTGGCCCTCCCATCAATCTTGGTATATATGCTGGCCCTCCTCTCAATCCTGGTATATATGCTGGCCCTCCCCTCAATCCTGGTACATATGCTGGCCCTCCCCTCAATCCTGGTATATATGCTGGCCCTCCCATCAATCTTGGTATATATGCTGGCCCTCCTCTCAATCCTGGTATATATGCTGGCCCTCCCCTCAATCCTGGTACATATGCTGGCCCTCCCCTCAATCCTGGTATATATGCTGGCCCTCCCCTCAATCCTGGTATATATGCTGGCCTTCCCCTCAATCCTGGTATATATGCTGGCCCTCCCCTCACTCCTGGTATATATGCTGGCCCTCCCCTCAATCCTGGTATATATGCTGGCCCTCCCCTCAATCCTGGTAGATATGCTGGCCCTCCCCTCAATCCTGGTATATATGCTCCCCCCCTCAATCCTGATATATATGCTGGCCCTCCCCTCAATCCTGGTATATATGCTGGCCCTCCCCTCAATCCTGGTATAAATACTGGCCCTCCCCTCAATCCTGGTATATATGCTGGCCCTCCCCTCAATCCTGGTATATATGCTGGCCCTCCCCCCAATCCTGGTATATATGCTGGCCCTCCCTTCAATCCTGGTATATATGCTGGCCCTCCCCTCAATCCTGGTATATATGCTGGCCCTCCCCTCAATCCTGGTATATATGCTGGCCCTCCCCTCAATCCTGGTATATATGCTGGCCCTCCCCTCAATCCTGGTATATATGCTGGCCCTCCCCTCAATCCTGGTATATATGCTGGCCCTCCCCTCAATCCTGGTATATATGCTGGCCCTCCCCTCAATCCTGGTAGATATGCTGGCCCTCCCCTCAATCCTGGTATATATGCTCCCCCCCTCAATCCTGATATATATGCTGGCCCTCCCCTCAATCCTGGTATATATGCTGGCCCTCCCCTCAATCCTGGTATAAATGCTGGACCTCCCCTCAATCCTGGTATATATGCTGGCCCTCCCCTCAATCCTGGTATATATGCTGGCCCTCCCCCCAATCCTGGTATATATGCTGGCCCTCCCTTCAATCCTGGTATATATGCTGGCCCTCCCCTCAATCCTGGTATATATGCTGGCCCTCCCCTCAATCCTGGTATATATGCTGGCCCTCCCCTCAATCCTGGTATATATGCTGGCCCTCCCCTCAATCCTGGTATATATGCTGGCCCTCCCCTCAATCCTGGTATATATGCTGGCCCTCCCCTCAATCCTGGTATATATGCTGGCCCTCCCCTCAATCCTGGTATATATGCTGGCCCTCCCCTCAATCCTGGTATATATGCTGGCCCTCCCCTCACTCCTGGTATATATGCTGGCCCTCCCCTCAATCCTGATATATATGCTGGCCCTCCCCTCAATCCTGGTATATATGCTGGCCCTCCCCTCAATCCTGGTATATATGCTCCCCCCCTCAATCCTGGTATATATGCTGGCCCTCCCCTTAATCCTGGTATATATGCTGGCCCTCCCCTCAATCCTGGTATATATGCTGGCCCTCCCCTCAATCCTGGTATAAATGCTGGCCCTCCCCTCAATCCTGGTATATATGCTGGTCCTCCCCTCAATCCTGGTATATATGCTGGCCTTCCCCTCAATCCTGGTATACAGGCTGGCCTTCCCCTCAATCCTGGTATATATGCTGGCCCTCCCCTCAATCCTGGTATATATGCTGGCCCTCCCCTCAATCCTGGTATATATGCTGGCCCTCCCCTCAATCCTGGTATATATGCTGGCCCTCCCCTCAATCCTGGTATATATGCTGCCCCCCCTCAATCCTGGTATATATGCTGGCCCTCCCCTCAATCCTGGTATATATGCTGGCCCTCCCCTCAATCCTGGTATACATGCTGTCCTTCCCCTCAATCCTGGTATATATGCTGGCCCTCCCCTCAATCCTGGTATATATGCTGGCCCTCCCCTCAATCCTGGTATATATGCTGGCCCTCCCCTCAATCCTGGTATATATGCTGGCCCTCCCCTCAATCCTGGTATATATGCTGGCCCTCCCCTCAATCCTGGTATATATGCTGGCCCTCCCCTCAATCCTGGTAGATATGCTGGCCCTCCCCTCAATCCTGGTAGATATGCTGGCCCTCCCCTCAATCCTGGTATATATGCTCCCCCCCTCAATCCTGGTATATATGCTGGCCCTCCCCTTAATCCTGGTATATATGCTGGCCCTCCCCTTAATCCTGGTATATATGCTGGCCCTCCCCTCAATTCTGGTATATATGCTGGCCCTCCCCTCAATCCTGGTATAAATGCTGGCCCTCCCCTCAACCCTGGTATATATGCTGGCCCTCCCCTCAATCGTGGTATATATGCTGGTCCTCCCCTCAATCCTGGTATATATGCTGGCCATCCCCTCAATCCTGGTATACATGCTGGCCCTCCCCTCAATCCTGGTATATATGCTGGCCTTCCCCTCAATCCTGGTATAAATGCTGGCCCTCCCCTCAATCCTGGTATATATGCTGGCCCTCCCCTCAATCCTGGTATATATGCTGGCCCTCCCCTCAATCCTGGTATATATGCTGGCCTTCCCCTCAATCCTGGTATACATGCTGGCCTTCCCCTCAATCCTGGTATATATGCTGGCCCTCCCCTCAATCCTGGTATATATGCTGGCCCTCCCCTCAATCCTGGTATATATGCTGGCCCTCCCCTCAATCCTGGTATATATGCTGGCCCTCCCCTCAATCCTGGTATATATGCTGGCCCTCCCCTCAATCCTGGTATATATGCTGGCCCTCCCCTCAATCCTGGTATACATGCTCCCTCTCCTCCCCCCCAGTCACTGTGCATCGCATATTAAAAAAAAAAACCACATAATAAACCCTCCTCCTCACCTTCCTTCTTCTCCCGCGCAGCGTCCTCTCCTGTAGTCGGCACATCTAGCTGAAGTGTATTGCTGCGCACGTACTAGCCAGGCCCGTGCGCGCTGCAGTACACGCTGCCGGCCAATCAGAGGCAAGCGGCCGCTGGCCTCTGATTGGCCAGCCGACGTCATGCTGGCCTCTGATTGGCCGGCAGCCTCTTCTGATTGTCCGGAAGCTGCTAGCCTCTGATTGTCCGGCCGAATTCATGCTGGCCCCTGATTGACCGGAAGCCGCTGGCCTCTGTTGGCCGGCCGACGTCATGCTGGCCTCTGATTGACCGGAAGCCGCTTGCCTCTGATTGACCGGCCGCCGTCATGCTGTCCTCTGATTGGCCGACAGACGCTGGTCTCTGATTGACCGGCTGACGTCATGCTGGCCTCTGATTGACCGGAAGCCGCTTGCCTCTGATTGACCGGCCGACGTCATGCTGTCCTCTGATTGGCCGACAGACGCTGGTCTCTGATTGACCGGCCGACGTCATGCTGGCCTCTGATTGACCGGAAGCCGCTGGCCTCTGATTGACCGGCCGACGTCATGCTGGCCTCTGATTGGCCGGAAGCCGCTGGCCTCTGATTGGCCGGCAGCGTGTATTGCAGCGCACGGGCCTGGCTAGTTCGTGCGCTGCAATACACTTCAGCTCGATGTGTTTCCGTCCGAGAGAGATCGCACATCTAGCTGCAGTAGCGGAGCTGGTGCCGGCACTCGGCGGCTCAGAGTTCTCCCCGCCGGCCCGATCCAGTAGCGCTAGTGCTGCGGCCATGGTGCCCACCAGGAGGGCTCTGCTGCCCCCTCTGCATGCTGCCATAGGTTCCCAGCACTGGTGTAAAGCATTTCTTCTTTTACAGCTGACGACCCAAAATTGGTGATTTTCTGAAAAAAAAAAAAAAGGCCAGTCTGCATTATATATGGTGGAAGTGAGAATGTATCATCTGGATAAGGGGGTGGTCTTCACAGAGGGGTCTATGGAGAGATGTCTCTTTATAAGGAGCACATAGCATGGAATACCGGGGGGAAGCCTTCTGGCTCCTTATGTTGCTCCAGTCCGGAATGCTCCACTATGGTCCATCCTTCTATAGTTCTTCTCTTACACTTTCTGCTGGTCGGTATATGGACGTATTCGCTCTATGCTGACAGGCGCTCCCTTAGTATAGCCCATGTAATGCACGGCACCACAATGTTGTAGGTTCTGACTACTGTGTAAAAAAACACCCACCCAGAGACCGGCCATAATCTTATAGTCTGGGTGTGAATACGCTGTAGGTAGAGCTACACTTTTGTTGTGGAGATTTTGGTAATTTTATTTACCTTTTTGCATTTACCCGAATGAGGCTTGTGAGAAATCCTTAAATATGCTGCAGATTTCCCCTGTATGATGCTGACCAATCATAAGCAAGCAGCAACACTCAAAGAAAAGAAGAACACGCCCCCACCATAGCTCAAAGCGGGTTTCTTAGGGTATAAAGCTACGTTCTCACAATGAGTTTTTAGTGAGTTTTTTCGCTGCATATTTTAGAAATAATGCAAGTAACCTATCTTAATGGGTGCAGAAATTCTGCAACATCAAAAACTCACCAAAAGCTCATCGTGGGAACCTAGCCTAAGATGTATAATGATGGAGAGTCCTGATCTCCTGGTCTAACCTTCTGCATGATTAGAAAGCAGAGATAACAGCTCTAAGACAAGGAAGGAGCCGCACAGCTGAGTTTCTCTGTGTCACATTACAAACCCTTTTATTGACTCTCCTGATTATGGAGTGTGCCAGTATCACACTTATGTCTTCTGTGCTCAAGCAACTTGTATTCTCTCTGCAGTGATATTAGCCTGTTATTACACCTCACACAGGAGCAGTGTGTTCTGGGTTACTTCTATGGTGAAATGTAATGACAGTCTGCTCTAATCTCACTGCAGAATGAGTACAAGTTGAGCACAACGGATCTAAGTGTGATACTGATGCTGTGCTCTCATTTCTGGACAGGCAGTTTGGGATAGGCGCAGTACAGGTGAGAGTACCATAAGAGGAGGAAAGCTGTTAGAAAGGTTTGTAATGTTGCACAACTAAACTCTCTTGTGCTGCCCCTTCACCCACAGAGACCTTAACTGAAAGGTATTAGTTAGTTGTGTGCTCTAATCATGCAGGAGGTTAGCCCAGGAGACCAGGTCTGTATCCTTACATCTTAGACACTGAGAAATTTGCTCTAAGCTATGGTGGGGATGTGATCATCTTTCTTTTCAGTGCTGTCGTCTGCTTATAATTGGTCAGCATCATGCAGGGAGAAGAATTTTGCACCCCCAGTGAAAACTCTGATAACATCTACTTGGACTTAATTTTTTTAACTCATTAGGCGCCAAATACTTTCATTGCTAATATCTCCGCAAATGAAAGATAAAATAGAAAAAAAAACATGAAAAATTTGGTGACAGGTCCTCTTTAGGATAAGACAACCCCTTTAAATGTAAGAATTGAATTTTAGTCAAAAAAATGTATGCAACAAAAATGCCACATGTGATTTGATCCAAAAACATGCTGCATTTCAGGATGAGAGAAGCAAGTATTTGCAAAAAAAAGTTAAAAGAGGTGTTCACTGTTATGATATTGATCACTTATACTTAGGATGGACCACCAAGATCAGATTGGTAGAGTTCCAACACTCTGCCACCCCATTGATTCCATGCTGGAGCTGGTAACAGCTGATTGGTGGTGTTAGGATTTGGACACCTATCAATCTGATACTACTGACTTATATTGATGCCTTCTCCTAATTGATAAGTGGTTGCATACCCCCTTAAAACAATACGTAGTTTTTATTTAGTTGTAAGATGAAAGTGACTCTACACATTAAGGCGTGTCATGGTCTGAGCACAAAGTGATTCAAAGATTAGTTGCTGGCCTCTTGACCCGAACTTAAGAGCTTAAGGCCATGTTCATACATTCAGTAATTTGGTCAGTATTTTACCTCAGTATTAGGAAGCCAAAACCAGGAGTGGAACAATTAGAGGAAAAGTATAATAGAAACACGTCACTGATGAAACTTACTGAACGTGTGAAGGTGGCCTAATAGAGACGCTGTGGAGAAGGACAGGAGCGCACACAAAATAGGGCAATAGCGTCTGATAAGGGGTCGGGATAATTGATGGCAGCGCTCACCTAGAGGTGTTGTGTGCAGTCACCACAGCTATAATGGTGTAGAAAGCTGCTGCTGCCCTGTGGCTGGAGGAAAGGTTCTTCAAGAGGTGGAATGGCAAAAATGGAAGCTGGCACATTTAGGTGGGCCGTGCTGCGGGAGTCAAGAGCTTGTTTTTTTATACCTTGAGAAAGGCCCTGGTCCATTGCAGAAACGCATTGATATTAATAAAAAACGTTTGGGAATCCCAAGGCTCTTCATTCCCACAGTGCAGCCCACCTAAACGTGCCAGCTTCCATTTCTGCCAATGTGGCCTAATAGATGTATATGAGGCTGTCAAAGTTCGGGGCAGGAGACTCGCAAACAGCTTGTGCATCACGATCTATGACACACAGATGTGTGAATACGCCATTACTCTCATATAAGATTACCTGCATCAAGTTTCAAAGGAGCAATTGTAACCCTCTTTCAATTATTTAAAGGCATTTTCCCACAAACAAAATTCATTTTAATCAATAGATCTTGGAATAATAATAAGTTCCACAATTGGATGTGTTTAAATAAAATGTTCCTGTGCTGAGATAATCTTAGAAATATGCCCCTGCTGTGTACTGTGTAATGTCTGACCATACAGGAACATGGTCTGAACATACCACATCTCCTGGACGGGGAGGATGCAAAAGAGTATACAGACATTACAGCAGGGGATCACAGCCGATTCTTTATATGAGGTAAAACAAGTTTTTAAACAGGCAGGGAAATGTTTTACCTCACAGAATCAGCTGCCATCCTGTGCTGTCCTGTCTGTATACTCTTTTGCTTCCTCCCATGGCCAGCTGTGTTCATGGGAGGTCCATTATGCATTCATTTGCTTTTCATGGCAAAAAAGGTGCAGCATGCAGCGCTATTCCTTACCATCCAAACAATGCAGACCTCGAAGACCACTCAGCGGCTTGCGTCAATGGGATCCAGGGGTGCCATATGGCAATGGATCCGCAGGGATCCAGCATTGAATTTTATTTCCACTAATAACTGACTTAATGATGCCCCTTCTAACACATCAGATGACTGTATGATGCCAAGAATACAAATAAAGTAAAGAGCATAATTGCTGTCCAGACACTGAACAAGCAGGCTATGCAGTAAAATTAAGAATGATCAATGTAGATGTGGAAGAGAATAAGGTATAACTCAGGGCCAGTGCAAGACAAGCAATTCTATCTAGTAACAAAGTTGCTCAATTTATTATGTAGATTATAAATGGATGTAATTGTAGCACCCTGAGGATTCGGCTGCTACAGGGGTATTACACCTCAAGCCAGAGGTGTGGTATTCCACTCCCGGGTAAGGATGGAGTGTGGAACTGAGCTAGTAGGCTGCATGCACTACATACATCCCATTTCCGGGGGACAGAACGACGGTACTCCCACCAGTATATGTGCAGGTACGACAGCGTCTGTCCCTGGCTGGAGTGGGAGGGGGGTGGAACATCCCAGTAGTGTAGGGGCAGATAGGGGGAGTAGTCTGGGTAAAGATAGGAGCTCATTGGGTGCTGGTCACCTGAGCTCACACATAGAGGGAGTATATAAGGTGGGCACCATCTTAGAACAGGGTCAGTCAGTCAGTGAGTCTTTAGCCTGAGGAGCAGAGCAGAGGAGCTCAGCCAGGAGGGCTGACAGGGAGCTGTGGCTCCGGCTGGGCCCAGCTCCAGAGCAGAGCCTGCAGAGAGAGAGAGAGGAGTGAGAAGGACCCAGAGAGGAAACAAGAAGGAACCCCAAGATCCCAGAATAAGGACAGAAGGGTGAAGGGTTGGCGCACAAGGGTACCGGAACCCAAGCTGGCAGAGGCCAAAACGAACCTTAACCAGGAACCGGAGGTTGTGGGCAGAATCTGCCACGACCCTCACCAAATCCACTAGAAAGGCACACCGAGCATAGGGTCAGGGAGCCCAGAGGAGGCTTGACCACCAAGAGACCCGAGGGAGCCGGCCAAAACTGGATCCCTGGTGGGAATGGCCAGAGGAAGGGAGAGTCAGAAAGGAGCTCAGGACCACGCTCCAGAATTGCCTGGGGGTTGGCCGAGTCCAGGACCTGGTGGACACAGCACGGCTCGGGTGGTCACTCAAGGCCAGAGTGACCAAAAGAACACCAGTAAGTAAAAGCCCTGAACTGCATCTCCTGACTCTGAGTCTTCCCTTCTGCATCTTCACAACCCCCATCATCTACACCTTCTGCCCTGAGGCCATACCCCTCCCATTGGGGGTTATACCATCACTGCTGCACATATACCACCGGCCTCAGTGGACTGCTCTGCAGCGGCGGCTTCAAAGCCGCACTCAACGGGTGGCGTAGTCGACAATCAAGTTAACATCTGTTGCCATAGACTGCCACTTAGTTTGACACCCTGGGCACGGACCGGGTCACCGCCACAAGGACTACTACCCCCATCGAGATCCGGCTCCGGGTATCCCCTACAGCACTGGCCCAGGGGGCGCGTCAACTTTTTGCGTAGTCGGCAGGATTTCGTGCCCGCAACCACCGGGTACTGCGTGCCTGAAAAAGAGACTTTTAAAACTTACCATCCGTGAAGTTTTCCCGCCATCGGTGAAGATTCCCGCCATCCGGCGCCATCTTCAGCCTTCTTCCCGCCATCGGTGAAGATTCCCGCCATCCACGAAGTTTCCCGCCACTGGGAGACGATTCCTGCCATTTCAGAAGATTTCCCGCCCTGGCAGAGCGGACGCCATTATGGGCGTGCCGGAGGGTGGCAAGAGGCCACCTCCCATCGTGGGCCAGGTCAAGGAATGGCGCCAAAAGCGGAAACCGCCCCCACCAGCAGAGACTGTGATGTTAGAGATGTCCATCAGCGTGAGGGGACTGCCCCTGGAACTGACAATCACCAAGTTACCCCAGGACCGCCCTCAGTATGGGCGGATACAAAACAAAAGAGAGAAGATGGGAGCAGCCTGGAGGAGTCTGGAGGAGCCGTACCCGGAGATGGAGGGAGAGGCAGGCAGCACCGACCCAGTGGTCAGGAGCCTGTTGCAAGCGACAACCCCAGAAGGCCTGGTGGAGATCCTGGCGCAGCTCCCCAGAGATCGGGAGCATGCACGGACCGCACTGGAGGGCTTGGCTCAGAGGATGGCCCGAGTGCAGCGGGACGTACTGGCCGCATGGAGCAGAGAGATGGCCCAGCAGGCTGGAACCCGCCAGCGGAGCACACCACCTGCAACGAGGAGCACGCCTGCCCCTGAAGAGGATGCAGAAGGGACGGAGGCCGGAGACGACGCCGCAGAGGGAGCTGAAGAGACGGAGGCAAGTAAAGGGGACGTCACTACCCCAAGCCCAGCCACCGTAAGCCTACCCCCGCTCCCCGTCGCAGAGCCCGAAGTCCCACTGATCGTGCCCGTTGCCGCACCGCTACCGCTCCAGACTAGGCCCCAAGCAGGAGCCGCGACCACGCCCCCTGTGACGTCACGCGCCTCAACCCTGAGCGCGGCCAAGCAGGAGACGCCACCGGCCTGGTCGCAAGGCCGAGTACCCCCGGGTGCCGCAGTACCAACAGCGCCCTCTACCTCCACTGAGCCACCGGCCTGGTCGCTGGGCCAAGTAACCCCGGGCGCCGCCGTCTTCACGGTGCATTTTACATTCAGGGTGCCCCAAGCCTGGTCGCAAGGCCTGGTGAACCCGGGCGCCGCCACCAAAACAGCGCCCTCAACGTCCACAGCGCCACACCTGGGTGAAAACCTATTTGCCCAGCACACATGCCCGGATGGGCAGCCCTTTGTGTGGCCACCGGAGTTCCACCATCCCCGACTCCGGAAAGAAAGACCTCTGGATGAGCCCCTGATCCCGGCTCCGGCGCCCGTCAAGATGACCCCGCTCTCGTTAGAGGAGGCGCAGTTTGAGTGGGACCCCGCAGGAGGAGACCTCATCGGGTTCACTCAAGAAACCCGGGCGGCTGCAGCGGAGCGTGCAGAGTGCTGCCGCCAGCAGTTGGAAGCCTTTGACCGAGAAAGAAGAGAGAGGCGGGTCCGCGAGCAGCGGCTGCAAATAAAAAGTGCAGAACAGAAGAGCCGGACCAGGAGGAACCCCCGTGCAGCCCACGGTCCCCGTGCCACCGGGACTGTAATTAAATTCCAGTTGCAGCACGGTTGGGGCTTCATTCGAGATCATCACACCCCCGGCGACGTCTTCGTGACCAGAAGAGATGTCGAGTCCCACCTACCGGAGGGACACAGAGGTCGTGATCTTTACCTGGGTGATGAGGTCACCTTCACCCGGCACCAATGTGCCAAAGGACCCTATGCCCTTCATGTGCACCGACTGACAGAGAAAGAGCTGAGGTGTCAGGAGGAGCAAGAGGACCCGGACGGGTCTGAAGAATACACGGAGGAAGGAGCTGGAGGACGTCGCTACTAAAGTACAGTAGGAGCACTGTAAATAGTTACCCGTGAAGGTACAATAACTGTTACCATTATAGTCCCCGTTGGGACCAGTGAACTGTTCCAGTGTGTCCCATCTCCCCACAGGCTGAGGACTGTGAGCAGCCATCCCTAATCCCACTGGCCGAGGACTGAGAGCGGCCATACCTTCCCTTGTATATAGTTGCGCTTTCTAAGGCGCCCCCTACCGGTTTTATAGGAAACTGTTGTTTTTACTACAAGAGACTGTTGCACTTTACCCGGTCACAAGTTGCACCGTGGCCGGAGGAACAAGAATGTTTAATATGAAAAGTTTTATATGAAAAGTTTTATATGAAAAGTTTTATGCTGATGATATATATATAATGTTTTATATGTTTATGATGTTTTTGAAAGAAAATTTGTATGTTTGTGGATGTTTTTATTCTTTTACAGCCCGAGGACGTGCTGTGATTTACCAGGGGGGAATGTAGCACCCTGAGGATTCGGCTGCTACAGGGGTATTACACCTCAAGCCAGAGGTGTGGTATTCCACTCCCGGGTAAGGATGGAGTGTGGAACTGAGCTAGTAGGCTGCATGCACTACATACATCCCATTTCCGGGGGACAGAACGACGGTACTCCCACCAGTATATGTGCAGGTACGACAGCGTCTGTCCCTGGCTGGAGTGGGAGGGGGGTGGAACATCCCAGTAGTGTAGGGGCAGATAGGGGGAGTAGTCTGGGTAAAGATAGGAGCTCATTGGGTGCTGGTCACCTGAGCTCACACATAGAGGGAGTATATAAGGTGGGCACCATCTTAGAACAGGGTCAGTCAGTCAGTGAGTCTTTAGCCTGAGGAGCAGAGCAGAGGAGCTCAGCAAGGAGGGCTGACAGGGAGCTGTGGCTCCGGCTGGGCCCAGCTCCAGAGCAGAGCCTGCAGAGAGAGAGAGAGGAGTGAGAAGGACCCAGAGAGGAAACAAGAAGGAACCCCAAGATCCCAGAATAAGGACAGAAGGGTGAAGGGTTGGCGCACAAGGGTACCGGAACCCAAGCTGGCAGAGGCCAAAACGAACCTTAACCAGGAACCGGAGGTTGTGGGCAGGATCTGCCACGACCCTCACCAAATCCACTAGAAAGGCACACCGAGCATAGGGTCAGGGAGCCCAGAGGAGGCTTGACCACCAAGAGACCCGAGGGAGCCGGCCAAAAGTGGATCCCTGGTGGGAATGGCCAGAGGAAGGGAGAGTCAGAAAGGAGCTCAGGACCACGCTCCAGAATTGCCTGGGGGTTGGCCGAGTCCAGGACCTGGTGGACGCAGCACGGCTCGGGTGGTCACTCAAGGCCAGAGTGACCAAAAGAACACCAGTAAGTAAAAGCCCTGAACTGCATCTCCTGACTCTGAGTCTTCCCTTCTGCATCTTCACAACCCCCATCATCTACACCTTCTGCCCTGAGGCCATACCCCTCCCGTTGGGGGTTATACCATCACTGCTGCACATATACCACCGGCCTCAGTGGACTGCTCTGCAGCGGCGGCTTCAAAGCCGCACTCAACGGGTGGCGTAGTCGACAATCAAGTTAACATCTGTTGCCATAGACTGCCACTTAGTTTGACACCCTGGGCACGGACCGGGTCACCGCCACAAGGACTACTACCCCCATCGAGATCCGGCTCCGGGTATCCCCTACAGCACTGGCCCAGGGGGCGCGTCATAATATAAAATTGTTTTGCGGATGAATCGCTGCTCTGAGTGTTAGGTTTTCAAAGTGGTAAAAGGGTTTATCTGCCAGTAATGATATTTACCTGGGGACATCCACCTATTGGAGACAGGCCCTTAAAACTGGCCAAACTTTCTCCTTACTTTCTTGGCCACTGAGGGGCTTTTTGGACTGCAAATGGTTGATAAGTGTTGGTAAGAGTTTTTGAAGTATATATGTCATAAGTGTCTATGGTTGGAGAACCCCTTTAAAGAAAAACATTGGTCAACAATTTTAGGAATTGTAAGGAAGGTTAGAAGATGTTTGGCTACAGTAACAGTCTGGTGGTTTCACATTTTATATAATTTAGGCTTTGCATGTGTTAGTTCACTATATCGCACCTCTGATCTCTCTATTGGACCATGTAAAACATAAAAAACCTATTGACAGGAGAAAGGATCTGCAGGATCGGTGATGGTAGTTACTGGGAACCCCACCAATCACTAGAGTGGGGATCCCTATCCTCTCTTATGGAGGAAATAGTATGGAGCCGTTGCCAGGCATGCTCACTGCCACACTCCATTCAGTGTCTATGGGACTGATGGGGACAGCCGAGAACATCAGCAGCCACGTATATATATATATATATATATATATATATATATACGCGGCTGCTGATGTATATACAGTACAGACCAAAAGTTTGGACACACCTTCTCATTTAAAGATTTTTCTGTATTTTCATGACTATGAAAATTGTACATTCACACTGAAGGCATCAAAACTATGAATTAACACATGGAATTATATACTTAACAAAAAAGTGGGAAACAACTGAAATTATGTCTTATATTATAGGTTTTTCATAGTAACCACCTTTTGATTTGATGACTGCTTTGCACACTCTTGGCATTCTCTTGATGAGCTTCAAGAGGTAGTTGGGGTTGGGACCATCAGTTGTGTTGTGCAGAAGTCTGGTGGATACACAGCTGATAGTCCTACTGAATAGACTGTTAGAATTTGTATTATGGCAAGAAAAAAGCAGCTAAGTAAAGAAAAACGAGTGGCCATCATTACTTTAAGAAATGAAGGTCAGTCAGTTTGAAAAATTGGGAAAACTTTGAAAGTGTCCCCAAGTGCAGTTGCAAAAACCATCAAGTGCTACAAAGAAACTGGCTCACATGAGGATCGCCCCAGGAAAGGAAGACCAAGAGTCACCTCTGCTTCTGAGGATAAGTTTATCCGAGTCACCAGCCACAGAAATTGCAGGTTAACAGCAGCTCAGATTAGAGACTAGATCAATGCCACACAGAGTTCTAGCAGCAGACACATCTCTACAACAACTATTAAGAGGAGACTTTGTGCAGCAGGCCTTCATGGTAAAATAGTTGCTAGGAAACCACTGCTAAGGACAGGCAACAAGCAGAAGAGACTTGTTTGGGCTAAAGAACACAAGGAATGGACATTAGACCAGTGGAAATCTGTGCTTTGGTCTGATGAGTCTAAATTTGAGATCTTTGGTTCCAACCACCGTGTCTTTATGCGACGCAGAAAAGGTGAACTTATGGACTCTACATGCCTGGTTACCACCGTGAAGCATGGAGGAGGAGGTGTGATGGTGTGGGGGTGCTTTGCTGGTGACACTGTTGGGGATTTATTCAAAATTGAAGGCATACTGAACCAGCATGGCTTCATTAGGAGAATATTTCTGTGTGAGCACATATAAACGAGCAGGTGAGATTAGGGTCCCAGCACTATACACTCGCTCTCTTTCTTATTTGTGAGGTATGTACAAGAACCCTTCTTCACTGATAAAGCCATGTACAATAGTTTAGTTATTATATTCTGTAACGTTCATTAACTTGTAAATAACCTGCAGTCTATAATGAGCCGTGTTAATAATATGATCCCACCAATAGTGACAATAAACTGTGTTGGTATTGTACTTTTTTTTTCATCACTAGATGGCAGTGCAGCAGTGTAAATGTGTGAGAGAATGGGATGATGGCGCCATTACTGATCACTGGCGGCATTTTCTCTGTATTGGGTAAACTGGAGATAAACCGCTCTTGTCAGCAGATAGAATATTTCAGACTTTTGCCATATTGATTAATTTGCACATAATTTTCCTGTTTACAGTTTAGGCACCTGGATGGTGGAGGCCTCCATTACACATGTGGACATCTCCGAATTCCAGGACTTAAACATCATATATATCTTGTTTTTTCACTTCAAAGTCCATTATTATCTGTAAATAAGCCGGAGCCTTCACAATTTTACTTACTTAATAATAATCTATTAATCTTGAATAAATGCTCCAGATCCTGGATTTTACAATTTGGCTATTATGTTCCATTATGTAAAATCAGGAGCTGACCTTCTTTATTGGTAAATCACGATGTAATTCAGGTTAATGATTCTTATGATTTTGCTAATAAAAACACTATTGCATTGTACACGTGTCGTTGTGTGATTGATCTAGATCCCAGCAGCCTCAATTGTCCGCTATTATTGAGAAGTCTTGGCTGCTAGATATGGCAGTGTCATCAATCTCAAGAAGCCTTTTATTCTCACATACATGATAGAATCCAATAGTAAACATCAGCATATCCCTTCCAGGAGCGGAACGACATCGGTCACAGAGGGTGCGACCGGGCCCGTGCAGGAGGGGGGTCGGCCGCCACCAGCACCTATTTCAGTTAGAGGTGCATGCAAGGACACACATTCAGCTGAAATGTATTGAGACGCAGAGGCCATCTGTGTCCCTGCACCGCAATACACCCTGCCAGCCAATCAGAGGCCGGCTGTTGACGTTGGTGTGCCAGTCACAGGCGGCACATGACCGTGACGTAATGCACCATGCCAGCAAGACGAAGTTAGATGCCAGTTCCTTCAAGTGCTATAGAAGAATACGCTGCGAGTTGTGGAAGTGGAGGAAGGGAAGAAGAATAATTTATTTATTTTTAAATGTATTGGAGAAGAACAGGAAACATTATTAATGGAAGGGGCACAGGATGGGGGGCATTATACCAGGAAGGGTACAATAAGAAAGCACAGCAACACACTGCAAGGGACAATACATATGCTGACACTGAGAACATAAGAGCTAAACTGCATTATTGCTAAATAAAATGTACTTACAAAAAATGAAGGCTCTTAGCGCACAAATTGGCCAATTCATGTATGCCCATCAACCACGACAAGGTAGCCTCCACATGATGGGTAACTAACCTCTTAAACATGCCTCTCTTGGGCTATAAGCCTACAATATAAATGGGCAAACATGCCTCTCTTAGGAGAGAAACCTACAAATTTAAGTGGGCAGGTAGAAACCAACACTAATTAAAAGCACCCGTGGGCTGATGGGTGCTTATACCAGGAAGGGTCCCAGGATGGAGTGCATTATACCAGGAAGGGTCCCAGGATGGGGAACATTATACCAGGAAAGGGCTCAGGATGGGGGACATTATACCAGGAATGTGCTCATGATGGGGGACATTATACCAGGAATGTGCTCAGAATGGGGTACATTATACCAGGAATGTGCTGAGAATTGGGTACATTATTCCAGGAAGATGCCCAGGATGGAGTGCATTATACCAGGAGGTGCTCATGATGTAGTGTATTATACCAGGAAGGTGCTCAGGATGGGGAACATTATACCAGGAAAGGGCGCAGAATAGAGCACATTATACAAGGAAGAGGCTCAAGATGTACAGTTGAAACCAGAAGTTTACATACAGTATATAAAAAGACACATATGCATGTTTTTCTCAATATCTGACATGAAATCAGAATAAACCTTTCCCGTTTTTTTAAATGCCTTAATACATTCTCTCTCTCCTTATTCTGGCATTTGGCAAATATTAAAAATTATGGTAATCCTAATTGACCTAAAACGGGAAAGGGCATCAGCGTTCCCATGTAACTTCCCAGGCCTATGCTCTACGTGAAAGTTGAAGTCCTGAAGAGCTAGGAACCATCTAGTTACCCTGGCATTGTTACCCCTCTTTTCCCTCAACCATCTCAACAGGGCATGGTCTGACACCAACTTAAACTTCCAGCCTAGTAGGTAGTATCTTAATGTATCTACGGCCCACTTTATGGCTAAACACTCCTTTTCTACTATTGCGTAGTTTTTCTCGCAGGAGGACAGCTTCCGGCTCAGATAGAGAATGGGATGTTCTTCCCCATTTATCCATTTATCTCTTGAGAGAGTACAGCTCCTAGACCAAGCTCTGAAGCGTTTGTCTGGACCACAAACTCTTTCTTAACCCCTTTACCCCCGAGGGTGATTTCCACGTTAATGACCAGGCCAATTTTTACAATTCTGACCACTGTCACTTTATGAGGTAATTACTCTGGAAAACTTAAATGGATCCCCCTGATTCTGAGACTCTTTTTTCGTGACATATTGTACTTCATGATTGTAGTAAAATTTCTTCGATATCACTTGCGTTTATTTGTGAAAAAAATGGAAATTTGGCAAAAATTTTGAAAATTTTGCAATTTTCAAAATTTTAATTTTTATGCCCTTAAATCAGAGAGATGTGTCACACAAAATAGTTAATAAGTAACATTTCCCACATGTCTACTTTACATCAGCACAATTTTGGAACCAAATTTTTTTTTTGTTAGGTAGCTATAAGGGTTAAAAGTTGACCAGTGATTTCTCATTTTTCCAACAAAATTTACAAAACCATTTTTTTAGGGACCACATCACATTTGAAGTCACTTTGAGAGGTCTTTATGACAGAAAATACCCAAAAGTGACACCATTCTAAAAACTGCACCCCTCAAGGTGCTCAATACCACATTCAAGAACTTTATTAACACTTCAAGTGCTTCACAGGAATTTTTGGAATGTGGAAGAAAAAAATGAACATTTAACTTTTTTCACAAAAATGTTAGTTTAGACCCAATTTTTTTTATTTTTGCAGGGGTAAGAAGAAAAAATGGACCCCAAAATTTGTTGTGCAATTTTCCCTGGGCACGCAGATACCCCATATGTGGGGAAAAAACACTGTTTTGGCGCACGGCAGGGCTTGGAAGGGAAGGAGCGCCATTTGACTTTTTGATTGGAATATTTGCTTGAATAATTAGTGGACGCCATGTCGCGTTTGGAGAGCCCCTGTGTGCCTAAACATTGGGGCTCCCCCATAAGTGAACCCATTTTGGAAACTAGACCCCACAAGGCACCTATCTAGATGCATAGTGAGCACTTGGAATCCCCAGGTACTTCACAAATTGATTCGTAAAAATGAAAAAGTGGAAAAAAAACCACTTTTTTATTTTTACGGATTAATTTGTGAAGCACCTGGGGTCACTTGTGGGGGAACTCCAATGTTTAGGCACACAGGGGCTCTCCAAACGCGACATGGTTTCAACTTGTTAGTGGACACCATGTCGCGTTTGGAGAGCCCCTGTGTGCCTAAACATTGGATCTCCCCCACAAGTGACCCCATTTTGGAAACTAGACCCCTCAGGGAACTTATCTAGATGTGTGGTGAGCACTTTGAACCCCCAAGTGTTTGGCAAAGGTTTATGACGTAGAGCCGTGAAAAAAAATATTTTTTTTCCCACAAAAATGCTCTTTTAGCCGCAATATTTTTATTTTCACAAGGGTACTAGGAGAGATTGGATCCCAAAAGTTGTTGTGCAATTTCTTCTGAGTACGCTGATACCCCATGTATTGGAGAAAAACTACTGTTTGGGCGCATGTCAGGGCTCGGAAGGGAAGGAGTAACGCTTTGGAATGCAGACTTTGATGGAATGGTCTGCGGGCGTCATGTCACGTTCTCAGAGCCCCTGATGTGCCTAAACAGTGGAAATGCCCAACAAGTGCCCCCTTTTTGGAAGATACCTGATTTGTCAATTTTATAATGTAGTGTTATACGCCAGTTGTGTAGGACAACCTGACAAACACTACACAACTGAAGTATGACAACCTGACGAACATTACGTCAGCTGTGTAGTGTTTGTCAGATTGTCATACATCAGAAATTAATTCAATAGTCCATGGAAGTATGGTACCTTTTGAAGCAGTCTTTCATGCAGAGGCCAGGTTTGTCGGGGCAGGTGTCACATTGGTAAATGGTGTCCTTGCGTATTCCCCTTCGGTAACACACTTGGCACTTCTTTTGTGACTTACCTTTTTTTCCGCTGTGAGGGATCTGCCCCAGGAAATGCTGGCCAGGTACAATTCTAGGTCCTTCAGTTCTAGAAGTAGAGGGGCCCGCTCCACCACCACTGCCAAATATCAGGGCCTTGATAACTGTCTCCTGGAAGTGAAGGTACGACGTAGAAGTCTGGTCTGCACATTTTGACAGAAGGAAAGCGTTGTGCATTGCCATCTGAACAATGTGCACGGCCGGCTTCTTATACCATATCTTGGCCTTTCTCAAAGCACTGTACGGCTGGAGGACTTGATCGGAGAGATCAACTCCCCTCATGTACTTGTTGTACCCCACTACACAGTCTGGTTTGGCGACCTGTGTAGTGGAGCCTCTTACAGTGCTGAGGGTGCTGCCATCACCATGTATGGTGGTCAAGAGAAGGACATCCCTCTTGTCCTTGTACTTGACCACCAACAGGTGGTCGCTACATTGGGCTCTGCTCTCACCCCTTCTGAGCAGCTGCCCAATTAGCGCCTTTGGGAGGCCTTTCTGATTTTTGCGGACAGTACCGCAAGCTGCGGTATGTCGCGCAGAGAGGGACTTGAAGAGCGGGTTACTTGTATAAAAGTTATCCACGTACAGGTGATAACCTTTATCCAGCAGTGGGTGCACCAAGTTCCACACAATTTTCCCACTCACTCCCAGAACAGGGGGGCATTCAGGGGGTTCAATCCAGGAGTCCTTCCCTTCATAAACTCTAAACTTGTGAGTGTACCCTGAGGTACTCCCCCAAAGTTTATACAGCTTGATCCCGTACCTGGACCTTTTACTGGGCAGGTACTGCCGGAATTCAAGCCGCCCCTTAAAAGAAATTAAGGACTCATCCACGCAGATGTCCCTTTGGGGCACGTGCACTTCACCAAACTTGTTGAAGTGCTCGATGACCGGCCGAACTTTGAAAAGACGATCAAAGTTTGGGTCATCGCATGCAGGACACATTGCATTATCTTGGTAATGCAAGAACTTGCGGATGGCCTCAAAACGTGTCTGGGTCATGACCATTCGGAACACTGGAGTGTTATACAAAACGTCAACACTCCAGTATTGCCGAACCTCTGTTTTTTTTCAGGATCCCCATATGAAGGACCAGGCCCCAAAACTTCATCATTTCTTCTGCGTCTACAGGAGACCAGTTAGAAAATGATGAAGAGGGGTTTTGTTCCAAAAATTGATGAGCATACAAATTAGTTTGGCCCACCATGAGGTTTATAAAATCCTCAGAGAAAAAGACTTTGAAAAAGTCTATTTCTGTGAGGCCGGTGGTGTCAAACTTGATTCCTGATTCCGCCACGAAATCAGGAATCAGTGGCTTAACATTTTCGGGGGGCGAGGTCCATATGGGGTCAGTAGTGGGGGGCGCTGGAACATCTTCTCTCCTGCGACGACTGCGGGGCGGTCCAGCAGCACCTGAGGAGGAAGAGGAGGAAGAAGAGGAGGAAGAGGAGGATGATGAGGCGTCGGAAAAGTAAAGAAATGTGGGATCCTCGCCCTCGCTGTCAGTCTCAGTGTCGGAGGCAACAATAGCGTATGCCTCCTCCCCTGAATAGCAAGTTTGGGATGAGCCGGACATTTTTTTTTTCTCGTGTATGTGGTGCGTGTGTGTCAGTACTTTATTTAGAGTGTGTGTGTGTCAGTGTGCTTGGTGTGAATTTTTTTTTTCTGAAAAAAAAAAGAGAAAAAAAGGAACTACCGTAGGTGGTGCAAACAGCGAGCACGAGTGCGGATCGGTGAACTATGTCACCTATCAACTCTCGGCAGCTGATGGGTGTGTGCGCGGATGTGGTGCAAAGGTGGGGGGGGGGGAATTGACAGGGGCAAGAAAAAGTCCTGAAAAGCAGCGAGCACGGACGTTGATCAGTGACATAGACACTGCTCAGCGCTCGGCCGCTGCAGGACGCACGTAAAAAAAAAAACTGGGGGGGAGGAGGATTGGGGGTAAAAGGAGGTGGGGAGAGGAGGGGGGGGAGGGGTGAATGAGGGGAGAACAGAGATGGACTTACCAAAGTCTTCTCTGTTCTTCTTTCAGCAGGATCAGCTGCAGGTTCTGGAAGAGGCTCTGGAGCAGGATCCGCAGCAGCTGGATAAGGAGCTGGAGACCCAGGACCCTGGAGACAGCAGCAGGACGCCGAAGCTGGAGACCCAGCAACCTGGAGACAGCAGCAGGATGCCGGAGCAGGAGATCCAGGACCCTGGAGACCGCAGCAGGATGCCGGAGCAGCAGCAGCGACTGGTGCAGGTAGGAGAAAGGTCTTGTAGTGTAACAGAAGATTCTGTGGCACTACAAGGCCCAGCACAGCGCAGATCAGACGTGACCGCTCTGTAGAAATCCTCACCAAGTGTGAGGATCTGCAGGGCGGTCACAGGGGGGTGACAGGGTGGTGACAGGCAGGTCACCGGCTGGTCACCACCCGGTCACCTCCCGGTCAGGTACTCTGATTGGTGCGATCGATGATGACATCGATCGCACCAATCAGAGATGGCAGGGGCCTGGGCAGCATCACAGGGGGTCACAAAGAGGTGACAGGCAGGTCACAGGTCACAAGCCGGTCATCGCCCTGTGACCGCCCTGTCACCTGTGTTCAGGTACTCTGATTGGAGCGATCGATGTCATCATCGATCGCTCCAATCAGACCTGGCTGGGGCTTATTTGACATCACAGGGGGTCATGGGGAGGTGACAGGCAGGGTTACTAGGCAACAGCCTAGGATCAGTGCTCTTAGGCGCACCGACCCTAGGCTGCACATCACTGTTTCCGGCAATCTGATTGCCGGAAACAGTGAGAAATGCTGTGATTGGCTGTTCAGAATTGAACAGCCAATCACAGCGATTGTGGGTGTGAAGGGGCGGCGACACCCCCAAGATGCTGGCGCCATCTACCCTAAGGTAAGATGGCACCGGAATTTTAATGCTATCACCGCGACTTCGGTCGCGGTGCCGCATTAAAGATAGGGCGTATTAATACGTATCTGGTCCATAAGGCCCAGGGCACAGATACGTACTAATACGCCCTATGTCGTAAAGGGGTTAAAGTCTGGTGCGACCAGGACCGGTTGTTTACACAGTGCTGACTTCAACAGTTGGAATGTGGTCTCTGTTTTCTCCGTCCACTTCCCCATGGTTGACCTGGTGCCTTTTAGGAGATCCGTCAGTGGTGCAGCCATCATGGCAAAATTTGGGTTAAACTGCCGGTAATATCCCACCATTCCCAGGAATGCTCTCACTTGCTTCTTGGAGAGCAGTTGCGGGCAGGTCTGGATTGCCTCCACTTTATTAACTTGCGGCTTTATTTCGCCTCTCCCGACGACATAGCCCAAGTACTTGGCCTCCTCTTTTCCAAAGGTGCATTTTTTCAGATTTATTGCAAATCGCGCCTTCCTTAGAGCATCCAGAATGGGCTGTAGTTTAGTTCTAAAGTCTGGGCTAAAAACTACAATGTCGTCAAGGTAGGCTGCGGCATACTTCTTATGTGGGGCTATGATCCGATCCATAGCCCTCTGGAAGGTGGCTGAGGCCCCCTGTAACCCAAATGGCATCCAAGTGTATTGAAAGCACCCATTTGGGTGTAGAGAAAACCGTCTTCTCCTTGGCCACCTGGGACATGGGGATCTGCCGATAGCCCTTCGTCAGGTCGAGAGTGGTGATGTATCTCGCCGGTCCAAGCCTTTCGATGAGTTCGTCAACGCGGGGCATCGGGTACGCATCACACTTGGACACCTGATTCAGCCTGCGGTAGTCATTACAAAACCTCCACTCTCCGTTGGGTTTTGGTACGAGGACGATTGGGCTCGACCACCCACTCTTTGACTCCTCTATCACATCGAGGTCTAACCTCCTTTTCACCTCGGCTGAGATCATTTCCCGGCGTGCTTCCGGAACCTGATACGGCTTCAGATTCACTCTTACATGTGGTTCTGTTAACTCGTCATGCTCTACCACCTGAGTATGCTCCGGCAACTCTGAGAACAGCTCCCGATTCCACTGTAGTAGTTCTCGACACTCTTGCTTCTGGGCTGGCAATAGAGTCTCTGAAATAGTGACCTCTTCCCCCTTGCCTTCGGGAGCGGCTCCCAGGCAAGGAGTTTCCACAGGCTCCCGGTTCCGCCACAGCTTGAGCAAGTTCACATGGTATACTTGGTGCGGCTTTCTTCAGCCATGCTGGTGGACTCGGAGTTCACTTAACTGAGTTTCTCCACCACCTCATATGGGCCCTGCCACTTGGCCAGGAACTTACTTTCGACAGTGGAAATGAGAACCAGAACACTATCCCTGATCAAGGTCACCAGACTCCTGGAGTCCAACAGCCCATCACTCCATTAACAGACATGGCACACCCCTGCGGCCCCTCGCCGTGTCGACAGTCCACACTGCATGTTGGGTAAGCATAGTATGAACATCATCTGCCTAGGCTCAGCAGATGTATGACACTGGGCGGCTACGTGTCCCGGACTGCGACATCGCCAACAAATCACATCCTTCACAACAGACCTTGCAGTCTCTTCAGTGGAAATGGAATGCCATCAGTTGTAGCTCTGAATCCCTTCCATGGTGAACCTATCCCCTTTTGGGCACTCCAGTAAGGGTAGGTGGCTATGTCGGGTTTCCCCAGGGATTTTTCGACCACTTGGTATCTTTCTACCAGACCTACGAGATTGTCTGCGTCCGAGGGTCACCTTGGGCAAACCAGGTCTGCATCGGCCTGGTTAGGGAATGGATGAACCTGTCCATCACCACATGCTCAACCATCTGGGCAGGAGAGGAAGACACTGGCTGCAGCCATTTTTGTAGAAGATGTAACAAGTCGAACATCTATGAGCGTGGAGATCTGTCGCCAGCATACGCCCAGTGGTGGACCCTTTGTGCTCTGACAGACATAGTCACTCCTGAGCGTGCCAATATTTTGGTTTTTAATTTGGCGTATTCCTTTGCGTCCTGTAAAGTCAGATCGTAATAAGCCTTCTGCGGCTAGAATTGGGGGCTTTGTGGGCAGTACACAATGTTAGTACTAGTATAGTTGGCTATCATACAGTGTGAGGAGTATTATACTGTGTACACAGGAGATGTGGGCCATTATAGTGTATACTAGATGGTGGCCCGATTCTAATGCATCGGGTATTCTAGAATAGGTATGCGGCCGACCAGGCGCAATCAGCAGAGCTGTGTTTAAATTTGGGGCCAAAATCGCTGATTGGTCGCGTTCGGCAACCGCGACCAATCAGCAAAGCGGTGTTTAAATTTGGCGGCAATATCGATGATTAGTCGCGACCAATCAGCAGAGCGGTGTTTAAATTTGGCGCCAATACTGCTGATTGGTCGCCGGCCGCGACCAAACAGCAGAATGTTGTTTAAATTTGACCAATCAGCAGAGCGATGCAGAGCGGGGTTTAAATTTGGCGCCAAAATCGCTGATTGGTCGCCGGCTGCGACCAATCAGCAGAGCAGTGTATAAATTTGGCACAAAAAGCGCAGATTGGTCGCGGACGGTGGTTGCTGACATCCAATTGGTCGCGGACGCTATTTAAAATTGCCGCACAAATCGGTGATTGGTCGCTGTCTTGGCCCGCGACCAATGACTGATCTTGGCGCCAAAGTTAAACACTATTGTGCTGATTCGTCGCGGACGCTGACTGCGACCAATCACCGATTTGGGCGCCAAAATTTAAATATCGGCCGCGACCAATCACCGATCTTGGCTCCACATTTAAACACCGCTGTGGTGATTGGTCGCGGCCGATATTTAAATTTGGCGCCCAAATCGGTGATTGGTCGCGGCCAGCGTCGGCGACCAATCAGCACAGCGGTGTTTAAGTTTTGCGCTAAGATCAGTGATTGGTCGGGTCCGAAGACCGCGACCAATCATCGAATCGTCTTGGTGAGGACCGGGGAGCGGCGCTGCCTGTGCGGCTACTTACGCTGCGAGAACCCGGGACATCGCGGGCGCTCGCAGCAGAAGTATCCCGACCCGCAGCGCCGCTCCCCGGTCCTCCCTTCCACATGGAGGTCAGCGGCGCCGGCGGTCCTTCCGCTGATACCGGCCGGGAGATGAGCGCCTCGCGCCGCTCATCTCCCGGCTGCATCTCCGTCCCGCAGATGGGTCCGGCGGTCGGGTTCCTTCTGCTGTTGCCGGCCGGGAGATGAGCGCCTCGCGGTGCTCATCTCCCGGCTGCATCGCCGCTCAGCTCCGTCCCGCAGATGAGCCACTAACGGCCGCCATCTTTTTTTAGAAATCCCCCGGCGCTGATTGGCTGCTGCCGGACCAATGAGCGACGCGGGATTTCCTGGACAGACAGACAGACAGACAGACAGACGGGATAAGACGATTATATATATAGATATGGGAGCTATGCAGACATCCTGGTGTAGAGAGCATTATACTGAGTATTGGGGGCTTTGAGGATATTATACTATATTAGAACTACAGTAGAGTTGTAGGAAACTATTAAAAGGTAGTTGCAAAAACAAAGAAAATATCCATCTATCCATCTATCTATTATCATCTATCTGTCTGTACTTCATGTCTGAGTGTCTATTTATCTCTCTACTAGAGATGCGTCAAACTGCTAAAATTCAATGAGACAAATTCACTTGAATTCGGCCAGAAAATGTGATTTGCGGCAAATGTATTCAACGCAAATTGAATTACTGGTAAACTTGTGATGGGTAGATGTTACATAAGATGTTGTTAAGCATCCAGCAACTAGGGTGGTTAACAGGGTGCAGCTAAGGTGAGTGGTCAGGCCTGCCCCAGTGAGACTGGGTAGTGTCAGTTCTGAGCTGGAGAGCCAGCTTAAGGCTGTGTGCCCACGATGCGTTTTTTAAGCGTTTCCGCAGCGGCAAAAACGCTGCAAAAATGCATGGTAGAAAGCCTGCCATGTTCCCCAATGGTAATCCGCATGTGCTTTGCACATGCTGCGGAAATTTCCGCTGCGGGTTATCATTGTGGGAAAAAACGCAGCACTACCAAATATTTTGCGGAAGCACAGCGTTTTTGCCGCCACTGACTTTCATTGGAACGCATGGAATCCGCATCACTACATCTGTAGATGCGGAGTCCAAACGTTTCAGTGTGCGGATGGTACCAGGGTCTGGAGGACAGGAGACTCTCCTCCAGACCCAGGTACCATAGAACCTGTAAAAGAAAGAATAAAATATATATTATACTTACCTTCTGATGGCCCCCGCTGCGATCGTCTTCACTTGCCGGCAGATCGCGGTGGACTGAAGGACCTGCGCTGACATCATAGTCATGTGACGGCAGGTCCTTCGGTGTAGTGTACCGCGAGCTGGGCATCGTGGGCACATATCCTTAAGGATGCAGACCTCTTCATCAGGCTGATGAGGATACTGGGACTCTCCCACTGTGACTGCCATTTAGTTGCTAGTGGTATCTATAGTAGAAAGTAGTGGAGAAAGGAGTTAACTGTTGTTTAGCAAAAGCAAGGATTGAACACCACATCTGAGGACTGGACTCATCCTTCCATTCTAATCGCCCCATCGTACCTCACAGCACTAGAAGGTAAAGCCTGTGACACTGTGGACCGTGGACTGCTGGTGGGAGCATTGCTGTTGTGGGAGTATAGAAGTGTGCTACTAAAGAGACTTGATCTGTGCTGTACTGTACTAGTAAGAAAGACTGTTTATTAATGTGCTTTTAAGAAGAAACTATTTGTTACTGGAGCCTGTTGCTCAAGGGACTTAAATTGCACTGGCCGTGCGGCTTCATTAAATGCGACTGTTCATGAGGACTCGTGTCAAATGTGTCTGGTCAGCAAGTGAATCCAGCTATATGTCTGTGCCTGAGGGTCAATGCCCCTGTATGACTGAGAGAAACTGCAGTATATGGTCACCCTGAGTAACGGTTCGCCCAGGATTCCAAAGAATTCATGAACCTGTAACCACGTAACATTGGTGGCCCGTACGGGGATTCCTGAGCGGGAATTAGCGTATAGGAGGGAGAAGAGGCAAAGTGTCTGGAAAAACATAGCAGCAAAGCACCTCAGTTCAACCCTGGTATACCAGTGAAAAGGGAAGACAGCCAGTGATGACTGGGAAGAAATAAGGAGATAAAATACAGAGAAACAGGCACCTGCAAAATGCAAGACTTGACACATGTTGTACAGTTAAAATGGTGTCTGTTTTTGTTAAAAGCACAGTGGGGAAGAAGAAGGACATACCATCTTGTAGCAGTATATGATAAAAGAGCGCCAAACAGGGCCAAACCTCCTGCAGTGGAACAAGCTGGGGAAGGCTGGCCTCAGAGAAAAGACACCCCAACCACCAGCATGTTGGACCAATGGCCAGTGAGGTACTGTCCCAGAGGAGGAGGAGTAAGAGTGAGCTGGAGCTCTTCTGGCCAGAAGAACTCCATTCTGGTCAGGAGTGAAAAGGAGAGGAGAGTGCGAGTCATAGTGCCTGCCAGTATGTCGGAGCTAGGAAGGTGTGCTATGTCCCAGCAGTCTGCAGCAAGAAGAGAAGCAGGGGAGGACGCAGCCCTTCATCACCTCACCCACAACCGCGAGGTACCGGGCAATACCCAGCCAGGCCAGGGCACGGCCGCACCACCTCATCAGAATCCGGAGGCAGCCCGAAGGCAGGAGTTGGGACCCCGAGGTCTGCCGTCGGACCCTGTGCCCATCCCACCACCAACTGTGGACCGTGAGCCGATGTCCGGAGCCCCGGCTGTCATCCCGCCGCAGGCCACCGCGTAATCTTGCCCAGCACCGGACCCACCTGAAGGACCGCTGCTCGTTCCAGAACCATTCCGACCAGTACCGGACTCACCGGAGGACCTGCTGCCCACAGGTACCCTGACCGTGACCCGGCCCACCGCACTGGAAGCCACCACTGGGGCCGTGACGTCCGCCCCGACCTCCGCTCTCGAGAGAGGGACGGGACTTCTGATCGGGACCAGCGTGCACCGCAGGACCGGAAGGAAGATGGCGGCGCTCTGTGTTCCTGCCGGTGAGTCACTAGCCCCCGCTCTCCAACTGATACCAGTAGTGATGATCCGCTCGGAGACCGCCACTCACCCAGCGCAAGGGTGAGGGAACCCCCGGCCTCATTCCATACCCATATGATGGTCACCACCAAGCAGGGACCGGTCGTAAAGCCGCTAGCGGAGGAAGAGGAGTTGGATTACTCTCTGTTAGCATTACCTGGAGAGCAGTGGATGACCAAACTGCCACCTCCACGGGGTCCATTCTCACCCCCTAGGGCCTACTGTGTGAATCCCAAGTATGGTGGAGTGAGGGGATGGATCCGGGAAATACATGATATAGCCTGGATAGCCAGAGGAGGTGAAAGGATGGGGGCCTGGAGGAAACAGGAGTCATATACGTTCCCCTTGCCTATCAACACCAGGAAACCAGTACCTACCCTACCACCTACTCCACCGGGGGCACCTATCCCACCACCTGCCGATGTTGTTGCTCAGCCTGGCCAGGCTGAAAGGTCTGTTCCTGTGCCCATCATCTCCAAAGAAGAACAGGAAGAATACAACTTCCAACAACGGCTGGCTGCATGGAAAGAAAAGATCATCCAGGAGAAGAGACGGATGGAGGAGTGTGCCCAGGAGTGGAGAGAGTACCCGGGAAGGGACTGCCTGGAGGATCGGATGATCAGAGGTACGGTCATAAATTTTTATCAGCTAAAGGGATTTGGCTTCGCCTGGACATATTTGTCAACAGGAGGTCGGTGGAGAGGGATTATGCCCTAGGACGGACCCGGAGTCTCTGGCCAGGAGACAAGGTCAGATTCTTAAAGATGTGGGGACCTCGGGGCTGGTACGCCATTTCAGTCTCCCGCATAGTTGAAATGGAGTAGTACCACCCCGAGGATTGGGCAGATGCAGAAGAACCAAGAGCTTCGTGTCAAATGAGAGGATTCTTCCCCATCTCTACTGGGCCCCGCTTCAGGATTCGTCCCAACTGGGAGAGCAAACCTGTCCCACAGGCCACAACCAAGGAGGGGGCCACTTCTGCTGGGGTGGCAAGAGAGGAACCCCTCCCAGCATCAGTTCAACTCCCCACTATCAATGCCGCGCAGTGTCCATTTACTGTGGACTGGTGCCAACCAAAGAATAAAAAGGACTAGGACAGTGTTGCTCTCTCTCAAAAAGAAAAAAAATCACCGAGTTGTGTTGGTTGCACGCCGTGTTCCAGTGATAGTTCCTCATCTCTGCCTAGGTAATGTGATGTGTTCTTTCCTTGAAGGCTGGTAAAGCCACCAGAGACTGTGACCACAGTAGAAGGACCGTTACTGCTTTCCTGTTAAGGCCGGATAGGCCTATGGTATATTAAAAACTACGGTAGTAGCTGAAGAAGTTGATATTTATTTTTGGTTTTGCCTTATTTTTTTTATTTGCACCTGTTGTGTCCTTTTCTGCTGGATATGCGGGCACCTCAAGTGAGTTGGGGAGTCTTCACTCTCAACTTATGGACTGTGCCGTATCCTGTCCAGGAACTGTTTTCCAAATTTCACTTTATGGACTGTGCCTTAGATGTTTACAAGAAACGGACATTGTTTCTGCCCCCGTTTTAAAGGACTGTCTCCCTTGCCTGTTCCAGGGTCCTTACCTAGAAGGACCAAGGACCCCGTGCCTTAAGAAACAAAGGACTGTGTTCTTGAAGTGGCACACTCTCTCAAGAAAATGGGTTGTGTTGAATATATGTGTTCTATTTCATGCCAAATATTTTACAAAGACTATGCTATATTTAACATTTTTGCACTTGAATTTGAAAAATGTTTAGTGGTAGTTAGGGAGAGCCGGTTGAAGACGAGCAAAAAGCTCCAGCTGAAGAATAGTTGTTGGTTAAAATTGTGGTTAAATCTGTGTATTTCTTGCAGGAGACCGATTGACAAGAGATGTAGATAGGGTAAGTGTGCTGTATGTGTAAATTGCTTAAAGGGGTCCATAGTGCCTAACTACCAACTCACCTTTAAGTAAAGAGGCAGTATTGGGGGAACACTATCTGAGGATAGTTAGGGGAGAACTACCACAACTCCAAGAGGCTGGTTAAGGTAACCAGGTAGAAGGCAAACGTCGAGGACGACATTCAAAAAAGGAGGGAAGAGTGTGACAGGTAGATATTACATAAGGTGTTGATAAGCGTACCTGTCAGCAGAATTGTGCTTAGTAAACTACATACACTGTCAGGTGGGTGCCAATGATACCTTTGATTATGAAATCCGTCCAGTGGTTCTTTTATAATCTTTAGTTTCAGTTCTGCCATAATGATATGCATGTGCTCTGGTGCTCTGCTTCTGTATTCATGTATTCCTATCTCTGGCCTCTGACAAGTCTCTGTGATTTCAATGACCTGCCTACTATTTTAAATACTGGCTGTGTAATTTCTCTGCCCATGTGAAATCTACATATCCCAAAATGTCCGCCCAACACCCACGCATGCGCTGTAGCAACTTTCGGTTGCCAAGAGATACTACTGCGCACGCACAAGCACCATTTTGCTTTTGGAAAAAGAGCGTGGGTGCAGAAATATGGTGCCGCATGTGCGCAGTAGCATCTCTCGGCAACCGAAAGATGCTACTGCGCGGGCATCGGGCGGCCATTTTGGGATATGTAAATTTCACATGGGCAGGGAAATTACACAGTCAGTATTTAAAATAGTAGGCAGGTCACTGAAAGCACAGTGACCTGTCAGAGGCCAGAGATAGGAATACATGAATACATAATGAGAGCACCAGAGCACATGCATATCATTATGGCAGAACTGAAAATAAAGATTATAAAAGAACCGCTGGATGGATTTCATCATGAAAGGTATCATTTTACTCAGTGTAACGGTGTCCACCTGTCAGTCTATGTAATTTACTAAGCACAATCCTGCTGGCAGGTGCGCTTTAAGCATCCAGCAACTAGGGGGGTTAACAGGGTGCAGCTAAGGGGAGTGGTCAGGCCTGCCCCAGTGAGACTGGGTAGTGTCAGTTCTGAGCTGGAGAGCCAGCTTAAAGAAGTTGTCCACTACTTTCACATTGATGCCCTATCCAAAAGATAGGTCATCAATGTATGATCGGCCGTGATGCCATACCCGGCACCCCTGCTGATCAGCTGTCATCGGTGCCGCCGCCGGCCAGAAGTGCTTACCTGCGGTGCTTGGCCGTCCATCTGTAGTGGCCGCCGCGGGATACTGCACATCCACCTCCCATTGAATTGAATAGAAGGCAGATGTGCAGTAACAAGCACTGGCCACTGTAACTTGATGGCCAGGTAAGCACTTCCTGCCGGCGGCTGCCGCCACCAATAACAGCCGATCGGCAGGGGTGTGGGGTGCAGGACCCCAGACGATCATACATTGATGCCCTATTCTACAGATAAGGCATCAATATGAAAGTAGTGGACAAACCCTTTAAAAGATACAGACCTCTTCACCAGGCTGATGAGGGTTCTGGGACTCTCCCACTGTGACTGCCTTTTAATTGCTAGTGGTATCTACAAGAGAAAGTAGTGGAGAAAGGAGTTAACTGTTGTTTAGCAGAAGCAAGGATTGAACACCACATCTGAGGACTGGACTCATCCTTGCGTTCTAACCATCCCTCGTACCTCACTGCACTAGAGGCTAAAGCCTATGACACAGTGGACCGGGGACTGCTGGTGGGATCATTACTGTTATGGGGCATAGAAGTGTGCTGCTAAAGAGACTTGATCTGTGATGTACTGTGCTAGTAAGAAAGACTGTTTGTTAATGTGCCTTTATGATGAAACTGTTTGTTACTGGAGCCTGTTGCTCAAGAAACTTAAATTGCACTGGCCATGTGTGGCACCCCAGGGGTCCGGTTGCCACAGTGGCATTGCCTCCCTCACAAGAGGTGATGCCATGCCTGGAAGTAAGTAGGGGTCCCCTAATCAGGTTTTGCTAAGCACGCAACATGTTCCTGGCTCCAGACCAGCAAGGGGAGCTCCTCCCCTTGGCAACTGGGATCTGGAGGCGGGGTTAGTGAGACTTAGTGTGAGGAGTTGAAGTCAGGACATCGAAGAGAGAGGAGCTGGGGACTGGAGCTGCGCGGCAGCTCACCCCAGAAGGACCGTCACAGAAGAACCGGACACCAGAGTCCGAGGCTGTGGGGCACTGAAGGCCCAGCAGCAGAAACCGGAGGGCAGGAGATTGCAGGTCTCCTGGCCCCATCAGACGCCCGGAGGCTCAGCAGCACTACAGGGCCCAGCACCGCCACATGGGAGCGATGCACCATCAAGGCCCGAGCTGCCTGCCATACGGGTGAGCACAGAACCGTTGCACTCAGGGACGAGGGCCACCGCACAGCTACAAGCAGCAGGGCCATAGAGTTTAGTGGAAAGGGAAGGCCTCCAACTTCACCTGGCAAGGAGGATTCTTTACTTGCTTCCAGGCTGCCCGGACTTCCACTTCTAGCCAGTACCCTAGTCCAGGCTTGTCTACTCACCACTAGTAAAGATAAGAGGAACCGTCATTAAGTTGTGGACTGATTATTGCTGTGCCATCAACCCCTGCACTACAATGCCCAGCACCACCTATAACATCCACACTGCCCTGGAGCTAAGCTCTACCCGTGGAGAGCCACACAATCCCTGCTGCACTAACATCAGCTCCAGAGGACCTGCTCCGCAGCGGCGGCTCCCTGTAGCCGCATACCACAGGTGGCGTCACAAACTTTATACAAACACTATAAATCCCCTATAAATAAACCCCTTTTATTGACCACCCTGGGTCACGGACCGGGTCTCCGCCACTGTGACATCCCCCAGCATCTACCGGCCCGGCGCCAGGTACCCCAAGGCCCAGTGGGCGCGTCACATGTGGCTTCATTAAATGCAACTGTTCAACTGTTCATGAGGACTCGTGTACTGGCCTGTACCCCCAGCTCACTATCAATGTGCCAAAGGAATGTTGCAGGAGATGAAGGAGGCTGGGGTGATCAGAGATAGTTGTAGCCCCTGGGCAGCTCCATTAGTTCTCGTTAGAAAGAAGGATGGTACCATGAGGATGTGTGCTGATTACAGGCAAATTAACCACATTACACATAATGATGCCTACCCATTACCCAGAATTGAGGAGTCATTAGCTGCACTAAGATCTGCTAATTATTTCTCCACTTTGGATCTCACCAGTGGGTACTCGCAGGTTCCTGTGGCAGAGGCGGACAAAGAAAAGACTGCGTTTACCACGCCAATGGGCCTCAGCGAGTTCAACTGCATGCCATTCGGGCTCTGCAACGCCCCAGGAACCTTCCAGCGGTTAATGGAGTTCTGCCTAGGACACAAGAACTTCGAAACTGTCCTGCTCTACCTGGACGACGTAATTGTCTACTCAAAGACATATGAAGACCACCTGGAGCACCTGGCCGAGGTGTTCGAAGCCCTATCTGGTTTTGGGCTGAAGGTAAAGCCGTCCAAATGCCACCTGTTGAAGCCCAAGGTGCAGTACCTAGGTCATGTGGTAAGCGCCGAAGGTGTAGCGCCAGACCCTGAAAAAGTCACCGTAATCAAGGACTGGCCAAGACCCTCCACTATCAAGGAAGTGCGGCAGTTTCTCGGGCTGGTAGGCTACTACAGAAGATTTATCAAGGGTTTCACCAAGATAAGCAGCACCCATGCAGGACCTCCTGGTAGGCCAGTCCAAGAAGGCCAAGAACCCGAAACCTCCGTTCAAATGGGATAAACCAGAAGACGAATCTTTCACCAGACTGAAGATGGCTCTGACCGGAGATGAAGTCCTGCCCTACCCCGACTATGGCCAACCCTTTATATTTCATACCGATGCCAGCAACGTGGGATTGGGAGCGGTGCTGTCCCAGGTACAGCAAGGCAGAGAGCAAGTGATTGCATACGCCAGCAGGAAGCTCTGGCCCACGGAAAGGAACCCCGACAACTACAGTTCCTTCAAGTTGGAGTTTCTCGCCATAGTCTGGGCTGTAACAGAGCGCTTCAAACACTATCTCGCCTCCTCCAGATTTACAGTCTTCACAGATAACAACCCGCTGACGCACCTGGAGACTGCGAAGCTTGGTGCCCTAGAACAACGATGGATGGCCCGACTGTCTAACTACGAGTTTACCATCAAGTATCGGGCGGGGCAAAAAAATGCAAATGCTGATGCGATGTCCAGGATGCCCAACTTGCCAGATGGGGGAGAAGACCCAGAAGAGCTGGAGGAGATAGAGATACCCGCTTTCTATCGTCATGGGGTGACCCAGTGCTCCCACTGTGTGAGGGACAAGCGCCCCGCCAACAGAGAGGCCATGTTCAACCCATTGCCCCACCATGGATGGACAGAGACGCAGGATAGCGACCCGCTGTCCGCCTAGTCAAGGAGTTGCTGATGCAAGCTGACTCGCACCCTGATCCAGATGCTCCACAGGAGACCCAACAGTTGTGGAAGGAGAAGGGCAAACTGTTCATCTACGAAGGAAAGCTGTGTCGAAGAAGCATCAACTCCCGGACACATGAACTGGTCTGGCAGGTGGTAGTCCCGAGGCGGATGCGTTAATGGTCGTAGAAGCGTACCACGATGGAGCAGGACACTTCGGGTGGAAGAAGTTGGAAGTCCTGCTACGTGAGAAATTCTACTGGGCTGGCATGAGGAAAGGAATTAAGAGATGGTGTCGAGAATGTGGTCCATGCAACCTGAGACGAAAAGACCGTGACAGCAAGAGGGCTCCCCTGCAGCCCATAATCAGCAAACAGCCACTTGAACTGGTAGCCTTGGACCACGTGAAGCTAGCCCCAAGCCGGTCAGGCTATGTCTACGCTTTCACCATAGTAGACCACTACTCCCGGTTCTTGGTAGTAGTGCCAGTGAAAGACCAGACGGCTCAGACGGAAGCCAAAGCGTTCCAACTGCACTTTTGTCACCCGCACGGTTACCCTGAACGGGTACTTACCGACCAAGGTCCAGCCTTTGAAGCAGAAGTGTTCCAGGAATTCTGTAACTTGTACGGCTGCAAGAAAATCAGAACGACGCCGTATCATCCCCAGACTAACGGGTTGTGTAAAAAGATGAACCAGGTGGTGATAGACCTGTTGAAGATGTTGCCCCTTGAAGAACGTAGCCTGTGGCCAGAGAAGTTGCCAGATTTGGTGGACCTATATAATCACATCCCGGTGAACTCCACCAACTGTACATCCGCTTACCTGATGAGAGCAAGACCTGGTAAGCTACCCATCGACTTAGACATGGGAGTCTTAACACCAGAGACGACATCACCAGATGTGGATTGGGATACCGAGTGGCAGCAGCAATACCGCAAGGTGCAAGAGTGTGTTGAGAGAAGTTTGTTCCAGGTGAGACAGAAGCAAGAGAAAACTTATAATTAGCACGCACCTGCCATTCCCTTGTCACCTGGAGAACAGGTACTTAAGAGAAAGAGATGACTCCACAAATTAGATGACCAGTGGGAGGTAGAGCCATACACAGTCCTACCCTCCAATTACGATAACATCAAAGTGTGCCTCATCAGTAAGGATGGAGGGGAAACTTCAGCGGCAGTCTCAAGAGATCACTTGAAGATATGTCCTGAACAGTTGAAACACACAGAAGAAGATCAAGACAACACTCAGCCCACAGAAGGAGTGGAGGAAGCGGTCCAAACAGTACTCGGAGAACTTCCCCGGTCTTGGATGCAGGTGAACAGTGCAATTATAGTACCGGTCCTTACCTTTCTCCAAGCGGCCTCACCGGAAGTTGCAGAAGTTCCAGAACAGCTGGAAGACCAGTCGGTCCCAGAGACAGAAGTTTCATCATCAGCAGACCAGGAGAATCTACCCTCTGCTAGCAGTGAACCTGTCGTACCCAGGGTGAGCCAAAGAATTCGTAGGAGATTACCCAGCTTACCTGTGTTACCTCAAACTACCCGTAGGGTAGTTCACACAGAACCCACCACACCAGGGGTAGACACTAGGGACCAGGGTAGAGTAGTGACAACTAACGTACTACGTAGATCGACCAGAAGTTCAAAAGGTCAGCTCCATGCCCGCTGCAGAAACTAAAGTGTAAGAGAATAAAAGTGTATGTTGTATATAGTTGTACCCGTTAAATAAAATGGAAAAGTATATTTGTTAAATTTATGGACAATTGGACCACAGGACTAGGTGTGGTCAGGACAATGTTGGATATAGTTACTAACAGGCCTAGAAAATAAACCGCAGGCATGGCTGAAGACCAGGCCCAACGAAAGAGTGCCCCGAAGCCATGCCCATGGACGACACACAAAGTGGGTTGATGCAGTTCCCACCAGCCAAATTACAGTTACCAGGATTGTGGCGTAAAGACTAAGCGCCGTAGTGACTGCTTTCAAATTTTGTTGGGTTTTTGTAATCTTTGACTGTTGTAACCTGTTTGAATTGTTAATTGTTAATTTTAAAGGTATCCTCAGTCCAGGAGTAGTGAAGTTAACTAGGGGGGAATGTGGCACCCCAGGGGTCCGGTTGCCACAGTGGCATTGCCTCCCTCACAAGAGGTTATGCCATGCCTGGAAGTAAGCAGGGGTCCCCTAATCAGGTTTTGCTAAGCATGCAACACTTTCCTGGCTCAAGACCAGCAAGGGGAGTTCCTCCACTTGGCAACTGGGATCTGGAGGCGGGGTTAGTGAGACTTAGTGTGAAGAGTTGAAGTCAGGACGTCGAAGAGAGAGGAGCTGGGGACTGGAGCTGCACGGCAGCTCACCCCAGAAGGACCAGCACAGAAGAACCGGACACCGGAGTCCGAGGCTGTGGGGCACTGAAGGCCCAGCAGCAGAAACCGGAGGGCAGGAGATTGCAGGTCTCCTGGCCCCATCAGACGGCCAGAGGCTCAGCAGCACTGCAGGGCCCAGCACCGCCACGTGGGAGCGACGCACCAGCAAGGCCCGAGCTGCCTGCCATACGGGTGAGCACAGAACCGTTGCACTCAGGGACGAGGGCCACCGCACAGCTACAAGCAGCAGGGCCAAAGAGTTTATTGGAAAGGGAAGGCCTCCAACTTCACCTGGCAAGGAGGATTCTTTACTTGCTTCCAGGCTGCCCGGACTTCCACTTTTAGCCAGTACCCTAGTCCCGGCTTGTCTACTCACCAGCAGTAAAGATAAGAGGAAACCGTCATTAATGTTGGAATAATACATATTAATCTGTATGTGTATTGCAACAACTACTGTGTGCTGTTTCATATGTTGTGCATATTGTGAGGTTGTTAACAAAGTTGTGTTTTAAAAAAAAAAAAAACTCACACAGACAGGATGCCCCCTCCTTCTCTTCCTGTATTGTTGATATATGTTTTGTTTCTCCTCATGCTGCAGTAACACCAGACTCCATGCTGTGCCTATGCTGGATATGAATAAACCTACATTCTGTGTTCTAAACTCTGGATGTCACGCGGATTAATACTCTGCTAACAGGTTATGGGCCCAGATGTACCAGATGTACCAGAGTCCCCAGAGTTCCCAGAGTCACAGATCCCCAGAACACAGAGGAAAGAAAAGAAAGAAAGACAGCAAACTGAGAAGAAGCAAAGATGGCCACCAGCAGCAGCTCCATGAAATTTACAGTGCCAAGTCTCACTAACCAGAATTATCAATCCTGGAAATTCAAAGTGAAAATGCTGCTGATAAGAGAAGGTACGTGGAAATACACACAGGAGCCTATACCTGACCCAGTGCCACAGGAGTGGACAGAGATGGATCAGAAAGCACAAAGTACCATATCACTCAGTATAGATGATGACCAGATTGTGCATGTGTGTAAATGTAATACTGCAAAGGAAATGTGGGAGCAGTTGCAAAAGGTACATGAGAGGATAAATTTAAGCAATAAGCTCTATCTCATGAGAAAGCTGTACCAGTCTAAGCTACAGAAAGGCCATGATATGCAGGATTACATAAGAAGTGTTCTGGAAGTTGTAGAACGCCTGAGAGGCATTGGGGAAGATCTAAAGGACTTTCATGTGGCCGCATTACTGCTTAGTGACCTTCCAGAGAGCTATGATACGCTTGTAACCGCACTAGATGCGCGTCCAGATGATGAGCTTACACTGGAGTATGTCAGGAGGAAGCTCATAGATGAATGTAAGCGAAAGGCAGAAGGTATAAACAGTAGGATATGCAGCACAGAATCTGCTTTACAGACACAAAACCTAACTGATAACAGGAAGCACACAAAAGAAACACGTGAATGTTTTGTTTGCAAGAAATCAGGACATTTGAAAGCTGACTGCAGAGTCTGGAAAGCTAGAATGAATCAGCTGAAAAAGCAAAGCAGTCATCAAAGGGTTAAAAGTGCTGTATCTGGAGAAAATGATTCTGTGAATACTGAAAATGCATTTACTGTCAGTGCAAATACATCAAAGCATGCATGGTGTATAGACTCTGGAGCAACTAGTCACATGACTAATAACAGAGACTTCTTTTCTAAGCTTGACCAAAGTAAATCAGAGAAAGTGATTATGGCTAATGGTCAGTACATGACTTCAGAAGGCATAGGAGATGGTTATATTGATTGTCAAATCTCACCAACACAAAGCAGGAAGATCCCAGTAAAGGATGTGCTGTATGTGCCTAGTCTTGAAAGTAATCTACTATCTGTGAAGAAACTCACAAAACAAGGAAATGAAGTTACATTTAAGCATGATAACTGCATCATCTCAAAGGAAGGCCACTCACTAGCAGAGGGAAACATCACAGATGAACTTTATCAGCTGAAATGCAAAGAGTGTGTGTATACAGCGCAACAAGAAGAGCATAAAAACTGTATACATGTGTGGCATAGGCGTCTGGCACACAGAGACCCAGAAGCAATAAGAAAGTTAGTCCAAAAGCAACTAGCTGAGGATATTACAATTGATCTATGTAACCAGACAATGAAGTGTACTAGCTGCATCAAAGGGAAAATGTCTAGGAAAGCTTTTCCTAAGAGAATTAGTACAACAACAGCACAGCCACTAGATTTAATACACACAGATGTCTGTGGTCCAATGAGCACTCTGACTCCAGGGAAGAAGAGATATTTTCTCACATTTATTGATGATCATTCAAGATATACAGTTGTCCACCTGCTTCACAGCAAGAAGGAAGTTCCAGAGAAACTTGAAATATACCTAGCTGAAGTATATAATAAATTTGGAAGAATGCCAAAGATTCTACGTGCAGATAATGGGACTGAATATACAAGTAATGAGACACAGAGCATTTTAAAGAAAAATGGAATCCTATTTCAGACCACTGTACTGTACAACCCAGAGCAAAATGGTGTCGCGGAAGGAAGGAACCGAACACTATGTGAAAGTGGAAGAAGCATGTTATTTGATGCAAATCTGCCCACAGCATATTGGGGTGAAGCAATCATGACAGCTTGCTATCTTCAGAACAGACTACCAGGTAAAGCTACAGAGAAAACTCCATTTGAGCAATGGAATAGCAGAAAGCCAAAACTACATCACATAAGAATATTCGGAAGTAAAGCATTTGTACATGTTCCCAAAGAAAAGCGAACTAAGTGGGAATCTCACGCTAAGGAAGGTATCCTGGTAGGCTACAGCGAAACCCAGAAAGGTTATAGGATTCTACACCCAGAAACAAACAAGGTCACAATAAGTAGAGATGTAGTGATTGATGAAAACTTTGTATCACCTAAGTTTTGTGACATCACGCCAGTAGTCCAGCTGAAGTCACAATTACAAGACAGCAACAAAGAGGATGTAGAGGTCTGGCTGGATTCTTCAACTAATGAAGGAACAACAGAAAAATCAGGTGAATCTGAAATCAGGAGATCGTCAAGATCAAACAAAGGTATACCAGCTAAACGTCTATCCTACATTGTCAAGACACTACCTGAATCAGAGCCGCAGTCATGGGATGAAATGCAAGCACTACCTGTCCATGAAAGAACAAAGTGGATCGATGCCGCTAATGAGGAAATCAAATCGCTTCATCAACTCCAAACTTGGAAACTCACCAAGCTACCCCAGGGCAAAAAGGCAATCAAGTGCAAGTGGGTCTTCAAAACCAAATATGACTCTGAAGGTAAAGTCCACAGATTCAAAGCAAGGTTGGTCGCAAAAGGATATTCTCAAAAGTATGGCGAAGATTACGATGCTACATTTGCTCCAGTCGCTAAACAGACCACGTTCAGAGCTTTGTTAGCTGTAGCTGCTGTACAAAAGATGTATGTCAGACATTTGGATATAAAAACTGCCTTTTTAAATGGTGACATTGAGGAGGACTTATACATGACTCAACCTGAAGGTTATGTAAAAGGAGGTGAAGAGAATCTTGTTTGCAAACTACAAAAATCTCTCTATGGTCTTAAGCAATCAGCAAGAGCATGGAACACCAAGATGAATAAAGTCTTGTTGGAAGAAGGATTTAAAAGAGGTCAAGCAGATCCGTGCTTATACACAAAATATACAGATGGAAAGTGGATGTATATTCTCTTATATGTGGACGACGTGATTGTTGTTCATCAAGACGATGCAGAAATTGGAAAAATGACTGAAATTCTGAATCAGCACTTTGAAACAAAAGACCTTGGAAGTGTGACATATTATCTAGGAATCCAAATCCAGAGAGAGGAAGATGGAAGTTTTCTTCTAAACCAAAGTGCAAAAATTAATTTGATTCTGAATCAGTTTAAAATGTCAGAGGCCAAAGGTATATCAACCCCAATGGAACCATCCTACCTGAAGCTGGAAGGAGAAGATGACCTGTTGCCTAACAATGAGAAATATCGTCAGGCAGTGGGGGCACTTCTATACATATCAACTATGACTGGACCGGATATCACAACAACAGTTGGAATCCTTTGCAGATATGTGGAAAAACCGCGCCAAAGAGACTGGAATGCTGTTAAGAGACTTCTCCGATATTTGAAAGAAACGCAAGATGTAAATTTAAAACTATCTGCAGCAGGAGATCTAGAACTTACCGGCTATGTAGATGCGGATTGGGCTGGTGATTCGCGTGATCGTAAATCCACAAGTGGATACTTGTTTAAAGTTGGAGAAAGTTCAATCTCCTGGTCTAGTAGGAAACAAGTGTCTGTTGCCTTGTCATCTACAGAAGCGGAGTATGTGTCCGCAGCCTATGCAAGCCAGGAGGTTGTTTGGCTAAGACAATTGATGGACGATCTTGGCAAACCGTCAACTCAGCCGACTGTAATTTATGAGGACAACCAAGGATGCATTAAACTTGCATGCAGTGAAAAGATCAGTGCTAGAACCAAGCACATTGACGTCAGACATCATCATCTACGTGATTTGATAGATCGTGGCATAATTCAGTTTGTCTATTGTGAAACTGATAAGATGGTAGCTGACATTATGACAAAGCCATTGCCACGAGCTAGGTTCCAAGAATTGAGAACCACAATGGGACTAAGAGGATAAGTAGTTGTTGAGTGGGGGTGTTGGAATAATACATATTAATCTGTATGTGTATTGCAACAACTACTGTGTGCTGTTTCATATGTTGTGCATATTGTGAGGTTGTTAACAAAGTTGTGTTTTAAAAAAAAAAAAACTCACACAGACAGGATGCCCCCTCCTTCTCTTCCTGTATTGTTGTTATATGTTTTGTTTCTCCTCATGCTGCAGTAGCACCAGACTCCATGCTGTGCCTATGCTGGATATGAATAAACCTACATTCTGTGTTCTAAACTCTGGATGTCACGCGGATTAATACTCTGCTAACAATTAAGTTGTGGACTGATTATTGCTGCGCCATCAATCCCTGCACTACAACGCCCAGCACCACCTATAACATCCACACTGCCCTGGAGCTAGCTCTACCTGTGCAGAGCCACACCATCCCTGCTGCACTAACATCAGCTCCAGAGGACCTGCTCCGCAGCGGCGGCTTCCTGTAGCCGCATACTACAGGTGGCGTCACAAACTTTATACAAACACTATAAATCCCCTATAAATAAACCCCTTTTATTGACCGCCCTGGGTCACGGACCGAGTCACCACCACTGTGACATCCCCCAGCATCTACCGGCCCGGCACCGGGTACCCCAAGGCCCAGGGGGCGCGTCACATGCGGCTTCATTAAATGCAACTGTTTAACTGTTCATGAGGACTCGTGTCAAATGTGTCTGGTCAGCAAGTGAATCCAGTTACATGTCTGTGCCTGAGGGCAAGTACCCCTGTATGACTGAGAGAAGCTGCAGCACATGGTCTATGGTCGCCCTGAGTAAACAGTTCCCCAAGGATTCCAAAGAATTCATGAAACCTGTCTCGCCCCTATCTAAACCTAGCGGTGTGCATGTAACAAAATCTTTCTATTTCTCTCTGAGGTCTCTCCAGAATGCAGGGCACAATAAACAGACAGGTTATAAAAGAAGTACAATATACTTATGTTGCACCTCTCCTGTCTCTGCCCAGTCCTCCGCTGGCTCGCTTACTCCCTTTCTCCCATCTGACTTCACTCTTCAGAACCTCCAGTGCTCACTGGGACTTAAATGACGTCCTGTTGAGCATCACCCAGTGATGTCATGATGTCTCTTGATGCCTAATGAGCATTGAATTGCAAAAATTTGGGTTCTGGAAAATCCAATTTTTTGTGAAATTTGAAGCAGAGAGACAAAAATAACACAGCCCCCAAAAAGGGAATGGTATTATAGTATCTAGTTTTGCATTTTGCATGAGTTCTTGTAAATACTGCTATCATAAGGCGGTATCTGCAGCCCATTCAGGTTGCACAGGTTGTCCAGTGCCTAAAGGATAGCAAAGAGGTTTGCCATGTCTTTCAGCACAGTCTCCAGAGCATGGAGGAGATTCCAGGACACTGTCTGTGGCACATTATTATTATTATTATTTGGCACTTTTCATGTGAAAAAGGGGGTATACATAGCAAACACAATTGCAAAAATCTTGAACAAAAACGCAATGGCAAACTGGTACTGGAGGAGAGAGGACCCTACCTGCGATGTCTCACAATCTTCAAGGGATGGGTGAGGATACAGTAGGTGAGGGTAGAGCTGGTCATGCAGCGGTGTGGTGGAGCAATGATTACTGCAGGTTGTAGGCTTTTCGGAAGAGGTGGGTTTTCAGGTTCCTTTAGAAGGTTTCCTCAGTAGGCAAGAGTCTGATGCTTTGGGGTAGAGAGTTCCAGAGTAGGGGGGATACACGGGAGAAATCTTGTATGCGATTGTGAGAAGAAAAGATAAGAGGGGAGTAGAGAAGGAGATCTTGTGAGGATCGTAGGTTGCGTGTAGGTGTGTACCGGGAGACTAGGTCACAGAAGTATGGAGGAGAAAGGTTGTGGATGGCTTTGTATGCCACGGTTAGGGTTTTGAACTGGAGTCTCTGGGCAATGAGGAGTCAGTGAAGCATTTGACAGAGAGGAGAGGCTGGGGAGTAGGCGGGAGGCAGGTGGATTAGTCGGGCAGCAGAGTTTAGGATAGATTGGAGGGGTACGGGAGTGTTAGCGGGGAGGCCACAGAGCAGGATTTTGTAGTAGTCGAGGCGGGAGATGATGAGGGCGTGCACCAGTGTTTTTGCAGATTCATGGTTGAGGAATATGCGGATCCGGGAGATGTTTTTGAGTTGGAGTCGGCAGGAAGAGGAAAGGGCTTTGATATGTGGTTTGAAGGAGAGGTTAGAGTCCAGGGTTACCCTGAGGCAGCGAGCTTATGGGACTGGGGAAAGTGGACAGCCATTGATTTTGATGGATATGACTCGCCCCCAGGGCCATGGGGTACTCGGCAGCTGGGCCTTATGGCTGCTTGCAGGGGGGATATCACGGTGGCTGGCCCGGTTCGTGACCCAGGGCGGTCAGTGCAAAAAGGGGATATAATTGTTAGGGACATTTTGTGACGCTGACTTGCCCCCGGGGGCCTGCAGCTGATCGCCAGGGTTATCACGGTGGCTGGCCCAGGGCGGTCAGTGCTCAAAGGGGTATCAATTATTAGTAGAAGTTCAGAGAGTTCGTGACGCCACCTGTGGTGTCTGGTGAAGGTCCTCTGAGACAGATGTCAAGGCAGCTAAAGATGGTAGAGCTCCCCAGAGGCGGAGCGGGCCTCAGGGCAGTGTAAATAGATGAATGGTGCACTGGGCGTTGTAGTGCGGTGATGGAAAATGGCGCCGGTGAAGAAACAGACAGAGGCTGTTCAATGCAGTCGTCCAAGGTTTTACTTACAGTTCTTAGGCAATTCACAAGTGCACTTTACAGGTGAAGGCCTCCCGCGTCGCGCTGCGTTCACCAGGCAGGGGTTCAGTCCTTCCTTAAGCAGCTTAGGAGTGCCTGGCAGAACCCCACTTTCTCGTGTTCCTACTTTGACCATCTTTACACTTGGTCGTTCTCACCGCTGCCCTACGCTGCCCACTCTCAATCCCGCTGGGGTATGCTGAAGTCCTTGCTGTACATCGGATCCGGGACCAACCTGACCCCCTGGGGATTAGAATGAAGCAAACCGATCCCTCCTGACACCTGGCAGGAGCGGGGCATACGGGTGCCGTCCTGCACGCGCCGTACCCCCTGGGATCCTTTTTGGAGAATGGAGCCTACTCCCTGCTCCACTCCGGGGCCTCTATCCTGAGCCCTAACTTGCGGAACAGAGTTCTGACTGAGCCTCTGCTCCCAGACAGTCTTCACTAACTGGCCTCAACTCCAAATATGGCTTCCTATTATATACCTACTGTATAAGTGCTTCCTGTATCTGCTTCCTCCACCCACACCCACTACTGGTTCCCCCTACCTTTGGATTCCCCCCTACTCCAGCCAGGGTCGGGGCTCAGCAGAAACTACATTGCAACTTGCTCCTCCTGCTGGCCTGGAGTGGTGTAGTGTTGGATGTGGGTGTTTGGGGTTCTGTGCAGCACACCTATCTTACCTGAGAGAAGGAAGACACCACACCTCTGGGTGAGGTGCAGTATCTCTGTGGCGACCGAACCCTCAGGGGCGCCACAATGCCACCTGTGGTACCTGGTGAGGATCACCAGCACTGCAACAGTCCTCTGAGGCAGATGTTAGGGCAGCTAGAGATGGAACGGCTCCCGACAGGTAGAGCAGGCCTCAGGGCAGTGTAAACGATGCAGGTTGCGCTGGGCGTTGTGGTGCAGGGGGAACGATGGCGCAGTAGGAGTAACGGACAGAGACAGGGAATTTGCTTTGTTACCTTTACTCATGCAATTGTTAGGTATGGTCCAGGTTACTCCATAGGATAGGTGCACTTCAGGACTTCGCCCCAGTGAGCGGGTATAAGGCGGCCTCCTGATCCATGTTTGCCTCTGTGTATGCTCCTGGCCAGCCTGCAAATGGGCCTAGATTATGTGTTACTTCACCTGTTGTTCAGAAGTAGGACCTCCGGTTGGTAACCACTTTCCCTGGACGTCGGGGCCTTCGTGGTTCCTGGTCCTGTGTGTGTCTAGCTTTCAAGTTTTGCCAGGGACTTGTAGTCCTCCTGGGATTCCGGTTGACCCTACTGGGTGTAAAGGGTCCCTGTAGGCACGGACCCGGAGTCCGGTATGTATAACGGGGTGAGCTTACTATGCTCCTCTGCCCCCTTGGTTCCACTCTCCTTTCCTCCTCGCCGTCGGCCACACTCGGGGACGTCACTACTCGGCAGCTGACGTGTTGCGTCTTCACCGCTCTCTGAGCATCGGCACGCTCTCAGACTCTCTCTGTCTGACTGCTCTGTTCTGCTCTGAGCACTGACTAAACTCAGACTGACTCTGACTAACTAACTCTGACTAACCAACTGAGCTGCCTGGCTCCACCTTCCCTTTATATGTCCCTATCAGGGCTCCCTCTGCTGGTATGAGGTGGAAGGTGGAGGTGTGTGAATGTAGTGAGGGCCTCTTGTGGAGAAGTCCATCCATGCACCCATATGGGTCTGTGGCACCAAAGTCAGATGGGGGGGCTGAGTGAAATGGGGGAAAGATGATGAATTCTGTTTTATCCATGTTAAGTTTTAGAAATCTAGCAGAGAAGAAGGATGAGATAGCGAACAGACATTGTGGGGTTCTGGTTAGTAAGGAGGTGATACCAGGTCCAGAGAGGTACATCTGTGTGTCGTTAGCATAGAGATGATACTGAAAGCCATGGGACTCTATGAGCTGTCCCAGGCCGAGGGTGTAGAGGGAGAAGAGCAGGGGTCCTATGACTGAACCTTGGGGAACACCGACAGATAGGGTGCGAGATGAGGAGGTGGTGTGTGAGTGAGAAACACTGAAGGTTCTGTCTGTTAAGTATGACTAGATCCAAGATAGGGCCAAGTCTTTGATACCAAGAGATGAGAGAGTCTGTAGTAATAGGGAATGGTCCACTGTGTCAAGGGCAGATGACAGTTCCAGGAGGAGAAGGACAGAATAGTGTCGCTTGGATTTGGCGGTTAGTAGGTCGTTGGTGACTTTAGTCAGGGTAGTTTCAGTAGAATGGTGCGGTTGGAAGCCAGATTGTAAGCGGTCAAAGAGGGAGCAGGAGGAGAGGTGGGAGGACAGTTCAAAATGGACGTGCTGTTCCAGTAGTTTTGAGGCATAGGGGAGAAGTGATATGGGGCGATAGCTAGTCAGAGAGGATGGGTCAAGGGAGGGTTTTTTAAGGATGGGTGTGATGGAGGCATGTTTGAAACATGAGGGGAAGGCACCAGTTGTTAGTGACAGGTTGAAGAGGTGGGTTAGAGTTGGGATGAAGACTGTAAGGTTAGGGATGAGGTGGAATGGGATAGGGTCAAGTTCACAGGTGGTGAGGTGTGACTTAGAGAGTAAGGAGGAAAGTTGATCTTCCGAACTGGCGGAGAAGCTGGTTTTGGAGGAGGAGGATTGAGTAGATATGAGGAGGGGCTGTGGGGACTTTAGGAAAAAGCTTTGTCTGATGGTATCAATCTTCTGCTTGAAGAATGAGGCAAAGTCCTCGGCTGAGATGAAAGTAGAGGGAGGAGGCGATGGGGGGCGGAGGAGAGAATTGAAAGTGTTGAATAGCTGTTTAGGTTGTGTGACAGGGAAGTTATGAGAGATGAGAAGTAGGTTTGTTTTGCTGCAGTGAGTGTGGACTTGAAAGTAGTGAAGGACTGTTTGAATGCGATAGAGTGCTCGTTGGAGTGGGACTTTTCCCATTTCTGCTCAGCAACCCTGGAGGTCAGTCTCAGTTCTTTTCAGGCTGGTGTGCCAGGATTGCCTGTTGATTGCGCAAGCTTTGTTATATGTAAGGGGGGTGACCGAATTTAGAGCTGTAGCTGTTGTAGTGCTATATGAAGCAGCAGCAGCATCTGCATTGTGTAAGGAACTTATGTCTGTAAGAGGGAGAAGGGATTAAGAGAGTGAGTGTAGGTCAAGGTGTTTGAGATTTCTGCAAGGGTATGCAAGTTTGTCAAGTGGGGATTGTGCACCTGGAGAGGAGAGGGAAGAGAATGTTAGTAGGTTGTGGTCAGATAGAGGGAGAGGTGAGTTGGAGAGGTTAGATAAGGAACAGAGGCGGATGAAGATGAGGTTCAGTGTGTGGCCATCTTTTTGGGTGGCTGCGGAAGACCATTGAGGAGGAAGGAGGAAGTGAGGGATAAAAGCTTAGAGACAGATGAGTGGGAAGTGTCAATGGGGATGTTGAATTCACCCATGATGATAGTGGAGATGTCAGCGGAAAGGAAGTGAAGCAGCCAGGTGGTGAAGTGGTCGAAGAAATTGGTGGCTGGCCCTGGAAATGACAGCCAGTTGGAGGTTGGAGGGGGAGTAGATGTGTAAACAGTGCGCCTCAAAAGAGGGGAAAGTAACAGAGGGCGACAGTGGAATTGGGGAGAAGGAGCAGTTATCTGACAGGAGGATACCAATTCCTCCGCCATGCTTGCCGCTGGAGTGTGGGAAAGATGGGATCCACCATAGGAAAGTGCAGCTGGAGAACCTGTGTCAGAGGGGGTGAGCCAGGTTTCTGTGATGCCGAGGAAGGAGAGTTTGTTAGTAATGAAAAGATCATGGATGTAGGAAAGTTTGTAGCAGACAGAGCGAGCGTCCAGAGAGCTCCTGTTAGTGGGACTGGGGAAGCGGGGGCTGGGCGGATGGGTATAAGGTTAGAGAGGTTATGGAGATTTGTAGTAGGTTGTGGGTAGGAGGTAGAAGTGACTGTGGGGATGTGGTGAGGAAGGCCAGGATTTGGAGAGATATCGCCAGCAGTGAAGAGGAGAAGAGAAAATGTTAGTAGGTGGGAGCATGAGAGAGCATGAAGTGGCTGTCTGTGTTTGGAGACAGAGGATTGAATATTAAAGAAGAATTCTGAAGAGGAGGTGAATTGAAGGGGTAGGATGGGGGGAGAGATGAACAGTTCATTACGAGGTGTAGGTATTAGGGGGGTTAGTAGAAAGTAGAGGACTATAGGGGAGAGAGTGAAAACACATAGAAACATTGCTTATTGTGAATGTGTACTATCTTTCAGTGCATAGTTAAAGAGAGTATAAAGTGTGGTTACCTGACTCCTGCAATGACTAACTGCCAAATGTAATAACTGCCCACACTTGGCGCCGATGACATTCAGCGCAAGACACGTGCATGTGACGCGCCCCCTGGGTCGTGGGGTACCCGGTGCCGGGCCGGTAGATGCTGGGGGAATATCTCAGTGGCGGTGACCCGGTCCGTGACCCAGAGTGGTCAATAAAAGGGGTTATGTATAGGGGATTTATAGAGTTTTTATAGAGTTCATGATGCCACCTGTGGAATGCGTCTAACGGGAGCCGCCGCTGCAGAGCAGTCCTCTGAAGCTGATGTTACTGCAGCAGGGATGGTGTGGCTCTCCACAGGAAGAGCTAGCTCCAGGGCAGTGTAGATGATGTTGCAGGTTGTGCTGGGCGTTGAAGTGCAGGGGTTGATGGCGCAGCAAGAAACACAGAGACAAGATAGTGCAGTCCCAGGGTCTTTACTCACAGTTGTTGCAGTCCAGATTACAGGCGCCAAAGCAATCTCCCTCGTCGTGCTTACTCAGTGAGGGGCTCAGTCCACCCTCAGATAGCTCCGGAGTACACAGCAGGACCCCCTTCTGTGTCTTCTCTCTGGCTGTCTCCCTGAACCTCATACCAAGTGTTCCAGTCTAGTACCTGCGGGCCTTGGCGGGCAACGTCTGCTCCATCCCCTGGGTCCTATATAGCTACCTTCCTGGTGAGACTGGTATGGGATGTTGGCTACATGACATAAAGTTCTGCAGCCTCCGGTTTCTAGCTGAGACGTGCAATCTTCTACTAGTTGAGGGACCGGTTCCCTGTGTGCAGCCTGACCCCTCCACCTCCCGGTAGATTCGGGCGCACGGGTGGCTTCTCGCATTGCCCGTACCCCTGGGGTCCTCTCTTCTGTTCCTGGAGCCTTTCTGCTCCATCTACTCTCTTCTCTCCTTCTCTTCAACCTTGGGCCTCACTGATTAGGCCCGTCTCTGGAGCAGAGCTCCTACAGAGCCCCTGCACCTTCCACTCTCCTCCTCTGACTGAACTGACTTTCTAAGATGGCTTCACTATTTTATATCTTTCTTCTATGTGCTCCCCTTAACTACGTCCTCCACCCACACCCACTACATGGTTCCCCCTTACTAGCACGCCCCCCCCCCCACTCCAGCCAGGTTCCAGGGATTGTTCTCTCCTGTAGGAGCAATCTCGCCCTGCCCTCTGAAGTGTGGTGTAATGAATGCAGGTGTTAGGGTCCTGAGCTGTACTCCTTCCTTGCCTGAGGGTGAGATACCACACTTCTGGGTGAGATGCAGTACCTCTGTGGCGACCGAACCCTCAGGGGCGCTACACATGCACCCCACACGCGTGCACCCCTTAAGCAGCTTCTAAATTTATGGAGCAGAACTGTAGAAGAGCATCAACTGAACATCAGGACCAATATCTGCTCCTTTGTGTAAGGATGAACAGGAGGACTGCAAAGGCCCTACAACATAACCAGAAGCACGTTACACCCAAAATTGTCAGAAACAGACTCCATGAGGGCGGTATGAGGCCCGACGTCCTGTAATAGGACCTTACTCACAGCTCAGCACCTTGCAACTCAATTGGCATACACCTGAGAACATCAGAATTGTCAGGTCCTACGGTCTCTGTACAGGTGATAGCAGGTTCACATTGAGCATGTGATAGATGTGAAAGTCTGGAGACGCCGTGGTGAATGTTATTCAGTCTGCACCGTCACCCAGCATGATGGGCACCATGTGATAGCCAACGGCAACCTGACTGCTGTTAGGTACACGGATGAAATCCTTAGAGCCAATGTCAGACCTTACTGTGGTGCAGTGGACCGTTGGTTCCTCCTAGTGCAGGACAATACCCTTCCTCATGTGCCATACTGGGAAGGCAGTTCCTGGATGATGAAAACATTGATGAGCTCACTTTCCCCAGACCCAGGTGCAAACCTGGTACAACTTGTGTAGCTACACAGGGGTCCAAAAGGTAAGAGGGGCCACTACCACTTCCAAAACAGGTGGAATTGTCTGTGTCCAATCATGCCCAGACCTGAATCCAATTGTGAATCTTTAAATCATTATGTATCAATGCATCCAATGCCGGGGTCTGGGAGGCTGTGGTTGGTGTTACCGAAAAGGATGATTGCAACAGACTCCATGGATGGGCGGCTTATGACTGGTAGTGAACAGAAGGGCGGCTATATTAAAGGGGCCAGAGCCGTACTTATAAGCAGAGGCCCACATGACGGTGATTGGGCCAGGAGAGAAAAATAAAGTTTGAATGGGGTCTATGGGATTGGATCAATAGGGAGTGGGAGGGGATAGTAAAAGGGAGTATAAAAGGAAAAGTGTGGGAAAAGGAGCCATTCCTGTGGGGACAGCAATGCGAAAAGTCTCACCTGCACACCCTCTTTTTTCAGGGAATTTAGAGATATCTAATGGAAATATATAGTACAAACCAAAAGTTTGGACACACCTTCTCATTTAAAGATTTTACTGTATTTTCATGACGATGAAAATTGTACATTCACACTGAAGACATCAAAACTATGAAATAACACATGTGGAATTATATACTTAACAAAAAAGTGTGAAACAACTGAAAATATGTCTTATATTCTAGGTTCTTCAAAGTAGCCACCTTTTGCTTTGATGACTGCTTTGCATACTCTTGGCATTCTCTTGATGAGCTTCAAGAGGTAGTCACTGAAAATGGTTTTCACTTCACAGATGTCCCCTGTCCGGTTTAATAAGTGGGATTTCTTGCCTTATAAATGGGGTTGGGACCATCAGTTGTGTTGTGCAGAAGTCAGGTGGAGACACAGCTGATAGTCCTACTGAATAGACTGTAAGAATTTGTATTATGGCAAGAAAAAAGCAGCTAAGTAAAGAAAAACGAGTGGCCATCATTACTTTAAAAAATGAAGGTCAGTCAGTGCGAAAAATTGGGAAAACTTAGAAAGTGTTCCCAAGTGCAGTTGCAGTAACCATCAAGCGCTACAAAGAAACTGGCTCACATGAGGACCGCCCCAGGAAAGGAAGACCAAGAGTCACCTCTGCTTCTGAGGATAAGTTTATCCGAGTCACCAGCCTCAGAAATCTCCGGTTAACAGCAGCTCAGATTAGAGACCAGGTCAATGCCATACAGAGTTCTAGCAGCAGACACATCTCTACAACAACTGTTAAGAGGAGACTTTGTACAGCAGGCCTTCATGGTAAAATAGCTGCTAGGAAACCACTGCTAAGGACAGGCAACAAGCAGAAGAGACTTGTTTGGGCTAAAGAACACAAGGAATGGACATTAGACCAGTGGAAAGGTGAACGGATGGACTCTACATGCCTGGTTCCCACCGTGAAGCATGGAGGAGGAGGTGTGATGGTGTGGGGGTGCTTTGTTGGTGACACTGTTGGGGATTTATTCAAAATTGAAGGCATACTGAACCAGCATGGTTACCACAGCGTCTTGCAGCGGCATGCTATTCCATCCGGTTTGCGTTTAGTTGGACCATCATTTATTTTTTAACAGGACAATGACCCCAAACACACCTCCAGGCTGTGTAAGGGCTATTTGACCAAGAAGGAGAGTGATGGGGTGCTACGCCAGATGACCTGGCCTCCGCAGTCACCAGACCTGTACCCAATCGAGATGATTTGGGGTGAGCTGGACCGCAGAGTGAAGGCAAAAGGGCCAACAAGTGCTAAGTGTAGCGTCGGCGTCCCTGCCGCCTGCTAGGCAGGGACGCTGTTCCCCTCACCTCTCCGCTCCGTGCCTGGCGTCCTCCTCCCGCTCTGCTGGCAGCGCGCGCTGCTTCCCGGCAACTGTGCTTAGGGCGCTCCCCCTCTCTTAAAGGGGCCGCGCGGACCGTCCTAAGGAGTCCCCGGCCAATGGCCGGAGGACCTCACCATATATAAGGCACCTCCTCCAAAGTGGAGGTGCCCGAGCAATGTTGTTGCAAAGCCTTCACTCTGCTTCAGCCCTCAGGTCCCGTTACCAGTTACCTGCCAGTCACCTGCCAGATTCCTGCTTGATACCTGCCTGATATCCGCTTACCTGCTTGCAAGCCTGCGGTCCGACGGTCTGCCTTCCGACACCTGTCAGTCTGTCTATGGACCAGCCTGCCCGCTCACCAGGGAGCGCTCACCTGCTACCTGCCTGCTAGCCTACCTGGAGGCTCTGCCGTCACTTGCCGTGACCACCTGCCAGTCCAGAGACTCTTGCCCGCTCACCTGGGAGCGCTCACCTGCTACCTGCCTGCTAGCCTACCTGGAGGCTCTGCCGTCACTTGCCGTGACCACCTGCCAGTCCAGAGACTCTTGCCCGCTCACCTGGGAGCGCTCACCTGCTACCTGCCTGCTAGCCTACCTGGAGGCTCTGCCTTCACTTGCTGTGACCACCTGCCCGTCCAGAGACTCTTGCCCGCTCACCTGGGAGCGTCCACCTGCTACCTGTCTGCTAGTCTACCCTGAGACTGTCCCTGTCACTTGCTGTGACTACCTGCCCTTCTACCCAGAGACTATCCCTGTCACTTGCCGTGACTACCTGCCCTTCTACCCAGAGACTGTCACTGCCACTTGCCGTGACTACCTGCCCGTCTTCCCTGGGAGCCACCCGCTTCCTTACAAGGACCGCCCCCTTGTATAGTTGCTCAGAGGTTCCGCCTCCCAGACCCGTTACACTAAGCATCTCTGGGAACTCCTTCAAGATTGTTGGAAGACTATTTCCGGTGACTACCTCTTGAAGCTCATCAAGAGAATGCCAAGAGTGTGCAAAGCAGTCATCAAAGCAAAAGGTGGCTACTTTGAAGAACCTAGAATATAAGATATATTTTCAGTTGTTCCACACTTTTTTGTTAACTATTTAATTCCACATGTGTTTGACGCGCCCCTGGGCCTGTGTCGCGCTGCGTTGCGCACGCGGGAGCTTACCCGGAGCCGGATCTCTTGAGGGTTGTAGTCTCGTGGCGGTGACCCGGTCCGTGCCCAGGGAGTCAGACTAAGTGGCGCTGTATCAGCGGTAGATGTTGGACGACTACGCCACCCGTTGAGTACAGCTAAGGAGCTGCTGCTGCAGGGCAGACCGCTGAGGCCGGTGGTAGAATTGTGCAGCGTGATAGTATAACCCCCAACGGGAGGGGTATGGCCTCAGGGCAGCCGACGTGGATGATGGGGGTAGCAGGAACCACTCAGAGACGGTACGGTGTAGTTCAGGGTCTTTACTGGTGACAACGATAGACCCTCCCGGAGTACTGGCTAGCGATTGGGGCCTGGTCAGTCCTTGAGCAGATGGGATCTCCCCTGGCCAGGCGGAGTTGTAGGCCTCCCAAACTAACTGTACTCTTCTGGCTACCTTGCTAGAGGCGGTATAAGTAGCCCACGTCCCTGAGTGTACCGTGTGGTGCTCACCCGTATGGCCGGTGACTCGGGGCCTTCTAGTAGCTTCCGCTCCACGACGGCGGTGCTGGTCCCATGCGTGTGACCGTGCCTTCGGGCTTCTTGGCCAGAGGACCTGAAATCCCCTGCCTGACGGATTCTGCTGCTGGGTAGGAGTTAGTCCCCACAGCCTCGGACTCCGGGTCCGGTAAGAAATCTTCTCAGTCAGGGCGAGCTCTGCAGCTGCCAGCCCCTGACTCCTTGTAACACTGCTCCCACAGAGCTCCTGATGTTTCTTCCCATAGCTGCCTCTCTTCTCTGTCTCTACTTCTGGCATGGCCCAGGAGCTGGGCCCAGCCGGAGCCACAGCTCCCTGTCAGCCCTCCTGGCTGCACTCTCCCTCTGAACTCTCTAACCCTGCCTCAGCCCCAGGTTTATATAGGGGAAGTTCTTCCCCTCCCAGGACTGGGCAGGAGGTGTGGCATGCACAGGATCCCTGACCAAGAGACCTCCCACCTGCTCTCAGACATAACATTGCTGTTACTGTGGAAACCAGACCCCTGGGGTGCCACATTCCCCCCTAGTGAAATTTAGTACTCCGGGACTAAACATATTTTAGAAAAACATAACAAGGTATAAACAATAATGATACAATAAGAAAAACACATAAAGATGGTTACGGCGTGTCCGCAACCGGGTGCAGTCTTTGAAGAAAAGCAAGGTGTCCATTTCACCAAAACAGGGAGACGTAACCAGGTAGGGGTCTGTCCTGCCCCGAGTCCTTAACAGTCTTTAGTCCATTCCTAGGTTACGCTCCAACCATGTACAAGGATTCCCGGTAAATCCACCAAGGACTCCTATAAATTACTAGAAACACATAATTATTTACAGGATATGGCCGCTCTCAGTCCTCGGCCAGTGGGGATAAGGATTGGCTGCTCACAGTCCTCAGCCTGGTAAGGGATAGGGGATGGCTGCTCACAGTCCTCAGCCTGGTAAGGGATAGGGACACACGGGGAACAATTCACTAATCCCAACGGGGACCATATTTTAATTAGCAGCAGTCCTTGTACCCTTACGGGTAACTATTTACAGCTCTTTATTCACGCTACTTCCCTTCAGTAGCTATGTCCTCTTTGTGCTCCCTCCTGAGGGCAGTCCTCAGACCCGTCCGGGTCCTCTTGGCTTTCCTCGTATTGGTAGTACTGCAGCTCCTCCTCGGTTAGCTGGGTTAGTATCCCTGCGACAGTCCTCCTCCCAGGTGGCCAGGACTTTACCTCCCTTTGGGCTGCCCCGGTTAATTGGGCCACCAGGATGCTCACTTTTTGCTCCTCTGTGAGGGGGTACACCTGGAAGAGGCTATCCAGCTTTTCTCTAAAGTCATGCAGGGTATGTGACTCCCCTGAGTACTGGGGTAGCCAGGCTGCCCCCGGGATATAGGGCATGGTGAAAGGCATGACCGCAACAGCGGTGGCGCTGGCGGGGGTTGAAGCGGTGAAGCTCTCCTCCGTATCCGACATCCTTCTCCCCCCTAGTGGACCGTGGCCTACCTTGCGATGATCCTCTTCCGTAGGCCGCGGCTCCGCAGTGGATCGTCAGGGTTGAGGACCTTCCGTCGCGCTCCTGTGACGTCGGCGTCTGCTGGGCTCCTTCCAGGACCTTACGCAACGTCCGGACGTGAGGCGGGGCTTCAGTTCTCGCGCGCTTTCGGAGTCCACGCCCCTCTTCTTCCCGCGCGGCGTCCTCAAGATGGCGTCCAATGGCGGGAAAACTCCACGTATGGCGGGAAGAAGGCTGAAGATGGCGCCGGATGGCGGGAAAACTCCACCGATGGCGGGAATCTTCACCACAGGTAAGTTTGAACAGTCTTTTTCAGGCACGCAGTACCCGGTGGTTGCGGGCACGAAATCCTGCCGACTACGCCAAAAGTTGACGCGCCCCTGGGCCTGTGTCGCGCTGCGTTGCGCACGCGGGAGCTTACCCGGAGCCGGATCTCTTGAGGGTTGTAGTCTCGTGGCGGTGACCCGGTCCATGCCCAGGGAGTCAGACTAAGTGGCGCTGTATCAGCGGTAGATGTTGGACGACTATGCCACCCGTTGAGTACAGCTAAGGAGCTGCTGCTGCAGGGCAGACCGCTGAGGCCGGTGGTAGAATTGTGCAGCGTGATAGTATAACCCCCAACGGGAGGGGTATGGCCTCAGGGCAGCCGACGTGGATGATGGGGGTAGCAGGAACCACTCAGAGACGGTACGGTGTAGTTCAGGGTCTTTACTGGTGACAACGATAGACCCTCCCGGAGTACTGGCTAGCGATTGGGGCCTGGTCAGTCCTTGAGCAGATGGGATCTCCCCTGGCCAGGCGGAGTTGTAGGCCTCCCAAACTAACTGTACTCTTCTGGCTACCTTGCTAGAGGCGGTATAAGTAGCCCACGTCCCTGAGTGTACCGTGTGGTGCTCACCCGTATGGCCGGTGACTCGGGGCCTTCTAGTAGCTTCCGCTCCACGACGGCGGTGCTGGTCCCATGCGTGTGACCGTGCCTTCGGGCTTCTTGGCCAGAGGACCTGAAATCCCCTGCCTGACGGATTCTGCTGCTGGGTAGGAGTTAGTCCCCACAGCCTCGGACTCCGGGTCCGGTAAGAAATCTTCTCAGTCAGGGCGAGCTCTGCAGCTGCCAGCCCCTGACTCCTTGTAACACTGCTCCCACAGAGCTCCTGATGTTTCTTCCCATAGCTGCCTCTCTTCTCTGTCTCTACTTCTGGCATGGCCCAGGAGCTGGGCCCAGCCGGAGCCACAGCTCCCTGTCAGCCCTCCTGGCTGCACTCTCCCTCTGAACTCTCTAACCCTGCCTCAGCCCCAGGTTTATATAGGGGAAGTTCTTCCCCTCCCAGGACTGGGCAGGAGGTGTGGCATGCACAGGATCCCTGACCAAGAGACCTCCCACCTGCTCTCAGACATAACATTGCTGTTACTGTGGAAACCAGACCCCTGGGGTGCCACATGTTAATTCATAGTTTTGATGCCTTCAGTGTGAATGTACAATTTTCACGGTCATGAAAATACAGAAAAATCTTTAAATGAGAAGGTGTGTCCAAACTTTTGGTCTGTACTGTATATTGTTATGTTTTATGGCTCGGGCTTATGATGAAGGTTATAAATTTTTACTGTGAGTCACAGTGGCTGGGGCAGTAGGGGGTGTCTTTGGGGTTGGTGGAATTTTTTATGGGTGGCAATTTACAGAGATGGTTCCCTTCAGGATGGAAATACTAATTGGCTGATCTGGCACTTAGTGGGGCTCTGGACTGGGGTGTACTCTTGGAGCCAGTGGTGGTGTTTCCTTTACCACTGATTGTGGTGTGGTGCCCTCGAGCTTGGGGTTACGGCTGAGAGTAAAATAATTCTATGGAAAAATGCTTTGTTCTACATGTGCCGGATCTTGTAGCCCCAAGGACCTTCGCCAATTCTTTCATTGGTTATTGTTGTTTGTTAATAAATGGCCGATATGGCAAATTATATCCAAAAAAAAAGTCTCCTGTGTATCATTTATTATAAGTTAAGTGGTATGAGACACTGCTTGGGGAGAAAGAAAATAATTAATATGAGGGATGGTTTCAGGAGAACGATTTGTGCCATACACCGTCATGATCACAGATATATTTTTTTAAATGTCAGAAATGTATTTTTTAACATGCAAAATACTGACCAAATACCGAATGTGTGAATGTGGCCTAAGAAAGACAAAACCTCACTTTTATTTTTGTAAATATTCAGGTTTCGGATTTTATTAACCTTTATGATTAACCAGCAGCACTGTAGTTGTTCAATACTAAAATTAATCATTAAAAATACAAATTGTGCACTCCGTGTATATCTGTATACTGTATGTATACATCTGCAAAAGTTTGGTTCCCCATCCTTCAAATTTGATATCTATCTATATATCATTGTGACATTAGAATAAAAATGATGTCACAAGTGATGTGATGACATCACCACATTCTATATCCCAGTGTTCCGTCCTAAGGGAAACCACTGCCTTACAGACTCCCAAGGGTGAGGCAGCCCCTTTTGTTTTTCGTGACAAACGAAGCAAAAATTGATTTTAAAATGGATAATTACAGAAGAGCCCAAAGAGATCGGGTTCTCAGAGAGAAGAGAGGAATAAATGAAGAGCAGGTACTATTGTTCGCTTTAGGGCGAAAAGACTTTATACTACCGGACATTGACACTGACGCCTCAAAAATGGCGTCCAAACGTCAAATTCTAGACAAAATGAGAAAGACCAAAAGACATGAGATCCTTACAGAGAGAAGGAAAATGGAGACCCTCACGGAGTCTCACTCTGCAGCCTCCGCTGAGCTTCAGAAGGCCATTCTTATCTCCTTGAAAAAACTCGGAGATCTGGTCCCTGAAATACGGAGGAGAAACAAAGAAGCCATCCTCAATAAGAGGAGAAACATCAGCGCAGAGTTAGAGCTGGAAGAGGTTCTCCAAGAGACACCGAGACAAGTGACATCCTCCAGATCTGAAAGTCTGGAGGCACCGAAACTACAAAGAGTGGCAGCCCAGAAGAGGATCAGGAACAGCAGAGACTGGGTTGTCCAATGTAGAAGACGTCTCATCTACGCTAAATCCATTATAAATGGGAATGGTGCATTACGGAGGTCGAGGTCATCAGCTGAAAACATCTCCATCCCAGAGAACAAACAGCTGAGTGTTTCTCCACCAAACACATCACTGGATACAGATGGACCAGGTAAGATGGATCTGCTCAGTGTAATAAGACTGGGGGTGAGGAGGATTATACTCCTAATATTATGTACTGGCATCAATTATCAAAAGTGCAGAAAAACTGTCCGTGTTGCCCATAGCAACCAATCACAATGCGGCTTTCATTGTTCCATAGAATGTTAAGAGATGGAATCTATGCTGTGATTCGTTGCTATGGACAGCAGGGACATTTTTATTATTGGACAGTTTTGATAAATGAGAGCCAAAATATTAGACATTTCCTGCTCATTTACATAATTCTATTTAAAATTATAATATTTTCTTTTAGTTATATTTGTTAACCCCTTCTTGACCGGGTAACCTTTCGTTGTTTTTTCCTTCCTCCTTCGAAAACCCATAACTATTTATTTTTTAATTTGTCTCCCAATGTAGCTGTATGTGGACTTGATTTTTTAGTGGACGAGCTGTAGTTTTGAACATTATTTATTTTACTATTCAATGTTCTTGAAAAAGATTCAAAATGTGGTAAAATTGTGGAAAAAAGTGATTCCGCCATTGTTTTTTTTTACTGTGTTCATTGAGTGGTAAAAATGACCTGACAAAATGATTCTCCATGTCAGTTACAACTATGATAATGCTGAACAGGCATAGGGGTTATAATTCACTGAACTGGTAGAAGAAAATTAGGAATTTTATAAAAAATAAATTGGTTTGTGTCCCTATATTCTGAGACATTATATCTTTTGGATTTTGATAGCTGGATGGAGCTGTGCGAGGACGTGATTTGTTTTTTTTTTGCGTGACAAGTTGTAGCTTTTATAGATAACTTTCTCGGGTAGACAAGACATTGTGATATCTTTTATTACAATTTATTAGATGTATACTGCGCCCTCACAAAAACACTATTCTGGTCTTTACATTTATTTTCTCATTTCAGTGTTTACTGTTTGGGTAAATTAATGTTCCGGATGTGGTTATACTAGATATTCAAATTATTACTATTATTACTATTATTATTATTATTATTATTATTATTATTATTAATGGGGAAGTATTTTTTTTACATTTTATTATTTTTTTTAACTTTTTTTTGTTACTTCTTTTCTTTATTCTCCTTTGGGGACTTGAACCTGCGATATTCTGATCGCTTCTACTAGATACTGTGATAGAACTGTATATAGCTAAATTAAAAATCTCATATGAAAGCCAGGCTGGTCTTAACAGGAAGAGGAAAAGACAGGGGCTTTCAGCAGGCTGATGTAGTTATTTCCAATAATGTGTTCACTAAGGGGTTCAAATTTTTTATATCATCTCAGCAGATGGAATCGATAAGACGCCCTACGACACAACGGACATACCGGCACAAAGCCTTGATGATGCCAGTTTACAGATTTCTGACCCAAGAGAACTGGTCCACACAGACCAACCTATAGACTTTTCCAATCTCGAGTTCTGGAAAGTTCTTGGAAAAGGAAACTATGGAAAAGTAAGTGTCAATTTATATTGTCCGTGTTCCCCAATGTATCCTGCACCAGATACACAGGAGAGATGTACATATTCATTACAGGATGCTCATATGTAATGATAATTGGGATTAACTAGTGAACTACTACACAGTAATAGATGAGAGTTTGGTCTGATCTGTTGTGATTTTTCTCCAGGTCGTCTTGGCATCAGATCCAGTCAGTGAAGGGCTGCTGGCCATCAAAATCATGGACAAAAGTTCTTGTGAGGACTTAATCTCTACAGAGCTAGAAGTCCTGAGAATGGCTGCCGGGTGCCCCTACCTAATGACTATGCGGGCGTTTAGGGAAACACCTACGGAGTATGAAATAGCCATGGACTATATGGCTGGAGGAGACCTGTTTGGCCACATGAAAGATTCAATGATGTTTAACACAAAGACAATAAGGTAAATGTCCGGTACTGAATGTGAATAATCCGCTGCCTGCACATTGTAGTCTTAGATCAATGGACAACGACAACAGGAGAAACTAATGATGTGAAAAGGACACGTGTGTGATCTCCTCATGTTCTCTGTATGATTGTGCATGTAACCACTGATCCATCCTTTCTACTCCACAGACTCTTTGCGGCAGAGATGGTGTGCGGACTCCAGTTCCTGCATGAACGCGGCGTCATACATAGGTAATCATTTCACCTTCATAAATCTGTCACCTGTGACTCTCTGTTGTCTCCTTACATATCTATTGTAGAAAGTTCTTTCCATGAATTGTCCTCACAATCAGTGTCTGCTCCTTCTCCCTGCAGTGACCTGAAGCCAGATAATATCCTCCTCCAAGACACCGGACACATCAAAATCTCAGACTTTGGCTTAGCAGCCATGTATGTATTTGAGGGTGACATAGTGGAATATACTGCTGGCACTAAGGGTTACATAGCGCCCGAGGTAAGGAACATCTCTGTGTGATTGATGTCGATAGTAGGATTGAGGGATAATCTGATCCCAATGTATTCTGCTCATATCTAATCACAGACCGGTCCTCATAGTCTCTGTGTGTAAATCCCCTTCCCGGTATATTCAGATTCTCTCCAATCTCATGTTCCCATAGGTAATGGACGGTGAAGGATACAACCATCTGGCAGACTCCTTTTCCTTTGGCGTAATCTTATATATGATGACTGTAGGTGACTGGCCATTCTATACCAGAGGCACAATGGACGAATACCACCAGTCTCTGTATGACGACATCCCTTCTTTTCCACCTGGGATCTGCTGTCATGCCATGGATATCATAAAACGGGTGAGTAAGATCAGATGGACAATGATAATGGGGGATTACAAGAAGATATAGAAGATAAGATATGGACAGTCCATAGACATTGTGTAATAATTTATCAGTAATAATACATAATATAATGACTAATGCTTTGTTTTCATTTTCTAGCTCCTCTGCAAAACTCCATCTGCCCGATCTGCCATTACATCATCCATCAGATCGCATCCGTTTTTCTATTCTATAGACTGGAGCGATGTGGAGTCCGGCAGAGCCGACCCACCATTCCCATATTACTATGTAAGTACAGCACATACAGACATCCAAAGTGTTATCACTACCCAGTAACACACTTACCCACTATACACCTTATCGCTATATCCCCCTAGTACTGTATATACTGTATGTGAGGGGCTGATTCTCAGACGTGTATATTTCTCTTCTTCCAGCAGGAGTATTAGGCTGATAAAAATCAGCCCCATTCCAGTAACATCCAGGAATGAAGATTTACATTAATCGGATGAGACAATTACACTGGACTTTCTTATTTACCGGACTGTGACCAACCTACCGAGCTTCCACCACATAACATCCAAGTAGATTTGAGCACCAAACATCCAGGGATTTATTCCGATCGCCATATTTGGGGTCAGGAAGGAATTTTTTTCCCTTGATATGAGGATGATCCAACAACGAGTCCTCAGGGTTATTTTTCGCCTTCCTCTGGATCAACATAGCAAGTAATTAAAGGCTGAAATTGAAGGATTTCTTTCAGCCATACTTGTTATGTCACCATCTGGACGACTCATCTACAATGTGGTGGTAAGGAGACGACTACAAGATATGGACATAAAGAAGGAAGCGGCTGCTCCTTCTCCTACTTGGCCATGTACAGACAGAAGGAAGCGGCTGCTCCTTCTCCTACTTGGCCATGTACAGACAAAGGAAGCGGCTGCTCCTTCCTCTACCAGGCCATGGTCAGACAGAAGGAAGCGACTGCTCCTTCACCTTCCTGACCATGGTCAGACAGAAGGCCATTTGGCTGATCGCGATGCTGAAGGAATCCAGGAAAACTCCAACTATACAGATCACAAGTCACACATTCCTGCTCTTCTCCTCTCTCATGTGTGATCCAGACCTGGATGTCCAAAAGCGGTAGAAGTGGCCGAGGCCTGAGGAGCGGAATCATCATCATCTGCTCCTTTCCACAGAAAGTGACTATATCTACACACTTTCTTTTTATATATTTGCATAATATTAACAACTTTTATGCATAAAAATAAATATATAAAACATCTATGTTGCTTTTGGTTATATTACTGACATGCTTTTTGGTATTTTTATTAATATCATGATAAGGTATTTTGCTGCCTTAGGCAGATGACGCAAATGGCTTCTCCCCCAAGAAAAGGAATAGGTGAGAAACTATGGTAACTGGACCTCTAACTTCCTCGTCTGATCCATCAGGTAACAAGCTCTGATGAGCACTTCCTTTACAATGTCAGACCCAAGAATAGTCATGGAAACTAATATAGCTTAATTATAATGGGGGCCGTTTGGTTTCAATTAATGAGATACAATAGATGCAGCTTGTAACAAAACCGATGGTTGTTCTACTGCCGTATTCCTGTGTGGCGCCATCCTCTAACAGGGGGCAGACTGTCCATACCCTGCGTATTGCGGGAATTACCGCCAGAACATCGACCTGATTACAGCTCCTCTGCTCCTGTCCTGGGGGCAGCGTTCACATTGTCTTAAAGACACAAATGCATTTCAATGCAGAGAGGGAATGAGAACCGGGGCGCAGGCGTTGAGCGGTGTTAGTGACCCACTGACTCCGCTCACCTTTGTTCCTGTGTACCGGCTGTCAGCATGCTGAATGTTTGCGGCAGGAGGAAGGTGCCAGTTGACTGCAGGCGTTCAATAATGTCAATTTTTTTTCTTAAACTGCTCCCCCCTCAGAGAGGTAGCGTCCTAGGCGGGTGCCTACCCCTTGTCCCGGGCCTGCACTGGTGGTTCAGTTTGGATCCTCTTGCAGGAATAGTGCCATACACTATTGCAGTCAGTACAATGGAAATCATTGACTTGTCAAATTTAAAGGCTTTTTTGCGAAGAAGAGAAAAATGAAGACTGTTTACTGGGTTTTTTCAACCATAGCTGTGATTAAAGCAATGCTCCTTTGCTCATAGGGGAAATCAGTTTTATCAATCGCTTTGTTGGGGAGCTGTCCACTCCATTCTGGTCTTTCGGTCGTCCCACATTACTTCTGACTCTCAGAATCCTACAGGATCTTATACGCGATGTGACTTAATGTGACTCTCACAAGAATGCAAAGTGAGATTCATTCACCTCTACATCACTAGTCAGAGCTGTAGACACCAGGTTAATTTAATGAAATATCAGACCACCACTTTCAGGCCATATTCACACGTTCAGTATTTGGTCAGTATTTTACCTCAGTATTTCTAAGCCCAAACCAGGTGAGGAACAATCAGAGGAAAAGTATAATAGAAACACGTCACCACTTCTGCATTTATCACCCACTCCTGGTTTTGCCTTACACATACTGATGTAAAATACTGACCAAATACTGAATGTGTGAACGTGGCATGACATTTATTGCACTAGTCCATGTGCCGTCTGTTTTTAATAACAGTTCCGTGTCTAATCCGTGAGACTCAGAGCAGGTTCTATTCTCATTCATTTTGCAGATCAGACTCAGCCATTAAAGTCTAAGGAAATCCATGTACAACGGATGAAGCACTGAAGACTTTTCTTTTCCTTTAGTGCTCCATCAGTGTTTCATCCATTTTTAATAGATCCATTAATAGTCAATGGATAAATAAAAGTTCGGACTGTCTACCTGCTTCAGTTTTTACAAATGTATGAGGAAAAAATATATCTATACAACATGGATATAAAATGGAGACAATGCGGAGACACATGGGAGAAAAAGGTTCTGTTTTACAAGGATATAGAAATAGACAAGGATTTGTGAATGTAGCGTCCTCTGAAGAATAGGTAAAATCCATCAAGCTTAAGACAAGACAGACTGATAACTCAGTGAGGAATACAATAGAAGCTGCCTATTGAAGTCTATGGAGAGGCTCCGGACATCACTAGGTAGGCTTCATTTCTACACATGAGCTTGATGTATCATCCATTACTTTTTCTGTACATTTATTAGCATTTGTTATGTTTGTAGCATGGTATTCTACAGTTAGCATTACTAGTCGTATATGCCTTTATATATGACGCGCCCCCTGGGCCGTGTGTGTGGGAATACCCGGTCTCTGTGTGATGTCAGGGGTTGTAGTCTCCGTGGCGGCAACCCGGTCCTGTGGCTCAGGGTGGTCAAACCAGTGGCGGTTCTGTTTTTAATGTTGAAATGTCCGACTACGCCACCCGTGGATTGCGATCACTGAGAACCGCCGCTGCAGGGCACACCGCTGAGGCTGATGTTGTGTGCGCAGCAGGGGGTAGTATAACTCCCCACGGGAGGAGTATAGCCTCAGGGCAGCATGTGTAGATGGTGAGGGTTGTGGTGCATAGGCGCAGCAGAAATGACTCAAAGTCCATGCAGTGCAGTTCAGGGTCTTTACTGTTGGTGATGAAGGAGACCCTGCTGGGAGTACTGGCTAACATTAGAGGCCTGGTCAGTCTGTGAGCGAACAAGAATCCCCCTGGCCAGGTGGAGGTGTAGGCCTTCCCGTCTAACTGCACTCTTCCTGGCTACCTTGCTGTAGTCGTGTAGTAGCCCACGTCCCTGAGTGTACCGTGTGGTGCTCACCCGTATGGCTGGTGACTTGGGGCCTTTGGTTCCTTCCGCTCCTCGATGGCGGTGCCGGTCCCTTGCGTGTGACTGAGCCTCTGGGCTTTCTACGGCCAGAGGACCTGAAATCCCCTGCCAGGTGGTTTCTGCTGCTGGATGTGAATATCCTCACAGCCTCGGACTCCGGTGTCCGGTTCTCTGCGTCTTCTGCCAGGACGAGCTCTGCTGCTCCAGTCCCTGGCTCTCAGCTCCTGTCTCCTACAGGGCTGCTTGCTGCTCTATCCCTCTCTCTGGAACTAACTAGCTAACCTCGCCCCAGATCCAGTTTACAAAGGGTAGGTTCCTCCCCTCCCTGGACTGGGGCCGGAGGCGTTGCATGCAAATGTGCTCCTGACCAGGAAAACCCATGCTCGCTCTCAGACATGGTATTTCTACCACTGTGGCAACCAGACACCCTGGGGTGCCACATTCCCCCCTAGTAAACTTTAGTACTCCGGGACTAAACACTTTTATTTTTTGAAAACACACATAACAGGGTATAAACAATAACACAACAATATATGTACAAGGAGTTCAATCTTGATAGGTCACGGCGCTTCCGTAACCAGGTGTCCATGTCACCCAAGATGCATTTTGAGGGACCCGTCCCAAACCCTCCACGTAGGCCCTGGGGTGGCTACAGGGCATCGATGATCCGGCGTTGGACCACGTCTTCAGCCACCTCCACGGGTTTTTGTTCTGTGGTCTGGCCCAAAAGGGGCACTTAACAGGTGCAACTATTTACAAGGTACAGTTCCGGTTATTCATTGTCCATAACCTGTCCGTCCATAGACCCTGTCGGGTAACTTGAGAAACATAATCAGTATTGAGGTAACAAACATAAAACATTACAACATTTGCAATATACAGGTATATATCATTTCTCCTAGATTCTCCAGCGAGCGGGCTTCTGACTTCTAGTGCTCCTTGTTGACCTAAGTAACACACTATCTGATGGTGTTCTTTCTGGGTCCCCTGTTTCCACCCCTTGTGTAGTGGGCTCGCTAGTGTCTGCACTACAGGTGTTTGGAGATGTTACGGGTCGGTTGGGCAGCTTTCTGCGTACTCTTTGGCTTACCACGGGCACGGCAGGCTCACTACTAGCAGAGGGTTGATTCTCCTGGGCTGCTGGTATGGAATCCTCTGCCTCCGGGGCCGGTTGCTCTTCCAATACTACTTGCTCTTCTGTAGGCCCTTGAGGGGCTGGCTGGAGAAAGGTAAGGACGGGTACCACAATAGCATTGTTAATTTGTGTCCAGGACCGGGGAAATTCTCCGAGTACTGTACTGACCATTTCTTCCCTTTCCTCTGCGGGTTGAGGGCTATCTTGGTCTTCATCAGTGCTTTGCAGCTGCTCGGGACACTTCTTCAGGTGGTCTCTAGAGACAGTGGCTGTGGTCTCTCCTCCATCCTTACTGATAACGCATACTTTCGGGTTTTCATGACTTGAGGGCAGTACTGTGTACGGGTCTTTCTCACACTGGTCATCCAACTTATGGAGCCGCCTCTTCCTCTTCAAGACCTGCTCTCCAGGTGCCAGGGGAACAGCAGGAGCATGCTGGTTGTAAGTCCTCTCTTGCCTTTCTCTTGCTTGAGACAAACTTCTCTCAACACTCTCCTGCACTTTCCGGTACTGCTGCTGCCGTTCTGTATCCCAGTCTGCCTCTGGCGAGGTATCCTCGGGTGTCAGGACTCCCATATCCAGGTAAATTAGCAGCTTACCAGGTCTTGCTCTCATTAGGTAAGCCAGGGTGCAGTTGGTGGAATTTACTGGGATGTGGTTATACAAGTCCACCAGATCAGGCAGTTTTTCAGGACACAGACTGCGTTCTTCCAGGGGCAACGTTTTCAGCAAGTCTATCACCACCTGGTTCATCTTCTCACACAATTCGTTGGTTTGGGGGTGATAGGGCGTTGTCCTTATCTTCTTGCAGCCATAGAGGTTGCAGAACTCCTGGAAGACCTCCGCTTCGAAGGCTGGACCTTGGTCAGTCAACACTTGCTCTGGATACCCGTGTGGATGGCAGAAGTGCTGCTGGAAGGCTCTAGCTGCTGTCTGAGCTGTTAAGTCCTTGACAGGGACAACCACCAGGAACTGGGAGTAGTTGATGGTGAGAGCATAGACGTACCCGGACCTACTTGGAGCCAGCTTCACATGGTCCAGGGCTACCAGTTCTAGTGGCTCCTTGGTGATGATGGGCTGCAGGGGAGTCTTCTGGCTGGCACGGTCCTTTCTTCTCAGGTTGCACGGGCCGCAGTCTCTGCACCATCTCTCAATGGCCCCTCTCATGCCTACCCAGAAGAACCGTTCATGCAACAGGAACTCCAACTTCTTCCATCCAAAGTGTCCTGCTCCGTCGTGGAATGCCTCCAGGACCATAGCCGCGTCTCGTCTCGGGACCACTACCTGCCAGGTCAGCTCATGTGTCCGGGAGTTAACAATTCTCCGGCACAGCTTCCCCTTGTAGAGAAGCAGTTTACTCTTCTCCTTCCACAGCTGTTTGGTCTCTTCCGGAGCGTCTGGGTCAAGGCGGGCATCAGCCTGTGTCAGCATCTCTTTTACCAGGCGGACGGCTGGGTCACTGTCTTGTGTCTCCGCCCAGCTGTAGTGGGGTAAGGGATTGAACGTGGCAGAGTGCTTGTCCCTTACACAGTGGGAACACTGGGTAATCTCATGACGGTGGAACGCAGGGAGTTCAATCTCTTCCAGTTCTTCTGGATCTTCCCCTCCGTCCGGCAAGTTCGGCATCCTGGACAGGGCGTCTGCGTTGGCATTTGTGCGTCCCGCTTGGTATTTGATTGTAAATTCATAGTTGGATAGGCGGGCCATCCATCTCTGCTCCAGGGCACCAAGTTTCGCAGTGTCCAGGTGTGTCAACGGGTTGTTGTCCGTGTACACGGTGAACTTGGAAGAGGCAAGGTAATGTTTAAAGCGTTCTGTAACTGCCCACACCACTGCCAGGAACTCTAGCTTGAAGGAGCTATAATTTTCGGGGTTTCTCTCTGTAGCCCGGAGCTTCCTGCTGGCATAAGTGTAGCACCCCGAGGGCTCGGCTGCTACAGGGATATTGCACCTCAAACCAGAGGTGTGATATTCCACTCCCGGGTAAGGATGGAATGTGGACCAGGGCTCGGTAGGCTGCATGCACCACACACACCCCATTTCCGAGGGACAGCTCAACGGTGCTCCCACGAGACAGAAGTGCAGGCACGACAGCATCTGTCCCTGGCTGGAGTGGGGAGCGGAAAGGACACCCAGTGGTGTAGGAGCAGATAGGGGTGGGTTTCTGGGCATAGGTAGGAGCCCATTGGTTGCTAGTCACCTGGGCTCGGGTGTCAGAAGGAGGTATATAAGGTGGGCACCATCTTAGGACAGTGTTCAGTTCAGGGAGGAGGAGAAGAAGACAGGAGTTCAGCCAGAGAGGGCTGACAGGGAGCTGTGGCTCAGTCTGGGCCCAGCTCCAGAGGCAGGCCTGGAGTGGAGGCCAGAAACAGCAGAAAGAGAGAGGAGAAGGAACGGAAAGGAAAGTAAGAAAGGAACTGGAACAGAGGAGAAAGGAAGCAAGGAACACAGAGAAAGGCCCAGAGACACGAGGACAGAAGGAACCCCATATGCCCAGGAGATACAGGGTGAAGGGTTGGCAGAGCAGGGTACCGGAACCCAAATTGGTGGAGGCGACTAATCCTCAGCCAAAACCGGAGGTTGTGACCACATCTTGGTGCGACCCCTCACTACATCCACCAGGAAAGCATACCACATAGGGTCAGGGAAACCGGAGAGAGGTTTCGCCAACAGAAGGCCCGAGGAAGCTGGACAAAGGTGGGTCACTGGTGGGGACGGCCAGAGAAAGGTAGAGAAGGGAGCTCTGAACCACACTCTGGAATTGCCTGGGAGTTGACCGAGTCCCTCACCTGGTGGACGCAGCATGACTCGGGCGGTCCTAACTGCGCACAAGTGACCTGATAAAGAACTGTGAGTAAAGCATTGAAAACTGCAACTGCACGTCTCTGTGGTTCCTCGCCGCACCAGCACCATTAGTACTGGGACGCTCACACCATTCACATTAGCTGCCCTGAGGCAATACTTCTCCCGTGGGGAGTTATTCCATACTCGGCTGCGCAAATTACATCAGCCTCAGCGGTCTGCAGCGCAGCGGCGGTCCCCACTGACCGCAATCCACGGGTGGTGTAGTCAGACACTTATTATAACACAAAGACTGCCACTGGTTTGACCGCCCTGGGCACGGACCGGGTCGCCGCCACACGGAGACTACAACCCCCAGCATCCCACCAGCGATCCGGCTCCGGGTATCCCCTGCTCAGCACAGGCCCAGGGGGCGCGTCATAAGCAATTAACCGTTCTCTGCCCTGTTGGATCTGGGACAGCACCGCCCCTAGTCCGATGTTGCTCGCGTCCGTGTGGTGGATGAAAGGCTGGCCGTAATCAGGGTAAGCCAGGACCTCATCCCCCGTGAGGGCCATCTTCAGCTGGCGGAAAGACTCATCCTCCAGCTTGTCCCATTTGAAGGGTGGCTTCTGATTCTTGGTCTTTGACTGACCCAACAGGAGGTTTTGCATAGGGGCTGCCATTTTGGTGAACCCGGGGATGAATCTTCGGTAGTAGCCTACCAACCCGAGGAACTGCCGCACTTCCTTTATGCTGGAGGGTCTTGGCCAGTCCTTAATCACTGTAATTTTATCAGGGTCTGGAGCTACTCCGTCAGCACTCACCATGTGTCCCAGGTACTGTACTTTTGGTTTCAGTAGATGACACTTGGAGGGTTTCACCTTTAGGCCGTAGCCTGCCAGGGCGTCAAACACCTCTGCCAGGTGTTTCAGATGGTCCTCATATGTTTTGGAATACACGATGACATCGTCCAGGTATAGCAGGACCGTCTCGAAATTCCTGTGCCCCAGGCAGCACTCCATCAACCGCTGGAAGGTTCCTGGTGCGTTGCAGAGCCCGAATGGCATACAGTTGAATTCGCTGAGAACCATCGGGGTGGTGAACGCGGTCTTCTCCTTGTCTGCCTCTGCTACAGGAACCTGCCAGTACCCGCTAGTAAGATCCAAAGTGGAGAAGAAGTTAGCAGACTTTAATGCAGCTAAAGATTCCTCTATCCTAGGTAACGGGTACGCATCTTTGTGTGTGATACGGTTGACCTTTCTGTAATCTATACACATTCTCATGGTGCCATCTTTCTTTTTCACAAGAACTAGTGGAGCTGCACAGGGGCTACAGCTGTCCCTGATTACCCCAGCCTCCTTCATGTCTCGCAACATCCCCTTGGTATTCTGATAGTGTGCAGGGGGTACAGGTCGGTATCTTTCCTTTATGGGTGGATGGTCTCCTGTGGGGATGTGGTGTTCTACCCCCTTTACTTGCCCAAAGTCTAGCGGGTGTTTGCTAAAGACTCTTTCGTACTCCTGCACCACCCGGTAGACTCCCTGTTTTTGGTGTGAGGGAGTGGAGTCGGTGCCCACATGCAGCTTCTGACACCAGTCCTCCATTCGTTTCTTGGAGCCGTTACCCTCCTCTAGTTGAGATGGAGGCAAGGGTTCCACGGCCTTTATGGAGTTTTGGTTAACGGTGAACAATTTGGCTAGAGTGGCATACCGGGGCAAGTATACTTCTCTTTCCCCAAAGTTTAGGATGCGGACGGGTACCCTCCCATGGCGTACATCGACCACCCCCTGTGCCGTCAAAATGGTGGGCCTACTGTCTGAGTAGACGGGTTCTACCATGGCTTGGTAGTCCCTTCCTCTTAACCCGATTGCAGTCCGGCACCAGATCATCATCTCACTCTTTGGGGGCATGGCGATAGGGAACGGGTCACTCATCCTTACTCTACCAATCTCACCACCAGACAGTTCTACCTGCTGCCTTTTCATCAGGGCTCTGATCTCTTTTTGTGGGACATGCTACTGGCTGGAGCTGGCGTTCACCACAACCTGCTGTAATATGACAATTATCTCTGCAAGACAATTTTCAATAACATTAGTACCCAAGGTTATCTTAGGGTGGCTTTCACGACGGTCAATGTCCACAATAATCAGTCCTTGCGCTGGCAGTTCAACTTTACCAATCTTTATGGTCACCTCCTTGAATCCCACCTGCGGCACAGGCTGACCATGGCTTGCGATGATGCTCAAATCGTCATCTGGGTAGCGGGTAATATCTGAGTCATTCCAGTACCGCTTAAAGAGCACATAGGGGATGGTGGTTACCTGTGACCCGGTGTTCAGTAGTGCACTCATAGGAATGCCATCCAGCACCACAGGCAAGACCGGTCGTCCCCCTACGTACTTATCATGCCAGCTCGATGGGCCTGATGATCTTATGCCTGGGGGTCGGTCCTCTGCCCCAGGTCGGGCCCATTTAAATGACAGTACCTTGCCATATGTCCTGGTTGGTTGCAGCGGCGGCAGATGGGTTGTCAGTCCTGGTCATAGCGGTCGCTGGGCCTTCCTCTGAACGATGGGATCCTCCTCCGTTGGCTCCAAGGGACGTCCTCCGGACTGGAAGCCAGCTGGATCTTTCCTGGGGAAGACACCTGTAAAGACTGCACAGTTCTTGTTAGCGCGGCAACGCTTTTGGTCAGATCTTGGACCTGATGGTGCAGGTCTACAGCCGGGGCTTTGTCCAAAGCCTGTGCATCAGCTCCCACAGGCTCTGCAGGCAAGGGTGCCGCCTCCTGGTGATAGGTGATAGCAGGGCGCCTGTGGGTTACAGCGCCACCTGGTGCCGGTTCTCGGAGCACCCGGATGGCCCTGGCTTTAAACTGCGCAAAGTCCAAATCAAGGTTCTGCAAGGACATTACACGCAACTGGGTTCGGTGGGCGCTGGACAGTAGACCCTCAATGAACTGTTCAGTCAACAGCTTATCCTCATTCCGCACGCTGTCAGGGTCTGCCTACTTAATGGCTCTCAGGGCCTCCTGCAAATTCAAAGCATAGTACCGTATACTGTCTTGTGTCCGCTGTTTGCATCCATAAAATTTTAGCTTGATCTCTGCTGAGGTGCGGGTATCAAAAGTGCCAGTATTTCCTTTACAGTCCCCTTTTCCCTGGCTGACCAGGACTTCACTTCTCTTTGGGCTGCTCCAATTAACTGACCTATCAGGATGCTCACTTTATGTTCCTCGGACAGGGGGTATACTTTGAATAGGCTATACAGTCTTTCTTTAAAGTTGCTCAGGGTATGCGACTCCCCTGAGTACTGAGGTAACCATGCCGCTCCAGGGATATACGGCATCGTGAACGGCATCACTGCGGCAGCAGCCGCGCTGGCGGTGGGAGCTTCCTCCATTCCTGGTGTCTTCCTCCCCCCTAGTTAACCGTGGCCTACCTTCCATTGCTTCTTCTCGTAGGCCGCGGCTCCGCAGGCGATCGTCGGGGTCGAGGACCTTGCGTCGCGCGCTGGTGACGTCGGCGTCCGCTGGGCTCCTTCCAGGACCTTGCGCAGTGTCAGTACGTAAGGCGGGACTTCAGCTCTTGCGTGCTTTTGGCGTCCACGCCCCTCTTTTTCCCGCGCGGCGTCCCAAAAATGGCGCCCAATAGCGGGAAAATGGCTGCGGATGGCGGGAAAACGTCTGCGGATGGCGCGAAACTTCACCACGGTAAGTATCACAGTCTTTCTTCAGGCACGCAGTACCCGGTGGTTGCGGGCACGAGATCCTGCCGACTACGCCAAAGTTGATGCGCCCCCTGGGCCGTGTGTGTGGGAATACCCGGAGCCGGGTCTCTGTGTGATGTCAGGGGTTGTAGTCTCCGTGGCGGCGACCCGGTCCCGTGGCTCAGGGTGGTCAAACCAGTGGCGGATCTGTTTACTTGGTTTTTAATGTTGAAATGTCCGACTACGCCACCCGTGGATTGCGGTCACTGAGAACCGCCGCTGCGGGGCAGACCGCTGAGGCTGATGTTGTGTGCGCAGCAGGGGGTAGTATAACTCCCCACGGGAGGAGTATAGCCTCAGGGCAGCGTGTGTAGATGGTGAGGGTTGTGGTGCATAGGCGCAGCAGAAATGACTCAAAGTCCGTGCAGTGTAGTTCAGGGTCTTTACTGTTGGTGATGAAGGAGACCCTGCTGGGAGTACTGGCTAGCATTAGAGGCCGGGTCAGTCTGTGAGCGAACAAGAATCCCCCTGGCCAGGTGGAGGTGTAGGCCTTCCCGTCTGACTGCACTCTTCCTGGCTACCTTGCTCTAGTCGTGTAGTAGCCCATGTCCCTGAGTGTACCGTGTGGTGCTCACCCGTATGGCTGGTGACTTGGGGCCTTTGGTTCCTTCCGCTCCTCGATGGCGGTGCCGGTCCCTTGCGTGTGACTGAGCCTCCGGGCTTTCTACGGCCAGAGGACATGAAATCCCCTGCCAGGTGGTTTCTGCTGCTGGATGTGAATATCCTCACAGCCTCGGACTCCGGTGTCCGGTTCTCTGCGTCTTCTGCCAGGACGAGCTCTGCTGCTCCAGTCCCTGGCTCTCAGCTCCTGTCTCCTACAGGGCTCCTTGCTGCTCTGTCCCTCTCTCTGGAACTAACTAACTAACCCCGCCCCAGATCCAGTTTATAAATGGCAGGTTCCTCCCCTCCCTGGACTGGGGCAGGAAACGTTGCATGCAAATGTGCTCCTGACCAGGAAAACCCATGCTCGCTCTCAGATATGGTATTTCTACCACTGTGGCAACCAGACCCCCTGGGGTGCCACATATACATATATTTTCACACTTTTTGAATGGGCTATGTATGGACTAGCTTTGGTTGTACTCAGGGCCTGTTTTAGAGATAGTGGGGCCCCAAATGCTCACATATTGCACCATCACACAGAAATATTTTGGTTGTATTTATGTAGCACCCCGAGGGCTCGGCTGCTACAGGGGTATTGCACCTCAAACCAGAGGTGTGGTATTCCACTCCCGGGTAAGGATGGAGTGTGGACCAGGACTCGGTAGGCTGCATGCACCACACACACCCCATTTCCGAGGGACAGCTCAACGGTGCTCCCACAAGATAGAAGTGCAGGCAAGACAGCATCTGTTCCTGGCTGGAGTGGGGAGGGGAAAGTACACCCAGTGGTGTAGGAGCAGAAAGGGGTGGGTCTCTGGGCATAGGTAGGAGCCCATTGGTTGCTAGTCACCTGGGCTCGGGTGTTAGAGGGAGGTATATAAGGTGGGCACCATCTTAGGACAAGGCCAGTTCAGTCAGGAGGAGAAAAGGAGAGGAGCTCAGCCAGAGAGGGCTGACAGGGAGCTGTGGCTCAGTCTGGGCCCAGCTCCAGAGGCAGGCCTGGAGTGGAGGCCAGAAACAGCAGAAAGAGAGAGGAGAAGGAACGGAAAGGAAAGTAAGAAAGGAACTGGAACAGAGGAGAAAGGAAGCAAGGAACACGGAGAAAGGCCCAGAGACACAAGGACAGAAGGAACCCCACATGCCCAGGAGATACAGGGTGAAGGGTTGGCAGAACAGGGTACCGGAACCCAAATTGGTGGAGGCAACAGATTCCTCAGCCAAAGACCGGAGGTTGTTACCACATCTTGGTGCGACCCCTCACTACATCCACCAGGAAGGCATACCATATAGGGTCAGGGACGCAGAGATCAGCGTGCCCAGAGAAGGCCCGAGGGAGCTGGACAAAGGTGGGTCACTGGTGGGGACGGCCAGAGAAAGGAAAGGAAGGGAGCCCTGTGCCACGCTCTGGAATTGCCTGGGAGTTGGTCGAGTCCCTTGCCTGGTGAACGCAGCACGGCTCGGGCGGTCCCTCATGTGCACAAGTGACCAGAATAACAACCGTGAGTAAAGCTTTGGAAACTGCAATTACAAGTCTCTGTGATTCCTTGCCGCACCAGCACCATTACTACTGGGACGCTCACACCATCACTCCCATCATCCACATTAGCTGCCCTGAGGCAATACTTCTCCCGTGGGGAGTTATCCCATTCTCGGCTGCGCAAACAATATCAGCCTCAGCGGTCGGCAGCGCAGCGGCGGTCCCCACTGACCGCAATCCATGGGTGGCGTAGTCGGACATTGTTATTACTTAAGACCGCCACTGGTTTGACCACCCTGGGCACGGACCGGGTCACCGCCACACGGAGACTACAACCCCCAGCGATCCGGCTCCGGGTATCCCCTGCACAACACAGGCCCAGGGGGCGCGTCATTTACATGCGCTGAGTTCAGGCCATTAAACGAGCGCGATCGACAATATTGAAGTCATTCGACGCTTGTTTCCTGGGTTCTTTACACCGGCTGAGGAAGAATGATGGGGACAGAACAGTCACTAGTAAATCAATCTGTCCCCTTACAGTATCATTTTATTAGCAGTATATCTGCAGATTACACCAAACGATGTGCTGCTGAGAACAATGAGCTTTGTTTTGGCATAAACAATCCAATCACTCGATGAATAGGCAGCATTGTGCTCCTTAACTACAATATGCCCCATAGTGCTCCATATAGTATAATGTGCCCCATAATCCTCCATACAGTATAATGTACTCTCCATAGTTCTCAATACTGTATAATGCAGCCCTCATATAGTACAATGCACTCCCCATAGTCCTCAATACAGTACAATGCAGCCCCCATAGAGTAAAATGCTGCCCCATAGAGTACATATACTATAATGCACCCCCCATAGCCCTCCAGCCTTGTGACCACCATGTTCTCAATGATGTAAAAAAATAAATACAATACTCACCTCTCCCCGTTCCCCCACTGCTCCGGTCTGTGCAGCATGTCTGCTTAGCCTCAGCAGCTCCATTGCCTGGCACACAATTAAGTGACATAAATGACACGCCCCCTGGGCCGTGGGGAGACCCGGAGCCGGGCCTGTAGATGCTGGGAGTTGTAGTCACTGTGGCAGCGACCCGGTCCGTGACCCAGGGTGGTCAAACCAGGGTAATCTATGTGTCTCAGTTATTGTAATCCAAACAAAACAGAGAAGTATAAATGCAATAAAATACAAATTTTATTCAAAAAAGTTTAAAAGACATCAAATTAAAAGTACATGGAGGAGAAGTGAAAATAGAAGATACCCACAGTGACAAAAAGTATATATAATCATGTAGACATTATAGCAGCTCCAGTCATGTAAGCTATAATAAGGCAGCACGATACATAAAGTGACTAGTGCATAGTACATATAGACGTGTCAGTAAATTAGACTAAATATCTGCAAATAGGACCGGATGAAAAATGAACACCACTTTCTAAAGCTGACAAACGAGCATACATGAAAGAATCACTGATGCTTATCAAGTGTAAATTACCTAGATAGAGAATATATAAGGTCCAAGAAGTAAAGCTTCAATGAGAATCAACAAAGCCCTCAATATAGTGGAGTAAAAGGACAGTGTCCCTGGCACAGTTGCCAAATAAAGCTGTCAGTCAATAAGGAGTCATAGAAGGATAGAGGGCAAGTCAAAAAGACACAATATAAGGGAATGAAGCAATACAACCTGTGTCACTGATGGGACCAGACAACCCCAACGCGCGTTTCGCGTTTCGCTTCTTCGGGGGGAAGGAGGTACATAGAGGTCTCATGTGTCCTCTTATATAGCGCTACACGAGTGTGCGCGTCTGGTACTGGCGGCGCTACCGGAAGTCAGAGCAGGGAAGAAGCCGGAAGCATCGGCGCTCCACGTCACCTGTCTCCACCCACCGCCCGACGCGTCAGCACGGATGGAGGAGAGAGGTGACGTCAAGGAGCACGTAGCTAGGCAACCAGCCCCGTCCGCAAACCGGAAGCGCACTCCACACACGTAGGAATAAAACAAAGGAGCAGATAAAGACAGCAGCGGCGTGTGCAAACACTGAAAAATAAAAAGAGGAAGTAATGGGATGAGAGAGCCAGCGTGCAAATAGAATATGTCAGTAAGGAATACTAGGTAAGGGAGTGTAAAAAGGACAAAAAATAAAAAATATATAAGACAAAGAAAGGAGTGACAGAGTAACAAGTATATATGTCACAGAGAAGAAGTGAACAGAGTGAAAATAGAGAGAATAAAATAAATAAGAATAGAACATAAAAATTAATAATAATAAGATAGGTAGAATAAGAATGAATACCCACTCTTAAGTATATGTGAATAGTAACAGAGAATCAATCCTCAAAATTGTGTACAAATAGATTACTCAAGTATACCAATAGTCATAATAAACCCAGAAGTGAAGGAATCATGAGAGAGAACCGAAACCAATATTTTATTGAAGAAGTAGTGTACATAGCCATAGCAAAAGAATGATGGTCAGTACAGGGGAAAGAAACTCTGAAAGTGATTGCAGGGTGTGTGAGTAAATATGAGATAGCCATTAAAAATGGCACAAGTGTATATAGAGTAGGAGATGGTGCGTATGTGATTATATGGAAGGGCACTAGGACACCCATAATACAATTGTATAGGATAAAAATACATAATACATACATATACATAAATGTGCATAAAAGGTAAGTATGTGTGTGAGAAAATCATGTGAGGGCCCTGACCACTATTATGAATAAATAAATGCACATCAATACGTACAAGAAAGTGACCACAAAATGTAAGTGACAAGGAAATAATATATGTGTCAAAAACAAGAAGGAGTGAAAACAAAAAGCGAAAAGGTCACAGAGAGTAAGATAAAAATAATGGATATAAATAAAGCCAAATCCATATAAAAAATATATTAATGTGTTCAACCTAACCGCAGTCCTGTCAGTCTCTTTCTCAGTTATTGATAGTCCGACTATGCCACCTGTGGATTGCGGTTATTGGTAACCGCCGCTGCAGGGCAGTCCGCTGAAGCTGGTGGTATGTGCAGCAAGGTAGTGTAACTCCTCACAGGAAGAGTGTAGCTTCAGGGCAGCGTGTATGGATGATGGTGGTGATAGTGCCTGGATCCATAATAATAACACGGAGTCTTTGCAGTGCAGTCCTAGGGTCTTTACTGGTGGTAATTATATAGGCCCCAACGGGAGTACTTGCTAGGGATGAGGGCCTGGTCAGTCTGGGAGCAATCCTAGAATCCCCTGGCCAGGTGGAGTTGTAGGCCTGCCGTTCCGACTGTACTCTTTTGGCTATCCCGCTTATAGTCGTGTTGTAGCCCACGTCCCTGAGTGTAACGTGCTGCTCACCCGTATGGCTGGCGACTCGGATCCCGTGTATTCCTCGCTCCTCTGTGGTGGTACTGGTCCTTTCGTGTGGCTGAGCCTCCGGGCTTCTGTCAGCCAGGAGACCTGCAATCTCCTGCCTTGCGGTTTCTGCTGCTGGATATACAATCCTGACAGCCTCGGACTCCGGTGTCAGGTCTTCTGTATCCACTGGCCAGGACAAGCTCTGCACAGCTCCAGTCCTCAGCTCCTTGCTCCTTAGTCCTAACTGACTCCTGACACTGAACTAGACTCTCACTAGACTGACTAACCCAGCCTCCAGATCCAGTTATATAGGGCAGGATCCTCCCCTTTTCTGGTCTGGAGCAGGAGGTGTTGCTTGTAGTGTGTTCCCTGACCAGGAAACTCCTGTTTTGCTCCCAGACATGGTATTACTACCACTGTGGCAACCAGACCCTCTGGGGTGCCACATTCCACCCTAGTAAATTTCAGTACTCCGGGACTGAACATATTTTGCAAAAATACAACAGGTAACAATACATTAACATATTTACAACCATTAGAGTCTTTAAAGGTCACGGTATCATCCGCAACCAGGTGTCCATTTCACTGAAACAAGGTGCAATCAGAGGGACCTGTCCCAAACCCTCAACGTAGGCCCTAGGGTGGCTTCAGGGCATTGATGATCCGGAGTTGGACCACATCTTCAGCCACCTCCACGGGTTTTTGTTCTGTAGTCTGGCACCAAAGGGGCACTTTACAGGTGCAACTATCTACAGGCAGAGTTTTTGGTTATTCATTGTCCATAACTTGAAAGTCTTTTTGGACCCTGTAGGGTAACTGGAAAAACATATTCAATACACACACATAACAATTCAACATTACAGTTATAGTTACATTTAAATTTTCCAACCAGCAGGAATTTGACCTCTGGTGATTCTGGTGGACCTGCGTAACACACTGTCTGTCTGTGTTCCACTCTGGTCCCCTTTCCCTACCCCTGGTGTGGTGGGCACTGTGTGACCTGCACTACTGGTATTTTGAGGTGTCACTGGTAGGTTGGGCAGCTTCCTACGGATCCTTTGGCTTACCGTGGGTACGACAGGCTCGCTACTAGCAGAGGGTAGATTCTCCTGGTCTGCTGATGAGGAATCTTCTGTTTCCGGGGCCAATGGTTCTTCCAACTCTACTGAGACTTCTGTAGGTGCTTGAGGTGCTGGTTGGAGAAATGTAAGGACAGGCACAACAATGGCATTATTCACTTGTGTCCATGACCGGGGAAATTTTCCAGTCCCGTACTGACCATTTCTTACACTTCCTCTGCGGGTTGAGGGATATCTTGGCCTTCTTCAGCATGCTGTAGCTGCTCGGGACATTTCTTCAGGTGGTCTCTGGAAACTGTTGGTGTTGTCTCACCTCCGTCCTTACTTATGAGGCACACCTTGGTATTATCATGACTTGATGGTAGAATGGTGTACGGCTCTTTTTCCCACTGGTCATCCAACTTGTGGAGTCGCCTCTTCCTCTTTAGGACTTGCTCTCCAGGTGACAAGGGGGCAGCAGGTGCATGTTGATTGTAAGTCCTCTCTTGCCTTTCTCTTGCTTGGAACAGACTTCTTTCAACACTTTCCTGTACCTTGCGGTATTGCTGTTGCCGCTCAGTGTCCCAATCTGCGTCTGGTGAGGCGTCCTCTGGTGTCAGAACTCCCATATCCAGATCGATGGGCAGCTTACCAGGTCTCGCTCTCATCAGGTAAGCTGGTGTGCAGTTGGTGGAATTCACTGGGATATGATTGTAGAGGTCCACTAGATCTAGCAACTTTTCTGGCCACAGACTGCGTTCCTCCAGGGGCAATGTCTTCAGTAGGTCTATCACCACCTGGTTCATCTTTTCACACATCCTGTTGGTCTGGGGGTGATAAGGCGTTGTCCTGATCTTCTTGCAGCCGTACAGGTTGCAGAACTCCTGGAATACCTCCGCTTCGAAGGCCGGACCTTGGTCAGTTAGCACACGTTCTGGGTAACCATGCGGGCGGCAGAAGTGCTGTTGGAAAGCTCTGGCTGCTGTCTGAGCTGTTTGGTCCTTGACTGGCACTACTGCCAGAAACCGGGAGTAGGGGTCTACGATGGTGAGAGCGTAGACATAGCCTGACCTGCTTGGGGACAGCTTCACATGGTCTAGGGCTACCAGTTCGAGCGGCTGCTTGGTGATGAAGGGCTGCAGGGGAGCCCTCTGGCTGTCACGGTCTTTCCTTCTCAGGTTGCACGGTCCGCAGTCTCGACACCACCTCTCGATTGCTCCTCTCATGCCGACCCAATAGAACCGTTCACGCAGCAGGACTTCCAGCTTTTTCCATCCGAAGTGTCCTGCTCCATCGTGGTACACTTCCAAGACCATAGACGCGTCCCGCCTCTGGACTACACCTGCCAGACCAGCTCATGCGTCTGGGAGTTGACAGTTCTTCGACACAGCTTCCCTTCATAGATGAACAGCTTACTCTTCTCTTTCCACAGCTGTTTGGTCTCCTCTGGAGCATCTGGGTCAGGGTATGAGTCGGCTCGTGTCAGCAACTCTTTGACTAGGTGGACGGCCGGGTCACTGTCTTGTGTTTCTGCCCAGCCGTGGTGGGGCAAGGGATTGAACGTGGCCTCTTTGGTGGAAGAGTACCTGTCTTTCACACAGTGGGAGCACTGAGTTATCCCATGACGGTGGAAAGCGGGGATTTCTATCTCTTCCAGTTCTTCTGGGTCTTCTCCCCCATCTGGCAAGTTAGGCATCCTGGACAGTGCATCTGCATTGGCATTCTTGCGCCCAGCCCGGTACTTGATGGTGAACTCATAATTGGAGAGTCGGGCCATCCATCTCTGCTCCAGGGCACCAAGTTTCGCAGTGTCCAGGTGTGTCAGCGGGTTTTTGTCTGTGAATACGGTGAACTTGGAAGAGGCGAGGTAATGTTTAAAGCGCTTTGTCACTGCCCATACCACTGCGAGGAACTCTAGCTTGAAGGAGCTGTAATTTTCAGGGTTCCTTTCTGAGGGCCGGAGCTTCCTGCTGGCATAAGTGATTACCCGTTCTCTGCCCTGCTGGATCTGGGACAGCACCGCTCCCAGTCCCACGTTGCTCGCGTCCGTGTGGAGGATGAAGGGCTGGCCATAATCAGGGTAAGCCAGGATCTCGTCCCCCGTGAGGGCCATTTTCAGCTGGTGGAAGGACTCATCTTCCAGCTTGTCCCATTTGAATGGCGGCTTCTGGTTTTTGGCCTTCCTGGACTGGCCTATCAGGAGGTCCAGCATGGGTGCTGCCATCTTGGTGAGGCCTGGAATAAATCTTCGGTAGTAGCCTACCAACCCGAGGAACTGCCGCACTTCCTTTACGGTGGAGGGTCTTGGCCAGTCCTTGATTACTGTGATTTTATCGGGATCTGGAGCTACACTGTCAGCGCTCACCCCGTGCCTCAGGTACTGTACCTTGGGTTTCAGCAGATGACATTTTGAGGGCTTCACCTTTAGACCAAAGCCAGCCAGTGAGTCAAACACTTCCGCCAGGTGCTTCAGATGGTTCTCATACGTCTGGGAGTATACAATGACGTCATCCAGGTACAGCAGGACTGTCTCGAAATTCTTATGTCCCAGATAGCACTCCATCAACCGCTGGAAGGTTCCTGGGGCGTTGCAGAGCCAGAATGGCATGCAGTTGAACTCGCTGAGGCCCATCAGGGAGGTGAATGCGGTCTTTTCCTTATCCACCTCTGCTACAGGAACCTGCCAATACCCACTAGTAAGAGCCAAAGTGGAGAAATAGTTAGCAGACTTTAATGCAGCTAGTGATTCCTCTATTCTGGGTAACGGGTATGCATCTTTGTGTGTTATGCGGTTGATTTTCCTGTAGTCTACACACATTCTCATAGTGCCATCCTTTTTCTTTACAAGAACTAATGGAGCTGCCCAGGGGCTACAACTGTCTCTTATTACCCCAGCCTCCTTCATTTCTCGCAACATCCCTTTGGCATTTTGGTAGTGTGCAGGGGGTACAGGCCGGTACCTTTCTTTAATGGGTGGATGGTCTCCCGTGGGGATATGGTGTTGAACCCCTTTTACCTGCCCGAAGTCAAGTGGATGTTTACGGAAGACTCTTTTGTATTCCTGTACCAGCCGGTACACTCCTTGTTTTCAGTGTGGAGAGGTGGAGTCAGTGCCCACATGCAGCTTCTGGCACCAGTCCTCCATTTGTTCCTTGGAGTCGTTATCCTCTGCCTGTTGGGATGGAGGCAAGGGTTCCACTGTCTTTATAGAATTCTGGTTGACAGTGAACTGTTTGGCTAGAGTGGCATACCGGGGCAAATGGACTTCTCTCTCCCCAATGTTTAGGATGCGGACGGGTACCCTCCCATGGCGGACATCAACCACCCTCTGGGCTGTCAAAATGGTGGGCCTACTGTCAGAGTAGACGGGCTCTACCATGGCCTGGTAATCTCTACCCCTTAGACCAATAGCTGCCCGGCACCATATCATAATTTCACTTCTTGGGGGCATGGCAATAGGAAATGGGTCACTCATCCTGACACTGCCAATTTCACCACCAGACAGTTCTACCTGTTGTCTTTTCATCAGGGCTCTGATCTCTCTTTGTAGAACCGGCTGCTGGCTGGATCTGGCAGTCTCCGCAACCTGCTGTAACAAGACAATTATCTCTGCAAGACAATTTTCAATTACATTAGTGCCCATGGTTATCATGGGATGACTTTCTCGGCGATCAATGTCGACAATAATCAGTCCTTGTGCTGGCAGTTCCACTTTTCCAACTTTATGGTCACTTCTTTGAACCCCACCTGAGGTACGGGTTGACCATTGCTGGCATAAATACTCAAATGTTCATCTGGATGGCGGGTAATATCAGAGTCAGTCCAGTAAAGAATGTAGGGGATGGTGGTCACTTGGGATCCAGTGTCCAGCAACGCGCTCATTGGAAAGCCGTCCAGCACGACAGGTAGGACCGGTCGTCCTCCCACATATTTGTCTCGCCAGCTTGATGGGCCTGGTGGTCTTATGCCTGGGGGTTGGCCCTCTGCCCCAGGTTTTGCTCGTTTAAATGACAGTACCTTGCATAATGTCCTGGCTGGTTGCAGCGGCGGCAGATGGGTTGTCCGTCCTGGTCGTAGCGGTCGCTGTTCCTTCCTCTGGATGGTGGAATCCTCTTCTGTTGGCGCCACGGGATGTCCTCCGGACTGGAAGCCAGCTGGATCTTTCCTTTGGGATACACCTGCAAGGACTGTACAGTTTTGGTTAGTGCTGCTACACTTTTAGTTAGCTCTTGGACCTGATGGTGCAGGTCTGTTGACGGGGCACTGTCCAGAGTTTGTGCATCAGCTCCTACAGGCTTCGGGGAAAAGGGTGCCACCTCCTGGTGGTAGGTGATATCTGGGCGGCGGTGAGCTGTAGCGCCACCTGGTGCTGGTTCTCGTAGCACCCAGATGGCCCTGTCCTTAAACTTAGCAAAGTCTAAGTCAGGGTTTTGCAGAGCCACTATGCGCAGCTGGGTTCGGTGGGCGCTGGACAGTAAACCCTCAATAAACTGCTCAGTTAACAGTCTGTTTTCATCACGCACACTGTCAGGGTCTACCTGTTTGATGGCCCTCAGCGCCTCCTGCAGGTTTAAAGCATAGTTCCATACACTGTCCTGTGCCCGTTGTCAGACCATGCCCCGTTGAGATGGTTGAGGGAAAAGAGGGGTAACAATGCCAAGGTAACTAGATGGTTCATAGCTCTTCAGGACTTCAACTTTCACGTAGACCATAGGCCTGGGAAGTTACATGGGAACGCTGATGTGTAGCACCCCGAGGGCTCGGCTGCTACAGGGGTATTGCACCTCGAACCAGAGGTGTGGTATTCCACTCCCGGGTAAGGATGGAGTGTGGACTAGAACTCAGTTAGCTGCATGCACCACATACATCCCATTTCCGGGGGACAGATCAACGGTACTCCCACCAGATAGATGTGCAGGTACGACAGCGTCTGTCCCTGGCTGGAGTGGGAGGGGGGGAGGAATATCCCAGTGGTGCAGGAGCAGAGAGGGGAGGGACTCTGGGCATAGGAAGGAGCCCATTGGTGGCTAGTCACCTGGGCTCGGGTGTCAGAGGGAGTATAAAAGGTGGGCACCATCTTAGGAGTTCAGTTGAGTCAGACAGAAAAAGAGGAGAAGAGTAGTGACAGGGAGCAGCAGCCCTGTCTGGGTGCTGCTCCTGAAGGGAGCAAGAGAGAGAAAGACAAGAGGAAAGGAACAAGGAACAAGGAAGGAATGGAACCTGGAGAAAGGCCCAGAGACATGAAGGAAGAGGGAACCCGAACACGCTAGGAGTCAGCGGGTGAAGGGTTGGCAGATCAGGGTACCGGATCCCGAACTGGTGGAGGCCACTTATCCTCAGCCAGGAACCGGAGGTCGTGGCCACGTCTTGGCGCGACCACTCACTACACTCACCACGAAGGCACGCCACATAGGGTCAGGGAAACCGGAGATAGGTTTCGCCACCAGAAGGCCCGAGGAAGCTGGACATGGGTGGGTCCCTAGTGGGGACGGCCAGAGAAAGGAACGGAGAAAGGAGTTCAAGGTCACACTCTGGAACTGCCTGGGGGTTGGTCGAGCCCCGTACCTGGTGGACGCAGCACGGCTCGGGTCGTCATCACCTGCAGGACTGACACTGATAACATCTGTGAGTAAAGCATTGAAAACTGCAATCAGTCTCTGTGTTCCATCGCACTACCAGCACTAAAGGTACCGGGACGCCCTTTCTATCACTCCCTTCACCCGCACCAGCTGCCCTGAGGCCATACCTCTCCCGTTGGGGGTTATACCACCATTGCTGCACACATACCACCAGCCTCAGCGGACTGTTCTGCAGCGGCGGCCTTGCGACCGCAAATCAACGGGTGGCGTAGTCGACACTTAAACAACATCTACAAAGACTGCCACACACTTAGTTTGACCACCCTGGGCACGGACCGGGTCCCCGCCACTCGGAGACTACTACCCCCATCGGATCCGGCTCCGGGTATTCCCCCGCGCACACGTGCGCCGCACTACAGCACTGGCCCAGGGGGCGCGTCAGATGCCCTTTCCCGTTTTAGGTCAATTAGGATTACCATAATTTTTAATATTTGCCAAATGCCAGAATAAGGAGAGAGAGAATGTATTAAGGCATTTAAAAAAACGGGAAAGGTTTATTCTGATTTCATGTCAGATATTGAGAAAAACATGCATATGTGTCTTTTTATATAGTGTATGTAAACTTCTGGTTTCAACTGTACATCTTGGGCCTCTTCCTTGTATAATGTGCTCTATTCTGCGCCCTTTCCTGGTATTATGCTCCCCATCCTGAGCACCTTCCTGGTATAATGCACTACATCCTGAGCACCTTCCTGGTATAATGCACTACATCCTGAGCACCTTCCTGGTATAATGCACTACATCCTTGGCACCTTCCTGGTATAATGTTACCCTTCCTGAGCACCTCCTGGTATAATGCACTCCATCCTGGGCATCTTCCTGGTATAATGTACCCCATTCTGAGCACATTCCTGGTATAATGTACCCCATTCTGAGCACATTCCTGGTATAATGTCCCCCATCCTGAGCACATTCCTGGTATAATGTCCCCCATCCTGAGCCCTTTCCTGGTATAATGTCCCCCATCCTGAGCACATTCCTGGTATAATGTCCCCCATCCTGAGCCCTTTCCTGGTATAATGTTCCCCATCCTGGGACCCTTCTTGGTATAATGCACTCCATCCTGGGACCCTTCCTGGTATAATGCACTCCATCCTGGGACCCTTCCTGGTATAATGCACTCCATCCTGGGACCCTTCCTGGTATAATGCACTCCATCCTGGGACCCTTCCTGGTATAATGCACTCCATCCTGGGACCCTTCCTGGTATAAGCACCCATCAGCCCAAGGGTGCTTTTAATTAGTGTTGGATTCTACCTGCCCACTTAAATTTGTAGGTTTCTCTCCTAAGAGAGGCATGTTTGCCCATTTATATTGTAGGCTTATAGCCCAAGAGAGACATGTTTAAGAGGTTAGTTACCCATCATGTGGAGGCTACCTTGTCATGGTTGATGGGCATACATGAATTGGCCAATTTGTGCGCTAAGAGCCTTCATTTTTTGTAAGTACATTTTATTTAGCAATAATGCAGTTTAGCTCTTATGTTCTCAGTGTCTGCATATGTATTGTCCCTTGCAGTGTGTTGCTGTGCTTTCTTATTGTACCCTTCCTGGTATAATGTCCCCCATCCTGTGCCCCTTCCATTAATAATGTTTGCTGTTCTTCTCCAATACATTTAAAAATAAATAAATTATTCTTCTTCCCTTCCTCCACTCCCACAACTCGCAGCGTATTCTTCTATAGCACTTGAAGGAACTGGCATCTAACTTCATCTTGCTGGCATGGTGCATGACGTCACGGTCATGTGCCGCCTGCGACTGGCACACCAACGTCAACAGCCGGCCTCTGATTGGCTGGCAGGGTGTATTGCGGTGCAGGGACACAGATGGTCTCTGCGTCTCAATACATTTCAGCTGAATGTGTGTCCTTGCATGCACCTCTAACTGAAATAGGTGCTGGTGGCGGCCGACCCCCCTCCTGCACGGGCCCGGTCGCACCCTCTGTGACCGATGTCGTTCCGCTCCTGGAAGGGATATGCTGATGTTTACTATTGGATTCTATCATGTATGTGAGAATAAAAGGCTTCTTGAGATTGATGACACTGCCATATCTAGCAGCCAAGACTTCTCAATAATAGCGGACAATTGAGGCTGCTGGGATCTAGATCAATCACACAACGACACGTGTACAATGCAATAGTGTTTTTATTAGCAAAATCATAAGAATCATTAACCTGAATTACATCGTAATTTACTAATAAAGAAGGTCAGCTCCTGATTTTACATAATGATCAGTAATGGCGCCATCATCCCATTCTCTCACACATTTACACTGCTGCACTGCCATCTAGTGATGAAAGATAAAAAGTACAATACCAACACAGTTTATTGTCAAATTGGCCATACAGAGTCACTATTGGTGGGATCATATTATTAACACGGCTCATTATAGACTGCAGGTTATTAACAAGTTAATGGCACGGTGGTTGGAACAAAAGATCTCAAATTTGGACTCATCAGACCAAAGCACAGATTTCCACTGGTCTAATGTCCATTCCTTGTGTTCTTTAGCCCAAACAAGTCTCTTCTGCTTGTTGCCTGTCCTTAGCAGTGGTTTCCTAGCAGCTATTTTACCATGAAGGCCTGCTGCACAAAGTCTCCTCTTAACAGTTGTTGAAGAGATGTACAGCGGTGCTTAAATGTGGAGCCAAGATCGGTGATTGGTCACAGCCGATATTTAAATTTGGCGCCCAAATCGGTGATTGGTCGCGGGCAGCGCCAGCGACCAATCAGCGATTTTTAACACAAATGTCCGGACCTTTGTAACACCATGCTGATACTGTGGGGACATCAGCGGCTAGGGTGTGAAGGGAGGACCGGGGAGCGGCGCTGCGCGTCGGGATACTTCTGCTGCGAGCAGTCGCTCATCTCCAGGCTTCTCGCAGTGGAAGTATCCGCACAGGCAGCGGCGCTCCCCGGTGCTCACTAATACGATTCCGCTCCCTGCTCCTCACCAATACGATTCGCTGATTGGTCGCGCTCTCCGCACGCGACCAATCAGTGATCTTGGCGCTAAAGTTAAACACCGCTCAGCTGATTGGTCGCGGCGGCCGCGACCAATCACCGATTTGGGCGCCACATTTAAATAGCGGCTGCGACCAATCAGTACAGCGGTATTTAAATGTGGAGCCAAGATCGGTGATTGGTCGCGGCCGATATTTAAATTTGGCGCCCAAATCGGTGATTGGTCGCGGGCACCGCCAGGGACCAATCAGCAATTTTTAACACAAATGTCCGGATCTTTGTAACACCATGCGGATACTGTGGGGACATCAGCGGCTAGGGTGTGAAGGGAGGACCGGGGAGCGGCGCTGCGCGTCGGGATACTTCTGCTGCGAGCGCCCGCTCATGTCCCGGGTTCTCGCAGCGGAAGTATCCGCACAGGCAGCGCCGCTGACATCCATGCGGCAAGGGTGTGAAGGGAGGACCGGGGAGCGGCGCTGACATCCAATTGGTCGCGGCCGCTATTTAAATGTGCCGCACAAATCGGTGATTGGTCGCGGTCTTGGCCCGCGACCAATCACTGATCTTGCGGCTAAAGTTAACCACTACTGTGCTGATTGGTCGCGGCCGATATTTAAATTTGGCGCCCAAATCGGTGATTGGTCGCGGGCAGCGTCCGCGACCAATCAGCACAGCGGTATTTAACTTTTGCGCTAAGATCAGTGATTGGTCGGGTCCGAAGACCGCGACCAATCATCGAATCGTATTGGTGAGGACCGGGCAGCGGCGCTGCCAGTGCGGCTACTTCCGCTGCGAGAACCCGGGACATGAGCGGGCGCTCGCAGCAGAAGTATCCCGACCCGCAGCGCCGCTCCCCGGTCCTCCCTTCCGCATGGATGTCAGCGACGCCGGCGGTCCTTCCGCTGCTGCCGGCCGGGACATGAGCGCCTCGCGCCGCTCATCTCCCGGCTGCATCTCCGTCCCGCAGATGGGTCCGGCGGTCGGGGTCCTCCTGCTGGTACCGGCCGGGAGATGAGCGCCTCGCGGCGCTCATCTCCCGGCTGCAACGCCGCTGAGCTCCGTCCCGCAGAAGAGCCGCTAACGGCCGCCATCTTTTTTCTGAAATCCCGCGGCGCTGATTGGCCGCTGCCGGACCAATGAGCGACGCGGGATTTCCTGGACAGACAGACAGACAGACAGACAGATAGACAGACAGACAGACAGACAGACGGGATAAGACAATTATATAGTAGATACTTCGAAAACTCTTACCAACACTTATCAACCATTTGCAGTCCAAAAAGCCCCTCAGTGGCCAAGAAAGTAAGGAGAAAGTTTGGCCAGTTTTAATGGCCTGTCTCCAATAGGTGGATGTCCCCAGGTAAATATCATTACTGGCAGATAAACCCTTTTACCACTTTGAAAATCTAACACTCAGAGCAGCGATTCATCCGCAAAACAATTTTATATTACATCCATTTATAATCTACATAATAAATTGAGCAACTTTGTTACTAGATAGAATTGCTTGTCTTGCACTGGCCCTGAGTTATACCTTATTCTCTTCCACATCTACATTGATCATTCTTAATTTTACTGCATAGCCTGCTTGTTCAGTGTCTGGACAGCAATTATGCTCTTTACTTTATTTGTATTCTTGGCATCATACAGTCATCTGATGTGTTAGAAGGGGCATCATTAAGTCAGTTATTTGGGGAAATAAAATTCAATGCTGGATCCCTGCGGATCCATTGCCATATGGCACCCCTGGATCCCATTGACGCAAGCCGCTGAGTGGTCTTCGAGGTCTGTATTGTTTGGATGGTAAGGAATAGCGCTGCATGCTGCACCTTTTTTGCCATGAAAAGCAAATGAATGCATAATGGACCTACAGACGGAGGGCCGGAGCACAGAACAGGACCCTACAAAAAGCAGTACAGCAGAACTAAGCTGTAGCTAATCATGTGTCATCCCACACCTTTACATTCAGTAGTAATTCAGTGTGAATGCAGCTTTGAGCTATGATACAAGTACAGAATCATTTTTACAAACTTATGCTACATTTGAAGACGTTCTGAAGATTGATGATCTGGGTAAACGGGTGAAATGGTGTATAAAGGTGAACCTATGCGTCACATGGATCAACAGCTGCAGCTCAATAACTAGCATCTATCTCTAGGCGGACATCTTCAGTGTCACATTGGACTTCCACACTACACTGGGCCTTACTATAATAGCTTTGTACCTGACATCATTACTGATGACTGCACTTTTACTGTGTCGTGTCATAAACAGACTCCCACTGGAGCGAACATGGTCTGCACATAACACAGCTGGCCATGGGAGGAAGCAAAAGAGTATACAGATGTAGCACCCTGAGGACTCGGCTGCTACAGGGGTATTGCACCTCAAACCAGAGGTGTGGTATTCCACTCCCGGGTAAGGATGGAGTGTGGAACTGAGCTAGAAGGCTGCATGCACTACATACATCCCATTTCCGGGGGACAGAACAACGGTACTCCCACCAGTATATGTGCAGGTACGACAGCGTCTGTCCCTGGCTGGAGTGGGAGGGGGGTGGAACATCCCAGTAGTGTAGGGGCAGATAGGGGGAGTAGTCTGGGTAAATGTAGGAGCTCATTGGGTGCTGGTCACCTGAGCTCACACATAGAGGGAGTATATAAGGTGGGCACCATCTTAGGACAGGGTCAGTCAGTCAGTCAGTCAGTGAGTCAGCAGTAACTCCGGGAGAGAAGAAGGAAGAGGGACCCAGAGGCGCAGGACGAGAGGGGACCCCAAGATCCCAGAATAAGGACAAAAGGGTGAAGGGTCGGCAAAAGGGTACCGGATCCCAAGCTGGCGGAGGCCAAAGCAAACCTTAGCCAGGAACCGGAGGTCGTGGGCAAGATTTGCCACGACCCTCACCAAATCCACCAGAATGGCACACCGAGCATAGGGTCAGGGAAGCCAGAGAAGGTTCAACCACCAAGAGACCCGAGGGAGCCGGACATAGGTGGATCCCTGGTGAGAACGGCCAGAGAGAGAGAGAGAAGAAGGGAGCTCAGGACCATACTCAGGAATTGCCCGGGAGTTGACCGAGTCCCGCACCTGGTGGACGCAGCACGGCTTGGGTGGTCACTGCTGTACAGAGTGACCCGAGCAACACCAGTGAGTAAAAACCCTGAAACTGCATTTCATGCCTCTGAGTCTCCTTGCTGCACCTTCACAACCACCATCCTCCACGTCTGACCCCCTGAGGCTATACCCCTCCCGTTGGGGGTTATACTACCACAGCTGCACACACACCACCAGCCTCAGCGGACCATCCTGCAGCGGCGGCCTTTTGACCGCAAATCAACGGGTGGCGTAGTCGACACTAAGAACATCTGCAAGGACTGCCGCACACTGAGTTTGACACCCTGGGCACGGACCGGGTCACAGCCACTCGGAGACTACAACCCCCATCTGATCCGGCTCCGGGTATCCCTAACAACATGGCCCAGGGGGCGCGTCAACTTTGGCGTAGTCGGCAGGATCACGTGCCCGCAACAACCGGGTACTGCGTGCCTGAAGAAAAATTCGCATTTACCTCAAAACGAAGTCTCCCGCCAATTCCAGAGGGTCCCCGCCATCGGACGCCATCTCGGATCAGTTCCCGCCATTTGCCCGTCATCTGCAGTCTTTTCCCGCCATCTGCAGTGTTTCCCGCCACTGGGAAGCGGTTCCCGCCATCTGAGAAGATTTCCCGCCTTGGCAGAGCGGACGCCATTATGGGCGTGCCAGAGGATGGCAAGAGGCCACCTCCCATCGTGGGCCAGGATCGGAAATGGCGCCAAAAGTGGAAACCGCCCCCACCAGCAGAGACTGTGATGATTGATATGTCCATCAGCGTGAGGGAACTGCCACTGGAACTGGCAATCACAAAGTTGCCCCAGGACGACCCCCAATGTGGGCGGATACAGAACAAAAGGAAGAAGATGGGAGCAGCTTGGAGGAGTCCAGAGAGAACACACCCGGAGATGGAGGGAGAGTCAGGCAGCACCGACCCTGTGGTCAGGAGCCTGTTGCAGGCCGCCACTCCAGAAGGCCTGCTGGAGATCCTGGCGCAGCTCCCTGGAGATCGGGAGCGTGCACAGACCGCGCTGGAGGGCCTCGCACGAAGGATGGCCCGGGTGCAGCAGGAAACACTGGCGGAGTGGACCCGAGAGATGGCCCTGCAGGCTGGAGCCTGCCAGCGAAGCATGCCACCCGCAGCGAGGAGCAAGTCCACCTCTGAGGACGGCGAAGGAGGGACGACGGCCGGAGACGACGCCGCGGAGGGAGCCGAAGAGATGAAGGCAGGTAATGGGGACGACAATATCCCGTGCCCAGAAGCCGTAAACCTGCCCCAGCTCCCCGTCGCAGAGCCCGAAGCCCCACTCACCGTTCCCGTAGCCGCTGCGTCATCGCTCCAAGCTAGGCCTCAGGCGGCCGGAGCCACGGCCACGCCCCCTGTGACGTCACGCGCCTCGATCCAGAGCACAGCCAAGCAGGAGACGCCACCGGCCTGGTCGCAAGGCCGAGTGCCCCCGGGCGCCGCAGTGCCAACAGCGCCCTCTACCTCCACTGGGCCACCGGCCTGGTCACTGGGCCAAGTAACCCCGGGCGCCGCCGTCTTCACGGTGCCCTTTACATTCAGGGTGCCCCAGGCCTGGTCGCAAGGCCTGGTGAACCCGGGCGCCGCCACCACAACAGCGCCCTCAACGTCCACAGCGCCACACCTGGGTGAAGACCTATTTGCCCAGCACACATGCCCGGATGGGCAGCCCTTTGTGTTGCCACCGGAGTATTACCATCCCCGACTCCGGAAGGAAAGACCCCTGGATGAGCCCCTGATCCCGGCTCCGGCGCCCGCCAAGATCACCCCACTCTCGTTGGAGGAAGCGCAGTTTGCGTGGGACCCCACCGGAGAAGACCTCATCGGGTTCACCGAGGAGACCCGGGCGGCCGCAGCTGAGCGTGCAGAGTGCTGCCGGCAGCAGTTAGAGGTCTTTGACAGAGAAAGAAGAGAGAGGCGGGTCCGTGAGCAGCGGCTGCAAATAAAAAGTGCAGAGCAGAAGAGCCGGACCAGGAGGAACCCCCGTGCAGCCCACGGTCCACGTGCCACCGGGACTGTAATCAAATTCCAGTTGGAGCACGGGTGGGGTTTCATCCGGGACCACAAGACCCCCGGCGACGTCTTTGTCACCCGCAGAGACGTTGAAAGTCATCTGCCGGAGGGACACAGAGGTCGTGACCTATACCTGGGTGATGAGGTCACCTTCACCCGGCATCAGTGCGCCAAGGGCCCGTATGCCCTGCACGTGCATAGACTTACTGAGAAGGAGCTACGGGGTGAGGAGGATCAAGAGGACCCGGACGGGTCTAAAGATTACCCTCAGCCAAGAGCACACCGCCACTGATGAACTGTAAATAGAATATGTAAATAGTTACCCGTGTGGGTACAAAAACTGCTGCTACCAAAGTGTAGTCCCCGTCGGGACCAGCAAGTGAATGCCCGTGTGTCCCTATCCCTTAACAGGCTGAGGACTGTGAACAGCCATTCCTTTTCCCCACTGACCGAGGACTGAGAGCGGTCATCCTTTCCTAATATCTGGCCGAGGACTGAGAGCGGCCATATTCCCCTTTGTACATAGTTGCGCTTCTTAAAGCGCCCCCTACCGGTTTTATAGGAAACTGTGTTTTTTCTACAAGAGACTGTTGCACTTTACCCGGTCACAAGTAGCACCGTGGCCGGAGAAACGAGAATGTTTAATATGAAAAGTTTTATATGAAAAGTTTTATGATATATATAGTGTTTTATATGGTTATGATGTTTTAAAAAAAAAAAAAAAAAAAAAATTGGATGTTTTTGGATGTTTGTATTCTTTTACAGCCCGAGGACGTGCTGTGATTTACCAGGGGGGAATGTAGCACCCTGAGGACTCGGCTGCTACAGGGGTATTGCACCTCAAACCAGAGGTGTGGTATTCCACTCCCGGGTAAGGATGGAGTGTGGAACTGAGCTAGAAGGCTGCATGCACTACATACATCCCATTTCCGGGGGACAGAACAACGGTACTCCCACCAGTATATGTGCAGGTACGACAGCGTCTGTCCCTGGCTGGAGTGGGAGGGGGGTGGAACATCCCAGTAGTGTAGGGGCAGATAGGGGGAGTAGTCTGGGTAAATGTAGGAGCTCATTGGGTGCTGGTCACCTGAGCTCACACATAGAGGGAGTATATAAGGTGGGCACCATCTTAGGACAGGGTCAGTCAGTCAGTCAGTCAGTGAGTCAGCAGTAACTCCGGGAGAGGAGAAGGAAGAGGGACCCAGAGGCGCAGGACGAGAGGGGACCCCAAGATCCCAGAATAAGGACAAAAGGGTGAAGGGTCGGCAAAAGGGTACCGGATCCCAAGCTGGCGGAGGCCAAAGCAAACCTTAGCCAGGAACCGGAGGTCGTGGGCAAGATTTGCCACGACCCTCACCAAATCCACCAGAATGGCACACCGAGCATAGGGTCAGGGAAGCCAGAGAAGGTTCAACCACCAAGAGACCCGAGGGAGCCGGACATAGGTGGATCCCTGGTGAGAACGGCCAGAGAGAGAGAGAGAAGAAGGGAGCTCAGGACCATACTCAGGAATTGCCCGGGAGTTGACCGAGTCCCGCACCTGGTGGACGCAGCACGGCTTGGGTGGTCACTGCTGTACAGAGTGACCCGAGCAACACCAGTGAGTAAAAACCCTGAAACTGCATTTCATGCCTCTGAGTCTCCTTGCTGCACCTTCACAACCACCATCCTCCACGTCTGACCCCCTGAGGCTATACCCCTCCCGTTGGGGGTTATACTACCACAGCTGCACACACACCACCAGCCTCAGCGGACCATCCTGCAGCGGCGGCCTTTTGACCGCAAATCAACGGGTGGCGTAGTCGACACTAAGAACATCTGCAAGGACTGCCGCACACTGAGTTTGACACCCTGGGCACGGACCGGGTCACAGCCACTCGGAGACTACAACCCCCATCTGATCCGGCTCCGGGTATCCCTAACAACATGGCCCAGGGGGCGCGTCACAGACAGGACACCACAGGATGGCAGCTGATTCTGTGAGGTAAAACATTTCCCTGCCTGTTTAAAAACTTGTTTTACCTCACATAAAGAATCGGCTGTGATCCCCGGCTGTAATGTCTGTATACTCTCTTGCATCCTCCCCGTCCAGGAGATGAGGTATGTTCAGACCATGTTCCTGTATGGTCAGACATTACACAGTACACAGCAGGGGCATATTTCTAAGATTATCTCAGCACAGGAACATTTTATTTAAACACATCCAATTGTGGAACTTATTATTATTCCAAGATCTATTGATTAAAATGAATTTTGTTTGTGGGAAAATCCCTTTAAATAATTGAAAGAGGGTTACAATTGCTCCTTTGAAACTTGATGCAGGTAATCTTATATGAGAGTAATGGCGTATTCACACATCTGTGTGTCATAGATCGTGATGCACAAGCTGTTTGCGAGTCTCCTGCCCCGAACTTTGACAGCCTCATATACGTCTATTAGGCCACATTGGCAGAAATGGAAGCTGGCACGTTTAGGTGGGCTGCACTGTGGGAATGAAGAGCCTTGGGATTCCCAAACGTTTTTTATTAATATCAATGCGTTTCTGCAATGGACCAGGGCCTTTCTCAAGGTATAAAAAAAAACAAGCTCTTCACTCCCGCAGCACAGCCCACCTAAATGTGCCAGCTTCCATTTTTGCCATTCCACCTCTTGAAGAACCTTTCCTCCAGCCACAGGGCAGCAGCGGCTTTCTACACCATTATAGCTGTGGTGACTGCACACAACACCTCTAGGTGAGCGCTGCCATCAATTATCCCGACCCCTTATCAGACGCTATTGCCCTATTTTGTGTGCGCTCCTGTCCTTCTCCACAGCGTCTCTATTAGGCACCTTCACACGTTCAGTAAGTTTCATCAGTGACGTGTTTCTATTATACTTTTCCTCTAATTGTTCCACTCCTGGTTTTGGCTTCCTAATACTGAGGTAAAATACTGACCAAATTACTGAATGTATGAACATGGCCTTAAGCTCTTAAGTTCAGGTCAAGAGGCCAGCAACTAATCTTAGAATCATTTTGTGCTCAGACCATGACACGCCTTAATGTGTAGAGTCACTTTCATCTTACAACTAAATAAAAACTACGTATTGTTTTAAAGGGGTATGCTACCACTTATCAATTAGGAGAAGGCATCAATATAAGTCAGTAGTATCAGATTGATAGGTGTCCAAATCCTAACACCACCAATCAGCTGTTACCAGCTCCAGCATGGAATCAATGGGGTGGCAGAGTGTTGGAACTCTACCAATCTGATCTTGGTGGTCCATCCTAAGTATAAGTGATCAATATCATAACAGTGAACACCCCTTTTAACTTTTTTTTGCAAATACTTGCTTCTCTCATCCTGAAATGCAGCATGTTTTTGGATCAAATCACATGTGGCATTTTTGTTGCATACATTTTTTCGACTAAAATTCAATTCTTACATTTAAAGGGGTTGTCTTATCCTAAAGAGGACCTGTCACCAAATTTTTCATGTTTTTTTTTTCTATTTTATCTTTCATTTGCGGAGATATTAGCAATGAAAGTATTTGGCACCTAATGAGTTAAAAAAAATTAAGTCCAAGTAGATGTTATCAGAGTTTTCACTGGGGGTGCGAAATTCTTCTCCCTGCATGATGCTGACCAATTATAAGCAGACGACAACACTGAAAAGAAAGATGATCACATCCCCACCATAGCTTAGAGCAGATTTCTCAGTGTCTGAGATGTAAGGATACAGACCTGGTCTCCTGGGCTAACCTCCTTCATGAGTAGAGCACACAACTGACTAATACCTTTCAGTTAAGGTCTCTATGGGTGAAGGGGCATCACAAGAGAGTTTAGTTGTGCAACATTACAAACCTTTCTAACAGCTCTCCTCCTCTTATGGCACTCTCACCTCTGCTGTACTGCGCCTCTCTCATACTACCTGTCCATAAATGAGAGCACAGCGTCAGTATCACACTTAGATCCGTTGTGCTCAACTTGTACTGATTCTGCAGTGAGATTAGAGGAGACTGTCATTACATTTCACCATAGAAGTAACCCAGAACACACTGCTCCTGTGTGAGGTGTAATAACAGCCTAATATCACTGCAGAGAGAATACAAGTTGCTTGAGTACAAAAGACATAAGTGTGATACTGACACACTCCATAATCAGGAGAGTCAATAAAAGGGTTTGTAATGTGACACAGAGAAACTCAGCTGTGTGGCTCCTTCCTTGTCTAAGAGCTGTTATCTCTGCTTTCTAATCATGCAGAAGGTTAGACCAGGAGATCAGGACTCGCCATCATTATACATCTTAGGCTAGGTTCCCACGATGAGCTTTTGGTGAGTTTTTTGATGTTGCAGAATTTCTGCACCCATTAAGATAGGTTACTTGCATTATTTCTAAAATATGCAGCGTAAAAACTCACTAAAAACTCATTGTGAGAACGTAGCTTTATACCCTAAGAAACCCGCTTTGAGCTATGGTGGGGGCGTGTTCTTCTTTTCTTTGAGTGTTGCTGCTTGCTTATGATTGGTCAGCATCATACAGGAGAAATCTGCAGCATATTTAAGGATTTCTCACAAGCCTCAATGCAAAAAGGTAAATAAAATTACCAAAATTTCCACAACAAAAGTGTAGCTATACCTACAGCGTATTCACACCCAGACTATAAGATTATGGCCTGTCTCTGGGTGTTTTTTTTTTTTACACAGTAGTCAGAACCTGCAAAATTGTGGTGCTGTGCATTACATGAGCTATACTAAGGGAGTGCCTGTTAGCATAGAGCTAATACGTCCATATATCGACCAGCAGAAATTGTAAAAGAAGAACTATAGAAGGATAGACTATAGTGGATCATTCCGGATTGGTACAACATAAGTAGCCAAAAGGCTTCACCCCGGTATTCCATGGTATGTGCTTCTTATAAAGTGAAATCTCTCCATAGACCGCCTCTGTGAAGACCACCCCCTTATCCAGATGATAGATTTTCAGTTCCACCATATATAATGCATACTGGCCATTTTTTTTTTTTCAGAAAATCACCAATTTTGGGTCGTCAGCTGTACAAGAAGAAATGCTTTAAACCAGTGCTGGCGAACCTATGGCACGCATGCAGAGGGGGCAGGCAGAGCCCTCCTGGTGGGCACGCGCGCCATGGCCGCAGCATTAGCGCTACTGGATCGGGCCCGGCGGGGGAGAACTCTGAGCCCGCTGAGTGCCGACACCAGCTTCGCTACTGCAACTAGATGTGCGTTCTCTCTCGGACGGAAACACATCGAGCTGAAGTGTATTGCAGCGCACGAACTTGCCAGACCCGTGCGCTGCAATACACGCTGCCGGTCAATCAGAGGCCAGCGGCTGCTGGCCTCTGAGGCCGGCCGACGTCATGCTGGCCTCTGATTGACCGAAAGCCGCTAGCCTCTGATTGGCCGGCCAACGTCATGCTGGTCTCTGATTGGCCAGAAGCCGCAGGTCTCTGTTGGCCAGCCGACGTCATGCTGGCTTCTGATTGGCCGGAAGCCGCTGGCCTCTGATTGGCCGTCAGCCGCTGGCCTCTAATTGGCCGGCCGACGTCATGCTCGCCTCTAATTGGCCGGAAGCCACTGGCCTCTGATTGGCTGGCCGACGTCTTGCTGGCCTCTGATTGCCAGGCAGCCGCTGGCCTCTGATTGACCGGCTGATGTCATGCTGGCCTCTGATTGGCCGGCAGCCCCAGGCCTCTGATTGGCTGGCCGACGTCATTCTGGGTTCTGATTGGCTGGAAGCCGCTGGCCTCTGATTGGCCGTCCGACGTCATGCTGGTCTCTGATTGGCCGGAAGCCGCTGGCCTCTGATTGGCCGGCAGCCGCTGGCCTCTAATTGGCCGGCCGACGTCATGTTGGCCTCTGATTGGTCGGCAGCCGCTGATTGGCCGGCCGAAGTCAAGCTCGCCTCTGATTGGCCGGCAGCCGCTGGCCTCTCATTGGCCGGCCGCCGCTGGCTTCTGATTATCCAGCCGCCGCTGGCCTCTGATTGGCCAGCAGCATGTATTGCAGCGCACGATGCAGTACCTCTGTGGCGACCGAACCCTCAGGGGCGCCACGCATGCACCCCACATACGTGAACTCCTTAAGCAGCTTCTAAATTTATGGAGCAGAACTGTAGAAGAGCATCAACCGAACATCAGGACCAATATCTGCTCCTTTGTGTAAGGATGAACAGGAGGACTGCAAAGGCCCTACAACATAACCAGAAGCACGTTACACCCAAAATTGTCAGAAGCAGACTCCATGATGGCGGTATGAGGGCCCGACGTCCTGTAATAGGACCTTACTCACAGCTCAGCACCTTGCATCTCAATTGGCATACACCTGAGAACACCAGAATTATCAGGTCCTACGTTCTCTGTACAGGTGACAGCAGGTTCACATTGAGCAAGTGATAGATGTGAAAGTCTGGAGACGCCGTGGTGAATGTTATTCAGTCTGCACCGCCACCCAGCATGATGGGCACCATGTGATAGCCAACGGCAACCTGACTGCTGTTAGGTACACGGATGAAATCCTTAGAGCCAATGTCAGAACTTACCGTGGTGCAGTGGACCCTTGGTTCCTCCTAGTGCAGGACAATACCCTTCCTCATGTGCCATACTGGGAAGGCAGTTCCTGGATGATGAAAACATTGATGAGCTCACTTTCCCCAGACCCAGGTGCAAACCTGGTACAACTTGTGTAGCTACACAGGGGTCCAAAAGGTAAGAGTGGCCACTACCACTTCCAAAACAGGTGGAATTGTCTGTGTCCACTCATGCCCAGACCTGAATCCAATTGTGAATCTTTAAATCATTATGTATCAATGCATCCAATGCCGGGGTCTGGGAGGCTGTGGTTGGTGTTACCGAAAAGGATGATTGCAACAGACTTCATGGATGGGCGGCTTATGACTGGTAGTGAACAGAAGGGCGGCTATATTAAAGGGGCCAGAGCCGTACTTATAAGCAGAGGCCCACATGACGGTGATTGGGCCAGGAGAGGAAAATAAAGTTTGAATAGGGTCTATGGGATTGGATCAATAGGGAGTGGGAGGGGATAGTAAAAGGGGGTATAAAAGGAAAGTGTGGGAAAAGGGGCCATTCCTGTGGGGAGAGCAATGGGAAAAGTCTCACCTGCACACCCTCTTTTTTCAGGGAATTTAGAGATGTCTAATGGAAATATATACAGTACAGACCAAAAGTTTGGACACACCTTCTCATTTAAAGATTTTACTGTATTTTCATGACGATGAAAATTGTACATTCACACTGAAGACATCAAAACTATGAAATAACACATGTGGAATTATATACTTAACAAAAAAGTGTGAAACAACTGAAAATATGTCTTATATTCTAGGTTCTTCAAAGTAGCCACCTTTTGCTTTGATGACTGCTTTGCATACTCTTGGCATTCTCTTGATGAGCTTCAAGAGGTAGTCACCGGAAATGGTTTTCACTTCACAGATGTCCCCTGTCAGGTTTAATAAGTGGGATTTCTTGCCTTGTAAATGGGGTTGGGACCATCAGTTGTGTTGTGCAGAAGTCAGGTGGAGACACAGCTGATAGTCCTACTGAATAGACTGTAAGAATTTGTATTATGGCAAGAAAAAAGCAGCTAAGTTAAGAAAAACGAGTGGCCATCATTACTTTAAGAAATGAAGGTCAGTCAGTGCGAAAAATTGGGAAAACTTTGAAAGTGTCCTCAAGTGCAGTTGCAATAACCATCAAGCGCTACAAAGAAACTGGCTCACATGAGGACCGCCCCAGGAAAGGAAGACCAAGAGTCACCTCTGCTTCTGAGGATAAGTTTATCCGAGTCACCAGCCTCAGAAATCTCAGGTTAACAGCAGCTCAGATTAGAGACCAGGTCAATGCCATACAGAGTTCTAGCAGCAGACACATCTCTACAACAACTGTTAAGAGGAGACTTTGTACAGCAGGCCTTCATGGTAAAATAGCTGCTAGGAAACCACTGCTAAGGACAGGCAACAAGCAGAAGAGACTTGTTTGGGCTAAAGAACACAAGGAATGGACATTAGACCAGTGGAAAGGTGAACGGATGGACTCTACATGCCTGGTTCCCACCGTGAAGCATGGAGGAGGAGGTGTGATGGTGTGGGGGTGCTTTGTTGGTGACACTGTTGGGGATTTATTCAAAATTGAAGGCATACTGAAACAGCATGGCTACCACAGCGTCTTGCAGCGGCATGCTATTCCATCCGGTTTGCGTTTAGTTGGACCATCATTTATTTTTCAACAGGACAATGACCCCAAACACACCTCCAGGCTGTGTAAGGGCTATTTGACCAAGAAGGAGAGTGATGGGGTGCTCCGCAGTCACCAGGCCTGTACCCAATCGAGATGATTTGGGGTGAGCTGGACCGCAGAGTGAAGGCAAAAGGGCCAACAAGTGCTAAGCATCTCTGGGATCTCCTTCAAGATTGTTGGAAGACTATTTCCGGTGAGTACCTCTTGAAGCTCATCAAGAGAATGCCAAGAGTGTGCAAAGCAGTCATCAAAGCAAAAGGTGGCTACTTTGAAGAACCTCGAATATAAGACATATTTTCAGTTGTTTCACACTTTTTTGTTAAGTATATAATTCCACATGTGTTAATTCATAGTTTTGATGCCTTCAGTGTGAATGTACAATTTTCATAGTCATGAAAATACAGAAAAATCTTTAAATGAGAAGGTGTGTCCAAACTTTTGGTCTGTACTGTATATTGTTATGTTTTATGGCTCGGGCTTATGATGAAGGTTATAAATTTTTACTGTGAGTCACAGTGGCTGGGGCAGTAGGGGGTGTCTTTGGGGTTGGTGGAATTTTTTATGGGTGGGAATTTACAGAGATGGTTCCCTTCAGGATGGAATTACTAATTGGCTGATCTGGCACTTAGTGGGGCTCTGGACTGGGGTGTACTCTTGGAGCCAGTGGTGGTGTTTCCTTTACCACTGATTGTGGTGTGGTGCCCTTGAGCTTGGGGTTACGGCTGAGGGTAAAATAATTCTATGGAAAAATGCTTTGTTCTACATGTGCCGGATCTTGTAGCCCCAAGGACCTCCGCCAATTCTTTCATTGGTTATTGTTGTTTGTCAATAAATGGCCGATATGGCAAATTATATCCAAAAAAGAAAGTCTCCTGTGTATCATTTATTATAAGTTAAGTGGTATGAGACACTGCTTGGGGAGAAAGAAAATAATTAATATGAGGGATGGTTTCAGGAGAACGATTTGTGCCATACACCGTCATGATCACAGATATATTTTCTTAAATGTCAGAAATGTATTTTTTAATATTTTGATTTCTTTGATTAACAGTTCTGCACACAGAGATATTCCCCTAAGGCCACATTCACACATTCAGTATTTGGTCAGTATTTTACATCAGTATTTGTAAGTTAAAACCAGGAGTGGGTGATAAATACAGAAGTAGTCACGTGTTTCTATTATACTTTAACTCTGATTCTTCCACTCCTGGTTTTGGCTTACAGATACTGATGCAAAATACTGACCAAATACCGAATGTGTGAATGTGGCCTAAGAAAGACAAAACCTCACTTTTATTTTTGCAAATATTCAGGTTTCGGATTTTATTAACCTTTATGATTAACCAGCAGCACTGTAGTTGTTCAATAATAAAATTAATCATTAAAAATACAAAATGTGCACCCCGTGTATATCTGTATATTGTATGTATACATCTGCAAAAGTTTGGTTCCCCATCCTTCAAATTTGATATCTATCTATCTATCTATCTATCTATCTATCTATCTATCTATCTATCTATCTATCTATCTATCTATCATTGTGACATTAGAATAAAAATGATGTCACAAGTGATGTGATGACATCACTGCATTCTATATCCCAGTGTTCCGTCCTAAGGGAAACCACTGCCTTACAGACTCCCAAGGGTGAGGCAGCCCCTTTTGTTTTTCGTGACAAACGAAGCAAAAATTGATTTTAAAATGGATAAAGAGAGAAGAAGAGCCCAAAGAGATCGGGTTCTCAGAGAGAAGAGAGGAATAAATGAAGAGCAGGTACTATTGTTCGCTTTAGGGCGAAAAGACTTTATACTACCGGACATTGACACTGACGCCTCAAAAAAGGCGTCCAAAAGTAAAATTCTAGACAAAATGAGAAAGACCAAAAGACATGAGATCCTTACAGAGAGAAGGAAAATGGAGACCCTCACGGAGTCTCACTCTGCAGCCTCCGCTGAGCTTCAGAAGGCCATTCTTATCTCCTTGAAAAAACTCGGAGATCTGGTCCCTGAAATACGGAGGAGAAACAAAGAAGCCATCCTCAATAAGAGGAGAAACATCAGCGCAGAGTTAGAGCTGGAAGAGGTTCTCCAAGAGACACCAAGACAAGTGACATCCTCCAGATCTGAAAGTCTGGAGGCACCGAAACTACAAAGAGCGGCAGCCCAGAAGAGGATCAGGAACAGCAGAGACTGGGTTGTCCAATGTAGAAGACGTCTCATCTATGCCAACCCCATTATAAATGGGAATGGAGCATTGCGGAGGTCGAGGTCATCAGCTGAAAACATCTCCATCCCAGAGAACAAACAGCTGAGTGTTTCTCCACCAAACACATCACTGGATACAGATGGACCAGGTAAGATGGATCTGCTCAGTGTAATAAGACTGGGGGTGAGGAGGATTATACTCCTAATATTATGTACTGGCATCAATTATCAAAAGTGCAGAAAAACTGTCCTTGTTGCCCATAGCAACCAATCACAATGCAGCTTTCATTGTTCCATAGAATGTTAAGAGATGGAATCTATGCTGTGATTCGTTGCTATGGGCAACAGGGACAGTTTTATTATTGGACAGTTTTGATAAATGAGAGCCCAAATATTAGACATTTCCTGCTCATTTACATAATTGTATTTAAAATTATAATATTTTCTTTTAGCTATATTTGTTAACCCCTTCTTGACCGGGTAACATTTCGTTGTTTTTTCCTTCCTCCTTCGAAAACCCATAACTATTTATTTTTTAATTTGTCTCCCAATGTAGCTGTATGCGGACTTGATTTTTTAGTGGACCGAGCTGTAGTTTTGAACATTATTTATTTTAGTATTCAATGTTCTGGAAAATGGGGAAAAAGATTCAAAATGTGGTAAAATTGTGGAAAAAAAGTGATTCCGCCATTGTTTTTTTTCTAGATGTTCATTGAGTGGTAAAAATGACCTGACAAAATGATTCTCCATGTCAGTTACAACTATGATAATGCTGAACAGGCATAGGGGTTATAATTCACTGAACTGGTAGAAGAAAATTAGGAATTTTATAAAAAATAAATTGGTTTGTGTCCCTATATTCTGAGACATTATATCTTTTGGATTTTGATAGCTGGATGGAGCTGTGCGAGGACTTGATTTGTTTTTTTTTGCGTGACAAGTTATAGCTTTTATAGATAACTTTCTCGGGTAGACAAGACATTGTGATTTCTTTTATTACAATTTATTAGATGTATACTGCGCCCTCACAAAAACCCTATTCTGGTCTTTACATTTATTTTCTCCTTTCAGTGTTTACTGTTTGGGTTAATTAATGTTCCGGATGTGGTTATACTAGATATTCAAATTATTACTATTATTATTATTATTAATGGGGAAGTATTTTTTTTACATTTTATTATTTTTTTAACTTTTTTTTGTTACTCCATTTCTTTAGTCTCCTTTGGGGACTTGAACCTGCGATTTTCTGATCGCTTCTACTAGACACTGTGACAGAACTGTATATAGCTAAATTAACATTCTCATATGAAATTAAGCCAGGCTGGTCTTAACAGGAGGAGGAAAAGACAGGGGCTTTCAGCAGGCTGAGGTAGTCATTTCCAATAATGTGTTCACTAAGGGGTTCAAATTTTTTATATCATCTCAGCAGATGGAATCGATAAGGCGCCCTACGACACAACGGACATGCCGGCACAAGGCCTTGATGATGCCAGTTTCCAGATTTCTGACCAAAGAGAACTGGTCCACACAGTCCAACCTATAGACTTTTCCAATCTCGAGTTCTGGAAAGTTCTTGGAAAAGGAAACTATGGAAAAGTAAGTGTCAATTTATATTTGTCCGTGTTCCCCAATGTATCCTGCACCAGATACACAGGAGAGATGTACATATTCATTACAGGATGCTCATATGTAATGATAATTGGGATAAACTAGTGAACTACTACACAGTAGTAGATGAGAGTTTGGTCTGATCTGTTGTGATTTTTCTCCAGGTTGTCTTGGCATCAGATCCAGTCAGTGAAGGACTGCTGGCCATCAAAATCATGGACAAAAGTTCTTGTGAGGACTTAATCTCTACAGAGCTAGAAGTCCTGAGAATGGCTGCCGGATGCCCCTACCTAATGACTATGCGGGCGTTTAGGGAAACACCTACGGAGTATGAAATAGCCATGGACTATATGGTCGGCGGAGACCTGTTTGGCCACATGAAAGATTCAATGATGTTTAACACAAAGACAATAAGGTAAATGTCTTGTACTGAATGTTAGTAATCCGCTGCCGGCACATTGTAGTCTTAGATCAATGGACAACGACAACAGGAGAAACTAATGATGTGAAAAGGACACGTGTGTGATCTCCTCATGTTCTCTGTATGATTGTGCATGTAACCACTGATCCATCCTTTCTACTCCACAGACTCTTTGCGGCAGAGATGGTGTGCGGACTCCAGTTCCTGCATGAATGCGGCGTCATACATAGGTAATCATTTCACCTTCATAAATCTGTCACCTGTGACTCTTTGTTGTCTCCTTACATATCTATTGTAGAAAGTTCTTTCCATGAATTGTCCTCACAATCAGTATCTGATCCTTCTCCCTGCAGTGACCTGAAGCCAGAGAACATCCTCCTTCAAGACACCGGACACATCAAAATCTCAGACTTTGGCTTAGCAGCCATGAATGTATTTGAGGGTGACATAGTGGAATATACTGCTGGCACTAAGGGTTACATAGCGCCCGAGGTATGAACATCTCTGTGTGATTGATGTCGATAGTAGGATTGAGGGATAATCTGATCCCAATGTATTCTGCTCATATCTAATCACAGACAGGTCCTCATAGTCTCTGTGTGTAAATCCCCTTCCCGGTATATTCAGATTCTCTCCAATCTCATGTTCCCATAGGTAATGGACGGTGAAGGATACAACCATCTGGCAGACTCCTTTTCCTTTGGCGTCATCTTATATATGATGACTGTAGGTGACTGGCCATTCTATACCAGAGGCACAATGGACGAATACCACCAGTCTCTGTATGACGACATCCCTTCTTTTCCACCTGGGATCTGCTGTCATACCATGGATATCATAAAACGGGTGAGTAAGATCAGATGGACAATGATAATGGGGGATTACAAGAAGATATAGAAGATAAGATATGTACAGTCCATAGACATTGTGTAATAATTTATCAGTAATAATACATAATATAATGACTAATGCTTTGTTTTCATTTTCTAGCTTCTCTGCAAAACTCCATCTGCCCGATCTGCCATTACATCGTCCATCAGATCACATCCGTTTTTCTATTCTATAGACTGGAGCGATGTGGAGTCCCGCAGATCCGACCCACCATTCCCATATTACTATGTAAGTACAGCACATACAGACATCCAAAGTGTTATCACTACCCAGTAACACACTTACCCACTATACACCTTATCGCTATATCCCCCTAGTACTGTATATGCTGTATGTGAGGGGCTGATTCTCAGACGTGTATATTTCTCTTCTTCCAGCAGGAGTATTAGGCTGATAAAAATCAGCCCCATTCCAGTAACATCCAGGAATGAAGATTTACATTAATCGGATGAGACAATTACACTGGACTTTCTTATTTACCGGACTGTGACAAACCTACCGAGCTTCCACCACATAACATCCAAGTAGATTTGAGACCACACATCCAGGGATTTATTCCGATCGCCATATTTGGGGTCAGGAAGGAATTTTTTCCCTTGATATGAGGATGATCCAACAACGAGTCCTCAGGGTTATTTTTCGCCTTCCTCTGGATCAACATAGCAAGTAATTAAGGGCTGAAATTGAAGGATTTCTTTCAGCCATACTTGTTATGTCACCATCTGGACGACTCATCTACAATGTGGTGGTAAGGAGACGACTACAAGATATGGACATAAAGAAGGAAGCGGCTGCTCCTTCTCCTACTTGGCCATGTACAGACAGAAGGAAGCGGCTGCTCCTTCCTCTACCAGGCCATGGTCAGACAGAAGGAAGCGGCTGCTCCTTCTCCTACTTGGCCATGTACAGACAAAGGAGGCGGCTGCTCCTTCTCCTACTTGGTCTTGTGCAGAAAGAAGGAAGCGGCTGCTCCTTCATCTACCAGGCCATGGTCAGACAGAAGGAAGCGGCTGCTCCTTCCTCTACCAGGCCATGGTCAGACAGAAGGAAGCGGCTGCTCCTTCCTCTACCAGGCCATGGTCAGACAGAAGGAAGCGGCTGCTCCTTCACCTTCCTGACCATGGTCAGACAGAAGGCCATATGGCTAATCGCGATGCTGAAGGAATCCAGGAAAACTCCAACTATACAGATCACAAGTCACACATTCCTGCTCTTCTCCTCTCTCATGTGTGATCCAGACCTGGATGTCCAAAAGCGGCAGAAGTGTAAGCCGAGGCCTGAGGAGCGGAATCATCATCATCTGCTCCTTTCCACAGAAAGTGACTATATCTACACACTTTCTTTTTATATATTTGCATAATATTAACAACTTTTATGCATAAAAATAAATATATAAAACATCTATGTTGCTTTTGGTTATATTACAGACATGCTTTTTGGTATTTTTATTAATATCATGATAAGGTTTTTTGCTGCCTTAGGCAGATGACGCAAATGGCTTCCCCCCCAAGAAAAGGAATAGGTGAGACTCTATGGTAACTGGACCTCTAACTTCCTCGTCTGATCCATCAGGTAACAAGCTCTGATGACCACTTCCTTTACAATGTCAGACCCAAGAATAGTCATGGAAACTAATATAGCTTAATTATAATGGGGGCCGTTTGGTTTCAATTAATGAGATACAATAGATGCAGCTTGTAACAAAACCGATGGTTGTTCTACTGCCGTATTCCTGTGTGGCGCCATCCTCTAACAGGGGGCAGACTGTCCATAGCCTACGTATTGCGGGAATTACCGCCAGAACATCAACCTGATTACAGCTCCTCTGCTCCTGTCCTGGGGGCAGCGTTCACATTGTCTTAAAGACACAAATGCATTTCAATGCAGAGAGGGAATGAGAACAGGGGCGCAGGCGTTGAGCGGTGTTAGTGACCCACTGACTCCGCTCACCTTTGTTCCTGTGTACTGGCTGTCAGCATGCTGAATGTTTGCGGCAGGAGGAAGGTGCCAGTTGACTGCAGGCGTTCAATAATGACAATTTTTTTTCTTAAACTGCTCCCACCTCAGAGAGGTAGCGCCCTAGGCGGGTGCCTACCCCTTGTCCCGGGCCTGCACTGGTGGTTCAGTTTGGATCCTCTTGCAGGAATAGTGCCATACACTATTGCAGTCAGTACAATGGAAATCATTGACTTGTCAAATTTAAAGGCTTTTTTGTGCAGAAGAGAAAAAATAAAAATGTGATTAAAGCAATGCTCCTTTGCTCATAGGGGAAATCAGTTTTATCAATCGCTTTGTTGGGGAGCTGTCCACTCCATTTTGGTCTTTCGGTCGTCCCACGTTACTTCTGACTCTCAGAATCCTACAGGATCTTATACACGATGTGGAAGACAATTTCTCTATATAATGAGCCTTGATGTGACTCTCATAGGAATGCAAAGTGAGATTCATTCACCTCTACATCACTAGTCAGAGCTGTAGACACCAGGTTAATTTAATGAAATATCAGACCACCACTTTCAGGCCATATTCACACGTTCAATATTTGGTCAGTATTTTACCTCAGTATTTCTAAGCCCAAACCAGGTGAGGAACAATCAGAGGAAAAGTATAATAGAAACACGTCACCACTTCTGCATTTATCACCCACTCCTGGTTTTGCCTTACACATACTGATGTAAAATACTGACCAAATACTGAATGTGTGAACGTGGCATGACATTTATTGCACTAGTCCATGTGCCGTCTGTTTTTTAATAACAGTTCCATGTCTAATCCGTGAGACTCAGAGCAGGTTCTATTCTCATTCATTTTGCAGATCAGACTCAGCCATTAAAGTCTAAGGAAATCCATGTACAACGGATGAAGCACTGAAGACTTTTCTTTTCCTTTAGTGCTCCATCAGTTGTTTCATCCATTTTTAATAGATCCATTAATAGTCAATGGATAAATAAAAGTTCAGACAGTCTACCTGCTTCAGTTTTTACAAATGTATGAGGAAAAAATATATCTATACAACACGGATATAAAATGGAGACAATACGGAGACACATGGGAGAAAAAGGTTCTGTTTTACAAGGATATAGAAATAGACAAGGATTTGTGAATGTAGCGTCCTCTGAAGAATAGGTAAAATCCATCAAGCTAAAGACAAGACAGACTGATAACTCAGTGAGGAATACAATAGAAGCTGCCTATTGAAGTCTATGGAGAGGCTCCGGACATCACTAGGTAGGCTTCATTTCTACACATGAGCTTGATGCATCATCCATTACTTTTTCTGTACATTTATTAGCATTTGTTATGTTTGTAGCATGGTATTCTACAGTTAGCATTACTAGTCGTATATGCCTTTATATATGACGCGCCCCCTGGGCCGTGTGTGTGGGAATACCCGGAGCCGGGTCTCTGTGTGATGTCAGGGGTTGTAGTCTCCGTGGCGGCGACCCGGTCCCGTGGCTCAGGGTGGTCAAACCAGTGGCGGATCTGTTTACTTGGTTTTTAATGTTGAAATGTCCGACTACGCCACCCGTGGATTGCGGTCACTGAGAACCGCCGCTGCGGGGCAGACCGCTGAGGCTGATGTTGTGTGCGCAGCAGGGGGTAGTATAACTCCCCACGGGAGGAGTATAGCCTCAGGGCAGCATGTGTAGATGGTGAGGGTTGTGGTGCATAGGCGCAGCAGAAATGACTCAAAGTCCGTGCTGTGCAGTTCAGGGTCTTTACTGTTGGTGATGAAGGAGACCCTGCTGGGAGTACTGGCTAACATTAGAGGTCTGGTCAGTCTGTGAGCGAATAAGAATCCCCCTGGCCAGGTGGAGGTGTAGGCTTTCCCATCTGACTGCACTCTTCCTGGCTACCTTGCTGTAGTCGTGTAGTAGCCCACATCCCTGAGTGTACCGTGTGGTGCTCACCCGTATGGCTGGTGACTTGCGGCCTTTGGTTCCTTCCGCTCCTCGATGGCGGTGCCGGTCCCTTGCGTGTGACTGAGCCTCCGGGCTTTCTACGGCCAGAGGACCTGAAATCCCCTGCCAGGTGGTTACTGCTGCTGGATGTGAATATCCTCACAGCCTCGGACTCCGGTGTCAGGTTCTCTGCGTCTTCTGCCAGGACGAGCTCTGCTGCTCCAGTCCCTGGCTCTCAGCTCCTGTCTCCTACAGGGCTCCTTGCTGCTCTATCCCTCTCTCTGGAACTAACTAACTAACCTCGCCCCAGATCCAGTTTATAAAGGGCAGGTTCCTCCCCTCCCTGGACTGGGGCAGGAGGCGTTGCATGCAAATGTGCTCCTGACCAGGAAAACCCATGATCGCTCTCAGACATGGTATTTCTACCACTGTGGCAACCAGACCCCCTGGGGTGCCACATTCCCCCCTAGTAAACTTTAGTACTCCGGGACTAAACACCTTTTTTTTTTGAAAACACACATAACAGGGTATAAACAATAACACAACAATATATGTACAAGGAGTTCAGTCTTGATAGGTCACGGCGCTTCCGTAACCAGGTGTCCATGTCACCCAAGATGCATTTTGAGGGATCCGTCCCAAACCCTCCACGTAGGCCCTGGGGTGGCTACAGGGCATCGATGATCCGGTGTTGGACCACGTCTTCAGCCACCTCCACGGGTTTTTGTTCTGTGGTCTGGCACAAAAGGGGCACTTAACAGGTGCAACTATTTACAAGGTACAGTTCCGGTTATTCATTGTCCATAACCTGTCCGTCCATAGACCCTGTCGGGTAACTTGAGAAACATAATCAGTATTCAGGTAACAAACATAAAACATTACAACATTTGCAATATACAGGTATATATCATTTCTCCTAGATTCTCCAGCGAGCTGGCTTCTGACCTCTAGTGCTCCTTGTGGACCTACGTAACACACTATCTGGTGGTGTTCTTTCTGGGTCCCCTGTTTCCACCCCTTATGTAGTGGGCTCGCTAGTGTCTGCAGTACAGGTGTTTGGAGATGTTAGGGTCGGTTGGGCAGCTTTCTGCGTACTCTTTGGCTTACCACGGGCACGGCAGGCTCACTACTAGCAGAGGGTTGATTCTCCTGGGCTGCTGGTATGGAATTCTCTGCCTCCGGGGCCGGTTGCTCTTCCAACACTACTTGCTCTTCTGTAGGCCCTTGAGGGGCTGGCTGGAGAAAGGTAAGGACGGGTACCACAATAGCGTTGTTAATTTGTGTCCAGTACCGGGGAAATTCTCCGAGTACTGTACTGACCAATTCTTCCCTTTCCTCTGCGGGTTGAGGGCTATCTTAGTCTTATTCAGTGCTTTGCAGCTGCTCGGGACACTTCTTCAGGTGGTCTCTAGAGACAGTGGCTGTGTTCTCTCCTCCATCCTTACTGATAACGCATACTTTCGGGTTTTCATGACTTGAGGGCAGTACTGTGTACGAGTCTTTCTCCCACTGGTCATCCAACTTATGGAGCCGCCTCTTCCTCTTCAAGACCTGCTCTCCAGGTGCCAGGGGAACAGAGGGAGCATGCTGGTTGTAAGTCCTCTCTTGCCTTTCTCTTGCTTGAGACAAACTTCTCTCAACACTCTCCTGCACTTTCCGGTACTGCTGCTGCCATTCTGTATCCCAGTCTGCCTCTGGCGAGGTGTCCTCGGGTCTCAGAACTCCCATATCCAGGTCAATAGGCAGCTTACCAGGTCTTGCTCTCATTAGGTAAGCCGGGGTGCAGTTGGTGGAATTTACTGGGATGTGGTTATACAAGTCCACCAGATCAGGCAGTTTTTCAGGCCACAGACTGCATTCTTCCAGGGGCAACATTTTCAGCAAGTCTATCACCACCTGGTTCATCTTCTCGCACAATTCGTTGGTTTGGGGGTGATAGGGCATTGTCCTTATCTTCTTGCAGCCATAGAGGTTGCAGAACTCCTGGAAGACCTCCGCTTCGAAGGCTGGACCTTGGTCAGTCAACACTTGCTCCGGATACCCGTGTGGATGGCAGAAGTGCTGCTGGAAGGCTCTAGCTGCTGTCTGAGCTGTTAAGTCCTTGACAGGGACCACCACCAGGAACTGGGAGTAGTGGTCTACGATGGTGAGGGCGTAGACGTACCCGGACCTACTTGGAGCCAGCTTCACATGGTCCAGGGCTACCAGTTCTAGTGGCTGCTTGGTGATGATGGGCTGCAGGGGAGTCTTCTGGCTGGCACGGTCCTTTCTTCTCAGGTTGCACGGGCCGCAGTCTCTGCACCATCTCTCAATGGCCCCTCTCATGCCTACCCAGAAGAACCGTTCACGCAACAGGAACTCCAACTTCTTCCATCCAAAGTGCCCTGCTCCGTCGTGGTATGCCTCCAGGACCATAGCCGCGTCTCGTCTCGGGACCCCTACCTGCCAGGTCAGCTCATGTGTCTGGGAGTTAACAATTCTCCGGCACAGCTTCCCTTTGTTGAGAAACAGTTTACTCTTCTCCTTCCACAGCTGTTTGGTCTCTTCCGGAGCGTCTGGGTCAAAGCGGGCATCAGCCTGTGTCAGCATCTCTTTTACCAGGCGGACGGCTGGGTCACTGTCTTGCGTCTCCGCCCAGCTGTAGTGGGGTAAGGGATTGAACAGAGTGCTTGTCCCTTACACAGTGGAAACACTGGGTAATCTCGTGACGGTGGAACGCAGGGAGTTCAATCTCTTCCAGTTCTTCTGGATCTTCCCCTCCGTCCGGCAAGTTCGGCATCCTGGACAGGGTGTCTGCGTTGGCATTTGTGCGTCCCGCCTGGTATTTGATGGTAAATTCATAGTTGGATAGGCGGGCCATCCATCTCTGCTCCAGGGCACCAAGTTTCGCAGTATCCAGGTGTGTCAACGGGTTGTTGTCGGTGTACACGGTGAACTTGGAAGAGGCAAGGTAATGTTTAAAGCGTTCTGTAACTGCCCACACCACTGCCAGGAACTCTAGCTTGAAGGAGCTATAATTTTCGGGGTTTCTCTCTGTTGGCCGGAGTTTCCTGCTGGCATAAGCGATTACCCGTTCTCTGCCCTGTTGGATCTGGGACAGCACCGCCCCTAGCCCGATGTTGCTCGTGTCCGTGTGGAGGATGAAAGGCTGGCCGTAATCAGGGTAAGCCAGGACCTCATCCCCCGTGAGGGCCATCTTCAGCTGGCGGAAAGACTCATCCTCCAGCTTGTCCCATTTGAAGGGTGGCTTCTGATTCTTGGTCTTTGACTGACCCAACAGGAGGTTTTGCATAGGGGCTGCCATTTTGGTGAACCCGGGGATGAATCTTCGGTAGTAGCCTACCAACCCGAGGAACTGCCGCACTTCCTTTATGCTGGAGGGTCTTGGCCAGTCCTTAATCACTGTAATTTTATCAGGGTCTGGAGCTACTCCGTCAGCACTCACCACGTGTCCCAGGTACTGTACTTTTGGTTTCAGTAGATGACACATGGAGGGTTTCACCTTTAGGCCGTAGCCTGCCAGGGCGTCAAACACCTCTGCCAGGTGTTTCAGATGGTCCTCATATGTTTTGGAATACACGATGACATCGTCCAGGTATAGCAGGACCGTCTCGAAATTCCTGTGCCCCAGGCAGCACTCCATCAACCGCTGGAAGGTTCCTGGTGCGTTGCAGAGCCCGAACGGCATACAGTTGAATTCGCTGAGAACCATCGGGGTGGTGAACGCGGTCTTCTCCTTGTCTGCCTCTGCTACAAGAACCTGCCAGTACCCGCTAGTAAGATCCAAAGTGGAGAAGAAGTTAGCAGACTTTAATGCAGCTAAAGATTCCTCTATCCTAGGTAACGGGTACGCATCTTTGTGTGTGATACGGTTGACCTTTCTGTAATCTACACAAATTCTCATGGTGCCATCTTTCTTTTTCACAAGAACTAGTGGAGCTGCCCAGGGGCTACAGCTGTCCCTGATTACCCCAGCCTCCTTCATGTCTCGCAACATCCCCTTGGCATTCTGATAGTGTGCAGGGGGTACAGGTCGGTATCTTTCCTTTATGGGTGGATGGTCTCCTGTGGGGATGTGGTGTTCTACCCCCCTTTACTTGCCCAAAGTCTAGCGGGTGTTTGCTAAAGACTCTTTCGTACTCCTGCACCACCCGGTAGACTCCCTGTTTTTGGTGTGAGGGAGTGGAGTCGGTGCCCACATGCAGCTTCTGACACCAGTCCTCCATTCGTTTCTTGGAGCCGTTACCCTCCTCTAGTTGAGATGGAGGCAAGGGTTTCACGGCCTTTATGGAGTTTTGGTTAACGGTGAACAATTTGGCTAGAGTGGCATACCGGGGCAAGTATACTTCTCTTTCCCCAATGTTTAGGATGCAGATGGGTACCCTCCCATGGCGTACATCGACCACCCCCCGTGCCGTCAAAATGGTGGGCCTACTGTCTGAGTAGACGGGTTCTACCATGGCTTGGTAGTCCCTTCCTCTTAACCCGATTGCAGTCCGGCACCAGATCATCATCTCACTCTTTGGGGGCATGGCGATAGGGAACAGGTCACTCATCCTTACACTACCAATCTCACCACCAGACAGTTCTACCTGCTGCCTTTTCATCAGGGCTCTGATCTCTTTTTGTGGGACACGCTACTGGCTGGAGCTGGCGTTCACCGCAACCTGCTGTAATATGAGAATTATCTCTGCAAGACAATTTTCAATAACATTAGTACCCAAGGTTATCTTAGGGTGGCTTTCACGACGGTCAATGTCCACAATAATCAGTCCTTGCGCTGGCAGTTCAACTTTACCAATCTTTATGGTCACCTCCTTGAATCCCACCTGCGGCACGGGCTGACCATGGCTTGCGATGATGCTCAAATCGTCATCTGGGTAGCGGGTAATATCTGAGTCATTCCAGTACCGCTTAAAGAGCACATAGGGGATGGTGGTTACCTGTGACCCGGTGTCCAGTAGTGCACTCATAGGAATGCCATCCAGCACCACAGGCAAGACCGGTCATCCCCCTATGTACTTATCATGCCAGCTCGATGGGCCTGATGATCTTATGCCTGGGGGTCAGCCCTCTGCCCCAGGTCGGGCCCATTTAAATGACAGTACCTTGCCATATGTCCTGGTTGGTTGCAGTGGCGGCAGATGGGTTGTCAGTCCTGGTCATAGCGGTCGCTGGGCCTTCCTCTGGACGATGGGATCCTCCTCCGTTGGCTCCAAGGGACGTCCTCCGGACTGGAAGCCAGCTGGATCTTTCCTGAGGAAGACACCTGTAAAGACTGCACAGTTCTGGTTAGCGCGGCAACGCTTTTGGTCAGTTCTTGGACCTAATGGTGCAGGTCTACAGCCGGGGCTTTGTCCAAAGCCTGTGCATCAGCTCCCACAGGCTCTGCAGGCAAGGGTGCCGCCTCCTGGTGATAGGTGATAGCAGGGCGCCTGTGGGTTACAGCGCAAAGTCCAAATCAAGGTTCTGCAAGGCCATTACACGCAACTGGGTTCGGTGGGCGCTGGACAGTAGACCCTCAATGAACTGTTCAGTCAACAGCTTATCCTCATTGCGCACGCTGTCAGGGTCTGCCTACTTAATGGCTCTCAGGGCCTCCTGCAAATTCAAAGCATAGTCCCGTATACTGTCTTGTGCCCGCTGTTTGCATCCATAAAATTTTAGCTTGATCTCTGCTGAGGTGCGGGTATAAAAAGTGTCCTTTAGACGGGCCAGTATTTCCTTTACAGTCCCCTTTTCCCTGGCTGACCAGGACTTCACTTCTCTTTGGGCTGCTCCAATTAACTGACCTATCAGGATGCTCACTTTATGTTCCTCGGACAGGGGGGTATACTTTGAATAGGCTATACAGTCTTTCTTTAAAGTTGCTCAGGGTAAGCGACTCCCCTGAGTACTGGGGTAACCATGACGCTCCAGGGATATACGGCATCGTGAACGGCATCACTGCGGCAGCAGCCGCGCTGGCGGTGGGAGCTCCCTCCATTCCTGGTGTCTTCCTCCCCCCTAGTTAACCGTGGCCTACCTTCCATTGCTTCTTCTCATAGGCCGCGGCTCCGCAGGCGATCGTCGGGGTCGAGGACCTTGCGTCGCGCGTTGGTGACGTCGGCGTCCGCTGGGCTCCTTCCAGGACCTTGCGCAGTGTCAGGACGTAAGGTGGGGCTTCAGCTCTTTCGCGCTTTTGGCGTCCACGCCCCTCTTCTTCCCACGCGGCGTCCCAAAAATGGCGCCCAATAGCGGGAAAATGGCTGCGGATGGCGGGAAAACATCTGCGGATGGCGGGAAACTTCACCACGGTAAGTATCACAGTCTTTCTTCAGGCACGCAGTACCCGGTGGTTGCGGGCACGAGATCCTGCCGACTACGCCAAAGTTGATGCGCCCCCTGGGCCGTGTGTGTGGGAATACCCAGAGCCGGGTTTCTGTGTGATGTCAGGGGTTGTAGTCTCCATGGCGGCGAGCCGGTACCGTGGCTCAGGGTGGTCAAACCAGTGGTGGATCTGTTTACTTGGTTTTTAATGTTGAAATGTCCGACTACGCCACCCGTGGATTGCGGTCACTGAGAACCGCCGCTGCGCGGCAGACCGCTGAGGCTGATGTTGTGTGCGCAGCAGGGGGTAGTATAACTCCCCACGGGAGGAGTATAGCCTCAGGGCAGCGTGTGTAGATGGTGAGGGTTGTGGTGCATAGGCGCAGCAGAAATGACTCAAAGTCCGTGCAGTGTAGTTCAGGGTCTTTACTGTTGGTGATGAAGGAGACCCTGCTGGGAGTACTGGCTAACATTAGAGGTCTGGTCAGTCTGTGAGCGAACAAGAATCCCCCTGGCCAGTTGGAGGTGTAGGCCTTCCCGTCTGACTGCACTCTTCCTGGCTACCTTGCTGTAGTCGTGTAGTAGCCCACGTCCCTGAGTGTACCGTGTGGTGCTCACCCGTATGGCTGGTGACTTGGGGCCTTTGGTTTCTTCCGCTCCTCGATGGCGGTGCCGGTCCCTTGCGTGTGACTGAGCTTCCGGACTTTCTACGGCCAGAGGACCTGAAATCCCCTGCCAGGTGATTTCTGCTGCTGGATGTGAATATCCTCACAGCCTCGGACTCCGGTGTCCGGTTCTCTGCGTCTTCTGCCAGGACGAGCTCTGCTGTTCCAGTCCCTGGCTCTCAGCTCCTGTCCCTCTCTCTGGAACTAACTAACTAACCCCGCCCCAGTTCCAGTTTATAAATGGCAGGTTCCTCCCCTCCCTGGACTGGGGCAGGAAGCGTTGCATGCAAATGTGCTCCTGACCAGGAAAACCCATGCTCGCTCTCAGATATGGTATTTCCACTGTAGTAACCAGACCCCCTGGGGTGCCACATATACATATATTTTCACACTTTTTGAATGGGCTATGTATGGACTAGCTTTGGTTGTACTCAGGGCCTATTTTAGAGATAGTGGGGCCCCAAATGCTAACATATTGCACCATCACACAGAAATATTTTGGTTGTATTTACATGCGCTGAGTTCAGGCCATTAAACGTCCGCGATCGACAATATTGAAGTCATTCGACGCTTGTTTCCCGGCTTCTTTACACCGGCTGAGGAAGAATGATGGGGACAGAACAGTCACTAGTAGATCAATCTGTCCCCCTACAGCAGGGGTCTCAAACTCGGCTGGGTATATGGGCCGCACATGGAAAAAATTTGAATTTGGGGGGCCGCATTCTTTGTTCAATGTGACATTTTTAGTGATACCATTTTTTTTGTATACACCTTTTGAACATTTTTGCCGTGTTTATTTTTTTATGGCTTGGGTCGTTATGGATGTGGCGATAATAAACGTGCACTTTTTTGTGTTTACTTTAGTTTACATATAAAATAGCATTTTTAGTGCCCAATATTTTTTCATGCTTTATTTTATTTTTTATTTTTTTACAATTTTATTTCCCCCAATTGGCCACATACAGTAATATTGTCTTACAATTAGCATCATATAGTAATAATGGAAAACATCTTGTAGTAATGTTCCCCATCCAAGTCCCCATCTTGTACTAATGTGCCCCATCCAGGTCCCCATCCTGTGGCTATGTGCCCCATCCAGGTCCCCATCCTGTGGCAACGTTCCCCATCCTGGCGCCCATCTTGTACTAATGTGCCTCATCCAGGTCCCCATCTTGGGGCTATGTGCCCCATCCAGGTCCCCATCCTGTGGCAATGTTCCCCATCCAGGTCCCCATCTTGTGGCTCTGGTCCCCATCTTGTGGCTCTGGTCCCCATCTTGTGGCTCTGTGCCCCATCCAGGTCCCCATCTTGTGGCTCTGTGCCCCATCCAGGTCCCCATCTTTTGGCTATGTGCCCCATCCAGGTCCCCATCCTGTGGCAACGTTCCCCATCCTGGCGCCCATCTTGTACTAATGTGCCTCATCCAGGTCCCCATCTTGGGGCTATGTGCCCCATCCAGGTCCCCTTCCTGTGGCTATGTGCCCCATCCAGGTCCCCATCCTGTGGCAACGTTCCCCATCCTGGCGCCCATCTTGTACTAATGTGCCTCATCCAGGTCCCCATCTTAGGCCTATGTGCCCCATCCAGGTCCCCATCCTGTGGCAATGTTCCCCATCCAGGTCCCCATCTTGTGGCTCTGGTCCCCAACTTGTGGCTCTGTGCCCCATCCAGGTCCCCATCTTGTGGCTCTGTGCCCCATCCAGGTCCCCATCTTGTGGCTATGTGACCCATCCAGGTCCCCATCCTGTGGCAACGTTCCCCATCCTGGCGCCCATCTTGTACTAATGTGCCTCATCCAGGTCCCCATCTTGGGGCTATGTGCCCCATCCAGGTCCCCATCCTGTGGCAATGTTCCCCATCCAGGGACCCATCTTGTGGCTCTGGTCCCCATCTTGTGGCTCTGGTCCCCATCTTGTGGCTCTGTGCCCCATCCAGGTCCCCATTATGTGCCCCATCCAGGTCCACATCTTGAGGCTATGTGCCCCATCCAGGTCCCCATCCTGTGGCTATGTGCCCCATCCAGGTCCCCTCTTGTGGCTATGTGCCCCACCCAGGTCCCCTCTTGTGGCTCTGTGCCCCATCCCGGTCCCCATGTTGTGGCTCTGTGCCCCCTGTGCTGTTCTTCACACATATAAAATAGAAAAAAAAAAAGATGATTCTCACCTGTCCTCCGTTCCCTCGGCGGCCTTCCTGCAGATGTGGCCCGCAGGCACCACAGAGTCCGACCCCTTGACGATCCCGACCTGGTCCAGGAGGAGCCGCCGACAGCAGCGCTGCATTGCCGCACAGAGACTGTCTCCCAGCACAGCATTTTCAATGTCAGCCGCCGGCCAATCAGAGGCCAGCAGCTGACATCTGCATATGGCAATGACATCATACTCGCTGCGCCGACACGCAGATATCAGCTGCTGGCCTCTGATTGGCCAGCGGCTGGCATTGGAAATGCAGTGCTGGGAAACAGTCTCTGTGTGGCAATTCAGCGCTGCTGTCGGCGGCTCCTCCTGGACCAGGTCGGGATCATCAAGGGGTCTGTGCCTGCGGGCCGCATAAAGCAGCCTCAGGGGCCGCATGCGGCCCGCGGGCCGCGTGTTTGAGACCCCTGCCCTACAGTATCATTTTATTAGCAGTACATCTGCAGTTTTCACTGGGCGATGTGCTGCTGAGAACAATGAGCTTTGTTTTGGCATAAACAATCCAATCACTCGATGAATAGGCAGCATTGTGCTCCTTAAGTACAATATGCCCCATAGTCCTCCATATAGTATAATGTGCCCCATAATCCTCCATAGAGTATAATGTACTCTCCATAGTTCTCAATACTGTATAATGCAGCCCTCATATAGTACAATGCACTCCCCATAGTCCTCAATACAGTACAATGCAGCCCCCATAGAGTATAATGCTGCCCCATAGAGTACATATACTATAATGCACCCCCCATAGCCCTCCAGCCTTGTGACCACCATGTTCTCAATGATGTAAAAAAATAAATACAATACTCACCTCTCCCCGTTCCCCCACTGCTCCGATCTGTGCAGCATGTCTGCTTGGCCTCAGCAGCTCCACTGCCTAGCACACAATTAAGTGACATAAATGATGCGCCCCCTGGGCCGTGGGGAGACCCGGAGCCGGGCCTGTAGATGCTGGGGGTTGTAGTCACTGTGGCAGCGACCCGGTCCGTGACCCAGGGCGGTCAAACCAGGGTAGTCTATGTGTCTCAGTTATTGATAGTCTGACTATGCCACCTGTGGATTGCGGTTATTGGTAACTGCCGCTGCAGGGCAGTCCGCTGAAGCTGGTGGTATGCGCAGCAAGGTAGTGTAACTCCTCACAGGAAGAGTGTAGCTTCAGGGCAGCGTGTATGGATGATGGTGGTAATAGTGCCTGGATCAGTAATAATAACACGGAGTCTTTGCAGTGCAGTCCTAGGGTCTTTACTGGTGGTAATTATATAGGCCCCAACGGGAGTACTTGCTAGGGATGAGGGCCTGGTCAGTCTGGGAGCAATCCTAGAATCCCCTGGCCAGGTGGAGTTGTAGGCCTGCCGTTCCGACTGTACTCTTTTGGCTATCCCGCTTATAGTCGTGTTGTAGCCCACGTCCCTGAGTGTAACGTGCTGCTCACCCGTATGGCTGGCGACTCGGATCCCGTGTATTCCTTGCTCCTCTGTGGCGGTACTGGTCCTTTCGTGTGGCTGAGCCTCCGGGCTTCTGTGAGCCAGGAGACCTGCAATCTCCTGCCTTGCGGTTTCTGCTGCTGGATATACAATCCTCACAGCCTCGGACTCCGGTGTCAGGTCTTCTGTATCCACTGGCCAGGACGAGCTCTGCACAGCTCCAGTCCTCAGCTCCTTGCTCCTTAGTCCTAACTGACTCCTGACACTGAACTAGACTCTCACTAGACTGACTAACCCCGCCTCCAGATCCAGTTATATAGGGCAGGATCCTCCCCTTTTCTGGTCTGGAGCAGGAGGTGTTGCTTGTAGTGTGTTCCCTGACCAGGAAATTCCTGTTTTGATCCCAGACATGGTATTACTACCACTGTGGCAACCAGACCCTCTGGGGTGCCACATTCCACCCTAGTAAATTTCAGTACTCCGGGACTGAACATATTTTGCAAAAATACAACAATTAACAATACATTAACATATTTACAACCATTAGAGTCTTTAAAGGTCACGGTATCATCCGCAACCAGGTGTCCATTTCACTGAAACAAGGTGCAATCTGAGGGACCCGTCCCAAACCCTCAACGTAGGCCCTAGGGTGGCTACAGGGCATTGATGATCCGGAGTTGGACCACATCTTCAGCCACCTCCACGGGTTTTTGTTCTGTGGTCTGGCACAAAAGGGGCACTTTACAGGTGCAACTATTTACAGGCAGAGTTTTTGGTTATTCATTGTCCATAACCTGAAAGTCTTTTTGGACCCTGTAGGGTAACTGGAAAAACATATTCATTACACACTCAAAACAATTCAACATTACAGTTATAGTTATAGTTACATTTAAATTTTCCAACGAGCAGGAATTTGACCTCTGGTGATTCTGGTGGACCTGCGTAACACACTGTCTGTCTGTGTTCCACTCTGGTCCCCTTTCCCTACCCCTGGTGTGGTGGGCACTGTTTGACCTGCACTACTGGTATTTTGAGGTGTCACTGGTAGGTTGGGCAGCTTCCTACGGATCCTTTGGCTTACTGTGGGTACGACAGGCTCGCTACTAGCAGAGGGTAGATTCTCCTGGTCTGCTGATGAGGAATCTTCTGTCTCCGGGGCCAATGGTTCTTCCAACTCTACTGAGACTTCTGTAGGTGCTTGAGGGGCTGGTTGGAGAAATGTAAGGACAGGCACAACAATGGCATTATTCACTTGTGTCCATGACCGGGGAAATTCTCCGAGTACCGTGCTGACCAATTCTTCCACTTCCTCTGCGGGTTGAGGGATATCTTGGCCTTCTTCAGCGTGCTGTAGCTGCTCGGGACATTTCTTCAGGTGGTCTCTGGAAACTGTTGCTGTTGTCTCACCTCCGTCCTTACTTATGAGGCACACCTTGGTGTTATCATGACTTGATGGTAGAATGGTGTACGGCTCTTTTTCCCACTGGTCATCCAACTTGTGGAGTCGCCTCTTCCTCTTTAGGAATTGCTCTCCAGGTGACAAGGGGGCAACAGGTGCATGTTGATTGTAAGTCCTCTCTTGCCTTTCTCTTGCTTGGAACAGACTTCTTTCAACACTTTCCTGTACCTTGCGGTATTGCTGTTGCCGCTCAGTGTCCCAATCTGTGTCTGGTGAGGCGTCCTCTGGTGTCAGAACTCCCATATCCAGATCGATGGGCAGCTTACCAGGTCTCGCTCTCATCAGGTAAACTGGTGTGCAGTTGGTGGAATTCACTGGGATATGATTGTAGAGGTCCACTAGGTCTGGCAACTTTTCTGGCCACAGACTGCGTTCCTCCAGGGGAAATGTCTTCAGTAGGTCTATCACCACCTGGTTCATCTTTTCACACATCCTGTTGGTCTGGGGGTGATAAGGCGTTGTCCTGATCTTCTTGCCGTACAGGTTGCAGAACTCCTGGAATACCTCCGCTTCGAAGGCCGGACCTTGGTCAGTTAGCACACGTTCTGGGTAACCATGCGGGTGGCAGAAGTGCTGTTGGAAAGCTCTGGCTGCTGTCTGAGCTGTTTGGTCCTTGACTGGCACTACTACCAGAAACCGGGAGTAGTGATCTACGATGGTGAGAGCGTAGACATAGCCTGACCTGCTTGGGGACAGCTTCACATGGTCTAGGGCTACCAGTTTGAGCGGCTGCTTGGTGATAATGGGCTGCAGGGGAGCCCTCTGGCTGTCACGGTCTTTCCTTCTCAGGTTGCACGGTCCGCAGTCTCGACACCACCTCTCCATTGCTCCTCTCATGCCGACCCAATAGAACCGTTCACGCAGCAGGACTTCCAGCTTTTTCCATCCGAAGTGTCCTGCTCCATCGTGGTACGCTTCCAAGACCATAGACGCGTCCCGCCTCGGGACTACCACCTACCAGACCAGCTCATGCGTCCGGGAGTTGACAGTTCTTCGACACAGCTTCCCTTCATAGATGAACAGCTTACTCTTCTCTTTCCACAGCTGTTTGGTCTCCTCTGGAGCATCTGGGTCAGGGTCTTTCACACAGTGGGAGCACTGAGTTATCCCATGACGGTGGAAAGCGGGGATTTCTATCTCTTCCAGTTCTTCTGGGTCTTCTCCCCCATCTGGCAAGTTAGGGATCCTGGACAGTACATCTGCATTGGCATTCTTGCGCCCAGCCCGGTACTTGATGGTGAACTCATAATTGGAGAGTCGGGCCATCCATCTCTGCTCCAGGGCACCAAGTTTCGCAGTGTCCAGGTGTGTCAGAATGTTTTTGTCTGTGAATACAGTGAACTTGAAGAGGCGAGGTAATGTTTAAAGCGCTTTGTCACTGCCCATACCACTGCGAGGAAATCTAGCTTGAAGGAGCTGTAATTTTCAGGGTTCCTTTCTGTGGGCCGGAGCTTCCTGCTGGCATAAGCGATTACCCGTTCTCTGCCCTGCTGGATCTGGGACAGCACCGCTCCCAGTCCCACGTTGCCCGCGTCCGTGTGGAGGATGAAGGGCTGGCCATAATCAGGGTAAGCCAGGATCTCGTCCCCCGTGAGGGCCATTTTCAGCTGGTGGAAGGACTCATCTTCCAGCTTGTCCCATTTGAATGGCCGCTTCTGGTTTTTGGCCTTCCTGGACTGGCCTATCAGGAGGTCCAGCATGGGTGCCGCCATCTTGGTGAGGCCTGGAATAAATCTTCGGTAGTAGCTTACCAACCCGAGGAACTGCCGCACTTCCTTTACGGTGGAGGGTCTTGGCCAGTCCTTGATTACTGTGATTTTATCGGGATCTGGAGCTACACCGTCAGCGCTCACCCCGTGCCTCAGGTACTGTACCTTGGGCTTCAGCAGATGACATTTTGAGGGCTTCACCTTTAGACCAAAGCCAGCCAGGGAGTCAAACACTTCCGCCAGGTGCTTCAGATGGTCCTCATACGTCTGGGAGTATACAATGACGTCATCCAGGTACAGCAGGACTGTCTCGAAATTCTTATGTCCCAGACAGCACTCCATCAACCGCTGGAAGGTTCCTGGGGCGTTGCAGAGCCAGAATGGCATGCAGTTGAACTCGCTGAGGCCCATCAGGGAGGTGAATGCGGTCTTTTCCTTATCCGCCTCTGCTACAGGAACCTGCCAATACCCACTAGTAAGATCCAAAGTGGAGAAATAGTTAGCAGACTTTAATGCAGCTAGTGATTCCTCTATTCTGGGTAACGGGTATGCATCTTTGTGTATTATGCGGTTGATTTTACTGTAGTCTACACACATTCTCATAGTGCCATCCTTTTTCTTTACAAGAACTAATGGAGCTGCCCAGGGGCTACAACTGTCTCTTATTACCCCAGCCTCCTTCATTTCTCGCAACATCCCTTTGGCATTTTGGTAGTGTGCAGGGGGTACAGGCCAGTACCTTTCTTTAATGGATGGATGGTCTCCCGTGGGGATATGGTGTTGAACCCCTTTTACCTGCCCGAAGTCAAGTGGATGTTTACTGAAGACCCTTTCGTATTCCAGTACCACCCGGTACACTCCTTGTTTTCGGTGTGGAGAGGTGGAGTCAGTGCCCACATGCAGCTTCTGGCACCAGTCCTCCATTTGTTCCTTGGAGCCGTTATCCTCTGCCTGTTGGGATGGAGACAAGGGTTCCACTGTCTTTATAGAATTCTGGTTGACAGTGAACTGTTTGGCTAGAGTGGCATACCGGGGCAAATGGACTTCTCTCTCCCCAATGTTTAGGATGCGGACGGGTACCCTCCCATGGCGGACATCAACCACCCTCTGGGCTGTCAAAATGGTGGGCCTACTGTCAGAGTAGACGGGCTCTACCATGGCCTGGTAATCTCTACCCCTTAGACCAATAGCTGCCCGGCACCATATCATAATTTCACTTCTTGGGGGCATGGCAATAGGAAATGGGTCACTCATCCTGACACTGCCAATTTCACCACCAGACAGTTCTACCTGTTGTCTTTTCATCAGGGCTCTGATCTCTCTTTGTAGAACCGGCTGCTGGCTGGATCTGGCGGTCTCCGCAACCTGCTGTAACAAGACAATTATCTCTGCAAGACAATTTTCAATGACATTAGTGCCCAAGGTTATCATGGGATGACTTTCTCAGCGATCAATGTCGACAATAATCAGTCCTTGTGCTGGCAGTTCCACTTTGCCAACTTTATGGTCACTTCTTTGAACCCCACCTGAGGTACTGGTTGACCATTGCTGGCATAAATACTCAAATGTTCATCTGGATGGCGGGTAATATCAGAGTCAGTCCAGTACCGTTTGAAAAGAATGTAGGGGATGGTGGTCACTTGGGATCCAGTGTACAGCAACGCGCTCATTGGAAAGCCGTCCAGCACGACAGGTAGGACCGGTCGTCCTCCCACATATTTGTCTCGCCAGCTTGATGGGCCTGGTGGTCTTATGCCTGGGGGTTGGCCCTCTGCCCCAGGTTTTGCTCGTTTAAATGACAGTACCTTGCATAATGTCCTGGCTGATTGCAGCGGCGGCAGATGGGTTGTCCGTCCTGGTCGTAGCGATCGCTGTTCCTCCCTCTGGATGGTGGAATCCTCTTCTGTTGGCGCCACGGGATGTCCTCCGGACTGGAAGCCAGCTGGATCTTTCCTTTGGGATACACCTGCAAGGACTGTACAGTTTTGGTTAGTGCTGCTACACTTTTAGTTAGCTCTTGGACCTGATGGTGCAGGTCTGTTGACGGGGCACTGTCCAGAGTTTGCGCATCAGCTCCTACAGGCTTCGGGGAAAAGGGTGCCACCTCCTGGTGGTAGGTGATATCTGGGCGGCGGTGAGCTGTAGCGCCACCTGGTGCTGGTTCTCGTAGCACCCGGATGGCCCTGTCCTTAAACTTAGCAAAGTCTAAGTCAGGGTTTTGCAGAGCCACTATGCGCAGCTGGGTTCGGTGGGCGCTGGACAGTAAACCCTCAATAAACTGCTCAGTTAACAGTCTGTTTTCATCACGCACACTGTCAGGGTCTACCTGTTTGATGGCCCTCAGCGCCTCCTGCAGGTTTAAAGCATAGTTCCGTACACTGTCCTGTGCCCGTTGTCAGACCATGCCCCGTTGAGATGGTTGAGGGAAAAGAGGGGTAACAATGCCAGGGTAACTAGATGGTTCCTAGCTCTTCAGGATTTCAACTTTCATGTAGAGCATAGGCCTGGGAAGTTACATGGGAACGCTGATGCCCTTTCCCGTTTTAGGTCAATTAGGATTACCATAATTTTTAATATCTGCCAAATGCCAGAATAAGGAGAGAGAGAATGTATTAAGGCATTTAAAAAAACGGGAAAGGTTTATCCTGATTTCATGTCAGATATTGAGAAAAACATGCATATGTGTCTTTTTATATAGTGTATGTAAACTTCTGGTTTCAACTGTACATCTTGGGCCTCTTCCTTGTATAATGTGCTCTATTCTGTGCCCTTTCCTGGTATTACAGTTATATGAAAAAGTTTGGGCACCCCTATTAATCTTAAGCTTAATGTTTTCTTAAAATTGGTGTTTTTGCAACAGCTATTTCAGTTTGATATATGTAATAACTGTTGGACACAGTAATGTTTCTGCCTTGAAATGAGGTTTATTGTACCAACAGAAAATGTGCAATCTGCATTCAAACAAAATTTGACAGGTGCATAAGTATGGGACCCTTATCATTTTCTTGTTTTAAATACTCCTACCTACTTTTTACTGACTTACTAAAGCACTTTTTTTGGTTTTGTAACCTCATTGAGCTTTGAACTTCATAGCCAGGTGTATGCAATCATGAGAAAAGCTACTTAAAGTGGCCACTTGCAAGTTGTTCTCCTGTTTGAATCTCCTCTGAAGAGTGGCATCATGGGCTCCTCAAAACCACTGTCAAATGATCTGAAAACAAAGATTATTCAACATAGTTGTTCAGGGGAAGGATACAAAAAGCTGTCTCAGAGATTTAACCTGTCAGTTTCCACTGTGAGGAACATAGTAAGGAAATGGAAGAACACAGGGACAGTTCTTGTTAAGGCCAGAAGTGGCAGGCCAGAAAGGCAGAGAAGAAGAATGGTTAGATCAGTCAAGGACAATCCTCAGACCACCTCCAGAGAGCTGCAGCATCAACTTGCTGCAGATGGTGACACTGTGCATCGGTCAACTATACAACGCACTTTGCACAAGGAGAAGCTGTATGGGAGAGTGATGCGAAAGAAGCCGTTTCTGCAAGCACGCCACAAACAGAGTCAGCTGAGGTATGCAAAAGCACATTTGGAGAAGCCAATTTCTTTTTGGAAGAAGGTCTTGTGGACTGAGGAAACCAAGATTGAGTTGTTTGGTCATACAAAAAGGCGTTATGCATGGCGGCAAAAAAACACAGCATTCCAAGAAAAACACTTGCTACCCACAGTAAAATTTGGTGGAGGTTCCATCTTGCTTTGGGGCTGTGTGGCCAATGCCGGCACCGGGAATCTTGTTAAAGTTGAGGGACGCATGGATTCCACTCAGTATCAGCAGATTCTTGACAATAATGTTCAAGAATCAGTGATAAAGTTGAAGTTACGCAGGGGATGGATCTTTCAGCAAGACAATGATCCTAAACACCGCTCCAAATCCACTCAGGCATTCATGCAGAGGAACAATTACAATGTTCTGGAATGGCCATCCCAGTCCCCAGACCTGAATATCATTGAACATCTGTGGGATCATTTGAAGAGGGCTGTCCATGCTCGGCGACCATCAAACTTAACTGAACTGGAAATGTTTTGTAAAGCGGAATGGTCAAAAATACCTTCATCCAGGATCCAGGAACTCATTAAAAGCTACAGGAAGCGACTAGAGGCTGTTATTTTTGCAAAAGGAGGATCTACTAAATATTAATGTCACTTTTCTGGTGAGGTGCCCATACTTATGCACCTGTCAAATTTTGTTTGAATGCAGATTGCACATTTTCTGTTAGTACAATAAACCTCATTTCAAGGCAGAAACATTACTGTGTCCAACAGTTATTACATATATCAAACTGAAATAGCTGTTGCAAAAACACCAATTTTAAGAAAACATTAAGCTTAAGATTAATAGGGGTTCCCCAAACTTTTTCATATAACTGTATGTTCCCCATCCTGAGCACCTTCCTGGTATAATACACTACATCCTGAGCACCTTCCTGGTATAATGCACTACATCCTGGGCATCATCCTGGTATAATGTACCCCATTCTGAGCACATTCCTGGTATATTGTACCCCATGCTGAGCACATTCCTGGTATAATGTCCTGCATCCTGAGCACATTCCTGGTATAATGTCCCTCATCCTGAGCCCTTTCCTGGTATAATGCACTCCATCCTGGGCATCATCCTGGTATAATGTACCCCATTCTGAGCACATTCCTGGTATATTGTACCCCATTCTGAGCACATTCCTGGTATAATGTCCCCCATCCTGAGCACATTCCTGGTATAATGTCCCTCATCCTGAGCCCTTTCCTGGTATAATGCACTCCATCCTGGGCATCATCCTGGTATAATGTACCCCATTCTGAGCACATTCCTGGTATAATGTACCCCATTCTGAGCACATTCCTGGTATAATGTCCCTCATCCTGAGCCCTTTCCTGGTATAATGTTCCCCATCCTGGGACCCTTCTTGGTATAATGCACTCCATCCTGGGACCCTTCCTGGTATAATGCACTCCATCCTGGGACCCTTCCTGGTATAATGCACTCCATCCTGGGACCCTTCCTGGTATAAGCACCCATCAGCCCAAGGGTGCTTTTAATTAGTGTTGGTTTCTACCTGCCCACTTAAATTTGTAGGTTTCTATCCCAAGAGAGGCATGTTTGCCCATTTATATTGTAGCCTTATAGCCCAAGAGCGGCATGTTTAAGAGGTTAGTTAACCATCATGCGGAGGCTACCTTGTCGTGGTTGATGGGCATACATGAATTGGCCAATTTGTGCGCTAAGAGCCTTCATTTTTTGTAAGTACATTTTATTTAGCAATAATGCAGTTTAGCTCTTATGTTCTCAGTGTCTCCATATGTATTGGCCCTTGCAGTGTGTTGCTGTGCTTTCTTATTGTACCCTTCCTGGTATAATGTCCCCCATCCTGTGCCCCTTCCATTAATAATGTTTGCTGTTCTTCTCCAATACATTTAAAAATAAATAAATTATTCTTCTTCCCTTCCTCCACTCCCACAACTCGCAGCGTATTCTTTTATAGCACTTGAAGGAACTGGCATCTAACTTCGTCTTGCTGGCATGGTGCATGACGTCACGGTCATGTGCCGCCTGTGACTGGCACACCAACGTCAACAGCCGGCCTCTGATTGGCTGGCAGGGTGTATTGCGGTGAAGGGACACAGATGGTCTCTGCGTCTCAATACATTTCAGCTGAATGTGTGTCCTCGCATGCACCTCTAACTGAAATAGGTGCTGGTGGCGGCCGACCCCCCTCCTGCACGGGCCCGGTCGCAACCTCTGTGACCGATGTCGTTCCGCTCCTGGAAGGGATATGCTGATGTTTACTATTGGATTCTATCATGTATGTGAGAATAAAAGGCTTCTTGAGATTGATGACACTGCCATATCTAGCAGCCAAGACTTCTCAATAATAGCGGACAATTGAGGCTGCTGGGATCTAGATCAATCACACAACGACACGTGTACAATGCAATAGTGTTTTTATTAGCAAAATCATAAGAATCATTAACCTGAATTACATCGTGATTTACCAATAAAGAAGGTCAGCTCCTGATTTTACATAATGATCAGTAATGGCGCCATCATCCCATTCTCTCACACATTTACACTGCTGCACTGCCATCTAGTGATGAAAAATAAAAAGTAGAATACCAACACAGTTTATTGTCAAATTGGCCATACAGAGTCACTATTGGTGGGATCATATTATTAACATGGCTCATTATAGACTGCAGGTTATTAACAAGTTAATGACACGATGGTTGGAACCAAAGATCTCAAATTTCGACTCATCAGACCAAAGCACAGATTTCCACTGGTCTAATGTGCATTCCTTGTGTTCTTTAGCCCAAACAAGTTTCTTCTGCTTGTTGCCTGTCCTTAGCAGTGGTTTCCTAGCAGCTATTTTACCATGAAGGCCTGCTGCACAAAGTCTACTCTTAACAGTTGTTGAAGAGATGTGTCTGCTGCTAGGACTCTGTGTGGCATTGACCTGGTCTCTAATCTGAGTTGATGTTAACCTGCGATTTCTGGGGCTGGTGACTCGGATAAACTTATCCTCAGAAGCAGAGGTGACTCTTGGTCTTCCTTTCCTGGGGCGGTCCTCATGTGAGCCAGTTTCTTTGTAGCACTTGATGGTTTTTGCAACTGCACTTGGGGACACTTTCAAAGTTTTCCCAATTTTTCGGACTGACTGACCTTCATTTCTTAAAGTAATGATGGCCACTCGTTTTTCTTTACTTAGCTGCTTTTTTCTTGCCATAATACAAATTCTAACAGCCTATTCAGTAGGACTATCAGCTGTGTATCCACCAGACTTCTGCACAACACAACTGATGGTCCCAACCCCATTTATAAGGCAAGAAATCCCACTTATTAAACCTGACAGGGCACACCTGTGAAGTGAAAACCATTTCCGGTGACTACCTCTTGAAGCTCATCAAGAGAATGCCAAGAGTATGCAAAGCAGTCATCAAAGCAAAAGGTGGTTACTTTGAAAAACCTATAATATAAGACATAATTTCAGTTGTTTCACACTTTTTTGTTAAGTATATAATTCCACATGTGTTAATTCATAGTTTTGATGCCTTCAGTGTGAATGTACAATTTTCATAGTCATGAAAATACAGAAAAATCTTTAAATGAGAAGGTGTGTCCAAACTTTTGGTCTGTACTGTGTATGTATATATATATATATATATATATATACACATACGCGGCTGCTGATGTTCTCGGCTGTCCCCATCAGTCCCATAGACACTGAATGGAGTGTGGCAGTGCGCATGCCTGGCAACGGCTCCATACTATTTCCTCCATAAGAGAGGATAGGGATCCCCACTCTAGTGATTGGTGGGGTTCCCAGTAACTACCATCACCGATCCTGCAGATCCTTTCTCCTGTCAATAGGTTTTTTATGTTTTACATGGTCCAATAGAGAGATCAGAGGTGCGATATAGTGAACTAACACATGTAAAGCCTAAATTATATAAAATGTGAAACCACCAGACTGTGACCGTAGCCAAACATCTTCTAACCTTCCTTACAATTCCTAAAATTGTTGACCAATGTTTTTCTTTAAAGGGGTTCTCCAACCATAGACACTTATGACATATATACTTCAAAAACTCTTACCAACACTTATCAACCATTTGCAGTCCAAAAAGACCCACAGTGGCCAAGAAAGTAAGGAGAAAGTTTGGCCAGTTTTAATGGCCTGTCTCCAATAGGTGGATGTCCCCAGGTAAATATCATTACTGGCAGATAAACCCTTTTACCGCTTTGAAAATCTAACACTCAGAGCAGCGATTCATCCGCAAAACAATTTTATATTACATCCATTTATAATCTACATAATAAATTGAGCAACTTTGTTACTAGATAGAATTGCTTGTCTTGCACTGGCCCTGAGTTATACCTTATTCTCTTCCACATCTACATTGATCATTCTTAATTTTACTGCATAGCCTGCTTGTTCAGTGTCTGGACAGCAATTATGCTCTTCACTTTATTTGTATTCTTGGCATCATACAGTCATCTGATGTGTTAGAAAGGGCATCATTAAGTCAGTTATTAGTGGAAATAAAATTCAATGCTGGATCCCTGCGGATCCATTGCCATATGGCACCCCTGGATCCCATTGACGCAAGCCGCTGAGTGGTCTTCGAGGTCTGCATTGTTTGGATGGTAGGAATAGCGCTGCATGCTGCACCTTTTTTGCCATGAAAAGCAAATGAATGCATAATGGAGCTACAGACGGAGGGCCGGAGCACAGAACAGGACCCTACAAAAAGCAGTACAGCAGAACTAAGCTGTAGCTAATCATGTGTCATCCCACACCTTTACATTCAGTAGGAATTCAGTGTGAATGCAGCTTTGAGCTATGATACAAGTACAGAATCATTTTTTTACAAACTTATGCTACATTTGAAGACGTTCTGAAGATTGATGATCTGGGTAAACGGGTGAAATGGTGTATAAAGGTGAACCTATGCGTTACATGGATCAACAGCTGCAGCTCAATAACTAGCATCTATCTCTAGGCGGACATCTTCAGTGTCACATTGGACTTCCACACTACACTGGGCCTTACTATAATAGCTTTGTACCTGACATCATTACTGATGACTGCACTTTTACTGTGTCGTGTCATAAACAGACTCCCACTGGAGCGAACATGGTCTGCACATAACACAGCTGGCCATGGGAGGAAGCGAAAGAGTATACAGACAGGACACCACAGGATGGCAGCTGATTCTGTGAGGTAAAACATTTCCCTGCCTGTTTAAAAACTTGTTTTACCTCACATAAAGAATCGGCTGTGATCCCCGGCTGTAATGTCTGTATACTCTCTTGCATCCTCCCCGTCCAGGAGATGTGGAATGTTCACACCATGTTCCTGTATGGTCAGACATTACACAGTACACAGCAGGGGCATATTTCTAAGATTATCTCAGCACAGGAACATTTTATTTAAACACATCCAATTGTGGAACTTATTATTATTCCAAGATCTATTGATTAAAATGAATTTTGTTTGTGGGAAAATCCCTTTAAATAATTGAAAGAGGGTTACAATTGCTCCTTTGAAACTTGATGCAGGTAATCTTATATGAGAGTAATGGCGTATTCACACATCTGTGTGTCATAGATCGTGATGCACAAGCTGTTTGCGAGTCTCCTGCCCCGATCTTTGACAGCCTCATATACGTCTATTAGGCCACATTGGCAGAAATGGAAGCTGGCACGTTTAGGTGGGCTGCACTGTGGGAATGAAGAGCCTTGGGATTCCCAAACGTTTTTTATTAATATCAATGCGTTTCTGCAATGGACCAGGGCCTTTCTCAAGGTATAAAAAAAACAAGCTCTTCACTCCCGCAGCACGGCCCACCTAAATGTGCCAGCTTCCATTTTTGCCATTCCACCTCTTGAAGAACCTTTCCTCCAGCCACAGGGCAGCAGCGGCTTTCTACACCATTATAGCTGTGGTGACTGCACACAACACCTCTAGGTGAGCGCTGCCATCAATTATCCCGACCCCTTATCAGACGCTATTGCCCTATTTTGTGTGCGCTCCTGTCCTTCTCCACAGCGTCTCTATTAGGCCACCTTCACACGTTCAGTAAGTTTCATCAGTGACGTGTTTCTATTATACTTTTCCTCTAATTGTTCCACTCCTGGTTTTGGCTTCCTAATACTGAGGTGAAATACTGACCAAATTACTGAATGTATGAACATGGCCTTAAGCTCTTAAGTTCGGGTCAAGAGGCCAGCAACTAATCTTAGAATCATTTTGTGCTCAGACCATGACACGCCTTAATGTGTAGAGTCACTTTCATCTTACAACTAAATAAAAACTACGTATTGTTTTAAAGGGGTATGCTACCACTTATCAATTAGGAGAAGGCATCAATATAAGTCAGTAGTATCAGATTGATAGGTGTCCAAATCCTAACACCACCAATCAGCTGTTACCAGCTCCAGCATGGAATCAATGGGGTGGCAGAGTGTTGGAACTCTACCAACCTGATCTTGGTGGTCCATCCTAAGTATAAGTGATCAATATCATAACAGTCAACACCCCTTTTAACTTTTTTTTGCAAATACTTGCTTCTCTCATCCTGAAATGCAGCATGTTTTTGGATCAAATCACATGTGGCATTTTTGTTGCATACATTTTTTCGACTAAAATTCAATTCTTACATTTAAAGGGGTTGTCTTATCCTAAAGAGGACCTGTCACCAAATTTTTCATGTTTTTTTTTTCTATTTTATCTTTCATTTGCGGAGATATTAGCAATGAAAGTATTTGGCGCCTAATGAGTTAAAAAAAATTAAGTCCAAGTAGATGTTATCAGAGTTTTCACTGGGGGTGCGAAATTCTTCTCCCTGCATGATGCTGACCAATTATAAGCAGACGACAACACTGAAAAGAAAGATGATCACATCCCCACCATAGCTTAGAGCAGATTTCTCAGTGTCTAAGATGTAAGGATACAGACCTGGTCTCCTGGGCTAACCTCCTGCATGATTAGAGCACACAACTGACTAATACCTTTCAGTTAAGGTCTCTGTGGGTGAAGGGGCAGCACAAGAGAGTTTAGTTGTGCAACATTACAAACCTTTCTAACAGCTTTCCTCCTCTTATGGCACTCTCACCTCTGCTGTACTGCGCCTATCCCAAACTGCCTGTCCAGAAATGAGAGCACAGTGTCAGTATCACACTTAGATCCGTTGTGCTCAACTTGTACTCATTCTGCAGTGAGATTAGAGCAGACTGTCATTACATTTCACCATAGAAGTAACCCAGAACACACTGCTCCTGTGTGAGGTGTAATAACAGCCTAATATCACTGCAGAAAGAATACAAGTTGCTTTAGCACAGAAGACATAAGTGTGATACTGGCACACTCCATAATCAGGAGTCAATAAAAGGGTTTGTAATGTGACACAGAGAAACTCAGCTGTGCGGCTCCTTCCTTGTCTAAGAGCTGTTATCTCTGCTTTCTAATCATGCAGAAGGGTAGACCAGGAGATCAGGACTCTCCATCATTACACATCTTAGGCTAGGTTCCCACGATGAGCTTTTGGTGAGTTTTTGATGTTGCAGAATTTCTGCACCCATTAAGATAGGTTACTTGCATTATTTCTAAAATATGCAGCGTAAAAACTCACTAAAAACTCATTGTGAGAACGTAGCTTTATACCCTAAGAAACCCGCTTTGAGCTATGGTGGGGGCGTGTTCTTCTTTTCTTTGAGTGTTGCTGCTTGCTTATGATTGGTCAGCATCATACAGGAGAAATCTGCAGCATATTTAAGGATTTCTCACAAGCCTCATTTGGGTAAATGCAAAAAGGTAAATAAAATGACCAAAATTTCCACAACAAAAGTGTAGCTATACCTGCAGCGTATTCACACCCAGACTATAAGATTATGGCCGGTCTCTGGGTGGTTGTTTTTTTTTACACAGTAGTCAGAACCTACAACATTGTGGTGCCGTGCATTACATGGGCTATACTAAGGGAGCGCCTGTCAGCATAGAGCGAATACGTCCTTATACCGACCAGCAGAAAGTGTAAGAGAAGAACTATAGAAGGATGGACCATAGTGGAGCATTCCGGACTGAAGCAACATAAGGAGCCAAAAGGCTTCCCCCCGGTATTCCATGCTATGTGCTCCTTATAAAGTGACATCTCTCCATAGACCCCTCTGTGAAGACCACCCCCTTATCCAGATGATAGATTCTCACTTCCACCATATATAATGCATACTGGCCATTTTTTTTTTTTTTTTTTTTCAGAAAATCACCAATTTTGGGTCGTCAGCTGTAAAAGAAGAAATGCTTTACACCAGTGCTGGGAACCTATGGCAGCGTGCAGAGGGGGCAGCAGAGCCCTCCTGGTGGGCACCATGGCCGCAGCACTAGCGCTACTGGATCGGGCCGGCGGGGGAGAACTCTGAGCCGCCGAGTGCCGGCACCAGCTCCGCTACTGCAGCTAGATGTGCGATCTCTCTCGGACGGAAACGCATCTAGCTGAAGTGTATTGCAGCGCACGAACTTGCCAGGCCCGTGAGCTGCAATACACGCTGCCGGCCAATCAGAGGCCAGCGGCTGCCGGTCAATCAGAGGCCAGCATGACGTCGGCCGGTCAATCAGAGGCCAGCATGAATTCGGCCGGACAATCAGAGGCTAGCGGCTTCCGGACAATCAGAAGCGGCTGCCGGCCAATCAGAGGCCAGCATGACATCGGCTGGCCAATCAGAGGCCAGCGGCCGCTGGCCTCTGATTGGCCGGCAGCGTGTACTGCAGCGCGCACGGGCCTGGCTAGTACGTGCGCTGCAATACACTTCAGCTAGATGTGCCGACTACAGGAGAGGACGCTGCGCTGGAGAAGAAGGAAGGTGAGGAGGAGGGTTTATTATGTGTTTTTTTTTTTTTTTTTTTATATATGGGATGCACAGTGGCTGGGGGGGGGGGGAGGGAGCATGTATACCAGGATTGAGGGGAGGGCAACATATATACCAGGGTTGAGGGGAGGGCCAGCATATATACCAGGGTTGAGGGGAGGGCCAGCATATATACCAGGATTGAGGGGAGGGCCAGCATATAAACCAGGATTGAGGGGAGGGCCAGCATATAAACCAGGATTGAGGGGAGGGCCAGCATATAAACCAGGATTGAGGGGAGGGCCAGCATATAAACCAGGATTGAGGGGAGGGCCAGCATATAAACCAGGATTGAGGGGAGGGCCAGCATATATAACAGGATTGAGGGGGGGGCCAGCATATATACCAGGATTGAGGGGAGGGCCAGCATATATACCAGGATTGAGGGGAGGGCCAGCATATATACCAGGATTGAGGGGAGGGCCAGCATATATACCAGGATTGAGAGGAGGGCCAGCATATATACCAGGATTGAGAGGAGGGCCAGCATATATGCCAGGATTGAGGGGAGGGCCAGCATATATACCAGGATTGAGGGGAGGGCCAGCATATATACCATGATTGAGGGGAGGGCCAGCATATATACCATGATTGAGGGGAGGGCCAGCATATATACCATGATTGAGGGGAGGGCCAGCATATATACCAGGATTGAGGGGAGGGCAGCATATATACCAGGATTGAGGGGAGGGCCAGCATATATACCAGGATTGAGGGGAGGGCCAGCATATATACCAGGATTGAGGGGAGGGCCAGCATATATACCAGGATTGAGGGGAGGGCCAGCATATATACCAGGATTGAGGGGAGGGCCAGCATATATACCAGGATTGAGGGGAGGGCCAGCATATATACCAGGATTGAGGGTAGGGCCAGCATATATACCAGGATGTGGGTGAGCACATTCTTTATTTCTGCAGTCTCTTACCCCTGCTCCTGTCTGTGGCTGCTCTATGCTGCCCTCGCCTGCTCTTTGTATCAGTTGTTTGTATCAGTAAAACCTCAATATTTAGGATAAATTGCCGTGTTGGCACTTGGTGATAAATTAGTGGGTTTTGGATTGCAGTTTGGGCACTCGGTCTCTAAAAGATTCGCCATCACTGCTTTAAACCAATCAATGTGCAAATATCAACATTTTTGAGAAAATACAATACATTTGATCAGATGTCAAAAAATATTCCAGAAAAAAAAAATTGTGATCAGAAATCATAAAGAAAAATTAACTCTTTAATACCATTTTTACCAAAAATACATTGTAAAAAAAAAAGAAGTGTAATTTTCTACAGTACAATATTTATTTCTATTTTTCTCAAAAGAATTTTCATTTTAGGCCCCCCAAAAATTGAAAATCAATGTAAAAAGTGTATTTTAATACAATAAAAAAAATCAGGGTAATTGTTCAGTTGTATTGCCAGTTTTACAGCACGACCCGTAGCGATTTACCATCCCACAGGCCGATGAGCTACAATCTTCCTGAGAAAGGATTCATCAATGTATCAGATGCTTTCTTGCATGTTTCTACATGGAGCAATACACATATGTTCCATGTCCCTTCCTCTAAGAAACCTTCAATGAACGCTGATAGGATCTACAGAGAATAGACGTCCTTTACAGTGTTACACACTTACTCGATACTCAGTCTAATTTCATCATTCATTTTACTTTCTGCTTATAAATGCATTCATTAAAATAATGAATATCTGCATTGAGGCAGTAGAAGAACTAGTTTGTGTTTGTTCATCAAGATGCATTATCTTGGTCTCGTCTTGGCACTGTAACTGTTGGTAGGTAGGCAGAGTACTGGAGAGGTTGCTCCCGTCGTTCAGAGAGTTGCTCCGGTGCGGTGTTCTGGTTGTAGACTGACCGCTTTGTTGGTTTGCTATCAGGTGGTGAATCATATCGGTTATGAGATTGAGTTTATGATCCATTTGAGTTACCTACAAATGTATAAAAAAAAACTTCAAACAAAGAGAATAGCATAGATACAGACCACACTCCATACACATTTCACACTACCCATGAGCGCTGCCTGATATTGTAGCTTATCCCTAACCAAATCAATGGGGCGCTGAGTTGCAATACCAGACACACCCCATGGACAAGAGAGGCACAGTTTTGGGGAGAAATAAAGTAGATCGATCCCTTAATGCAATATTGGTTAGCCATTTAGACATTGTTGTTTTAATTGAAATCTATAGTTGGTGCGATTCGTTTCGCAGCACTCGGTCCATCGGCCACGTCAGTAATCTTTGGATGCTGGACAGGAGCCTCAAGACCTGCCTTCTACCTTCCAAGATTCCCTGCTTCTCTTCTGATTAGCTGCATCTTTATGGTTACAGCATGATGCATATGTGACATTGCATCAGGCCGGCTAATCAGTAGAACAGCAGTGGATGCCGGGATGTAGGAGGTGGTTCTCAGGGCTCCGATGCAGCCGTCACAGATTATGGATGTGGCTGATGGACTGGGTCCTGCGAATTGACTCGCACCAACTCTATTGGAAACCTTTGTCAGATTGAACTACTTAATGAACTCAGAAAGAGCTTTCTGTCCACATCCATGAAAGTAGTAGCCAACACTTAAAGGGGTTTTCTACTACTCGGACATCTCCTTCTCCATATATATATTTTTGCCCTCAGTAAAATAATAACACCTATACTCCCCTCCAGTGTTCCAGCCATGTCGGCATTGGCTCTCCTTGGAATCACGTGACATTGTTATGTCAAGTGATCCCTGCTGCCAATCAGCGCTGGCTTCACTCTTCCTGCCTCCAGTTATAGCACATACCTGTACATCCGGAGGAAGTAAGACCAGCAACATCTCTCACTTCCTCTGGATGTATGCAAGTTGGCCAAAGGCGGGGAGAGTAAAGTCAGCACTGATTGCCCCTAGGAATCATGAGACATAATGTCATGCTGTCACGTAAGGTGTGGGAAAGACTAAGTGCAACACAAAGGTAAAACGGAAAGGGAACCCAGACTAGGGAAAGTGGGGAGTGGAGAACTCCTAGGCTGATCTAGTGTCACCCTGTCTCCACTAATGTCCCTTTATTGGTTCTTCACCAATCGCCGCACGAGTACCTCAGCCTGTCTATCCCTGGCATTAGGCTCAGGCTAGGGAACAGAAAGGATGAGCACTAGTTGATCCCCACTGACCACTAAAGACAACAATGGGGGACAAACAAGGGAAAATCGCTTAGCTTTACTCGACTCCAGACAAATGCGCACACGTTCTCTAGCACCAGAGAGGAAGAAGTACTGCTCTTGCTCAAGCCTTCACAAGGGGCAATGAATATCGCTGGCACCTCCCTCTGGCTCACAACAGGTATTTATACATCCAGGCCAGGGTGTTAATTAGCCAGAGGAAGCTAGCCCCTGGGTCCTAGAGATACATATTCTAAGAAGTTGTCTGTAAGGCCAAATGAAGAGATCTCCTGCAACCAACTGCAGGATGACTGTCTGTCACTTCTGACACACCCATGACACATGCAATCCCCAGGAGAGCCAGTGCAGACACCGCTGGAATAGTGCTGGCACTGGAGGTGAGTATAGGTGTTATTATTTTACTGGGGGACACACATATGGATTGAGAAGGAGTTGTCTGAGTAATGGAAAACCCCTTTAAGCCTCCATACACAATAGACTAAGCTAATAGTCTAAGGAGACATCCAGACTCTTCCCTGACAGATGAGGTCAGAGGAGGTAAAATTCAAACTGCCTGACCCTTAATGCCCGACCCTTTTGTTATTCAGGTGATAAGCTGCTGCCAGAGCCGTTTGGCAGTGATTTTCACAGTTCTCCACTTTGAAAACACATGAACATTTAACCAAGCCAAACCTTCTCGTGTATGAGAGTTGGGAGAGGTAGTGGACGGCCGAACCAGCAATCAACGTTCAGTTATTGTGTGTGGCCACCTTAACTTGTGTGTGCAAGTCACAGATGACCACAGGTATTTAGACTCTTTGCAGTGTGTGAGCAGCGCTGTAGAATTGGTGTCTGGATGCACCATTATGTATTTTACACTTTTTCAGAGAGTGAGGAATATTCTGTATGTAGTATGTGGTAATTGTCTGTATATCCTGTACTCCATGTGTGTATGTGTAAGTAGTAGCTGTGCATAATATAAATATATATGGTTTTATCTTATTTTCTTACCTTGTCCTCGACACGGTTCAATCTTGACCCAATTGTATTAGAGCCTCGATCTTTCACTTTATCTGGAAATAAATAAAAGTAAAAAAAAGTCATTTTTAAATTTACTATTAGAAATTAGCATTTTTTGGGTCCACTGGCATTCAACCAAATTTGTGAAACTGTTTACGATTTACAGTTCAGAGAATATAACATGAGAAACGATTTACCTATTCTTCCACAAAGCGATGAAATATGGCATCCTTATTCTGGACAACCTCTTAAAAAAAGGCTTTCCCATTGTTACAAATGACGGCGTATTGCTTGGATTTGCCATCATATGGTGTCAGATTATTACCATTACTATTGTTAATTTCTCTAAAACATAGCATTTATTCCATTTCATAGTGGTAGGAAGTGGAATCTATCCAGAAAGAAACAGTGAGGGCTTCCCCAATGACTGGTCCAGTCTGTAAGAAAGGAAAAAAATCACTGGTGTAATCAAAGTATTTTTATTGAAGAGAAATTCCACCTAAAACTTGCAAACTGTCTCTTCCAGTGCAACCTGTCTCTTCCAGTGCAACCTATTAGAAGTAGCAATCCTAAAAGTCAATATCAACCTTTTAACAAGCCTTGCCACATGATTTAGGATAAATGGCAAACTAGAATCTCAATTTGCAGCCATGGTGTTTCGGGGTGTTGCCCCTCAGCAGTGCAAAGCATGAGATCTGATTTAGCTGTGTGAGAGACTTCAGAAGGAAAAACTTTACCCCTTAGATCCCAGTGAGGAGAGTGAAATGCCAGAGTAAGGAGGCTTATAAACCATGCAATGGCTCCCCGGGGAGCTTATGAGCCTCCTTACACTGGCATTTTTTAGACAAATTATCTTACTTTTCCTCTAAGGATTCAATTTTCTTCCTTTTTTCTATTACTTTATCACTGTTGATGACTCCCACTGATTTGCTATAGCAATGAGATGTGCACATATATACATATATACAGTTGAAACCAGAAGTTTACATACACTATATAAAAAGACACATATGCATGTTTTTCTCAATATCTGACATGAAATAAGTATAAACCTTTCCTGTTTTAGGTCAATTAGGATTACCATCATTTTTAATATTTGCCAAATGCCAGAATAATGAGAGAGATAATGTTTTAAGGCATTTTTATTACTTACTGCAAAGTCAAAAGTTTACATACACTAAGATTACTATGTATTTAAACAATTCTGGACTGCCCATATGATGATGCCATGTGTTTGGAAGCTTCTAATAGTTTTTTGGGCAACATCTGAGTCAATTAGAGACACACCTGTGGATGTATTTTAATGCACACCTGAAACACACTGCTTCTATGTGTAGCATCATGGGAAAGTGTAAAGAAATCAGCCAAGATATCAGGAAGAGAATTGTAGACTTGCACAAGTCTGGCTTATCCTTAGGTACAATTTCAAGATATCTGAAGGTGCCTCGTTCATCTGTACAAACAATTATATGCAAGTACAAACAAGATTGGAATGTCCAGCCATCATACCACTCAGGAAAGAGACGGGTTCTGTGTCCCAGAGATGAACGTGCTTTGGTCCGACATGTGCATATCAACCCCAGGACAAAAGCAAAAGACCTTGTGAAGAGGATGGCAGAAGCTAGTAAGATTGGCAGAGTGACAATTCACAGTGAAACGAGTACTGTATCAACATGGGCTGAAAGACCACTCTGCCAGGAAGAAGCCATTACTCCAAAAGAAACATAAAAAAGCCAGATTAATGTTTGCAAATGCACACAGGAACTCAGACCTTAATTTTTGGAGACATGTAATGTGGTCTGATGAAACTAGAATTTAACTTTTTGTGCATAATGACCATCGTTAAGTTTAGAGGAAAAAGGGAGAAGCTTAGAAGCCTAAGAACACCATTCCAACTGTGAAACACGGGGGCGGCAGCATCATGTTGTGGGGTTGCTTTGCTGCAAGAGGGACTTGGTGCACATCACAAAATAGATGGCTTCATGAGAAAAGAAGATTATGTGGCAATACTGAAGCAACATCTCAAGACATCAGCCAGGAAGTTAAAGCTTGAGCAGAAATGGGTCCTCCAAATGGACAATGACCCGAAGCATACTGCCAAAATGGTAACAAAGTGGCTTAACCCCTTCATGACAAAACCAATTTTTTTTAAATCTGACCAGTGTCACTTTATATAGTAATAACTCTGGAATGCTTCAACATATCCCATAGCTTTCGAGACTATTATAAAGTATCATGCATCACAAAAAACAATGGTAAATTTAGGCTGATATGGTTTGCGTTTATTTATAAAAATATCAGAAACTTGGCAAAAATGTTTTAAAAATTGCACTTTTCAAACTATGATTGATTATGCCTTTAATCCCAATAGTCATACCACACAAAAACAGTACTAAATAACATTTCCCTCATGTCTGCTTTACATCAGCACCATTTGTAAAATGTTGTTTTATTTTGTGAGCATTAGAAGATTTAAAAATGTAGCAGTTATTTTTCATTTTTTTCAAGGAAATTTACAAAACTTATTTTTATAGGGGCCTGTTCAGTTTTGAAGTGACTTTGAGGCTGCGTGCCCACTGTGCGTTTTTCAAGCGTTTTTGCTGCGGAATTTTCGAAGCGAAAACGCTTAAACGCTTGGTAATGCGTGCCCCATGGTCCTCACTGATAACCCGCATGTGCTGTGTGTTGGTATATGCAACAGTTGTGGACTTCTTTGTTTGTGTGAAGGAGGACTTTATGCTGATCTGACAGTAGATGGCGATGTTGTGTAAAGTTTCCTTGTTTACTGTATTGTGAAAGAAAAAAAGTCTCTCTTGTATTTTCTATTTTGTTCTTATTTCCTGATGCAGTACTGTGTGACTGTGCGTTTTTTCCTTTACTTCATGTTCTGAGAAGTAAAAGCTTGTCATCCCCAGTAATCTGCTCTGTGAAGTTTTATACTGCAACTGTGGGTATCCAGAAGCTGTGCAACACTGTGCACATGCTGCGGAAATTTACGCTGTGGATTATCATTGCGGAAAAATCTGAAGCATACCCATTAATTTTGGACTGAAGGCATCAAAACTATGAATTAACACATGTAGGATTATATACTTAACAAAAAAGTGTGAAACAACTGAAAATATGTCTTATATTCTAGGTTCTTCAAAGTAGCCACCTTTTGCTTTGATGACTGCTTTGCACACTCTTGGCATTCTCTTGATGAGCTTTAAGAAGTAGTCACCGGAAATGGTTTTCACTTCACAGGTGTGCCCTGTCAGGTTTAATAAGTGGGATTTCTTGCCTTATAAATTAGGTTGGGAGCATCAGTTGTGCAGAAGTCAGGTGGATACACAGCTGATAGTCCTACTGAATAGACTGTTAGAATTTGTATTATGGCAAGAAAAAAGCAGCTAAGTAAAGAAAAACGAGTGGCCATCATTACTTTAAGAAATAAATGTCAGTCAGTCCGAAAAATTGGGCAAACTTTGAAAGTGTCCCCAAGTGAAGTTGCAAAAACCATCAAGCGCTACAAAGAAACTGGCTCACATGAGGACCGCCCCAAGAAAGGAAGACCAAGAGTCACCTCTGCTTCTGAGGATAAGTTTATCCGAGTCACCAGCCTCAGAAATCGCAGGTTAACAGCAGCTCAGATTAGAGACCAGGTCAATGCCACACAGAGTTCTAGCAGAAAGAGAGGAGGACATTGAGTTTAGCGATAAAAAACAATTTTTATTAATTCAATTTCTTAAAAACTTGCATACATAATTTAACATACAGTTTAAGATGTAAAGATGGGTACCCAGTGAGGGCTGAAGTGCCCAGTCACACAGCACATACACAGGTCGCAGAGATCAGCTGCATTTATTGGACAAAAATGGGGCAGTACTTATACCAGGCACTTTGCAGAGAGAAAAAAAAGGGGAAGGGGGGGTTAAACATATATTGGTAGTCCATACAATATTACGTGCAGAGGTCCATGTAATAATCTCCCCAATGAATCATAAAGTGCAGGTGTCTTGCGCAAAGAAAAATAAATAATAATAGTAGTAATCCATTCAATGTTCCATGCAAAAGCTCTATGCAATAGATTACCCAGTAGATTGTATAATCACAGTCCCTGCAATAATGTGCCACTAATGACAGGTGAGATACCTATACATGGGAGCCCTCAGTAAAGAATGTATTAGGCATGCCATAAAAGCATGAATATAAGAGGAGCTTCCCCAAAAAGTAGAGAGAGAAACAGTCAGAAACAATGCATACCCATGTGTGTGCAGCCCGCACCAGGTCGTCAGCCTAGCCCCGAACCCACGCTCTCGCCGTATGGCTTCCTCAGAGTTCTAGCAGCAGAAACATCTCTACAACAACTGTTAAGAGGAGACTTTGTGCAGCAGGCCTTCATGGTAAAATAGCTGCTAGGAAACCACTGCTAAGGACAGGCAACAAGCAGAAGAGACTTGTTTGGGCTAAAGAACACAAGGAATGGACATTAGACCAGTGGAAATCTGTGCTTTGGTCTGATGAGTCCAAATTTGAGATCTTTGGTTCCAACCACCGTGTCTTTGTGCGACGCAGAAAAGGTGAACGGATGGACTCTACATGCCTGGTTCCCACCGTGAAGCATGGAGGAGGAGGTGTGATGGTGTGGGGGTGCTTTGCTGGTGACACTGTTGGGGATTTATTCAAAACTGAAGGCATACTGAAACAGCATGGCTACCACAGCATCTTGCAGCGGCATGCTATTCCATCCGGTTTGCGTTCAGTTGGACCATCATTTATTTTTGAACAAGACAATGACCCCAAACACACCTCCAGGCTGTGTAAGGGCTATTTGACCAAACTGAGAGTGATGGGGTGCTACGCCAGATGACCTGGCCTCCACAGTCACCAGACCTGAACCCAATCGAGATGGTTTGGGGTGAGCTGGACTGCAGAGTGAAGGCAAAAGGGCCAACAAGTGCTAAGCATCTCTTGGAACTCCTTCAAGATTGTTGGAAGACCATTTCCAGTGACTACCTCTTGAAGCTCATCAAGAGAATGCCAAAAGTGTGCAAATCAGTTATCAAAGCTAAAGGTGGCTACTTTGAAGAACCTAGAATATAAGACATATTTTCAGTTGTTTCCCAAATTTTTTGTGTTAAGTATATAATTCCACCTGTGTTAATTCATAGTTTTGATGCCTTCAGTGTGAATGTACAATTTTCATAGTCATGAAAATACAGAACAATCTTTAAATGAGAAGGTGTGTCCAAACTTTTGGTCTGTACTGTATATATGTATATATATATATATATATATATATATTATTTAGAATCATTTATTTTTATTTCAGACATGTAGTTCATACACATTCTAAAATATGTAGATCTATATTCTTTCTATTTGAACAAAGGAAATGTTTGATGCCTAAAAGGAGTTTTCATAAGTGATCTCTTGAGCAGCTCAGAGCTGTGCAGTCTCCTTACTTCCTGATTTCTGGCAGGACGGGCTCTTCTCCCAGAGTGATAGCTCTGATGAGCAAGCACACAGCCACAGACAGTGAGAGCCTAGATACTGGGTGCAGGAATTGTGATTCTACAGGATGGATAAGAGCATCTCGTCAAAAGCCTAAAGGGAGAAGGCAGGGAGCAGCTAACTGGTGTATAGAAATGAATGGGCTGGACAGAGATAACGGTATGTTAGGAATTAACTTTTCTCCTGGAATGTGACTACTGCACACTCTCTACCAAGGTCTACTAGTGGCTGAACTCCAAGGAAATGAGCTTTACACTATGTAAGATAAAAGCTCTCATTGCAGGAGAATGACAGCAGATAGAAAAAGCAAGTCAGTGGCAAACTTGTGTATTTTCATGCTGTTTAACTAATTAAAGCAACTTAGTAACTTGAGAATACCTGTTTATTGACAAAGGTGTTATGAGACTTAATGAGGTTGTCTGGTTTAGAAACCACTTGCACATACTTGGGGCACTATACAGGTTAATAGTGGGGATTCTCCGATGTAAACCTGAACCCATTTTATGCAGACTAGAGAGCAGTTACATGGAGTCATTCCCACTTTGAAGGTCCCAGTACTTCATTCATTACATAGTCAGTTTATTGATTTCACTGGATACTGTGCAGTACCTCCTGTTTCCTTTGGTGGCAGTGCAGGAGAATTAAATGCTTGTTGCCAGATTTTTCAACAAATGGCTTATCGCTGAGATTGCCAGCAACAGATCATCCTTTAGTCAGCATATTGGGGCCCTTCTAACAAAAAGACATTAACTAATGCAGACATTCCTTTTAAGTACAAAGCATATGCCAGTATACTATCTGCAAAGTAAAAAATAAATACATTCTTAAGTGCTTAAAAGGAACGTGTCCTCTGTTGTTTAACCCCTATCTGCCCTACATGTATAGTGCATGTTGGGTGCGAGTGTGTGGAGTGGACTCTGCAACTCCACCCGCAATATACCTGCAGATTCCAGCTGTGTTATACTGCCGGTATTTGTCTGTAAAAGCCGCTATTAGAGCAGCTCTGGTTGCTGCTGTTAACCCCTTAGATGCTGCAGTAAATCCCTGACCGTGGTAGTTAAGGTGCGATGTCCCAGAGGTTCACCATTTTGGATGCCCATGGGATGTTGCCTTCCACCCCCCTTCACTAAGTGAAAGTGCTGCTTATGGATTTCAGTGGCAACCATGAGCCTGCTGACCGCCCCCATGGCTGCCATGTTGGTACATGAAAAAGTGGGATTGAAACATCGTATATAACCCAAAAAATGTTATTAATGAAAACCTCAGCAATTAACAAGCCCTCATAAAGCTCTATCGACCGAATCTCTGAAATATTTTCACCATCAAAATAAAACTATACAAGTTTGATATCTGGTTTTTCAAGTTTGCTCGACATGAAGAATCATGTTCACAGGTCATTTTCACTGCACAATGAAACCTTAGAAACAAAACCCAAAAACAATGAAAAACGCAATCCCATTTAACTTCGCTTGGAATTTTTGTTCCAGTTTTCCAGTATATTGTAGGGTAAAAAAAACAGCCCTCATACGGCTATGTCACACGAAAGGGGAGAAAGAAGGAGAGGAACAAAGAAAAAGCACAAAAACTAAAACTGTCCATGGTGAGAAGGGATTACATTAAATTTACTGTAAATGTCATTTTTTTTAGATTTTCACTTTTTAACATCACAATCAAAAAAAACAATCCTGAAGTCTTACAATTTTCACACTGGCCACTAGTCCTAAGAATAGACTCATTGTGAAGGAAGGGTGAGGAGGTGAGCTGTGACTCATTTATTGTGAATGGTGGCTACTTTATCTGCTTTATATAGAGGTGTCATCTTTCATTGTCATTTTCAGTCATGATAATAAAACTGCTGAAAAATCTTCTGCATACAACAGGAAATCTGAAACTAATTTTGGCCAGGGTGATAATTGCAGGATCTGTGGGTGTGTTTTTTTAGTTTAGATGGTTACTATAGTGGAAAAAAAGTAAAAAAAAAATAATAAATTTCATGTTAAAAGGTAATTTAAACAATTGGTTATTTTTTGATAACACATTCTCTTTAACTGCTCTTCTCTAATAAGATGGCAATATTGCACCGCTGCAAAAATAGGAAGAAGTAGTTTGTCAATTTTAAAGCAGCTTCTTGGAAACTAATGACTTAGTCATTGATATAACATCCTGACAAAATGACTGTTCACTGTCTGTTTCTGAGAAATTAATTCAAAGGTCACAACCGATATGGCTGCACTTCCTATTATCACTTTTGGAAAGACAGACAGTGGATAATGATTATTTCTATTATATATGATCTACGGTATATTCTGATTTGCTAAAAGTGAGATAAGTGACAAGTCTATTGGAAGTAGCAATCCTAAAAGTCAATATCGACCCTTTAACGAGCCTTGTCACATGACTTGGGATAAAAGCCAAACCAGAATCTCAATTTGCAGCCACGGTGTTTCAGGGTATTGCTCCTCGTCAGTACAAAGCATGAGATCCGATTTGACTGTATGAGAGGCTTCTCACTGGGATCTAAAGGGTCATTTTTCTCCTTGTGGAGATTGACATGCCTGGCATGCCAGTGTATATATAGATACTCGGCACTCAAATATTCATAATGATAATGCAATTCTTTATTTCATAAAGAAATCCCAAAATTCAATGTAACGTTTCAGCCTTATGCAAAAGGCCTTTTTCAAACACTGAGACATAAATGAAACAGATAAAGAAATCAATATTACAAAATTAACACCACAATAGAATTTTTTATTTTAATTTTTTTATTATAAGAAAATAACATCCTGTTGTATTGTTGAAATCACTTGAGATTTATTTAAATATAAAGACATTATTATATAATGTCAAATTAATGTGGGAATTCACTTACTTCATTCAAAATAAATTACAATATGACCAATTACATTTCAATATCTCATATACAGTTGAAACCAGAAGTTTCCATACACTATATAAAAAGACACACAGTATCTGCATGTTTCTCTCCATATCTGACATGAAATCAGAATAAACCTTTCCTGTTTTAGGTCAATTAGGATTACCATCATTTGTAATATTTGCCAAATGCCAGAATAATGAGAGAGCGAGAATGCAGTAAGTAATAAAAATGCTTAAAACAAAGTCAAAACTTTCCATCCATTTCATTAGTATTTGGTACCATTGTCCTTAAAGTGAATGACTTGGGTGAAACATTTGGGATTTCCTCCCACAAGCTTCTCACAATATAAGGCTATGTGCCCACGGTGCGGAAATGAAGCAGAAAATTTCTGCTTCATTTCCGCATGTCCTCTCCCGGAAAAACACATGCGGAATTCCACGCGCGTTTATCCTGCGTTTATTGCGCGTTTTCCACATGCGGAATTCCACGCGGGTTTATCCTGCGTTTATCGCGCGTTTTCCACATGCGGAATTCCACGCGGGTTTATCCTGCGTTTATCGCGCGTTTTCCACATGTGGAATTCCACGCGGGTTTATCCTGCGTTTATCGCGCGTTTTCCACATGCGGAATTCCACGCGCGTTTATCCTGCGTTTATCGCGCGTTTTCCACATGTGGAATTGCCTTGCGTTTTTTATTGCACTGCAAAGGTAATTCCGCTTGCGGAAACGCAAAATTAATCGACATGCTGTGGATTATTGCGCGCATCAAAAACGCTGCGGAAAAATCCGCAGCATGGGCATAGAACTTGCGGATTCCCCTTGGGGACCATGGGGGGCAGATTACCTAGCGTTTCACAAGCGTTTACCCTGAGGAAAGTCCGCAGCATATACGCTTGTAAAACGCTACGTGGGCACATACTCTTAGGTCGGAATTTGGGCCCATTTCTCCTGACACAACTGCTGTAACTGATCCAGGTTTGTAGGTCGTCTTGCTCGCACCGGCCTTTTCAGCTTTGCCCATACATTTTCAATAGGACTAAGATCAGGGCTTTGTGATGGCCGCTCCAAAACATTGACTTTGTTATCCTTAACCCCTTATTGACCAATAGACGTCTTTTTACTGATCTGCAATATAAGAGACTAGCGTTCCCCGACAGGTGACTATCCTGTAGCTGTCACCTGTACATTATAGCTGACAACTTGCTGCATCAGCCATGATCAGTGTTAGCACAGACCATGGACGTTTAACCCCTTTGATTCTGTTGTCAATAGTGATTATAGAATCTAAATAGTTAACACAGTGTGGGGGCTTCTTTTTAACTTTATCGGCACCTTGATATCTTGATTGTGTGGTCCTGATGTTTGCCTTGGCAGTTCATGGCCAAATAACTACCTTTAAAGTATGCCGGCTATAATTGCCTGTTCAGAAGTTATCAAAATCTAGATTGTAAAAATAAACTGTTTCATTCTGGTCATTCCACTTTCCATTACTTCCTGAAAAGAACCAGAAGGGTTAATGAACTATATGAAAGCAATTTTAAATACGTTGAGGGGTGCAGTGTTTAACCCCTTTACCCCCGAGGGTGGTTTGCACGTTAATGACCAGGCCAATTTTTACAATTCTGACCACTGTCACTTTATGAGGTAATTACTCTGGAATGCTTCAACTGATCCCCCTGATTCTGAGACTGTTTTTTCGTGACATATTGTACTTCACGATTGTGGTAAAATTTCTTCGATATCACTTGCGTTTATTTTTGAAAAAAACGAAAATTTTGAAAATTTTGCAATTTTCAAAATTTTAATTTTTATGCCCTTAAATCAGAGAGATATGTCACACAAAAGAGTTAATAAATAACATTTCCCACATGTCTACTTTACATCAGCACAATTTTGGAACCAAAATTGTTTTTTGTTAGGGAGCTATAAGGGTTAAAAGTTGACCAGCGATTTCTCATTTTTCCAACAAAATTTACAAAACCATTTTTTTAGGGACCACATCACATTTGAAGTCACTTTGAGGGGTCTTTATGACAGAAAATACCCAAAAGTGACACCATTCTAAAAACTGCACCCCTCAAGGTGCTCAAAACCACATTCAAGAACTTTATTAACCCTTCAGGTGCTTCACAGGAATTTTTGGAATGTGGAAGAAAAAAATGAACATTTAACTTTTTTCACAAAAATGTTACTTTAGACCCAATTTTTTTTATTTTCGCAGGGGTAACAGGAAAAAATGGACCCCAAAATTTGTTGTGCAATTTCCCCTGGGCACGCAGATACCCCATATGTGGGGAAAAACCACTGTTTGGGCGCACGGCAGGGCTCGGAAGGGAAGGAGCGCCATTTGACTTTTTGATTGTAAAATTTGCTTGAATAATTAGCGGACGCCATGTTGCATTTGGGGAGCCCCTGATGTGCCTAAACAGTGGAAACCTCCCACAAGTGACACCATTTTGGAAACTAGACCCCTTAGGGAACTTATCTAGATGTGTGGTGAGCACATTGGGAGACAAAATAAACAAATCAGTAGCAGGTGAAGAATTGGTTTTATTTATTTTTTACGCTGTTCCTCGTGCGGTATAAGTGATGAGATTACTTTATTCTTTGGGTCGGTGTGATTACAGCGATACCAGAATCATATTGGGTTTTTATGATTGACAGCTGTAACACACTAAAAGACACATATTTTGTAAAATCTAGTTTTTGCATTGCCATATTTTGGCTGACAGAGTCATGTGACGGCTTGTTTTTTGCGGGATGAGTTGACGTTGTTATTGGTGCCATTTTCAGGCATGTGACATTTTTTGATCGCTTTCTATTCCAGCTTTTGGGAGACAGAATAAACAAAAACCAACAATTCAGGAATTGTTTTTTTTGTTTTTTTTTTATTCTGCTCCGGGTGTGGTAAAATTGATAAGGCAGCTTTATTCTTCGGGTCAGTACGTTTACAGCGGTACCACATTTATATTGTTTTTTATGTTTTGGCGCTTTTACACAATAAAAGCTATTTTATAGAAAAAATTATTTTTTTGCATTGCTTTATTCTGAGAGCTGTAACTTTTAGATTTTTCGGATTATGGAGCTGTATGGCAGCTTGCTTTTTGCGGGACGAGATGACGTTTTCAGCGGTACCATTTTTATTTATATTCGTCTGTTTGATCGCGTGTTATTCCATTTTTTGTTTGGCGGTATGATGATAAAGCATTGTTTTTTGCTTTGTTTTTTATTTTTATTTTTAACCGTATTCACTGAAGGGGTTAACTAGTGGAACAGTTTTATAGTCCAGGTCGTTACGGACGCGGCGATACCAAATATGTCTACTTTTATTGTTTGTTTGTTTTTTCATAATAATATTTATTGATGGGTACATTATATTTTTATTTTTAGTGGATTATTATTATTTTATTTTTTTTAATATTTTACCAATTTTTTTTTTTTTACTTTCTGGGAGTTTTTACACTTTTTTACTTTGTCCCACTGTGGGACTTTCACTTTTTTTATTCTGATCGCCTGCACAGCATAGGCATGGAGCACCATCCCTGTGCCATGCAGGCTGTCAGCGCTGGACAGGGAGAAGATAGTTTGGAGATGCACTGCACATGTCCAAACAATCTTACTGCTGTCTGGTGACCCGGATGTTGTCATGACGACATCGGGAAGTCATGGCGACACCCGGGAAGCCGCGGTAGACAGCGCTGGAGGCCGGAAGAGGAGGTGAGTATACCGATCACCTCCCCTTGCCTCCGTAATGCTGCGATCGACTTCGATCACAGCATTGCGGAGGTTAATGTGCTGGGAGCGGTGCGGGACTGCTCCCTGCACATAATACCGGGTGTCAGCTGTGACAATCAGCTGACACCCGGCGGCGATCGCGCCCGCACAGCCTGTGTGCGCGCGCGCGATCGCGATGACCTACTAATACGGGTCAGGCTCTTAAAGCCCAGGGCACAGACGCGTATTAGTACGTCATGGGCTTTAAAGGGGTTAAAATGGTAACACTTTTGGGTGGTTTCCAACATATAAGACTCGCAGGCTAAGTGCCCACGAAGCAAAAATGCTCCGGATTTTTTCTGCATCTCCCTGGCAGGAAAAATGCATGCGGATTTTAGATGCTTTTTTCCCGCCAGGTAGAAGCGTTTGTCAAGCGTTTTTGCATGCGGGTTGTCAAGCGCTTTTCCAAGCGATTTTAGCATCACTTGGAAAAGTGCTTGACAACTTGGTCACACTATATAAATCCATGCAATAGGCATGGATTTATATAGTGTGACCAAGTTAATAGTTAAAAAAAGAATAAAAATGGTAAACAAAAAACACATTCTACTCGCCTTCCGATAGCCTCCGGTCTCCTTCTCCGGTGCGTCCGGTGTCTTGGGCGGCTCGCGATGGTGTAAAAGGACTTTCCATGACGTCATTTAGTCATGTGACAGGTCAAGCGACCGTCGACATCAACGGTCACGTGACCTGTCACATGACTAAATGACGTCATGGAAGGTCCTTTTACACCACCACGAGCCGCCGAAGACGCACCATACAGGAGACCGGGGGCCATGAGTAGGTAAGTATAATGTTATTTTTTATTTTATTCTTTTTTAGCTACAGGTACTATGGTACCCGGGTCTGGAGGAGAGTCTCCTCTTCTCCAGACCTGGGTACCATCCGCACATTGAATCACTTAATATCCACATGTGTACATGTAGTCATTAAGATATTATGCAATTCAATGGAAGTCAATGGCGGCAATTACGCCGCGTTTCCGCAAAATTAATGGATATGCTTCAGATTTTTCCGCAATGATAATCCGCAATGTAAATTTCCGCAGCATGTGCACAGTGTTGCACAGCTTCTGGATACCCACAGTTGCAGTATAAAACTTCACAGAGCAGATTACAGGGGATAACAAGCTTTTACTTCTCAGAACATGAGGTAAAGGAAAAAACGCACAGTTACACAGTACTGCACCAGGAAGTAAGAACAAAATAGAAAATACAAGAGAGACTTTTTTTCTTTTACAATACAGTAAACAAGGAAACTTTACACAACATTGCAATCTACTGTCAGATCAGCATAAAGTCCTCCTTCACACAAACAAATAAGTCCACATCTGTTGCACATACCAACACACAGCACATGCGGGTTATCATTGAGGATCATAGGGCACGCATTACCAAGCGTTTAAGCGTTTTCGCTTCGAAAATTCCGCAGCAAAAACGCTTGAAAAACGCACAGTGGGCACGCAGCCTCAAAGTCACTTCAAAACTGAACAGGTCCCTATAAAAATAAGTTTTGTAAATTTCCTTGAAAAAAATGAAAAATAACTGCTACATTTTTAAATCTTCTAAATGCTAATAAAATAAAACAACATTTTACAAATGGTGCTGATGTAAAGCAGACATGAGGGAAATGTTATTTATTACTGCTTTTGTGTGGTATGACTATTGGGATTAAAGGCATAATCAATCATAGTTTGAAAAGTGCAATTTTTAAGACATTTTTGCCAAGTTTCTGATATTTTTTATAAATAAACGCAAACCATATCAGCCTAAATTTACCATTATTATAAAGTATCATGTATCACAAAAAACAGTCTCAAAAGCTATGGGATATGTTATTCCAGAGTTATTACTACATAAAGTGACACTGGTTAGATTTAAAAGAATTGGTTTGGTCACGAAGGGGTTAAGCCACTTTGATACCATTTTGGCAGTATGCTTCGGGTCATTGCTCATTTGGAGGACCCATTTCTGCTCAAGCTTTAACTTCCTGGCTGATGGCTTGAGATGGTGCTTCAGTATTGCCACATAATCTTCTTTTCTCATGAAGCCATCTATTTTGTGATGTGCACCAAGTCCCTCTTGCAGCAAAGCAACCCCACAACATGATGCTGCCACCCCCGTGTTTCACAGTTGGGATGGTGTTCTTAGGCTTCTAAGCTTCTCCCTTTTTCCTCCAAACTTAACGATGGTCATTATGCACAAAAAGTTCAATTCTAGTTTCATCAGACCACAGGACATGTCTCCAAAAATTAAGGTCTTTGTTCCTGTGTGCATTTGCAAACATTAATCTGGATTTTTTATGTTTCTTTTGGAGTAATGGCTTCTTCCTGGCAGAGTGGTCTTTCAGCCCATGTTGATACAGTACTCGTTTCACTCTGAATTGTCACTCTGACAATCTTACTAGCTTCTGCCATCCTCTTCACAAGGTCTTTTGCTTTTGTCCTGGGGTTGATATGCACATGTCGGACCAAAGCACATTCATCTCTGGGACACAGAACCTGTCTCCTTCCTGAGTGGTATGACGGCTGGACATTCCAGTCTTGTTTGTACTTGCATATAATTGTTTGTACAGATGAACGAGGCACCTTCAGATATCTTGAAATTGTACCCAAGGATGAGCCAGATTTGTGCAAGTCCACAATTCTCTTCCTGATATCTTGGCTGATTTATTTACACTTTCCCATGATGCTACACCAAGAAGCAGTGTGTTTCAGGTGTGCATTAAAATACATCCACAGGTGTGTCTCTAATTAACTCAGATGTTGCCCAAAAAACTATTAGAAGCTTCCAAACACATGGCATCATCATATGGGCAGTCGAGAATTTTTTAACCACTTCACGCCAGAGCCTGTTTTTGCCTTCGTGACCGGGCCAATTTTTTCAATTCTGACCACTGTCAATTTATGAAGTAATTACTCTGGAACGCTTCAACAGATCCCACTGATTCTGAGACTGTTTTTTTCATGACATATTGTACTTCATGATAGTGGTAAAATTTCTTCGATATCACTTGCGTTTATTTATGAAAAAATCGGAAATTTGGCGAAAATTTAGAAAATTTTGCAATTTTCAAACTTTAAATTTTCATGCCCTTAAATCAGAGAGATATGTCACACAAAATAGTTAATAAATAACATTTCCCACATGTCTACTTTACATCAGCACAATTTTGGAACCAAAATTTTTTTTGTTAGGGAGCTATAAGGGTTAAAAGTTGACCAGCGATTTCTCATTTTTCCAACAAAATTTACAAAAACATTTTTTTTTAGGGACCACATCACATTTGAAGTCACTTTGAGGGGTCTTTATGACAGAAAATACCCAAAAGTGACACCATTCTAAAAACTGCACCCCTCAAGGTGCTCAAAACCACATTCAAGAACTTTATTAACCCTTCAGGTGCTTCACAGGAATTTTTGGAATGTGGAAGAAAAAAATGAACATTTAACTTTTTTCACAAAAATGTTACTTTAGACCCCATTTTTTTTATTTTCGCAGGGGTAACAGGAAAAAATGAACCCCAAAATTGTTTGTGCAATTTCTCTTGAGCGCGCTGATACCCCATATGTGAGGGAAAACCACTGTTTGGGTGCACTGCAGGGTTCGGAAGGGAAGGAGCGCCATTAGACTTTTTGAATGCAAAATTTGTTTGAATAATTAGCAGACACCATGTTGCGTTTGGAGAGCTCCTGATGTGCCTAAACATTGGAGCTCCCCCACAAGTGACACCATTTTGGAAACTAGACCCCTTAGGGAACTTATCTAGATGTGTGGTAAGCACGTTGGGAGACAAAATAAACAAATCAGTAGCAGGTGAAGAATTGGTTTTATTTATTTTTTACGCCGTTCCTCATGCGGTATAAGTGATGAGATTACTTTATTCTTTGAGTCGGTGCGATTACAGAGATACCAGATTTATATCGGGATTTTATGATTGACAGCTGTAACACACTAAGACGCTTTTTTTTGCAAAATCCAGTTTTTGCATCGCCATATTTTGAGAGCTATAATTTTTCCATATTTTGGCTGACAGACTCATGTGATGGCTTGTTTTTTACGGGACGAGTTCACATTTTTATTGCTACCATTTTTGGGTACGTGACATTTTTTGATCGCTTTCTATTCCGTTTTTTGGGAGGTAAAATTAACAAAAACCAACAATTCAGAAATTGTTTTTTGAGGTTTTTTTTTATGCCATTCTGCGTGTGGTAAAAGTGATGAGGCAGCATTATTCTTCAGGTCACTACGTTTACAGCGATACTACACTTACTGTATATTTTTTTATGTTTTGGCGCTTTTACACAATAAAACAATTTTATATAAAAAAATTTTTTTGCATTGCTTTATTCTGAGCGTTATAACTTTTTTATTTTTCGGCTGATGGAGCTCTATGGCGGCTTGTTTTTTGCGGAACAAGATGACGTTTTCAGCGTTACCATTTTTATTTCCATTTTGCTTTTTGATCGCATTTTTTTCCACTTTTTGTTTGGCAATATGAGGAAAAAGCAGTTTTTTGCTCCGTTTTTTATTTATTTTTATTACGGTGTGCACAGAAGGAGTTAATTAGTGTAACAGTTTTATAGCTCGGGTTGTTTCTGATGCGGCGATACCAAATATGTGTACTTTTTTTGTTTTTGCATAAATATACGGATTTATCGGTTTAATATTTTATTTATTTATTTTTATTTATTTTGTGATTTTTTTTTTTTAGTAGTTTGAAAACATTTTTTTTTTTACATTTTTACTTAGTCCCTGTATGGGACATTAATTTTTATTTTTCTGATCGCTGATCTCATGTAATGTAATAGACATATATTACATTACATGAGATCTTTGATGACTGTTTCACAGTCAGTGTCTCCTGCCAGGCTTCAGCTGCAGGCTGAGCCTGGCAGGACACCGTATATGGCAGATCTGGAGGCGGTCATGTGACCTCCAGCTGCCATAGCAACGCCAGGTCCTGGAAGGTATCAGGGGTCGTCGGAGAGTTAAGTAGACGACCCCCTCTCCTCCTGCTGTCTTCTATATGCCGCGATCACTATAGATCGCGGCATATAGAAGACAGCAAAGGGTTAACATCACTGGGACCACTAGCAAGTAACTAACTGTTACTATGAGTGGTCGTAACCATGGATACCTAAGCTACTGCAATGTCCTGCACATGGGGGTAAGAAACATAGCTAATCAGAAGAACTATACTACATTTCTAATTGGAGATATTTGCAAACATTATTATTATTATACCTACTACATATTGGGACAGGATCTTGGAGATGGGAATACCCCTTTAGCCACACTTTGACTGACTTTCCTCTGATGTGGAATAGACACATCACTTTTAGGTCTGGGGTGGAGGATAGTGTAAATGGACATAATGGGTTCCCCGGCTCTATGCCTAGTTTACAGTAATTTAGTTTCATTTGTTGACTGACCCATCTGGTTTTCGCATTTCAGGTTCTTTTCCGGACTGTAGCAATGATGGTCCCCAACTATGCTCTGATTGCGGAGATCTGCCTTTATTCTTACGGTTTTCTGCACGCTAAACCTCTCTCGGTGAAGATGGTAATGACTTACCGGCTGTGCTCGGAGCCGCTCTCGTCCCAGTTCCATTATGATTATGGGATGCGTGCAGTAAAGGCTGTGCTGACCGCTGCTGGCAATCTGAAGCTGAAATTCCCCCATGAAAATGAAGATATTCTTGTAAGTTCTGAACTGTTGGTCGCTTTACATCTCGTATAGGATAGCATTACCATCTTACCGAGAAGCATTTGGATCACAAAAATTAGAGCTGTATGATTTTATAGTAGCAGACAGAGACTTGTCTTATTATTATTACACCTATTACATATTGGGATAGAATCTTGGAGATGGGAATACTCCTTTAACACTTTCCAAATCTCTCTCCACACCTCTACTGTGTCCATTTTGGAAAGTAGGAGAATGGGACATCAATATTAAGGAGTTTGCAGAAATGAGGGCATCAGGTGTTGTGATTATACATAGGAAATGAACAATCTCATATAGGTTTGGGGGAGAATAATCCCTTTGATGAAATCTTATGTTTCTTTTGTAAACCTAGTATTTACTTAAAAGTTTGTGAACCCCTCAAAAATTTCTGTATTACTGCATAAATTTGACTTAAAGCTACATCAGTCTGTGAGGTCACAAAGGAACTCAAGGTAACCTCTAAGCAACTAAAGGCCTCTCCTCACATTAGCTAATGTAATTGTTCATGAGTCCACCATCAGAAGGACAATAAACAACAATGGCGAGCATGGCAGGATTGCAAGGAGAAAGGTAATGCGATTTAAAATGTCACTGCTAAAACTCACCTGGGCACATCAATAGGTAACTGGAATAATGCTTTGTGGAAGGATGAGGCCAAGATAGAGATTTTAAGTGAGAAGCTATATGTTTGCAGAAAGAAAATACTGCATTACAGCATAAGAACCTCCTATCATCTATGAAACACAAAGATGGTAATCGTAACATGCTTTGGGCCTGTTTTGCTGCACTTGGCCAAGGACGGCTGCCATCATTGATGGAACAATGAATTCTAAAATCTATCAGCAAATGCTAAAGGAAAATATCAGGATATCAGTTCATGTACGGAATCTCAAGAAAACGTGGGTCATGCAGCAAGACAATGGCCCAAAGACACAAGTCGTTCTACAAAAGAATGGTTGAATAAACATAAAGTTTTGGAATGGCCGAGTCATAGTCCTGAGCTTAATCCTATAGAAATGTTGTGGAAGGACCTGATGCAAGGCACTGGGACTCTTTACCTTGAGGTTATCCGGCAGCTCAGAACGTCCCGCGTAGCCGGGATTCATGGTAATGGCTACGAAGCAATTTGGGTTAAGCTTCAGTTCTGATCCTTCGAAGTTGAACATGTCCATCTTCATCTGGATGGCTCTCTGGATGCGGAGAATCTGTTGGGCCACCACGGACAACACCTCCAGCTCAATACGGTTAAACTCATCAAAACACGCCCATGCTCCCGATGATGCCAACCCTTTGAAAAACTAAAAAAGTATATACAGTACAGACCAAAAGTTTGGACACACCTCATTTAAAGATTTTCTGTATTTTCATGACTATGAAAATTGTACATTCACACTGAAGGCATCAAACTATGAATTAACACAGGTGGAATTATATTCTTAACAAAAAAGTGTGAAACAACTGAAAATATGTCTTATATTCTAGGTTCTTCAAAGTAGCCACCTTTTGCTTTGAGGACCGCTTTGCACACTCTTGGCATTCTCTTGATGAGCTTCAAGAGGTAGTCACCGGAAATGGTCTTCCAACAATCTTGAAGGAGTTCCCAGAGATGCTTAGCACTTGTTGGCTCTTTTGCCTTCACTCTGCGGTCCAGCTCACCCCAAACCATCTCGATTGGGTTCAGGTCTGGTGACTGTGGAGGCCAGGTCATCTGGCGTAGCACCCCATCAATCTCCTTTTTGGTCAAATAGCCCTTACACAGCCTGGAGGTGTGTTGGGGTCATTGTCCTTTTGAAAAATAAATGATGGTCCAACTAAACGCAAACCGGATGGAATAGCATGCCGCTGCAAGATGCTGTGGTAGCCATGCTGGTTCAGTATGCCTTCAATTTTGAATAAATCCCAAACAGTGTCACCAGCAAAGCACCCCCACACCATCACACCTCCTCCTCCATGCTTCACGGTGGGAACCAGGCATGTAGAGTCCATCTGTTCACCTTTTCTGCGTCGCACAAAGACACGGTGGTTGGAACCAAAGATCTCAAATTTGGACTCATCAGACCAAAGCACAGATTTCCACTGGTGTAATGTCCATTCCTTGTGTTCTTTAGCCCAAACAAGTCTCTTCTGCTTGTTGCCTGTCCTTAGCAGTGGTTTCCTAGCAGCTATTTTACCATGAAGGCCTGCTGCACAAAGTCTCCTCTTAACAGTTGTTGTAGAGATGTGTCTGCTGCTAGAACTCTGTGTGGCATTGACCTGGTCTCTAATCTGAGCTGCTGATAACCTGTGACTTTTAAGAACCAAGAATATAAGACATATTTTCTGTTGTTTCACACTTTTTTGTTAAGTATATAATTCCACATGTGTTAATTCATAGTTTTGATGCCTTCAGTGCGAATGTACAATTTTCATAGTCATGAAAATACAGAAAAATCTTTAAATGAGAAGGTGTGTCCAAACTTTTGGTCTGTACTATATAATCAAAACATGTCAGCAGAACATCGGTTGGAGTCAGTTTATTATCTGCAATGGAGCAGCTTAACATTGTATGTACCTTTGACATTGCTATGTAGTCCAAACCATCAGAGCAGTTAAAGACCACACACTGCACGGCCAGCGCCTTGGCCAAATCTTTGGTGGTCTCAGTTTTTCCTGTGCCGGCCGGACCTTCTGGAGCTCCACCAAGATTTAGATAAAAAGCACCGATCTACCAATGAAACATGAAAGAACTGGTATGAAATATCAATAAACTTTCTAATAAGTTTCATGCATCATGCAAAAGTCAAAAAGATTTCTGAGCATAACCCATCACATCATAGCAGAGTCCGCTAGCATCTGTCAGTGAGCGGAGTGATGACCAGGCGTGGGGAGTTGCCCAGGTACTCATAGGCGGACTTCACATTGCAGTTGATGATTCGCACTCTCACATTCTCATTCTCCCAGTAATAGCGGAGTTGGGCAAGCCACTGGAAGTCTGTTTCATGAGAAACTCCTGAGCAATGTAGGAAAAGATAGTCAACCTCTAAGACACTGCAGAATCACGAGGGAGAGTTTCTAAAGGGAAGGCAAATGCACATACATTATAGGACAAAACTCCTAGTCACCGAATTCTGCTTTTTTCATTTAGTCCCATTGCCCACGGTGTATAACATCCGGACTCTCAGCCCCCAGTTTATAAAATCCGTCCCCTCGCCTCCCCTGGTGTATAACATCCGTCCACTCGCCCCCCCGCCAGTGTATAAAATCCATCCCCTCAACCCCACTGTATAACATCCAACCCCAAGCCATCCTTTGCATAACATCCGGCCCCCAGGGTATAACATCCGGCCCCCAGCCCCGGTGTATAACATCTGTACCCGCGCTCCCTCCCCCTGGTGTATAACATCCGGCCTCTCGTCCCCCGGTGTATAATATCCGTCCCCTCGCCCCGGTGTATAATATCCGTCCCCTCGCCCCGGTGTATAATATCCGTCCCCTCGCCCCGGTGTATAATATCCGTCCCCTCGCCCCGGTGTATAATATCCGTCCCCTCGCCCCGGTGTATAATATCCGTCCCCTCGCCCCGGTGTATAATATCCAGCCCTCGGACTTGTATAACATCTAGCCCCTTGTACCCCCAGTGTATAACATCTGGCCCCTCGGCCTTGTTGTATAACATTAAGACTCTCGCCCCCCACCAGTATATAACATCAATCCCCTCGCCCTGGGTGTATAATATCCATCCCCTCTCCCCTGTTGTATAATATCCGTCCCCTCGCCCCTGGTGTATAACATCAATCCTCTCGCCCCGGTGTATAATATCTGCCCCTCGACCCGGTGTATAATATCCGTCCCCTCGCCCCTGGTGTATAATATCCGTCCCCTTGCCCCTCAGTGTATAACATCCAGCCCTCGGACATGTATAACATCTAGCCCCTCGTACCCCTAGGGTATAACATCTGGCCCCTCGGCCTTGTATAACATTAAGACTCTCGCCCCCCACCAGTGTATAACATCAATCCCCACGCCCCCCCGGTGTATAACATCCGCCCTCCATGCTGTGTGCTGTTACTAACATATGACAGAACGGCTGGTGGTGCAGAGCCCTCTGATACCAGCGCGGTCCTGTAATAGGAGCCACCGGGGTAACAAGTCTGGATATTACATTTCTTCCCTCCTAAATCTTCCTCCATCACATGTGAGTGATATTATTAAGAAGTAGAAGGAACTGCAGCAACTCAGGAGACCCCGGAACATTACAGAGCGGGGTCACTGAGTGCTGAGGAGCAGAGGGCAGAACGCTTTCCTGACTCCATTGGTAACATCACCACAAACACTGCGCCCCCGCCAGGAGCTTCATGGCCGAGCAGCTGCATGCAGCCTTACATCACCAAGCACGATGCCGAGCGTCAGATGGAGTGGTGTGAAGCCGCCACCACAGGACTCTGGAGGAGACCTGTTCTGTGCAGTGACGGATCACACTTCTCTATCTGGCATCTGATGGACGAGTCTGGATTTGGTGAATGCCAGGAGAACGTTACCCTATTAACTGCATTATGCCCGCTGTACAGTTTGCTGGTGGGGGTATGGCCTTGTTTTTAGGGGGTGGTCTAGGCCCCTTAGCTCCAGTGAAAAGATATCTTAATGCTTCAGCACAAGACATTTTAAACAATTGTAGCTTCCAACCCTAAGGGAATAGAAGAGCAGAACTGTTTCACACACGTTCTCAACCTCAACCCCACTAAACACCTTTAGGATGATTAATTAGAACAAATACTGCACAATGGCAGCATAAATATGTCACCGCAACATAGGGAAGAACAATGTCAGTCACAAATCAATTACATTGCCATATGTCTGCTCAGGCTTAGAATGGCTGACCATTCGGAGAATTACATAATACCTACAAAGAAGCCGAACAAAAGGTCATTAAAGGAATTGACATAAAACCCCTTTATTAGTACATCCATGGTTATGGAAGGACACCGCACAGAGGAGGGCACACACACCATTGATAGAAAATATTACACACCGCACCTAGGCAATCCAAAACACTGACTATAAAGAATATCAATTGTGGCAATGAGTCATATACAGGGGATGCCGACACCTACAGATGCAAAAACATTCATATACAGTTATATGAAAAAGTTTGGGCACCCCTATTAATGTTAAGCTTATTGTTTTATAAAAATTGGTGTTTTTGCAACAGCTATTTCAGTTTGATATATGTAATAACTGTTGGACACAGTAATGTTTCTGCCTTGAAATGAGGTTTATTGTACTAACAGAAAATGTGCAATCTGCATTCAAACAAAACTTGACAGGTGCATAAGTATGGGCACCCTTATCATTTTCTTGTTTTAAATACTCCTACCTACTTTTTAATGAATGACTTACTAAAGCGCTTTTTTTGGTTTTGTAACCTCATTGAGCTTTGAACTTCATAGCCAGGTGTATGCAAACATGAGAAAAGCTACTTAAAGTGGCCACTTGCAAGTTGTTCTCCTGTTTGAATCTCCTCTGAAGAGTGGCATCATGGGCTCCTCAAAACAACTGTCAAATGATCTGAAAACAAAGATTATTCAACATAGTTGTTCAGGGGAAGGATACAAAAAGCTGTCTCAAAGATTTAACCTGTCAGTTTCCACTGTGAGGAACATAGTAAGGAAATGGAAGAACACAGGGACAGTTCTTGTTAAGGCCAGAAGTGGCAGGCCAAGAAAAAGATCAGAAAGGCAGAGAAGAAGAATGGTGAGATCAGTCAACGACAATCCTCAGACCACCTCCAGAGAGCTGCAGCATCAACTTGCTGCAGATGGTGTCACTGTGCATCGGTCAACTATACAACGCACTTTGCACAAGGAGAAGCTGTATGGGAGAGTGATGAGAAAAAAGCCTTTTCTGCAAGCACGCCACATAGTCGGCTGAGGTATGCAAAAGCACATTTGGAGAAGCCAATTTCCTCTTGGAAGAAGGTCCTGTGGACTGATGAAACCAAGATTGAGTTGTTTGGTCATACAAAAAGGCGTTATGCATGGCGGCAAAAAAACACAGCATTCCAAGAAAAACACTTGCTACCCACAGTAAAATTTGGTGGAGGTTCCATCGTGCTTTGGGGCTGTGTGGCCAATGCTGGCACCGGGAATCTTGTTAAAGTCGAAGGACGCATGGATTCCACTCAGTATCAGCAGATTCTTGACAATAATGTTCAAGAATCAGTGACAAAGTTGAAGTTACGCAGGGGATGGATCTTTCAGCAAGACAATGATCCAAAACACCGCTCCAAATCTACTCAGGCATTCATGCAGAGGAACAATTACAATGTTCTGGAATGGCCATCCCAGTCCCCAGACCTGAATATCATTGAACATCTGTGGGATCATTTGAAGAGGGCTGTCCATGCTCGGCGACCATCAAACTTAACTGAACTGGAATTGTTTTGTAAAGAGGAATGGTCAAAAATACCTTCATCCAGGATCCAGGAACTCATTAAAAGCTACAGGAAGCGACTAGAGGCTGTTATTTTTGCAAAAGGAGGATCTACTAAGTATTAATGTCACTTTTCTGGTGAGGTGCCCATACTTATGCACCTGTCAAATTTTGTTTGAATGCAGATTGCACATTTTCTGTTAGTACAATAAACCTCATTTCAAGGCAGAAACATTACTGTGTCCAACAGTTATTACATATATCAAACTGAAATAGCTGTTGCAAAAACACCAATTTTTATAAAACATTAAGCTTAAGATTAATAGGGGTGCCCAAACTTTTTCATATAACTGTATAGTGACCACCATCTCAATATGCAGAAATGACTACTGCCCCATAGACGTCATTGTAAGTACACCCCAAGATTGCTTTACTGTGACAAGATCAATTGTGTCCTATGAAAACTCAAAGAAAAGAGGGGGGAATATAACATAGATATGGAAAGAGCATAGGAATGGGGTGAAATGTATGAAGGTGCTCTGCATATTGAGCTGTGATATCTGTAGAGGGACGGACTCCATATTAACATCCTGTATATGGATTTAGAATAGGAGGCCATAAAAGCCCCTGTAGGTGTAATGTGGAGGGGGCACAATACCTTTCTCCATGTAGTGTATGATAAATAGAACATGGTATTGGAAAGTTTGGTGCCAGCCATGATGTTTGCACAAACCTGTTTGGATCATTTCCATGCCCACGTCACGAGCGTGCCCCTCTATGGTGACGAGAGCCCCCAATGTGCTGCGAGTCTGCTGGGACAATTTGCCTCCTCGCACAAGCTCCACAATATCATTTAGCTGGAGCTGCAGATTATCATAGGAGTTTTTCAGGCCCTACAAGAAGGATGTAACGGTGAAATCATCTGCAGAAACATTCATAGAACATACATATTGCAAGGGGGCTGAAATCTATACAGATTATAAGCTGCAGACTAGATTGAGAACTCCACAATATGCAGGCACTTTATAATGTACACAACAATTTTACAACATATCTTTATAGAAGTTGGAGATCTGGATTGAACCCAGAGCTCCAAATACCCAGATGTACCTCTATAAAACCCTGCCACAAACAGCATGGAAAACTCAATGCAGATGGATTCATTTTATGCTGGTATTATGGGAAATCCCATACAATGTCTTCCCTTATTGGTAGATATGACGAGAGTAGAGATGAGCGAATGGATTTGCAGGACTCTGGTCCAACAGTCGGGTCAGTATTCCACGGCCGCAGGACCGGAGCTCCATGAAACGGCATCTCCGGCTCCTCTTTTGATGTCGATGTCATAGTTGTGGTGTGAGGCACAAATGACATCACGCCTGGCCGGCTAATCAAAAGAGGAGCCAGGGATGCCGGCATGTAAGAGGCGTTTAGCAAGGCTCCCATCCAACAGCCACAGTCTACTAACCTGCTCTCTTAGACCAAGGTCCTGCAAATTTAGTTGCTCATCTCTAGACAAGATGCATGAATCAATGCAAAATCCCAACAATACTATGGAGCCTTTTGGGTACCTTCAAGATATTGAGCCGCTGTACAACTGCAACCCCCAGGAGAAGACCCCTGGGCAAGAACAGTACATGGGCTCTTTGCAGTCTAATAACGTGCTGTGAAAGAAGCTACTTGCATCTTTTGATGTGAATGTGGGTCCCCTTACCTCTGTTGCACCAATGGTATATCCGCCCCTGGAAACTCCTATAAGCTGCGTCCCTGGGTATGACAGTCTATTAGCAGGAGAACACATGAAGTCTGTCTATGAATGTATATATATGTATTTCTCCCAGAAAATTATTACAATTACACATGTTTTGTTGTTCACATGTTTATTTAATTTGTGTGTATTGGAACAACACAAAAAGAAGATATTGGTCAACAATTTTGGTTCTCAAGTCCTCAGACAGTTCTCTTTTCCTCTTTCTGTTCTCCCTACTTAGTGTGGCACGTAACAACGCAAAGATTGAGTCAACTTTTCCCCTTTGTATCGGGTTTCAGGTGTGATTTTCATATTGCCCACACCTGTTACTTGCCACAGGTGAGTTTGAATGAGCATCACAAGCTTGAAACAAAATTGTTTACCCACAATTTTGTAAAGATGCCAACAATTTTGTCCGGCCCATTTTTGGGGTTTTGTGTGAAATTATATCCAATTTGCCTTTTTTTCTCTGTTTTTTTTGTGTTGTTCCAATACACACAAAGGAAATAAACATGTGTATAACAAAAAATACACATGCAATTGCAATAATTTTATGGAAAATACTTCAAGGGTGCCAACACTTCCGGCCATGACTGTTTCTAGTGAAGCAACCTTGATCAGTAAAGGAGCTTATGCCGTACCTCTGGGCCACTGCCGATAGCTTCATGCACTTCACTGGTCCAGAACATCTGAGACACACAGAGCACGACCTGTCCCGGCCATTCCCTCACCCAGTCTTTTCTTGCAGTCTCAGGGTATGCCTTTTAAAAAACAAAGTTAAATTACGTTGACAGAAGCATTTAAGAGAGGGACAACCTTACTAGTATTATCTAGCAAATTCATTTCTACCGATTGCAGGTAGAAGATCTGCTACCTGGCTCTATAGCAAGAGATACATCATCCACAAATCATTCACTGCCGCCAAATAATCTTATACAAATATAAAAGTACTAGATTAGTTCCAATTAATGCTTTTGGTCTGTAGGTAGATCCGTACCATTCGTGGCCGAGCAATAACATCATGCACGCTCCTTAACATGACATCTTCCCCTTGGATGAGCCACTTCTCCACGGCCCCCCGAGCCTCGGAGGTGGAGATGGTCTGGATGAGCTCTACGCGTTCCCCCTCGGTGCTGTACATGGCTTTGATGTCCAGGTTAGGAAGGAACTCCAGCTTTGCGATGCCTTCAAAGCCCTTCTTTAGATGTGGTTGGACCCGCAGAGGATCTTTAGTCTCAGAGAGAATTTCTAGCATTTCGTCGTTGGACAGGAAGAAAAAGCTAAAGCGAAAATGCACAATATGATAAAAATGTCATTAAAGTATTGGGTCAGGCGCCATTTGTATTAGTGTCTATGTGAGAAAATAGAAAAGCAAAGCTTTAAAGTAAAGATTCAGTCCCCATACACATTGGATTAAAATAGTTTAAACCTGACGATTGCAGCAGGACCGGCCTACCCACTGATGTGTATGGGGGTCTCCTGACTCTCCCCCGATAGAGGATGTCAGGGCCAGAAGGATCGGGCAGATGGGATTTCAATACCCGGTCTTTTGGTTCTCAGGGGAGATAACCCGCTGCCGGAGGTGTCCAGTACCGACTTTCTCCTCTCTCCCCATTAAAAACACATGACTGTTCAGCAGAATATGTGGGAGTCAGGAGAAGTAGCCAAATAACCATTCAGACCACGGGTATCTCATATCTCATGTGTATGGCTAGCTTAACCCTTTAAGCCCCGGAGCATTTTTCGTTTTTGCATTTTCGTTTTTGCTCCCCTTGTTCCCAGAGCCATAGCGTTTTTATTTTTTGGTCAATATGGCCATGTGAGGGCTTATTTTTTGCGGGACGAGTTGTACTTTTCAACGCCATTACTAGTTTTATCATATCCTGTACGGGAAAACGGGAAAAAAATTCCAAGTGCGGTAAAATTGCAAAAAAAGTGCAATACCACAGTTGTTTTTTATTTATTTTTTTTACCATGTTCACTGAATTCTAAAACTGACCTGCCCTTCTTATTCTACAGGTCATTACGAGTTCATAGACACCAAACATGTATAGGTTCTTTTATATTTAAGTGGTGAAAAAAAATTCCAAAATTTGGTAAAAAAAAAAAAAAAAAAATAGCGCCATTTTCTAAGACCTGTAGCGTCTCCATTTTTCGAGATCTGGGGCTGGTTGATGGCTTATTTTTTGCGTGCCAGGCTGACGTTTTTATTGATAACATTTGGGGTAGATCCGATGTTTTGATCGCCCGTTATTGCATTTTATTGCAATTTTGCGGCGACCAAAAAACATAATTCTGCCGTTTAGAATTTTTTTCTCGCTACGCCGTTTACCGATCGGAATAATTCTTTTTTTATATTGATAGATCGGGCGATTCTGAACGCGGCGATAGGTTTTTTTTTATATATTTTATTTTGAATGGGGCGAAAGGGGGGTGATTTAAACTTTTATATTTTTTTATTTTTTTTTATATTTTTAAAAACTTTTTTTTTTAACTTTTTGCATGCTTCAATAGTCTCCATAGGAGACTAGAAGCAGCAACTGTCCGATCGCCTCTGCTACATACAGGGGACGAGCAGGTCCCCTGCATGCAGCAGAAATGGTCCTGTGCTATGAGCGCCGACCACTAGGTGGCGCTCATAGCGACAAGATCATGACAACCACAGGCGTCTGCTGCAGACCCTGGGTTGTCATGCACGTCCATCGGCGACCCGCGATCACGTGACGGGGTCGCCGGTGGGCGGGGCTTATGACGCGCTACCCGGAAGCGCGCGTTAAATGCTGCTGTCGGAGATTGACAGCAGCATTTAACTGGTTAACAGCCGCGGGTGGATCGCGATTCCACCCGCGGCTGTTGCGGGCACATGTCAGCTGTAAGAATCAGCTGACATGTGCTCCGTTCAGTGAGGGCTCAGCGCAGCAGCCCTCACTGAACGGAGGGTACGCAAAAATGCGTACTAATACGTCCCCGGGGGTTAAGTGGTTAAAGGGGCTATCCAGTTTTGGGAACTTTTTTATTTAACTGAAATGGGTATTCCCATCTCCAGGATTCTACCCCAATATGTAGTAGGCGTCATAATAATAATATTAGCAAATACCTCCAATTAGAAGTGTAGTATAGTTCTTCTGATTTGCTTTGTCGCTTATCCCATGTGCAGGGCATTGCAGTAGCTTAGGTTACGACCACTAGCAAATAACTGTCACTATATGAGTGGTCGTAACCATGGATACCGAAGCTACTGCAATGCCTTGCACATGGGGAAAGCGACATAGCGAATCAGAAGAACTATACTACACTTCTAATTGGAGGTATTTGCTAATATTATTATTATTACTACGCCTACTACATATTGGGATAGGATCTTGGAGATGGGAATACCCATTTAATTGCGAGTATTTGCGACAATTCAGTTTCATTAAAAATGTTGCACCGTTAGGCTTTTTGTTTCCTGCACATTCAGCTTTGATGTGATCTGTGGTCATAAATCGGCTAAGAGGAGCTGAAAAAAGACAGATTAAAAATAAGTCCAATAGCCAGCGCAACACAGAGCCAATAGAAGGCAAACAGTGCAAAATTATTAATGAAATCCAATTACAAAAATGATTTCAATGGTTTAAATAAGAAAAAAAAAATTCTTTAAGGAGTATATAGAATCATTGCAACAAGTGAAAGGACTATACCGTGGGAAAAAAGCCTCTTCTTCTCCAGATAGGCATTCAGCCCTTTCATGATTTTATCCAGAAGCACATTGCTGTCCTGAAGTTTTTCCAGAAGTCCGGTCAGAGAAGTGGCGCTTAAAGCCTAAAACAAAGTAGATAGCCCATAAGTAAGATTCCATTATATAGTTATAGAGACTGAAAAAAGGTCACATTCATTGACTATTGTGCCAATAGTTCATATTAAAAAAATAATTAGAACATACAGTTATATGAAAAAGTTTGGGCACCCCTATTAATCTTAAGCTTAATGTTTTATAAAAATTGGTGTTTTTGCAACAGCTATTTCAGTTTGATATATGGAATAACTGTTGGACACAGTAATGTTTCTGCCTTGAAATGAGGTTTATTGTACTAACAGAAAATGTGCAATCTGCATTCAAACAAAATTTGACAGGTGCGTAAGTATGGGCACCTCACCAGAAAAGTGACATTAATATTTAGTAGATCCTCCTTTTGCAAAAATAACAGCCTCTAGTTGCTTCCTGTAGCTTTTAATGAGTTCCTGGATCCTGGATGAAGGTATTTTTGACCATTCCTCTTTACAAAACAATTCCAGTTCAGTTAAGTTTGATGGTCGCCGAGCATGGACAGCCCTCTTCAAATGATCCCACAGATGTTCAATGATATTCAGGTCTGGGGACTGGGATGGCCATTCCAGAACATTGTAATTGTTCCTCTGCATGAATGCCTGAGTAGATTTGGAGCCGTGTTTTGGATCATTGTCTTGCTGAAAGATCCATCCCCTGCGTAACTTCAACTTTGTCACTGATTCTTGAACATTATTGTCAAGAATCTGCTGAAACTGAGTGGAATCCATGCGTCCCCATCCATCCATCCTGGGTAGGTGTATATGCCCCGCCATCCATCCATCCTGGGTAGGTGTAGATGCCTCTCCATCCATCCATCCTGGGTAGGTGTACATGCCCCTCCATCCATCCTGGGTAGGTGTATATGCTTCTCCATCCATCCTGGGTAGGTGTATATGCCCCGCCATCCATCCATCTTGGGTAGGTGTAGATGCCCCCTCCATCCATCCTGGGTAGGTATATATATGGTCCTCCATCCATCCATTCTGGGTAGGTGTATATGCCCCTCCATTCATCCATTCTGGGTAGGTGTATATGCCCCTCCATCCATCCATCCATTCTGGGTAGGCATAGATGCCCCTCCATCCATCCATTCTGGGTAGGTGTATATGCCCCTCCATCCATTCTGGGTAGGCGTAGATGCCCCTCCATCCATCCATTCTGGGTAGGTGTAGATGCCCCTCCATTCATCCATTCTGGGTAGGTGTAGATGCCCCTCCATCCATCAATCCATCCTGGGTAGGGGTATATGCCCCTCCATCCATCCATTCTGGGTAGGTGTAGATGCCCCTCCATCCATCCATCCTGGGTAAGGTGTAGATGCCCCTCCATCCATCCATCCTGGGTAAGGTGTAGATGCCCCTCCATCCATCCATCCTGGGTAGGTGTAGATGCCCCTCCATCCATCCACCCATCCTGGGTAGGTGTAGATACCCAGGATGAATGGATGGATGGAGGGGCATCTACACCTACCCAGGATGGATGGATGGACAGGCATCTACACTTACCCAGGATGAATGGATGGATGGAGGGGCAAGTGTAGATGCCCCTCCATCCATCCATCCATCCTGGGTAGGTGTATATGCCCCTCCATCCATCCATTCTGGGTAGGTGTATATGCCCCTCCATCCATCCATCCTGGGTAGGCGTATATGCACCTCCATCCATCCATTCTGGGTTTGCGTAGATGCACCTCCATCCATCCTGGGTAGTCTATTCTGGTAGGTGTATATGCCCCTCCATCCATCCATCCATCCTGGGTAGGAGTATTTGCACCTCCATCCATCCTGGGTAGGTGTATATGCCCCTCCATCCATCCTGGGTAGGTGTATTTCACCCTCCATCCATCCATCCATCCTGGGTAGGTGTATATGACCCTTCATCCATCCATCCATCCATTCTGGGTAGGCATAGATGCCCCTCCATCCATCCATCCATCCTGCGCAGTCTATTCTGGTAGGTGTATATGCCCCTCTATCCATCCATCCTGGGTAGGTGTAGATGCCCCTCCATTCGTCCATTCTCGGTAGGTGTAGATGCCCCTCCATCCATCAATCCATCCTGGGTAGGTGTAGATGCCCCTCCATCCATCCTGGGTAGGTGTATATGCCCCTCCATTCATCCTGGGTAGGAGTATTTGCCCCTCCATCCATAGTGGGTAGGTGTATATGCCCCTCCATCCATCCATCCTGGGTAGGTGAATATGCCCTTCCATCCATCCTGGGTAGGTGTATCGGCCTCTCCATCCATCCTGGGTAGCTGTATATGCCCCTCCATCCATCCATCCAGAGTAGGTGTATACGCCCCTCCATCCATCCATTCTGGGTTTGCGTAGATGCACCTCCATCCATCCTGGGTAGTCTATTCTGGTAGGTGTATATGCCCCTCCATCCATCCATCCATCCTGGGTAGGAGTATTTGCACCTCCATCCATCCTGGGTAGGTGTATATGCCCCTCCATCCATCCTGGGTAGGTGTATTTCACCCTCCATCCATCCATCCATCCTGGGTAGGTGTATATGACCCTTCATCCATCCATCCATCCTCCATCCATTCTGGGTAGGCATAGATGCCCCTCCATCCATCCATCCATCCTGCGCAGTCTATTCTGGTAGGTGTATATGCCCCTCTATCCATCCATCCTGGGTAGGTGTAGATGCCCCTCCATTCGTCCATTCTCGGTAGGTGTAGATGCCCCTCCATCCATCAATCCATCCTGGGTAGGTGTAGGTGCCCCTCCATCCATCCTGGGTAGGTGTATATGCCCCTCCATTCATCCTGGGTAGGAGTATTTGCCCCTCCATCCATAGTGGGTAGGTGTATATGCCCCTCCATCCATCCATCCTGGGTAGGTGAATATGCCCTTCCATCCATCCTGGGTAGGTGTATCGGCCTCTCCATCCATCCTGGGTAGCTGTATATGCCCCTCCATCCATCCATCCAGAGTAGGTGTATATGCCCCTCCATCCATCCATCCTGAGTAGGTGTATATGCCCATCCATCCATCCTGGGTAGGTGAATATGCCCATCCATCCATCCATCCATCCATTCTGGGTAGGCGTAGATGCCCCTCCATCTATTCATCCTGGGTAGGCGTAGATGCCCCTCCATCCATCCATCCTGGGTAGGTGTAGATGCCCCTCCATCCATCCATCCTGGGTAGGGGTAGATGCCCCTCCATCCATCCATCCTGGGTAGGTGTATATGCCCCTCCATCCATCCATTCTGGGTAGGGGTAGATGCCCCTCCATCCATCCATCCTGGGTAGGGGTAGATGCCCCTCCATCCATCCATCCTGGGTAGGGGTAGATGCCCCTCCATCCATCCATCCTGGGTAGGGGTAGATGCCCCTCCATCCATCCATCCAATCTGGGTAGGTGTAGATGCCCCTCCATTCGTCCATTCTCGGTAGGTGTAGATGCCCCTCCATCCATCAATCCATCCTGGGTAGGTGTAGATGCCCCTCCATCCATCCTGGGTAGGTGTATATGCCCCTCCATTCATCCTGGGTAGGAGTATTTGCCCCTCCATCCATAGTGGGTAGGTGTATATGCCCCTTCATCCATCCATTCTAGGTTTGCGTAGATGCACCTCCATCCATCCTGGGTAGTCTATTCTGGTAGGTGTATATGCTCCTCCATCCATCCATCCATCCTGGGTAGGAGTATTTGCCCCTCCATCCATCCTGGGTAGGTGTATATGCCCCTCCATCCATCCTGAGTAGGTGTATTTCCCCCTCCATCCATCCATCCTGGGTGAGTGTATATGACCCTACATCCATCCATCCATTCTGGGTAGGCGTAGATGCCCCTCCATCCATCCATCCTGCGCAGTCTATTCTGGTAGGTGTATATGCCCCTCTATCCATCCATCCTGGGTAGGTGTATATGCCCCTCCATCCATCCATTCTCGGTAGGTGTAGATGCCCCTCCATTCGTCCATTCTCGGTAGGTGTAGATGCCCCTCCATCCATCAATTCATCCTGGGTAGGTGTAGATGCCCCTCCATCCATCCATAGTAGGTGTAGATACCACTCCATCCATCCTTCCATCCATCCATTCTGGGTAGGTGTATATGCCCCTCCATCCATCCTGGGTAGGTGTATATGCCCCTCCATTCATCCTGGGTAGGAGTATTTGCCCCTCCATCCATAGTGGGTAGGTGTATATGCCCCTCCATCCATCCATCCTGGGTAGGTGTAGATGCCCCTCCATTCGTCCATTCTCGGTAGGTGTAGATGCCCCTCCATCCATCAATCCATCCTGGGTAGGTGTAGGTGCCCCTCCATCCATCCTGGGTAGGTGTATATGCCCCTCCATTCATCCTGGGTAGGAGTATTTGCCCCTCCATCCATAGTGGGTAGGTGTATATGCCCCTCCATCCATCCATCCTGGGTAGGTGAATATGCCCTTCCATCCATCCTGGGTAGGTGTATCGGCCTCTCCATCCATCCTGGGTAGCTGTATATGCCCCTCCATCCATCCATCCAGAGTAGGTGTATATGCCCCTCCATCCATCCATCCTGAGTAGGTGTATATGCCCATCCATCCATCCTGGGTAGGTGAATATGCCCATCCATCCATCCATCCATTCTGGGTAGGCGTAGATGCCCCTCCATCTATTCATCCTGGGTAGGCGTAGATGCCCCTCCATCCATCCATCCTGGGTAGGTGTAGATGCCCCTCCATCCATCCATCCTGGGTAGGGGTAGATGCCCCTCCATCCATCCATCCTGGGTAGGTGTATATGCCCCTCCATCCATCCATTCTGGGTAGGGGTAGATGCCCCTCCATCCATCCATCCTGGGTAGGGGTAGATGCCCCTCCATCCATCCATCCTGGGTAGGGGTAGATGCCCCTCCATCCATCCATCCTGGGTAGGGGTAGATGCCCCTCCATCCATCCATCCAATCTGGGTAGGTGTAGATGCCCCTCCATTCGTCCATTCTCGGTAGGTGTAGATGCCCCTCCATCCATCAATCCATCCTGGGTAGGTGTAGATGCCCCTCCATCCATCCTGGGTAGGTGTATATGCCCCTCCATTCATCCTGGGTAGGAGTATTTGCCCCTCCATCCATAGTGGGTAGGTGTATATGCCCCTTCATCCATCCATTCTAGGTTTGCGTAGATGCACCTCCATCCATCCTGGGTAGTCTATTCTGGTAGGTGTATATGCTCCTCCATCCATCCATCCATCCTGGGTAGGAGTATTTGCCCCTCCATCCATCCTGGGTAGGTGTATATGCCCCTCCATCCATCCTGAGTAGGTGTATTTCCCCCTCCATCCATCCATCCTGGGTGAGTGTATATGACCCTACATCCATCCATCCATTCTGGGTAGGCGTAGATGCCCCTCCATCCATCCATCCTGCGCAGTCTATTCTGGTAGGTGTATATGCCCCTCTATCCATCCATCCTGGGTAGGTGTATATGCCCCTCCATCCATCCATTCTCGGTAGGTGTAGATGCCCCTCCATTCGTCCATTCTCGGTAGGTGTAGATGCCCCTCCATCCATCAATTCATCCTGGGTAGGTGTAGATGCCCCTCCATCCATCCATAGTAGGTGTAGATACCACTCCATCCATCCTTCCATCCATCCATTCTGGGTAGGTGTATATGCCCCTCCATCCATCCTGGGTAGGTGTATATGCCCCTCCATTCATCCTGGGTAGGAGTATTTGCCCCTCCATCCATAGTGGGTAGGTGTATATGCCCCTCCATCCATCCATCCTGGGTAGGTAAATATGCCCTTCCATCCATCCTGGGTAGGTGCATCGGCCTCTCCATCCATCCTGGGTAGCTGTATATGCCCCTCCATCCATCCATCCTGAGTAGGTGTATATGCCCCTCCATCCATCCATCCTGAGTAGGTGTATATGCCCCTCCATCCATCCTGAGTAGGTGTATATGCCCATCCATCCATCCTGGTAGGTGTATATGCCCCTCCATCCATCCATCCTGGGTAGGTGAATATGCCCTTCCATCCATCCTGGGTAGGTGTATCGGCCTCTCCATCCATCCTGGGTAGCTGTATATGCCCCTCCATCCATCCATCCTGAGTAGGTGTATATGCCCCTCCATCCATCCATCCTGAGTAGGTGTATATGCCCCTCCATCCATCCTGAGTAGGTGTATATGCCCATCCATCCATCCTGGTAGGTGTATATGCCCCTCCATCCATCCACTCTGGGTAGGTGTATATGCCCCTCCATCCATCCATACATCCTGGGTAGGTCTAGATGCCCCTCCATCCATCCACCCATCCTGGGTAGGTCTAGATGCCCCTCCATCCATCCACCCATCCTGGGTAGGTGTAGATGCCCTTCCATCCATCCATTCATCCTGAGTAAGTGTAGATGCCCCTCCATGCATCCATCGTGGGTAGGGGTAGATGCCCCTCCATCCATCCATTCTGGGTAGGTGTATATGCCCCTCATTCCATCCATCCTGGGTAGGCGTAGATACCTCTCCATCCATCCATCCTGGGTAGGTGTATATGCACCTCCATCCATCCAATCTGGGTAAGCATAGATGCCCCTCCATCCATCCATCCATCCTGAGCAGTCTATTCTGGTAGGTGTATATGCCCCTCCATCCATCCACTCTGGGTAGGTGTAGATGCCCCTCCATCCATCAATCCATCCTGGGTAGGTGTAGATGCCCCTCCATCCATCCATGGTAGATGCGAATACCCCTCCATCCATTCTTCCATCCATCCATCCTGGGTAGGTGTATATGCCCCTCCATTCATCCTGGGTAGGTGTATATGCCCCTCCATCCATCCAGTGTAGGAGTATTTGCCCCTCCATCCATCCTGGGTAGGTGTATATGCCCCTCCATCCATCCATCCTGGGTAGGTGTATATGCCCCTCCATCCATCCTGGGTAGGTGTATATGCCCATCCATCCATCCTGGGTAGGTGTATATGCCCCTCCATCCATCCTGGGTAGGTGTATCGGCCCCTCCATCCATCCATCCATCCATCCTGAGTAGCTGTATATGCCCCTCCATCCATCCATCCTGGGTAGGTGTATATGCCCCTTCATCCATTCTGGGTAGGTGTAGATGCCCCTCCATCCATCCTGGGTAGTCTATTCTGGTAGGTGTATATGCCCCTCCATCCAACCTGGTTAGGTGTAGATGCCAACTCCATTCATCCATCCTGGTTAGGTGTAGATGCCCCTCCATCCATCCACCCTGGTTAAGTGTAGATGCCCCTCCATCCATCCATCCATCCTGGGTAGGTGTATATGCCCCTTCATCCATCCATCCATCCTGGGTAGGTGTAAATGCCCCTCCATCAATCCTGAGTAGGTGTATTTCCCCCTCCATCCATCCATCCTGGGTGAGTGTATATGACCCTTCATCCATCCATCCATTCTGGGTAGACGTAGATGCCCCTCCATCCATCCATCCTGCGCAGTCTATTCTGGTAGGTGTATATGCCCCTCTATCCATCCATCCTGGGTAGGTGTATATGCCCCTCCATCCATCCATTCTCGGTAGGTGTAGATGCCCCTCCATTCGTCCATTCTCGGTAGGTGTAGATGCCCCTCCATCCATCAATCCATCCTGGGTAGGTGTAGATGCCCCTCCATCCATCCATAGTAGGTGTAGATACCACTCCATCCATCCATTCTGGGTAGGTGTATATGCCCCTCCATCCATCCTGGGTAGGTGTATATGCCCCTCCATTCAACCTGGGTAGGAGTATTTGCCCCTCCATCCATAGTGGGTAGGTGTATATGCCCCTCCATCCACCCATCCTGGGTAGGTGAATATGCCCTTCCATCCATCCTGGATAGGTGTATCGGCCTCTCCATCCATCCTGGGTAGCTGTATATGCCCCTCCATCCATCCATCCATCCTGAGTAGGTGTATATGCCCCTCCATCCATCCACTCTGGGTAGGTGTATATGCCCCTCCATACATCCTGGGTAGGTCTAGATGCCCCTCCATCCATCCACCCATCCTGGGTAGGTGTAGATGCCCTTCCATCCATCCATCGTGGGTAGGGGTAGATGCCCCTCCATCCATCCATTCTGGCTAGGTGTATATGCCCCTCATTCCATCCATCCTGGGTAGGCGTAGATACCTCTCCATCCATCCATCCTGGGTAGGTGTATATGCACCTCCATCCATCCAATCTGGGTAAGCATAGATGCCCCTCCATCCATCCATCCATCCTGAGCAGTCTATTCTGGTAGGTGTATATGCCCCTCCATCCATCCACTCTGGGTAGGTATAGATGCCCCTCCATCCATCAATCCATCCTGGGTAGGTGTAGATGCCCCTCCATCCATCCATGGTAGATGCGAATACCCCTCCATCCATTCTTCCATCCATCCATCCTGGGTAGGTGTATATGCCCCTCCATTCATCCTGGGTAGGTGTATATGCCCCTCCATCCATCCAGTGTAGGAGTATTTGCCCCTCCATCCATCCTGGGTAGGTGTATATGCCCCTCCATCCATCCATCCTGGGTAGGTGTATATGCCCATCCATCCATCCTGGGTAGGTGTATATGCCCCTCCATCCATCCTGGGTAGGTGTATCGGCCCCTCCATCCATCCATCCATCCTGAGTAGCTGTATATGCCCCTCCAGCCATCCAGGGTAGGTGTATATGCCCCTTCATCCATTCTGGGTAGGTGTAGATGCCCCTCCATCCATCCTGGGTAGTCTATTCTGGTAGGTGTATATGCCCCTCCATCCAACCTGGTTAGGTGTAGATGCCCCCTCCATTCATCCATCCTGGTTAGGTGTAGATGCCCCTCCATCCATCCATACATCCTGGGTAGTCTATTCTGCTAGGTGTATATGCCCCTCCATCCATCCTGGTTAGGTGTAGATGCCCCTCCATCCATCCATCCTGGTTAAGTGTAGATGCCCCTCCATCCATCCATCCATCCTGGGTAGGTGTATATGCCCCTTCATCCATCCATCCATCCTGGGTAGGTGTAGATGCCCCTCCTCCATCCACTCTGGGTAGGTGTAGATGCCCCTCCATCCATCAATCCATCCTGGGTAGGTGTAGATGCCCCTCCATCCATCCATGGTAGATGCGAATACCCCTCCATCCATTCTTCCATCCATCCAGGGTAGGTGTATATGCCCCTCCATCCATCCATCCATCCTGGGTAGGTGTATATGCCCCTCCGTCCATCCAGTGTAGGAGTATTTGCCCCTCCATCCATCCTGGGTAGGTGTATATGCCCCTCCATCCATCCATCCTGGGTAGGTGTATATGCCCTTCCATTCTGGGTAGGTGTATATTCCCCTCCATCCATCCATCCTGGGTAGGTGTATATTCCCCTCCATCCATCCATCCTGGGTAGGTGTATAGGCCCCTCCATCCATCCTGGGTAGGTGTATCGGCCCCTCCAGCCATCCTGGGTAGGTGTATATGCCCCCTCCATCCATTCAGTGTAGGAGTATTTGCCCCTCCATCCATCCTGGGTAGGTGTATATGCCCCTCCATCCATCCATCCTGGGTAGGTGTATATGCCCTTCCATCCTGGGTAGGTGTATATTCACCTCCATCCATCCTAGGTAGGTGTATATGCCCCTCCATCCATCCTGGGTAGGTGTATCGGCCCCTCCATCCATCCATCCTGGGTAGCTGTATATGCCCCTCCAGCCATCCTGGGTAGGTGTATATGCCCGTTCATCCATTCTGGGTAGGTGTAGATGCCCCTCCATCCATCCTGGGTAGTCTATTCTGGTAGGTGTATATGCCCCTCCATCCAACCTGGTTAGGTGTAGATGCCCCCTCCATTCATCCATCCTGGTTAGGTGTAGATGCCCCTCCATCCATCCATCCATCCTGGGTAGTCTATTCTGGTAGGTGTATATGCCACTCCATCCAACCTGGTTAGGTGTAGATGCCCCCTCCATCCATCCATCCTGGTTAAGTGTAGATGCCCCTCCATCCATCCATCCATCCTGGGTAGGTGTATATGCCCCTTCATCCATCCATCCTGGGTAGGTGTAAATGCCCCTCCATCCATCCATCCTGGGTAGGTGTAAATGCCCCTCCATCCATCCATGCTGGGTAGGTTTATATGCCCCTGACTAGCCCAGGGGAATGGGTATGACTCGGTACCCGGGCCTTTAGGGATGTCGCGGTGGTCGGCTCCCGGGCCCGTACCCTGGGGTCGCTCCTTTAAAAGGGTTGGTGATTTGTGAAGTTTATAAAAGAGTTTGTGACGCCACCTGTGGTTTCTGGTGAGGATCACCAGCGCTGCGCAGTCCACTGAGGCCGGTGATAAGGCAGCTCGATGGTTTAGCTTCCCACAGGTGGAGCTAGGCCTCAGGGCAGCGTATGGACGGGGAAAGCAGGACGGAGAGACCCAGCCGGGTCAGAGCAAGAACAGGGACAGACACGATTGTCACTTCAGTACCTTTTACTGATGGAAATTTAGGCACGTCCCAGAGCACTGTAGGGTGAAGGGTGCACGTCAGGATCCTCCCCAATGAGCGGGTTTTGGGCCTCCTGTTTCTTGCCTCTGCGTATTAAGTTTCTGACCTTCCTGGAGCAAGGCCTAACTTTGTCTCTGTCCTGCGCTGGCTGACCTTGTGGTAGGGCCTTTTCTTGGATTACACGCTCCCGACTTAAGGGGCCTATGTGTCTCCTGGCTCTATTACGTATCAGCACTTTTGCGATACTGGGACTTGTAGTTCTCCAGGGATTCTGGTTATATCTTACTGGGTCGTGGAGATCCCGGTAAGCTTCGGACCCGATGTCCGGTAACTGCTTCTTCGGGCTGAGCTAGTTAAGCTCCTCTGCCCCCTATGTATTAACTCTCCACTCGCCTTCGGCCTACTCGGGCCCTCACTAGGCTATACACACTAACGGCAGCTTGCCGCGCTTCACCGATCTTATGGCGCCGGCACACCTAAAGCTCACCTCTCTGAGCTACAACTGAGTCTAGAACGTGCTCCACTGCAGACTGACCTCTCTCAGGCTTTTGCACTGCAGGAACTCTCTCAACAGGTTTGCTTTCTGTCGACTCCCGTCTAGACTAACTGCTGCCTGGCTCCACCTTCCCTTATATATCTATCCCTAACGGGCTCCCTCTGATGGTCTGAGGTGGAAGGTGGACATGTGTGAATGGTTATGGGGGCCTCTTGTGGAGGAATCCATCAATACACCCTGCTAAGATCTGTGATACCAAGCGCAGCTAGGCGTCACACACCCCCCATCCATCCTGGGTAGATGTATATGCCCCTCCATCCATCCATTCTGGGTAAATGCATATGCCCCTTCATCCATCCATCCTGGTTAGGTGTAAATGCCCCTCCATCCATCCCGGTCAGTATATGCCCCCCTCCATCCATCCATCCATCCTGGTGGATATATCCTCCCCTTCATACTGGTGGGTATATGCCCCCCCTCCATCCATCCTGGTGGGTATATGCCCCCCCCTCCATCCATCCTGGTGGGTATATGCCCCCCCCCCTCCATCCATCCTGGTGGGTATATGCCCCCCCCCCTCCATCCATCCTGGTGAGTATATGCCCCCCCCCCTCCATCCAGGTGGGTATATGCCCCCACATATTCAATGCGAAGGGAAAAAAAACAAAACAAACGCTTCTACTCACCTTCCACGTTCCCACGCAGCGCTGTGTCTGTGTTGCCTGAAGATGTCGGCGGTGATAACAGCTGAGAGGCTGAGATCACCGCACGGCGCCGCTGCAGATACTCACTCGGGACGTCCACTCCTAGGCATTTCCTCCCCGGCAGTTCCTGTCATGGCATGCTCTGACTGAGCAGTGCGTGCGACGACAGGGGGAATGTACAGCTTACACTGCAGGCTCCACAAAGATGGCTGAAATCTCCTCCCACGGCTGCGACCTGAACAGCCAAGGGGGCGTGCCCAGGTCACAGCTAGAGGCAGGAGGAGCGGCCTCTAATGTTAGAGAAAGGGTCGGTGACAGACTACTGTCTCTTATGGCCAGGGCTGCCGTAAATGAGGTGTGTAAGAGCGCTTCTTACACACCCCCCAAATAAAAATGGCAGCCCCTAGTGGCCAATGTAAAAATAAATAAAAAACTAATAAAGTGGTACATTTAATTTTGTATTAAAAATAATTGATTACATAATTATTAATACAAAACATAAAATCGTGGCCCCTTCCCTGTAAGAATAGCACATGGCTCTTTTCACGTCTGGTTATTTCTCTAGCAGGTAGAATATGCTCCGTTATAGACCGTGGACAGGTTTACAGCTCTATTTATTGTGGACGATTGATCTGCAAATCAGAACTGAGACCGGTCCGACTTTCATCCGATTTGTAGATAAAGATCATCTATTGAAGTCAATGAGTCTGTCAGAAAAATGCCCAGAACCAACCATGTTGCCTGTACTGCTTGTTCTGCAGTGTCTATAGGCCGGGCAAGCGAGGCGAGGAAACCTTTAGCTTTTTACTTTACATATAAAAAAATATGCCCCACTGAGGAGAAAAACTGACACTGACCAAAATCAGATGAAAATTAGAAAAAAAACACTGATTAAAACCTGACATGTGAACGGGGCCTTAATCAGATGTCAGCAGGGTCGGACTGGGGTGTCTGGGGCCCACAGGGGACACTGACTCTAGGGGCCACCTCCAGCAATATGCAGATCTCTCTTCTCTGCTCTCCCTGTTATAGTGGAGCAGTGACCGGCGGCTCCTCACATCTACTCTGCACAGACTACAACAGGGATGGACAATTTCTGTAGTTTACATGAAAGAGCTTCTTTGGTTAAAACAAGTCATCACAGATTCATGGGCTACACAGGATAGGTGATCACTTATTGATTGGAAGAATGGGGAAGTTTTATCCCTGACAGGACACTTATCCCCATTTTAAAATGCAGCGACAGGTGGGACGTCTGACCACAGCCTCATTCTTTCTCTTGGGGGCTTCCAAAAAAGAGCAGCGCTCACAGCCCCTGAGGGAATGAATGGATCAGTGGTCGAGTCGCACATGAGCTCCAGTGTAATGGGGAGAAAAGCTCCACAGTCTGCCGATCGCTGCAGGTCCCAGTAGTCAGACCCCCACCAATCAATAAGTTATCACTTATCCTGTGGAGAGGGGATTACTTGTTCTCCCCGGAGAACCCCTGTGAGTGCATCTCTGACGCTCTGCTCCAAGTATTTCATCTCTAAGGCCACAGCCCCACTATCAGTATTCAGTCAGGATTTTTTCTCAGGAGTGGGAGCCAAAACCAGGTGAGGAACAATCAGAGAAAAGGTAGAATAGAAACAAGTCACCAATTCTGTATTTATCACCCACTCCTGCTTTTGGCTCTCACTACTGAGAAAAATACTGACCAAATACTGATAGTGAAGCCGTGGCCTCATGGAAAAAAAATCTTTTCCTACTTAATCTCAGCGAGAACAAATGACCGCCATACACAACATAATCCACTATAACAACACCAATAATATCACATACAAAAGGGACAAATATCACCACACCATGACCAGACCACATATTACCACCATATAGTGACCAAATAATACAATACTGATCAGGAATACAAACCACAATACTAACAACACTGTCACTATACATATGAGCTCTGTATATAGTGTCAGTGTACAGGTAATACAGTGATCCCCAGTGACATTATAAACAGGATCTCTGTATATAGTGTCAGTGTACATGTAATACAGTGATCACCGGTGACATTATACACAGGAGCTCTGTATGTAGTGTACAGGTAATACAGTTATCACGAGTGACATTATACACAGGAGCTCTGTATATAGTGTATAGGTAATACACTGGTCACCAGTGACATACACAGGAGCTCTGTATATACTATATAGTGTAAGTGTACAGTAATACACTGACTCACCAGTGATGTCTCTAGGTGAAGTTCTTCATCTTCGCTTTTCCTCATCTGGCACAGTCCACCATCACTTCTTCCAGCCAGGAATCATCTCTGCAGAAAATAACACAGTTATCAATAACTGATCTCTTTTAGAGCACATTCCCACTTTTCCCCAGGCTTCTACACTACACCAGTTGAAGAAATAAAGCAACATAGTGGCGCCCTGCACAGTAACAGGACCCCCCTTTTGTCCCCTCTTACGGAAAACAGTTTCCTAAAAATAAAATTATATTACAGAAGTAATAATGTCCCTAATTGGACTCTAAAGTAATAATGTTCCCCACTCGCCATCATAAACTAATAAAGTTCCTCAATCTGGCCCCTAAACAGTAATAAAGTCCCTTGTCCAGCGTGGCCCCCCATCTATCCATCCTGACCCCCCCCCCCATATATCCATTCTGGTCTCCATGTGTCCAGCCTGACCCTCCCATATATCCATCCGGGCCTCCATGTGTCCAGCCTGCCCCCCTTCATATATCCATCCTGTCCCACTCATATATGCATCCCACCCCACCCCATATATCTATCCAGGACCCCATGTGTCCAGCTTGCCGCCCTTCACCTCCATGTGTCCATCCAGGTCCCCATGTGTCCAGCTTGCTGCCCTTCACCTATATGTGTCCATCCAGGTCCCAATGTGTCCAGCTTGCCCCCCTTCACCTCCATGTGTCCATCCAGGTCCCCAACTTGGCCCCCTTCACCACCATGTGTCCCCTTATGCGTCCATCCAGCCCCCACCCTTCAGCCCCGTGCCTCCATCCATATGTCTCCCCATGCGTCCAACCAGCCCCCCCCTTTCAGCCCCATGCCTCCATCCATATGTCTCCCCATGGGTCCAGCCAGCCCCCCTTCAGCCCCATGTCCCCATCCATGTCTCCATGGGTCCAGACAGCCCCCCCTTCAGCCCCGTGCCTCCATCCATATGTCTCCCATGCGTCCAGCCAGCTCCCCCTTCAGCCCAATGTCCCCATGGGTCCAGCCAGCCCCCCCTTCAGACCCATGTCCCCATCCATGTCCCCATGGGTCCAGCCAGACCCTCCTTCAGCCCCATGTCCCCATCCATGTCCCCATGGGTCCAGCCAGCCCCCCCCTCAGCCCCATGTCCCCATCCATGTCCCCATGGGTCCAGCCAGCCAGCCCCATGTCCCCAGGGGTCCAGCCAGCCCCCCCCCTTCAGCACCATGTCCCCATGGGTCTAGCCAGCCCCCCCTTCAGCCCCATGTCCCCATCCATGTTCCCATGGGCCCAGCCAGCCCCCTCCCCTTCAGCCCCATGGGTCTAGCCAGCCCCCCCTTCAGCCCCATGTCCCCATCCATGTTCCCATGGGCCCAGCCAGCCCCCTCCCCTTCAGCCCCATGGGTCCAGCCAGCCCCCCCTTCAGCCCCATGTCCCCATCCATGTCCCCATGGGTCCAGCCAGACCCTCCTTCAGCCCCATGTCCCCATCCATGTCCCCATGGGTCCAGCCAGCCCCCCCCTCAGCCCCATGTCCCCATCCATGTCCCCATGGGCCCAGCCAGCCCCCTCCCCTTCAGCCCCATGGGTCCAGCCAGCCCCCCCTTCAGCCCCATGTCCCCATCCATGTCCTCATGGGTCCATCCAGCCCCCCTTCAGACCCATGTCCCCATCCATGTCCCCATGGGTCCAACCAGCCCCCCCCTTCAGCCCCATGTCCCCATCCATGTCCCCATGGGTCCAACCAGCCCCCCCCTTCAGCCCCATGTCCCCATCCATGTCCCCATGTGACCAGCCTGCGACCCCTCCATATATGGATGATGACCAATGCTGGGAACACTCACCCAGAAAAATGTGGATATTGCACTTGACTTGAAGTTGAAGCAGGGAGAGCTGTAGCCAGACCTGCAGCCTTGTTTCCAGGGTTATGGTGAGAGAGCAGAGTGCTGGTCACCGCATACTCAGCCCAGGAGCCGGCTTAAAAGGCAAGAGAGCAGGAGAGAAGAGGGCGGTGCGCGGTGCTGGTGCGGTGTTCCATACCCGGACGGGAGCCGGTGTTACAAGGCCAATTCCAAGGGAGCAGGAGCCGGGACTGGAGAGCAGAGCGCGGCGTCGGCGTATCAAAAGCCGGCAGGGGAGCAGCGAGAGGAGAGCGCGACGTCAGCGTGTCACCTGACAACACACCACTGCCAGCCACCAGCGGCAAAGCAGAGCGCGGTGCGTGTCACCGCCCACCAAGAACACGTCCTCAGTCATGTGACTATGCGCGTCACCCGCTGTCACCACTGAATAGTATGAGCGCCGCACGCGACGCTACATTTCCTTCGGCTGCGCTTTTAAAGGGCCCGCACTTTTTAAGAGCCCCCGCTACCAATTCTCTCACTCTCTCATCGGGGCCCACCGGGAATTTTTCCAGCTATCACACCAGGCCAGTCCTACACGGCGCGCTGGCATCGGGGCCCCCTCCTCAAATACTTACCTCTCCCGTTCCCAGCAACTCCTGTGTCTTCAGCGTCTTCGGAGTCTGTCGTCACTACCGTGCGCCCTCTGTCTTATCTAGCAATCCATAAGTATAATGCAAACTATGGGGCCATTACAGCATGGAGCAATCTATGGGGCCATTACAGCATGGTGCAATCTATAGGGCCATTATACAGTATGGAGCAATCTATGGGGCCATTATACAGCATGGAGCAATCTATGGGGCCATTATACAGCATGGAGCAATCTATGGGGCCATTATACAGCATGGAGCAATCTATGGGGCCATTACAGCATGGAGCAATCTATGGGGCCATTATACTTATGGAGCAATCTATGGGGCCATTATACAGCATGGTGCAATCTATGGGGCCATTATACAGCATGGAGCAATCTATGGGGCCATTATACAGCATGGAGCAATCTATGGGGCCATTATACAGCATGGAGCAATCTATGGGGCCATTATACAGCATGGAGCAATCTATGGGGCCATTATACAGCATGGAGCAATCTATGGGGCCATTATACAGCATGGAGCAATCTATGGGGCCATTACACCATGGAGCAATCTATGGGGCCATTACAGCAAGGAGCAATCTATGGGTCCATTCTACTTATGGAGCAATCTATGGGGCCATTACAGCATGGAGCAATCTATGGGGCCATTATACAGCATGGAGCAATTTATGGGGCCATTATACAGCATGGAGCAATCCATAGGGCCATTACAGCATGGAGCAATCCATAGGGCCATTACAGCATGGAGCAATCTATGGGGCCATTACAGCATGGAGCAATCTATGGGGCCATTGCAGCATGGAGCAATCTATGGGGCCATTGCAGCATGGAGCAATCTATGGGGCCATTGCAGCATGGAGCGATCTATGGGGCCATTGCAGCATGGAGCAATCTATGGGGCCATTGCAGCATGGAGCAATCTATGGGGCCATTGCAGCATGGAGCAATCTATGGGGCCATTGCAGCATGGAGCAATCTATGGGGCCATTGCAGCATGGAGCAATCTATGGGGCCATTGCAGCATGGAGCAATCTATGGGGCCATTGCAGCATGGAGCAATCTATGGGGCCATTGCAGCATGGAGCAATCTATGGGGCCATTGCAGCATGGAGCAATCTATGGGGCCATTGCAGCATGGAGCAATCTATGGGGCCATTACAGCATGGAGCAATCTATGGGGCCATTCTACTTATGGAGCAATCTATGGGGCCATTCTACTTATGGAGCAATCCATGGGGCCATTCTACAGCATGGAGCAATCTATGGGGCCATTCTACAGCATGGAGCAATCTATGGGGCCATTCTACAGCATGGAGCAATCTATGGGGCCATTCTACAGCATGGAGCAATCTATGGGGCCATTCTACAGCATGGAGCAATCTATGGGGCCATTCTACTTATGGAGCAATCTATGGGGCCATTACAGCATAGAGCAATCTATGGGGCCATTACAGCATGGAGCAATCTATGGGGCCATTACAGCATGGAGCAATCTATGGGGCCATTACAGCATGGAGCAATCTATGGGGCCATTACAGCATGGAGCAATCTATGGGGCCATTACAGCATGGAGCAATCTATGGGGCCATTACAGCATGGAGCAATCTATGGGGCCATTACAGCATGGTGCAATCTATGGGGCCATTACAGCATGGTGCAATCTATGGGGCCATTACAGCATGGAGCAATCTATGGGGCCATTACAGCATGGAGCAATCTATGGGGCCATTATACAGCATGGAGCAATCTATGGGGCCATTATACAGCATGGAGCAATCTATGGGGCCATTCTACTTATGGAGCAATCTATGGGACCATTCTACTTATGGAGCAATCTATGGGGCCATTACAGCATGGAGCAATCTATGGGGCCATTATACAGCATGGAGCAATTTATGGGGCCATTATACAGCATGGAGCAATTTATGGGGCCATTATACAGCATGGAGCAATCCATAGGGCCATTAAAGCATGGAGCAATCTATGGGGCCATTACAGCATGGAGCAATCTATGGGGCCATTGCAGCATGGAGCAATCTATGGGGCCATTGCAGCATGGAGCAATCTATGGGGCCATTGCAGCATGGAGCAATCTATGGGGCCATTACAGCATGGAGCAATCTATGGGGCCATTCTACTTATGGAGCAATCTATGGGGCCATTCTACTTATGGAGCAATCTATGGGGCCATTCTACTTATGGAGCAATCTATGGGGCCATTCTACTTATGGAGCAATCTATGGGGCCATTCTACTTATGGAGCAATCTATGGGGCCATTATACAGCATGGAGCAATCTATGGGGCCATTATACAGCATGGAGAAATCTATGGGGCCATTATACAGCATGGAGCAATCTATGGGGCCATTATACTTATGAAGCAATCTATAGGGCCATTATACTTATGGAGCAATCTATAGGGTCATTATACTTATGGAGCAATCTATGGGGCCATTATACAGTATGGAGCAATCTATGGGGCCATTATACAGTATGGAGCAATCTATGGGGCCATTACAGCATGGAGCAATCTATGGGGCCATTACAGCATGGAGCAATCTATGGGGCCATTACAGCATGGAGCAATCTATGGGGCCATTACAGCATGGAGCAATCTATGGGGCCATTACAGCATGGAGCAATCTATGGGGCCATTACAGCATGGAGCAATCTATGGGGCCATTACAGCATGGAGCAATCTATGGGGCCATTACAGCATGGAGCAATCTATGGGGCCATTATACAGCATGGAGCAATCTATGGGGCCATTATACAGCATGGAGCAATCTATGGGGCCATTATACAGCATGGAGCAATCTATGGGGCCATTATACAGCATGGAGCAATCTATGGGGCCATTATACAGCATGGAGCAATCTATGGGGCCATTTTGCAGCATGAAGCAATCTATAGGGCCATTACAGCATGGAGCAATATATGAGGCCATTATACAGTATGGAGCAGTCTATGGGGCCATTATACAGTAGGGAACAATCTATGGGGCCATTATACAGCATGGGGCAATCTATGGGGCCATTATACAGCATGGAGCAATCTATGGGGCCATTACAGCATGGAGCAATCTATGGGGCCATTACAGCATGGAGCAATCTATGGGGCCATTACACCAGGGAGCAATCTATGGGGCCATTACAGCAGGGAGCAATCTATGGGGCCATTCTACTTATGGAGCAATCTATGGGGCCATTACAGCATGGAGCAAATTACACCATGGAGCAATCTATGGGGCCATTACAGCAAGGAGCAATCTATGGGTCCATTCTACTTATGGAGCAATCTATGGGGCCATTACAGCATGGAGCAATCTATGGGGACATTATACAGCATGGAGCAATTTATGGGGCCATTATACAGCATGGAGCAATCTATGGGGCCATTACTGCATGGAGCAATCTATGGGGCCATTACAGCATGGAGCAATCTATGGGGCCATTACAGCATGGAGCAATCTATGGGGCCATTACAGCATGGAGCAATCTATGGGGCCATTACAGCATGGAGCAATCTATGGGGCCATTACAGCATGGAGCAATCTATGGGGCCATTCTACTTATGGAGCAATCTATGGGGCCATTCTACTTATGGAGCAATCTATGGGGCCATTATACAGCATGGAGCAATCTATGGGGCCATTATACAGCATGGAGCAATCTATGGGGCCATTATACAGCATGGAGCAATCTATGGGGCCATTATACAGCATGGAGCAATCTATGGGGCCATTCTACTTATGGAGCAATCTATAGGGCCATTACAGCATAGAGCAATCTATGGGGCCATTATACAGCATGGAGCAATCTATGGGGCCATTATACAGCATGGAGCAATCTATGGGGCCATTCTACTTATGGAGCAATCTATGGGGCCATTACAGCATGGAGCAATCTATGGGGCCATTACAGCATGGAGCAATCTATGGGGCCATTACAGCATGGAGCAATCTATGGGGCCATTACAGCATGGAGCAATCTATGGGGCCATTACAGCATGGAGCAATCTATGGGGCCATTACAGCAGGGAGCAATCTATGGGTCCATTCTACTTATGGAGCAATCTATGGGGCCATTACCGCATGGAGCAATCTACGGGGCCATTACCGCATGGAGCAATCTATGGGGCCATTATACTTATGGAGCAATCTATAGGGCCATTATACAGTAGGGAGCAATCTATGGGACCATTATACAGCATGGGGCAATCAATGGGACCTTTATACTTATGGAGCAATCTATAGGGCCATTACAGCATGGAGCAATCTATAGGGCCATTATACAGCATCTAGCAATCTATGGGGCCATTATCCTTATGGAGCAATCTATGGGGCCATTATACACTATGGAGCAATCTATGGGGCCATTATACAGCATGGAGCAATCTATGGGGCCATTATACAGCATGGAGCAATCTATGGGGCCATTATACAGCATGGAGCAATCTATGGGGCCATTATACAGCATGGAGCAATCTATGGGGCCATTATACAGCATGGAGCAATCTATGGGGCCATTATACAGCATGGAGCAATCTATGGGGCCATTATACAGCATGGAGCAATCTATGGGGCCATTATACAGCATGGAGCAATCTATGGGGCCATTATACAGCATGGAGCAATCTATGGGGCCATTATACAGCATGGAGCAATCTATGGGGCCATTATACAGCATGGAGCAATCTATGGGGCCATTATACAGCATGGAGCAATCTATGGGGCCATTATACAGCATGGAGCAATCTATGGGGCCATTATACAGCATGGAGCAATCTATGGGGCCATTATACAGCATGGAGCAATCTATGGGGCCATTATACAGCATGGAGCAATCTATGGGGCCATTATACAGCATGGAGCAATCTATGGGGCCATTATACAGCATGGAGCAATCTATGGGGCCATTATACAGCATGGAGCAATCTATGGGGCCATTATACAGCATGGAGCAATCTATGGGGCCATTATACAGTCATGGCCAAAAGTTTTGAGAATGACACCAAAATTATATTTTCACATGATCTGCTGGCCTCTGGTTTTTATTAGTGTTTGTCTGATGTTTATATCACATACAGAAATATAATTGCAATCATATTATGAGTACCAATAGGTTATATTAACAGTTAGAATGAGTTAATGCAGCAAGTCAATATTTGCAGCGTTGCCCCTTCTTCTTCAAGACCTCTGTAATTCTCCCTGGAATGCTCTCAATCAACTTTTGGACCAAATCCTGACTGATAGCAGTCCATTCTTGCTTAATCAATGCTTGCATTTTGCCAGAATTTGTTGGTTTTTGTTTGTCCACCGGTCTCTTGATGATTGACCACAAGTTCTCAATGGGATTAAGATCTGGGGAGTTTCCCGGCCATGGAGCCAAAATCTCTATGTTTTGTTCCATGAGCCATTTAGTTATCACCTTTGCTTTATGGCAAGGTGCTCCATCATGCTGGAAAAGGCATTGTTGGGCGCCAAACTGCTCTTGGACGGTTGGGAGAAGTTGCTCTTGGAGGACATTCTGGTACCATTCTTTATTCTTGGCTGTGTTTTTAGGCAAGACTGTGAGTGAGCCGATTCCCTTGGCTGAGAAGCAACCCCACACATGAATGGTTTCAGGATGCTTTACAGTTTGCATGAGACAAGACTGGTGGTAGCGCTCACCTCTTCTTCTCCGAATAAGCTGTTTTCCAGATGTCCCAAACAATCGAAAAGGGGATTCATCAGAGAAAATGACTTTGCCCCAGTCCTCAGCAGTCCACTCCCTGTACCTTTTGCAGAATATCAGTCGGTCCCTGATGTTTTTTCTGGAGAGAAGTGGCTTCTTTGCTGCCCTCCTTGAAACCAGCCCTTGCTCAAAGAGTCTCCGCCTCACAGTGCGTGCAGAAGCACTCACACCAGCCTGCTGCCATTGCTGAGCAAGCTCGGCACTGCTGGTAGTCCGATCCCGCAGCTGAAACAGTTTTAAGATACGGTCCTGGCGCTTGCTGGTCTTTCTTGGGCGCCCTGGAGCCTTTTTGACAACAATGGAAGCTCTCTCCTTGAAGTTCTTGATGATGCGATAGATTGTTGACTGAGGTGCAATCTTTGTAGCTGCGATACTCTTCCCTGTTCGGCCATTTTTGTGCAGTGCAATGATGGCTGCACGTGTTTCTTTAGAGATAACCATGGTTAACTGAAGAGAAACAATGATACCAAGAACCAGCCTCCTTTTAAAGTGTCCAGTGATGTCATTCTTACTTAATCATGACTGATTGATCGCCAGCCCTGTCCTCATCAACACCCACACCTGTGTTAATGGATCAATCACTAAAACGATGTTAGCTGCTCCTTTTAAGGCAGGACTGCAATGATGTTGAAATGTGTTTTGGGGGTTAAAGTTCATTTTCTGGGCAAATATTGACTTTGCAAGTACAGTAATTGCTGTTAAGCACATTCAGGAGTATATGCAAATTGCCATTACAAAAAATGAAGCAGTAAACTTTGGAAAAATTACTATTTGTCTCATTCTCAATACTTTTGGCCATGACTGTACAGCATGGAGCAATCTATGGGGCCATTATACAGCATGGAGCAATCTATGGGGCCATTATACAGCATGGAGCAATCTATGGGGCCATTATACTTATGGCGCAATCTATAGGACCATTACAGCATGGAGCCAATCTATGGGGCCATTATACAGCATGGAGCCAATCTATGGGGCCATTATACTTATGGAGCAATCTATAGGGCCATTATACTTATGGAGCAATTTATAGGGACATTATACAGTATGGAGCAATCTATGGAGCCATTCTGCAGTATGGAGCAATCTATGGGGCCATTATGGAGCATGGAGCAATCTATAGGGCCATTATACTTATGGAGCAATCTATGGGGCCATTACAGCATGGAGCAATCTATGGGGCCATTATACAGCATGGAGCAATCTATGGGGCCATTATACTTATGGAGCAATCTATAGGGCCATTACAGCATAGAGCAATCTATGGGGCCATTATACAGCATGGAGCAATCTATGGGGCCATTATACTTATGGAGCAATCTATGGGGCCATTATACTTATGGAGCAATCTATGGGGCCATTATACAGCATGGAGCAATCTATGGGGCCATTATACTTATGGAGCAATCTATGGGGCCATTATACTTATGGAGCAATCTATGGGGCCATTATACTTATGGAGCAATCTATGGGGCCATTACACTTATGGAGCAATCTATGGGGCCATTACAGCATGGATCAATCTATAGGGCCATTATACTTATGGAGCAATCTATAGGGCCATTATACTTATGGAGCAATCTATAGGGCCATTATACTTATGGAGCAATCTATAGGGCCATTATACTTATGGAGCAATCTATAGGGCCATTATACTTATGGAGCAATCTATAGGGTCATTATACAGTATGGAGCAATCTATGGGGCCATTATACAGCATGGGGCAATCAATGGGGCCATTATACAGCATGGAGCAATCTATGGGACCTTTATACTTATGGAGCAATCTATAGGGCCATTACAGCATGGAGCAATCTATGGGTCCATTATACAGCATGGAGCAATCTATGGGGCCATTATCCTTATGGAGCAATCTATAGGGCCATTACAGCATGCAGCAATCTATGGGGCCATTATACAGTATGGAGCAATCTATGGGGCCATTATACAGCATGGAGCAATCTATGGGGCCATTATACAGCATGGAGCAATCTATGGGGCCATTATACAGCATGGAGCAATCTATGGAGCCATTATACAGCATGGAGCAATCTATGGGGCCATTATACAGCATGGAGCAATCTATGGGGCCATTATACAGCATGGAGCAATCTATGGGGCCATTACAGCATGGAGCAATCTATGGGGCCATTATACTTATGGAGCAATCTATAGGACCATTACAGCATGGAGCCAATCTATGGGGCCATTATACAGCATGGAGCAATCTATGGGGCCATTATACTTATGGAGCAATCTATAGGGCCATTATACTTATGGAGCAATCTATAGGGACATTATACAGTATGGACCAATCTATGGAGCCATTATGCAGTATGGAGCAATCTATGGGGCCATTATGGAGCATGGAGCAATCTATAGGGCCATTATACTTATGGAGCACTCTATGGGGCCATTACAGCATGGAGCAATCTATGGGGCCATTACACAGCAAGGAGCAATCTATGGGGCCATTATACTTATGGAGCAATCTATAGGGCCATTACAGCATAGAGCAATCTATGGGGCCATTACAGCATAGAGCAATCTATGGGGCCATTATACAGCATGGAGCAATCTATGGGGTCATTATACTTATGGAGCAATCTATGGGGCCATTACAGCATGGATCAATCTATGGGGCCATTATACTTATGGAGCAATCTATAGGGCCATTATACTTATGGAGCAATCTATAGGGTCATTATACTTATGGAGCAATCTATAGGGTCATTATACTTATGGAGCAATCTATAGGGCCATTACACAGTATGGAGCAATCTATGGAGCCATTATGCAGCATGGAGCAATCTATGGGGCCATTATACAGCATGGAGCAATCTATAGGGCCATTATACTTATGGAGCAATCTATAGGGCCATTATACTTATGGACCAATCTATGGGTCCATTATACAGTAGGGAGTAATCTATGGGGCCATTATACAGTAGGGAGCAATCTATGGGGCCATTATACAGTAGGGAGCAATCTATGGGGCAATTATCCTTATGGAGCAATCTATAGGGCCATTACAGCATGGAGCAATCTATGGGGCCATTATACAGTAGCGAGCAATCTATGGGGCCATTATACTTATGGAGCAATCTATAGGGCCATTACAGCATGCAGCAATCTATGGGGCCATTATACAGCATGGAGCAATCTGTGGAGCCATTATACTTATGGAGCAATCTATGGGGCCATTATGGAGCAATCTATAGGGCCATTACAGCATGGAGCAATCTATGGGGACATTATACTTATGGAGCAATCTTCATCCAATCTGGGTAGGTGTAGATGCCCCTCCATCCATCCATCCATCCTGGGTAGTCTATTCTGGTAGGTGTAGATGCCCCTCCATCCATCCAACCTGGGTAGGTGTATATGCCCCTCCATCCATCCATCCTGGGTAGGTGTAAATGCCCCTCCATCCATCCATCCTGGGTAGGTGTAAATGCCCCTCCATCCATCCATCCTGGGTAGGTGTAAATGCCCCTCCATCCATCCATGCTGGGTAGGTTTATATGCCCCTGACTAGCCCAGGGGAATGGGTATGACTCGGTACCCGGGCCTTTAGGGATGTCGCGGTGGTCGGCTCCCGGGCCCGTACCCTGAGGTCGCTCCTTTAAAAGGGTTGGTGATTTGTGAAGTTTATAAAAGAGTTTGTGACGCCACCTGTGGTTTCTGGTGAGGATCACCAGCGCTGCGCAGTCCACTGAGGCCGGTGATAAGGCAGCTCGATGGTTTAGCTTCCCACAGGTGGAGCTAGGCCTCAGGGCAGCATATGGACGGGGAAAGCAGGACGGAGAGACCCAGCCGGGTCAGAGCAAGAACAGGGACAGACACGATTGTCACTTCAGTACCTTTTACTGATGGAAATTCAGGCACGTCCCAGAGCACTGTAGGGTGAAGGGTGCACGTCAGGATCCTCCCCAATGAGCGGGTTTTGGGCCTCCTGTGTCTTGCCTCTGCGTAGTAAGTTTCTGACCTTCCTGGAGCAAGGCCTAACTTTGTCTCTGTCCTGCGCTGGCTGACCTTGTGGTAGGGGCTTTTCTTGGATTACACGCTCCCGACTTAAGGGGCCTATGTGTCTCCTGGCTCTATTACGTATCAGTACTTTTGCGTTACTGGGACTTGTAGTTCTCCAGGGATTCTGGTTATATCTTACTGGGTCGTGGAGATCCCGGTAAGCTTCGGACCCGATGTCCGGTAACTGCTTCTTCGGGCTGAGCTAGTTAAGCTCCTCTGCCCCCTATGTATTAACTCTCCACTCGCCTTCGGCCTACTCGGGCCCTCACTAGGCTATACACACTAACGGCAGCTTGCCGCGCTTCACCGATCTTATGGCGCCGGCACACCTAAAGCTCACCTCTCTGAGCTACAACTGAGTCTAGAACGTGCTCCACTGCAGACTGACCTCTCTCAGGCTTTTGCACTGCAGGAACTCTCTCAACAGGTTTGCTTTCTGTCGACTCCAGTCTAGACTAACTGCTGCCTGGCTCCACCTTCCCTTATATATCTATCCCTAACGGGCTCCCTCTGATGGTCTGAGGTGGAAGGTGGAGATGTGTGAATGGTTATGGGGGCCTCTTGTGGAGGAATCCATCAATACACCCGGCTAGGATCTGTGATACCAAGCGCAGCTAGGAGTCACACACCCCCATCCATCCTGGGTAGATTTATATGCCCCTCCATCCATCCATTCTGGGTAAATGCATATGCCCCTTCATCCATCCATCCATCCATCCTGGTTAGGTGTAAATGCCCCTCCATCCATCCATCCTGGTGGATATATCCTCCCCTTCATCCTGGTGGGTATATGCCCCCCCCTCCATCCATCCTGGTGGGTATATGCCCCCCCCCCTCCATCCATCCTGGTGGGTATATGCCCCCCCCCTCCATCCATCCTGGTGGGTATATGCCCCCCCCCTCCATCCATCCTGGTGGGTATATGCCCCCCCCTCCATCCATCCTGGTGGGTATATGCCCCCCCCCTCCATCCATCCTGGTGGGTATATGCCCCCCCCCCTCCATCCATCCTGGTGGGTATATGCCCCCCCCCCTCCATCCATCCTGGTGGGTATATGCCCCCCCCCCTCCATCCATCCTGGTGGGTATATGCCCCCCCCTCCATCCATCCTGGTGGGTATATGCCTCCTCCTCCATCCTGGTGGGTATATGCCCCCATATATTCAATGCGAAGGGAAAAAAAACAAAACAAACGCTTCTACTCACCTTCCACGTTCCCACGCAGCGCTGTGTCTGTGTTGCCTGAAGATGTCGGCGGTGATAACAGCTGAGAGGCTGAGATCACCGCACGGCGCCGCTGCAGATACTCACTCGGGACGTCCACTCCTAGGCATTTCCTCCCCGGCAGTTCCTGTCATGGCATGCTCTGACTGAGCAGTGCGTGCGACGACAGGGGGAATGTACAGCTTACACTGCAGGCTCCACAAAGATGGCTGAAATCTCCTCCCACGGCTGCGACCTGAACAGCCAAGGGGGCGTGCCCAGGTCACAGCTAGAGGCAGGAGGAGCGGCCTCTAATGTTAGAGAAAGGGTCGGTGACAGACTACTGTCTCTTATGGCCAGGGCTGCCGTAAATGAGGTGTGTAAGAGCGCTTCTTACACACCCCCCCAAATAAAAATGGCAGCCCCTAGTGGCCAATGTAAAAATAAATAAAAAACTAATAAAGTGGTACATTTAATTTTGTATTAAAAATAATTGATTACATAATTATTAATACAAAACATAAAATCGTGGCCCCTTCCCTGTAAGAATAGCACATGGCTCTTTTCACGTCTGGTTATTCTTCTAGCAGGTAGAATATGCTCCGTTATAGACCGTGGACAGGTTTACAGCTCTATTTATTGTGGACGATTGATCTGCAAATCAGAACTGAGACCGGTCCGATTTTCATCCGATTTGTAGATAAAGATCATCTATTGAAGTCAACGAGTCTGTCAGAAAAATGGCCAGAACCAACCATGTTGCCTGTACTGCTTGTTTTCCAGTGTCTATAGGCCGGGCAAGCGAGGCGAGGAAACCTTTAGCTTTTTACTTTACATATAAAAAAATATGCCCCACTGAGGAGAAAAACTGACACTGACCAAAATCAGATGAAAATTAGAAAAAAAAACACTGATTAAAACCTGACATGTGAACGGGGCCTTAGGCCTTAATCAGATGTCAGCAGGGTCGGACTGGGGTGTCTGGGGCCCACAGGGGACGCTGACTCTAGGGGCCACCTCCAGCAATATACAGATCTCTCTTCTCTGCTCTCCCTGTTATAGTGGAGCAGTGACCGGCGGCTCCTCACATCTACTCTGCACAGACTACAACAGGGATGGACAATTTCTGTAGTTTGCATGAAAGAGCTTCTTTGGTTAAAACAAGTCATCACAGATTCATGGGCTACACAGGATAGGTGATCACTTATTGATTGGAAGAATGGGGAAGTTTTATCCCTGACAGGACACTTATCCCCATTTTAAAATGCAGCGACAGGTGGGACGTCTGACCACAGCCTCATTCTTTCTCTTGGGGGCTTCCAAAAAAGAGCAGCGCTCACAGCCCCTGAGGGAATGAATGGATCAGTGGTCGAGTCGCACATGAGCTCCAGTGTAATGGGGAGAAAAGCTCCACAGTCTGCCGATCGCTGCAGGTCCCAGTAGTCAGACCCCCACCAATCAATAAGTTATCACTTATCCTGTGGAGAGGGGATTACTTGTTCTCCCCGGAGAACCCCTGTGAGTGCATCTCTGACGCTCTGCTCCAAGTATTTCATCTCTAAGGCCACAGCCCCACTATCAGTATTCAGTCAGGATTTTTTCTCAGGAGTGGGAGCCAAAACCAGGTGAGGAACAATCAGAGAAAAGGTAGAATAGAAACAAGTCACCAATTCTGTATTTATCACCCACTCCTGCTTTTGGCTCTCACTACTGAGAAAAAATACTGACCAAATACTGATAGTGAAGCCGTGGCCTCATGGAAAAAAATCTTTTCCTAGTTAATCTCAGCGAGAACAAATGACCGCCATACACAACATAATCCACTATAACAACACCAATAATATCACATACAAAAGGGACAAATATCACCACACCATGACCAGACCACATATTACCACCACATAGTGACCAAATAATACAATACTGATCAGGAATACAAACCACAATACTAACAACACTGGCACTATACATATGAGCTCTGTATATAGTGTCAGTGTACAGGTAATACAGTGATCCCCAGTGACATTATAAACAGGATCTCTGTATATAGTGTCAGTGTACATGTAATACAGTGATCACCGGTGACATTATACACAGGAGCTCTGTATGTAGTGTACAGGTAATACAGTTATCACGAGTGACATTATACACAGGAGCTCTGTATATAGTGTATAGGTAATACACTGGTCACCAGTGACATACACAGGAGCTCTGTATATACTATATAGTGTAAGTGTACAGTAATACACTGACTCACCAGTGATGTCTCTAGGTGAAGTTCTTCATCTTCGCTTTTCCTCATCTGGCACAGTCCACCATCACTTCTTCCAGCCAGGAATCATCTCTGCAGAAAATAACACACAGTTATCAATAACTGATCTCTTTTAGAGCACATTCCCACTTTTCCCCAGGCTTCTACACTACACCAGTTGAAGAAATAAAGCGACATAGTGGCGCCCTGCACAGTAACAGGACCCCCCTTTTGTCCCCTCTTACGGAAAACAGTTTCCTAAAAATAAAATTATATTACAGAAGTAATAATGTCCCTAATTGGACTCTAAAGTAATAATGTTCCCCACTCGCCATCATAAACTAATAAAGTTCCTCAATCTGGCCCCTAAACAGTAATAAAGTCCCTTGTCCAGCGTGGCCCCCCATCTATCCATCCTGACCCCCCCCCCATATATCCATTCTGGTCTCCATGTGTCCAGCCTGCCCCCCTTCATATATCCATCCTGTCCCACTCATATGCATCCCACCCCACCCCATATATCTATCCAGGACCCCATGTATCCAGCTTGCCGCCCTTCACCTCCATGTGTCCATCCAGGTCCCCATGTGTCCAGCTTGCTGCCCTTCACCTCCATGTGTCCATCCAGGTCCCCAACTTGGCCCCCTTCACCACCATGTGTCCCCTTATGCATCCATCCAGCACCCCCCCCTTCAGCCCCGTGCCTCCATCCATATGTCTCCCCATGCGTCCAACCAGCCCCCCCCTTTCAGCCCCATGCCTCCATCCATATGTCTCCCCATGGGTCCAGCCAGCCCCTCCTTCAGCCCCGTGCCTCCATCCATATGTCCCCCATGCGTCCAGCCAGCCCCCCCTTCAGCCCCATGTCCCCATCCATGTTCCCATGGGCCCAGCCAGCCCCCTGCCCTTCAGCCCCATGTCCCCATCCATGTCTCCATGGGTCCAGCCAGCCCCCCCTTCAGCCCCGTGCCTCCATCCATATGTCTCCCCATGGGTCTAGCCAGCCCCCCCTTCAGCCCCATGTCCCCATCCATGTTCCCATGGGCCCAGCCAGCCACCTCCCTTTCAGCCCCATGTCCCCATGGGTCCAGCCAGCCCCCCCTTCAGCCCCATGTCCCCATCCATGTCCTCATGGGTCCATCCAGCCCCCCCCTTCAGATCCATGTCCCCATGGGTCCAACCAGCCCCCCCTTCAGCCCCATGTCCCCATCCATGTCCCCATGGGTCCAGCCAGCCCCCCCCCCTTCAGCCCCATGTCCCCATGGGTCTAGCCAGCCCCCCTTCAGCCCCATGTCCCCATCCATGTTCCCATGGGCCCAGCCAGCCCCCTCCCCTTCAGCCACATGTCCCCATGGGTCCAGCCAGCCCCCCCTTCAGCCCCATGTCCCCATCCATGTCCTCATGGGTCCATCCAGCCCCCCCTTCAGACCCATGTCCCCATCCATGTCCCCATGGGTACAACCAGCCCCCCCTTCAGCCCCATGTCCCCATCCATGTCCCCATGTGACCAGCCTGCGACCCCTCCATATATGGATGATGACCAATGCTGGGAACACTCACCCAGAAAAACGTGGATATTGCACTTGACTTGAAGTTGAAGCAGGGAGAGCTGTAGCCAGACCTGCAGCCTTGTTTCCAGGGTTATGGTGAGAGCAGAGTGCTGGTCACCGCATACTCAGCCCAGGAGCCGGCTTAAAAGGCAAGAGAGCAGGAGAGAAGAGGGCGGTGCGCGGTGCTGGTGCGGTGTTCCATACCCGGACGGGAGCCGGTGTTACAAGGCCAATTCCAAGGGAGCAGGAGCCGGGACTGGAGAGCAGAGCGCGGCGTCGGCGTATCAAAAGCCGGCAGGGGAGCAGCGAGAGGAGAGCGCGACGTCAGCGTGTCACCTGACAACACACCACTGCCAGCCACCAGCGGCAAAGCAGAGCGCGGTGCGTGTCACCGCCCACCAAGAACACGTCCTCAGTCATGTGACTATGCGCGTCACCCGCTGTCACCACTGAATAGTATGAGCGCCGCACGCGACGCTACATTTCCTTCGGCTGCGCTTTTAAAGGGCCCGCACTTTTTAAGAGCCTCCGCTACCAATTCTCTCACTCTCTCATCGGGGCCCACCGGGAATTTTTCCAGCTATCACACCAGGCCAGTCCTACCCTGCGCGCTGGCATCGGGGCCCCCTCCTCAAATACTTACCTCTCCCGTTCCCAGCAACTCCTGTGTCTTCAGCGTCTTCGGAGTCTGTCGTCACTACCGTGCGCCCTCTGTCTTATCTAGCAATCCATAAGTATAATGCAATCTATGGGGGCCATTATACAGCATGGAGCAATCTATGGGGGCCATTATACAGCATGGAGCAATCTATGGGGGCCATTATACAGCATGGAGCAATCTATGGGGGCCATTATACAGCATGGAGCAATCTATGGGGGCCATTATACAGCATGGAGCAATCTATGGGGGCCATTATACAGCATGGAGCAATCTATGGGGGCCATTATACAGCATGGAGCAATCTATGGGGGCCATTATACAGCATGGAGCAATCTATGGGGGCCATTATACAGCATGGAGCAATCTATGGGGGCCATTATACAGCATGGAGCAATCTATGGGGGCCATTATACAGCATGGAGCAATCTATGGGGGCCATTATACAGCATGGAGCAATCTATGGGGGCCATTATACAGCATGGAGCAATCTATGGGGGCCATTATACAGCATGGAGCAATCTATGGGGGCCATTATACAGCATGGAGCAATCTATGGGGGCCATTATACAGCATGGAGCAATCTATGGGGGCCATTATACAGCATGGAGCAATCTATGGGGCCATTATACAGCATGAAGCAATCTATGGGGCCATTACAGCATGAAGCAATCTATGGGGCCATTACAGCATGGAGCAATCTATGGGGCCATTACAGCATGGAGCAATCTATGGGGCCATTACAGCATGGAGCAATCTATGGGGCCATTACACCATGGAGCAATCTATGGGGCCATTACAGCATGGAGCAATCTATGGGGCCATTACAGCATGGAGCAATCTATGGGGCCATTATACTTGTGGAGCAATCTATAGGGCCATTACATCATGGAGCAATCTATGGGGCCATTATACTTATGGAGCAATCTATAGGGCCATTATAATTATGGAGCAATCTGTAGGGCCATTATACGTATGGAGCAATCTATGGGGCCATTACAGCATGGAGCAATCTATGGGGCCATTACCGCATGGAGCAATCTATGGGGCCATTATACAGTATGGAGCAATCTATGGAGCCATTATGCAGTATGGAGCAATCTATGGGGCCATTATGCAGCATGGAGCAATTTATAGGGCCATTACAGCATGGAACAATCTATGGGGCCATTATACTTCTGGAGCAATCTATGGGGCCATTCTACAGCATGGAGCAATCTATGGGGCCATTCTACAGCATGGAGCAATCTATGGGGCCATTCTACAGCATGGAGCAATCTATGGGGCCATTCTACAGCATGGAGCAATCTATGGGGCCATTCTACAGCATGGAGCAATCTATGGGGCTATTATACAGCATGGAGCAATCTATGGGGCCATTAGACTAATGGAGCAATCTATAGGGCCATTACAGCATGGAGCAATCTATGGGGCCATTACAGCATGGAGCAATGTATAGGGCCATTACAGCATGGAGCAATCTATGGGGCCATTATACAGCATGGAGCAATCTATAGGGCCATTACGACATGGAGCAATCTATGGGGCCATTATACTTATGGAGCAATCTATGGTGCTATTACAGCATGGATCAATCTATGGGGCCATTAAACAGCATGGAGCAATCTATGATGCCATTATACAGCATGGAGCAATCTATGGGCCCATTATACTTATGGAGCAATCTATAGGGCCATTACAGCATGGAGCAATCTATGGGGCCACTACAGCATGGAGCAATCTATGGGGCCATTATACTTATGGAGCAATCTATGGGGCCATTACAGCATGGAGCAATCTATGGGGCCATTACCGCATGGAGCAATCTATGGGGCCATTATACTTATGGAGCAATCTATAGGGCCATTATACAGTAGGGAGCAGTCTATGGGGCCATTATACAGTAGGGAGCAATCAATGGGGCCATTATACAGCATGGAGCAATCTATAGGGCCATTACAGCATGGAGCAATCTATGGGGCCATTACAGCATGGAGCAATCTATGGGGCCATTATACAGCATGGAGCAATCTATGGGGCCATTATCCTTATGGAGCAATCTATGGGGCCATTATACAGCATGGAGCAATCTATGGAGCCATTACAACATGGAGCAATCTATGGAGCCATTACAACATGGAGCAATCTATGGGGCCATAATACAGCATGGAGCAATCTATGGGGCCATTATACAGTAGGGAGCAATCTATGGGGCCATTATACAGTAGGGAGCAATCTATAGGGCCATTTCAGCAATCTATGGGGCCATTATACAGTATGGAGCAATCTATGGGGCCATTATACAGCATGGAGCAATCTATGGGGCCATTATACAGCATGGAGCAATCTATGGGGCCATTATACAGCATGGAGCAATCTATGGGGCCATTATACAGCATGGAGCAATCTATGGGGCCATTATACAGCATGGAGCAATCTATGGGGCCATTATACAGCATGGAGCAATCTATGGGGCCATTATACTTATGGAGCAATCTATAGGGCCATTATACTTATGGAGCAATCTATAGGGCCATTATACAGTATGGAGCAATCTATGGAGCCATTATGCAGTATGGAGCAATCTATGGGGCCATTATACTTATGGAGCAATCTATGGGGCCATTACAGCATGGAGCAATCTATGGGGCCATTATACAGCATGGAGCAATCTATGGGGCCATTATACAGCATGGAGCAATCTATGGGGCCATTATACAGCATGGAGCAATCTATGGGGCCATTATACTTATGGAGCAATCTATGGGGCCATTACAGCATAGAGCAATCTATGGGGCCATTTTACAGCATGGAGCAATCTATGGGGCCATTATACTTATTGTTATGTTCTGCTACCAGAGCTAAGGAAAGAGAGGAGATCTGTCCCTACGATAGAACTCAGCTGAATCCCTACGATGTAACAGGGGACCTGATCCTGCGATCAGACCTGCTAAAGTCCTAAGCTAGTCTGTACGGAGACCTATAGATGTGGGGAAGGAATCCCTACAAGTACTAAGGACTGGGAGGAAAATGGACACCTCCTAACAGAAATAGTAGCAGACAGACGAACAAACAACATATATAGAACATAGAGGTCCGTAGACCAAGCAAACTAACAGAGTTAGATACAGAGCACAGGCTAGCTAGAAAGTAGATATACAATGAAGTCCAGCAAAGCCAGAAGGGCGGAGCAGGATTAAATAGGCCAACAAGGTCATGTGACCAGCAAAGGAAAAAAAACCTAAGAGCAAGGTTCTAACACTTATGGAGCAATCTATGGGGCCATTACAGCATGGAACAATCTATAGGGCCATTATACTTATGGAGCAATCTATGGGGCCATTATACAGCATGGAACAATCTATGGGGCCATTATACAGCAGGGGTCAATCTATGGGGCCATTATACAGCATGGGCCAATCTATGGGGCCATTATACAGCATGGAGCAATCTATGGGGCCATTATACAGCATGGAGCAATCTATAGGGCCATTACATCATGGAGCAATCTATGGGGCCATTATACTTATGGAGCAATCTATGGGGCCATTATACTTATGGAGCAATCTATGGGGCCATTACAGCATGGAGCAATCTATGAGGCCATTACAGCATGGAGCAATCTATGCGGCCATTATACTTATGGAGCAATCTATGGGGCCATCATACAGTATGGAGCAATCTATGGGGCCATTATGCAGCATGGAGCAATCTATAGGGCCATTACAGCATGGAGCAATCTATGGGGCCATTATACTTATGGAGCAATCTATGGGACCATTACAGCATGGAGCAATCTATGGGGCCATTATACAGCATGGAGCAATCTATGGGGCCATTATACAGCATGGGGCAATCTATGGGGCCATTATACAGCATGGAGCAATCTATAGGGCCATTACACTTATGGAGCAATCTATAGGGCCATTACAGCATGGAGAAATCTATGGGGCCATTATACAGTATGGAGCAATCTATGGAGCCATTATGCAGTATGGAGCAATCTATTTGGCCATTATGCAGCATGGCGCAATCTATAGGGCCATTACAGCATGGAGCAATCTATGGGGCCATTATACTTATGGAGCAATCTATGGGGCCATTATACAGCATGGAGCAATCTATGGGGCCATTATACAGCATGGAGCAATTTATGGGGCCATTACCGCGTGGAGCAATCTATGGGGCCATTATCCTTATGGAGCAATCTATAGGGCCATTACAGCATGGAGCAATCTATGGGGCCATTACACTTATGGAGCAATCTATGGGGCCATTACAGCATGGAGCAATCTATGGGGCCATTATACAGTAGGGAGCAATCTATGGGGCCATTATACTTATGGAGCAATCTATAGCGCCATTACAGCATGGAGCAATCTATGGGGCCATTACCGCGTGGAGCAATCTATGGGGCCATTATACTTATGGAGCAATCTATAGGGCCATTATACTTATGGAGCAATCTGTAGGGCCATTATACTTATGGAGCAATCTATAGGGCCATTATACTTATGGAGCAATCTATAGGGCCATTATACTTATGGAGCAATCTATAGGGCCATTATACTTATGGAGCAATCTATAGGGCCATTACAGCATGGCGCAATCTATGGGGCCATTATACAGCATGGAGCAATCTATGGGGCCATTATACAGCAGGGAGCAATCTATGGGGCCATTATACAGTAGGGAGCAATCTATGGGGCCATTATACAGCATGGATCAATCTATGGGGCCATTATCCTTATGGAGCAATCTATAGGGCCATTATACTTATGGAGCAATCTATGGGGCCATTACAGCATGGAGCAATCTATGGGGCCATGATACAGCAGGGAGTAATCTATGGGGCCATTATACTTATGGAGCAATCTATAGGGCCACTACAGCATGGAGCAATCTATGGGGCCATTATACAGCATGCAGCAATCTATGGGGCCATTATACAGCATGGAGCAATCTGTGGAGCCATTATGGAGCATGGAGCAATCTATAGGGCCATTACAGCATGGAGCAATCTATGGGGCCATTATACAGCATGGAACAATCTTTGGGGCCATTATACAGCAGGGAGCAATCTAGGGGGCCATTATACAGCATGGGGCAATCTATGGGGCCGTTATTCAGCATGGAGCAATCTATGGGGCCATTATACTTATGGAGCAATCTATAGGGCCATTACAGCATGGAGCAATCTATGCGGCCATTATACTTATGGAGCAATCTATAGGGCCATTATACTTATGGAGCAATCTATAGGGCCATTACACTTATGGAGCAATCTATAGGGCCATTACACTTCTGGAGAAATCTATGGGGCCACTATACAGTATGGAGCAATCTATGGAGCCATTATGCAGCATGGAGCAATCTATGGGGCCATTATGCAGCATGGAGCAATCTATAGGGCCATTACAGCATGGAGCAATCTATAGGGCCATTACAGCATGGAGCAATCTATGGGGCCATTATACAGCGTGGAGCAATCTATGGGGCCATTATACAGCATGGAGCAATCTATGGGGCCATTATACAGCATGGGGCAATCTATGGGGCCATTATACAGCATGGAGCAATCTATGGGACCATTACAGCATGGAGCAATCTATGGGGCCATTATACAGCATGGGGCAATCTATGGGGCCATTATACAGCATGGAGCAATCTATGGGGCCATTATACACCATGGAGCAATCTATAGGGCCATTATACTTATGGAGCAATCTATGGGGCCATTACAGCATGGCGCAATCTATGGGGCCATTATACAGCATGGAGCAATCTATGGGGCCATTATACTCATGGAGCAATCTATAGGGCCATTATACTTATGGAGCAATCTGTGGAGCCATTATACTTATGGAGCAATCTATGGGGCCATTATGGAGCATGGAGCAATCTATAGGGCCATTACAGCATGGAGCAATCTATGGGGCCATTATACTTATGGAGCCATCTATGGGGCCAGTATACAGCAATCTATGGAGCCATTATACAGCATGGAACAATCTATGGGGCCATTATACAGCAGGGAGCAATCTAGGGGGCCATTATACAGCATGGGGCAATCTAGGGGGCCATTATACAGCATGGGACAATCTATGGGGCCATTATACTTATGGAGCAATCTATAGGGCCATTATACTTATGGAGCAATCTATAGGGCCATTATACTTATGGAGAAATCTATAGGGCCATTATACTTATGGAGAAATCTATGGGGCCATTATACTTATGGAGCAATCTATGGGACCATTACAGCGTGGAGCAATCTATGGGGCCATTATAGAGCATGGAGCAATCTATGGGGCCATTATACAGCATGGAGCAATCTATGGAGCAATCTATAGGGCCATTACAGCATGCAGCAATCTATGGGGCCATTATACAGCATGGAGCAATCAGTGGAGCCATTATACTTATGGAGCCATCTATGGGGCCATTATACAGCATGGAACAATCTATGGGGCCATTATACTTATGGAGCAATCTGTGGAGCCATTATACTTATGGAGCAATCTATGGGGCCATTATACAGCATGGAGCAATCTATGGGGCCATTATACTTATGGAGCCATCTATGGGGCATTATACAGCAATCTATGGGGCCATTATACAGCATGGAACAATCTATGGGGCCATTATACAGCAGGGAGCAATCTAGGGGGCCATTATACAGCATGGGGCAATCTATGGGACCATTATACTTATGGAGCAATCTATAGGGCCATTACAGCATGGAGCAATCTATGGGGCCATTACAGCATGGAGCAATCTATGAGGCCATTATAGAGCATGGAACAATCTATGGAGCCATTATGCAGTATGGAGCAATCTATGGGGCCATTATGCAGCATGGAGCAATCTATAGGGCCATTACAGCATGGAGCAATCTATAGGGCCATTACAGCATGGAGCAATCTATAGGGCCATTACAGCATGGAGCAATCTATAGGGCCATTACAGCATGGAACAATCTATGGGGCCATTATACTTATGGAGCAATCTATGGGACTATTACAGCGTGGAGCAATCTATGGGGCCATTATACAGCATGGGGCAATCTATGGGGCCATTATACAGCATGGGGCAATCTATGGGGCCATTACACTTATGGGGCAATCTATGGGGCCATTACACTTATGGAGCAATCTAAAGGGCCATTACAGCATGAAGCAATCTATGGGGCCATTATACAGCATGGAGCAATCTATGGGGCCATTATACTTATGGAGCAATCTATAGGGCCATTATACTTATGGAGCAATCTATGGGGCCATTATACAGTATGGAGCAATCTATGGGGCCATTATACAGTATGGAGCAATGTATAGGGCCATTACAGCATGGAGCAATGTATAGGGCCATTACAGCATGGAGCAATCTATGGGGCCATTATACTTATGGAGCAATCTATGGGACCATTACAGCAAGGAGCAATCTATGGGGCCATTATACAGCATGGAGCAATCTATGGGCCAATTATACTTATGGAGCAATCTATAGGGCCATTACAGCATGGAGCAATCTATGGGGCCATTACAGCATGGCGCAATCTATGGGGCAATTATACAGCATGGAGCAATCTATGGGGCCATTATACTTATGGAGCAATCTATGAGGCCATTACAGCATGGCGCAATCTATGGGGCCATTACCGCATGGAGCAATCTATAGGGCCATTAGACTCATGGAGCAATCTATAGGGTCATTATACTTATGGAGCAATCTATAGGGCCATTATACTTATGGAGCAATCTATGGGGCCATTATACAGTATGGAGCAATCTATGGAGCCATTATGCAGTATGGAGCAATCTATGGAGCCATTATGCAGCATGGAGCAATCTATAGGGCCATTACAGCATGGAGCAATCTATGGGGCCATTATACTTATGGAGCAATCTATGGGACCATTACAGCATGGGGCAATCTATGGGGCCATTATACAGCATGGAGCAATCTATGGGGCCATTATACAGCATGGAGCAATCTATAGGGCTATTACACAGCATGGAGCAATCTCTAGGGCCATTACAGCATGGGGCAATCTATGGGGCCATTATACAGCATGGGGCAATCTATGGGGCCATTACACTTATGGGGCAATCTATGGGGCCATTACACTTATGGAGCAATCTATGGGGCCATTATACAGTATGGAGCAATCTATGGGGCCATTATACAGTATGGAGCAATCTATGGGGCCAATACAGCATGGAGCAATGTATAGGGCCATTACAGCATGGAGCAATCTATGGGGCCATTATACTTATGGAGCAATCTATGGGACCATTACAGCATGGAGCAATCTATGAGGCCATTATACAGCATGGAGCAATCTATGGGGCCATTATACAGCATGGAGCAATCTATGGGCCAATTATACTTATGGAGCAATCTATAGGGCCATTACAGCATGGAGCAATCTATGGGGCCATTATACTTATGGAGCAATCTATGGGGCCATTACAGCATGGCGCAATCTATGGGGCAATTATACAGCATGGAGCAATCTATGGGCCAATTATACTTATGGAGCAATCTATAGGGCCATTACAGCATGGAGCAATCTATGGGGCCATTATACTTATGGAGCAATCTATGGGGCCATTACAGCATGGCGCAATCTATGGGGCAATTATACAGCATGGAGCAATCTATGGGGCCATTATACTTATGGAGCAATCTATAGGGCCATTATACTTATGGAGCAATCTATGGGGCCATTATACAGTATGGAGCAATCTATGGGGCCATTATACAGTATGGAGCAATGTATAGGGCCATTACAGCATGGAGCAATGTATAGGGCCATTACAGCATGGAGCAATCTATGGGGCCATTATACTTATGGAGCAATCTATGGGACCATTACAGCATGGAGCAATCTATGGGGCCATTATACAGCATGGAGCAATCTATGGGGCCATTATACAGCATGGAGCAATCTATGGGCCAATTATACTTATGGAGCAATCTATAGGGCCATTACAGCATGGAGCAATCTATGGGGCCATTACAGCATGGCGCAATCTATGGGGCAATTATACAGCATGGAGCAATCTATGGGGCCATTATACTTATGGAGCAATCTATAGGGCCATTATACTTATGGAGCAATCTATGGGGCCATTATACTTATGGAGCAATCTATGGGGCCATTACAGCATGGCGCAATCTATGGGGCCATTACCGCATGGAGCAATCTATAGGGCCATTAGACTCATGGAGCAATCTATAGGGTCATTATACTTATGGAGCAATCTATAGGGCCATTATACTTATGGAGCAATCTATGGGGCCATTATACAGTATGGAGCAATCTATGGAGCCATTATGCAGCATGGAGCAATCTATAGGGCCATTACAGCATGGAGCAATCTATGGGGCCATTATACTTATGGAGCAATCTATGGGACCATTACAGCGTGGAGCAATCTATGGGGCCATTATACAGCATGGAGCAATCTATGGGGCCATTATACAGCATGGGGCAATCTATGGGGCCATTATACAGCATGGAGCAATCTATGGGGCCATTATACAGCATGGAGCAATCTATAGGGCCATTACACAGCATGGAGCAATCTCTAGGGCCATTACAGCATGGGGCAATCTATGGGGCCATTATACAGCATGGGGCAATCTATGGGGCCATTACACTTATGGGGCAATCTATGGGGCCATTACACTTATGGGGCAATCTATGGGGCCATTACACTTATGGAGCAATCTATGGGGCCATTATACAGTATGGAGCAATCTATGGGGCCATTATACAGTATGGAGCAATCTATGGGGCCAATACAGCATGGAGCAATGTATAGGGCCATTACAGCATGGAGCAATCTATGGGGCCATTATACTTATGGAGCAATCTATGGGACCATTACAGCATGGAGCAATCTATGGGGCCATTATACAGCATGGAGCAATCTATGGGCCAATTATACTTATGGAGCAATCTATAGGGCCATTACAGCATGGAGCAATCTATGGGGCAATTATACAGCATGGAGCAATCTATGGGGCCATTATACTTATGGAGCAATCTATAGGGCCATTATACTTATGGAGCAATCTATGGGGCCATTACAGCTTGGCGCAATCTATGGGGCCATTACCGCATGGAGCAATCTATGGGGCCATTATACAGCATGGAGCAATCTCTAGGGCCATTACAGCATGGAGCAATCTATGGGGCCATTATACAGTATGGAGCAATCTATAGGGCCATTATACTTATGGAGCAATCTATAGGGCCATTATACTTATGGAGCAATCTATGGGGCCATTATACAGTATGGAGCAATCTATACGGCCATTATGGAGCATGGAGCAATCTATAGGGCCATTACAGCATGGAGCAATCTATGGGGCCATTATACAGTATGGAGCAATCTATGGGGCCATTATACTTATGGAGCAATCTATGGGGCCATTATACTTATGGAGCAATCTATGGGGCCATTATACTTATGGAGCAATCTATGGGGCCATTACAGCATGGCGCAATTTATGGGGCCATTACCGCATGGAGCAATCTATGGGGCCATTATACTTATGGAGCAATCTATAGGGCCATTAGACTCATGGAGCAATCTATGGGGCCATTATACTTATGGAGCAATCTATAGGGCCATTACAGCATGGAGCAATCTATGGGGCCATTATACAGAAGGGAGCAATCTATGGGGCCATTATACTTATGGAGCAATCTATAGGGCCATTACAGCATGCATCAATCTATGGGGCCATTATACAGCAGGGAGCAATCTATGGGGCCATTGTACAGCAGGGAGCAATCTATGGGGCCATTGTACAGCAGGGAGCAATCTATGGGGCCATTATAAAGCATGGAGCAATCTATAGGGCCATTACAGCATGGAGTAATCTATGCAGCCATTATACTTTTGGAGCAAACTATAGGGCCATTATACTTATGGAGAAATCTATGGGGCCATTATACAGTATGGAGCAATCTATGGAGCCATTATGCAGTATGGAGCAATCTATGGGGCCATTATGCAGCATGGAGCAATCTATAGGGCCATTACAGCATGGAGCAATCTATGGGGCCATTATACTTATGGAGAAATCTATGGGGCCATTATACAGTATGGAGCAATCTATGGAGCCATTATACAGTATGGAGCAATCTATGGGGCCATTATACTTATGGAGCAATCTATGGGGCCATTACAGCATGGCGCAATCTATGGGGCCATTACGGCATGGCGCAATCTATGGGGCAATCTATAGGGCCATTATACTTATGGAGCAATCTATAGGGCCATTATACAGTATGGAGCAATCTATAGGGCCATTATGGAGCATGGAGCAATCTATAGGGCCATTATGGAGCATGGAGCAATCTATAGGGCCATTATACAGTATGGAGCAATCTATGGGGCCATTATACTTATGGAGCAATCTATAGGGCCATTATACTTATGGAGCAATCTATAGGGCCATTATACTTATGGAGCAATCTATGGGGCCATTATACTTATGGAGCAATCTATGGGGCCATTACAGCATGGCGCAATTTATGGGGCCATTACCACATGGAGCAATCTATGGGGCCATTATACTTATGGAGCAATCTATGGGGCCATTATACTTATGGAGCAATCTATAGGGCCATTATACTTATGGAGCAATCTATGGGGCCATTACAACATGGAGCAATCTATGGGGCCATTACAGCATGGAGCAATCTATGGGGCCATTATACAGCATGGAGCAATCTATAGGGCCATTACAGCAGGGAGCAATCTATGGGGCCATAATACTTATGGAGAAATCTATTGGGCCATTATACAGCATGGAGCAATCTATGGGGCCATTATACAGCATGGGGCAATCTATGGGGCCATTATACAGCATGGGGCAATCTATGGGGCCATTATACAGCAATGCGCAATCTATGGGGCCATTATACAGCATGGGGCAATCTATGGGGCCATTATACAGCATGGGGCAATCTATGGGGCCATTATACAGCATGGGGCAATCTATGGGGCCATTATACAGCATGGGGCAATCTATGGGGCCATTATACAGCATGGGGCAATCTATGGGGCCATTATCCTTATGGAGCAATCTATAGGGCCATTACAGCATGGAGCAATCTATGGGGCCATTATACAGTATGGAACAATCTTTGGGGCCATTTTACAGTAGGGAGCAATCTATGGGGCCATTATGCAGCATGAAGCAATCTATGGGGCCATTACAGCATGGAGCAATATATGGGGCCATTATACAGTATGGAGCAGTCTATGGGGCCATTATACGGTAGGGAGCAATCTATGGGGCCATTATACAGCATGGGGCAATCTATGGGGCCATTATACTTATGGAGCAATCTATAGGGCCATTACAGCATGGAGCAATCTATGGGGCCATTATACTTATGGAGCAATCTATAGGGCCATTATACTTATGGAGCAATCTATGGGGCCATTACAGCATGGAGCAATCTATGGAGCGATTACGGCATGGAGCAATCTATGGAGCCATTATACTTATGGAGCAATCTATGGAGCCATTATACTTATGGAGCAATCTATAGGGCCATTATACTTATGGAGCAATCTATGGGGCCATTACAGCATGGAGCAATCTATGGGGCCATTACAGCATGGAGCAATCTATGGGGCCATTATACAGCATGGAGCAATCTATGGGGCCATTATACAGCATGGAGCAATCTATGGGGTCATTATACTTATGGAGCAATCTATAGGGCCATTACAGCAGGGAGCAATCTATGGGGCCATAATACTTATGGAGCAATCTATGGGGCCATTACAGCATGGAGAAATCTATTGGGCCACTATACAGCATGGAGCAATCTATGGGGCCATTATACAGTAGGGAGCAATCTATGGGGCCATTATACAGCATGGGGCAATCTATGGGGCCATTATACAGCATGGGGCAATCTATGGGGCCATTATACAGCATGGGGCAATCTATAGGGCCATTATACTTATGGAGCAATCTATAGGGCCATTACAGCATGTAGCAATCTATGGGGCCATTATACAGTATGGAGCAATCTATGGGGCCATTATACAGTAGGGAGCAACCTATGGGGCCATTATACAGCATGGAGCAATCTATGGGGACATTATGCAGCATGGAGCAATCTATGGGGCCATTACAGCATGGAGCAATATATGGGGCCATTATACAGCATGGAGCAATCTATGGGGCCATTATACAGTAGGGAGAAATCTATGGGACCATTATACAGCATGGGGCAATCTATGGGGCCATTATACAGCATGGAGCAATCTATGGGGCCATTATACAGTATGGAGCAGTCTATGGGACCATTACAGCATGGAGCAATCTATGGGGCCATTATACTTGTGGAGCAATCTATAGGGCCATTACAGCATGGAGCAATATATGGGGCCATTATACAGTATGGAGCAGTCTATGGGGCCATTATACAAGAGGGAGCAATCTATGGGGTCATTACACAGTATGGGGTAATCTATGGGGCCATTACAGTATGGAACAATCTATGGGGCCAGTATACTTATGGAGCAATCTATAGGGCCATTACAGCATGGAGCAATCTATAGGGCCATTATACTTATGGAGCAATCTATAGGGCCATTACAGCATGGAGCAATCTATAGGGCCATTATAGCATTGAGCAATCTATAGGGCCATTACAGCATTGAGCAATGTATGGAGCCACTATACAGTATGGAGCAATATATGGGGCCATTATACAGTATGGAGCAATATATGAGGCCATTATACAGTATGGAGCACTATATGGGGCCATTATACATTATGCAGCAGCATGTGGGGGCATTATACAGTATGGAGTTATATATGCGGCCATTATACAGTTTGCAGCAGCATCATGTGGGGCCATTATGCAGCATGGAGCAATCTATGGGGCCATTATGCAGCATGGAGCAATCTATGAGGCCATTATGTTGCATGGAACAATATATGAGGCAATTAATGTATGGAGCAATCTATGGGGCCATTACAGTATGGAGCAATCTATGGGGCTTTTATACAATATGGAGCAATCTATTGGGCCATTATGCAGCATGGAGCAATCTAGGGGGCCATTATACTTATGGAGCAATCTAGGGGGCCATTATACTTATGGAGCAATCTAGGGGGCCATTACAGCATGGAGCAAGCTATAGGGCCATTACAGCATGGAGCAAGCTATAGGGCCATTACAGCATGGAGCAAGCTATAGGGCCATTACAGCATGGAGCAAGCTATAGGGCCATTACAGCATGGAGCAAGCTATAGGGCCATTACAGCATGGAGCAATCTATGGGGCCATTATACAGTATGGAGCAATCTATGGGGCCATTATACAGTATGGAGCAATCTATGGGGCCATTACAGCATGGAGCAATCTATGGGGCCATTACAGCATGGAGCAATCTATGGGGCCATTACAGCATGGAGCCATTATACAGTATGGAGCAATCTATGGGGCCATTATGCAGTATGGAGCCATTATACAGTATGGAGCTATCTATGGGGCCATTATGCAGCATGGAGCAATCTATGAGGCCATTATGTTGCATGGAACAATCTATGAGGCAATTAATGTATGGAGCAATCTATGGGGCCATTACAGTATGGAGCAATCTAGGGGCTATTATACAATATGGAGCAATCTATGGGGCCATTACAGTATGGAGCAATCTAGGGGCTATTATACAATATGGAGCAATCTATGGAGCCATTATACAGTATGGAGCAATCTATGGGGCCATTACAGCATGGAGCAATCTATGGGGCCATTATGCAGCATGGAGCAATCTATGGGGTCATTATGCAGCATGGAGCAATCTATGGGGTCATTATGCAGCATGGAGCAATCTATGGGGTCATTATGCAGAATGGAGCAATCTATGGAGCCATTATACAGTATGGAGCAATATATGGGGCCATTATACAGTATGCAGCACTATATGGGGCCATTATACAGTATGCAGCACTATATGGGGCCATTATACAGTATGCAGCATCATGTGGGGCCATTATACAGTATGGAGTTATATATGGGGCCATTATACAGTATGCAGCATCATGTGGGGCCATTATAGTATGGAGCAATCTAGGGGGCCATTATACAGTAGGGAGCAATGTATGGGGCCATTACAGTGTGGAGCAATCTATGGGGCCATTATGCAGCATGGAGCAATCTATGAGGCCATTATGTTGCATGGAACAATCTATGAGGCAATTAATGTATGGAGCAATCTATGGGGCCATTACAGTATGGAGCAATCTAGGGGCTATTATACAATATGGAGCAATCTATGGGGCCATTACAGCATGGAACAATCTATGGGGCCATTATACTTATGGAGCAATCTATAGGGCCATTATACTTATGGAGCAATCTATAGGGTCATTATACTTATGGAGCAATCTATAGGGTCATTATACTTATGGAGCAATCTATGGGGCCATTATACTTATGGAGCAATCTATGGAGCCATTATGCAGCATGGAGCAATCTATGGAGCCATTATGCAGCATGGAGCAATCTATGGGACCATTATACAGCATGGGGCAATCTATGGGGCCATTATACAGCATGGAGCAATCTATGGGGCCATTATACAGTATGGAGCAGTCTATGGGACCATTACAGCATGGAGCAATCTATGGGGCCATTATACTTGTGGAGCAATCTATAGGGCCATTACAGCATGGAGCAATATATGGGGCCATTATACAGTATGGAGCAGTCTATGGGGCCATTATACAAGAGGGAGCAATCTATGGGGTCATTACACAGTATGGGGTAATCTATGGGGCCATTACAGTATGGAACAATCTATGGGGCCATTAAAGGATGGAGCAATCTATGGGGCCAGTATACTTATGGAGCAATCTATAGGGCCATTACAGCATGGAGCAATCTATAGGGCCATTATACTTATGGAGCAATCTATAGGGCCATTACAGCATGGAGCAATCTATAGGGCCATTACAGCATGGAGCAATCTATAGGGCCATTATAGCATTGAGCAATCTATAGGGCCATTACAGCATGGAGCAATGTATGGAGCCACTATACAGTATGGAGCAATATATGGGGCCATTATACAGTATGGAGCAATATATGAGGCCATTATACAGTATGGAGCACTATATGGGGCCATTATACATTATGCAGCAGCATGTGGGGGCATTATACAGTATGGAGTTATATATGCGGCCATTATACAGTTTGCAGCAGCATCATGTGGGGCCATTATGCAGCATGGAGCAATCTATGAGGCCATTATGTTGCATGGAACAATATATGAGGCAATTAATGTATGGAGCAATCTATGGGGCCATTACAGTATGGAGCAATCTATGGGGCTTTTATACAATATGGAGCAATCTATTGGGCCATTATGCAGCATGGAGCAATCTAGGGGGCCATTATACTTATGGAGCAATCTAGGGGGCCATTATACTTATGGAGCAATCTAGGGGGCCATTATACTTATGGAGCAATCTAGGGGGCCATTACAGCATGGAGCAAGCTATAGGGCCATTACAGCATGGAGCAAGCTATAGGGCCATTACAGCATGGAGCAAGCTATAGGGCCATTACAGCATGGAGCAATCTATGGGGCCATTATGCAGCATGGAGCAATCTATGGGGCCATTATGCAGCATGGAGCAATCTATGGGACCATTATGCAGTATGGAGCAATCTATGGGGCCATTATACAGTATGGAGCAATCTATGGGGCCATTATACAGTATGGAGCAATCTATGGGGCCATTACAGCATGGAGCAATCTATGGGGCCATTACAGCATGGAGCCATTATGCAGCATGGAGCAATCTATGGGGCCATTATGCAGCATGGAGCAATCTATGGGGCCATTATGCAGCATGGAGCAATCTATGGGGCCATTATGCAGCATGGAGCAATCTATGGGGCCATTATGCAGCATGGAGCAATCTATGGGGCCATTATGCAGCATGGAGCAATCTATGGGGCCATTATGCAGCATGGAGCAATCTATGGGGCCATTATGCAGCATGGAGCAATCTATGGGGCCATTATGCAGCATGGAGCAATCTATGGGGCCATTATGCAGCATGGAGCAATCTATGGGGCCATTATGCAGCATGGAGCAATCTATGGGGCCATTATGCAGCATGGAGCAATCTATGGGGCCATTATGCAGCATGGAGCAATCTATGGGGTCATTATGCAGCATGGAGCAATCTATGGGGTCATTATGCAGCATGGAGCAATCTATGGGGTCATTATGCAGCATGGAGCAATCTATGGGGTCATTATGCAGCATGGAGCAATCTATGGGGTCATTATGCAGCATGGAGCAATCTATGGAGCAATCTATGGGGCCATTGTACAGTATGCAGCACTATATGGGGCCATTATACAGTATGCAGCACTATATGGGGCCATTATACAGTATGCAGCACTATATGGGGCCATTATACAGTATGCAGCACTATATGGGGCCATTATACAGTATGCAGCATCATGTGGGGCCATTATACAGTATGGAGTTATATATGGGGCCATTATACAGTATGCAGCATCATGTGGGGCCATTATAGTATGGAGCAATCTAGGGGGCCATTATACAGTAGGGAGCAATGTATGGGGCCATTACAGTGTGGAGCAATCTATGGGGCCATTATGTTGCATGGAACAATCTATGAGGCAATTAATGTATGGAGCAATCTATGGGGCCATTACAGTATGGAGCAATCTAGGGGCTATTATACAATATGGAGCAATCTATGGGGCCATTACAGTATGGAGCAATCTAGGGGCTATTATACAATATGGAGCAATCTATGGAGCCATTATACAGTATGGAGCAATCTATGGGGCCATTACAGCATGGAACAATCTATGGGGCCATTATACAGTATGGAGCAATCTATGGAGCCATTATACAGTATGGAGCAATCTATGGGGCCATTACAGCATGGAACAATCTATGGGGCCATTATACAGTATGGAGCCATTATACAGTATGGAGCAATCTATGGGGCCATTATGCAGTATGGAGCCATTATACAGTATGGAGCAATCTATGGGGCCATTATGCAGCATGGAGCAATCTATGGGGCCATTATGCAGCATGGAGCAATCTATGGGGTCATTATGCAGCATGGAGCAATCTATGGGGCCATTATGCAGCATGGAGCAATCTATGAGGCCATTATGTTGCATGGAACAATCTATGAGGCAATTAATGTATGGAGCAATCTATGGGGCCATTACAGTATGGAGCAATCTAGGGGCTATTATACAATATGGAGCAATCTATGGGGCCATTACAGTATGGAGCAATCTAGGGGCTATTATACAATATGGAGCAATCTATGGGGCCATTATGCAGCATGGAGCAATCTATGGGGCCATTTCAGTATGGAACAATCTATGGGGCCCATTATACTGTATGGAGGTTTATGTGGGGCCCATTATTCTGTATGGAGGACTATGTGGGGCCATTATTCTGTATAGAGGACTATGTAGGGCCCATTACATTTTATAGAGGACTTTGTGGTGCCCATAATTCTGTATGGGGGACTATGTGGGGGCCGGGAATTGGATGTTTCGCCCCCAGCAATTCGCCCCCGGGTACATTTCGCCCCCGCACAGTTCGCCCCCAGGATGTTTCGCCCTGAACATTTCGCCCCCCAGGATGTTTCGCCCCGAACATTTCGCCCCCAGCATTTCATCCCTGGATGTTTTGTCTCTAGCAATTTGCTCCTGGATCTTTCGCATACGGGAAAGACCTGCCTGAACTGAACTTTGGCAGGTTCGCTTATCACTAATAATACACCATATGAGTAAGATATAGAATTCTGATCAAATGAGTTTTTTTTATTCTAAAACATTGTTTTCTAGATAAGTCATTTTACAAACAGACAGGAAAATAGTAGGATTTCATTGGTTACTAAGGAGGTCGTGCCCCCTTGGTAGCAGAACGGATCCTGGCTCCCTGTGATACATTCAGGGCTGCTTGTTCACAGCCCTCTGCAAAGCTCCCCTTCACCCTCCGCTCATGTGCTCTGTCCTGGACAAGAGGAGGGCTCCCCCCCGCCTGTGTAAAGCCGTTACAGGACGAAACACATAGGGGGGGGGCTCTGCAGAAGGCTGTAAACCAGCAGCCCTTTATACATCATAGGGAATCTATTGTTACGGTAGTTGCATGCTCCTGTGCAGCCACAGCCTCTAGAATCCATCCACAAGTTCTGCTACTAAGGAGAAACAACCTCCTTAGCCACCACTGAAATCCTGCAGCACATGGAGCTTTAACTTGGAGGAGACTTTTCACACAGAAGTGAAGCTGCTGGAAGGTCTCCTTTGGAAATGAATATCATGGGCACAGGTACTATAACAGAACTTATGTTTTTTGGAGAGTTCTGCTTTAACTGTATATATCAAAACTGTTGTAACAAGAAACATAAAAAGGTATAGAGGGGAAGGATTAGAGAAAAAGAGAAAAGACAAATTACAGGTTATAATGCTTGAATGATTTTACAGCTAAAAACACTGCTCTCAAAACATACAATATGTGACCATGAACTAAAATCCAAAGCTGTAGGCAATGCCTCTCAGATAATCCATCACGCTTCTATTATTGAAATCTTGCTCGATATGTTTAACCCTTGCTGAAATTGCAGCATACTTTTTGTTTCTTGCAGCGATGGGATTTCCTGCTATTATCTGAATAATTTCAAAACTATGGAGCTCTTGCTGATGTTTCAGACAGTTAATGAACCGGTATATATTTTGGAAAAGAGTACCACATGTTTCTCGAAAGCTACGGTGCCATCCTTCGACATCATTATTTGTTCGCTGTTGATCATTCAATGTTCGTTCATACACATTCCAGAGTTGAACTGGAAACAAAGGTGCTTGACGTCCTCTGCGATTCATTCGACCGATATTAGCTGTCTTCAAAATAGTTGGCGATAGGTATTGCTTCTTGTGGAAAGTCAGGATCTTCCACCAATTCTTCAAATGATTGCACAACATTCTGTGGTGGTATAAAGGCCAGGGCAGGTATCATGCGTACCCAACGGGCAAATTCATGGTCACCTTGGTATTGCATCTTGAGTCCTTCATTTTGAACTTTACGCCAAACCGACTGTGATAGGTGGAAAAAGCAACCAGTCTTCTCAAGGTTGGGGAATTCACTTTCAAATGCCTGTATTGCAGCTAGTTCAAAATCCAACATCAGGTTGTCTGGCTGCCGTCCAGGCTGCAAGTTCTTCAGCTCTTGCAGCAACCTCTGGTATGTAGAACAGCTCTTGTCTGTCAGCAAGGTGTACACTAGCGGAACAACAAGGCCGCCATGGACTACATGGATTGTGTAAAGCTGCTTAAACAAGGCTGGTGTAGTGAAAAACATGCCATCAGCAAACCACTCTTTAGTTTGTGCCAGTAGATGGAGATTGTCTCTTGTTCCAAATATCAACATACGGCTGTGTCCATTTCCTAATTTAAAATGAAAGTATTAGTAGAGGAAATAACAGAAAAAGTGTAACAAGCATCAGACAGATAATTTTGGGATGAATTCACAAAAAAAAATATCCTAATCAGAAGCCTCTGTTCATATCTCACATTAAAAACTCACATTTTGCTCCAGATTTTCTGATTTCATAACTGAAGCAAAATCTAGTGTAAAGGGGCCAACCAATACTTTTTGACAACATATATTGTCCCAGTGGAAAATGATATATTTTTATTTAAAAAAAAAATTATGCATAATGGAATTGTTTTAATACAATGTTAAATAGTTAAGTAGCTTACCAGAGTCATGCAGAAGGTACTGCTGCTGGACACCATCAATACTGATCTCCTGAAACTCCTGGGGGATAGCAAGTTGATCAAGGGTTTGAGGGAACCTTGGAATATTGCCAAGCTGCCTTGCTAATCGTATTGTTCTCTTCAGTGATGCTTTCCTTGGGAGAAGTGCTACAACATTAGAATGGGCTCCTGAAACGACATCTGTGAGAATCTGTTGTGGTGTCTCCCGTGTTGTCCTTGCCCTGGTGACTGCCACATTAACAAGTCGGATTGCTTCAGGTCTTGCAGCTGCCCGTTCGCTTTCGTAATACCGCATTCCGCTATCAGTGTCAGAACAAAAAGAAAAGCATTTTCTTCTTTTCATTCCGCTGCAGGTTAGCGGAACGGCGGCATTACAGAAGCGAACGGGAGGCCTGTAGTACATATGTAGTGGAAGTGTGAAAGCACCCTTATGCTGCCACTGTTTTAGAACTCCAAAGCACGTGCTTTACTAGCATTTTTGAGAGCACTTTTGTGAGCGCTCTCGGTAATGACCCATAAGATACAGGCTATTGATGAACGCTAAGTGCTCAAAAATAGCTCCTGTAATAAAATAAAAAGAGCTGGCCGAAACAACACCTCGCTTTTCCAGCCATTGACTTATATATTCAAAATTGGCAATCTTCTTAGCAATTTTCCAGTGCTTAGCACTTGGGAAAGTGCCTACTGTGAAAGAGGTCATAGGGCTAAAACACAAGGCCGAAATTCCCTGCCTAATTTGGGGCCAAAACATCTGGGGGCAAAAAGCTGGGGGCGAAATGTTCGGGGGCGAAACATCCTGGGGGTAAAATGCTGGGGGCGAAACATCCTGGGGGCGAAATGTACCTGGGGGCAAAACTTCCTAGAACCGTTTGAGGGTACCGTTGAATCGCTCACACAAACCATTGGTTTGGGGATGATACGTGCTCGATACCAGATGCTGCACCTGCATTTTCTTACATAGGGCCTCCATTAAGCAACACATGAACTGGGTCCCCTGGTCGGTAAGCATCTCACTGGGGAAGCCTACTCGCGAAAAGATGGCCAAGAGGGCGTCCGACACCTTATCCGCCCTAATTGAGGACAGGGCTACTGCCTCCGGATACTGGGTAGCATAGTCTATCACAGTAAGGATGAAACGTTTTCCAGAGCTGCTGGGTATGGCCAGTGGTCCCACAATGTCCACAACAATCCTCTGGAAAGGCTCCTCTATCACTGGCAAAGATATCAGGGGGGGCATTGGGAGCCGGCCCTGACTTTCCCACTCTGACACGTGGTACAGGAGTGACAGTAGTTCACCACATCTGTCCTCATTTTGGGCCAATAAAAGTAGTGAGACAGCCGGGCCTTGGTTTTGCTGACCCCCAAGTGTCCAGCAAGTGGAATCTCATGGGCGATCTGCAACAACTCACCCCTGAATTGGTAGGGGACGACCAGCTGTCTTCCCCTCAGCCACTCCTGTTGGGGTGTACAGGGAACTGTCTCCCAGTACAACCTCCTATGGTCCCACAATACCCTCTCCTTATCCGACTCGGAGGTGGGTTTCTCAGCGAGGCTCCTTAACGCCTCTAGGCTAGCATCTGAGTGCAGAGCTGCTTGAAACTCCTGGCTGGAGGAAGCCAGAAGTGAGGTTAAGGCCACGTCCTCACTGGGACCGGCTCTGGGTCCCTAACTGATTCCGTTATTCCTCTGTCCGAGGAGGGTCCAGAAGGCAGGGCGTTACTTGCGTTCTGGGCACTCTGACTGCGGGTAACAGCGGCTATATAGGCCGTCTCCCCGGGGAATAACACCGTCCCATCAGCCTGCGCGGCTATGCGTGCCACTTCCCCATCCTCCCCCATTACCTCAGGCGCAGTGCTACTTATGGGGCAGCTACCATCAGCCAGATCACCGTCTGTTGTGACACTGGTCGCTGGCACAGCACCACCTGCTTCATGGTCCCCGTGCCTCTCTCCATTACCCATAGCACTGACACTTGCTCCTGCTAGGGGATCTTCAGCAATATCACCCTTCAGCGTGACATGGCTGAGTTCTCGTGTACCTTCAAATACATCATCATCAGGTAAAGCTTTGACATTCACATTATCAGCATTAACCTTAACAACTGTATCAGATCGGTGACAGTCAGGGTCTTTCCTGGAATAAGCTCTTCAGCGGACTCCATTTCGGGTCGGATGAGGGTTCGTTCGGCCCCAGTGTCCTTGAGGCCTACAGTGACAGTATCCACCACAGTGACAGACTGCAAGTTTTCACAGGCCCTCCCAACCGGCCCACCCACCAAAAGAGTTGATGCATTAGGCCCTGGGACCTTGGATGGGGGGGTTCTTCCTCTGCTTCTCTGGGCAAGTGGCGCTGAAATGACAAGTCTGGTTGCAGAAATAACACTTGCGGGCATCAGATGCAGGCCGGGCGTTGGTAACGGGGACAAGGCCTCCAGAAGGTCGGATGCTGGGGCAGGGATGGCGGTTGATGGCTTACCCCCTTTCCAGCTGGCAATGCCCGGCTTCCGCACCTCCGGTTGGCTTTGTAGGTGTCTGCGATCTGCGCCGCTTTATTGGCATCTGGTGGCTCCCGATCCATTACCTCAGTCGGACACAGATGCAGGAACTGGTCTTTCACCATCAGGTCTTTTAACTGCTCAAAGGTGGTCGCTGACAGTCCTTGGATCCACTGCTTGAAGTTGGTTCTGAGCCCATGCACCACATCGCTGTAACTGTCGTGCGGTCCACGTTGGAGGTTCCGGAACTTTTTACAGTACACCTCAGGAGTCAGTTGGAACCTCTGGATTAGGGCCTGCTTAATGGCATTATAGTTCCCATCTAGGCCCTGAGGAAGAGCCACAAACACATCCAGAGCTTTGCCTCGCAGCCCTGCAGTTAAGTACCGGGCCCACTGGTCCACAGGCAGCTGGTACTGTTTGCAAGTCTTTTCAAAACCCCTCAGAAAGGTGTCGAGGTCGCTGTCCTTTAACATCACAGGAAAATGCTCTGGACGGGCTTTAAACAGGGTCGCATTGTTGGTCTCACCGTTCCGTGAGGTGGATGGTGAGATCCTGAGCTGGGCCATCTGCAGTTCATGGGCCTTCTGAGCTTGGGCCTGCCGCTCGGCCTCTCGCTCGGCTCTCTCTGCCTCTGACTGGGCTTGGGCCTCCGCTCGTCAGCCTCCTGGTGCTGCTGAATTACTTTCAGCCGTCCTTCATGATCCTCTGCAGGAAGTTGCTGTAGAGCCATCTGCAGATAAGGGTCCAGGCTGCCCTGGTCGCTGACGCGGCATGCGTCTACAGGTGGGACCCCTGCAGCAGTACTGTCCATATCTTGGCTGACCCCTGGCCCTGCTGAGGTCTGGAGAAGGGCTTGCTCTGCCTCCAGTTGCGCCAGCGCAGCAGCCATTTGTTCTTTGTTTTTGCCGAGGGGGTCCATGCCTTTGGTTATACATATTCCAATAAGAGCGTCCATTTTCTGCTGGCTGTACCAGAACTCCCCAACAATGACCTTGATCACCAAAATACAAATAGAAAGAAAAAACGAAGAAGGGTAGGGGTGACTGCTGCACATACAGTATTGTCTCAGATCTAATAAACACTGAGTTCAATCTTCAAAACTTTTGTGCAGGGTCCAGGTAAGAACCGTGCAAGTTTTTAGTGAGAGGAATGATTGCTCAAACCAGATCACTAATGTCCTATGATCCCACCGCTTGCCACCAATTGTCAGGAAAACTTGGTCAGACCTTGCAGCACTCTGGCACCGCCTTATCCTGCTGGTGAAACACGGTATTGACCGAGGATAAGCAACAGGGCGCAGCTGCTCTCATTTATGTCGACTATTGCGGCACGTGATGTGACAGGATGTATATATACCACCAGTTCCATCCAGGAACGTATATATACCTCAATCCCACCACCCTCAACCACAATATCACATAAATACACCGTATGCTGCCACCACCGATCTCTTAACAGGTGGATCGGGTACCCGTTCGGTAACGTGAATTAGCGGGTGAGGAACGGGTTTGCTCAACATAGGACAAGAAGAACGAAGCTAGTAAATAATAATTTACTCCTGAAAGTTGGCAGTGTTTGCAAAAGATATACAAGATATTATAAAAGACAATTTACATATATGCACAAAACAGTTATTAAAATAAAAGGGGTAAATAATAGCAAAACCTGCGCCACGAGGTGATGGTCTCAGATTCTGTGGGGGGGGGACGGCTCCCCGGAAATTAGGTGTGATTCCTCCACGCAGCTAGGAGTGCTTGCATCTGACGTCCCTGGGTCGGAATGAGCCAACATGGACGTTCTGGTTTTTAGTAAGGAGGCAAAACACTAGGACACACCCATGTTGTTTACCTCACACGGGGGCTCGGTTTTGTGAACCCACCCAGCTGCACAAGACATAAATCCTTCATCTTCCATATCTTGGTATGGGGGGGCCCACATCCAAGATGGATACATCATGTTTGCCGTCACCAATATTCACGGAGATTGATATCAAATTTGATATTTCTATGATGTTCAGAAGCTCAGAACCCATTTCCTAGGTTTCTGGTGGTTTCCCAGTTATGAAAGATACATCATAACTGGAAAAAGGTGAGCATCCCAAAAATGTGGTCCATGTGTTTGTGACAGTCATGTGCATAGTTAACCCCTTAACATTTTACGTACTAGTACGCGTCTGTGCCCTGGGACTTAAGAGCCAGACCCGTATTAGTACGTCATGGCGATCGCGCGCGCATACAGGCTGTGCGGGCGCGATCGCCGCCGGGTGTCAACTGATTGTCACAGCTGACACCCGGTACTATGTGCAGGGAGCGGTCACGCACCGCTCCCAGCACATTAACCCCCGCGATGCTGCGATCGAAGTCGATCGCAGCATTGCGGTGGCAAGGGGAGGTGATCGCAGATACTCACCTCCTCTTCCGGCTTCCAGCGCTGTCTGCCGTGGCTTCCAGGATGTTGCCATGATGACCCGATGTTGTCATGACAACATCCGGGTCACCAGACAGCAGGAAGATTTTTTGGACATGCGCAGTGCATCTCCAAAAATCTTCTCCCTGTCCAGCGCTGACAGCCTGCATGACACAGGGATGGTGCTGCATTCCTGTGCCATGCAGGCGATCAGAGAAAAAAAAGTCCCATAGTGGGACAAAGTAATAAAGTATAAAAACTATCAGAAAGTGAAAAAAAAAATAAAAAAATTGTAAAAATATATATATAAAAAAAATAAAAATAAAAAAAAATAATCCACCAAAAATATAATGTACCCATCAATGAATATTATTATATATATAAAAAAAAAAAAACAATAAAAGTACACATATTTGGTATCGCCACGTCCGGAACAACCTGACCTATAAAACTGTCCCACTAGTTAACCCCTTCAGTGAACACGTTAAATAAAAATAAAAAACGAAGCAAAAAACAATGCTTTATCACCATACCGCCAAACAAAAAATGGAATAACACGCGATCAAAAAGACAAATATAAATAAAAATGGTACCGCTGAAAAAGTAATCTCGTCCCGCAAAAAACAAGCTGCCATACAGCTCCATCAGCCAAAAAATAAAAAAGTTATAGCTCTCAGAATAAAGCTATGCTAAAAAATATTTTTTTCTATAAAATTGCTTTTATTATGTAAAAGTACAAAACATAGAAATACGATATAAATGTGGTACCACTGTAAACGTACTGACCCGAAGAATAAAGCTGCCTTATCAATTTTACCACACGCGGAACAGAATAAAAAAAAAAAGAATTCCTGAATTGTTGGTTTTTGTTTATTCTGCCTCCAAAAATCAGAATAGAAAGCGATCAAAAAATGTCACGTGCCTGAAAATGGCACCAATAACAACGTCAACTCATCCCGCAAAAAAAAAGCCGTCAAATGACTGTCTGCCAAAATCTGGAAAAATTATAGCTCTCAAAATATGGCGATGCAAAAACTAGATTTTACAAAAAATGCGTCTTTTAGTGTGTGACAGCTGTTAGTCATAAAAACCCCATATGATTCTGGTATCTCTGTAATCACACCGACCTGAAGAATAAGGTCATCTAATCACTTATACCGCATGAGGAACGGCGTAAAAAATAAACTCTCGAGTTGTGCTAGGGTTAGGGTTGTGCTACGGTTAGGGTTAGGACTGGGGTTAGGATTTTTTTCAAAAGTAAGAAAAAAAGATGACGATATGGCGACTAGTGTTGAGTGCAAGTGCTCGCTACTTGAGTTTGCATCGGGTGTTCTGGTATGCATTGAGTATCGTGGGTATTTGAGTGAAAACTCGAGTCTCCGCCCCATATGCTTCACGGCCCAAAAAACTTTGCGGGGATTGCCTGCCATGCACGAGCGATCCCTGCATGTTTTTTTTGGGTGTCTAATAACCGTGAAACATCCGGGCGGGGACTCGAGCATTTCACTCAAGCACACGCAGTACATGGTGCATACCTGAGTACCCGATGCAAACTCAAGTAGCGAGCACTTGCGCTCAAGACTAATGACAACTTATTCAATATGATGACCTAATGTTATCAAATTCTGTGTCGTACCTCCAAATGCAACATGGTGTCCACTAACAAATTGTCGGCTCAAATTGTTAGCGGACACCATGTTGCATTTGGAGAGTCCCTGTGTGCCCAAACATTGGAGCTCCCCCACAAGTGACCCCATTTTGGAAACTAGACCCCCCAAGGCACCTATCTAGATGCATAGTGAGCACTTGGAACCCTTAGGTGCTTCACAAATTGATTCATAAAAATGGAAAAGTATTTTTTTTCCACTTTTTCATTTTTACGAATCAATTTGTGAAGCACCTGGGGGTTCCAACTGCTCACTATGCATCTAGATAGGTGCCTTGGGGGGTCTAGTTTCCAAAATGGGGTCACTTTGTGGGGGAGCTCCAATGTTTGGGCACATCAGGGGCTCTCCAAACACAATATGGCGTCCGCTAATTATTCAAGCAAATTTTACAATCAAAAAGTCAAATGGCGCTCCTTCCCTTCCGAGCCCTGCCGTGAGCCCAAACAGTGTTTTTTCCCCCACATATGGGGTATCTGCGTGCCCAGGGGAAATTGCACAACAAATTTTATGTAGATACAAGTCTGTACATCAGTACAGGGGAGAACACAAGAGCGGTGTATGATCCGAGCTGCGGTAATACATTATACCTGTATAACAATTGGCGCAGGCTTTGGCACTTTCCGGTCTCCTTTCAGAGGCTGCCCGTTCTTCTGGGTCATTACTTGCTTGTTGCCATTTCCTAGAGCTTTTCTTGATGTTTTCCCACATGATACAGAACCGCGCACTTTGTCCTGGTGGCTTTTGACAAGTGACTTTACTTTAGGGAAATATAGATCATGTGAGGACGGTTCCTGAGCCAACCATGTGGAGCATCAATGGGCATGAAAGTGAAAGATTGCCAACACCAAAGCTGCAGAGGCAAAAGTCTTCCAATACACAAGGAACAGAATTATGCCCACCTGGATGTCAGGTGTACTAGTAATCCCAGCACCCAACCCTCATGCCCAAAAGGACTACGTCATTTCTGCACTAAAAGTATTTCACGTGTCAAAACCCCACTGAAGTGGCACTTTAACCCCTTACCAACATGATTTGCAGTTACATCATATGCCAGCTCTGACTTCTTGCCTGGAAGATGATGGCTGTGATATTTAGCCATCATCTGCCTTTAATAGCCACATGTAGAGCAGAGCTCCACCTGTTAGAGATGGACAGCAGCATTAACAGCGAACTGAGAAGGGAGTCATGCCATGTGCCCAACTGTGCCCCTGTAACACGATCGTGGGATGCCATCACTGCCAGGAAGGAGTCTGCTGAAAAGACCCATGCCTGTCATGACAGATCTGTGAATGCTGGCTATATACTGCAGTATTGCTGTACATAACACAAGAAACCAGATGATTGCATGTTCACGTCCCCTAAGGCTGTGTGCCCACGATGCAGAAATGCTCCGGATTTTTCCTGAGCCTTTCTGCATCTCTCCTGGCAGACAAAACGCATGCGGATTGTACATGCGGATAGTACATGCGTTTTTCCTGCCAGGGACATGCGGATGTGAAGCGTTCTTCACATGCATTTCTGCATGCGGGTTGACAAGCGCTTTTCAAGCGATTTTAGCATCACTTGGAAAGTGCTTGTCAACTTGGTCACACTATATAAATCCATGCAAATGGAGTGTGACCCGAGAGAATGTCAAAAAAATAAAAAATAAATCTATACTTACCTTGCGATGGCGCCCGGAGTCTTGCTTCACTCGGTGCTGACTGCCGGCAGATCGCGGTACACTGCACTGAAGGACCTGCCGACGTCAGCGTCGCGTGACCAGTCGCAAGAATATGACGTCAGCGCAGGTCCTTCAGTCCATCGTGATTTGCCGGCATGAGAGGAGGAGCGCAACGGGGGCCGCCAGAAGGTAAGTATCATATTTATTTTTTATTTTATTCTTTTTTTCACAGTTTCTATGGTACCTGGGTCTGGAGGAGAGTCTCCTCTCCTCTAGACCTGGGTACCATCCGCACATTGGAACATGTGGATTGCGCATCTACATATACAGTGATGCGTAGTCCATGCGTTCTAATGCAAGTCAATGGCGTATAGCAAATGTGGTGCCAATATTCAAAAAGGGGACAAAAACTGAACTTGGAAATTATAGGCCAGTAAGCTTAACCTCTACTGTGGGTAAAATCCTGGAGGGTTTCCTAAGATATGCTATGATAGAGTATCTGAAGAAGAATAACCTCATGACCCAATATCAACATGGGTTTATGAGGGACCGTTCCTGTCAAACTAATCTGATCAGTTTTTATGAGGAGGCAAGTTCTGGACTGGACCAAGGAAATGCAGTGAATGTTGTGTATATGGACTTTTAAAAAGCTTTTGATACGGTTCCACACAAAAGGTTGATACATAAAATGAGAACATTGGGGATAGGGGAAAATATATGTATGTGGGTTAAGAATTGGCTCAGTGATAGGAAACAAAGGGTGGTTATTAATGGAAAACACTCAGACTGGGTCTCAGTTAACAGTGGGGTACCACAGGGGTCAGTATTGGGCCCCCTTCTTTTTAACATTTATTAATGACCTTGTAGGGGGCATACAGAGTAATATTTCAATATTTGCAGATGACACTAAACTCTGCAGGGTAATCAATACAGAGGAGGACAATTTTATATTACAGGAGGATCTATGTAAACTAGAAGCTTGGGCTGATAAATGGCAAATGAGCTTTAATGGGGATAAATGTAAGGTAATGCACTTGGGCAGAGGAAATAAAATGTATAATTATATACTTAATTGTAAAACACTGTGCAAAACTGGAACTGAAAAAGACCTGGGTGTATTGGTGGACGACAAGCTCACGTTTAGTGGCCAGTGTCAGACAGCTGCTGCAAAGGCAAATAAAATAATGGAATGCATTAAAAGAGGCATAGATGCTCATGAGGAGAACATAATTTTACCTCTATACAAGTCACTAGTGCGACCACACTTAGAATACTGTGTACAGTTCTGGTCTCCGGTATATAAGAAAGACATGGCTGAACTAGAGCGGGTGCAGAGAAGAGCGACCAAGGTTATTAGAGGACTGGGGGGTCTGCAATACCAAGACAAGTTATTACACTTGGGGTTATTTACTGTGGAAAAAAGAAGGCTTAGAGGTGATCTTATTACTATGTACAAGTATATGAGGGGACAGTACAAAGACCTTTCTACTGATCTTTTTACTCTGAGGCCTGAGACGGGGACAAGGGGGCATCTTCTACGTCTGGAGGAAAGAAGGTTTAATCATAATCACAGACGGGGATTCTTTACTGTAAGAGCAGCGAGACTATGGAACTCTCTGCCGCATGATGTTGTAATGAGTGATTCACTGTTAAAATTTAAGAAGGGCATGGATGCCTTTCTTGAAAAGTATAATATTGCAGGTTATAAATACTAGATTCCTTGATAGGGCGTTGATCCAGGGAGCTAGTCTGATTGTCGTATGGAGTTGGGAAGGAATTTTTTTCCCCCAATGTGGAGCTTGGTGTTTGCCACATGGTTTTTTTTTGCCTTCCTCTGGATCAACATGTTAGGCTATGGGTTGAACTAGATGGACTTAGTCTTCCTTCAACCTTAAAAACTATGTTACTATATAATGGTGGTGAAAACGCAGCACTTCCGCAAAATAATTGGTAGTGCTGTTTTTTTTTCCGCAATGATAATCCGCAGCGGAAATTTCCACAGCATGTGCACAGCACATGCGGATCATCATTGGGGAACATGGCAGGCCTTCTACCATGTGTTTTTTAAGCGTTTCTGCAGCGTTTTTGCTGCTGCGGAAACGCTTAAAAAGGAATCGTGGGCACACAGCCTAAGGGGACAAAAAGGAAAAAGTTTAATCTGAACATTCAAATCACTCCTGCCCCTCTATGACCCATTTTAAAATAAAACATATGGGCGTTATCCAATCAAAATATAAAAATAATTAACCTGATCAGTGAACGGCATAAAAACAAAAACCCTCATATGGCTGTATTGACAGAAAAATAAAGCTACTGCTCTTAGAAGAATAAGAAAAATGCAGAGCCGGGAAATAACATGGTCAGGAAGGGGTTAAATTCTGCCACTTCTATAGAAAATTGAACCCATTTCGCTGACTGCCTTCAATGGCAGCCAAATAAGGCAGAGGGTTAGAGGAATACCGACCTTATATTGTAGACTTCTAGGATGCTTAAGAAGTGGACAATCCCTTTAAGCTACATTGTGCAGACAAAGCCGTGGCAGTGTAGAAGGCCGACAAGATCTCAGTGGAAAGGCTGCAGGTTTGCGTCTGCATTAGGCAAGTTATAGAGGTAGAAGTGTTGGGACCTTGTTGCTGTGCAGGTAGAATCTGGAGCCTCGGCACCGTCCTGCGGAGCCCATACTACAGGGAGGAGGAGCAGTGCCATGTGTAGTAATCTGAGCAGGATAGTCAGTGTTCAGCCAGCACTGATGGAGACTGACACCCCAACTCATTACCCAATACATGACCGGCTTAAAGACCCTCTCCCATCAGAGCTTATCCTCTTACTATATTGTAATCAGATTATACAGCACTGTACTTACAGCTGCTCATTATACCTTTCTACTGGGCTAATTATTCTCTTTTCTCTGCTCTATGTAGAATTAGCTGGGTCCCCTCCTGACCCAGCCGCTCTCATCCCCCTGCCAGGGACTTTTGCAGGGACTTATGACTCATACAAGGAAAACTGACCTCCTGTTTCTACATACAGCTTATAAATATTAGCAAAAATGTCCAATCACATTGTAAATATAACGACATCCAAAAATGTGTGTGTCCAATAGACATTCCACACGGACAGTGTAGAGCAGGGGTCTCAAACTCGGCTGGGTATATGGGCCGCATATGGAAAAAATTGGAATTTGGGGGGCCGCATTCTTTGCAGGTCAAAGTGACATTTTTAGTGATGCCATTTTTTTTGTATACACCGTCTGAACATTTTTGCTGTGTTTATTTTATTTTTTTATAGCTTGGGTCGTTACGGATGTGGCGATAATAAATGTGCACTTTTTGTGTTTACTTTAGTTTATATATTTAGTTTATATATAAAGCAGCATTTTTAGTGGCAAAATATTTTTTCATGCTTTATTTTTATAATTTTGTTTCCCTCTTTCGGCCACATAGAGTAATATTGTTTCAGAATTAGCACCATATATAGTAATTCTGGCAAACATCTAGTAATTTGCCCCATCCTGGTCCCCACCTTGTAGTAATGTGCCCCATCCTGGTGGTCCCCATCTTGTAGTAATATGCCCCATCCTGGTGATCCCCATCTTGTAGTAATGTGCCCCATTCTTGTCCCCACCTTGTAGTAATGTGCCCCATCCTAGTGGTCCCCATCTTGTAGTAATGTGCCCCATCCTGGTGGTCCCCATCTTGTAGCAATATGCCCCATCCTGGTGGTCCCCATCTTGCAGTAATATGCCCCATCCTGGTGGTCCCCATCTTGCAGTAATATGCCCCATCCTGGTGGTCCCCATCTTGTAGTAATATGCCCCATCCTGGTGGTCCTCATCTTGCAGTAATATGCCCCATCCTGGTGGTCCTCATCTTGCAGTAATATGCCCCATCCTGGTGGTCCCCATCTTGCAGTAATATGCCCCATCCTGGTGGTCCCCATCTTGTAGTAATATGCCCCATCCTGGTGGTCCTCATCTTGCAGTAATATGCCCCATCCTGGTGGTCCCCATCTTGCAGTAATATGCCCCATCCTGGTGGTCCCCATCTTGCAGTAATATGCCCCATCCTGGTGGTCCCCATCTTGCAGTAATGAGCCCCATCCTGGTGGTCCCCATCTTGCAGTAATGAGCCCCATCCTGGTGGTCCCCATCTTGCAGTAATATGCCCCATCCTGGTGGTCCCCATCTTGCAGTAATATGCCCCATCCTGGTGGTCCCCATCTTGCAGTAATATGCCCCATCCTGGTGGTCCCCATCTTGCAGTAATATGCCCCATCCTGGTGGTCCCCATCTTGCAGTAATATGCCCCATCCTGGTGGTCCCCATCTTGCAGTAATATGCCCCATCCTGGTGGTCCCCATCTTGCAGTAATATGCCCCATCCTGGTGGTCCCCATCTTGCAGTAATATGCCCCATCCTGGTGGTCCCCATCTTGTAGTAATATGCCCCATCCTGGTAGTCCTCATCTTGCAGTAATATGCCCATCCTGGTAGTCCCCATCTTGTAGTAATATGCCCCATCCTGGTGGTCCCCATCTTGTAGTAATGTGCCCCATTCTTGTCCCCACCTTGTAGTAATGTGCCCCATCCTAGTGGTCCCCATCTTGTAGTAATATGCCCCATCCTTGTGGTCCCCATCTTGCAGTAATATGCCCCATCCTTGTGGTCCCCATCTTGCAGTAATATGCCCCATCCTGGTGGTCCCCATCTTGTAGTAATATGCCCCATCCTGGTGGTCCTCATCTTGCAGTAATATGCCCCATCCTGGTGGTCCCCATCTTGCAGTAATGAGCCCCATCCTGGTGGTGCCCATCTTGTAGTAATATGCCCCATCCTGGTGGTCCTCATCTTGCAGTAATATACCCCATCCTGGTGGTCCCCATCTTGCAGTAATATGCCCCATCCTGGTGGTCCCCATCTTGCAGTAATATGCCCCATCCTGGTGGTCCTCATCTTGCAGTAATATGCCCCATCCTGGTGGTCCCCATCTTGCAGTAATATGCCCCATCCTGGTGGTCCCCATCTTGTAGTAATATGCCCCATCCTGGTGGTCCCCATCTTGCAGTAATATGCCCCATCTTTGTGGTCCCCATCTTGCAGTAATATGCCCCATCCTGGTGGTCCCCATCTTGTAGTAATATGCCCCATCCTGGTGGTCCTCATCTTGCAGTAATATGCCCCATCCTGGTGGTCCCCATCTTGTAGTAATATGCCCCATCCTGGTGGTCCCCATCTTGCAGTAATATGCCCCATACTTGTGGTCCCCATCTTGTAGTAATATGCCCCATCCTGGTGGTCCCCATCTTGTAGTATTATGCCCCATCCTAGTGGTCCTCATCTTGCAGTAATATGCCCCATCCTGGTGGTCCCCATCTTGTAGTAATATGCCCCATCCTGGTGGTCCCCATCTTGCAGTAATATGCCCCATCCAGTAGAATTGTCCTCTGCGCTGTTCTTCACACACAAAGTAAAAAAAAAAAAAAAAAAAAAAGATTCCCTTCACCTGTCCTCCGTTCCCTCTGCTTCCTTTGTGCACATGTGGCCCGCGTGCCGCGTGTTTGAGACCTGTGGTGTAGACGGTTATGTAAAAGAATGGGAAGCCACTAGGTGGCAGCACAACGTCACATAACAGGATTTTTTATCCAGATGGCTGTGAATCTACTAGTCATTAGGTTACCTGACTCAAGTAATCATTCATAGATCTCCACAGCCCAATGTAGATGTATTGAAGTAGAACAGTGAGACCAGAACCAGTTAGGCTTGTATTTTACCAGTGAGATTCAGAAACACAATTTAAACTTCCTTGACATTACAATAATAAATACCAACCAAGGCCGGTTACCACAACACTGAAAACTGACAGCCACAAGTGGGTTACTATCCTGGCAGAGCTACCATCCGGCTCCCCTACGTAGAGGAATACCGAAAAGCCAATATATACGCCTAAGGAGAAATTGCTCAACGGTGAATGAGTACATGATAAAATCGAGGGAATTACAAAAACGCTTCCTACAAAAGGGATATCCTAAAAAAGTGCTAGGCCAACGCCCTTACAAGAGACAGAAATTCTCTATTGACCCCTAAAGCACGAGAACAACAAGATAATGAGATCCATCTAATAGGAACCTACGACGACCGAAATCAGGGGGTGATGAACATACGCTATGATCTTTGGGCAATTTTGAGATCAGATAAAGATCTGCAAGATGTGGTCCCTGAGAGCCCCAGGGTCACATACAGGAGAGGCAGGAACCTTAGAGACCACCTTGTGCGCAGCCACTTTGTGGAGGACAACACGGGCAAAACAACGTGGCTGAGCAGTGACACCACGGGGACTTATAGATGTGGTGACTGCAAAGCCTGCAAATACATCTGTAAAAGCAAGAAATGGATCAGTGCCACAACCAAACTAGAAGACCAAAATTACGAATTCACAAACTGCAAGACGCAAGGAGTAATCTATATGGCAACTCGCCAATGTCCGATGAACTACATCGGCAAAACCAAAAGAGTTCCGGAGACGGATATTGCACCATATCGGTTATGTCAGACGTAGGGAGGACACAACTCTCTCGAGACACATGCTTGAGAAACACACCTTGGACCCGTTTTCTTTATACTTTCAAGCCATCGAAGTAGTACGCCCCCCGAGAGGAGGTAATTGGGACCAACTGCTGCTTCAGAAAGAAAGTAGATGGATCCATAGAATGAAATCCTATAACCCACACTACATAAATGAAACATTGTCCTTCTCATGTTTCATTGACACATAATAACATTTTCACCCCCTATGAAACCTCTTGAACCTCGCTAGACCTAAAACCTCTCTAAAATATAATATGAAGAATCCAGTCCATGTTCTTCATAATGGATATTGGTCCACATAACTATCAAATCAGCGCCATATAGGACCAAAACTATTAAAGTTATTATACTTTAAAATCACAAAATGACCTCTTGAACAAATTGAACTTTGATAACAATTGGACAAATTTCATCAGAATTTCTTCCTTTGTTTTTAGATTATAAAATACTCATCTGAAGACTTAATAATACAGATACATCGATACAATCAGACACACTGATACAATCAGAATAAAAGTCATCCCAATGTCTATTATTATGGACATATTGATACGATCAAATGAAATGAACTTTGAGGAAATAGACGTCCGCAAGCGTTTGCTGGTGCGGAAGCAGTGACATAGCCAGATGGCATTTGTCACGATGAAAGGAAGTTCTGCATCGATCTAAGTGTAGGTGGGACGAGGTAGCACATGAAACAGGCAGATCTGTCTGTAAACCAAACAAATGACAAACTCCGAACAAACACTATTAACAACTCATATCGCAACAAACTCGTAGAGACTACATTATAAGATGCAATGCAATATACCAGTCTCCTCCCCTAGATATAAAAGACATATTAATACTGTGAGATCGCAGTGCAGCCAAGACATCTCTGTGAGAAAAAGATCCTACTGGAAGAATGAGACGAGTCCCTGCATGATTATATGATCGAAACATGATACGCCTGCAACGCACCCGAGTCACTCGATTGGATGACAGAAGGGGGGGCGCACAAGAGGTGGCACCAACTTTCCTATAAAGTCACGCTGGTTTAGCCGCCAGACGCTGCCGGCAACCCTGCCGATAAGTTTATTACAAAACTATCGTACTATCAAACCAAAACAGATCATAGACTGTGAGCCCCTGATGACCATGAGAGTCTCATAAGAATGATGAAACGCGTAGGGCTGAGCATTTCTATAGAAAGTCCTACAAGAGATGATTAGCCAGGCTACCTCAATATAAAGCTCCTAGATCAGGAGAAACAAGCACCGCACCGGTATATGACGGCAGCACTATAAAGCCGTTCTGAAGAGAATAGCACAGGACATGGTAAAATGAATATTGTTAATGCCATTATCAGACTGCAGACTCACAATGAGGAGAAATGAGATGGCGTGATTTCTAATAGCCAGAGGCTAAATTGAAAAGGGAGTTATACATATAAATAAAGAGATACCCCTAGGAATTGTGACTAATCCCTGGCCTCCCAACAAGACAATATATATAAATGGTTAGCCGGTGAGATAAATTAAAACCATACACAATAGTCCTATGTTTAGGATAATTTTAGGAAATTTGTCACGGATTTTGGACACTTAAAAAAAAATCCTTTTTAAAATATTGAATAAAGGTTATTTTTTATATTTTACTCCCATTGGATTTGACTGAAATACTGCAGAATTATCTTGGATCATATTTATACTATATAAAACAGTGAGGGGTCAATATTGGTTTAGTAGTTTCCATATTACTCTGGATAGGCTTCTCAGTGTCTGCGGCATGGCAGGCTGGATGGCAGCGTTCTGCTACGATCCAGCCTGCCATCTCAATGTAGCAGAGCTGGAGCCGTCGTGGGAACCATGGAAAGGTAAAGATGAGGTTTGTTAATTATTTTACTTCTATTGCAGGAGACATTGGCTTCAGCTGGAATGGGCGTGATGGTAAGTATGGTTTAATTTAGGATATTAAAGTATTGTGTGTTTATTTCAATTAAAAGATTTTATTCTGGGTGTTGGTGTTTTATTCACTTTCACTATGGGGTTAGTAATGGGCGCGTCTTATAGACACCTCCTCATTACTAACCTGGGCTTGATGTCAGCTGGCATTATAAGCTGACATCAACCCCAGCCCTATTACTCCAGTGCCACCGCTACAGGGCAGTGGGAGAGCGAGGCTAAGTGCCAGAATTGGCGCATCCTATGGATGTGTCATTTCTCGGGCGGCTGACGGCTGGTGTTTCTAGCCTGTGAGGCGGCCAATATTCATGGCACCCTTCCTGGGCTATTAATATCAGCCCCCAGCTGTCTGCCTAGCCTTTGCTAGCTATTAAAATAGGGGGAACCCACGTCATTTTTTTTTGGGTCCCCCATTTTAAGATGGCGGATACACAGGTGCAAAATACTGATGAAACAATCACTCACAACCTACAATTTCATGGAGGGGGTGACTGCCTAGTATTAGAATTGCACAAAGATAGGCTTGTATAGGGTGCTGTTCACACTAGGGTAGTGCACAGTATCCGGCCCTGGGCACGGAGCGGGTCTGGGCCATGGCTGCACCCCATCGACAACATAGGACCCGGCTCCGAGTCCCCCATCCCACAGGGTAGGGCTTCCAGCGTCACACATCTGCTATCTTTATGTGGGCCTGCTGCATCCTGGTAGTGCATTTGGCTTTGAAGATCAGGCCAGGTAAACACTGCTGCCCTTTCCTTACCCCCAGCATAGTGAGCGGGGGTGAGGAGCAAGGGGGAATATGTGTGTGGAAATATAAGGAACAGGGGGGTAATGTGTCAGGAGACAGAGTAGGGGGAGAAAAGTTTGTGCGGGCACATAATAGAGACTGGGTAATGTGGAGAAAGGGTTAACATGAAGAGACAGTGTGAGGGCATACCAAAGAGGAGACAGTACATGTACTGATGGTGGTTCTGGTGATGTTGTACTGTACTGATGAGGGTTGTGATGCTGTATTTCTGCATACTGCTGGTAGTTCTATTGATGTATTTTTGTGCAGCTATTGGTTTTGATCCTGTACACATGGAACAGTCCATAACTTGTAAGATTACATGATACATGGCCATGTTAATAAAGTGTTGTGCTGTCTGAGAAGAGTTACTGTTTTTATTTGTTTTAGGAAAATTAAAGGGTTAGATCAAGTTTGTGATGAAAGTCTGCAATCACTGACAGCATACCTCTGAATTTTCACCGTGTGCATGTGCACTGCATGCGGTCAGGATTCTCTGGTGCTAGTGGTGAGAGCAGGAAGTCTTGAAACCACAATTATGCGAATTGCATACACATGATCACATGCCGACTAGACATGCATGGCCTCATTCTATACAAATTACTTGAGTGAGGCTGGTCACGTTTAGTTGGAATGTGGCCAGAAGTATGAAAATCTCATACTTGCACGCACATGACCTTTCAGGATTCTCCTGTACTGGAGGAAAGGTGAAAGTGTGCAGTGCATGCGCTGCGAGTATTCAGAAGTCTGCAGTCACCTAGAGTTCTTCCGACTTTAATCACAAACCTGGACAACCCTTTTAATTATACAATTAAGTACTGCAGCATGCCCAATCCTAAGAGTGTGTAATATACTCAATGTCAGGATTCAGCTCTGCTAGCTGGGTCCAGCAGACACCACATGACCACTCGTATGTGATTTTCATACTTACGGTTATGTGACAACTAGCCTTTAATCCTGCTTCTCTTTATGAAATAGGAGCTGTAGTTTTTGACTGAAATTGAGAGAATTAGGAAGAGTAGCTAGTCACGTGACTGTCAAAAAGCAAATCGTATGAGCGTTCACATGACTACTATTCAAACTGCATGAGCGGTGTGTGTGGGGGGCACCAAACTGAATTCCTGCTCCGGGTGCCGGAAAACAGATCTGCCTCTGCTAAGCTTGCAGATATGGTCAGAAGGTTCTGTAAGACATTGCTCTATAGATCAGATATTCTTCCAGAAACAAACCGCCTGGAAGCCTCCTTGTCAGATTTATGCTTAAGAACTAATTATATTTTACTTTAAATATTTCTAATAAAGAAAATAATCAATACAGTAATTATAATCCATAATATTCCAATATGTTATATTACTTGTGATACGTCTGATATAGTCTAGCTTTATTAAATCATGTTTTGTTTCTGTAAAGGAAATCAAGGCTGAGCCGGCAGATATTGTTAGAAAGTTCTGTACCATGTTATTCTATAGATAAAATGTACTCACAGAAACCAGGTGTCTGGAGGTCTCCTGCAACAGACTTATCCTTGAGAACTAAGAATTGTAATGTTTAATCTGAACATGCATGGAAACTTTGTTACTGTGAGCCAGAACTTTGGTTTAGATACTGCACTCTTCTGTAACAGAGTAGGTCCCTCTCTCATTCATAGGGGTCCTGTATACACAATTTATGTCTCATCTCCATCTCTGAACTGTAACTATTATTCAAAATACATTTTTCTCTCATTCTAATCACCTGTGAATATGGATGTTTTGCTTGGAATACAGATTTCCATGTCATTTCATTATATTGTCTGGGCGTGCGTGGAAACTCCATGCAGGAGAGAAATTTACATTTATATACTTCACCCTTTTGCAAGAAGGCCGACCCACTCCTCATTCATAGAGGTTTCTGTAGAAGTTTTTTTTATATCTTAGCCTTATCTATACCTTTTTTAATTGTAAGTTTATTCTAAATTAACCTCCATTTTATTCAATTACCTATGAAGACCTGGTTTGTCCAGAAGTCTGCACCGACTTCTGCTCTCAAGCTCATCCAGTGGCCAGTATCATTACGGCATGGCATCCAGTGGCCAGTATCATTACGGCATGGCATCCAGTGGCCAGTATCATTACGGCATGGCATCCAGTGGCCAGTATCATTACGGCATGGCATCCAGTGGCCAGTATCATTACGGCATGGCATCCAGTGGCCAGTATCATTACGGCATGGCATCCAGTGGCCAGTATCATTACGGCATGGCATCCAGTGGCCAGTATCATTACGGCATGGCATCCAGTGGCCAGTATCATTACGGCATGGCATCCAGTGGCCAGTATCATTACGGCATGGCATCCAGTGGCCAGTTTCATTACGGCATGGCATCCAGTGGCCAGTATCATTACGGCATGGCATCCAGTGGCCAGTATCATTACGGCATGGCATCCAGTGGCCAGTATCATTACGGCATGGCATCCAGTGGCCAGTATCATTACGGTATGGCATCCAGTGGCCAGTATCATTACGGTATGGCATCCAGTGGCCAGTATCATTACGGTATGGCATCCAGTGGCCAGTATCATTACGGTAGGGCATCCAGTGGCCAGTATCATTATGGTAGGGCATCCAGTGGCCAGTATCATTATGGTAGGGCATCCAGTGGCCAGTATCATTATGGTAGGGCATCCAGTGGCCAGTATCATTATGGTATGGCATCCAGTGGCCATCATCATTATTATACACACTATAAGCCTCCCAATTGGCATCAAGATAACAGAACAGTAGTGTTGCGCAGACGTGCGCTTGGATAAGGTGTCATCTGAGCATGCTCGGGTGCTAACAGATTATCTTTTGCGTGCTCTAATAATATGTTCACACCGCCACGGCTGCACACAAACTGGCAAGCCCTGCATGTATTGCGGCGGTCTAACAGCCGTGAGACATGCAGCCGCGGTGACGCAAACATTTTTCAAGCACGCCGAAGATACTCTTAGCACCCGAGAATACTCGGATAACGCCTTATCGGAGCACGTTAGCTTATCACTACAGAACAGATCTGAACAGTGCTCAGGATTCTGCTCACCTAGCACCCTGCCGAGAATAATAAATGCCTGTAGCCAATTTCCAAAAGTCCCTCCTACATTGCTCACCCTCCACCTCCCTATGCTTTTTCCCTGCTCCCACATTTCAGTGACGAAACACTCAAGAGGCAGTAAAGTAGATAAAGCTGCAGTTTTCCTTTTCCAAATATTTTTAACTTCCATTTTTTAAATGAGGCCCTAATGGTCCTTGAAAGCATACACACACGCTCCCAAGTCAGACTTTGTTGCAGACGGACAAGCCTATTTTTGGTAACAGTCTCTGCTGCCACTGGCCAAGTCCCAACACATCCTTCTGCATCATCAACCCTAACAGACCATGCTGCTACAGGCCCCTCACACTGTTGTCCCAACTGCAACACCCGGTGGCCTAAAAGATGTACCCAGGTTACCGTACGTGAGGTGTGAAAGCGTGTAACTGGCATGTCTCACCGGAGGTCATCACCACAACCCACTAATGGTCCATCCTAACTGACTCTGGGCACTCTGAGGACCTGATGCAAAGTATCTTCTGGATTAACGACCTCTGATGAAGTCTGCAATAATGAAAAATAATAATAATAAAAAAGTAAACGCTGCATTGCACCGAATGACCAGCAGGTGGCAACGAAGTCACAACATTAACTAGCCCCCTATTGTAGAAAACCTAAACACCATCAGGAGGTGCTGAGACTTCATGAGAACGCGCCACCCCCAAACTTAAAAGGCTTTTCCACTATTCAGACAACTTCTCAATCACTGTTTCCCCTGAGTAAAATAATAACTATTCTACTCTGTGCCATTCCAGCAGTGTCAGCACTGGCTCTCCCGGGGTCCGCGATCCCTGCGGCCAATCAGAGGTGTCTTCACTCTCTCGTACTTTGGAGGAATTGACCGCTGCAGCTGCTCTCCCACTTCCTCCAGATGTCAATGATGTCTGTAGGAGAGGAAAGTGAAGCCAGTGCTGAATGTCACGCCAAAGATGGCTGCCCTCCTATTATATAAATCTCACTAGAACTCCACCACCAGCCTATCACATTCCTAGTTCCACATCCAACCTCCATATCAAACCCTGTAACAAACCCTTCATTACCTGGTCTTGTCAGGACCTCAATAAACCCAGCCTTTTTGAGGCCTAGTTCTGTACGGCCATTAATAATGCACTGGTGTAAATAATGTGTGTGAGGTAAATTGTGTGGAAAACCGGATTGTAATCAAGCAATGATTTCTTCAATTGGACTGCAATGTCCTGAACCATACGACTTGTACCAGTCATGTGACTTATGCTGCCCCAGGACTACAGCCATATTGGCCAAAGCTGTGATATCACAGAGGCACATACCAGCATGTGGAAGCATGGCGACATAGCGATGACATCACAATGGCAGGTGCCAGAATGTGGAATCCATGACAGCGATGACATCACAATGGCAGGTGCCGGAATGTGGAATCCATGACAGCGATGACATCACAATGGCAGGTGCCGGAATGTGGAATCCATGACAGCGATGACATCACAATGGCAGGTGCCGGAATGTGGAATCCATGACAGCGATGACATCACAATGGCAGGCACCTATATACACAGGAGCGCAGGTGAGAGGAGACACACGGGAGCTCACAAACCACAAGGAAGGCAAGAAGCATCGATTGGAGAATAGGGACAGGAGAAGCCAAGAAGAACAGAATAACCCGCTTCTTAGCCTTCACTGAGCCATGACAAGACTGAGCGGATGGAAGCGGAGGAGGAGACCCAGGACCCCGTCACATCCACCTGACTGATGAGAAAGGTGAGAAATTATGTAGATTATGTAGCAGCATTACAACTATTCTCGTTACCCATAGCAACCAGTCAGAGCTCAGCTTTTATTAAAGGGGTATTCCCATCTCCAAAATCCTCTTCCAATATGTAGTAGGTGTAATAATAATAATATTAGATATCCATGCTTACAACCACCAGTTATCTAGTGGCTAGTGGTCGTAACCATGGATACCTAAGGTCCTGCAATGCCTGCACATGAGGGAAGAGACACAGCGAAGCAGAAAAACTATTCTACATTTCTAATTGGAGGTTTTTGCTAATATTATTATTACACCTACTACATATTGGGATAGGATCTTGGAGATGGGAATACCCTTTTAATCTCTGATTGCTATGGGTAACTAGGAGAGTTTGTTGCTCAGCTTTGATAAGGGATGACAGATTTTACTACACTAAGTGGATATCATTGGTGCTACCAGTGCAGCTGCACAGGGGGCTAATAGGTTAGGGGGTCACTCACCTTCATTTTGTTAATTCTGTGTATTGCTGTAGCAGTGCTGTGCGCGTATATTGATGCTGTGGGGCAGGGGCGTACATAGAAATCATCGGGCCCATAGCAGAAGTTTGAGTTGAGGCCTCCCCCTTCAAAAGATATTTAAAAAAAAATTATATTTGTTGGTGTCACAGAAGAGCAGATCTCACAACTTTCCAGCCTTTACATAGTAATTTTCCACCTGCTGAAGTCCTAGATTCCCCTCTCATTGCCACCATAACGTATGATGCCAACAAAAGTGCCCCCCAAACACAGTATGATACCCCCCATGGTGAATTCCTCTACCTTAACCTCCACATGTACAGTAGGGTCATCAAACTGTGCCCCCCCCCCCTCAACTCCCAAGGCAAAGTAAGGTGACCACAGCACAGTAATCCCCCAACTGTGACCCCCACACAGCCCTCCATGCAGTGTAATGGGCCTACATACAGTATAATGGCCCCACACTGTATAATAGTCTGCACTAGCCCTCCAAACAGTATGATGGACACCACATAGGTCAGAGTAATATTCAGCTCACCCTTGAAGGATTCCCAGCGGGTTCCATATAACGAAGCACAGGATCCAGACTCCGCCAGATGTAGAAGCAAGGTGCATCCAAATCCAGTACAAAAAAAGTCTTTATAAGAACGATTGAAACAATGGCATTGTTGTGACACACCATTTAGGTGTAGTTGGGGGTTTGGAAGGTGCACAAAATATGAGTCTAAGAACATGCAGAGTGTTCGAAACGCGTTCGGTGTTGCACATTTTCTGCACCTTCCAAACCCCCAACTACAGCTAAATGGTGTCACAACAATCCATTTGTTTTCTTACTGGAGCTGGATATTCACTTCAATCCAAGCATGATGGACCCCACACAAACCTTAACACTGTATAATTGCTTGCATACTGTATAATGGCCCCACACAACCCTTCAAATATTATAATGGCCCCCCCACATAACCATTCACATATTATAATGGCCCCACATAGTATAACACGCCACCATAATCCTCCATACAATAAAATACTCACTATAGTCCTCCACAGAGGATAATTCACTTCCCCATGGTCCTCCTCACAGAATAATACACTCCCCATGGTCCTCCACACAGTAATATGCACCCGCCCATAGGGTAAAACGCAAACCCCCCCCGCCCATAAGGTAAAACTCAACCCCCCCCCCCTCCATAGGGTGAAACGCAACCCCACCTCCCCATAGGGTGAAACGCAAACCCCCGCCCATAGGGTAAAACACAACCCCACCCCCCATAGGGTAAAACGCAGCCCACAGTTTTCCAGTATTATGGGCACCACGTACTCACTGATTTTTTTTTTAAGAAAAATACAATACTCACCGCTCCTTGTTCCCCCACTGCTTCAGTCTCTGCAGCGCATATACTCACCTCAGCAGCTACACTATCTGACACAGCATGGAGTGCGATGAAGTGTCATCATCGTGCCCGCTGTGTCAGATGCAGGAGGGAGGGAGCATTAAATGCTGCCGTTCAGTCAATACCATGGTTAATCACTAACAGGGGCATTTAAGTGTCCTGGTAGCTACTTCACTCATGTACCTCTTCCCATCGCCCCATAGAAGTGATTGCTGAAGATTTACCATGGCAGTCAGGGGCCTTAAAGAAGGATTCAATCACTGCCATCTTAGTACTCCTATAAAGCTCGGCTTCACAAGAGAATGTCAATTAAACTACATGCATATACTGCAATAAAGAAAATTACAAAATATAGTATAAGGGGTTAAATGATCACATAAGTCCACTAAGTTAACTTAAAAATAAAGTAAAAATTGAAAAAGTTTTGAAAAATATGAACGTTTAAATTATACTTCAACCGTTATGTTAAAATACCCCCCAAAACATAAAATGAAATGCTCTTCTTCTCAAAAAAACACAATCAAAAGCAATGACATTTAATGCAACCCAAAAAGGTATCAAAAACGGGTCAATTCACTTGTATTGAGAGAGGCCGAACACATCCAGTCGGCACGTGATAGCGTGTATGCAAATTGCAATCTTGCGGCGCCAGTACTAGAGAAATTCTGACCGCTCGCACACTGTGCACTTTAAGGAGCCACAAGTCTGACTGCAGATGGCGCCCCAAACCTGGGCAAACCTTTTAATATACCCCAAAATTGTATCAATAAAAGCTACGCAAAATCACACCCTCACAAAAAAAAAATGTAAAAGGTCTCAGAATATGGTGACCCAAACCAATTTCTTTAGTGTTGTTACATAGTTGTTTAACCACCGTGGGAGATAAAACACCTTGAGTTTGGTATTGCGGTTATCTCAATGACCTGGAGAATTATATTATATTCTAAAAACAAATCCTTACAAGACAATAGTGGAATTGCTTTTCTCTCATTATTTCATCCCAACACAGATTTTGTTTCTCTCCACATTTCAGACATATGATAAATATATAGTTGTATAGTTTGTTTTTATCTTAGTGGTGAAAACATTTTATTTTATTTCATTTTGCAACAAACAAAATTCCTGGTTTCCCATTATTTTCTGTGTTGCCAAATATTTTCCTATTGGTAAAGCAAAATGAGGATTTAATTTGTGTGAGTGAAGCTCATGGTTTTAAAGACAAAAGTTTGGAGAACAAAGAAGATTTTGATTCTTTTTTAAAATCATTATTTGGATATGTTATATGGTTATTAAAGGGGTAAATACTTGTTATGGTGCTAATATTATGGGTTCAATAATTTAACATTTTTATATGGCGATTTGATTAAATGATACTTAAGCATCTTAAATTTTTATACCGTTGAAATCGGATCGGGGCCCGTCTGCCCACCGGGACAGGCGATCGGGGCCCGTCTGCCCACCGGGACAGGCGATCGGGGCCCGTCTGCCCACCGGGACAGGCGATCGGGGCCCGTCTGCCCACCGGGACAGGCGATCGGGGCCCGTCTGCCCACCGGGACAGGCGATCGGGGCCCGTCTGCCCACCGGGACAGGCGATCGGGGCCCGTCTGCCCACCGGGACAGGCGATCGGGGCCCGTCTGCCCACCGGGACAGGCGATCGAACTACCCCTGGTGGGCGCTTCTAGAACTACCCACAGTGTAGTGTGTGGTTCTAATACTGTTCCAGTTGGGCTCTTCTAGAAGTACTCTTAGTGTGCGGTTCTAGAACTACCCCTGATGCAGGTGTGCAGTTCTAGAACTACCCCTGGTGGGCGCTTCTAGAACTACCCGCAGTGTAGTGTGCGGTTCTACTACTGTTCCAGGTGGGCGCTTCTAGAACTACATCTTGTGGGCGCTTCTAGAAGTACTCTTATTGTGCGGTTCTAGAACTACCCCTGGTGCAGGTGGGCGGTTCTAGAACTACCTCTAGTGTGCAGTTCTCGAACTACTGCTAACATGCAGTTCTAGAACTACCCCTGGTGCCCGTGGGGGCTTCTAGAACTACCCCTGGTGGGCGCTACTAGAACTACCCCTGGTGGGCACTACTAGAAGTACTCAGTGTGCAGTTCTAGAACTACCCCGGTGCCTTGAGCGGTACTAGAACTACTCCTGGTGCGCAGTTCTAGAACTTCTTCTAGTGTGCGGTTCTAATACTGCTCCTGGTGGGTGCTTTTAGAACTTCCCCTGGTGGGCGGTTCTAGAAGTACTCCTAGTATGCAGCTCTAGAACTACCCCTGGTGCCGGTGGGTGCTTCTGGAACTACCCCTGGTGGGTGGTTCTGAAACTACCCCTGGTGCCGTGAGTGGTTCTAGAACTTCAACTAGTGTGCAGTTCTAATAATTCTCCTGGTAGGTGGTTCTAGAAGTACTCTAGTGAGCAGTTCTAGAAATACCAGTGTGTCGGTGGGCTCTTCTAGAACTACTCCTAGTGTGCAGTTCTAGAACTACCCCCTCGTGGGCGCTTCTAGAACTACCCCTCGTGGGCGCTTCTAGAACTACCCCTCGTGGGCGCTTCTAGAAGTACTCTTAGTGTGCAGTTCTAGAACTACCCGCAGTGCCATGAGTGGTTCTCGAACTTCTAGTGTGCAGTTCTAATACTGCTCATGGTGGACGCTTTTAGAACCATCAGTGGTGGGTGCTTCTAGAGGTACTCTTAGTGTGCAGTTCTAGAACTACACCTGGTGTCTGTGGGCAGTTCTAGAGCTACATCTGGTGGGCGGTTATAGAACTACCCCTGGTGCCGTGAGCAGTTCTAGAACTTCTTTTAGTGTGCGGTTCTGATACTGCTCCTGGTGGGCGCTTTTAGAACTTCCCCTGGTGGGCGGTTCTAGAAGTACTCCTAGTATGCAGTTCTAGAACTACCCCTGGCGCCGGTGGGCGCTTCTAGAACTACCCCTGGTAGGCGGTTCTAGATCTACACCTGGTGCCGGTGGACGGTTCTAGAACCACTCCTAGTGTGCAGCTCTAGAACTACCCCTGGGGGTGCTTCTAGAACTACACCTAGTGCCGGTGAGCGGTTCTGAAACTACTCCCGGTGGGCACTTCTAGAACTACCCCTCACGGGCACTTCTAGAAGTACTCCTAGTGTGCAGTTCTAGAACTACCCGCAGTGCCGTGAGCAGTTCTAGAACTTCTAGTGTGCAGTTCTAATACTGCTCCTGGTGGGCGCTTTTAGAACTACCCCCGGTGCCGATGGGTGCTTCTAGAACTACCCCTGGTGGGCGCTTCTAGAACTACACCTAGTGCCGGTTCTGAAACTACCCCCGGTGGGCGCTTCTAGAAGTACTCTTAGGGTGCAGTTCTAGAACTACCCGCAGTGCCATGTGCAGTTCTAGAACTTCTAGTGTGCAGTTCTAGACCTACTCCCGGTGCCGATGGGCGCTTCTAGAACTACCCCTGGTGCCGGTGAGCGGTTCTGAAACTACTCCCGGTGGGCACTTCTAGAACGACCCCTCGTGGGCGCTTCTAGAACTACACCTAGTGCCGGTGAGCGGTTCTGAAACTACCCCCGCTGGGCGCTTCTAGAAGTACTCTTAGGGTGCAGTTCTAGAACTACTTCCGGTGCCGATGGACGGTTCTAGAACTACCCCTGGTGGGCGCTTCTAGAAGTACTCCTAGTGTCCCATTCTAGAACTACCCCTGGTGCCGTGAGCGGTTCTAGAACTTCTAGTGTGCAGTTCTAATACTGCTCCTGGTGAGCGCTTTTAGACCTACCCTTGGTGGGCGGTTCTAGAAGTACTCCTAGTGTGCAGTACTAGGACTACCCCTGGTGCCGGTGTGCGCTTCTAGAACTACCCCTGGTGCCATGATCGGTTGTAGAACGTCTTCTAGATTGCGGTTCCAATACTGCTCCTGGTGAGCGCTTTTAGACCTACCCTTGGTGGGCGGTTCTAGAAGTACTCCTAGTGTGCAGTACTAGGACTACCCCTGGTGCCGGTGTGCGCTTCTAGAACTACCCCTGGTGCCATGATCGGTTGTAGAACTTCTTCTAGATTGCGGTTCTAATACTGCTCCTGGTGGGCGCTTCTAATACTATCACTGGTGGGCAGTTCTAGTACTACTCATTGTGCTGGTGGGCACTTCTAGGACTACCCCTGGTGGGCGGTCATAGAACTACCTCTGGTGCTGGTGGACGGTCATAGAACTACCCCTAGTGGGCGCTTCTAGAACTACCCGCAGTGTAGTGTGTGGTTCGAATTCTGTTCCAGGTGGGCGCTTCTAGAACTACATCTTGTGGGTGCTTCTATAAGTACTCAGTGTGCGATTCTAGAACTACCCCTGGTGCAGGTGGGCGGTTCTAGAACTACCTCTAGTGTGCAGTTCTCGAACTACTGCTAACATGCAGTTTTAGAACTACCCTTGGTGCCCGTGGGGGGGTTCTAGAGCTACCCCTGGTGGGCGCTACTAGAACTACCCCTGGTGGGTGCTTCTAGAAGTACTCAGTGTGCAGTTCTAGAACTACCCTGGTGCCGTGAGCGGTACTAGAACTACCCCTGGTGGGCGGTTCTAGAACTACCCCTGGTGGGTGGTTCTGAAACTACCCCTGGTGCCGTGAGTGGTTCTAGAACTTCAACTAGTGTGCAGTTCTAATAATGCTCCTGGTAGCTAGCAGTTCTAGAAATACCCCTGGTGCCGGTGGGCTCTTCTAGAACTACTCCTAGTGTGCAGCTCTAGAACTACCCCTGGGGGTGCTTCTAGAACTACCACTCGTGGGCGCTTCTAGAACTACACCTAGTGCCGGTGAGCGGTTCTGAAACTACCCCCGGTGGGCGCTTCTAGAAGTACTCATAGTGTGCAGTTCTAGAACTGCTCATGGTGGGAGCTTTTAGAACTACCCGTGGTGGGCGCTTCTGCACACTAAGAGTACCTCTAGTTCTAGACCTACCCCCGGTGCCGATGGGCGCTTCTACAACTGCCCCTCACGGGCGCTTCTAGAAGTACTCCTAGTGTGCAGTTCTAGAACTACCCGCAGTGCCGTGAGCAGTTCTAGAACTTCTAGTGTGCAGTTCTAAAAACTACGGCCTCGTGTGCAGTTCTAAAAACTACGCCCTGGTGGGCGCTTCTAGAACTACGCCCCCTGGTGGGCGCTTCTAGAACTACGCCCCCTGGTGGGCGCTTCTAGAACTACGCCCCCTGGTGGGCGCTTCTAGAACTACGCCCCCTGGTGGGCGCTTCTAGAACTACGCCCCCTGGTGGGCGCTTCTAGAACTACGCCCCCTGGTGGGCGCTTCTAGAACTACGCCCCCTGGTGGGCGCTTCTAGAACTACGCCCCCTGGTGGGCGCTTCTAGAACTACGCCCCCTGGTGGGCGCTTCTAGAACTACGCCCCCTGGTGGGCGCTTCTAGAACTACGCCCCCTGGTGGGCGCTTCTAGAACTACGCCCCCTGGTGGGCGCTTCTAGAACTACGCCCCCTGGTGGGCGCTTCTAGAACTACGCGCCCTGGTGGGCGCTTCTAGAACTACGCCCCCTGGTGGGCGCTTCTAGAACTACGCCCCCTGGTGGGCGCTTCTAGAACTACGCGCCCTGGTGGGCGCTTCTAGAACTACGCCCTGGTGGGCGCTTCTAGAACTACGCCCTGGTGGGCGCTTCTAGAACTACACCTAGTGCCGGTGAGCGGTCCTGAAACTACCCCTGTTGGGCGCTTCTAGAAGTACTCTTAGTGTGCAGTTCTAGAACTACCCCCGATGCCGATGGGCGCTTCTAGAGCTACCCCTGGTGGGCGCCTCTAGAAGTACTCCTAGTGTCCAGTTCTAGAACTACCCCTGGTGACGTAAGCGGTTCTAGAACTTCTAGTGTGCGGTTCTAATACTGCTCCTGGTGGGCGCTTTTAGACCTACCCTTGGTGGGCGGTTCTAGAAGTACTCCTAGTGTGCAGTACTAGAACTACCCCTGGTGCCGGTGTGCGCTTCTAGAACTACCCCTGGTGCCATGATCGGTTGTAGAACTTCTTCTAGATTGCGGTTCTAATACTGCTCCTGGTGGGCGCTTCTAATACTATCACTGGTGGGCAGTTCTAGTACTACTCATTGTGCTGGTGGGCACTTCTAGGACTACCCCTGGTGGGTGGTTCTGAAACTACTGGTGCCGATAGGCGCTTCTAGAAAAAACCCTGGTGGGCGATTATAAAACTACCCGCAGTGTAGTGTACGGTTCTAATACTGTTCCAGGTGGGCGCTTCTAGAAGTACTCTTAGTGTGCCGTTCTAGAACTACCCCAAGTGCCGTGAGCGGTTCTAGAACTTCTAGTGTGCCGTTCTAATACTGCCCCTAGTGGGCGCTTTTAGACCTACCCTTGGTGGGCGGTTCTAGAAGTACTCCTAGTGTGCAGTACTAGAACTACCCCTGGTGCCATAATCGGTTCTAGAAATTCTTCTAGATTGCGGTTCTAATACTACCCATTGTGCTGGCGGGCGCTTCTAGACCCACCCCTGGCGGGCGCTTCTAGACCCACCCCTAGTGCCGGTGAGCGGTTCTGAAACTACCCCCGCTGGGCGCTTCTAGAAGTACTCTTAGTGTGCAGTTTTAGAACTACTCCCGGTGCCGATGGACGGTTCTAGAACTACCCCCGGTGTCGGTGGGCGCTTCTAGAGCTACCCCTGGTGGGCGCTTCTAGAAGTACTCCTAGTGTCCCGTTCTAGAACTACCCCTGGTGCCTTGAGCGGTTCTAGAACTACCCCTGGTGCCATGATCGGTTGTAGAACTTCTTCTAGATTGCGGTTCTAATACTGCTCCTGGTGGGCGCTTCTAATACCATCACTGGTGGGCAGTTCTAGAACTACCCCTGGTGGGCGCTTCTAGAACTACCCTCAGTGTAGTGTGTGGTTCTAATTCTGTTCCAGGTGGGCGCTTCTAGAACTACATCTCTTGGGCGCTTCTAGAAGTACTCAGTGTGCGATTCTAGAACTACCCCTGGTGCAGGTGGGCGGCTCTAGAACTACTGCTAATATGCAGTTCTAGAACTACCCGCAGTGTAGTGTGCGGTTCTAATACTGTTCCAGGTGGGCGCTTCTAGAACTACATCTTGTGGGCGCTTCTAGAAGTACTCTTATTGTGCGGTTCTAGAACTACCCCTGGTGCAGGTGGGCGGTTCTAGAACTACCTCTAGTGTGCAGTTCTCGAACTACTGCTAACATGCAGTTTTAGAACTACCCCTGGTGCCCGTGGGGGGGTTCTAGAGCTACCCCTGGTGGGCGCTACTAGAACTACCCCTGGTGGGTGCTTCTAGAAGTACTCAGTGTGCAGTTCTAGAACTACCCCTGGTGCCGTGAGTGGTTCTAGAACTTCAACTAGTGTGCAGTTCTAATAATGCTCCTGGTAGCTGGCGCTTCTAGAACTTCAACTAGTGTGCAGTTCTAATAATGCTCCTGGTAGCTGGCGCTTCTAGAACTACCCCCTCGTGGGCAGTTCTAGAACTACCCCCTCGTGGGCGCTTCTAGAACTACCCCCTCGTGGGCGCTTCTAGAACTACCCCCTCGTGGGCGCTTCTAGAACTACCCCCTCGTGGGCGCTTCTAGAACTACCCCCTCGTGGGCGCTTCTAGAACTACCCCCTCGTGGGCGCTTCTAGAACTACCCCCTCGTGGGCGCTTCTAGAACTACCCCCTCGTGGGCGCTTCTAGAACTACCCCCTCGTGGGCGCTTCTAGAACTACCCCCTCGTGGGCGCTTCTAGAACTACCCCCTCGTGGGCGCTTCTAGAACTACCCCCTCGTGGGCGCTTCTAGAACTACCCCCTCGTGGGCGCTTCTAGAACTACCCCCTCGTGGGCGCTTCTAGAACTACCCCCTCGTGGGCGCTTCTAGAACTACCCCCTCGTGGGCGCTTCTAGAACTACCCCCTCGTGGGCGCTTCTAGAACTACCCCCTCGTGGGCGCTTCTAGAACTACCCCCTCGTGGGCGCTTCTAGAACTACCCCCTCGTGGGCGCTTCTAGAACTACCCCCTCGTGGGCGCTTCTAGAACTACCCCCTCGTGGGCGCTTCTAGAACTACCCCCTCGTGGGCGCTTCTAGAACTACCCCCTCGTGGGCGCTTCTAGAACTACCCCCTCGTGGGCGCTTCTAGAACTACCCCCTCGTGGGCGCTTCTAGAACTACCCCCTCGTGGGCGCTTCTAGAACTACCCCCTCGTGGGCGCTTCTAGAACTACCCCCTCGTGGGCGCTTCTAGAACTACCCCCTCGTGGGCGCTTCTAGAACTACCCCCTCGTGGGCGCTTCTAGAACTACCCCCTCGTGGGCGCTTCTAGAACTACCCCCTCGTGGGCGCTTCTAGAACTACCCCCTCGTGGGCGCTTCTAGAACTACCCCCTCGTGGGCGCTTCTAGAACTACCCCCTCGTGGGCGCTTCTAGAACTACCCCCTCGTGGGCGCTTCTAGAACTACCCCCTCGTGGGCGCTTCTAGAACTACCCCCTCGTGGGCGCTTCTAGAACTACCCCCTCGTGGGCGCTTCTAGAACTACCCCCTCGTGGGCGCTTCTAGAACTACCCCCTCGTGGGCGCTTCTAGAACTACCCCCTCGTGGGCGCTTCTAGAACTACCCCCTCGTGGGCGCTTCTAGAACTACCCCCTCGTGGGCGCTTCTAGAACTACCCCCTCGTGGGCGCTTCTAGAACTACCCCCTCGTGGGCGCTTCTAGAACTACCCCCTCGTGGGCGCTTCTAGAACTACCCCCTCGTGGGCGCTTCTAGAACTACCCCCTCGTGGGCGCTTCTAGAACTACCCCCTCGTGGGCGCTTCTAGAACTACCCCCTCGTGGGCGCTTCTAGAACTACCCCCTCGTGGGCGCTTCTAGAACTACCCCCTCGTGGGCGCTTCTAGAACTACCCCCTCGTGGGCGCTTCTAGAACTACCCCCTCGTGGGCGCTTCTAGAACTACCCCCTCGTGGGCGCTTCTAGAACTACACCTGATGTCTGTGGGCGGTTCTAGAGCTACATCTGGTGGGTGGTTATAGAACTACCCCTGGTGCCGTGAGCAGTTCTAGAACTTCTTCTAGTGTGCGGTTCTAATACTGCTCCTGGTGGGCGCTTCTAGAACTACCCCTGGTGCCGGTGGGCGCTTCTAGAACTACCCCTGGTAGACTGTTCTAGATCTACACCTGGTGCCGGTCAACGGTTCTAGAACTACCCCCTGGTGCTGTGAGTGGTTCTAGAACTTCTACTAGTGTGCAGTTCTAATAATGCTCCTGGTAGGTGGTTCTAGAAGTACTCTAGTGAGCAGTTCTAGAAATACCCCTGGTGCCGGTGGGCTCTTCTAGAACTACCCCTGGGGGTGCTTCTAGAACTACCACTCGTGGGCGCTTCTAGAACTACACCTAGTGCCGGTGAGCGGTTCTGAAACTACTCCCGGTGGGCACTTCTAGAACTACACCTAGTGCCGGTGAGCGGTTCTGAAACTACCCCCGGTGGGCGCTTCTAGAAGTACTCATAGTGTGCAGTTCTAGAACTACCCGCAGTGCCATGTGCAGTTCTAGAACTTCTAGTGTGCAGTTCTAAAACTGCTCCTGGTGGGCGCTTCTAGAACTACGCCCTGGTGGGCGCTTCTAGAACTACGCCCTGGTGGGCGCTTCTAGAACTACGCCCTGGTGGGCGCTTCTAGAACTACGCCCTGGTGGGCGCTTCTAGAACTACGCCCTGGTGGGCGCTTCTAGAACTACGCCCTGGTGGGCGCTTCTAGAACTACGCCCTGGTGCCGGTGAGCGGTTCTGAAACTACTCCCGGTGGGCACTTCTAGAACTACACCTAGTGCCGGTGAGCGGTCCTGAAACTACCCCCGTTGGGCGCTTCTAGAAGTACTCTTAGTGTGCAGTTCTAGAACTACCCCCGATGCCGATGGGCGCTTCTAGAGCTACCCCTGGTGGGCGCCTCTAGAAGTACTCCTAGTGTCCAGTTCTAGAACTACCCCTGGTGACGTAAGCGGTTCTAGAACTTCTAGTGTGCGGTTCTAATACTGCTCCTGGTGGGCGCTTTTAGACCTACCCTTGGTGGGCGGTTCTAGAAGTACTCCTAGTGTGCAGTACTAGAACTACCCCTGGTGCCGGTGTGCGCTTCTAGAACTACCCCTGGTGCCATGATCGGTTGTAGAACTTCTTCTAGATTGCGGTTCTAATACTGCTCCTGGTGGGCGCTTCTAATACTATCACTGGTGGGCAGTTCTAGTACTACCCATTGTGCTGGTGGGCACTTCAAGAACTATCCCTGGTGGGTGGTTCTGAAACTACTGGTGCCGATGGGCGCTTCTAGAAAAAACCCTGGTGGGCAATCATAGAACTACCCCTGGTGGGCGATTATAAAACTACCCGCAGTGTAGTGTACGGTTCTAATACTGTTCCAGGTGGGCGCTTCTAGAAGTACTCTTAGTGTGCCGTTCTAGAACTACCCCAAGTGCCGTGAGCGGTTCTAGAACTTCTAGTGTGCCGTTCTAATACTGCCCCTAGTGGGCGCTTTTAGACCTACCCTTGGTGGGTGGTTCTAGAAGTACTCCTAGTGTGCAGTACTAGAACTACCCCTGGTGCCATAATCGGTTCTAGAAATTCTTCTAGATTGCGGTTCTAATACTACCCATTGTGCTGGCGGGCGCTTCTAGACCCACCCCTGGCGGGCGCTTCTAGACCCACCCCTAGTGCCGGTGAGCGGTTCTGAAACTACCCCCGCTGGGCGCTTCTAGAAGTACTCTTAGTGTGCAGTTTTAGAACTACTCCCGGTGCCGATGGACGGTTCTAGAACTACCCCCGGTGTCGGTGGGCGCTTCTAGAGCTACCCCTGGTGGGCGCCTCTAGAAGTACTCCTAGTGTCCAGTTCTAGAACTACCCCTGGTGACGTAAGCGGTTCTAGAACTTCTAGTGTGCGGTTCTAATACTGCTCCTGGTGGGCGCTTTTAGACCTACCCTTGTGGGCGGTTCTAGAAGTACTCCTAGTGTGCAGTACTAGAACTACCCCTGGTGCCGGTGTGCGCTTCTAGAACTACCCCTGGTGCCATGATCGGTTGTAGAACTTCTTCTAGATTGCGGTTCTAATACTGCTCCTGGTGGGCGCTTCTAATACTATCACTGGTGGGCAGTTCTAGAACTACCCCTGGTGGGCGCTTCTAGAACTACCCGCAGTGTAGTGTGTGGTTCTAATTCTGTTCCAGGTGGGCGCTTCTAGAACTACATCTCTTGGGCGCTTCTAGAAGTACTCAGTGTGCGATTCTAGAACTACCCCTGGTGCAGGTGGGCGGCTCTAGAACTACTGCTAATATGCAGTTCTAGAACTACCCGCAGTGTAGTGTGCGGTTCTAATACTGTTCCAGGTGGGCGCTTCTAGAACTACATCTTGTGGGTGCTTCTAGAAGTACTCAGTGTGCGATTCTAGAACTACCCCTGGTGCAGGTGGGCGGTTCTAGAACTACCTCTAGTGTGCAGTTCTCGAACTACTGCTAACATGCAGTTTTAGAACTACCCCTGGTGCCCGTGGGGGGGTTCTAGAGCTACCCCTGGTGGGCGCTACTAGAACTACCCCTGGTGGGTGCTTCTAGAAGTACTCAGTGTGCAGTTCTAGAACTACCCTGGTGCCGTGAGCGGTTCTAGAACTACCCCTGGTGCCGTGAGTGGTTCTAGAACTTCAACTAGTGCGCAGTTCTAATAATGCTCCTGGTAGCTAGCAGTTCTAGAACTTCAACTAGTGTGCAGTTCTAATAATGCTCCTGGTAGCTAGCAGTTCTAGAACTTCAACTAGTGTGCAGTTCTAATAATGCTCCTGGTAGCTAGCAGTTCTAGAACTACCCCCTCGTGGGCGCTTCTAGAACTACCCCCTCGTGGGCGCTTCTAGAACTACCCCCTCGTGGGCGCTTCTAGAACTACCCCCTCGTGGGCGCTTCTAGAACTACCCCCTCGTGGGCGCTTCTAGAACTACCCCCTCGTGGGCGCTTCTAGAACTACCCCCTCGTGGGCGCTTCTAGAACTACCCCCTCGTGGGCGCTTCTAGAACTACCCCCTCGTGGGCGCTTCTAGAACTACCCCCTCGTGGGCGCTTCTAGAACTACCCCCTCGTGGGCGCTTCTAGAACTACCCCCTCGTGGGCGCTTCTAGAACTACCCCCTCGTGGGCGCTTCTAGAACTACCCCCTCGTGGGCGCTTCTAGAACTACACCTAGTGCCGGTGAGCGGTTCTGAAGCTACCTCCGGTGGGCGCTTTAAAACGTACTCTTAGTGTGCAGTTCTAGAACTACACCTGATGTCTGTGGGCGGTTCTAGAGCTACATCTGGTGGGTGGTTATAGAACTACCCCTGGTGCCGTGAGCAGTTCTAGAACTTCTTCTAGTGTGCGGTTCTAATACTGCTCCTGGTGGGCGCTTCTAGAACTACCCCTGGTGCCGGTGGGCGCTTCTATAACTACCCCTGGTAGACTGTTCTAGATCTACACCTGGTGCCGGTCAACGGTTCTAGAACTTCTACTAGTGTGCAGTTCTAATAATGCTCCTGGTAGGTGGTTCTAGAAGTACTCTAGTGAGCAGTTCTAGAAATACCCCTGGTGCCGGTGGGCTCTTCTAGAACTACCCCTGGGGGTGCTTCTAGAACTACCACTCGTGGGCGCTTCTAGAACTACACCTAGTGCCGGTGAGCGGTTCTGAAACTACTCCCGGTGGGCACTTCTAGAACTACACCTAGTGCCGGTGAGCGGTTCTGAAACTACCCCCGGTGGGCGCTTCTAGAAGTACTCATAGTGTGCAGTTCTAGAACTACCCGCAGTGCCATGTGCAGTTCTAGAACTTCTAGTGTGCAGTTCTAAAACTGCTCCTGGTGGGCGCTTCTAGAACTACGCCCTGGTGGGCGCTTCTAGAACTACGCCCTGGTGGGCGCTTCTAGAACTACGCCCTGGTGGGCGCTTCTAGAACTACGCCCTGGTGGGCGCTTCTAGAACTACGCCCTGGTGGGCGCTTCTAGAACTACGCCCTGGTGGGCGCTTCTAGAACTACGCCCTGGTGGGCGCTTCTTGAACTACGCCCTGGTGGGCGCTTCTAGAACTACGCCCTGGTGGGCGCTTCTAGAACTACGCCCTGGTGCCGGTGAGCGGTTCTGAAACTACTCCCGGTGGGCACTTCTAGAACTACACCTAGTGCCGGTGAGCGGTCCTGAAACTACCCCCGTTGGGCGCTTCTAGAAGTACTCTTAGTGTGCAGTTCTAGAACTACCCCTGGTGCCGATGGGCGCTTCTAGAACTACCCCTGGTGCCATGATCGGTTGTAGAACTTCTTCTAGATTGCGGTTCTAATACTGCTCCTGGTGGGCGCTTCTAATACTATCACTGGTGGGCAGTTCTAGTACTACCCATTGTGCTGGTGGGCACTTCAAGAACTATCCCTGGTGGGTGGTTCTGAAACTACTGGTGCCGATGGGCGCTTCTAGAAAAAACCCTGGTGGGCAATCATAGAACTACCCCTGGTGGGCGATTATAAAACTACCCGCAGTGTAGTGTACGGTTCTAATACTGTTCCAGGTGGGCGCTTCTAGAAGTACTCTTAGTGTGCCGTTCTAGAACTACCCCAAGTGCCGTGAGCGGTTCTAGAACTTCTAGTGTGCCGTTCTAATACTGCCCCTAGTGGGCGCTTTTAGACCTACCCTTGGTGGGTGGTTCTAGAAGTACTCCTAGTGTGCAGTACTAGAACTACCCCTGGTGCCATAATCGGTTCTAGAAATTCTTCTAGATTGCGGTTCTAATACTACCCATTGTGCTGGCGGGCGCTTCTAGACCCACCCCTAGTGCCGGTGAGCGGTTCTGAAACTACCCCCGCTGGGCGCTTCTAGAAGTACTCCTAGTGTCCCGTTCTAGAACTACCCCTGGTGCCATGATCGGTTGTAGAACTTCTTCTAGATTGCGGTTCTAATACTGCTCCTGGTGGGCGCTTCTAATACTATCACTGGTGGGCAGTTCTAGAACTACCCCTGGTGGGTGGTTCTGAAACTACTGGTGCCGATGGGCGCTTCTAGAAAAACCCTTGGTGGGCGGTCATAGAACTACCTCTGGTGCTGGTGGGCGGTCATAGAACTACGCCCTGGTGGGCGCTTCTAGAACTACGCCCTGGTGGGCGCTTCTAGAACTACGCCCTGGTGGGCGCTTCTAGAACTACGCCCTGGTGGGCGCTTCTAGAACTACGCCCTGGTGGGCGCTTCTAGAACTACGCCCTGGTGGGCGCTTCTAGAACTACGCCCTGGTGGGCGCTTCTAGAACTACGCCCTGGTGGGCGCTTCTAGAACTACGCCCTGGTGGGCGCTTCTAGAACTACGCCCTGGTGGGCGCTTCTAGAACTACGCCCTGGTGGGCGCTTCTAGAACTACGCCCTGGTGGGCGCTTCTAGAACTACGCCCTGGTGCCGGTGAGCGGTTCTGAAACTACTCCCGGTGGGCACTTCTAGAACTACACCTAATGCCGGTGAGCGGTCCTGAAACTACCCCCGTTGGGCGCTTCTAGAAGTACTCTTAGTGTGCAGTTCTAGAACTACCCCCGATGCCGATGGGCGCTTCTAGAGCTACCCCTGGTGGGCGCCTCTAGAAGTACTCCTAGTGTCCAGTTCTAGAACTACCCCTGGTGACGTAAGCGGTTCTAGAACTTCTAGTGTGCGGTTCTAATACTGCTCCTGGTGGGCGCTTTTAGACCTACCCTTGGTGGGCGGTTCTAGAAGTACTCCTAGTGTGCAGTACTAGAACTACCCCTGGTGCCGGTGTGCGCTTCTAGAACTACCCCTGGTGCCATGATCGGTTGTAGAACTTCTTCTAGATTGCGGTTCTAATACTGCTCCTGGTGGGCGCTTCTAATACTATCACTGGTGGGCAGTTCTAGTACTACTCATTGTGCTGGTGGGCACTTCTAGGACTACCCCTGGTGGGTGGTTCTGAAACTACTGGTGCCGATAGGCGCTTCTAGAAAAAACCCTGGTGGGCGATTATAAAACTACCCGCAGTGTAGTGTACGGTTCTAATACTGTTCCAGGTGGGCGCTTCTAGAAGTACTCTTAGTGTGCCGTTCTAGAACTACCCCAAGTGCCGTGAGCGGTTCTAGAACTTCTAGTGTGCCGTTCTAATACTGCCCCTAGTGGGCGCTTTTAGACCTACCCTTGGTGGGCGGTTCTAGAAGTACTCCTAGTGTGCAGTACTAGAACTACCCCTGGTGCCATAATCGGTTCTAGAAATTCTTCTAGATTGCGGTTCTAATACTACCCATTGTGCTGGCGGGCGCTTCTAGACCCACCCCTGGCGGGCGCTTCTAGACCCACCCCTAGTGCCGGTGAGCGGTTCTGAAACTACCCCCGCTGGGCGCTTCTAGAAGTACTCTTAGTGTGCAGTTTTAGAACTACTCCCGGTGCCGATGGACGGTTCTAGAACTACCCCCGGTGTCGGTGGGCGCTTCTAGAAGTACTCCTAGTGTCCCGTTCTAGAACTACCCCTGGTGCCTTGAGCGGTTCTAGAACTACCCCTGGTGCCATGATCGGTTGTAGAACTTCTTCTAGATTGCGGTTCTAATACTGCTCCTGGTGGGCGCTTCTAATACCATCACTGGTGGGCAGTTCTAGAACTACCCCTGGTGGGCGCTTCTAGAACTACCCGCAGTGTAGTGTGTGGTTCTAATTCTGTTCCAGGTGGGCGCTTCTAGAACTACATCTCTTGGGCGCTTCTAGAAGTACTCAGTGTGCGATTCTAGAACTTCCCCTGGTGCAGGTGGGCGGCTCTAGAACTACTGCTAATATGCAGTTCTAGAACTACCCGCAGTGTAGTGTGCGGTTCTAATACTGTTCCAGGTGGGCGCTTCTAGAACTACATCTTGTGGGTGCTTCTATAAGTACTCAGTGTGCGATTCTAGAACTACCCCTGGTGCAGGTGGGCGGTTCTAGAACTACCTCTAGTGTGCAGTTCTCGAACTACTGCTAACATGCAGTTTTAGAGCTACCCCTGGTGCCCGTGGGGGGGTTCTAGAACTACCCCTGGTGGGTGCTTCTAGAAGTACTCAGTGTGCAGTTCTAGAACTACCCTGGTGCCGTGAGCGGTTCTAGAACTACCCCTGGTGCCGTGAGTGGTTCTAGAACTTCAACTAGTGTGCAGTTCTAGAACTGCTCCTGGTAGCTAGCAGTTCTAGAACTACCCCCTCGTGGGCAGTTCTAGAACTGCTCCTGGTAGCTAGCAGTTCTAGAACTACCCCCTCGTGGGCAGTTCTAGAACCACCCCCTCGTGGGCGCTTCTAGAACCACCCCCTCGTGGGCGCTTCTAGAACCACCCCCTCGTGGGCGCTTCTAGAACCACCCCCTCGTGGGCGCTTCTAGAACCACCCCCTCGTGGGCGCTTCTAGAACCACCCCCTCGTGGGCGCTTCTAGAACCACCCCCTCGTGGGCGCTTCTAGAACCACCCCCTCGTGGGCGCTTCTAGAACCACCCCCTCGTGGGCGCTTCTAGAACCACCCCCTCGTGGGCGCTTCTAGAACCACCCCCTCGTGGGCGCTTCTAGAACCACCCCCTCGTGGGCGCTTCTAGAACCACCCCCTCGTGGGCGCTTCTAGAACCACCCCCTCGTGGGCGCTTCTAGAACCACCCCCTCGTGGGCGCTTCTAGAACCACCCCCTCGTGGGCGCTTCTAGAACCACCCCCTCGTGGGCGCTTCTAGAACCACCCCCTCGTGGGCGCTTCTAGAACCACCCCCTCGTGGGCGCTTCTAGAACCACCCCCTCGTGGGCGCTTCTAGAACCACCCCCTCGTGGGCGCTTCTAGAACCACCCCCTCGTGGGCGCTTCTAGAACCACCCCCTCGTGGGCGCTTCTAGAACCACCCCCTCGTGGGCGCTTCTAGAACCACCCCCTCGTGGGCGCTTCTAGAACCACCCCCTCGTGGGCGCTTCTAGAACCACCCCCTCGTGGGCGCTTCTAGAACCACCCCCTCGTGGGCGCTTCTAGAACTACACCTAGTGCCGGTGAGCGGTTCTGAAGCTACCTCCGGTGGGCGCTTTAAAACGTACTCTTAGTGTGCAGTTCTAGAACTACACCTGATGTCTGTGGGCGGTTCTAGAGCTACATCTGGTGGGTGGTTATAGAACTACCCCTGGTGCCGTGAGCAGTTCTAGAACTTCTTCTAGTGTGCGGTTCTAATACTGCTCCTGGTGGGCGCTTCTAGAACTACCCCTGGTGCCGGTGGGCGCTTCTAGAACTACCCCTGGTAGACTGTTCTAGATCTACACCTGGTGCCGGTCAACGGTTCTAGAACTTCTACTAGTGTGCAGTTCTAATAATGCTCCTGGTAGGTGGTTCTAGAAGTACTCTAGTGAGCAGTTCTAGAAATACCCCTGGTGCCGGTGGGCTCTTCTAGAACTACCCCTGGGGGTGCTTCTAGAACTACCACTCGTGGGCGCTTCTAGAACTACACCTAGTGCCGGTGAGCGGTTCTGAAACTACTCCCGGTGGGCACTTCTAGAACTACACCTAGTGCCGGTGAGCGGTTCTGAAACTACCCCCGGTGGGCGCTTCTAGAAGTACTCATAGTGTGCAGTTCTAGAACTACCCGCAGTGCCATGTGCAGTTCTAGAACTTCTAGTGTGCAGTTCTAAAACTGCTCCTGGTGGGCGCTTCTAGAACTACGCCCTGGTGGGCGCTTCTAGAACTACGCCCTGGTGGGCGCTTCTAGAACTACGCCCTGGTGGGCGCTTCTAGAACTACGCCCTGGTGGGCGCTTCTAGAACTACGCCCTGGTGGGCGCTTCTAGAACTACGCCCTGGTGGGCGCTTCTAGAACTACGCCCTGGTGGGCGCTTCTAGAACTACGCCCTGGTGGGCGCTTCTAGAAGTACTCTTAGTGTGCAGTTCTAGAACTACCCCCGATGCCGATGGGCGCTTCTAGAGCTACCCCTGGTGGGCGCTTCTAGAAGTACTCCTAGTGTCCCGTTCTAGAACTACCCCTGGTGCCATGATCGGTTGTAGAACTTCTTCTAGATTGCGGTTCTAATACTGCTCCTGGTGGGCGCTTCTAATACTATCACTGGTGGGCAGTTCTAGAACTACCCCTGGTGGGTGGTTCTGAAACTACTGGTGCCGATGGGCGCTTCTAGAAAAACCCTTGGTGGGCGGTCATAGAACTACCTCTGGTGCTGGTGGACGGTCATAGAACTACCCCTGGTGGGCGCTTCTAGAACTAAACGCAGTGTAGTGTGCGGTTCTAATACTGTTCCAGGTGGGCGCTTCTAGAACTACCCCAGGTGGGCGCTTCTAGAACTACCCCAGGTGGGCGCTTCTAGAACTACCCCAGGTGGGCGCTTCTAGAACTACCCCAGGTGGGCGCTTCTAGAACTACCCCAGGTGGGCGCTTCTAGAACTACCCCAGGTGGGCGCTTCTAGAACTACCCCTGGTGGGCGCTTCTAGAACTACCCCTGGTGGGCGCTTCTAGAACTACCCCTGGTGGGCGCTTCTAGAACTACCCCTGGTGGGCGCTTCTAGAACTACCCCTGGAGGGCGGTCCTAATACTGCTCCTGGTGGGCGCTTTTAGAACTACCCCTGGTGGGCGGTTCTAATACTGCTCCTGGTGGGCGATTCTAGAACTACCTCTAATGTGCAGTTCTAGAACTACTGCTAATATGCAGTTCTAGAACTACCCCTTGTGCCCGTGGGGGTTCTAGAACTACCCATAGAGAGCGCTTCTAGAACTACCCCTGGTGGGCGATTCTAGAACTTCACCTGGTGTCTGTGGGCGGTTCTAGAGCTACACCTGGTGGGCGGTTATAGAACTACCCCTGGCGCCGTGAGCAGTTCTAGAACTTCTTTTAGTGTGCGGTTCTAATACTGCTCCTGGTGGGCGCTTTTAGAACTACCCCTGGTAGGCGGTTCTAGATCTACACCTAGTGCCGGTGGACGGTTCTAGAACTACCCCTGGTGGGTGGTTCTGAAACTACCCCTGGTGCTGTGAGTGGTTCTAGAACTTCTACTAGTGTGCAGTTCTAATAATGCTCCTGGTAGGTGGTTCTAGAAGTACTCTAGTGAGCAGTTCTAGAAATACCCCTGGTGCCGGTGGGCACTTCTAGAACTACCCCTCGTGCCGGTGAGCGGTTCTGAAACTACCCCTGGTGGGCGCTTCTAGAACTACACCGGTGGGCGCTTCTAGAGGTACTCTTAGTGTGCAGTTCTAGACATACTCCCGGTGCCGATGGACAGTTCTAGAACTACCCCCGGTGCCGATGGGCGCTTCTAGAGCTACACCCGGTGGGTGCTTCTAGAACTACCCCTCGTGGGCGCTTCTAGAATTAACCCTCATGGGCGTTTCTAGAACTACCCCTCATGGGCGCTTCTAGAAGTACTCCTAGTGTGCAGTTCTAGAACTACCCGCAGTGCCGTGAGCAGTTCTAGAACTTCTAGTGTGCGGTTCTAATACTGCTCCTGGTGGGCATTTATAGAACAACCCCCGGTGCCGACGGGCGCTTGTAAAACTACCCCCGGTGCAGTGAGCGGTTCTAGAACTTAGTGTGCGGTTCTAATACTGCTCCTGGTGGGCACTTCTAGAACTACCCCTGGTGTCTGTAGGCGCTACTAGAACTACCTCTGGTGGGTGCCTTGAGTAGTTCTAGAACTTCTAGTGTGCAGTTGTAATACTGCTCCTGGTGGGTGCTTCTAGAACCACCCCCTGGTGCCGTGAGTGGTTCTAGAACTTCTAGTGTGCAGTTCTAATACTACCCCTGGTGAGCAGTTCTAGAACTACCCCTCGTCGGCGCTTCTAGAACTACCCCTCGTCGGCGCTTCTAGAAGTACTCCTAGTGTCCAGTTCTAGAACTACCCCCAGTGCTGTGAGCGATTCTAGAACTTCCGGTGGGCGCTTTTAGAACTACCCTTGGTGGGTGGTTCTAGAAGTCCTCCTAGTGTGCAGTACTAGAACTACCCCTGATGCCGATGTGCTCTTCTATAACTACCCTTGGAGGGCGGTTCTAGAACTACCCCTGGTGCCATGATCGGTTCTAGAACTTCTTCAAGTGTGCGGTTCTAATACTGCTCTTGGTGGGCGCTTCTAGAACTACCCCTGGTGGGCGGTTCTAGAACTACTCCTGGTAGTATACATCTATTCTATATTTTTCGATTTTAACTATTGTATGTACATTGGTGTGAGTGCCTGTCTCTAGGGTGTCTTACTTAACCTTGTATTTATTATAGGTTTTTTAATTTCCTATTTATGCATAATTTGACAATTTTGTTTGGTTGTTCTTGATTGGTTCTTTGACATTCCTAGTTTGCCTATGGGGTCAATGCACCAAAATGAGTCATCTAGCGTCAATGATCTTTAACCACCTTCACTGCACATGTCAGTGTTGTGCCCTTCTCCCCCCCACCCCCCAAATCGCTGCAAAGTCCCACCTGTATACTGGAACCCAAGACCACAAGATCACATGCTGGATCTCTGGCACTCGTGATGTCATGTGCAGGGGCATTGGGAGCCTCCGAACACCACACTGACATCTGTCTGCTCTCCTCCACAACTGAGCAACATCAGAAACCCAGCTAACAGACATTGCTGTCACTGCAAACACTCATTGGATTAACTGACACGATGTCAGCAAGTTGCTGAAGATCTGGATACTGCAGCCATGAGATCTGTGACAGCATTAGGCAGATGGGACACTGCAGCTAATAGAGAGTAAGAGTGCAACAGAGATGGCCCTAAACTGTATTTAAAGGGTGTCAGGAAAACTTAGTCAGACTTTGCAGCCCTCTGGCGCCCCCTTATCCTGCAGATCAAACACGGTATTGACTGAGGATAAGCAACAGGGCGCAGCTGCTCATTTATGTCGACTATTGTGGCACGTGATGTGACAGGACGTATATATACCACCAGTTCCGTCCAGGAACGTATATATACCTCAATCCCACCACCCTCAACCACAATATCACATAAATACACCGTATGCTGCCACCACCGATCTCTTAACAGGTGGATCGGGTACCCGTTAGGTAACGTGAATTAGCGGGTGAGGAACGTGTTTGCTCAACATAGGACAAGAAGAACGAAGCTGGTAAATAATAATTTACTCCCGAAAGTTGGCAGTGTTTACAAAAGATATACAAGATATTATAAAAGAGACAATTTACATATATGCATAAAACAGTTATTAAAATAAAAGGGGTAAATAATAGCAAAACCTGCGCCACGAGGTGATGGTCTCAGATTCTGTGGCGGGGACGGCTCCCCGGAAATTAGGTGCGATTCCTCCACGCAGCGAGGAGTGCTTGCATCTGACGTCCCTGGGTTGGAATGAGCCAACATGGACATTCTGGTTTTTAGTAAGGAGGCAAAACACTAGGACACACCCATGTTGTTTACCTCACACGGGGGCTCTGTTTTGTGAACCCACCCAGCTGCACAAGACATAAAAATCCTTCATCTTCCATATCTTGGTATGGGGGAGCCCCACATCCAAGATGAATACATCATTTTTTTTTATTTTTTTTTAAGGTTGAAGGAAGACTAAGTCCATCTAGTTCAACCCATAGCCTAACATGTTGATCCAGAGGAAGGCAAAAAAAAAACCATGTGGAAAACACTAAGCTCCACATTGGGGAAAAAAATTCCTTCCCGACTCCATACGACAATCAGACTAGTTCCCTGGATCAACGCCCTATCAAGGAATCTAGTATTTATAACCTATAATATTATACTTTTCAAGAAAGGCATCCATGCCCTTCTTAAATTTAAAAAGTGAATCACTCGTTACAACATCATGCGGCAGAGAGTTCCATAGTCTCACTGCTCTTACAGTAAAGAATCCCCGTCTGTGATTATGATTAAACCTTCTTTCCTCCAGACGTAGAAGATGCCCCCTTGTCCCCGTCTCTGGTCTCAGAGTAAAAAGATCAGTAGAAAGGTCTTTGTACTGTCCCCTCATATACTTGTACATAGTAATAAGATCACCTCTAAGCCTTCTTTTTTCCACAGTAAATAACCCCAAGTGTAATAACCTGTCTTGGTATTGCAGACCCCCCAGTCCTCTAATAACCTTGGTCGCTCTTCTCTGCACCCACTCTAGTTCAGCTATGTCTTTCTTATACACCGGAGACCAGAACTGTACACAGTATTCTAAGTGTGGTCGCACTAGTAACTTGTATAGAAGTAAAATTATGTTCTCCTCATGAGCATCTATGCCTCTTTTAATGCATCCCATTATTTTATTTGCCTTTGCAGCAGCTGCCTGACACAGGCCACTAAACGTGAGCTTGTCGTCCACCAATACACCCAGGTCTTTTTCAGTTACAGTTTTGCCCAGTGTTTTACAATTAAGCATATAATTATACATTTTATTTCCTCTGCCCAAGTGCATTACCTTACATTTATCCCCATTAAAGCTCGTTTGCCATTTATCAGCCGAAGCTTCTAGTTTACATAGATCCTCCTGTAATATAAAATTGTCCTCCTCTGTATTGATTACCCTGCAGAGTTTAGTGTCATCTGCAAAAATTGAAATATTACTCTGTATGCCCCCTACAAGGTCATTAATAAATATGTTAAAAAGAAGGGGGCCCAATACTGACCCCTCTGGTACCCCACTGTTAACTGAGACCCAGTCTGAGTGTTTTCCATTAATAACCACCCTTTGTTTCCTATCACTGAGCCAATTCTTAACCCACATACATATATTTTCCCCCATCCCAATTTTTCTCATTTTATGTATCAACCTTTTGTGTGGAACCGTATCAAAAGCTTTTGAAAAGTCCATATACACAACATCCACTGCATTTCCTTGGTCCAGTCCCGAACTTGCCTCCTCAAAAACTGATCAGATTAGTTTGACAGGAACGGTCCCTCGTAAACCCATGTTGATATTGGGTCATGAGGTTATTCTTCTTCAGATACTCTATTATAGCATCTCTTAGGAAACCCTCCAGGATTTTACACACGGTAGAGGTTAAGCTTACTGGCCTATAAATTTCCAAGTTCAGTTTTTGTCCCCTTTTTGAATATTGGCACCACATTTGCTATACGCCAGTCGTGTGGTACAGACCCCGTTATTATTGAATCTTTAAAGATTAAAAATAATGGTCTATGATGTTACTTAATTCCTGCAGTACTCGCGGGTGTATCCCACCTGGGCCCGGGGATTTGTCAACTTTAGTGATTTTTAGATGCCGCCGTACTTCCTGCTGGGTTAAGCAAGTGACATTTAATGGAGAATTTTTGTTATCACTAATCATGTTTTCTGTCATGCGATTTTCTTGTGTAAATACGGTTGAAAAAAAAAATCATTTAGCATATTGGCTTTTTCCTCATCCACCATTTCACCCAGACTATTTTTAAGGGGGGCAACACTTATTTTTCAGTTGTTTACTATTTATGTAGTTAAAGAATATTTTGGGGTTATTTTTACTTTCTCTGGTAATGATTCTCTCTGCCTCAATATTTGCCGCCTTGATTTGCTTTTTACATAATTTATTTAATTTTCTATATTTATTTAATGCCTCATCACTACCTACATGCTTTAGTTCTCTAAATGCTTTCTTTTTGTCACTTATTGCGCCCCTTACAGCTCTATTTAGCCATAGTGGTTTCCTCCTATTTCTAGCATGTTTATTCCCAAAGGGTATATATTGTGCACAGGTACTATTCAGGATGTTAATAAATGTCTCCCATTTGCTTTGTGCAGCTTTATATCTCAGGATATTGTCCCAGTTTATTGCACTAAGATCATCTCTCAACCGTTGGAAATTAGCCTTCCTGAAGTTTAGTGTCCTTGTAACCCCTCTACTACACATCTTATTAAAGGTTACATGAAAATGTATTATTTTGTGATCACTATTACCTAAGTGACCCCCAACTCGTATATTTGATATGCGGTCTGGCCTATTGGTTAATATTAGGTCTAGCAGTGCCCCCCCTTCTTGTTGGGTCCTGAACCAGTTGTGAAAGGTAATTGTCTCTCATAGTTGTCAAAAACCTATTACCTTTGCTTGAACTACACGTTTCTGTCCCCCAACGTATTTCAGGGTAGTTGAAGTCTCCCATAATAATGACTTCTCCTTGAGTCGCTGCTTCATCTATTTGCTTTACGAGGATATTCTCCGCTACTTCCATTATTTTTGGAGACTTATAACAAACCCCTATCAGTAATTTATTATTTTTTCCCCCTTCCCTTATCTCCACCCACAGGGACTCTACATTTTCATTAGATTCACATATATCCTCCCGCAAGACAGGTTTTAAGGATGATTTTACATATAAACACCCCCCCCCCCCCCCTCGCTTGTTTGTACGGTCATTTCTGAACAGACTATAGCCCTGTAAATTAGCTGCCCAGTCATGGCTCTCGTCCAGCCACGTCTCAGATATTCCTACCATGTCATAATTATTTTCCAACAAAATTAATTCTAATTTCTCCATTTTGTTGGTGAGGCTTCTGGCATTAGTGTACATGCATTTTATGTATCTCTCTGTACCTCTATTCCTTCTTACTTTATTGACTGTTCTAACCCCACCCCCAATTTCTTTATTTGTGCCCAGGTCACTATCTGCACTATCTTCCCCACCTATAAAATGAATACCCTCCCCCCCCAATCCCTAGTTTTAACACTCCTCCAACCTTCTAGCCATTTTCTCCCCCAGCACAGCTGCACCCTCCCCATTAAGGTGCAGCCGGTCCCTAGCGTAGAGTCTGTAGCCAACTGAGAAGTCGGCCCAGTTCTCCAGGAACCCAAATCCCTCCTTCCTACACCAGTTCTTGAGCCACTTATTTATCTCCCTAATCTCCCATTGCCTCTCTGGCGTGGCACGTGGTACCGGTAGTATTTCAGAGAATACCACCTTGGAGGTCCTTGCTTTCAGCTTGCAGCCTAATTCCCTGAAATCATCTTTAAGGACCTTCCACCTACCTCTAACTTTGTCATTTGTGCCAATGTGCACCATGACCGCTGGGTCCTCACCAGCCCCTCCCAGTAATCTGTCAACCTGATCAGCGATGTGCAGGACTTGAGCGCCAGGTAGGCAGCACACTGTTTGATGATCCCTGTCTGTGACAGATTGCCCTATCTGTTCCCCTAATAATTGAGTCCCCCACTACCTGCACCTGCCTGGCCTGCCCTACTCTCCTATTTCCCTCTTTACTGGAGCTGACACTCCTCCGGCTTTCAGGAGACATGCCTTGCTGCAGCAGTGCTACCCCTGTACCATCACTTCCCTCATCTGCCAACTTTGCAAACTTATTGGGGTGTGCCAGATCAGGACTAGCCTCCCTTGCACTCTTCCCTCTAGCCCCCCCTTCTAACTGTCACCCATCTAATGGCCTCACTGTCCTGCAGCTCCAGACTACCACCCTCCCCCACATCTACCCCAGTGAGCTGCTGCTCAGTGAGCAGCAGACTCCTTTCCATGTTGTCAATGGATCTCAGTGTTGCCAGCTGCTCATTTAGATCCAGTATCTGGGCTTCCAAACGCACAACGTGCTCACATCTCGCGCAGCAGTAAACAACCCCGACCGGCTGTTCAAGGATTGCATACATGTGGCAAGATGTACACTGGATAGCATTGTCAATAATGGAGCTCATTTCCTAATGGGGATTGCAATAGACAGAATGTTAAGTAAAAAGAAAAGCAAAGAATTAATGAAATACAGACAGCAATTCAGTCCAAAGTCCTCCCTTCCAAACTTCCTGAATCCAAGTCACTGAAAAATAAGTCACACACTTACTTTCGTTCGCACTTACGCTCTGGTCACACTCAGCTCGTTCACACTCGCAAATTAAGAGATTTAAAGAGGTTTTGTTTGTTTTTTTTCCCCCTTTTCCAGCAATGCACCCTTCACCTCAATGCACTTCCAAAGGCAAGTTTGCAGCCACCAATATTGACAGAGATTGATATCAAATATGATATTTCTATGACGTTCAGAAGTCCAGAAACCATTTCCTAGGTTTCTGCTGGTTTCCCAGTTATGAAAGATACACCATCATAACTGGAAAAAGGCGAGCATCCCAAAAATGAGGTCCATGTGTTTGTGACAGTCATGTGCATTATTAAACTTGACATTAAAGGTTTGTACAGTTACACAATCGGGCTTTGGAGGGGAAATCCAGTGTAAACCAGTATTCTTGCCCTGGGCTGAGGTTTATGGCGGTTAGAAAAATTCCTTGTTTGGGGGAAGCAAGAGTAGAGTTCTATGGAGGTCCCTTCCAAGTGAACAGGGGGCGGAGATTTAAGACATCTCTGGCTGTCCTTTCAACATTTTTAAAACTAGGACAAAAATACATTTTGCCTGACAAAGGGAATGTCACCAGGTTTATTGCCACCTGATCTGAGCACAGCACAACGTGGGGACAAAGATCCCCAATTCCAGCGACGTGTTGCTCTCTGGGCTGACTGATGTAGTTTTGATAAGTGATCCTCCACCAGCAGGAGACTGCCACCAGAGGACTAGTAAAGCTGCTGCCATGAAGTCCAACCCTGTCCCCACAACTGATGAATAGCTCTGTACACTGTGCATTGGTAGCTTTCTGCCTATCAGTGGTGTGGGTGGGGTTATACAGAGCCCAGCATTCAGAGAATTTGTAGATCTGCAGCAGACACAGTTAGGGTATGTGCCCACGTAGCGTTTTTCAAGCGGATGTGCTGCAGAATTTCCGCAGCGTAAAGGCTTGTTTAACGCTATGTTATCCGCCCCCCATGGTCCCCAATGTGATTACGCAAGTTCAATGCCCATGCCGCAGTTTTTTCCGCAGCGTTTTTGCTGCGGGGAAAAATCCGCAGCATGTTCATTCATTTTGCGTTTCCGCAAGCGGAATTGCCTTTGCAGTGCAATTAAAAACTCAAGGCAATTCCGCATGCGTTTATCTGGGAGAGGACATGCAGAAATGAAGCAGAAAATTTCTGCTTCATTTCCACAGCATGGGAACCCAGCCTTACTCTGAACTGCACCAAGCGATCCATCACTGTAATCAGGGTCTCTGCCCCTAAATCACCCTGCTCTCAGATGGGGCAGCAAAATCCTGGTGACAAATTCACTAACCCCATCCAGCTTCAGATGCAAGTATTAGAATTGATTCTGATGTTCAAAATTAAATGTAATGGCCAGTGGCTAATGGCAGGCAATAGGTACAGCAAAGTGTGGAAAAGTTACCTGCAGGATTGTAGGGAACAAACTTCTCAGTGTCGGGGTACTGCTGCTCGTCTGTCTTATCAGAAGTGCCAGAAACCTAGTGGGGAACAGGAACCAGGTCACAAGCTTCATTTATCCAGGGTTTACCATTAGGTTCTCCATATAGGATCTGAAAAGTAGTGTTGAGCCACCCCTGTAGTGTTCGAGTTCGGTTCGTCGAACACCCGTATGTTCGCCGAACACCTTCGAACACTGTTAAAACCAATGGCAGGCAAACAAAAACACATAGAAAACACCTTCAAAAGGTGTCCAAAAGCTGACAAACTGCTCAGAAGACACAACTAACACATGGAAAAGTGACAAATACATATAGTCATGCGAAAAGAAAAGAGGTGGAGGAGTAAAAGGAGGGGGAGACACAGAAATAGGCATGTCATGCCCTTCTAATGCCCAAAAAATGCGAAGCTAACACAGCCAGTCCGTTCCTGCCCGTGCGACCTCCGTGTCACCGGGTTTGTGCCAGAGCTGCAGTGGACCCTGACGGCCAGCCCCCCTCTCCCAATACTGGTGCCTGTCCGCTGGTGGGTCGAGCGAGCCCCCCTGCGGTGGAGGCAGGTCTAAGCTTTTTTAATTTAAATTGTCTCTGTAATTTGAATGAGTACACTTTAAATCCTTTTACAAGGATCTATTGGAGGGCAAGTCTGATGCCAGCAGCCGCGGGAATTCCAGCTCTAGTAGCGTCCACTAAAGCTGCGGCAGTTAAAAAGCTTTTATAAGATCGAGCTCGGCGGTCCACCGCAAGGCGTCCTACCGCCAGTCCCAGGCCCTGTGCCTTGGGGTGCCTCCCCGATGCTCTTCACTGAGTGTCCCGGGGGCCCGAGGCATTTCCTTTGAAAAAATTAAGTGTCCAAACTACAGGTGGTGCAGCTTGATTAACAGTTGGGACAATCTGCTGACTAGCAGACACTGCTACTAGGTCCAAAGTATTTCCTGGGCTAGATGCAGTTAAAAATTTGTAATTAGATACTCTCGTTGGATGCTGAGAAAGCATTCCATAGAGTCTCCTGGCACGCCATATATTATTCTCTTAAAAAGCTTGGGGTAGGGGTCTAGGGGACCCTTTTATAGGCAAAATCACGGCCCTGTATAGCAATACGTCACCTAGGCTGAAGATGAATGGAACATTTTCATCACCTTTCATAATCACCAATGGGACAAGGCAGGGATGTCCTCTGTCCCCTCTCTTATACATCCTAGTGATGGAGCACCTGCTCTCATCAATTCGCCATAACCCCAATATTAGGTGGATTGAGGTGGCAGGCACAAAGTACAAGTGCTCTGCATTTGCTGATGATGTCCTAGTATATATCACTCAATCACATATATCCATCCCTGCTGTTATGGCTGAAATAGATCACTTTGTTACATAGTCAAATTTTAAAATTAATGCAGCGAAGTCTGAGGCCCTCGATGACTCCCTCCCCAAATCCATACAGGATTCCATCCAGTCCAACTTTCCCTTTGCCTGGCCCTCACAGGGTATCAAATACTTTGGAATTCGTATTCATAGAGACCTCTCCCGTCTAACCATCCAAAACCTGACAAATTCAATGGACGAGAGAGTTCAGAAGCTCCTTTCGAACAAGGGGTCCTATGTGCAAATGTAGCATCACCTAGAATAAAGTTTTGAGTTGAAAACTGTTTGATTTCAGTTTGTAATAACCTGCTAATGCTTATAATTTCAAAAATGACCATTTTTTGTTCTTTATTAAAATGAAAAGGTTGATCGAAGAGTGTGGGGGATCTAAGAGTGTGGCAACCCAGTAGTCAGGATTATTTTGAATTCTGACAATCTAAGGGTCATGTTGCAGGTAGTGCAGCAAGAAGGCACTCCTGTGTCTTGCGCATCTAGGAGCCCCAATATTATTTTCCGGGCTAGATGCAGCAAAAAATTATTATTAATTTGAAAGCTGGTGGAGCTTAGTATAGATGGCCTAATAGAATCAGTACTGCAAACTGCTACAAGGCCCAAATTATTTTCCAGCCAAGATACAGATAAACATGATTAGTAATTTGAAAGCTTAAAACGGTTGGTGAGGTGATTTTAACAAATCCTCAAGCTTTACTCTCCCCAGGATGACACAGGGGTAGAAAAGTCGTTCCGGATCCATGATTTGTTCATCTTTATGAACGCGAGTCGGTCTACATTATCAGTGGAGAGCCCCGTGCGCTTATCTGTCAGCACACCACCAGCAGCGCTGAGCACACATTCAGATAGAACGCTGGCTGCGGGGCATGACAAGATCTCCAAGGCGTAAGTGGTGAGCTCCGGCCATTTATTCAGATTGAAAGCCCAAAAAGAGCAGGGGTCCAGTGACACAGTCATGGCTTCAATGTTTACTTAGAGATACTCCTGTACCATCGTCTCTAGGCGTTGACTATGTCAGACTTCTTGTCTCCTGTGGCCTTGCAAAGGATGGGCTAAAAAAGTGGTGAAATGATTCCGCAAAATTGATGTTACCAGCAGATACTGTGTCTGTTACGTTTTGAGTGCTGAACACTCGACGGTCCCACGGTTGGCAAGTTGGAACTGAGATTCACTACGTGCACCACTAGTGTTTTGTAGAAAAGCACATGTAAGATTCTGAAACAGTCTCTGCTGATACTCCTGCATGCGTGCATCTCTTTCTATGGCAGGAATAATTTCTGCAAATTTACTTTTGAACCGGGGATCTAAGAGTGTGGCAACCCAGTAGTCAGGATTATTTCTAATTCTCACAATTCGAGGGTCATGTTGCAGGTAGTGCAGCAAGAAGGCACTGATGTGTCTTGCGCATCCAGGAGCACCAAGTCCCTGTTGTGTTGGTGGCGAGGTAACAATAATGCTTCCTTCCTCTGCCCTCTCTCCCCAACCTCGCACAACAGAAATGTGATCAAGGTCTCCCTCATCTGATGAGTCTTCCATCAGTTCGTCCTCCACTTCTTCCTGGGCTCCTGCACCTTCCTCACTAGTTTGGCTGCTACCATGCACCCTGGTAAAACCATCTCCCTCACCCTCACATGCCTGCCGCCTTGGTGCTGCCGACCGTCTGGACCTTGCAGATGTTAGCCCTTCCGCATACAACTCCTCCTCCTCTACTTTCTCCACCTCCTCTTGTGCCACCACCTGACTCCGAATTCTGTTTAACATGTGCTCCAGCATGTAAATCACCGGAATAGTCATGCTGATAATGGCATCGTCAGCACTAAACATCTTCGTCGCCATTTCAAAACTGTGCAGAAGGGTGCATAGGTCCCTGATCTGAGACCACTCCTCCAGCGTGATTTGCCCCACCTCTGGATCTCGTTGGCCCAGGCTATACATCAGAACGTATTGCACCAGGGCTTGTCGGTGCTGCCACAGTCGCTGCAACATGTGCAGAGTTGAATTCCACCGGGTAGGCACATCGCATTTTAGCCGGTGAAGTGGCAGGCCCAACGGCTTCTGTAGAGATGTAAGTCGCTGAGCTGCGGGATGCGAATGGCGGAAGTGAGCACACAGCGACCGTGCCCTCTGCAGAAGGCCATCTAGTCCGGGATAGTGGGCTAAAAATTGCTGGACAACCAGGTTCAACACGTGAGCCATACAAGGCACGTGTGTGACATTGCCCCGGCGAAGGGCCGCACCCAGGTTTGCAGAATTGGCGCACACGGCCTTCCCTGGTTTCAGGTCCAGTGGAGACAACCATTCATGAAACTGGTTCTCCAGAGCTGACCACAACTCCTCAGCTGTGTGACATTTTAAAGTAAAAACCGCCTGATGACGTTGAGCCCTGCTGCCAGCATAGTAAGGAGGTGTGCAGGATCCCTTCTGCGCAGTTAGAAAGCTTGTGGCATGACCAGACAGGCTTTGGGTGCAGGTGGAGGACGGAGAGGAGGTTGAGGAGGCAGAAGCAGTGGAGGAACTTCGAGATAAAGAGGATTGACGCACAACTCGTGGGGACGGCAAGACTTGGACAGCAGCCCCTTGTTCTGCTGTCACCATAGTTACCCAGTGCTCAGTCAGCGACATGTAACGCCCCTGTCCATGCCTACTCGTCCAAGTGTCTGTGGTGAAATGCACCCTGTCACACACAGAGTTTCTCAAAGAAGCGGTGATGTTGTATGCGACATGCTGGTGGAGGAGCGCAGGCCCACCTTTCTTTGAGAAGTAGTGCCGACTGGGCATCGGGTACTGGGGCACTGCGACGGACATAAGGTCTCGAAAATCCTCTGTGTCCACCAGGCGGAAAGGCAGCATTTCTGTAGCCAAAAGCTTACAGATGGTGAAATTCAACCTCTTAGCTTTCTCATGGCTAGGAGGAAATGGTCTTTTACTTGTCCACATCTGAGGGCCCGAGGGCTGGTTGTTGTGCTTAGACGGGTTGAGAAGGGTGTCCCCGGCAAACTGCCGGTCTGTGATGAAGATGCAGGTGGACATGTTAGGTTGCCTTGATCCAGAGGTGGTGCTATCGATGTCGGACAGCGCTGAACACCAGCTGGTGTTTCCACCTCCAAAGAAAATGATGACCTGCCAATCACGCTGGCTGTTGCGGGTAAAGAGGTGGCAGGTCTGCGTCCCAAAACAGGTGTGACTGCTGTCCCCCCAGTCACAGAGGATGAAGAGGCCACGGATGCACAAGATGTGGCAGACGGTGGTTGGCCCGGCCGGCTAGGCCGCATTTTAGCACAGTGAGCTTCCCACTGCAACTTATGCTTCATATCCATGTGCCGGTTCATGCATGAAGTACTCAAACTATGTATTTTCTGGCCTCTACTTAGCTTTTGCTGACAAATGTTACAGATAACACAAGTTGGGTCATCCTTATCGATCTGAAAAAATGCCCAGGCTATGCAAGGCTTAGCACCCATGCGACCTGAAGAGCCACCACGACTTGTGGTCAGAGGCAGAGTTGTGTTTGAGGATGCAGTTGTTGACGTGCTTCCAGTACTATGTCTCTGTCCAGGAAGGCGCAACCTGACGTCGTCACTAGCATCCTCCTCCACCTCCTCTGCTGACCTCATCTCTTGGCTGACTGTGGGTTGACAGTAAGTGGGATCTCCAACCTCATCATCATCACCCTGAGTGTTATCACACCCGTCGTCCTCAGAGCCAACCTCTTCCTGCCCTGACAAAAAACTAAAGTTGTCGCTCCAATCAGGTATTTGAGTCTCATCATAGTCTTCCTCATTGTCTCCACCAACAGGAGTTACAGTTTGGGAACGAGGGTCTACATTATGGTCAGAACCTTCTGTGTCTTGTCCTGGATCCGACTCAAAGATTCTGGGCATCAGTGCAGATCATTTCCTCGTCTGGATTTACAGAAGCTCTGGAGCCGACCTCTGATTCCTAGGCTATAGTATGAGTAAACAGCTCTGCAGACTCAACCATCTGTTCTACCCCATACTCAGACGGGCAGCTGGAGACTTGGGAGCTGTGAGGAAGCAAGTGCGATTGGGGTGACACCTCTGAGGACTGGAGTATTTGTGATGTTGAAGTTGAGGTGGAGGAGAGCCCACTTGAAGGAGCACTTGATATCCGTTGAAGCACCTGCTGTTTTTGTGCCTCATCTGGAATTTGTAGCGATTGGCATGGCCGTAAGAAAGGGATCTTATCACATTGTCCGCTAAAAGAAGTAGACATCTTAGTTTGGCTGGAAGATGGTCTTTCTTATGCAGATGTTACTGTTGCTTTTACACCTACCCCACGGGCACAACCTTTTTTTCCCTTCCCAACATGCCTATTCCCCTTTCCACCAGCAGCAGGCCTTTTTCCACTCATTTTGGTGGTTAACTAATTGACAACTCTGGAGTTGTTTGCACAAAAACAATGAATGGGAACCAAGCAGAGCTGAGTGGCCAAACTGTGGTATTAGCCCAAAAGTATTGGCTGGGCTAGATGCAGATAAAAATTATTTTGAATTTCCAACCTGGTGTAGGCAAGTATAGATGGACTAATAGAATGATGCTATGCCCAAAAGGTTTTCCTTCACTAGGTGCAGTAAAAAAAAATTGTATTCTATACACAGGTGGTGTAGCTTGCAACACAGAGGCTACTCCACTGACTAACACACTGCAAGAGGCCAAAAAGGATTTGCTTTGCTAGATTTAGCCAAATGCTGTGAAAAAAACTTGCACAGCACTGGCACAGACCTGCCTGGCAAAAAGTGATAGGAACTGATATAATCTAGCCCTCAAAAGGACTGCAATCACAACTATTCCCTACTCCCAAGCTATCTGTAGATTTGTACGAAAATTGGCTTGAAATTAACACTGAAAGTATAGCGCACACAGCAACAGCGGTGCAGTCTAACACGCAGCTGCAGCAGTGAAAAAATGGTGGTGACGGGGAAAATGGCTGGGTCTTATAGGGCAAGGACATGTGACATACACTGCCAATGACACATGCCCTTGCTTGTGTGAAAAAAAGCAGTTCGCTCCGTGTGTGCGCTGCTGATAGGCTGACAGATTGCACCTCCCCACTGCAAATGCGGGAAAGAGAAAAAAAAATGGAGATCTTCATTATTTATTCAGAGATCCATCCCCTGTCCCTCCCCCCGCTGTACACTCAAACTCCGTATTAACATTAATTTTCAGCATTACTGAGAAAAAATCCAATTATGATTTTGGTGCACGAACAGCTATCGAACATAACCTCGAACAGCAGAATTATTTTCAAATTGTTCGTGTTCGCCGAACGGCTCGAACACCGCCCAAAACAGCTCGAAGTTGAGATTGGCGAACAGTTCGAGTCGAACACCGCTCATCTCTACTGAAAAGGAGTCAGCCAAGTCCTTGTGGCATAGCTGTGGCCTGGCCATACACTGTTTGGCTAGCAGCCATCTCTCCCAACATACAGATGAGTTCTCATGTGTTCTGTGGGGAGGAGGGTAATCTGCTGCCTCTAAGCAATTTGTGCCTAGAGAACAAGGAGCAGGTATTTGAACTGAACATTTGTTAGATCAGCTAGATTAGCCAGATATTAGCCCACTTTAATCAAACAGAAAACAATGGGACTTGTAATTGTGGTGCCCCTGATGGTTCAGTCACCACAGAGATAGTGCACCTCACCCAGAGGTGGTGTGGTGTCTCCTTCTCTCAGGTGAGGAGGTCGTGCTGCCCAGAACCCCAACACCCGCATTCAACACTACACTGCTCCAGGCCGGCTGGAGGGGCAACATGCATGAGCGCAACTGCTGAGCCCTGTCCCAGGCTGGAGTAGGGGGAACCCAGAGGTAGGGGGAACCAGTAGTGGATGTGGGTGGAGGAAATAGTTTAAGGGAGCACTATAGTAGTAGGTATATAAAGGGAAGCCATTTTAGGGTGGCAGGAGAGTTCGGTAGAGGAGTCAGTGGAGAACAGTCAGGGATCAGTGTCTCTTTAGGAGCTCTGCTCCACAAGCAGGGCCCAGTGCTAGAGGCCCAGGAGGGGAGCAGAGGAGTAGGCTCCGATCTAAGGAAGGGATCCTAAGGGGTACGGCGAGTGCAGGATGGCACCCGTATGCCCCGCATCTGTCAGAAGACCGGGATCGTAAGCAGCAGGAAGGGGACTGGCCCCTGGTCCAGCCATGTAACTCCAGGTCTTGGCTGGGAAAACCGGAGGCTTCTGGCTTATATAGTCAGTTGCCGAAGCCTCATTCTAATCCCCGTGAGGGACAAGCAGGTCCGGGAACTCCAACGTACAGGAGGGGCTTCAGAGCACCCAAATGGGATTGAGAGTGAGAAGCACAGGGCAGGAGGGAGAAAGACCCAGCGTGAAGACTGTCTAGCTAGGAACACAGAAAGTGGAGTTCTGTCAGGTGCTCCTAATCTACCTGAGGAAGTGCTGAACCCCTGCCTGGTGAACGCAGTGCGATGTGGGAGGCCGACAACTGTACAGTGCACCAATGGAACTGTCATAAGAACTGTGAGTAAAGACTCGGATGACTGCACCGCACTGCCTCCGTCCATTCTTTATCTGCGCCATCTTTCCCTCCCTGCACTACAACGCCTAGCGCAACTTTCACCGCCTTACACCGCCCTGGAGCAAGCTCTATCTGTGGAGAGCCACACCATCCCTGCTGCCGTAACACCAGCTCCAGAGGACTGCTCCGCAGCGGCAGCTCCCTTTGGCTGCATTCCACAGGTGGCGTCACAAACCCTTTCCCCAGATCCTCCAATATCTTCCCCTTTTTACTGACCGCCCTGGGTCACGGACCGGGCCAGCCACGGTGATATCCCCTATACCGGCATCCATAGGCCCAGCTGCCAGGGGGCACGTCAGCTCTGGAGTCACGAACAGGATACGTGACCAACCCGTTATCGGTGGGTGAAGTGTGCCTAAAGAACGGTGTAATGATACTGAATGTGGTGCCCGCCCCAGAAGAACAGGCGCCATTATGTGCGTGATCAAAGACAACAGTATGGAACCTCCCATCGTGGGCCGGGTCCCAGAATGGCGCCAAAAGCATACCCTGCCCTTGCAACTGTGACTGTCCACATAGATGTGTCCGTCAAGGCAGGGAGACCGTCACAAGGAGTGACCGACAGCAGATTGCCATGGGACCGCCCCCGAAAGAGGAGGAGGAGTAGAGAAGGAATGGAGACAGAGTGTGGTCTTAACCAGTCTAGACGGACCGCACCCGGCAGCCAGCATGGACGGAAGCCAGGATCAAGCCTCCGCCTCTGGCCTGCTGCCGTGGCAAGCGACCCCCCTCACCCTGGAGGGAGAAGCCAGTAAGTTATCCCCGGAGGATGCGGAGTTCCTCCAGAGTGAGATTCTGGAGCTGAGCCAACAAGTGGAACGGGCCCAGCAAGCAGCGGTTACCAAGTGGAGGAGCGAGCTGTTGGAGAAGTTTGCAGCACGGCGTAGAGCAGCACAGGATGCCAGCAGCGGCACCCCAGCAGAGCCCGCTGAATACCAGGAAGCCGTGTGCAGCACATGAGCAGGTGGGAAGAAATCCCCTGTCCCGGGCGCTGCAAGCGCCGACCTGCTCCTGGGCCTCCTACACCAACACTCTCCGTACCCCGCCATGCCCTCCCTGGAGCAGCTGCTCAGCCCGGAACCTCCACCCCCGGGCACTGACTGAGGACCTTCCACTTGTTGCCCTCCCGGAACCTCCACTCCCGGGCACTGAAGTCAGGAACCTTCTGCTGGCTTCCCTCGCGGAGCCTCCACCTCCGGCACCTGAGTGGGTGTACGGCGCGCCGGGCTTCGATTGGTCCGCCCGGTTTGAGGACCAGTAGCCGTGTGCGCTAGTGTTGATCGAGCACTAAAATGCTCGGGTGCTCAAATCTCGGGCCGAGCTCGCCGTGATACTCGGGTGCTCGACCCGAGCAACGAGCCCAATGTTAGTCTATGGGAGACCTGAGCATTTTTGGCGCGGCACTGACGGCAGTCTTTTAAAAGCCTAACAAGTGCCCAAAACGATAGTGACAGTGCTCAAATGACATGGGGACAGCATGGGGATCGCCCCAGGAAGCATTTCTGATGCCCAGGTCACTGCTGTCAACAACGTGGTCAGAGGTATTAAGCCACTTTTAAGGGCTCACAATAAAACATTCAAAAATGAAACTGAAACTGCTTTCCTGTGAAATATGTTAAGGAACTTCCTTTCCAGGGTAAAGACTTGTGTATAAGGTAAAATAAATAACCCCCCCCACAAAAAAAATACTCCTCCACACCTTGGGCTATGTTAACAAGAAGCATTTTTTATGCGTTTTTGCACTTTTGTATTGCTTTCAACCGTGACAAATGCATTCACCGGGAAATGTCATTTTAACATTTTACAACCTTATCTGACCATGTGCTGTGTGACACATGCATACAGTGCTGAAAATACATGGGAACAGCATGGGGAATACCCCTGGAAGCATCTCTGCCACCCAGGTCACTGCCTAAAAGTGTGCCCATCAGAAGTGATCCTTGCCGCGTCAGAAGATGCAGACTTGCAACTATCCCCGTGCAAGTTCTTGTCCCAGAGCACTGTTCAATTGTACCTTCCCCATTCCTTGCAATGCAAGCGCAAGTATGCAGCCTGCCACCCATCCACCCCCAGGCTACAATACCATACTGCTTGCTTGCTTTCACTTGAAATTGGGCCTTTTAGGCATATGGAGGCGAAATCTGGCCACCACGTCATGGCTGCGTTGGCAGCCTGGAATCCATACTCAGTCCCCAGCCGCCAGGCAGCCGGGCGTCCACACTCGGTCCCCAGCTGCCAGGGTGCGGCCGGGTGTCCACACTGGGTCCCCAGCCGCCCCGCGGCCGGGTGTCCACACACGGTCCCCAGCCGCCTGGGGGCAGCCGGGTGTCCATAAACGGTCCCCAGCCGCCCCTATTTCTCCTGTCAACTTCCCCCCACACACTTTTCTTAGCCCAGCCTGCTTTAGGGCAGCATTGGACGAGACCACCAGAGAACCAGACTCCTCTGGTGGGCCCTGGCTTCTCCATCAGGGGAGTTGAGAGTGCCAAGGTGAGGAGCATGATGATGATGATAGAAGTTAGCATCTGCTTTGTTTTCTTGGAATGCAAGCATAAGTGTGCAGCCTGCCACCCACCCACCCCCAGGCTGCAATGCCATACTGCTAGCTTGCACTTGAAATGGGGTCTTTTAGTTTGGAGGAGGCCGAAGCTGGCCACTACCTCATGGATGCTTCGGCAGCGAGGTATTCATACTCAGTCCCCAGCCGCCCCTATTTGTCCCTGTGTGCCTTATACATAAGATTAAGCGCGTATACCAAAACATTACCTGTGCCCTCCCCAGTGCATTTAGTGGGAAGGACAGCCTATTCCGCTGTAGTGTGTGCATGCCAAACCCCTGTTCATGGTACATGCGAAGATGCCTCCCACCCTGCACCTGTCGTTGCAGACTTGCAACTATACCCGTTCAAGTCCTTGTCCCAGGGCAGTGTTCAATTGTACCTATCCCATTCCTTGCAATGCAAGCGCAAGTATGCAGCCTGCCACCCACCCACCCCCAGGCTGCAATACCATACTGCTTGCTTGCATAAACGGTCCCCAGCCGCCCCTATTTCTCCTGTCAACTTCCCCCCACACACTTTTCTTAGCCCGGCCTGCTTTAGGGCAGCATTGGACAAGACAACCAGAGAACCAGACTCCTCTGGTGGGCCCTGGCTTCTCTATCAGGGGAGTTGAGAGTGCCAAGGTGAGGACCATGATGATGATGATGATACAAGTTAGCATCTGCTTTGTTTTCTTGGAATGCAAGCGCATGTATGTAGTAGCGGCTAGGCCTGAGGTGGTCAGCATTTTGGCGCATATCCTACCTCCTCCGAGGATTTCTGGATGTTTTCCTGCTACTATCACAGTTCTATAACTCCCATTAAAAGCTTCAGATTATAAATGATGGATGAGGTAGTGGCAAAGGAGAAGGAGCAGGAGGAACAGGGACCATTCACATCAATATCAGGCCAGTCAACCACATATGTCTTGTAGGATATGTTTCTGTAACAAAAAGGAGCAGTTCGGCTACACAGTTATAGGGCATACAGTGAGTGCAATGCCTACCAAAAATTTTGAGGCACTCCAATGCCCCTTGGAAATGACATGGAGGTCAGAGGTCCTTAACTAAACCGTTTTTTCCATTTATACCAACTGGGTCTCCTGTACACTGTTAGCCTAAGCAGTGAATGTAAGGCTTTCCAAAAATTATGAGGAACTTGCAATGCCCCTTACAAGAGCCATGCAGTACAGCATATTACAAACATAAGTCCCATTATTGGGGAGTGGGTCTCCCATATTATTTGCTTATGCCTTCCAAGCAAAAGCTTCAAAAAATTAGGAGGAAATGCAGTGCCCGTTCGAAGACTCATGGAGGTCCCAGTAGCTTAACAAGACGCTTTTAATGCCCGTCAGAAGAGACGTGGAGGTTAGAGTGGTATAACAAGATGCTTTTAATGCCCCTTACAAGAGCCAGACAGTACAGCATCTTAAAAATATTATTCCTATTATTGGGGAGTGGGTCTCCCACAGTCTTTGCTTATGCCTTCCAAGCAAAAGCTGACAAAAATAAGGACGGAGGAACTTGCAATAATGGAAACACAGACCACGGTCACCCTGGTGGTATAGTGGTGGTGGAGGCTGAGGATAAGGAGAAGAACATAAAACAGCCGAAATGAGGAAGCGTATACCCATGTGTGGGTGTGAAGTGGTGCATGGGAATACACCTCCCGAAATAACACCGTGGATTTGACTTTATGTTACTCTGCTGTCATTTGGTGGTGATGAGAAGTCTGGCCCAATCTAGCCCTTGTTCATTTTGATAAGGGTCAGCTTGTCAGTTGACAGGAGAGTGCTTATCAGTTATAATTCCCCCAGCGGCACTAAAAACAAAGCTCCAATAACATGCTAGCGGCAGGGCAGGCCAGGACCTCCAAGGCGTACAGAGCGAGTTCATTCCAAGTGTCCAGCTTGGATACCCAATAATTAAAAGGCATGGAGGACGCTGGTACAGTCGGCAAGGTACTCCCTCACCATCTTTTGAAACTTTCCACTCCTTGTGAGAGTACCCCGCGCCTCAGGGTCTGAGAAAACTGTCTCAGAACGTTGACAGTGTTCCCCTGCCTCTACTAGATTGGAGTTGCCTCTCTCTCGCTTGTACGCTTTGGTTGGTCAACGAACTGTGACCTCTGCCACTAGCGTGTTCAGATAGGAATTTTTTTTAACAGTTCTGCAGCAAGGGCCTTCTGGTACAGGCCCATTTTTGTAGACCTCTCCACCTCAGGAATAAGACCGTGAAAGTTCTCCTTGTAGCGGGGGTCTACAAGTGTCACCAACCAGTAATGACTGTCACCCAACATTTTGACAATGCGAGGGTCACAGTTAAGGCAGCGCAACATAAAGTCAGCCATGCGTGCTAGACTGGTAACGGGCAAGATTTCCTTGTCCTCACCAAGATGACGACTGACCATGCTCTCCTCCTCCCCCCTGTCCTCCGGCCACCCACGCTGAACCGACAGTATGACACTTGTACAGGTACTACCATCTACAGCGCTTGATAACAGCTCCTGTTCCTCCTCCTCCTCCTCCTCTCCCTCTGTCCCCCAGTGCACGTTGGGATGAGATGAGGCTGGGCTGTGTGTAATCGCCCACTACGGCTTCTTGATCCATTTCATCATACTCTGGCTGCAATGCCTCCTCTTTAATTCTCTGCAGAGAGCGTTGCAAAAGACAGACAAGTGGGATGCTGACACTAACGATGGCGTCATCGCCACTCACCATCTTGGTGGCCTCCTCAAAGTTTGTCAGGATGGTACATATGTCAGACATCCAGGTCCACTCCTGAGGTCTTATGTGTGGAGTCTGACCTGAACATAGACGGCCTTGTTGCATCTGGTACACCACAACTGCTCTCTTCTGCTCACAAATCCTTTGCAACATGTGGAGGGTAGAGTTCCAACGTGTGGGGACATCACACACCAGTCAGTGTGCCGGAAGCTGCAAACGCTGCTGCAACACAGCAAGGGCAGCGGAAGCTGTAGCAGACTTGCGAAAATGAGCTGACAGGCTGCGTACTTTCACGAGCAGATCTGGCAACTCGGGGTATGATTTAAGAAACCGCTGAACCACGAGGTTAAGCACATGAGCCAGGCATGGTACGTGTGTGATCTCGCCTCAGAGCCGCCACCAGGTTAAGGCCATTGTCACACACGACCATGCCGGGATGTAGGTTCAGCAGTCTCAGCCACAGATCTGCCTGCTCTTTCACAGATGTCCACAACTCACAAGCAGTGTGAGGTTTATCACCTAAGCTTATGAGTTTCAGCACAGCCTGTTGCCGCTTGGCGGAAGCAGTACTGCAGTGCTTCCAGCTTGTAACTGATGTGGTGATATCTGAGATGGAGGCTGAGGAGGAGGCTGAGGAGGATGCGCAGGACCTATACACTGTGGGGGCAACTATGACTGACATAGGGCCCGCAATCCTCGGTGTGAGGAGGACCTGTTCCGTCCCAAGGTCCGACTGGGTCCCGGCTTCCACTATGTTTACCCAGTGTGCCGTCAGAGAGATGTACCGTCCCTGGCCACAAGCACTTGTCCACGTGTCCGTTGTCAGGTGGACTCTCCCAGTAACTGCGTTGTTGAGGGCACGGCAGATGCTTTGGGACACGTGCTTGTGTAGTGCAGGGATGGCACACCGGGCAAAATAGTGTCGGCTGGGGACAGAGTACCGAGGGACGGCCACCGCCATAAGATTGCGGAAGGATTCCGTCTCCACCAGCCTAAAAGGCAGCATTTCCAACGCAAGCAGTCGTGAAATGTGCGAATTTAGGACTGTGGCCTGTGAGGAGTTACCTGCGAATTTCCGCTTTCGTTCAAAAGGTCTGGGATATGGACAACTGAACGCTGCGGTGGGACGTGGACGTGGATGCTGTTTCTTGAGAAACTGCCATAACAAGTGAAGACTGAGAGGAGAGGGCATCTTTACATGCAGTATGGACAGGGGATTGCCTTGCACACACAACAGGGGGTTCTATTGCACGCACAACAGTGGAAGAAGCAGTGGTGACACCCGCCGACACTGGTCGTGGACCCTGGGTTTCGCCCCACAAAGTCGGGTGCTTTGCTGCCATGTGCCTGATCATGCTGGTGGTGGTCAGGCTGGTAGTTTTGTCTCCCCTGCTGATGCTCGCATGGCAGGTGGAACATATGGCCTTTTTGGGGTTATCAGCAGAGCCTTTAAAAAAATTCCAGACTCTGGAAGACCTAAAGCTTGTACTGGCAACGTCCCTCGTGTTGGTGTTACGGGGAACGGTTGCCCGCCTTCTGTCTGCGGCCACCACACTGCTTCTTCCTGCCTGTTGGGGTACTCTGCCTCCCAACCCCTGTGTGCTGCTGACCTCGCTCTGCATGTCCTCCTGCCACGTTGGGTCAGTTACTAGATCATCCACCACCTCCTCCTCTTCCACTTGCACACCACGATGCTCCTCCTCACTTCCTGGCAATTGTGTCTCGCCATCGTCCACCTCTTGTGACAAATTGCCAGCGTCGACTTCCTCTGGCCGTGGCTGTTCAAATATTTGGGCATCGCTACATGGGATCTCCTCTTCCACCACTTCAAGCGTATCAGGCGAGGGGCACAAATATGGAAATGGACCAGTGAACAGCTCTTCAGAGTGTCCAAGTGTGGGATCAATTGCTGTCTGACGACACTCAGCATGGTGGGAGGAAGGAGCATCAGGGTGAGGAGGAGTATGCGGTCGAGACTCACGGCTACTAAGAGCTGACCGTGTGGAAGACAGAGCGGAGGTGGTGGTGCCCATGTAACTGGAAGTATTATCTGCTATCCAATTAATAACCTGTGCACACTGATCAGTTCTCAATACTGGTGTTGTTCTGTGCTTCCCTAATAATTCGGTCAAGAAGTGGGAGCGAGAAGATGTGGCGTTGGTTGTGGCACGTTTTCACCTTGGCCACGGCCCCGTCCTCTGCACGAACCATCACCAGAACGTCCAGTTCCACGTCCCTTGCCACACACCTTGCCCATTGTAAAGGAAGTAAAATAGCTTACACTCACACTATCAATGGACAAAGGGTAATAAAAAGTAGATTAGAACCGTGGAAGAGGAAAACCACAGTTCTATTTCTCTGGCCTACACCCGACTCTTTTAAACAATCTGAACAATCAGGGAGGAACTATTACTGTTTTTCTTTACGTAAAAAATACCAAAACCTGAATAATAGAGATTTTTTACCGTGGGATGGCAAAACCACAGTTATTGTTTACTGGGGTATACCAGACTTTTTAAAATAGATATAATTGCGGCTGAACAGTGAGCGACACACTCAAACCATGTTTTTTTTTTAGATACAAATGGGCCAAAGTGGATAATACAGAGGTTTGAACCGTGGAAGTGCAAAACACTTCTGTTTCTCTAGCCTACACCTGACTATTTTCAACAGATATATTTGTGTCTGAAAAATCAGACACGCTTTTTTTTTTGGGGGGGGGGGGAACAAAAGGTTAATAAGATGGGTATTTGTACAGTGTGAAGGAGGGAAAAAAAAAAAAAAAGGATTTTTCCTGTCCCCTGAGACCTGGAGCTAAGTCCAGCAATTTCAGCAACAGGAGCACACAGGACTGTAATGCAGCGTTTGCTGGTATAACCACTGTGTCTCCTATACAGCCTGCCTGCCTGGTATCTGGGATGGATATTAGTCCTGAGAAGGACTGTTTGTTTGATCTGGCAGCCTTTACAGACCCTACACTAACTATTTCGCAGTTTATAGCTCTCCCTAAATCAGCAGCGCTGTCTCTACACTGTCTGATCCGGAGCGACTGTGTCCAAGATGGCGGCGCCCGGTTTTAAATACTCGAGGTGACGCTGTGCGGCCAACCAATCACTGTAATGCCCACAAACAACATGGCTGCGGCATTACAGTGACTGGCTGGCAATCCCTGCATGTTCATTGGCTCTGTAAAGAGCGCCAAACATACAGGGCGGAGACCCGAGCTCCCGCCCGAGTAACCCGGAAATGCTCGGTGCTCGCCGAACATCCCGAGTAGTGAGATGCTCGGGCGAGTACTGAGCAGTGTCGAGCATGCTCGCTCAACACTAAAAATGACCTCTTGAACAAATTGAAGTTTAATAACAATAGGACAAATTTCATCAGAATTTCTTCCTTTGTTTTTATATTATAAAATACTCATCTGAAGACTTAATAATACAGATACATCGATACAATCAGAATAAAAGTCATCCCAATGTCTATTATTATGGACATATTGATACGATCAAATGAAATGAACTTTGAGGAAATAGACGTCCGCAAGCGTTTGCTGGTGTGGAAGCAGTGACATAGCCAGATGGCATTTGTCACGATGAAAGGAAGTTCTGCATCGATCTAAGTGTAGGTGGGACGAGGTAGCACATGAAACAGGCAGATCTGTCTGGAAACCAAACAAATGACAAACTACGAACAAACACTATTAACAACTCATATCGCAACAAACTCGTAGAGACGACATTATAAGATGCAATGCAATATACCAGTCTCCTTCCCTAGATATAAAAGACATATTAATACTGTGAGATCGCAGTGCAGCCAAGACATCTCTGTGAGAAAAAGATCCTACTGGAAGAATGAGACGAGTCCCTGCATGATTATATGATCGCAACATAATACGCCTGCAACGCACCCGAGTCACTCGATTGGATGACAGAAGGGGGAGCGCACAAGAGGGGGCACCAACTTTCCTATAAAGTCACGCTGGTTTAGCCGCCAGACGCTGCCGGCAACCCTGCCGATAAGTTTATTACAAAACCATCGTACTATCAAACCTAAAAAAGATCATAGACTGAGCCCCTGATGACCATGAGAGTCTCATATAAGAATGATGAAACGCGTAGGGCTGAGCATTTCTATAGAAAGTACTACAAGAGATGATTAGCCAGGCTACCTCAATATAAAGCTCCTAGATCAGGAGAAACAAGCACCGCACCTGGATATGACGGCAGCACTATAAAGCCGTTCTGAAGAGAATAGCACAGGACATGGTAAAATGAATATTATTAATGCCATTATCAGACTGCAGACTCACAATGAGGAGAAATGAGATGGCATGATTTCTAATAGCCAGAGGCTAAATTGAAAAGGGAGTTATACATATAAATAAAGAGATACCCCTAGGAATTGTGACTAATCCCTGGCCTCCCAACAAGACCATATATATAAATGGTTAGCCGGTGAGATAAATTAAAACCATACACAGTAGTCCTATGTTTAGGATAATTTTAGGAAATTTGTGACGGATTTTGGACACTTAAAATCTTTTTAAAATATTGAATAAAGGTTATTTTTTATATTTTACTCCCATTGGATTTGACTGTGAAATACTGCAGAATTATCTTGGAGCATATTTATACTACACTGCTCAAAAAAATAAAGGAGACACTCAAATAACACCTCCTAGATCTGAATGAATGAAATATTCTTATTGAATACTTAGTTCTGTACAAAGTTGAATGTGCTGACAACAAAATCACACAAAAATCAATGGAAATCAAATTTATTAACCAATAGAGGCCTGGATATGGAGTCACCCCCAAAATTAAAGTGGAAAAACACACTACAGGCTGATCCAACTTTGATGTAATGTCCTTAAAACAAGTCAAAATGAGGCTCAGTATTGTGTGTGGCCTCCACGTGCCTGTATGACCTCCCTACAACGCCTGGGCATGCTACTGATGAGGTTGCGGATGGTCTCCTGTGGGATCTCCTCCCAGACCTGGACTAAAGCATCCTCCAACTCCTGGACAGTCTGTGGTGCAACGTGACGTTGGTGGATGGAGCCAGACATGATGTCCCAGATGTGCTCAATCTGATTCCGGTCTGGGGAATGAGCGGGCCAGTCCATAGCTTCAATGCCTTCATCTTGCAGGAACTGCTGACACTCCAGCCACATGAGGTCTGGCATTGTCCTGCATTAGGTTTCACCCAGGGCACCAGCATAAGGTCTCACAAGGGGTCTGAGGATCTCATCTCGGTACCTAATGGCGGTCAGGCTACCTCTGGCGAGCACATGGAGGGCTGGTAGGTCCTTTCACAAGCATTTTGGTCGTACTATCACTTCTGGTCGGCCTGGGCTTGCGTCATTGTCATGCACCAGCTGTGCCAAGGCCTGCATTTTGTCATGGAAGCGTAAGACATTCAATGACTGACACTCCAGGGGAGGCCAAGTCCCCTTCCCAGACCTCCTTCACCAGAGCCAGGCGCCCCGCGCACGCCAGTCGTACAGGAGCTCAAAAGGGAGAACCCCGTTGAGGCCCGTGGAACCTCCCGGTAGGCAAGGAGCAGGTGTGGGAGGTACCGCGCCCAGTCGTGCCCCTAGGAGTCAACCAACATCTTAAGCATCTGCTTCAGAGTGCCAGTTCGCACAGGCCATTGGTCTGTGGGTGGTATGGGCTGGTCACCAGATTTTGCACCTGTATTTGCTTACAGAGGGTCTCCATCAGCTGCGACATGAACTGGGTTCCCCGGTCGGTGAGCATTTCCTGGGGAAAACACACTCGGGAGAACATCTTCAGTAAGGCGATAGCCACCTTGTCTGCCCGAATGGATGACAAGGCTACCGCTTCCGGGTACCGGGTGGCATAGTCTACTACCATCAGTATGAAGAGTTTCCTTGAGCTGCTGGGAGTGGCCATCGGGCCAGCCAAATCCACAGCCACCCTCCTGAAAGGCTCTTCGATGATGGGCAGAGTTACCAGTGGGGCTTTGGGCCACCGCCCCACCTTCCCCACCCTCTGACAGGTGTAACACGAACGGCAGTAGACAGTTACCTCAGCCCCCAACCTTGGCCATTAGAAATGCTGGGCTAGCCTGGCCTTGGTCTTATGGATCCCTAGATGTCCAGCCATCGGAATTTCGTGTGCCATCTGCAACAAACTCCACCCTGAACGGATAGGGTACCACTAACTGTCGATCCCTGGGCCACGCCTCCGGTGAGCCTCGCTGGACTGCTACCCGGTATAGCCATCCTTGGTCCCAGACCACCCACTGGAGGACCGAGTTCGAGGGAGGCTGTGCCGCCCGCTCCTCACGAGGCTTCAGGCTGTCAGTCTCTAACGCCACCTGAAACCCCTGACTGGACATGGCCAGAATAGACAAACCTGCCACGTCTCCTGGCCTCCGTCTGACCCGGCAGCCACTTGGTCGGAAGGGGAGAAGCCGTCGGACTCCCGAGGGGCCACTAGGGCCCGGGTGCCGCCACTGCAAGCAACAGTGGCTACGGCCGCTGAGACCACGGGTAGCGCCCGTTTCTCCTCTGCTTCTGACCAAGCATCTGGTCTAAAAGGACTACCCTGGCCCTCTAACATCCTGGTTGTGGAGGAACCCTACCATGCGGCCTTACCTGGGAGCCCTATCTCTCCTGGAACTGCCCCGCCCTCCATGGCATGCTCCCCCTCTGCAGCTGTTTGCCCCTTGTCTGCCCCCTCTGCAACAACCTCACAGGACAAATTTCTCCAGCCTGCCGTATGGCCACATTCTGAGGCCTCATCACAGCTGACTTGATTGATCTTGTCCCCCATGGGGAGAGAGGTGTTAGGGGCTCAGGGTGGTAGTTGTGGTGAGGGGCTGCTGTGTTCCCACACTCTGGCTCCCTGATAAAGACACATGTCCCAATTCTCCTGTGCTCTGCATGTGGTGTGTAACACTCACGTTTTGGTCGCAGATCTCTGCTGTCTTCGGTTCTTCCACCTCAGGAACCACCGCACACACATTAGGGAACTTCCACTCCATTTTATAAAAAAGAACTTTACTTGAACGTTTGAATACAACTTCATACAGCATGCAGAATTGATCACATACACCTTGGCGATGGACAGCGCCGGCTTGATGCCTCCAATCCCGGAGCCGGCGAAAGTTTTATCAGGTATCAAATCCTAGGGTGACACCAGTTCGGGCCGCACAAGGGTCATCTCAGCACCGGTGTCTCACAGTCCCATTGCTCTGGCGTGGCCTATGGTAACAGTCTGAAAGTTGTCAAGGGACCTCCCACCACCCCCACTCACACACAAAACAGTGGACAGATTCTGGGACGAGGATCAACTGCTCTCATTAGGGCCCACATGTGATATACCCAGCAGTCTGCAGGACACCACTGCATACTCTGGAGCTTCTTCCGGTATGACTCAGGAGTCAAGTTGTACTGCCAGACCAGAGCCTGCTTGAAGTCCTCATAGCTCAGGGTGGTCTCACTGTGCAAGTACCCAAAGATTTCCAGGGCCTTACCCCTAAGCTGAGGGGTTAGGAACCGGACCCACTGTTCCTCAGGCAGATGGTACTGATGGCAGTTTTTTTCAAATGCCAGCAAGAAAGTGTCCAAGCCCCCTCCTTTGTGCAGAAGGGAGAAGTCATTCGTCCATAGCTTCGGGACTCGGATCTCAGGGGACTTGCGACTGGCTGGGGCCTGCAGTTGGAGCTGGAACACATCTTTCTGGTGCTCGTGCTCCCGCTGACGTTCTGCCATGAGGGTCTCATAGGTGGCCCTGTCTCCAACCTGGAGACTCGCTAGGGAAACTTGTATGAGGGGGTCAGGTGGTGGGTAGCCCACTGCGGGACCGACCACTGGTGAATCTCTCTCTGGGGGGCCTAAGTTGGACTCCCCTTCTCTTAGAGTAACGTGGTCTTCCACCTCCTCAACACCATATGGTGCATTGGCCATCTCCTTGGTTTTGGCCCTGGTGCCACTGGCCATCCTTGCACTCTATGGTCAGTGACACCGAACTGCCACCTGATGCACCCACACACCCCTTACAGTATTTGCACTCGGACTGTCTAGTGCTGAGCTGATCTTAAGTGTCTGAGTATGCGTTACACACACACACACTATTATCTTGATCCCACCGCTTGCCACCAATGCAAAGAAATTGGCAGCAGGAGGGACCCCACAGAATCCTACCACTGTCGGAACTGATGAATCCACACCCCACCACCTGCCTGACGTCACAATTACGTGAGACGGAGCACGTGGTACGGATCTGTCATTTGCACCATCGTGACATTCCGCACCCCCTCGAGGACGTGTAAGGTCAGATTGGTACAGTTCTACACAGACAATGGGACCTCTGCTTATAAAATATATAATTCCCGGCATGACTATATTCTCAACTACAGCTGGAACTTTTATGCTGAAAGGGGCCCTGCCCACACATTCCCCTGTCATGACTTCACTGTGGGCTTGGCACCACTTCATGGTTTTATTAAGATCTCCAACTTCCACAATAACTCCTCGCTGGTTGATCGCCGAAGTTTCCATGTAATATCACATTTCTTATTACAAATTTACCTTTCTTTAGAGACTAGAGGAGGTGAGTGAGGGGCAGGAGGCCGCGATAAGCGGCCCTACTGAACCCAAGTGTGTACTGTACTGTATTGTATTTGTATCTGTATTGTAATTGTATTGTATTCCCTAGTCCATATTTAATTGATCACCCCCGTCCATATTTAAATTGATTCCCCTGAACACCCCCGTCCATATTTAACTGATCCCTCTGACCACATTAAATTGACCCCCCGTCCTCATTTAATTGATCCCCGACCACCCCCCGTCCATATTAAAGTGATCCCCCTGACCACATTTAAATGATTGACCCCCCCAGCCCATAATTGAGTGATCCCCCTTGTCCTATTTAATAGATTCCCCTTGTCCACTTTTACTCATCCCCAGTCCCTATCTATTTGCCTTATCCCCCACCATATTTAATTAACCCCTGTCCATAATTGATTGATTCCCCAGACCACAATTAATTATTTCCCCAGTCCATATTTATTGATATTATTGATCCCCAGTCCTTAGTTAATTGACCCACCGTCCATACCTATTTATTTGCTTTACCCCCCATCCTATTTAATTAAACCCCCTGTCCATAATTAATTGATTCCCTAGTCCACAATTAATTATTTCCCCAGTTCATACTTATTGATCCCAGTCCATAGTTAATTGACACACCGTCCATACTTAATTAATCCACCTGACCCACTCAGCTGATTCCCCGTCCATACTTAATTGATACTTAATTGATCCCCCGTCCATACTTAACTGATCCCGCGCCGATATCTAATCAATACACTTGCACATCCCTAATTGATCCCAGTCCATACACCTATATATAAATAATTGTGTTTTGTACTTGTACATATATACTGACTGTATCCCCATATTTAGAATGACGTCCATGTTGGCCGGAGCCGTGCAGTGTACATCTTGCGCAATGTATGCATTCCCTGAGCTACCGCTTAGGGATCCATACTGCTGCGAGAGATGTGAGCATATCGTGCACTTGGAAGCCCAAATCCTGGATCTAAGTGCTCAGATAGCGGTACTGAGGAGCATCGACAACATGGAACGGAGTTTGCTGCTCACCGAGCAGACACTCAATGGGTCAACACTGGGGGTGGAGCTTAGTGGGGAAGCGCAGGCTGAACAGGCAGGGAGCTGGGTAACAGTTAGAAGGGATAGAGGGAAGAAGTATAGGAAGGCTGGTTCAGAACCGGCATTATTGGAGCACGACAGATCCTCTGACCGCCGGGGGAGTGTATGCTCCAGTAATGAGGGGGAGGGGGGAAGTGTAGGGCAGGCTAGACAGGTCCTGGTAGTGGGTGACTATTATTAGGGGGACAGACAGGGCAATCTGTCACAAAGACCGGGATCGCCGAACGGTGTGCTGCCTCCCTGGCGCTCGAGTCCGGCACATCGCGGATCGGGTTGACAGGTTACTGGGTGGGGCTGGCGAAGACCCAGCGGTCATGGTCCACATTGGCACCAATGACAAAGTGAGTGGTAGATGGAGGGTCCTTAAAAATGATTTCAGGGATCTAGGTAGGAAGCTTAGGGCAAGGACCTCCAAGGTAGTTTTCTCAGAAATACTACCAATCCCGCGAGCCACACAGGAGCGCCAACGGGAGGTTAGGGAGGTGAATAAGTGGCTAAAGAGTTGGTGCAAGGCAGAAGGGTTTGGGTTCATGGAGAACTGGGCCGACTTCGCTGTCGGCTACAGGCTCTACCGTAGGGACGGGCTGCACCTCAATGGGGAGGGTGCAGCGGTGCTGGGGAAGAAGATGGCTAATAGGTTGGAGGAGTTTTTAAACTAGAGACGGGGGGGGGGGGGACCAAGGAAATAGGTGGGATGTGAGGCAAGCAAGGGGGAAGGGGAGAAGTGAATATAATGAGGGTGGAGAGGGGGGTGAGGATAGTACAGTTAGATCGTTAGAGAAGAATAGGATGCTAAATAACCCCAAAGTTTTATCTTGCATGCTGACCAACGCAAGAAGCCTGACCAATAAGGCGGATGAGCTGCAGGCGCTTATATCGGAGGAGAGGTATGACATCGTAGGTATAACAGAGACTTGGCTAGACGATAGCTACGACTGGGTGGTAAATTTATTAGATTATAGTTTATTTAGAAGGGACCGGAAACAGGGGAAGGGCGGAGGAGTCTGCTTATATGTAAGGTCACGTCTAAAGCCCAGACTAAGGGAAGATATAGGAGAGGGAGAAGAGGGGGGTCGAGTCCATGTGGGTAGAGATAGAGGGGGCAAAAAATAATAATAAAATATTACTGGGGGTCTGCTATAAGCCACCCAATATAACAGAGGAGAATGAGAAACTGCTATTAGGACAAATAGACAAAGTAGCAAAACCTAATGAGGTGATTGTAATGGGGGACTTCAACTACCCGGATATTGACTGGGAAACAGAAACCTGTAGATCGCAGAAAGGAAAAAGGTTCTTGACAAATATAAAGGATAATTATCTCTCCCAACTAGTGCAGGAACCAACGAGAGGGAAGGCAGTGTTGGACTTAATATTGACTAATAGGCCTGATAGAATAACTGAGGTACAGGTAGGGGGGCACCTAGGTAATAGCGATCATAATATTATCAATTTCAAAATGCCCTTCAGTAGGGTTATCAATAAGGGAACAACTAAAACATTAAACTTTAGGAGGGCGAAGTTTGATCAGCTGAAAGAAAACCTTCAACTTATAGACTGGGACAAAGTTCTTAATCAAAGGAATACGAATAGTAAATGGGAAACCTTCAAAAGAATTCTGAATACTCAGTGCGAAAGGTATATACCTTATGGGAATAAAAGGGCCAGAAATAAGAGGAAACCAATATGGTTGAATAAGAACGTAAAAGGGGCGTTAAATAGCAAAAAAGAAGCATTCAAGAGATTAAAACAGGAAAACAGCAAGGAGGCACTAATGTGTTACAAGGAAAAAACGAGAACCTGCAAAAAACAAAAAAATAGCAAAGGAGGAAACAGAGAGACGTATTGCTAGGGAAAGTAGATCAAATCCCAAACTGTTCTTTACGTATATAAATAGTAAAAGGATTAAACCGGATAATATTGGACCGATAAAAAGTGATGAAGGCAAAAATCATAGAGAAAGATGAGGATAAAGCTAATCTATTAAATAAATTTTTTTCGTCAACTTCCACAAAGGAAAAAGAACTAACAGGCGAAATGAGAAGTGACAAACTTAATCCTCCACCAAGTATGACAAATCTAACCCAAGCTGGGGTACAGAAACGCCTCAGTAACATTAAAATAAACAAATCACCAGGACCTGATGGCATACACCCACGGGTACTAGGGGAACTAAGTAATGTGATAGACAGACCGTTATATCTTATATTTAAGGACTCTGTTGAGACTGGGTCTGTGCCACTTGATTGGCGACAGGCGAATGTAGTGCCAATATTCAAAAAGGGAGCGAAAAGTGACACCGGAAACTATCGGCCGGTGAGTCTGACGTCCGTTGTGGGCAAAATTTTTGAAGGCTTTATTAATGAGGCAATTACGGAGCATCTTGATGCTAATAATCTATTAACCCCGAACCAACATGGATTCATGAGGAATCGCTCCTGCCAAACAAACCTGATTGACTTCTACGAGGAGGTTAGCTCTCGAGTAGATCAGGGGGAACCAGTGGATGTCGTGTATCTAGACTTCTCAAAAGCGTTCGATAGCGTGCCACATAATAGGTTGGTATACAAAATGAGAATGATGGGGCTGGGGGAAAATGTCTGCAAGTGGGTAGCTAACTGGCTAAAGGATAGAAGGCAGAGGGTGGTTATAAATGGAATATGCTCAGAATGGGTAAGCGTCACTAGTGGGGTACCACAGGGGTCTGTACTAGGCCCAATGTTATTTAATATCTTTATTAACGACATAGTCAACGGGATAAATAGTAAAATATCAATATTTGCAGATGACACAAAGTTATGTAAAACAATTAATACAAAAGAGGACAGTGCAGACCTACAGAGGGATTTGGATAAGCTGGGTAGGTGGAGCATTAAATGGCAAATGAGGTTTAACGAGGAGAAATGTAAGGTCATACATATGGGAAGGAAAAATGGAAATCACCAGTACTCACTGAATGGGAAATCATTGGGGAATTTAGTGATGGAGAAGGACTTGGGCATCTTGATTGATAGCAAACTAAATTGGAGTGCCCAAAGTCAGGCCGCTGCTGTAAGGGCAAACAGGGTAATGGGATGTATCAGAAGAGGTATAGCTGCAAAGGATGAGAACATTGTTCTTCCACTGTACAAAGCACTGGTCAGACCACACTTGGAATACTGTGCTCAGTTATGGGCCCCAATATATAGAAAGGATATAAATGAGCTTGAAAAGGTACAAAGGAGGGCAACAACATTAATAAAGGGAATGGAGGGACTGCAATACCCAGAGAGGTTGGCAAAACTAGGACTATTCAGCCTGGAAAAGAGAAGGTTGAGGGGGGACATAAATGTGTACAAATATGTTAGGGGACAGTATAGAGACCTTGGCCGGGATTTGTTCAAAAGGAGGGATATTACAGTAACAAGAGGGCATTCACTAAGACTGGAAGAGAAAAGGTTTCAGCACCAGCATAGGAAGGGGTTCTTTACGGTAAGAGCAGTGAGAATATGGAATTCACTGAGTGAGGAGACGGTAATGTCGGATTCACTACACCAGTTCAAGCGGGGACTGGATGCATTTCTAGATACCAGGCAGATTTCAGCATATACTTAAAAATAAAATAAAATAGTAGGTTGATACAGGGATTTATTCTGACTGCTGGTTTCAGAGTCGGGAGGGAATTTTTCCTCAGGTGAAGATTGGCCAAATCATTTGGGGTTTTTGCCCTCCTCTGGATCAACCTTAGCAATTACAGAACTAACAGGTCGAACTTGATGGACGCAAGTCTTTATTCGGCTTTACTAACTATGTACTATGTAGACATGACATATCTTCGGTTGGTCATTCCTGCCTTCTTGCATCATAGCGCACCCGTACTGTTCTCAGATAAGGAAAAATATGTATATTGTTCCTTAGCTAACCCTGCCACTAAAAATATGTATCCTATCACAATCAGCGTTCTAGAAACTCCGATATTCCATATTTCATTTCAGTGCCTACCAGACTGCAGCTTGAATACATGTGCAAATGGAGATGAGCTAAGCTTCAAAGGAATTCTAGGAGCTGTATCCTTTTCACCCAGGTGTCAATTCATCACTCCTGTCTCCATTTTATATGGTGATTAGCCTGAACACTTGGTGGATCCCGCTATTTGCATATGGGCAATTGGGAAGAGTGTAAGCTCTTGCTCCTTTGACAAATGGTAGATAGGGGAGGAGGGAAGAGTGAGTGGGATTTCGGAGGGGGAGAAAGATTCTCAATATTTCTATGACCGTGACATTTCCCATTCTCTTGGGATCTCGAAAATCTAGATTATGAATAACTAGGACATGCTATAATTCAATACCGAGTTATGGGAATACTGTATCTGACACAAAGGGCATGCTGCATGGCTGGGGTCCAAAGGGGGTCTTGCTGTGGCAGCTTCTTGGCTGAGAGCTGCTGTGAGACATTTGTCACTCGCTGTCTCTCTGCCCCCTCCCTTCTTAGCTGCAGAAGTGTCCAGTTACAACTGTATGCTGTAGACCTCTACAATCCCGCCAAACAGGGCACAATGATTGACATGGGGTTAAATTTTCAATATTCTTCTCAAGGCAAAATCACATTAAAAAAAGATGGCATCACTTGCTAACTTCTGTGATCAACCAGTGAGAAGTTATTGCAGAAATTATAGATTTCATAAAACCATGATGGACAGATATGAGCTCACGTGAGGTCATCACAGGGGAGTGTGTGGGCAGGGCCACCCCTTCAGCATAAAAGATCCAGCTGAAAATGGGTCTATACTCATGCCGTGAGATACATATTTGTAAGCACAGGTCCTGCTCCATAACAGTCCATTGGAGCACCTCTCCTCCAGGTAAATTGAATAGTCTCTGATCCGTCTATTAAGTTCTTCCATTAATACCTTTTATTTTGTGTAACTGTATATGTATTGTACTGTCCCTCTTTGTAAAATCCTTTGTATATTTTTTCATAAACCCTGCCTCCTTTTGGATTAAATATAAAATGTATTAGTCCTGTTTCTTCTGTTCTGTAATCGTTCCTCCCCCGAAGCCATACGCTACCAGAAAGCAGGAGTCCGATCAGGCCTGTATTTAGAACTGATCGGTGGTGGCAGTGAATACTATTAATTGGGTTATCGTGAAGCTGGCAATGATCGTATGGGGGCATATACACATTCAATGCGTTGAAATTCGGAGGCGTGTACGCCATACGCTCACGGCTTGCTTGCCGGTAACTACATAGTGAGTAATCAGGATAGTCTGTGTGTGCAAATCCCTGACAAATTGGTGGCAGCGGTGGGATATTGTAAGATCTCGCCGATGCCTTCCCCCATAGTTCACTATCCAGCTACATCTAATTTTCCTACTTGTCAACTGGGCATTCTGCATATGGGCTGCTTAGATTGCCCTCTTTTGTCCTATTGCAAAAGAGGAGGTGAGAGGGGTGAAGGAATGCTCCTTTACTAGTGGCTTCAGAAATTGCAATATTTTCTATGACACGGTGCAATACCACATTATTATGCTATATAGTGAAAATACCAGTTTCCTTCAAAGCTCTGATTCAGATCAGTTCAAATATAGTCGAGACAGGGACCTTCAGCATGCCACCAGCTTTCATTTTAACTCATCGGCCTCATCCCAGAGCGCCAATGGGAGCCAGCGGCATTTAAATGGTTAACAGCTGCGGCCAAAACAAAGCTCTGACTGCGACTGTTAGAGATAAAATGTCAGCTATATAGAAAGGGTTGTCCACTACTCAAACAGCTCTCAATCACAATATTTCCTACATATAAAACAGCTATAATCACCTTTTGTGCTGTTGCTGTTCTACCCAAGTCTGCGCTTAGTCTCCCAGGACTCGAGTGACCTCATATCACGCAGTCAGTAGCCATTTCACTCTCACTTCCTTCAGACGAAAGGGACACCCTAAAGAAGTGTAATCTGCTGCTGCTCTCTGGCTGTCAGTTCTGTTCAAAGGATGAGAGAGTGATGCAGTTGTAGCGCCCAGAGGGTTCGGTCGCTACAGGGGTATTGCACCTTAACCAGAGGTGTGATATTCCACTCCCAGGTAAGGATGGAGTATGGACCAGGGCTCAGTTAGCTGCATACACACACTCCTCATTTCCGGGGGACAGTTCGCAGATGCTCCCATTTATTGCAGGCACAACTGACCATGTCCCTGGCTGGAGTGGGGAGGGGGGAGAGAACCCGGTGATGCAGGAGCAGAAGGGGACGGTTTCTGGAGCATAGGAAGGAGCTCATTGGTTGCAGGTCACCTGAGCTCAGACACAGTGAAGCAGATAAAAGGTGGGGGCCATCTTAGGAGAGTGTTCAGTCGGTTAGTTCAGAGAGGGAATAAGTTCAGCCAGAGAGGGCCGACAGGGAGCTGAGGCTCAGCTTGGGCTCAGCTCCACGAGGCAGGCCTAGAGAAGAGGCCGGGGCCAGGAAGGAGAAGAGGAGAAGGAGAAGGAAGGAAGAAAGGTGGAGAGAAAGAGGAGTAGAAAGGCTCCAGAAACAAGAAGGCAGAAGGGACCCTGAGAGAGAGAGAACTACATAACCGGACACTGGGATCCGAGGCTGTCAGGGTTGCAAGCCCGGCAGCAGATAACCTACCTGCGAGGGATTTTAGATCCCTGGGCCTGAGAAGCCTGGAGGCTCCGCCACACAGAGGGACTGGTACAGCACAGAGAAGCAACAGGTACCTAAGGCCCGAGTCGCAAGCCATACAGGCGTAGTACACGGCCAGCTCAGGGACGTGGGCTATCACACCACTAAAGGGGGAGATAGTCAGCAAGGGCAGAGAGAACGGTAGGCCTACCCACTCACCCTGACCAGTGGGGCTCGCCTGAATGTTCTCAGACACCCAGGCCCATTCCTACCCTGTACTCCTGTTGGGTCATAAGTACCACCTACAATAAAGACCCTGGACTGTTTGAAGTAGACTCTGGACCTTTATTATTGCGGCCTGCACCATCACCCCCAGCATCCTATTACCTGCTCTGAGGCTACACTCTTCCCGTGGGGAGTTATCCTATCCCTGTGCTGCATATCTACATCAGCCTCAGCGGTCTGCCTTGCAGCGGCGGTCCTCCCTGACCGCAATCCACGGGTGGCGTAGTCTGACATTCAAAACCCTACAAATAGATTGTCACAACATTTGGTCTGACCACCCTGAGCCACGGGATCAGGTTGCCACTACTACCCCCATCATCACACTGAAGCCCGGTTCCAAGTGCCCCACGGCCCAGGGGGTGAGTCACAGTCACTGATTGGCTGCAGGGATCCTATGATTAGTCATGCATGTGACTCGCCCCCTGAGCCGTGGGGTACCCGGAACTAGGCCTTCTAGTGTACGGTGCTGATGGGGGTAGTAGTGGCAACCCGATCCCGTGGCTCAGGGTGGTCAGACCAAATGCTGTGGCAGTCTATTTATAGTTTTGTGAATGTCCGACTACGCCACCCGTGGATTGCGGTCAGAGATAACCGCCGCTGCGAGGCAGACCGCTGAGGCTGGTATTAGTGTGCAGCACAGGGATAGGATAACTCCCCATGGGAAAAGTGTAGCCTCAGGGCAGTGAAAGTGAATGCTGGGGGTGATGGTGCAGGCGCAGCATAAATGACACAGAGTCCAATGATGCAGTCCAGGGTGTTTTACTCACAGTTGATATCCAAGTCACTTCTGTCAGCAAGGACTGCCCGAGCCGTGCTGTGTCCACCAGGTGAGGAGCTCGGTCAACCCCCAGGCAATTCAGGAGTATGGCACAGGACCCCCTTCTGTCCTTTCTCTGGCCTCTCGTGCCCCACCAGTGTCCTGACTTCTGTCCGGCTACCGCGGACCGTGTCGGGTAAGCATTGGCCTTCACTTCCCGCTATCCTATATGGTGCCTCCCTAGCAGGTTTAGCGGGGGGGTCGCACCAATAAATGGTCACAACCTCCGGTTCTTGGCTGAGGGTAGATTCGCCTCCACCAACTTAGGGATCCGGTACCTTTCCACGGCCTGACCCTTTCACCCGGTATAATGGGGTTTGCAATGGTTGCTGGCCGTTCTGCACTCTTAGGATCCCTCCTGCCTTCTTGTTTCTGGAGCCCTTCCACTCCTCTGTCTCTTCTCCTTCCTTCCTTCTTCTCTTCTTCTCTCTGGCCCCGGCCTTCTCTCTAGGCCTGCCTCATGGAGCTGAGCTCAGGCTGAGCTGCTGCTTCCTGTCAGCTCTCTCTCTTACTACTCCTACTATTCTCCTAGACTTGAGATGGCTCCCACCTTATATCTGCTTCTCTGTGCTGAGCTCAGGTGACCTGCACCCAATGCGCTCCTTCCTATGCTCCAGAAACCGTCCCCTTCTGCTCCTACACCACTGGGTTCTCTACCCCCTCCCCACTCCAGCCAGGGACATGGTCAGTTGTGCCTGCAAAAATGGGAGCACCATCGAGCTTTCCCCCGGAAATGGGGAGTGTGTGCAGCTAACTGAGCCCTGGTCCACACTCCATCCTTACCTGGGAGTGGAATATCACACCTCTGGTTGAGGTGCAATACCCCTGTAGCAACCGAACCCTCGGGGTGCTACACATGCCCCAGGAGACCAGACACAGACATCACTGGAATGGCGTTGGCTGCAGGGTTCCCGTGATATGTCATGCATGCTCCAGGAGACCAGACATAGACATCACTGGAATGGCGTCGGCTGCAGGGTTCCCGTGATATGTCATGCATGCTCAAGGAGACCAGACGCCGACATCACTGGAATGGCGCCCGCACCAGAGGAGAGCATAGCTGCTATTTCACATGATTGAAACCGTAATTAAGAAGGGGTTGTCTGAGTAATGGACAACCCCTTTATTTCAGTCTGCATCAGACACGTGTGGAAGGAGTTCAGCTCCTGAGCCGCCTCCACATGCGTTCACCTCAGCGCGGACGTACAGTTACGCCCATATATGCAAAGGGGTCAAATTCATATAAAACATTAAATGTTATTCTGAATTTATCTGCCTTTCATTCATTTCTAACAGTAAATCCTCATAGTAGTTGGTGCTCAGTTTTTCAGATTCAGAGCTCCAAATTTTCATAAGCAAAATTAAAGGGGAGGCATCATAAAAAAAGTTTACTTTAAATGCATTCAAAAAAGTTGGCAATATTTTCCCATATCAAAATTTATATTTAAAATTAGAAATCTTAGAATTTTTTACACTGACCCCTGAGGCTATTCTATGTTCATATGTCCTGTTCTTTCAGGAAATCTACATTTACAGCAATAAACTCACTTAGACACTATGGGCCTCATTCAAATCCAGAATACTAGTGTAAAAAGCTTTGAAAAGTCACAAAGTTTTAGCGCAACTCGAAGCTGGGCTGAAATTGTGACTTTTTAGCGTTCACACTCCATTTTCACCCAGCCCTGATAAAGTGGGCACCAGCAAAATTTTATAAGCTGTGGCATTCTCTGTGCGACATATCTTACTCCAGTCACTGACTGGAGTAAGATTATTGGCAAGGCACACATGGAGACACACAAGGCGCTCGCTAGTTCTCTGATAGTCCTGATTCATTGACCTCTGCATGACTCTAGCACACCGACCTCATCAAGATTAGCATGAACACCACCGGTCTGAAGTCAGGGCCTCTGTTTTGCATTGAAGCGTCCAATGAGCTTGTACAAAGATCATTGGGTGAAGGGGAGTAAGGTCAGGTGTGACATCAACTGTGATTGGTGGAACCTGCGTTATCAGCTGTATGTTACCGGTCATTGTAATCCGGCCTCTGATAAAAAGCTTTGCTGAAAATTCTTCCAGAAAGGACAGAAGTAAATGTCTAAAATAGCCCTGGTGGCCAGTGTGAAAACTGCAAGATTGTGAGAAGAAAGTATGAAAACATTAAAAAAACACTCGGAAAACAAACTAATTTAAACATTTTCTGATGACTAGATCTGAGCGAATCGATTCAACGGGAATCAAGTTCATGTTGAATTTTTGTGCCTAAAATGAATGTCACCTTTTCAGACATTGCAGAAGATTGCATCAGTCAGAGAAGACGGGCTTTCCCAGAATGCCTTGCTGCCATCATATTAGGTCTCATCTGCATTGCACGTACGAGTTGTAGCAGTTTTAATGGATAGAACGTGTACTCAATGTATGGTGCTATTCACACACCAGTGTTTTTACACACCCCTTGTGTCCATACAGAACACACAGAGCCATGTCCATTTTTTTTCCGGCAGCACGGATGACACGGAGGTCCAATAGTGGTCTATGGGTCGGTCAGTGTGCCATCAGTGTCCTGTACAAGTTTAACATTGTATAGGAGAAGCTTTGTAATTTCTTTATCCATCGGTGAAAAACACTGATCGAAAACTGAGGACACCGGTACCATTTTTTCACGTACAGGTTTAAACCCTGCACATGTGAATGAGGCCTAACATAGTATAGATCAGACAATTAAGAAGGACTATTATAGCAAGTATAAAAGCAGAAGCAGGAAAGGAAGCAGCCATTTTGTGGTGAACCTGGATAGAGAAAAGTACATCACAGCTCACAGCCTAGCCATAGAAATAGGGAGAGAAAGCCATGAAACATGATAGAAAACAGACAGAGAGAGAGGGCGACATCAATGCAGTGAAGGGGATTAGTGTGTTAAGGAAAAAAAGGGAATGGCGTCATACATGTTTTTCAGGGCAAGTAGAGGCTTTGGAAGACATTTGCAGAGAATGGAATTTCCTGGGAAAACTCTGCAAATGTAAGTTTCAAAAGTCTTGCTCATCTTTACTGATCGGTCATTATCCATTGGTGGCAGTTTTACCTATAGTATGTTCCCCTCCATACAGGGCAATAACTCCCCTGTGGGCCTCATTGTTCCAGTTACCTTACACATCTTCCTTCCGTGTAGTGCACATTCCCATCATCTTCATGCTTTCCCATCCTGCACAGCCAGCTGCAGCGGAGGAGGAGGATCAGGACAAATTCCTATCCTCCTCCTTGAGGGATAAGAGGGAATGTGGAGCCATCACCCTGCTCCATGCTGCTCTGCTCCTCCAAGCTAATTACTCTAAAGGCAAACCTGGGACTGAGCTTTATATTAACTCTTCTCCTCCCGCCTTCTGGATGCTACATAGCTAATCTGTTGGGTTAACCCTGTAGTGTGTAAAGTGCTGAATTATACAACAGTGATATGTCTTCTACTCACAAAAATGGTGTAAGTGTGATGAGTGTTTTTGATCAGTTTCATCACAGTTTGGTCAGGGTTCATTAGCTTTTCTCAGCTGAAAATAAAACTGATGAATGTTTCTCCCTCTTCTCATAACCAACAGTCCATTTCATGACTGGCACACAGATGACATCCAAATGCTGTCCACATTTTTTGCGGCCTAATAGACTTGCATTGGTGATACTGTATATAATTTTGTGTGGACCACTTAGGCCTCATTCAGACATCAGGTTTTTTCATGTACGAGAAAAATGGAGTGAGTTTAATCAGTGATTTTTACCTTAGGTTGGTCAGAATTACATCAGTACTTTTCCCATCGGTCAGTCAAACACGGACAAACTTCATCCGAGTTCTGGCCCATCTTTTAACAGACCCGGACACTTTCATTGATGAATTTGATCTGACACTTGAATCAATATAAAACATATCTCAATGAAAAATCATGGACATGTGAGCATCCCCATAGACTGTCATAGGTACACATGCTACCTGTGAAAAAAATAAAAAATAGCACAGAAACTAACAGGTGAATGAGCCCCAAGACTGTGAAAATACACTGGCATGTAAACAGGCCCATAGACATGGGTGTACATAGAAATCATGGGATCCCATAGCAGAAGTGCTAGTTGCCCCCCACCCAACAAAAAAAATAACATTCGACGGGGTCACAGAAGAGCAGATCTCACAGCTTTCCAGCCTTTAGAAAGTAATTTTCCTCCTACTGAAGCCCCAGATTCCTCTTTCATTGCATGTTTAAAGTATGATACCAACAAAAGTGCCCAACAAACACAGTATGTGAATTCTTTCACAGTACCCTGGACATGCACATAATGATGACCCTACTGTACTCGACTTCAACTCCCCCGGCAAAGTATGGTGACCGTGACACAGTGTGATCCCCCAGCTTTGGCCCCCACACAGCCCTCTATAAAGTATAATAGGTCATCATACAGTATAATGGCCCCACACCTCGCCATGCTGTATAATGGCCCCCACTAGCTCTCCAAACAGTACAACCAAACAGTGCAATGACCCCCACGGCCCTCCACATGGTATGATGGTCCCCACTCAAACCTTCACACTGTATAATTGCTTGCATACAGTATATTGGCCCTCACATAGCCCTCCACAAAGTATAAAGGCTCCCACATAGCCCTCGAAATATTATAATAGCCCCCACATAGCCCTCTATATACTATAATGGGCCCCATATTCCTCCATATTGTATAATGCAAAATCATAATCTTTTATATAGTGTGCTGAACCCTATAGTCCTCCATATAGTATCATGCACTCCCCATAGTCTTCCATATAGTATAATGCACTCCCCATAGTCCTGCATATAGTATAATGCAATCCACATAGTCCTCCATACAGTATAATGCACCCCATATTCCTCCATATACTATAATGCACTTCCCATAATCCTCCATATAGTATAATGCACTCCCCATTGTTCTCCATATAGCATAATGCACTCTCCATAGTCCTCCATATAGCATAATGCACTCCTCCATATAGTAAAATGCACTCCTCATAGTGCTCCATACAGTAAGATGCACTCCTCATAGTCCTCCATATAGTATAATACACTCCCCATAGTCCTCCATACAGTATATGGCACTGCCGATAGTCCTCCATGTAGTATAATGTGACGCGCCCCCTGGGCCAGTGTTGTTGGGGATACCCGGAGCCGGATCAGATGGGGGTTGTAGTCTCCGAGTGGCTGTGACCCGGTCCGTGCCCAGGGTGTCAAGCTCAGTGTGTGGCAGTCCTTATGATGTTACTAGATGTTCTTTTGTGTCGACTACGCCACCCGTTGAATTGCGGTCAATACGGCCGCCGCTGCAGCAGGGTCCGCTGAGGCTGGTGATGTATGTGCAGCTCAGGTAGTATAACCCCCAACGGGAGGGGTATAGCCTCAGGGGGTCAGTTGCAGAGGATGGGGGTTGTGGTGGTGCAGCGGGGATGGAAATGAGACTCAGAGTCGGGCTGTGCAGTTCAGGGTTTGTTTACTTACTGCAGTTGTTCTGGTCACTCCGGCCTTAAGTGACCACCCGAGCCGTGCTGCGTCCACCAGGTCCTGGACTCAGCCAACCCCCAGGTGATTCTGGAGCGTGGTCCTGAGCTCCCTTTCTGTCCTGTCCTCTTCTCTGGCCTTCCCCACCAGGGATCCACCTATGTCCGGCTCCCTCGGGCCTCTTGGTGGTAAACCCTTGTCTCTGGGTTCCCTGACCCTATTCCTGGTCTGCCTTCCGGGTGGATTTAGTGGGTGATCGTGGCAGATCGGTCCTGCCCACGACCTCCGGTTCCTGGCTAAGGTGTGCTGTAGCCTCTGCCAGCTTGGGATCCGGTACCCTGTTGCCAACTCTTCACCCTCTGGTCTAATTTGGGCTCTTGGAGTTCCTTCTTTCTCCCCCTCTGGGTCTCTCTTTCTCCTCTCTCTCTCTCTTGGCCTTGGAGCTGCTCTTCTCCTCTGCTCTTCTTCTCTGACTCAGCTCTGACAGACTGACCTCACTCTGCAAAAGACCCTGTCCTAAGATGGTGCCCACCTTATATACTCCCTCTATGTGTGAGCTCAGGTGACCAGCACCCAATGAGCTCCTAGCACTACCCAGACTGCTCCCCCTATCTGCCCCTACACTACTGGGATGTTCCACCCCCCTCCCACTCCAGCCAGGAACAGACACTGTCGTACCTGCACATTTCTCTAGTGGGAGTACCATTGGTCTGTTCCTCGGAAATGGGATGTGTGTAGTGCATGCAGCCTACTGAGCTCAGTTCCACACTCCATCCTTACCCGGGAGTGGAATACCACACCTCTGGCTGAGGTGCAATACCCCTGTAGCAGCCGAATCCTCAGGGTGCTACATTTCCCCCTGGTAAATCACAGCACGTCCTCGGGCTGTAAGATATAAAAACATCCAAAACATACATTTTTTTTTTTTTCATAAACATAAACATATAAAACATATAAAACATCATATACATCATCAGCAGCAATAAACTCTTCATATAAAAACTTTTCATAAATAACATTCTTGTTCCTCCGGCCACGGTGCAACTTGTGACCGGGTAAAGTGCGACAGTCTCTTGAAGAAACACGGTTTCCTATAAAACCGGTAGGGGGCGCTTTAGGAAGCGCAACTATATACAAGGGGATATGGCCGCTCTCAGTCCTCGGCCAGGTATTAGGGCGGAATGACCGCTCTCAGTCCTCGGTCAGTGGGAATAGGGACACACGGGGTTAACAGTTCACTCTTGGCTGGTCCCAACGGGGACATATTTAAATCAGCAACAGTTCTTATACCCTGACGGGTAACTTTATACAGTCTCTCTCTACCGTACTTCAACGACGGCGTCCTCCTGCTCCTTCTTGTTGGTTGGTTTCAGTTTCAGACCCGTCTGGGTCCTCTTGCTCCTCCTCACACCGCAGCTCCTCCTCCGTCAGGCGATGCACATGGAGGGCGTAGGGTCCTTTGGCACACTTGTGCCGGGTGAAGGTGACCTCGTCCCCTAAATACAGGTCACGACCTCTGTGTCCCTCCGGTAGGTGGGACTCAACGTCTCTCCTGGTCACGAAGACGTCGCCTGGGGTGCGGTGATCCCTGATGAAACCCCACCCATGCTGCAGATTGAACTTTATCACAGTCCCGATGGTACGGGGACCATGCGCTGCACGGGGGTTTCTCCTGGTCCGGCTCTTCTGCTCCGCGCTCCTTATTTGGGCTTGTTGTTCCCGGACCCGCCTCTCTCTCCGCTCCCTCTCAAAGACCTCGAGCTGCTGGCGGCAGCACTCTGCACGCTCCGCTGCGGCTGCCCGAGTCTCCTGAGTGAACCCCATGAGGTCTTCTCCGGTGGGATCCCACTCAAACTGGGTCTCTTCTAGCGGGGGCGAGATCCTCTTCATGGGCTTTGGAGCCGGGATCAGGGGTTCGCACATGGCCCTTGCTTTTTGCAGCTCCAGCTGGATGTATTCCTGGGGCCATACGAAGGGCTGCCCATCCGGGCACGTATGCTGGGCGAACAGGTCCTCACCCAGGTGCGGTACTTTGGGTGTTATGGGCGCCGTGGTGGTAGCGGCGCCCGGGTTAACCAGGCCTTGCGACCAGGCCTGGGGCACCTTGAAAGTAAAGGGCACCGTAAGAACGGCGGCGCCCTGTGTTACTTGGCCCTGCGACCAGGACGGGGGCTCCGCGGAGGTAGGGGGCGCTGTTGGTATTGCGGCGCCCGGTGGTACTAGGCCTTGCGACCAGGCCGATGGTACTTCCTGCTTGGCCACGCTCGGGGTCGAGGCGTGTGACGTCACAGGGGTCGCGGCTTCCGTTTGAGGCCTAGTCTGCGGCGGTGACGTTGCAGCGACGGGCACGGCAGGGGGTACTTCGGGCTCTGCGACGGGGAGCTGGGGCAGGCACGCGGTTTCCCGGCTCGGGGTAGTGACGTCCCCTTTACCTGCCTCCATTCGTTCGGCTCCCTTCTCGGCGCCGTCTCCGGCCTTCAGTCCTCCTGCGCCATCCTCAGAGGCGGTCTGTCTCCTCGTCTCGGGTGGCGTGCTCCGCTGACGAGTCTCGGTCTGCTGGGCCATCTCTCGGCTCCACTCCGCCAACGTCTCTCGTTGCACCCGGGCCAACCTCTGTGCGAGGCCCTCCAACGCGGTCTGTGCACACTCCCGGTCTCAGGGAAGCTGTGCTAGGATCTCCAGCAGGCCTTCTGGAGTGGCGACCTGCAACAGGCTCCTGACCACTGGGTCGGTGCTGCCTGGAGTGGCGGCCCGCATCAGGCTCCTGACCGCTGGGTCGGTGCTGCCTGGCTCTCCCTCCATCTCCGGGTAGGCTCTCTCTGGACTCTCTTCCAGACGTCTTGTCTCCGGGTGCGCTCTCTCCAGACTGCTCCAGGCGACACCCATCTTTGCTCTCTTCTTCTGTCTCCGCCCACATCGAGGGTGGTCCCGGGGCAACTTCAGTTCCAGGGGCAGTTCTCTTACGCTGATGGACACTTCCAGCATCACAGTCTCTATTGGTGGGCGCGGTTTCCGCTTTTGGCGCCATTCTTCGACCTGGCCCACGATGGGAGGTGGCCTCTTGCCACCCCCATAATGGCGTCCGCTCCCCCAAGGCGGGAAATCTTTGGAAATGGCGGGAATCGTCTCCCAGTGGCGGGAAACTCCATGGATGGCGGGAAAAAGCTACAAATGGCGGACAACCGGCGGGAAACGACCTGTGATGGGGCCCGATGGCGGGGACCCTCCGGAACCGGCAGGAGACTTCTTTTTGAGGTAACGGTGTACTTTTCTTCAGGCACGCAGTACCCGGTTGTTGCGGGCACGTTATCCTGCCGACTACGCCAAAAGTTGACGCGCCCCCTGGGCCAGTGTTGTTGGGGATACCCGGAGCCGGATCAGATGGGGGTTGTAGTCTCCGAGTGGCTGTGACCCGGTCCGTGCCCAGGGTGTCAAGCTCAGTGTGTGGCAGTCCTTATGATGTTACTAGATGTTCTTTTGTGTCGACTACGCCACCCGTTGAATTGCGGTCAATACGGCCGCCGCTGCAGCAGGGTCCGCTGAGGCTGGTGATGTATGTGCAGCTCAGGTAGTATAACCCCCAACGGGAGGGGTATAGCCTCAGGGGGTCAGTTGCAGAGGATGGGGGTTGTGGTGGTGCAGCGGGGATGGAAATGAGACTCAGAGTCGGGCTGTGCAGTTCAGGGTTTGTTTACTTACTGCAGTTGTTCTGGTCACTCCGGCCTTAAGTGACCACCCGAGCCGTGCTGCGTCCACCAGGTCCTGGACTCAGCCAACCCCCAGGTGATTCTGGAGCGTGGTCCTGAGCTCCCTTTCTGTCCTGTCCTCTTCTCTGGCCTTCCCCACCAGGGATCCACCTATGTCCGGCTCCCTCGGGCCTCTTGGTGGTAAACCCTTGTCTCTGGGTTCCCTGACCCTATTCCTGGTCTGCCTTCCGGGTGGATTTAGTGGGTGATCGTGGCAGATCGGTCCTGCCCACGACCTCCGGTTCCTGGCTAAGGTGTGCTGTAGCCTCTGCCAGCTTGGGATCCGGTACCCTGTTGCCAACTCTTCACCCTCTGGTCTAATTTGGGCTCTTGGAGTTCCTTCTTTCTCCCCCTCTGGGTCTCTCTTTCTCCTCTCTCTCTCTCTTGGCCTTGGAGCTGCTCTTCTCCTCTGCTCTTCTTCTCTGACTCAGCTCTGACAGACTGACCTCACTCTGCAAAAGACCCTGTCCTAAGATGGTGCCCACCTTATATACTCCCTCTATGTGTGAGCTCAGGTGACCAGCACCCAATGAGCTCCTAGCACTACCCAGACTGCTCCCCCTATCTGCCCCTACACTACTGGGATGTTCCACCCCCCTCCCACTCCAGCCAGGAACAGACACTGTCGTACCTGCACATTTCTCTAGTGGGAGTACCATTGGTCTGTTCCTCGGAAATGGGATGTGTGTAGTGCATGCAGCCTACTGAGCTCAGTTCCACACTCCATCCTTACCCGGGAGTGGAATACCACACCTCTGGCTGAGGTGCAATACCCCTGTAGCAGCCGAATCCTCAGGGTGCTACAAATGCACTCCCCATAATCCGCCATATAGTATAATGCACTCCCATAGTCCTCCATATAGTATAACACACTCCCCATAGTCCTCCATATAGTATAATGCACTCCCCATGGTCCTATATAGTCCATACAGTATAATGCACTCCTCATAGTCCTCTATACAGTACTATGACCACCACAATGTGTTCATTGATTTAAAAAAAAAAATACTCACCTCTCCTCCATGTTCTCCGCTGCTCAGGTCTATGCAGCAAGCATTCTGAAGTGCTTGCACATCTCAGGGCAGTGGATGCCATGTAATGATGTCATAGGGCCCGCTGTACTGAGACGTCAGATGCTGAGGAAGAATGACGAAGTAGGAAGTCACAGGCCCCATAGTACTCGCGTGGCCTATGTTCCAACAATGAGCTTTTGGTTTGCTTTTGACACTAATTATTTTCTGTGGCAAAAACTGAGTGTTTTACAATTCAAGCAAAGTGGATGGAATTTATAGAAACCTCATGGCCACTGTGCTTTAATTTTATTCAGCGTAAACTGAGCTGCGGTGTGTGTATCAAATCCACATCATGTCAATTTCTCTTGTGAGTATGCTGAGTTTTATGTGTGGATTTTCCCCATAGATTTTCATTAGATGCCGAAAATCTGCAGGTAAAAACGCACATACATAGTCCTGCATATAGTATAGTGCAATCCACATAGTCCTCCATACTGTATAATGCACTCCACATAGACCTCTATATAGTATAATGCACCCCATATTCCGCCATATAGTATAATGCACTCCCCATAGTCCTCCACATAGTATAATGCACTCCCATAGTCCTCCACGTAGTGTAATGCACTCCCCATAGTCCTCAATGTAGTATAATGCACTTCCATAGTCCTCCATATTGTATAATGCACTACCCATAGCCCTCCATACAGTATAATGCACTACCCATAGTCCTCCATATAGTATAATACACTCCCCATAGTCCTCCATATAGTATAATGCACCTCCATCGTCCTCCATACAGTATAATGAATTCCCCATGGTCCTCTATACATTACTATGACTACCAAAATGTGCTCATTGATTTAAAAAAAAAAAATACTCACCTCTCCTCCTTGTTCCCCGCTGCTCCGGTCTATGCAGCAAGCATTCTGAAGCGCCTGCACATCTCAGGGCAGTGGGTGCCATGTAGTGATGTCATCAGGCCCGCTGTGCTGAGACGTCAGACGCTGAGGAAGAATGATAGAGGAGGAAGTCACAGGCCCCATAGTACTCTTGTGGGTTATGTTCCCACAATGAGCTTTCGGTTTGTTTTTGACAATATTTATTTGCTGTGGCAAAAACAGAGTGTTTTGCAGTTCAAGCAAAGTGGATGGGATTTTATAGAAACCTCATGGCCACTGTGCTTTAAAGGGGTTGTCCACTACTTTCACATTGATGCCATATCCATAGGATAGGGCATCAATTTATGTTTGCCCGGGGTCCCGCACACAGCACCCCCGCCATCAGCTGTTATCGGTGCCGGCGGTGGCCGCCGGCCGGAAGTGCTTACCTTCCGGTGACTGGTCGCCATGTTGTAGTGGTCGGCACTTGTTAGTGCACATCAAACTGCCATTCAATTGAATGGGAGGCGGATGTGCAGTACCCCGCGGCGGCCACTACAGATGGATGGCCAAACACCGCAGGCAAGTACTTCCGGCCGGTGGCCGCCGCCGCCAGCACCGATAACTTCTGATCGGCAGGGGTGCTGCGTGCAGGACCCCGGCCGATCATACATTGATGCCCTATCTTATGGATATGACTCGCCCCCTGGGCCGTGGGTTACCCGGAACCGGGCAATAGGGCAATAATGGGGGTAGTAGTGGCAACCCGGTCCATGGCTCAGGGTGGTCATACCAAATGTTGTGGCAGTCTATTTGTAGGGTTTTAAATGTCCGACTACGCCACCCGTGGATTGCGGTCAGGGTTAACCGCCGCTGCAGTGCAGACCGCTGGGGCAGATGTAGGTGTGCAGCACTAAGTAGTATAACTCCCCACGGGAGGAGTGTGGCCCCAGGGCAGTATATAGATGGATGATGGAGGGGATGATTCTGACCGCAATAGCCAGGAAACGGAGGCCTCTTAAACAGTTCAGGGTCTTTATTAGAACAGGTGAGACGACCCAAAAACAGTCCCGGCTAGGAGGGGGCCTGGATGTCTGAGAACAAGTGGGAAGCTGGCCCTGGTCAGGGTGAGGGTGAAGGCCTACCATGCTCTCTGCGCTCTTTCTGGCTATTTCCCTCCTTGTGGTGTAACAGCCCACGTTCCTGAGCTCACCGTGTCTTCTCGCCCGTATGGCTTGCAACTTGGGTCCCTTTCTACTCTTGGCCTGGTGCAGCTTTGCTGGTCCCTTCTGCTGTGGCGGAACCTCCGGGCTTCTTAGGCCAAGGAACATACAGTCCCCTGCGGGCTGGTTATTTGCTGTAGGACTTGGATTCCTAACAGCCTCGGACACCAAGTCCGGTAGATCAGTTTCTCTCTCAGCCAGGACAGGCTCTCCTCGCCTTCCGTCCCTGGCTCGTGGCTCCTCTACTGCCACACGACCTCCTCAGCTTCAGCTGAACTGGCTCTCCCTTCTCTGGGACACCTCTCACTCCAGAGACAGGTCGTCCAGAACTCTCTAACCCTGCCCCCAGTTCCAGCTTTTATAGGGTCAGCCTGCTCCCCCTACTGACTTGGGACAGGAGGTGCTGCATGCTAATGGTCCCTGACCAGAGAACCTCCCCCTTGCTCTCAGACACAGCTTTATTATACATTTGTGGCATCCAGGCCAGGGTGACACATTCCCCCCTAGTAAAACTTAGTACTCCGGGACTAACAGGAAACACAAATATAGGTTATAAACAACAACATAACATATGTACAAGTGCATTTTGTCCTTAAGGAAACGGCGCTTCCGCGACCGGGTGTCCATTTCACCCAACAAGGCGAAGTCTTTGAGCGATGTGGGGACCTGTCCAAAGCAAACCCCAAACGTTGGGCGTGGCTGCAAGGCAAAACTACCTACTTTGGACCACACGGGGCCACGCCAGACAGGTTTTTCTTCCGTGGCCGTCTTCGCAAGAGGCACCAACTGCAACTATCTACATGATAGTTCCGGTTATTCATCGTCCATAACCTGTCAGTCCATGAGCTAGAAAAACTAGAAAAACATAATTAATAACCAGGGTACAACATAACACATTAAATACATACATTATCCACTTAGATCTTCCAGCGAGCTGGCATTTGCCCCTTAGTGCTTCGGGTTGACCTACGTAACCCACTGTCTGGTGGTGGTCTAACCTGGTTTTTCTCACTAGCGCTCGGGGTGCAGTCACTGGCTAAACTTACAGGCAGGGCAGGAGCTGTCTGCGGGTCCTCTGGCTTACCGCAGGCATGGCAGGCTCACTGTCAGCAGAGGGTTGACTCTCCTGGGCTGCTGGTACAGGCCCTTCTGCCTCTGGAACTGCTTGTTCTTCTCCACCTTCCTGCTCTGGTGTAGGTTGTTGCTGAGCCGGTTGCAGGAAATGCAGGACGGGTACCACTATGGCACCGTTTATTCGAGTCCAGGACTGAGGGAATTCTCCGAGAATGGTGCTGATCATTTCTTCCTTGTCCTCTGCGGGTTCAAGGTCACTTTGATCCTCTTCTGCACTACGGAGTTGCTCGGGGCACATTTTTAGGTGGTCTCTGGAGACGGTACTAGTGGTTTCTCCTCCATCCTTAGTGACCACGCACACCTTCGGGTTGTCGTGATCAGACTGCAGTACTGTGTAGGGTTCCCTTTCCCACTGGTCATCCAGCTTGTGTAGCCTTCTCTTTCGCTTCAGAACCTGCTCACCAGGTTCCAGGGGACAAGCAGGGACGTGTTGGTTGAAGAGCCTCTCTTGCTTTTGTCTCGCCTGGGCCAGGCTCTTCTCCACACTCTCCTGTACCTTCTTGTACTGCAGTCGCCTTTCCGTATCCCAGTCCGCATCTGGGGAGGTGTCCTTGGGTGTTAGGACTCCCATCTCCAGGTCTATGGGCAGCTTACCTGGTCTGGCTCTCATCAGGTAAGCCGGGGTGCAGTTTGTAGCATTCACCGGGATATGGTTGTATAAGTCTATCAGGTCCGGCAGTTTTTCTGGCCACAGGCTGCATTCCTCCAGGGGCAACGTCTTCATGAGATCAATGACTATATTGTTCATTTTCTCACACATCCCGTTGGTTTGTGGGTGGTAAGGCGTTGTCCGAATCTTCTTACAGCCATAGAGGTTGCAGAACTCTTGGAAGATTTTGGCCTCGAATGCAGGACCTTGGTCTGTCAGGACCTGTTCTGGATACCCGTGTGGGTGGCAGAAGGTTTGCTGGAAGGCTCTGGCCGCCGTTTGAGCTGTCAAGTCTTTTACCGGGACCACCACTAGAAATCGGGAATAGTGGTCCATGATTGTCAGGGCATAAACGTATCCTGACCGGCTTGGAGCCAATTTGACGTGGTCCAGAGCTACCAGCTCAAGAGGCTGCTTGGTGACGATGGGCCTCAAGGGTGTCTTCTGGCTGGTGCGGTCCTTCCTCCTTAGATTACAAGGGCCACAGTCTCTGCACCACTTCTCTACAGCCCCTCTCATGCTGATCCAGAAGAACCGTCCTCTTAGCAGGAACTCCAGTTTCTTCCAGCCGAAGTGCCCCGCTCTGTCATGGTAAGCCTCCAGGACCATAGCTGCATCTCGCCTTGGGACGACTTGCCAGGTCAGCTCGTGCGTCCGGTGGTTGACGAGTCTTCTGCACAGCTTACCTTCATAGAGGAACAGCCTGCTCTTCTCTTTCCATAGCTGCTTGGCTTCCTCTGGGGCATCCGGATCTAGACGGACGTCTTCTCGGGTCAGCAGGTCTTTCACCATGCGGACTGCAGGGTCACTATCTTGGGTCTTGGCCCAGCTGTGGTGAGGTAGGGGATTGATCATGATGGTTGTTAAGTCTTCCTCCTTCACGCGGTGGGAATATTGAGTGGCCCCATACCGGTGGAATGCAGGGAGCTGTTATGAACTGCTACAAACACTAAGGAAAGAAAGGAAAACTGTCCCTACCATAGGACTAAGCTGATTCCCTACGATGCAGCGGGGGACCTGTTCCTTGTGAACAGACCCGCCTAAGTCCTCGGCTAGTCCGAACGCTGACCTATAGATATAAGGGAGGGGTCCCTACAAGAACTAAGGACTGGGATATAGTTGGACACCTCCTAGCAGAAATTGTAGCAGAGCAAAGACAAACAAACAAACAGAAGTACTAGTGGTCAAAAGACCAAGCAAACTACAGAGTAAGGTACAAGGCACCTGGCTAGCTTAAGAGTAAATGTAACACTGAAGTCCTGCAAGGCCAGGAGGGCGGAGCTGGATTATATAGGCAAAAAGTCATGTGACCAGCAAAATAGAAAAAACTAACAGGAGGGTTCTAACAGTACCCCCTCTTCAATGAGGATCCTCCGGATCCTCCAGGCCCAGGTCTATCAGGAAACCTCCTGTGAAACGCTCCGACAAGTCTAGGAGCAGAGACATCATCCGCCCTTACCCAGGAGTTATCCTCGGGACCGAAACCCTTCCAAGCGACGAGATACTGCAATCTCCCTCTATGCCATCTAGAATTAAGAATGCGAGAAATTTCATATTCACCTTCTTCCTCCACCGGAGGAACAGAGACAGTGGCGTCCCTATCAGAAACATCAGCTTTTTTCAATAAGGAAACATGAAACACCGGATTAATCTTCCAGGAGGTAGGAACCTCCAACCTAACAGCAGATTGGTTAACTACCTGAAGCACCTTAAACGGACCTACAAACTTCGGGCCCAATTTCTTAGAAGGAATCCTCAACCGCAGATTCCTAGAGGACAACCAAACCATGTCACCAACAGTAAACAAAACCTCTTGACGTTTCCTGTCAAAGTACCTCTTGGATTTTTTGTTGGCCTCTTGAAGGTTACGACGTACATCAGTCCAAACTCTCTCCAAATCATCGGAAAAATTCTCCTCCTCCGCCACAGCCGATACCAATTTGGAGAATGACCCAAACGACGGATGTCTCCCAGTACAACAAAAAAAAGGAGAACACCCAGCAGAAGAGGATGTATGGTTGTTAAGAGCAAATTCAGCCAGTGGCAGAAACTCAGACCACCCCTCTTGATTGTCAGCCACAAAACAACGCAAAAACTGTTCAACATCCTGGTTCTTTCTTTCTGTCTGTCCATTAGACTCAGGATGATAACCAGACGAAAATGACAAATGGACTCCCAACCTGTCACAAAAGGCACGCCAAAAACGAGCCACGAACTGAGGTCCCCTATCGGAAACAATGTCGGAAGGAACGCCATGGAGCCTGACAATTTCTTTAACAAAAGCCTTAGCGAGTGTCCTGGCGAAGGGCAGTTTGATGAAGGGAACCAAGTGACACATCTTGCTAAAACGGTCCACGACCACCCAGATAACAGTGAAACCCTCAGAGACAGGAAGGTCAGTAATAAAATCCATAGCAAGATGCGTCCAAGGAGCACTAGGAACCTCCAGAGGGCAAAGCAACCCCGCAGCAGGAGCATGTGAAGACTTAGATCTAGCACACACAGTACATTGACGCACCCACTTAATGACTTCCTTCTGCCACCCAGGCCACCAAAAACTGCGACCTACAAGTCTCTTAGTCTCCGAAATTCCTGGATGACCTGCCAACCGAGTCTTATGACACTCCACAAACAAATCTCTCATAAAGTTCCTAGGCACAAACAACCTTCCATGGGGAGTGTTAGATGGGGCATACTCCTGGGCTTTCAGAATCCCATCTTCCAAAACGGAGTCCAATGCTGCTATCACAACACCTTCCTGTAAAATGCTCTCCTCCTCCTCGCTACCAACCATGGGAGAAAAACTGCGAGATAAAGCATCAGCTTTTACATTCTTGGTACACGGGATGTAAGTAACAGAAAAATTAAACCGCGAAAAAAAAAGTGCCCACCTAGCTTGACGGGCATTCAAGCGCTTGGCAGCATCAAGATAGATCAGATTCTTACGATCAGTAAAAACCTGAATGGTAAATTTAGCACCTTCCAAGAGATGACGCCAATGTTCAAATGCGAGTTTAATCGCCAGCAATTCCCGATTACCGACATCGTAATTAAGTTCGGTCTCAGAAAATTTTTTTGAAAAAAAAAAGCACAGGGATGTACTCCATCCTTGTTTTCCTGAGACAAAACAGCACCGACCCCCACCGAAGAAGCATCAACCTCGACCAAAAAAGGCTTGGTCTCATCAGGCTGCATAAGGATGGGGGCAGAACTGAACCTCTCCTTGAGATACACAAAAGCTTCAATGGCCTCAGTAGTCCACTGAACCGTATTCGCACCTTTCCTGGTGAGATCGGTCAGCGGCTTAACAATTATAGAAAAATTCTTAATGAATTTTCTGCAATAATTGGCGAAACCCAAAAATCTCTGTATTGGTTTCAAACTAATAGGCCTAGGCCATTCCTGCACCGCCTGAACCTTCACCGGATCCATCTCAAAGCCCTCACTGGAGATAATGTAGCCCAAAAAACTAATTCTCTGCACAGCGAACTCACATTTCTCCAGCTTAGCAAAAAGTGAATTGTCGCTTAACAACTGCAATACCTCACGTGCGCTCTGCCAATGAGACTCCAGATCCGGCGCAAAAATCAAAATGTCATCCAAATACAACACCACATTCTTACCGATCAACGGTCTTAGGATGTCATTAATAAGGTTCTGAAAAAAAGCTGGTGCGTTGGTAAGACCAAAGGGCATAACCAGATTCTCAAAATGACCCACTGGAGTGTTAAAAGCAGTTTTCCACTCATCACCTTCCTTCATACGTAACAAATTGTATGCCCCCCGGAGATCAATCTTAGAGAACCACTTGGCCCCCACTAACTGGTTGAACAAGTCAGGAATTAATGGCAGTGGGTAGGAATTGCGTACTGTAATTTTATTAATTTCGCGAAAGTCCAGACATGGACGTAAACCGCCGTCCTTTTTTTTTCCAAAAAAAAATCCAACAACCACAGGTGACTTAGAAGGTCTAATGTGACCGGCGGCCAAGCTTGTCTGTATGTATTCCTCCAAGGCCTTTCTCTCAGGGATAGTAAGATTAAATAAGCGACTCTTGGGAAGAGTTGCTCCAGGGACAAACTCAATAGTACAATCATAGTCCCTATGAGGAGGCAAAACTTGCAACTCCTCCTCTGAAAAAACCTTCCAAAAATCCTGAATAGGTACAGGTAATTCCCCTCTTTCCACAGCAGCAATGCGACCGTTACAACATCTATCATAACACTTAGGACTCCAAGACTTAATTTCATTGGTAGACCAGTCCAGTACAGGATTGTGCAATTTTAACCAAGGTAACCCCAAAACCACTGGAGCAGGCAAATTATTTAACCGGTTCCCGACCGCCCACTGTAGATAAACGTCGGCGCTTGCTGGGCTCTGTGCAGCGCCGACGTTTAAAAACGGTGGGTGGTCTCGCAGCGCTCAGGACCCCCAGGGTCCTGCAAGCGCTGCGATTCCGGTGCAGAGCGTTAGCTCTGACAGGGGACATCATCGGGACCTGATTGGATCAGGTCCCAGTGATGTTAACCCTTTGCTATGTTCTATATGCCGCGATCTATAGTGATCGCGGCATATAGAAGATAGACAGAGGAGAAGGAGTCGTCTTACTTACCTCTCCGACGACCCCTGATACCTTCCAGGACCTGGGGTAGCTATGGCAGCTGGAGGTCACATGACCACCTCCAGATCTGCCATATATGGTGTCCTGCCTGGCTCAGCCTGCAGCTGAAGCCTGGCAGGAGACACGGTGTGAAACAGTCAGCAAAGATCTCATGTAATGTAATACATGTCTATTACATTACATGAGATCAGTGATCAGAAAAATAAAAATTAATGTCCCATACAGGGACTAAGTAAAAATGTAAAAAAAAGTTAAAAAAAAAGTTTTTAAACTGTTAAAAAAAAAATCACAAAATAAATAAAAAATAAATAAAATATTAAACCAATAAACCCGTATATTTTTACAAAACCAAAAAAAGTACACATATTTGGTATCACCGCGTCCGAAACAACCCAAGCTATAAAAGTGTCACACTAATTAACTCCTTCTGTGCACACCGTAATAAAAATAAATAAAAAACGGGGCAAAAAAATATGCTTTTTCATCATATCGCCAAACAAAAAGTGGAAAAAAATGCGATCAAAAAGCAAAATAGAAATAAAAATGGTACCGCTGAAAACGTCATCTTGTTCCGCAAAAAAAAAGCCGCCATACAGCTCCATCAGCCGAAAAATAAAAAAGTTATAGCGCTCAGAATAAAGCATAAAATTATTTTATTGTGTAAAAGCGCCAAAAAATAAAAAAAATACAGTAAGTGTAACATCGCTGTAAATGGACTGACCCGAAGAATAACGCTGCCTGATCACTTTTACCACACGCAGAACGGCATAAAAAAAACCCCTCAAAAAACAATTCCTGAATTGTTGGTTTTTGTTAATTTTACCTCCCAAAAAACGGAATAGAAAGCGATCAAAAAATGTCACGTACCCAAAAATGGTACCAATAAAAATGTCAACTCGTCCCGCAAAAAACAAGCCATCACATGACTCTGTCAGCCAAAATATGGAAAAATTATAGCTCTCAAAATATGGTGATGCAAAAACTAGATTTTGCAAAAAAAAGCGTCTTTTAGTCTGTGACAGCTGTCAATCATAAAAACCCGATATGAATCTGGTATCTCTGTAATCACACCGACCCGAAGAATAAAGTAATCTAATCAGTTATATCGCACGAGGAAAGGAGTAAAAAATAAATAAAACCAATTCTTCACCGGCTACTGATTTGTTTATTATGTCTCCCAAAGATCGCAGTAAGGCTCTGCCCACATTTATCCTGCGCTCTGCGCTGAGCGCTTACACAAGAGTTTCCGTGTAAATCTCTGAAATACGTGATTCAGACAAAACCCATGACGGAAGATTCCCTCTAATGAGGCAGATATAGGCCACTGTGGATGCCGTCTGGCCTGGGATCCCACGGTGTCATTTGTTTTAGGCGTGCATAAAAGTGCGGTTGGCCACAGTTTTGTGCACTTCTGAAAAAAAGGACACCGCTAAACAGAGGCCAGACGGAGTCCAGAGTAACTCTGCTGCCTCATTATAGTGAATGGATCCCGCAGGGGTTTCATCTGAATTACATCATTTGGAAATTTAGATGGAAACCCCGATGTAAGTGCTCAGCCTAGAGCGCCGGATAAATGTTACGTAAAATGTTCCCAATAAAAGCTTCAACTCAGTCCTCAAAAAAAGCTAGTCCCCACTCAGGTCCGTCATCTGTTAAAAATATAAGGGACTTCCAAGTTACTGGTAGCAGAAAGGCTCTGGAAAAGCGAAATGGCCCTTGCCCCCCAAAAGAAATTCAGAAAATGTTGTGCTCCCAAATTCAAATGCCTATTCTACAATAATTTGTTCTCCAATTGTCAAATAGCACTCCGTCCCCCCAGATCTCGCCGTATGGCTGAGCGGTACAATACAGCCACATATGGGGTATTGCCACTTTTAGTAGAAATTGTGTGACACATTTCGGCACCATTTTTACCCATTGCCCTGTGTGAAAATGTAAAATCTGAGGGTAAAACATTTTTTTGTGGTAAAAATATAATTATGCTTTTTTCACTGCCCAATGGTATAAATTTAAAAATTAAAAAATATTCACTACTTCCCTAGATGAATTCCTTGAGAGATGTAGTTTACAAAATCGGGTCACTTGTGGGGGTTTCTGCTGTTTTGGCATGTCAGCGACTCTTCAAATGTGACATGGTGTCTGCCACCTATCCCAGCCAACATAGCGCTCCTTTCTCTTCCGAACCCTGCCGTACACCAAAGCAGTGCTTTTCCCCCACATATGGGGTATCGGCGTACTCAGTGCAATTTATCCTGTTACCCTTATGATAATGCAAAATTAGGGAATGAAAAACATTTTTTGTGGGAAAAATGTGAAAATTGTATTTTTACGGCTCAATATTATAAACTTCTGTGAAGCACTTGGGGTGCAAGGTGCTCACCACACATCTAGATAAGTTTCCTAAGGGGTCTAGTTTCCAAAATGGTGGCACTTGTGGGGGGTTTCCACTGTTTAGGCACATTAGGGGCCCCCCAAATGCGACATGGCGTCTGCTAATTATTCAAACAAATTTTCCATTCAAAAAGTCAAATGGCGCTCCTTCCCTTTCAAACCCTGCCATGCGCCCAAACAGTAATTTGCCTCCACATATGGGGTATCGGCGTGTTCAGGAGAAATTGCACAACAAATTTCATGGTGCAATTTATCCTATTACCCTTATGATAATGCAAAATTAAGGGATGAAAAACGGTTTTGTGGGAAAAATGTGAAAATTTTATTTTTACAGCTCAATATTATAAACTTCTGTGAAGCACCTTGGGGTTCAAGGTGCTCACCACACATCTAGATAAGTTCCCTAAGGGGTCTAGTATCCAAAACGGTGTCACTTTTGGGGGGTTTCCACTGTTTAGGCACATCAGGGGCTCCCCAAATGCAACATGGCGTCCGCTAATTATTCAAACAAATTTTACATTCAAAAAGTCAAATGGAGCTCCTTCCCTTTCAAACCCTGCCGTGCGCCCAAACAGTGGTTTGCCTCCACATATGGGGTATCGGCGTGTTCAGGAGAAACTGCACAATAAATTTCATGGTGCAATTTATCCTATTACCCTTATGATAATGCAAAATTAAGGGATATAAAACGTTTTTGTGGGAAAAATGTGAAAATTTTATTTTTACAGCTCAATATTATAAACTTCTGTGAAGCACCTTGGGGTTCAAGGTGCTCACCTCACATCTAGATATGTTCCCTAAGGGGTCTAGTTTCCAAAATGGTGTCACTTGTGGGAGGTTTCCACTGTTTAGGAACATCAGGGGCTCTCCAAACGCAACATGGCGTCTGCTAATTATTCAGACAAATTTTACATTCAAAAAGTCTAATGGCGCTCCTTCCCTTCCGAGCCCTGCAGTGCGCCCAAACAGTGGTTTTCCCTCACATATGGGGTATCAGCGCGCTCAAGAGAAATTGCACAAAAAATTTTGGGGTCCATTTTTTCCTGTTACCCCTGTGAAAATAAAAAAAATTAGGTCTAAAGTAACATTTTTGTGAAAAAAGTTAAATGTTAATTTTTTTCTTCCACATTCCAAAAATTCCTGTGAAGCACCTGAAGGGTTAATAAAGTTCTTGAATGTGGTTTTGAGCACCTTGAGGGGTTCAGTTTTTAGAATGGTGTCACTTTTGGGTATTTTCTGTCATAAAGACCCCTCAAAGTGACTTCAAATATGATATGGTCCCTAAAAAAATGTTTTTGTAAATTTTGTTGGAAAAATGAGAAATCGCTGGTCAACTTTTAACCCTTATAGCTCCCTAACAAAAAAAAAATTTTGGTTCCAAAATTGTGCTGATGTAAAGTAGACATGTGGGAAATGTTATTTATTAACTATTTTGTGTGACATATCTCTCTGATTTAAGGGCATGAAAATTCAAAGTTTGAAAATTGCAAAATTTTCAAAATTTTTGCCAAATTTCCGATTTTTTCACAAATAAACACAAGTGATATCAAAGAAATTTTACCACTATCATGAAGTACAATATGTCACGAAAAAACAATCTCAGAATCAGGGGAATCCGTTGAAGCGTTCCAGAGTAATTACTTCATAAAGTGACAGTGGTCAGAATTGAAAAAATTGGCCCGGTCACGAAGGCAAAAACAGGCTCTGGAGCGAAGTGGTTAAAACATTATCTTTCTTATTATTCTAACATTTGGAAAATATTAAAAATTATGGTAATCCTAATTGACCTAAAACGGGAAAGGTTTATTCTTATTTCATGTCAGATTTTGAGAAAAACATGCATATGTGTCTTTTTATATAGTGTATGTAAACTTCTGGTTTCAACTGTATATATGTATATATGTGCACATCTCATTGCTATAGCAAATCAGTGGGAGTCATCAACAGTGATAAAATAATAGAAAAAAAGGAAGAAAATTGAATCCTTAGAGGAAAAGTAAGATGATTTGTCTAAAAAATGCCAGTGTAAGGAGGCTCGTAAGCTCCCCGGGGAGCCATTGCATGGTTTATAAGCCTCCTTACTCTGGCATTTCATTCTCCTCACTAGGATCTAAGGGGTAAAGTTTTTCCTTCTGAAGTCTCTCACACAGCTAAATCAGATCTCATGCTTTGCACTGCTGAGGGGCAACACCCCGAAACACCATGGCTGCAAATTGAGATTCTAGTTTCCCATTTATCCTAAATCATGTGGAAAGGCTTGTTAAAAGGTCGATATTGACTTTTAGGATTGCTACTTCCAATAGGTGGCACTGGAAGAGACAGTTTGCAAGTTTTGGGTAGAATTTCTCTTCAATAAAAATACTTTTTGATTACACCAGTGATTTTTTTCCTTTCTTACAGACTGGACCAGTCATTGGGGAAGCCCTCACTGTTTCTTTCTGGATAGATTCCACTTCCTACCACTATGAAATGGAATAAATGCTATGTTTTAGAGAAATTAACAATAGTAATGGTAATAATCTGACACCATATGATGGCAAATCCAAGCAACATGCCGTCATTTGTAACAATGGGAAAGCCTTTTTTTAAGAGGTTGTCCAGAATAAGGATGCCATATTTCATCGCTTTGTGGAAAAATAGGTAAATCGTTTCTCATGTTATATTCTCTGAACTGTAAATCGTAAACAGTTTCACAAATTTGGTTGAATGCCAGTGGAACCAAAAAATGCTAATTTCTAATAGTAAATTTAAAAATGACTTTTTTTTACTTTTATTTATTTCCAGATAAAGTGAAAGATCGAGGCTCTAATACAATTGGGTCAAGATTGAACCGTGTCGAGGACAAGGTAAGAAAATAAGATAAAACCATATATATTTATATTATGCACAGCTACTACTTACACATACACACATGGAGTACAGGATATACAGACAATTACCACATACTACATACAGAATATTCCTCACTCTCTGAAAAAGTGTAAAATACATAATGGTGCATCCAGACACCAATTTTACAGCGCTGCTCATACACTGCAAAGAGTCTAAATACCTGTGGTCATCTGTGACTTGCACACACAAGTTAAGGTGGCCACACACAATAACTGAACGTTGATTGCTGGTTCGGCCGTCCACTACCTCTCCCAACTCTCATACACGAGAAGGTTTGGCTTGGTTAAATGTTCATGTGTTTTCAAAGTGGAGAACTGTGAAAATCACTGCCAAACGGCTCTGGCAGCAGCTTATCACCTGAATAACAAAAGGGTCGGGCATTAAGGGTCAGGCAGTTTGAATTTTACCTCCTCTGACCTCATCTGTCAGGGAAGAGTCTGGATGTCCCCTTAGACTATTAGCTTAGTCTATTGTGTATGGAGGCTTAAAGGGGTTTTCCATTACTCAGACAACTCCTTCTCAATCCATATGTGTGTCCCCCAGTAAAATAATAACACCTATACTCACCTCCAGTGCCAGCACTATTCCAGCGGTGTCTGCACTGGCTCTCCTGGGGATTGCGTGTGTCATGGGTGTGTCAGAAGTGACAGACAGTCATCCTGCAGTTGGTTGCAGGAGATCTCTTCATTTGGCCTTACAGACAACTTCTTAGAATATGTATCTCTAGGACCCAGGGGCTAGCTTCCTCGGGCTAATTAACACCCTGGCCTGGATGTATAAATACCTGTTGTGAGCCAGAGGGAGGTGCCAGCGATATTCATTGCCCCTTGTGAAGGCTTGAGCAAGAGCAGTACTTCTTCCTCTCCGGTGCTAGAGAACGTGTGCGCATTTGTCTGGAGTCGAGTAAAGCTAAGCGATTTTCCCTTGTTTGTCCCCCCTTGTTGTCTTTAGTGTTCAGTGGGGATCAACTAGTGCTCATCCTTTCTGTTCCCTAGCCTGAGCCTAATGCCAGGGATAGACAGGCTGAGGTATGCGTGCGGCGATTGGTGAAGAACCAATAAAGGGACATTAGTGGAGACAGGGTGACACTAGATCAGCCTAGGAGTTCTCCACTCCCCACTTTCCCTAGTCTGGGTTCCCTTTCCGTTTTACCTTTGTGTTGCACTTAGTCTTTCCCACACCTTGCGTGACAGCATGACATTATGTCTCATGATTCCTAGGGGCAATCAGTGCTGACTTTACTCTCCCCGCCTTTGGCCAACTTGCATACATCCAGAGGAAGTGAGAGATGTTGCTGCTCTTACTTCCTCCGGATGTACAGATATGTGCTATAACTGGAGGCAGGAAGAGTGAAGCCAGCGCTGATTGGCAGCAGGGATCACTTGACATAACAATGTCACGTGATCCCAAGGAGAGCCAATGCCGACACGGCTGGAACACTGGAAGGGAGTATAGGTGTTATTATTTTACTGAGGGCAAAAATATATATATGGAGAAGGAGATGTCCGAGTAGTAGAAAACCCCTTTAAGTGTTGGCTACTACTTTCATGGATGTGGACAGAAAGCTCTTTCTGAGTTCATTAAGTAGTTCAATCTGACAAAGGTTTCCAATAGAGTTGTTGCGAGTCAATTCGCAGGACCCAGTCCATCAGCCACATCCATAATCTGTGACCGCTGCATCGGAGCCCTGAGAACCACCTCCTACATCCCGGCATCCACTGCTGTTCTACTGATTAGCCGGCCTGATGCAATGTCACATATGCATCATGCTGTAACCATAAAGATGCAGCTAATCAGAAGAGAAGCAGGGAATCTTGGAAGGTAGAAGGCAGGTCTTGAGGCTCCTGTCCAGCATCCAAAGATTACTGACGTGGCTGATGGACCCAGTGCTGCGAAATGAATCGCACCAACTCTAGTTTTCAATTAAAACAACAATGTCTAAATGGCTAACCAATATTGTATTAAAGGATCTATCTACTTTATTTCTCCCCAAAACTGTGCCTCTCTTGTCCATGGGGTGTGTCTGGTATTGCAACTCAGTGCCCCATTGATTTGGTTAGGGATAAGCTACAATATCAGGCAGCGCTCACGGGTAGTGTAAAATGTGTATGGAGTGTGGTCTGTATCTATGCTATTCTCTTTGTTTGAATTTTTTTTTATATATTTGTAGGTAACTCAAATGGATCATAAACTCAATCTCATAACCGATATGATTCACCACCTGATAGCAAACCAACAAAGCGGTCAGTCTACCAACAGAACACCGCACCGGAGCAACTCTCTGAACGACGGGAGCAACCTCTCCAGTACTCTGCCTACCTACCAACAGTCAACAGTGCCAAGACGAGACCAAGATAATGCATCTTGATGAACAAACACAAACTAGTTCTTCTACTGTCCTCAATGCAGATATTCATTATTTTAATGAATGCATTTATAAGCAGAAAGTAAAATGAATGATGAAATTAGACTGAGTATGGAGTAAGTGTGTAACACTGTAAAGGACGTCTTGTCTATTCTCTGTAGATCCTATCAGGGTTCATTGAAGGTTTCTTAGAGGAAGGGACATGGAACATATGTGTATTGCTCCATGTAGAAACATGCAAGAAAGCATCTGATACATTGATGAATCCTTTCTCAGGAAGATTGTAGCTCATCGGCTTGTGGGATCGTAAATCGCTACGGGTCGTGCTGTAAAACTGGCAATACAACTGAACAATTACCCTGATTTTTTTATTGTATTAAAATACACTTTTTACATTGATTTTCAATTTTTGGGGGGCCTAAAATGACAATTCATTTGAGAAAAATAGAAATAAATATTGTACTGTAGAAAATTACACTTCTTTTTTTTTACAATGTATTTTTGGTAAAAATGGTATTAAAGAGTTAATTTTTCTTTATGATTTCTGATCACAATTTTTTTTTTCTGGAATATTTTTTGACATCTGATCAAATGTATTGTATTTTCTCAAAAATGTTGATATTTGCACATTGATTGGTTTAAAGCAGTGATGGCGAATCTTTTAGAGACCGAGTGCCCAAACTGCAATCCAAAACCCACTTATTTATCGCCAAGTGCCAACACGGCAATTTATCCTAAATATTGAGGTTTTACTGATACAAACAACTGATACAAAGAGCAGACGAGGGCAGCATAGAGCAGCCACAGAGAGGAGCAGGGGTAAGAGACTGCAGAAATAAAGATTGTGCTCACCCACATCCTGGTATATATGCTGGCCCTCCCCTCAATCCTGGTATAAATGCTGGCCCTCCCCTCAATCCTGGTATATATGCTGGCCCTCCCCTCAATCCTGGTATATATGCTGGCCCTCCCCTCAATCCTGGTATATATGCTGGACCTCCCCTCAATCCTGGTATATATGCTGGCCCTCCCCTCAATCCTGGTATATATGCTGGACCTCCCCTCAATCCTGGTATATATGCTGGCCCTCCCCTCAATCCTGGTATATATGCTGGCCCTCCCCTCAATCCTGGTATATATGCTGGCCCTCTCCTCAATCCTGGTATATATGCTCCCCCCCTCAATCCTGGTATATATGCTGGCCCTCCCCTCAATCCTGGTATATATGCTGGCCCTCCCCTCAATCCTGGTATATATGCTGGCCCTCTCCTCAATCCTGATATATATGCTCCCCCCCTCAATCCTGGTATATATGCTGGCCCTCCCCTCAATCCTGGTATATATGCTGCCCCTCCCCTCAATCCTGGTATATATGCTGCCCCTCCCCTCAATCCTGGTATATATGCTGCCCCCCCCTCAATCCTGGTATATATGCTGGCCCTCCCCTCAATCCTGGTATATATGCTGGCCCTCCCCTCAATCCTGGTATATATGCTGGCCCTCCCCTCAATCCTGGTATATATGCTGGCCCTCCCCTCAATCCTGGTATATATGCTGACCCTCCCCTCAATCCTGGTATACATGCTCCCTCTCCCCCCCAGCCATTGTGCATCCCATATTAAAAAAAAACAAAACACATAATAAACCCTCCTCCTCACCTTCCTTCTTCTCCCGCGCAGCGTCCTCTTCTGTAGTCGGCACATCTAGCTGAAGTGTATTGCAGCGCACGTACTAGCCAGGCCCGTGCGCGCTGCAGTACACGCTGCCAGCCTCTGATTGGCCAGCCGACGTCATGCTGGCCTCTGATTTGCCGGCAGCCGCTTCTGATTGTCCGGAAGCCGCTAGCCTCTGATTGGCCGGCCAACGTCATGCTGGTCACTGATTGGCCAGAAGCCGCAGGCCTCTGATTGGCCGGCCGAATTCATGCTGGCCTCTGATTGGAAGGAAGCCGCTGGCCTCTGATTGACCGGCCGACGTCATGCTGGCCTCTGATTGGCCGGCAGACGCTGGCCTCTGATTGACCGGTCGACGTCATACTGGCCTCTGATTGGTCGGCAGCCGCTTCTGATTGTCCGGAAGCCGCTAGCCTCTGATTGGCCGGCCGAATTCATGCTGACCTCTGATTGACCGGAAGCCGCTGGCCTCTGATTGACCGGCCGACGTCATGCTGGCCTCTGATTGGCCGGCAGCCTCTGGCCTCTGATTGGCCGGCAGCGTGTATTGCAGCGCACGGGCCTGGCTAGTTCGTGCGCTGCAATACACTTCAGCTCGATGTGTTTCCGTCGACAGAGATCGCACATCTAGCTGCAGTAGCGGAGCTGGTGCCGGCACTCTGCGGCTCAGAGTTCTCCCCCGCCGGCCCGATCCAGTAGCGCTAGTGCTGTGGCCATGGTGCCCCCCAGGAGGGCTCTGCTGCCCCCTCTGCACGCTGCCATAGGTTCCCAGCACTGGTGTAAAGCATTTCTTCTTTTACAGCTGACGACCCAAAATTGGTGATTTTCTGAAAAAAAAATAAAAAATGGCCAGTCTGCATTATATATGGTGGAAGTGAGAATGTATCATCTGGATAAGGGGGTGGTCTTCACAGAGGGGTCTATGGAGAGATGTCACTTTATAAGGAGCACATAGCATGGAATACCGGGGGGGAAGCCTTTTGGCTCCTTATGTTGCTCCAGTCCGGAATGCTCCACTATGGTCCATCCTTCTATAGTTCTTCTCTTACACTTTCTGCTGCTCGGTATATGGACGTATTCGCTCTATGCTGACAGGCGCTCCCTTAGTATAGCCCATGTAATGCTCGGCACCACAATGTTGTAGGTTCTGACTACTGTGTAAAAAAACACCCACCCAGAGACCGGCCATAATCTTATAGTCTGGGTGGGAATACGCTGTAGGTAGAGCTACACTTTTGTTGTGGAAATTTTGGTCATTTTATTTACCTTTTTGCATTTAGGCTATGTGCCCACGATGCAGAAATGAAGCAGAAAATTTCTGCAGCATTTCTGCATCTCCCTGGCAGAAAAAACGCATGCAGATTGACAAGCGCTTTCCAGGCGATTTTAGCATCACTTGGAAAGTGCTTGACAACTAGGTCACACTGTAGAAATCCATGCAAACAGCATGGATTTATATAGTGTGAACCGTAAAAATGAAAACAAATAAAGCTATACTCACCCCTGATGCCCGTCGTGGCTGCAGCGCTCGTTCCTGTCTGGTTCCTGGATGCCGGCATATCGCGAGACAGAGCGGTGAAGGGCCTGCGGTCACATGACTGTGACGTCACTGCAGGTCCTCAAGCGATGCCGGCATTCAGAGAGAAGCCGCCGGACAGGTGAATATAAACTTTATTTGTTTTTTTATTCTTTTTTTACAGGTACAAAGGTACAATGGTACCCAGGTCTGGAGGATTGTCTTCTCTCCTCCAGAACTGGGTACCATCCGCACATAGAGACGCATAGAAGCCGCTTGTAAAAATGTACAGTCGCGGTTTCTATGCGTCTCAATGCAAGTCAATGGCGGGAGTTCCGCTGCGCTTCTGCAAAATTAAATGACATGCTGCGGATTTTTGTACGCAGCATAAACGCTGCGGAAAAATCCGCAGCATGTGCATAGAACATGCGGAATCCCCTTGGGGACCATGGGGTGCGGATTACCTAGCGTTTCACAAGCGTTTATGCTGCGGAAATTCCGCAGCATAAACGCTTGAAAAACGCTACGTGGGCACTCAGCCTTACCCGAATGAGGCTTGTGAGAAATCCTTAAATATGCAGCAGATTTCTCCTGTATGATGCTGACCAATCATAAGCAAGCAGCAACACTCAAAGAAAAGAAGAACACGCCCCCACCATAGCTCAAAGCGGGTTTCTTAGGGTATAAAGCTACGTTCTCACTATGAGTTTTTAGTGAGTTTTTACGCTGCATATTTTATAAATAATGCAAGTAACCTATCTTAATGGGTGCAGAAATTCTGCAACATCAAAAACTCACCAAAAGCTCATCGTGGGAACCTAGCCTAAGATGTGTAATGATGGAGATTCCTGATCTCCTGGTCTAACCTTCTGCATGATTAGAAAGCAGAGGTAACAGCTCTAAGACAAGGAAGGAGCCGCACAGCTGAGTTTCTCTGTGTCACATTACAAACCCTTTTATTGACTCTCCTGATTATGGAGTGTGCCAGTATCACACTTATGTCTTCTGTGCTCAAGCAACTTGTATTCTCTCTGCAGTGATATTAGGCTGTTATTACACCTCACACAGGAGCAGTGTGTTCTGGGTTACTTCTATGGTGAAATGTAATGACAGTCTGCTCTAATCTCACTGCAGAATGAGTACAAGTTGAGCACAACGGATCTAAGTGTGATACTGACACTGTGCTCTCATTTCTGGACAGGCAGTTTGGGATAGGCGCAGAACAGCAGAGGTGAGAGTGCCATAAGAGGAGGAAAGCTGTTAGAAAGGTTTGTAATGTTGCACAACTAAACTCTCTTGTGCTGCCCCTTCACCCACAGAGACCTTAACTGAAAGGTATTAGTCAGTTGTGTGCTCTAATCATGCAGGAGGTTAGCCCAGGAGACCAGGTCTGTATCCTTACATCTTAGACACTGAGAAATCTGCTCTAAGCTATGGTGGGGATGTGATCATCTTTCTTTTCAGTGTTGTCGTCTGCTTATAATTGGTCAGCATCATGCAGGGAGAAGAATTTCGCACCCCCAGTGAAAACTCTGATAACATCTACTTGGACTTAATTTTTTTTAACTCATTAGGCGCCAAATACTTTCATTGCTAATATCTCTGCAAATGAAAGATAAAATAGAAAGAGCATGGATGAGATACCAGGACACTGTGTGTGGCACTTTATTATTATTATTTATTATTCTAGCTCCATTTATTCCATGGTGCTTTACATGTGAAAAAGGGGGTATACATAGCAAACACAATTGCAAAAATCTTGAACAAAAACGCAATGGCACTGGAGGAGAGAGAACCCTACCTGCGATGTCTCACAATCTTCAAGGGATGGGTGAGGATACAGTAGGTGAGGGTAGAGCTGGTCATGCAGCGGTGTGGTGGAGCAATGATTACTGCAGGTTGTAGGCTTTTCGGAAGAGGTGGGTTTTCAGGTTCCTTTAGAAGGTTTCCACGGTAGGCGAGAGTCTGATGTTTTGGGGTAGAGAGTTCTAGAGTAGGGGGGATGCACGGGAGAAATCTTGTATGCAATTGTGAGAAGAAACGATGAGGGGAGTAGAGAAAGAGATCTTGTGAGGGTCGTAGGTTGCGTGTAGGTGTGTACCGGGAGACTAGGTCACAGATGTATGGAGGAGACAGGTAGTGGATGGCTTGGTATGCCACGGTTAGGGTTTTGAACTGGAGTCTCTGGGCAATGGGGAGTCAGTGAAGCATTTGACAGAGAGGAGAGGCCGGGGAGTAGGCGGAAGGCAGGTGGATTAGTCGGGCAGCAGAGTTTAGGATAGATTGGAGGGGTACGGGAGTGTTAGCGGGGAGGCCACAGAGCAGGAGGTTGTAGTAGTCGAGGCGGGAGATGATGAGGGCGTGCACTAGTGTTTTTGCAGATTCATGGTTGAGGAATATGCGGATCCATGTTTTTGAGTTGGAGTCGGCAGGAGGAGGAAAGGGCTTTGATATGTGGCTTGAAGGAGAGGTTAGAGTCCAGGGTTACTCTGATGCAGCGAGCTTGTGGGACTGGGGAAAGTGGACAGCCATTGATTTTGATGGATAGGTCAGATGGGGAGGCTGAGTAAAATGGGGGAAAGATGATGAATTCTGTTTTATCCATGTTAAGTTTTAGAAATCTAGCAGAGAAGAAGGATGAGATAGCGAACAGACATTTTGGGGTTCTGGTTAGTAAGGAGGTGATATCAGGTCCAGAGAGGTAAATCTGTGTGTCGTTAGCATAGAGATGATACTGAAAGCTGTGGGACTCTATGAGCTGTCCCAGGCCGAAGGTGTAGATGGAGAAGAGCAGGGGTCCTATGACTTAACATTGGGGAACACTGACAGATAGAATGCGAGATGAGGAGGTGGTGTGTGAGTGAGAAACACTGAAGGTTCTGTCTGTTAAGTATGAGTAGATCCAAGATTATTATGATCTGCAACATAAACTAGGGAAAGAAGGGGAGAGCTGTCCCCACAGTAAGACTAAGCTGAGTCCCTACGTTGTAGCAGGCAACCTGTTCCTTGTGAACAGACCCGCCTTCGTCCTTGGCTAGTCTGAACGGAGACCTATAGAGATAGGAAGGGGTCCCTAAAAGAACTAAGGACTGGGACAAAAATGGGACACCTCCTAACAGAAGTTGCAGAGCAAAAGAAAAACTGACAAAAGTACTAGAGGTCCAGAGGACCAAGCAAACTAGAGATAGATAGGCACAAAAGCACCTGGCTAGAAAGACAGTCTAAACAACACTGAAGTCTAGCAAGGCCAGAAGGGTGGAGCTGGAATAAATAGGAAGATGGTCACGTGACCGCAAAACACAAGATAGAAACAAAAACAAACAGGAGGGTTCTAACAGTACCCCCTCTTTTATGAGGATCCTCCGGATCCTCCAGGCCCAGGCCTATCTGGAAATCTCCTGTGGAAAGCTCTGACAAGTCTAGGGGCAGAGACATCATCCGCCTTAACCCAGGAGTTATTCCTCGGGACCGAAACCTTTCCAAGCGACGAGATACTGCAATCTCCCTCTATGCTCTCTGGAATTCAGGATACAAGAAATTTCATATTCGCCGTCTTCCACCACCGGAGGAACTGTGACAGTGGCCTCCCTATCCGATACATCAGCCTTTTTCAACAAGGAAACATGAAACACAGGATTAATCTTCCAGGAGGAGGGAACCTCCAACCTAACAGCAGACTGGTTAACCACCTGAAGCACCTTAAAAGGCCCCACAAACTTCGGACCCAATTTTTTAGAGGAAATCCTCAATCGCAGATTCTTTGAGGACAACCAAACCATGTCACCCACAGTAAACAAAACCTCTTTACATTTCCTGTTAAAATACTTCTTGGACTTTTTGTTAGCCTCTTGAAGGTTACAACGTACATTAGTCCAAACTCTCTCCAAGTCATCGGAAAAATTCTACTCCTCCGGCACCGCCGACCGCAATTTGGAGAACGAACCAAAAGACGGATGTCTCCCAGTACAACAAAAAAAGAACACCCAGCAGAGGAGGATGTATGGTTGTTAAGAGCAAATTCTGCGAGTGGCAGAAACTCAGACCACCCCTCTTGATTGTCTGCCACAAATCAACGCAAAAACTGTTCCACATCCTGGTTCTTTCTTTCAGTCTGTCCATTAGACTCAGGATGATAACCAGACGAAAATGACAAATGGACTCCCAACCTGTCACAAAAAGCACGCCAAAAACGAGCCACAAACTGAGGTCTCCTATCAGAAACAATGTTGGTGGGAACGCCATGGTGCCTGACAATTTCCTTAACAAACGCCTTAGCGAGTGTCTTAGCGCAGGGTAGCTTAATGAATGGAACCAAATGACACATCTTGCTAAAATGGTCCACGACCACCCAGATGTCAGTGAAACCCTCGGACACAGGAAGGTCAGTAATAAAATCCATTGCCAAATGCGTCCAAGGCGCACTAGGAACCTCCAGAGGTCAAAGCAACCCCGCAGCAGGAGTATGGGAAGCCTTTGACCTAGCACACACCGTACACTGACGCACCCACTTGATGACTTCCTTCTGCCACCCGGGCCACCAAAAACTGCGACAGATAAGTCTCTTAGTCCCAGAAATTCCTGGATGACCTGCCAACCGAGACTCATGATACCCCACAAACAAATCTCTCCTAGAGGTTCTAGGCACAAACAATCTCCCATGAGGAGTGTTAGATGGGGCATCCTCTTGGGCTTTCAGAATCCCTTCTTCCAAAACAGAGTCTAATGCTGCTACCACAACTCCTTCCTGTAAAATGCTCTCCTCCTCCTCGGTACCAACCATGGGGGAAAAGCTGCGAGATAAAGCATCGGCTTTAACATTCCTAGTACCAGGGATATAGGTAACAGAAAAATTAAACCGAGAAAAAAAAAGTGCCCACCTAGCTTGACGGGCATTCAAGCGTTTGGCAGCATCCAGATAGATCAAATTCTTATGATCTGTGAAAACCTGAACAGGAAATTTAGCACTTTCCAAGAAATGATGCCAATGTTCAAACGCAAGTTTAATAGCCAACAATTCCCGATTACCAACATCGTAATTAAGTTCGGTTTCTGAAAATTTTTTTGAAAAAAAATCACAGGGATGTACTCCATCCTTGTTCTCCTGAGACAAAACTGCACCGACCCCCACCGAAGAAGCATCAACCTCGACCAAAAAAGGCTTGGTCTCATCAGGCTGCATAAGGATAGGGGCAGAACTGAACCTCTCCTTGAGATACACAAAAGCTTCAATGGCCTCAGTAGTCCACTGGACCGTATTCGCACCTTTCCTGGTGAGATCAGTCAGTGGCTTAACAATTATAGAAAAATTCTTAATGAATTTCCTGTAATAATTGGCGAAACCCAAAAATCTCTGTATCGATTTCAAACCAATAGGCCTAGGCCATTCCTGCACAGCCTGAACTTTCACCGGGTCCATCTCAAAGCCCTCGCTGGAGATAATGTAGCCCAAAAAACTAATTCTCTGCACAGCGAACTCACATTTCTCCAGCTTAGCAAAAAGCGAATTATCACTCAATAACTGCAACACCTCACGTACGCTCTGCCAATGGGAATCCAGATCTGGTGAATAAATCAGAATGTCATCCAAATACACAACCACATTCTTGCCAATCAAAGGTCTCAGGATGTCATTAATAAGGTTCTGAAAAAACGCGGGTGCATTTGTAAGACCGAAGGGCATCACCAGATTCACAAAATGACCTACCGGAGTGTTAAAAGCAGTTTTCCATTCATCACCCTCCTTCATTCGTAACAAATTGTATGCCCCCCGGAGATCAATTTTATAGAACCACTTGGTCCCCACTAACTGGTTAAACAAGTCTGGAATTAACGGCAATGGGTAGGAATTGCGTACGGTTATCTTATTAATTTCACGAAAGTCCAGACATGGACGTAAACCACCGTCTTTTTTTTTAACAAAGAAAAATCCAACGGCCACAGGCGACTTAGAAGGTCTAATGTGACCAGCAGCCAAGCTCGTCTGTATGTATTCCTCCAAGGCCTTTCTTTCAGGGATAGTCAGATTTAATAAGCGACTCTTGGGAAGAGTAGCTCCAGAAACAAACTCAATGGTGCAATCATAGTCCCTATGAGGAGGTAAAACTTGCGACTCCTCCTCTGAAAAAACCTTCCAAAAATCCTGAATAGGTACAGGTAATTCCCCTTTTTCCACAGCCGCAATGCGACCATTACAACATTTATCATAGCACTTAGGACTCCAAGACTTAATCTCATTAGTAGACCAGTCCAGTAAAGGATTGTGCAGTTTTAACCAAGGCAAACCTGCACATGCGGATTTCAATTGGGGAACATTGCTGCCCTTCTACCATGCGTTTTTCATGCGTTTCCGCGGCGTTTACGCAACTGCAAAAACGCCGCGGAAACGCATGAAAAACGCATCGTGTGAACTCAGCCTCAGGCTATGTGCCCACGTTGCAGAAATGAAGCAGAAAATTTCTGCTTCATTTCTGCAAGTCCTCTCCCGGAAAAACGCATGCGGAATTCCGCACGCGTTTATCGCGCGTTTTTCATGCGTTTATCTCGCGTTTTCCACATGCGGAATTGCCTTGTGTTTTTAATGCATTGCACAAGGCAATTCCGCTTGCGGAAACGCAAAATTAATTGACATGCTGCGGATTTTTGAACGCAGCATAAAAGCTGCGGAAAAATCCGCAGCATGTGCATAGAACTTGCGGAATCCCCTTGGGGACCATGGGGTGTGGATTACCATGCGTTTTACAAGCATTTTCGCTGCGGAAATTCCACATCAAAAACGCTTGTAATCCGCAACGTGGGCACGCAGCCTAAAAGCAAAAGTATAAATACTAATTATTTATCAAAGCTGGACAAAATCTAGAAACCATATAATAAAACTGGCATAAAATATAGTGCTGAATAGTGTTGAGCCACCCCCGGAGTGTTCGGGTTCGGTTCGGTTCGTCGAACACCGGGATGTTCGAGGAACTGTTCGTCGAACTGTTCGTCGAACACCTTAGAACACCGTCGAACACCGTTAAAACCAATGGCAGGCAAACAAAAACACATAGGAACACATAGAAAACACCTTCAAAGGTGTCCAAAAGCTGACAAACTGCTCAGAAGACGCTTTCTTTAAAAAAGCCGGCCGGCAATTCAGCAGCGGCATACACCGGTACCCGACAATTTAGACATGAAGGAATAGAGCATCACACATAGATTAGATAGATAGAAACATGTCAGTCACATATATATGAAGTACAGTGACAGTGTTGCTTACTGTACTTGTCATTTAGTGTAAAGGATTTATTAAAAAATATAATAGTGTTTTCGTGCACGGTCTCTTTAAAAAAACCGGCCGGCAATTCAGCAGCGGTACCCGACAATTTATAACAGACAGAATAGAGCTTCACACATAGATTAGATAGATAGAAACATGTCAGTCACATATATATAAAGTACTGTGACAGTGTTGCTTACTGTACTTGTCATTTACTGCAAAGAATTTATTTAAAAAAATAATAGTGTTTTCATGCACCGTCTCTTTAAAAAAGCCGGCTGGCAATTCAGCATCTGTACCCGACAATTTAGAATAGAAGGAATAGAGAATCACACATAGATTAGATAGATAGAAACATGTCAGCCACATATATACGAAGTACAGTGACAGTGTTGCTTACTGTACTTGTCATTTAGTGTAAAGGATTTATTAAAAAATATAATAGTGTTTTCGTGCACCGTCTCTTTAAAAAAGCCGGCCGGCAATTCAGCAGCGGTACCCGACAATTTATAACAGACAGAATAGAGCTTCACACATAGATTAGATAGATAGAAATATGTCAGTCACATATATATGAAGTACTGTGACAGTGTTGCTTACTGTACTTGTCATTTACTGCAAAGGATTTATTAAAAAAAATAATAGTGTTTTCATGCACCGTCTCTTTAAAAAAGCCGGCCGGCAATTCAGCATCTGTACCCGACAATTTATAACAGACAGAATAGAGCTTCACACATAGATTAGATAGATAGAAACATGTCAGTCACATATATAATAAGTACAGTGACAGTGTTGGTTACTGTACTTGTCATTTAGTATTAAAATAAAGGATTTATTATTAAAAAAAATTGGCGTGGGGTTCCCCGTAATTTTAGTCTCTAGCGGAGGTTAAGCAGACAGCTGGGGCAGATATTTGAAGCCTGGGAAGGGGGTAATACCCACGGAGCTTCCCAGGCTACTAATATCAGCCCCCAGCTGAATACCTAGCCTTTACTAGCTATTAAAATGGAGGACCCCCCCAAAAAAATGACGTGGGGTCCCCCCTAATTTAATAGCTAGCAAAGGCTAGGCAGACAGCTGGGGGCTGATAGTAATAGCCCAGGAAGGGAGCCATGAATATTGGCCCCCTCCCAGGCTAGAAACACCAGCCCTCAGCCGCCCCAGAAATGGCGCATCCATAGGATGCGCCAATTCTGGCACTTAGCCTCGCTCTTCCACGCTGCCCTGGTGCGGTGGCAGGGGGTAATAGGGTTGGGGTTGATGTCAGCTTATAATGCCAGCTGACATCAAGCCCAGGTTAGTAATGGAGAGGCGTCTATAAGACACCCCCATTACTAACCCCATAGTCAAAGTTAAAAAAAAAACACAAACACCCAGAATAAAGTCCTTTAATTGAAATAAAGACACAATTCTTTATTGTTCTAAATTAAACCATACTTACCGTCACGCCCATTCCAGCTGAAGCCAACGATCTCCTGCAATAAAAGAAAAATAATAAAGCAACCTCATCCTTACCTTTCCATGGTTCCCAGGACAGCTCCAGCTCTGCTACATCGAGATGACAGGCTGGACCGCAGCAGAACGCTGCCATCCAGCTTGCCATGCCGCACACACTGAGAAGCGCAGGCATGCTTGCGCTCCTCAGTGTCTGACTGTGACGGCATCCAGATGAGCCGACAATGAACTCGGCTCACCTCGTGTACGTCACTGACAGCGTGGGAAAATTCTCCTGCACTCAGCGCTTCAGCGTGAGAATTTTCCCACGCTGTCAGTGACGTGCATGAGGTGAGCCGAGTTCATTGGACATGACCTCGGCTCATCTGGATGCCGTCACAGCCAGACACTGAGTAGCGCAAGCATGCCTGCTCTTCTCAGTGTCTGCGGGATGACAGGCTGGATGGCAGCGTTCTGCTGCGGTCCAGCCTGTCATCTCGATGTAGCAGAGCTGAAGCTGTCGTGGGAGCCATGGAAAGGTAAGGATGATGTTGCTTTATTATTTTACTTTTATTGCAGGAGATCATTGGCTTCAGCTGGAATGGGCGTGGCGGTAAGTATGGTTTAATTTAGAACAATAAAGAATTGTGTGTTTATTTCAATTAAAGGACTTTTTTCTGGGTGTTTGTGTTTTTTTTAAATACTTTACTAGAAATTCATGGCGGTCATGTCTAATATTGGCGTGACCCCATGAATTTCGGGCTTAGGGCCAGCTGATAATACCAAGCTGGCCTTAACCCCTTTATTACCCAGTGAGCCACCGCACCAGGGCCCTGGATGAGTTGGGTACAGCGCCAGAAGATGGCGCTTCTATGAACGCGCCATTTTCCGGGGCGGCTGCGGACTGCAATTTGCAGCGGGTAGGGCCCAGAAAGCTTGGGCCCCCCTGCGCTGCAGATTCCAGCCCCCAGCTGCCTAGTTGTACCTGGCTGGACACAAAAATAGGGCGAAGCTCCACGTATTTTTTTTTTCAATTCATGAAATTCATGGAATAATTAAGAAAAAAAGGGCTTCCCTATATTGTTGTGTCCGGCTAGGTACAAATAGGCAGCTGGTGGTTGGGAGCAGCCCGTTCCTGCCTGCTGTACCTGGCTGGACACAAATATAGGGCGAAGCCCCACATCAATTTTTTTTTCATTATTTCATGAATTTCCTGAAATAATTTAAAAAAAATTGACGTGGGGCTTCGCCCTATATTTGTGTCCAGTCAGGTACAGCAGGCAGGAACGGGCTGCCCCCAACCACCAGCTACCTATTTGTACCTGGCCAGACACAACAATATAGGGAAGCCCTTTTTTAAAAAAATTATTTCATGAAATAATTAAAAAAAAATTGACGTGGGGCTTCGCACTATATTTGTGTCCAGCCAGGTACAGCAGGCAGGGACGGGCTGCCCCCAACCACCAGCTGACTATTTGTACCTGGTTGGACACAACAATATAGGGAAGCCCTTTTTTTCTTAATTATTCCATGAATTTCATGAAATAATTTAAAAAAAAAATGCGTGGGGCTTCGCCCTATTTTTGTGCCCAGCCAGGTACAACTAGGCAGCTGGGGGCTGGAATCTGCAGCGCAGGGAGGCCCAAGCTTTCTGGACCCCACCCGCTGCATATTGCAGTCCGCAGCCGCCCCGGAAAATGGCGCGTTCATAGAAGCGCCATCTTCCGGCGCTGTACCCAACTCATCCAGGGCCCTGGTGCGGTGGCTCACTGGGTAATAAAGGGGTTAAGGCCAGCTTGGCATTATCAGCTGGCCCTAAGCCCGAAATTCATGGGGTCACGCCAATATTAGACATGACCACCATGAATTTCTAGTAAAGTATTTAAAAAAACACAACACCCAGAATAAAGTCCTTTAATTGAAATAAACACACAATTCTTTATTGTTCTAAATTAAACCATACTTACCGTCACGCCCATTCCAGCTGAAGCCAATGTCTTCTGCAATAAAAGTAAAATAATAAAGCAACCTCATCCTTACCTTTCCATGGTTCCCACGACAGCTTCAGCTCTGCTACATCGAGATGACAGGCTGGACCGCAGCAGAACGCTGCCATCCAGCCTGTCATCCCGCGGACACTCAGAAGCGCAGGCATGCTTGCGCTCCTCAGTGTCTCGCTGTGACGGCATAAAGATGAGACAAGCTCATGTCCAATGAACTCGGCGCACCTCATGCACGTCACTGACAGCGTGGGAGAATTCTCCTGCACTCAGCACTTCAGCGTGAAAATTCTCCCACGCTGTCAGTGACGTACATGAGGTCAGCTGAGTTCATTGGACATGAATGAGCTCACCTCATGCACGTCACTGACAGCGTGGGAAAATTCTCACGCTGAAGCGCTGAGTGCAGGAGAATTTTCCCACGCTGTCAGTGACGTGCATGAGGTGAGCTCATTCATGTCCAATGATCTCAGCTCACCTCATGCACGTCACTGACAGCGTGGGAAAATTCTCCTGCACTCAGCGCTACAGCGTGAGAATTCTCCCACGCTGTCAGTGACGTGCATGAGGTGAGCTCATTCATGTCCAATGAACTCAGCTGACCTCATGCACGTCACTGACAGCGTGGGAGAATTCTCACGCTGAAGTGCTGAGTGCAGGAGAATTCTCCCACGCTGTCAGTGACGTGCATGAGGTGCGCCGAGTTCATTGGACATGAACTCGTCTCATCTTTATGCCGTCACAGCCAGACACTGCAGAGCGCAAGCATGCCTGCGCTTCTCAGTGTCTGCGGGATGACAGGCTGGATGGCAGCGTTCTGCTGCGGTCCAGCCTGTTATCTCGATGTAGCAGAGCTGAAGCTGTCGTGGGAACCATGGAAAGGTAAGGATGAGGTTGCTTTATTATTTTTCTTTTATTGCAGGAGATCGTTGGCTTCAGCTGGAATGGGCGTGATGGTAAGTATGGTTTAATTTAGAACAATAAAGGAATGTGTCTTTATTTCAATTAAAGGACTTTATTCTGGGTGTTTGTGTTTTCTTTTAACTTTGACTATGGGGTTAGTAATGGGGGTGTCTTATAGACGCCTCTCCATTACTAACCTGGGCTTGATGTCAGCTGGCATTATAAGCTGACATCAACCCCAACCCTATTACCCCCTGCCACCGCACCAGGGCAGCGTGGAAGAGCGAGGCTAAGTGCCAGAATTGGCGCATCCTATGGATGCGCCATTTCTGGGGCGGCTGACGGCTGGTGTTTCTAGCCTGGGAGGGGGCCAATATTCATGGTTCCCTTCCTGGGCTATTAATATCAGCCCCCAGCTGTCTGCCTAGCCTTTGCTAGCTATTAAATTAGGGGGGACCCCACGTCATTTTTTTGGGGGGTCCCCCATTTTAATAGCTAGTAAAGGCTAGGTATTCAGCTGGGGGCTGATATTAGTAGTCTGGGAAGCTCCGTGGGTATTACCCCATTCCCAGGCTTCAAACATCTGCCCCAGCTGTCTGCTTAACCTCCGCTAGAGACTAAAATTACGGGGAACCCCACGCCAATTTTTTTTAATAATAAATCCTTTATTTTAATACTAAATGACAAGTACAGTAACCAACACTGTCACTGTACTTATTATATATGTGACTGACATGTTTCTATCTATCTAATCTATGTGTGAAGCTCTATTCTGTCTGTTATAAATTGTCGGGTACAGATGCTGAATTGCCGGCCGGCTTTTTTAAAAAGACGGTGCATGAAAACACTATTATTTTTTTTAATAAATCCTTTGCAGTAAATGACAAGTACAGTAAGCAACACTGTCACAGTACTTCATATATATGTGACTGACATGTTTCTATCTATCTAATCTATGTGTGAAGCTCTATTCTGTCTGTTATAAATTGTCGGGTACCGCTGCTGAATTGCCGGCCGGCTTTTTTAAAGAGACGGTGCACGAAAACACTATTATATTTTTTAATAAATCCTTTACACTAAATGACAAGTACAGTAAGCAACACTGTCACTGTACTTCGTATATATGTGGCTGACATGTTTCTATCTATCTAATCTATGTGTGATTCTCTATTCCTTCTATTCTAAATTGTCGGGTACAGATGCTGAATTGCCGGCCGGCTTTTTTAAAGAGACGGTGCATGAAAACACTATTATTTTTTTTGATAAATCCTTTACACTAAATGACAAGTACAGTAAGCAACACTGTCACTGTGCTTCTTATATGTGTGACTGACATGTTTCTATCTATCTAATCTATGTGTGATTCTCTATTCTTTCTGTTCTAAATTGTCGGGTACCGGTGTATGCCGCTGCTGAATTGCCGGCTTTTCATGTTTCACTGTGAGCACTGTTCCCATCGATTTGGGCAATCACTGTAATGCCACAACCACCATGGCTGTGGCATTACAGTGAGTGGCAGACAATCCCTGCATGATTGGTGCTCTAAATAGCGCCAGACATGCAGGACACGCTTTTGGTGCACGAACAGTTATCGAACATAACCTCGAACAGCCGAATTTTTTGCAAATCGTTCGGGTTCGTCGAACAACTCGAACACCGCCCAAAACAGCTCGAATTTGAGATTGGCGAACAGTTCTAGTCGAACACCGCTCATCTCTAGTGCTGAACAAGAGTTTAGGGAGAGATGTACAACTGGCACTGGCCTTTGAAAGGGATTGTGTAATCGCACAAAACTAGGAAAAATGTAAAGTGCCTGTAAAACAAGGAACGTGCAATTTACCTCTTAGTAAAAATCCTATTCTTTCTCAAGAACGGGAGGAATTTTAATTTCATGATTTTTTTTAATCAAATAATTTTTATTGAAAAACTCCAAATACAAATTTTCCATCTTTCAAATAACATACATGACATAGTAATTCCATAGTATAAAACATGAACAAAGTATCTGAACTTCAATTCCCTAACCCACCCTAAACCCAAATCCCAACACTCCAGAGAGAACCATTTTAGAGCAGTTCTAGAATAACGGACTACAGCATTCGTAGAAGGGGGAAGAAGATAAAAAAGTGACTAACAAAGGGATAGCAGCGTTTTAATTTTATCATTTACTGCTTGATGCCTGAGCCGGGAAGTGCACGCTTGAAAACTGTTGCAGGCTGCTGTAATCACAGGACACAAGCAAACAGCATGGCCTTTCCTATCAGCAGGGAGGAAGTAAAGGGAACAGTAATGAAAGTCTCCTCCTACTCCGCTCCATAATGAAATGAACAGTGTGCATCCTACAAATGCGATGCATACAGCAAACAATTCATTTTCCATACACAGGTTTTGAGTTGACCACTGGATATACACATGTGTATAACTAATTACCAGAACTGGAAATCGAAAAAAACGACGAGCAAGTTTGGGGTGAATCCTGCCTTCATTACTGCACAGCCGCTCATAGAGGGATCGGTACTAGGAACAGCAGCAGTGCCGGCGATGTTCACAGATTTACCTGCTGCGGGACTGAAGGAGTCTGATAGTGTTCGGCTCTAAGCTTTTTACCTTGTTTACGACAGGAATAATTGAAAGCTGTGCTTCAAAGGCGAGGAAGAAGTTGGTCACTGTCTGCGCTTGAATACCCTTAAGAGGGGAAAAAATATATATACATATATACAAATACTGAAACATCTAAATGCATTAGAACATCAAACCTGGTGAAGCGGTAAATGACTTGTCCTCCAGGGATACAGGCTACTGTCATTCAGTAATTATTTAATAGGAATTTTACATTTTATGTGATCACCACGCTAGAATGTAAATGATGAAAACACAACACAACTCCTCACCATATGAAGATATTTTGTGTTTTAGGCTATGTGCCCACGATGCAGAAATGAAGCAGAAAATTTCTGCAGCATTTCTGCATCTCCCTGGCAGAAAAAAACGCATGCAGATTGTGCATGCGTTTTTCCTGCAGAATACATGCGGATCCACATGCGGATTCACATGCATTTCCGCATGCAGATTGACAAGCACTTTCCAGGCGATTAGCATCACTTGGAAAGTGCTTGACAACTAGGTCACACTGTATAAATCCATGGAAACAGCATGGATTTATACAGTGTGAACCGTAAAAATTAAAACAAATAAAGCTATACTCACCCCCGAGGCCCCGGCGTGGCTGCAGCTCTGCTTCCTGGCTGGTTCCCGGCTGCCGGCATATCGCGAGACAGAGCGGTGAAGGGCCTGCGGTCACATGACTGTGACGTCACCGAAGGTCCTTCAGCGCTGCTGGCATTCAGAGAGAAGACGCCGGACAGGTGAATATAAACTTTATTTGTTATTTTATTCTTTTTTTTACAGGTACAATGGTACCCAGGTCTGGATCAGAGTCTCCTCTCCTCCAGAACTGGGTACCATCCGCACTTAGAGACGCATAGAAGCCGCTTGTAAAAATGTACAGTCGCGGTTTCTGTGCGTCTCAATGCAAGTCAATGGCGGGAATTCCGCTGCACTTCCGCAAAATTAAATGACATGCTGCGGATTTTTGTACGCAGCATAAACGCTGCGGAAAAATCCGCAGCATGTGCATAGAACATGCGGAATCCCCTTGGGGACCATGGGGGGCGGATTACCTAGCGTTTTACAAGTGTTTCCGCTGCGGAAATTCCGCAGCATAAACGCTTGAAAAATGCTACGTGGGCACACAGCCTTATAGAACAGCATTTCTGTGGAATAACACGACTGATTTACTGTGTATGCACCATAGCCTTCATTTGATGTCACTTACTGTCACCTGTTACCTTGCCCCAACTCTGCAATCCCCAATATCAGTCCATGACCTCAATGGGGTCACTATAAAATTCTAAAGAGGACTGGTCATGTCTCTATTAGAAAATAGATAAACTTAGGATAGAAACAATATGAGCATATACCCTGCTATAAGTAAGTAAAAAGCAATAGTGAATATATATAATATAGGGTACTTAGTAAACATGGTTTTTGATATAAAAAAAGCCATCCCACCCGCACCAAGGTGTACCCAGTCAGTTATGTGAAATATATAATAAAATACACTTTAGTACAATATTAGTGTTTTGTCCCTTTAAATCTGCTGCTACTTCTGTCACCATGGTAACTGCATTCATACTCAGCCAATAGGATTGCTCGGTTTGAATTTGGAAAAAAAAAAAAAAGTCCTATATCGTCAGTTTGTTCCTTCTCATCTGAGTGTGAAGACAGACACCTGCGATCAGCGAGAGATTATAGGTATAAGACGTGATATAATATAACGGACGGGGCCACATCCCATCACACGCACTCAGCGACCACAACTCACAGGAATCAGCACATTTACCAGACAATAAGTTATTATTCCCCAACACATAATACGCTGAGACACCAGTGGGGGGCGCCGCACTCGTTACATCTCCCATCTGGATGGATCCAGCGACGAGATCCTGATATTTCCCCCCAGCTCCGCTCCTCCATAGGGAATGGCCCAGATGCACGCAGAACGGACCGAAGTGTAATACTGCTAGAACGCTGCATGATATCACATCCTCCATATATACCACATAATAAAGGGGTGCTCCCACTGGGACAGGTCATCACCTATCCAGAGATCAGTAATAACTTGTTCCAACTAGACATCCCCTTTAATGGAAGAGATCACATCTCTAACAGTCAATACGCTATTCATTCCCAATCTTCCCTGGCCCCAGTAATGCCCCTGAGTATATCGCCAATATCAGCCAATCATCAAACCCTCTGCTGACTGTTCCCGATGTTTTATAGAGTTTGGAGACGTTGCTACAAGAGAAGATATCAGCGGACACCATGGGGGTGGAGTATTCTGCCAGCGATGGAGCAGGTAGTATCCACCAGTCTGTGATATCTGACCTTCCTCCATATTCTGCTCTTACATGCGTTTCTTCAGCTTTACCCCTTCCCGACATAACCAATTTATGTTTTTTTTCTGTTTTTTCCTCCGCTTTTTCCAACTTTTCTAACTTTTTGATATCTGTCCACATAGTGTGAGGTCTTGTTATTTTGTAGGATGAGCTGTCCTTATAAATGACACCATTCATTTACCACATAGTCCTAGAAAACGGGAAAAACATTCCAAGTGCAGTAAAAGTGCGGAAAAAAAAGCCTGACATTGTTTTTCTGGGAACGGTTTTAACGGCGCACATTGTGTGGTAAAAATGACCTGGTAATAGGATCCTACTCCTCAGTGTGATTACAGCAAGACCAAACTTCTCCAATAGTTTTGGCAAAAGAAAAAAACTTTTTTTTGATGCTGTCACCATTTTTTCTGAGACCCGAAACATTTTCAGTTTCCGGGTTGATGGAGCTGTGTGGGGGCTTATTTTTTGAAGGGCAAGAGGACTTTATTGATAACATTTTGGGACACATATGTCATGGTCATCGCTTCTTACAGGATTTTCTGCAGTATTGAGGCGAACGAAAAAATGCAATTTTGTCTTTTTGAATTTTTTTCTGTGTTCACTGATCGTTTTTTTTTTTTATATTTTGATAGATTGTATTTCTCTGAAAGAGACCAAACCACAAAATGTGTATATTTTTATTATCTTTATTTTTAGTGGGAGGTGAGTTGAACGTGTGGGGTTTTAATAAATATATATATACTTTTTTTCACTGTATTTGTATACATCTTCTGATTGCTTGTGCTATATACAGCGATACCACAGTAATGCTCCATATAGCAAAACCACGGTCTTCTTTACAGCCCAAATGAAGCTTTATGATAACAGGCACGGAGGCTTCAGCAGACCCCCGGATGTCATAGCAGTCCATCGGCGCCCTATGATCGCGTCACAGGAGCGCCGGTGGGCGCATGGAACGACGCGTCCCAATGCTGGCGCGCTGTTAATGCTGCTGTTAGAGATTGACAGCAGCACTGAACAGGTTAACAGTGGTGGGCAGATCTTCGCTCCACTCGCAGCTGTTAGAGGCAGGTCCTGGTTGTTTGTCACAGCCATTATCTGCCATGTACGGGGCGAGCTGACCCTGCTCCATACACCCGCTACTGACTTATACCATACATGTACGGCAGATGTTGGTAAGGAGTTAAAGCGGTTGTCCAGCTTTGGGGCCATTTTTTTACTTTAATGCAAGTATTTGGGGCTAAAATCGATTTCTGTAATTGAGTTTCATTAAAAATGTTGCCTTCTGTAGCATCTGTGCTGCACTGTCTATTGCTGGCTGCAAAATTAGCTAACTGAGAATCTATCAGTGAGCTCCTTAGTCTTAAGGGAGAGTTTGTAGATCTTTAATCTGTTTTTTTTTTCCTGAGTGCCTATTAGCTGATCTATGCCCAAAGAAAACACAAAACTTGAATGTGCAGGGAAACAATAAGTCTGTAATAGTCGGTGTAAAACACTTAATGAAACCTAAATGTAAAAAATTACTTTTAGTAGTAAATACATGACATGAGAAAATATACACTGCTCAAAAAAATAAAGGGAACACTTAAACAACAGAATATAACTCCAAGTAAATCAAACTTCTGTGAAATCAAACTGTCCACTTAGGAAGCAACACTGATTGACAATCAATTTCACATGCTGTTGTGCAAATGGAAGACAATAGATGGAAATTATTGGCAATTATCAAGACACACTCAATAAAGGAGTGGTTCTGCAGGTGGAGACCACAGACCACATCTCAGTACCAATTCTTTCTGGCTGATGTTTTGGTCACTTTTGAATGTTGGTTGTGCTTTCACACTCGTGGTAGCATGAGACGGACTCTACAACCCACAGAAGTTGCTCAGGTAGTGCAGCTCATCCAGGATGGCACATCATTGCGAGCTGTGGCAAGAAGGTTTGCTGCGTCTGTCAGCGTAGTGTCCAGAGGCTGGAGGCGCTACCAGGAGACAGGCCAGTACACCAGGAGACGTGGAGGGGGCCATAGCAGGGCAACAACCCAGCAGCAGGACCCCTACCTCTGCCTTTGTGCAAGGAGGAACAGGAGGAGCACTTCCAGAGCCATGCAAAATGACCTCCAGCAGGCCACAAATGTGCATGTGTCTGCATAAACGGTTAGAAACCGACTCCATGAGAGTGGGATGAGGGCCAGACGTCCACAGATGGGGGTTGTGCCCAATGCCAGACCTCATGTGGCTGGAGTATGTCAGCAGTTCCTGCAAGATGAAGGCATTGAAGCTATGGACTAGCCCGCCCGTTCCCCAGACCTGAATCCCATTGAGCACATCTGGGACATCATGTCTCACTCCATCCACCAACGTCACGTAGCACCACAGACTGTCCAGGAGTTGGTGGATGCTTTAGTCCAGGTCTGGGAGGAGATCCCACAGGAGACCATCCGCAACCTCATCAGGAGCATGTCCAGGCGTTGTAGGGAGGTTATACAGGCACGTGGAGGCCACACACAATACTGAGCCTCATTTTGACTTGTTTTAAGGACATTACATCAAAGTTGGATCAGCCTGTAGTGTGTTTTTCCACTTTAATTTTGGGGGTGACTCCGAATCCAGGCCTCCATTGGTTAATAAATTTGATTTCCATTGATGATTTTTGTGTGATTTTGTTGTCAACACATTCAACTTTGTACAGAACAAAGTATTCAATGAGAATATTTTATTCATTCAGATCTAGGATGTGTTATTTGAGTGTTCCCTTTATTTTTTTGAGCAGTGTGTATATATAATATAAATAATTACTGCAGCTTTAATGCTATTTATTACGTCTCAGGAGGAGGACGGAAGAGGAAGAGGACGGAAGAGGCGGAGGACGGAAGAGATGGAGGACGGAAGAGGCGGAGGACGGAAGAGGAGGAGGACAGAAGAGGAGGAGGACGGAAAAGGAGGAGGACGGAAGAGGAGGAGGACGGAAGAGAAGGAGGACGGAAGAGGCGGAGGACGGAAGAGGCGGAGGATGGAAGAGGCAGAGGACAGAAGAGGCGGAGGACGGAAGAGGCGGAGGACGGAAGAGAAGGAGGACGGAAGAGGAGGAGGACGGAAGATGAGGAGGACCGAAGAGGAGGAGGACGTAAGAGGAAGAGGACGGAAGAGGAAGAGGACGAAAGAGGCGGAGGACAGAAAAGGCGGAGGACGGAAGAGGCGGAGGACAGAAGAGGCGGAGGACGGAAGAGGCGGAGGACAGAAGAGGAGGAGGACGGAAGAGAAGGAGGACGGAAGAGGAGGAGGACAGAAGAGGAGGAGGACAGAAGAGGAGGAGGACGGAAGAGGAAGAGGACGGAAGAGGAGGAGGACGAAAGTGGAGGAGGATGGAAGAGGAGGAGGACAGAATAGGAGGAGGAGGACAGAACTGCACCTTAAGATCCCTAGGGGGAAAGGGATGGTAGTAATATAGTGGTAGTATATCCGTATTAGTGTAATATGAGTAATAATACTAGTGATAATAGTAAGAAAGTAATAAAATAACAGTAGTAATAGTAGTAGGTAGAATAGCAGTGTGATCCAGGGTCCTAGGACTGATTGCCTTTTCTCGGGGTCAAGAAGGAATTTTTCCCCTGTGACACAAATTGGCTGAAGGTGTCCTGGGGTTTTTGCCTTCTTCTGGATCAACACTGTAGGTATAGGGCAGTATTAGTAGTGATAGGAAAGAAGAATAATACTGTAATAAGATAGCACAATGTAATAATAACCATATCAAATAGATTTATAAAAACAAATTAAAATAACTCCAGTAGTACAATAATTAGTGTAATATTATATAACTTGTAATAACATTAATAGGTTTGATCCAGGGTCCTAGGACTGATCGCCTTTTCCCGGGGTCAAGAAGGAATTTTTCCCCTGTGACACAAATTGGCTGAAGGTGTCCTGGGGTTTTTGCCTTCTTCTGGATCAACACTGTAGGTATAGGGCAGTATTAGTAGTGAAAGGAAAGAAGAATAATACTGTAATAAGATAGCACAATGTAATAATAACCATATCAAATAGATTTATAAAAACAAATTAAAATAACTCCAGTAGTACAATAATCAGTGTAATATTATATAACTTGTAATAACATTATTAGGTTTGATTCAGGGTCCTAGGACTGATCGCCTTTTCCCGGGGTCAAGAAGGAATTTTTCCCCTGTGACACAAATTGGCTGAAGGTGTCCTGGGGTTTTTGCCTTCTTCTGGATCAACAGCTTTAGGCATAGGGATTTTAGTAATACCATTATTAGAATCACAAGATTAATAAAAAAAAATTAGAATTACATTTTTTTAATTCGTTTTATAACAGTTACAATTAATTGCATTAATGCAATAATAATAAATAGTAAAAATGGTGGTAATAATAATAATACAAAAAACTAGTCCCAGTTAGTAAGTTAGTGTAATGTTAGTGTAGGGACCCATCTGAAGAGGTCGCCTTGACGTTGGCAGATGGGCTCGCACAATTTGCTCAAAATGTGCGCTAAGAACCTCATATTTCTATGTACAGGAGATCTAGCAGTAATACCATTCAGGAGATATCTGTGTACACACATTTTGTTATATACTTTTGTGCAGCACACAGGGCAGGTATACAGGTACAGGGCGAGAGTGTTACAGTGATATTATAACTCGGCCTTAAGGATAAAATGCTGATAACTACAGATCCTGGAAACGCATTTGAAACTAGACCTTGTAAGTAACTGGTTCCCAGCTAGTGGTAAATATGTACAGGGCAGTCCGGTACCAAGACCTGCTCTATAGGACACATTATCATCAGGCAGGTCCTTACAAGATCTGCGGCAGAAGTGTGGCTGTGTAACACAGTCCTGCTCCTGCCTCAGCTGCCCACAGTGGAGCCAACCTTGATCCTGGCAGCTTAATCCATTGTATGACACAGTAGGGGGCTTCCACAGCATTTAGGCACTTTAGACAGGAGAGGGAGGCATGATCATGGTGCCAATGAGTTTCTATGGCAGCTGAGATCTAACAATGGACCCCATGACGGCCATTTTACTGCTCCTATTAGACCCCGGCTGAGGAAAGGTCTATGAGGACACCGGTCAGACTTATGTCGCCTGCTCTGCACATATTAGAAATACCTAGGGCTGATTAGTTTGCCATTTGTAAATCTGATCCAGCAGCGTTGGGCTACCACTGACGTGATCAGGGCTATTGAGCTCCTAGATTGGGCAGAGGAGCTCAGTATTCAGCAGGAGCTGGCCGAGGAGAGCAGAGCAACTTGCATGGGGCTGCTGCACAAGAAGCAACTCACAAGGTGGAGATTTACCCGGAGACGCTGTGCTCGGGCTGTGATCTGCTGTGCAGGCTGCATAGTAGATGCCTCGAAGGACCCGAACTTCGCCCCTAACAGGCACAGCAGAGCTCGGACGGCTGCAAGTGAACAGAGAGCGGCTGATTAGTAACTGCTGCGTCTCCTGCAGCTCAGATAAGAGCCGCACAGAGCGGGGGTTCAGTAATGATGAATATGGGAAGTGTCCGCCCCTCACATGCCCTAAATGCGGCCTCCAGAGGTAAAGTTTCCCCTGTAACCAGCGCCTCCTCCCACCTTCTCTGCTGGCATGCTCCATTACTTAAAGGGGATGTCTGTAGAAAACAAGCTATCACTTATCCACAGGCTCGGTGATCACTTATTGATCGTGGGGTCTGACCGCTGCGAGCCATCGTCTGATCGGGAAGGAGTGGAAAGTCAGGGATCAACTGCTGCTCCATTCATTCTCTATGGGGCTCCGGAAAAGCCGAGCTCAGCGCTTGAATGCCACATAGGGAATGAATGGAGCGGATCCTGGAGTAATAACATGCCCTCCTCTCCTCAGCTTTCTGTCTGTGTAAGTGGCTCAGCCCTTGTCTCCCCTTCTGCTCCGGCTTCTGTGCTGGTCCTTGTGAGGAAGAGGAAACCCTCTGCCCTTCTGCTCCGGCTTCTGTGCTGGTCCCTGTGAGGAAGAGGAAACCCTCTGCCCTTCTGCTCTCAGTCCTCTGCGACTTTTCACAATCGCTCAGTGCACCCATTATATGTAATAAGGATCATTCTTCATCCCTTGTCCAGCTTTCATCCCCCCCAGTCTGACCAGCGGACAAGATAATAAACATGTGAGTGGAAGGTTCACAATTATTAGATGTGTTGTGAAAAGTCTCCACAGCATTATCCGGAGAAAACTGCAGGGTGACCGCTTGTGAAACCAGCACAAAATCCAGCGGACAGCGCTTCCCTGTCCCCCGCCGGTCTCCGTATCCTGGCATTCAGCTATTCCATTTGGTGCTTATTCTGGAAGGAAAACAAAAATGTGATGTTCTTACACAGACGCCTGAAGACGCAGCTTTTCATCATCCATGTTGGGCTGTTGTATGACGTGTGGATTACTCTGCTTGCTGGATTCTTGCATTACCACAAACACTGCCTTTATTTTGTGATTTCTGTGCCGCTTCCCACTTCTATTGGCACTGTGATATATCAGCACGTGAGGGCTGCCACAATCATGTGTCAATAGGTTATTGCTGGAGCCTGTGATATAGAGACCATCCTGGACCAGGGAAGACTTGGTACAGAAGCACCTAGAGAGGGGGGTACAGGGGCTTCATTTCAATTTTAAACTTAGCTGGATTGTGTTTAGCTACAAGAATGGAAAGTAAAATAATAAAATCTTAATTTTTTTTTTCTATTTGGCAAAATCGTCCATCAGAGGTTTGGCCACTACCGAAAAGTTTTTGATGAACTTACAGTAGTAGCTGGCGAAACCCAAAAAACTTTGTAATGCCTTTAAGTCTTGAATATAATACCAATCCAGTACCGTCCGGACTTTGGCCAGATCCATGCAAAAACGGTGAATGATAAGAACTAACCCTGAATGGAGAACATACATTTCTCTGGTTTGACAAATAATTTATTATCTTTGAGTATCTGTAAGACCTGCCTGATATGTACCTGATGTGACTGGAGGTAAGTAAATTAATATGTCATCAAGATTGGTTTGTTGTGATCTACCTGCCAGATGACTAAAAATGTCACTAACAGTGTTGAAAGAAAGCGGGAGCATTAGTCAACCCAAATGCCATCACAAGCTTTTCATAGTGCCCCTCAGGAGTATTGAAGGCCATCTTCCACTCATCTCCTCAATGTGAATGAGATTATAAGCCCCCCTGAGGTCTAGTTTAATCAAATCGTAGGAGCCAAATTTTTTTCTAAAGAGGTCGGGGATGAGAGGGAGAGGATATGCATCCCAGACCGTGATCCGATTAAACTCGCGAAAATCAAGGCGGGGGCGCAACCCCCAGTCTTTTTTTTTGACAAATAAAAACCCCACTGCAACGGGAGATGAAGAACGTCTTATAGGGCCCAATGGTAGACTGACTGACCATTCTGTTCTGAACTGCCACCCTAAGATGGCTTCCCATTATATACCTACTGTATAAGTGCTCCCTCTAACGGCTTCCTCCACCCACACCCACTACTGGTTCCCCCTACCTTTGGGTTCCCCCCACTCCAGCCAGGGACAGGGCTCAGCAGCTGCACTCTGCATGTTGGATGCAGGTGTTTTGGGGAGTTCTGTGCAGCACTCCCATCTTACCTGAGTGAAGGGAGACACCACACCTCTGGGTGAGGTGCAGTACCACTGTGGCGACTGAACACTCAGGGGCGCCACATTCCCCCCCCCGGTAAAACACAGCACGTCCGCGGGCTGGAACAGAGCAAAACCAGGCATAACTGACATGCAAAATTTTTAAGATGCATCAGCATATTTGACCATAAAACAACATTTCTTCCCTTTATGGGAGGCACATTTCTTTTAACGTTACTGGTTACATTATAAAACATCATAAGAGTATTGTCATATAAAACAATTTTCAAGACAGTTCCAGCACCAGGGTGCAACAGTAGCAGCATGAGGGACCCGTCCACAAACCCTCAACGTAGGCCCTGGGCATGGCTGCAGGGCATAGACGATCCAATCCTGGACCTCGTCTTCCGCCACGCCAAACGGTTTTTTGTTCTGAGGTATATTTGTAATTATAAAACCAATAGGATGCACTTTAAGAAGTGCTAAACTATGTACAATGTCAACGTCCGGCTTCTCACAGTCCTCAGCCTGTCAGTCTCTGTACCCTGACGGGTAACTGGGTAGCAAACATGAAGTCAACTGCACCCTTCCGGGCAACTTATGTACAGTCCAGTTAACTAAAACAGTTTAACAGTGGGGCCCCCTCCGGGGGAACCCCTGGTTTCTGCAGGCTGACCCAGCCTGGTCATCAGCCTCAGGCTGCAGGGGGACCAGGGATGGAGCAGCGCCAGCCGCATTTGGGACAGGGACATCACTCCGACCTGCTCCCGCGACTGCGTCAGCTCGGCCTGACACCTCCCGGTCTTTACGCAGCTTCTCTCCACCGCCTCTCCTCTTTCGGGGGCGGTCCCATGGCACTTTGCTGTCGGTCACTCCCTGTGTCGGCCTCCCCGCTTTGACGGACACATCTATGCGGACAGTCACTGTTGCAAGGGGCAGGGCCTGCTTTTGGAGCCATTCTGGGACCCGGCCCACGACGGGAGGTTCCATTCTGTTGCTCTTTAGCACGCACATAATGGCGCCCGTTCTTCTGGGGCGGGCGCCACATTCAAGGCAGAAAACACTTCTTTAGGCGCACATTACCCGCAGATGGCAGGCTGGTCACGTATCCTGTTCGTGACGCCAAGTGGTGACTCGCTGCCCCCTGGGCCGCGGGGCACACGGCAGCCGGGCCGTATGGCTACTTTGGGGAATATAACGGTGGCTGGCCCGGGGCGGTCAGTGCAAAAGGGATTATTTATAGGATTTGTCGTGAAGCCACCTGTGGTGTCTGGTGAGGATCACCAGCGCTGCAACAGTCCTCTGAGGCAGATGTTAGGGCAGCTAGAGATGGAACGGCTCCCCACAGGTGGAGCGGACCTCAGGGCAGTGTAAATAGATGGAGGGTGCACTGGGCGTTGTAGTGCAGGGAGGGAAATGGCACCAGTGAAGGAATAGACGGAGGCAACTTAGTGCAGTCGTCCAAGATTTTAATTCACAGTTCTTCAGGAAACACAAAAGTGCAAGTTACAGGTGAAGGCCTCCCACGTTGCGCCGTGTTCACCCTGGCAGGGGTTCAATCCTTCCTCAGGAAGTTTAGGAATGCTTGGCAGAACCCCACTTTCTCGTGTTCCTACTTTGACCGTCTTCACACTAGGTCCTTCTCCCTGCTGCCCTGCGCTGCCCACTCTCAATCCCGCTCGGGTATGCTGAAGTCCTTCCTGTACGTCGGATCCGGGACCAACCTGACCCCCTGGAGATTAGAATGGGGCAACCGATCCCTCTGTCTTCTGACAGATGCGGGGCATATGGGTGCTGTCCTGCACGCGCCGTACACCTGGGATCCCTTCTTAGAATGGAGCCTACTCCCTTCTCCCCTCCGGGGCCTCTATCCCGGGCCCTTCTTGTGGAGCAGAGCTCCTGCTGAGCCTCTGCTCCCAGACAGTCCTCACTGACCGTCTGTACTGTACTGACTGACCATTCTGTTCTGAACTGCCACCCTAAGATTGCTTCCCATTATATACCTACTGTGTGCTCCTTCTAACTGCTTCCTCCACCCACACCCACTACTGGTTCCCCCTACCTTTGGGTTTCCCCCACTCCAGCCAGGGACAGGGCTCAGCAGCTGCGCTCTGCATGTTGCCCTTCCAGCCGGTCTGAAGCAGTGTAATGTTGGATGCAGGTGTTTTGGGGGGTTCTCTGCAGCACTCCCATCTTACCTGAGTGAAGGGAGACACCACACCTCTGGGTGAGGTGCAGTACCTCTGTGGCGACTGAACCCTCAGGGGCGCCACATGCCCACAATGCAGAAATGCTCCGGATTTTTCCTGAGTGTTTCTGCATCTCCCTGGCAGAAAAAACGCATGCAGATTTTACATGCGTTTTTCCTGCCAGGGACAAACATAAGTGAAGCATTTTTCACATGCATGTCCGCATGCGGGTTGTCAACTGCTTTCCAAGCGATTTTAGCATCACTTGGAAAGTGCTTGACAACTTGGTCACACTATATAAATCCTTGCAACCGGCATGTATTTATATAGTGTGAACAAGTTAATAGTTGAAAAAAAGAATAAAAATGGTAAAAAAAAAAAAATAGAATTAGACTTACCGGTAATTCTGTTTCTAAGACCCTCCACGACAGCACACCTGGAGGTAGCCTCCCCATCCTAATTAGGGACAGGAAAACAAGATGTTAAATAGCCCCTCCCTGCTACAATCCCCAGTGTTTTCAAAGGACCACACAGTATGAATGCTCTAAATATTTATTAACACTAAGGATTTTTCCAATCAAAGAAATGGAGGGAACTACCCATGCTGTTGTGGAGGGTCTTAGAAACCGAATTACTGGTAAGTCTAATTCTATTTTCTCCAATCCCCTCCATGACAGCACACCTGGAGTAATACCAAAGAATGAATTTTAGGGAGCGACAACAGCCTGAAGGACTTTCCTTCCAAATGCTAAGTCTCTATTAGATATTACATCTAGTCTATAATGTTTAGCAAAGGTATGGACAGACGACCATGTAGCTGCCCTGCAAATCTGCTCAATGGATGCACTAGCTTTTTCCGCCCAGGAGACCCACATAGCTCTAGTAGAAAGAGCTTTCAAGGATTTCAGAGGAGGCAAATCTTGAACTATGTATGTGTAGCACCCTGAGGATTCGGCTGCTACAGGGGTATTACACCTCACGCCAGAGGTGTGGTATTCCACTCCCGGGTAAGGATGGAGTGTGGAACTGAGCTAGTAGGCTGCATGCACTACATACATCCTATTTCCGGGGGACAGAACGACGGTACTCCCACCAGTTTATGTGCAGGTACGACAGCGTCTGTCCCTGGCTGGAGTGGGAGGGGGGTGGAACATCCCAGTAGTGTAGGGGCAGATAGGGGGAGTAGTCTGGGTAAAGCTAGGAGCTCATTGGGTGCTAGTCACCTGGGCTCACACATAGAGGGAGTATATATGGTGGGCATCATCTTAGGACAGGGTCTTTTTAGCCTGAGGAGCAGAGCAGAGGAGCTCATCCAGGAGGGCTGACAGGGAGCTGTGGCTCCGGCTGGGCCCAGCTCCAGAGCAGAGCCTGCAGAGGGAGAGAGGAGAAAAGAAGGACCCAGAGAGGAGACAAGAAGGGAACCCCAAGATCCCAGAATAAAGACAAAAGGGTGAAGGGTTGGCGGACAAGGGTACCGGATCCCAAGCTGGCAGAGGCCAAAACCAACCTTAGCCAGGAACCGGAGGTCGTGGTCAGGATCTGCCACGACCCTCACCAAATCCACTAGAAAGGCACACCGAGTATAGGGTCAGGGAGCCCAAAGGAGGCTTGACCACCAAGAGACCCGAGGGAGCCGGCCAAAAGTGGATCCCTGGTGGGAACGGCCAGAGGAAGGGAGAGTCAGAAAGGAGCTCAGGACCACGCTCCGGAATTGCCTGGGGGTTGGCCGAGTCCAGGATCTGGTGGACGCAGCACGGCTCGGGTGGTCACTCAAGGCCAGAGTGACCAAGAGAACACCAGTAAGTAAAAACCCTGAACTGCATCTCCTGGCTCTGAATCTTCTTTCTGCATCAGCACAACCCTCATCATCTACACCTGCTGCCCTGAGGCCATACCCCTCCCGTTGGGGGTTATACCATCACTGCTGCACATATACCACCGGCCTCAGTGGACTGCTCTGCAGCGGCGGCTTCAAAGCCGCACTCAACGGGTGGCGTAGTCGACAATCAAGTTAACATCTACTGCCATAGACTGCCACTTAGTTTGACACCCTGGGCACGGACCGGGTCACCGCCACAAGGACTACTACCCCCATCGAGATCCGGCTCCGGGTATCCCCTACAGCACTGGCCCAGGGGGCGCGTCAACTTTGGCGTAGTCGGCAGGATAACGTGCCCGCAACCACCGGGTACTGCGTGCCTGAAGAAAAGTTCATATTTACCGTAAGAAGAAGTCTCCCGCCGGTTCCGGAGGGTCCCCGCCATCGGACGCCATCTCGGGTCGTTTCCCGCCGTTTGCCCGCCATCTGCAGCCTTTTCCCGCCATCCACGGAGTTTCCCGCCATTAGGAGACGATTCCCGCCATCTGAGACGATTTCCCGCCCTGGCAGAGCGGACGCCATTATGGGCGTGCCAGAGGGTGGCAAGAGACCACCTCCCATCGTGGGCCTGGTCCCAGAAGAGCGCCAAAAGCGGAGACCGCCCCCACCAGCAGAGACTGCAATGATAGAGATGTCCATCAGAGCGAGGGGTCTGCCCCTGAAACTGACAATCACCAAGTTGCCCCAGGACCGCCGTCAGTATGGGCGGATCAAGAACAAAAGAGAGAGGATGGGTGCAGCCTGGAGGAGTCTGGAGAGATCGCACCCGGAGATGGAGGGAGAGTCAGGCAGCACCGACCCTCTGGTCAGGAGCCTGTTGCAGGCCGCCACCCCAGAAGGCCTGGTGGAGATCCTGGCACAGCTCCCCAAAGATCGGGAGCATGCACAGACCGCGCTGGAGGGCTTGGCTCGGAGGATGGCCCAGGTGCAGCGAGAAACGCTGATGGAGTGGAGCAGGGAGATGGCCCAGCAGGCTGGAACCCGCCAGCGGAGCACACCACCCGCAACGAGGAGCACGCCTGCCCCTGAAGAGGATGCAGAAGGGACGGAGGCCGGAGACGACGCCGCAGAGGGAGCTGAAGAGACGGAGGCAAGTAAAGGGGACGTTACTACCCCGAGCCCAGCCACCGTAAGCCTACCCCCGCTCCCCGTCGCAGAGCCCGAAGTCCCACTGATCGTGCCCGTTGCCGCACCGCTACCGCTCCAGACTAGGCCCCAAGCAGGAGCCGCGACCACGCCCCCTGTGACGTTACGAGCCTCAACCCTGAGCGCGGCCAAGCAGGAGACGCCACCGGCCTGGTCGCAGGGCCGAGTACCCCCGGGCGCCGCCGTCTTCACGGTGCCCTTTACCTTCAGGGTACCCCAAGCCTGGTCGCAAGGCCTAGTGATCCCGGGCGCCGCTGCCACCACCGCGCCCTCAACTTCCACTGTGCCGCACCTGGGTGAGGACTTGTTTGCCCAGCACACTTGCCCGGATGGGCAGCCCTTTGTGTGGCCGCCGGAGTACCACCATCCCCGACTCCGGAAAGAAAGACCCCTGGATGAGCCCCTAATCCCGGTTCCGGCGCCCGTCAAGATGACCCCGCTCTCGCTGGAGGAAGCGCAGTTTGCGTGGGACCCCGCAGGAGGAGACCTCATCGGGTTCACTCAAGAGGACCCGGACGGGTCTGAAGGGTACAGGGAGGAAGCATCAGGAGGATGCCGCTACTAAAGTACGGTAAATGGAACTGTAAAATAGTTACCCGTTAGGGTACAGGAACTGTTACCATTATAGTCCCTGTTGGGACCAGTGAACTGTTCCAGTGTGTCCCATCTCCCCACAGGCTGAGGACTGTGAGCAGCCATCCCCTTTTCCCCACTGGCCGAGGACTGAGAGCGGCCATATCCCTTGTAAATAGTTGCGCTTCCTAAAGTGCCCCCTACCGGTTTTATAGGAAACTGTTTTTTCTACCAGAGACTATGGCACTTACCTGGTCACAATTTGCACAAGTGGCCAGAGGTCAAAAATGTTTTATATGAAGAGTATTATGCTACTGATATATATATAGTGTTTTATATGTTTATGATGTTTTTGCAAAAATTTTGTATGTTTTTGGATATTTTGCTCTTTTACAGCCTGAGGACGTGCTGTGATTTACCAGGGGGGAATGTAGCACCCTGAGGATTCGGCTGCTACAGGGGTATTACACCTCACGCCAGTGGTGTGGTATTCCACTCCCGGGTAAGGATGGAGTGTGGAACTGAGCTAGTAGGCTGCATGCACTACATACATCCCATTTCCGGGGGACAGAACGACGGTACTCCCACCAGTTTATGTGCAGGTACGACAGCGTCTGTCCCTGGCTGGAGTGGGAGGGGGGTGGAACATCCCAGTAGTGTAGGGGCAGATAGGGGGAGTAGTCTGGGTAAAGCTAGGAGCTCATTGGGTGCTAGTCACCTGGGCTCACACATAGAGGGAGTATATATGGTGGGCACCATCTTAGGACAGGGTCTTTTTAGCCTGAGGAGCAGAGCAGAGGAGCTCAGCCAGGAGGGCTGACAGGGAGCTGTGGCTCCGGCTGGGCCCAGCTCCAGAGCAGAGCCTGCAGAGGGAGAGAGGAGAAAAGAAGGACCCAGAGAGGAGACAAGAAGGGAACCCCAAGATCCCAGAATAAAGACAAAAGGGTGAAGGGTTGGCGGACAAGGGTACCGGATCCCAAGCTGGCAGAGGCCAAAACCAACCTTAGCCAGGAACCGGAGGTCGTGGTCAGGATCTGCCACGACCCTCACCAAATCCACTAGAAAGGCACACCGAGTATAGGGTCAGGGAGCCCAAAGGAGGCTTGACCACCAAGAGACCCGAGGGAGCCGGCCAAAAGTGGATCCCTGGTGGGAACGGCCAGAGGAAGGGAGAGTCAGAAAGGAGCTCAGGACCACGCTCCGGAATTGCCTGGGGGTTGGCCGAGTCCAGGACCTGGTGGACGCAGCACGGCTCGGGTGGTCACTCAAGGCCAGAGTGACCAAGAGAACACCAGTAAGTAAAAACCCTGAACTGCATCTCCTGACTCTGAATCTTCTTTCTGCATCAGCACAACCCCCATCATCTACACCTGCTGCCCTGAGGCCATACCCCTCCCGTTGGGGGTTATACCATCACTGCTGCACATATACCACCGGCCTCAGTGGACTGCTCTGCAGCGGCGGCTTCAAAGCCGCACTCAACGGGTGGCGTAGTCGACAATCAAGTTAACATCTACTGCCATAGACTGCCACTTAGTTTTACACCCTGGGCACGGACCGGGTCACCGCCACAAGGACTACTACCCCCATCGAGATCCGGCTCCGGGTATCCCCTACAGCACTGGCCCAGGGGGCGCGTCATATGTTTCACAAATTGCTTTCTTAATCCAATTTGCTAGCATATTTTTGCAATTTTCTTTCCTTTATTGGGGCTTCCATATTGGACAAATAGGTTCTGATCCTTCCTCCAGGTTTCAGTCTGCCTCAAATAGCGGATTATAGTCCTTCTTACATCCAACGCGTGGAATTCTTCTTCCTTGCTATTTGATGGATTTTGACAGAATGACGGAAGAATTATTGGCTGAGACATATGAAAATTAGACGACACTTTAGGTAGAAAAGAAGGATCCAACTGGAGGATGATCCTGTCCTCCAAAATACGACAATAAGTCTCTCTGATAGACAGGGCTTGGATTTCACTCACTCTTCTGGCTGTAGTCAGAGCTATAAGCAATGCCGCTTTCCAAGACAATTTGTCTATGTGTGCCTCGGCTATTGGCTCGAAAGGATGCATAGTTAGGCCTCTAAGAACTACGTTGAGATCCCAAGGTGGAACTATTTTAGCTCTTGTTGGATTAATCCAAGAAGCAGCTATCATGAACCTCTTAATCCATCTGTTTTGGGCCAAATCAGCATCAAAATAGGAACTTAAAGGCGAGACTTGGACCTTCAGCGTGCTTGGTCTTAATCCTTTAGACAGACCGTTCTGTAGGAAATCCAAGATTCTGGCCACGTCAGGCCGAAAGGGATCTAATGGACGAGGCTCATACCATAGCTTGAAAGCTTTCTAGATTTTTCCATAGATGGAAATTGTGACTGGTTTTCTGCTTTTCTGCACTGTATGTGACTCGCCCCCAGGGGTGTCGCGGGGCACCCGGCAGCCGGGCCTAAGACTGCCTGCGGGGATTATCGCGGTGGCTGGCCCAGGGCGGTCAGTGCCAAAAGGAATTATTTGTAGGGAATTTGTTGTGACGCCACCTGTGGTGTCTGGTGAGGATCACCAGCGCTGCAACAGTCCTCTGAGGCAGATGTCAGGACAGCTTGAGATGGAACGGCTCCCCACAGGTGGAGCAGGCCTCAGGGCAGTATAAATGATGCAGGTTGCGCTGAGCATTGTGGTGCAGGGAAAGCGATGGCACAGCAGGAGTAACGGACAGAGACAGGGGATTTGCTTCATTTCCTTTACTGGTACAGCTGTTAGGTACGGTCCAGGGTACTCCAGATGAAGGGCGCACTTTTGGACTTCTCCCCAGGGAGCAGGTATAGGGCCTCCTGATCCGTGTCTGTCCCTATGTATGCTCCTGGCCAGCCTGCAACTGGGCCTAGCTTATGTGTCCTGCTTTTACTTCACCAGATGCTCAGAAATAGGACCTCTGGTTGGTAACCACTTTCCCTGGACGTCGGGGCCTTCGTGGTTCCTGATCCTGTGTGTGTCTAGCCTTCAGGTTTGTCAGGGACTTGTAGTCCTCCTGGGATTCCGGTTATCTCCACTGGGTGTAAAGGGTCCCTGTAGGCGCGGATCCGGTGTCCGGTAGATATAATGGGGTGAGCTTATTGTGCTCCTCTGCCCCCTTGGTTTCACTCCCCTTTTTCTCCTTGCCGTCGGCCACACTCGGGGCCCTCACTACTAGGCAGCTGACGTGCTGCGTCTTCACCGCTATCTGAGTGTCGGCACGCTCTCAGGCTCTCTCTCAGCCTGCCTGCTCTGCTCTGACTCTGAGCACTCACTAATCAACTGAGCTGCCTGGCTCCACCTTCCCTATATATATCCCTATCTGGGCTCCCCCTGCTGGTATGAGTTGGAAGGTAGAGGTGTTTGTATCTAGTGAGGGCCTCTTGTGGAGAAATCCATCCATGCACCCTTCTGGGTTCTGTGGCACCAATGCACAGCAGGGCGCCACATTTGGATCACCTGTACTGAGAAGCCTCTGGCTTTTCAGAGGGTGATCTCAGAAGCCAAGCTGCTAGAGCCAAATTCTGAGGGGCCGGATGGAAAATCTGGCCCTAATGCAGCAGATCGTGGATTCGAGGAAGCATCAATGGATCATCCATTCTTAGACTGCTCAATGTTCCGAACCATGCTCTTTTTGGCCACATTGGAGCTATTAGGATAGTCTTGAGCCCTTCCGACCTGATTTTTTGTAAAGTCCTTGGTATTAACAGAATCAGGGGAAAAGCATTAGCGAGCCCAACTTTCCAAGGGTGAGCGAATGCATCTATCCCTGTTGCTGAATCCTCGGGTTTCAAAGAGAAAAAGGCTCTTACTTTTGCGTTTTCCTGGTTCGCAAACAGGTCCACATCTGGGTATTCCCACTTTTGAACAATCATCTGAAATATCTTCGAGTTCATGCTCCACTCCCCTGGATGAATGTATTTTCTGCTCAGATGATCTGCATGATAGTTGTCGGAGCCCCTCAGATGCAGAGCCGATAAGGATAGTAGATTATGCTCCGCCCAGTGGAAGATCCTTTCAGAGATCATCTGTAACCTCCTGTTTCTTGTACTTCCCTGATGTCTCAAGTGGGCTATAGTTGTCATATTGTCCGAGTAGACTCTGACATTCGACCCCTGAAGCACAGTAGTGGCTGCCCATAGGGTTTCTTCCACCACTTTCATTTCTCTTAAGTTTGAGTACTGCTCTGCTATTTCTTGCGACCAGACCCCTTGGAAGGCCACGTGGGAGACTACTGCTCCCCATCCTCTTTTGCTTGCGTCTGTTTTGACGGATAACAAGGGAAGTTGAATCCATGCTGAACTTTTCTCCAGATTTCCTGGACAGAGCCACCAATTTAAAGATGCTTTCACCTTCTCTGGCAGATGAATTCTGTTGGAGAGGGAACTTGGAGATCTGTCCCAACAGGAAAGGATGTAGTTTTGAAGGACCCTTGAATGCGCTTGAGCCCAAGGTACCGCCTAAATAAATGAGGTCATGGACCCGAGGACGGACATGGCGAATCTTAATGACACTCCTCTCTGGTTCTTTAGTGCATAAACTTTCGACCTCAACTGAATCTGCTTCTCTTTTGGCAGAAAAGAGGCTTGTTGCTGAGAATCCAGGAGAATTCCCAAGGAGGTCTTCCTGGTGGAGGGAATCAGATCTGACTTTTGGTAGTTTATCAACCATCCCAAGGATTCCAGGATCTGGAGGGTCATCTGGAGGTCTCTTTCCAAACTTGAAACCGAGGGAACCATCACCAAAAAATTGTCTAAATATGGGACAATGCAGATATTCAGTTTCCTTAGATAAACCTACTACCTCTGCCATGATCTTTGTAAACAGGCGGGGTGCTGACGAAATGCCGAAGGGGAGTACATTGAATTGAAAATGAAGTACCTCTGGGTTCTGAGTTACAGCAAATCTGAGAAATTTTCTGTAATCCGGATGAATTGGCATGTGGTAGTAAGCCTCTGGCTGGTCTACTGTTGCCACGACAAATCCTTTTCCAATCAATAAGCTGCCATTGAGGAAGGAAGCTCGCAATTCTGCCTCCTACCTTCTTGGCGTCATTGTCTGTCCTGCCTAGAACCTTGAAAGATATTCCTACCTCTTCCCCCTTTTGTGTAACTCCAGCGACCAGTTTTACCCTTGCCTCTGTACTGAAATGCTTGCTGCTGTTGTTGTTGAGGGAGAAGAAATGGTCTCTTTCTGAAACTTTTTGGATTCTTTGGCTCTGGCAGAGACTTCTTCTTGTCGGATGCTTTCTCCAACAACTCGTCTAGCACCGCCCCAAACATATACTCTCCTTTAAATGGAATGGAACAAAGCTTAGATTTTGATGCGTTGTCCCCACTCCACATCTTCAACCACAGAGCTCTTCTCATAGAATTTGATAATGCTGCCGATCTTGCCGCAATCTTGACCGACTCCGCCAAGGCATCCGCTAGGAATCCAGTGGCCTTCTGCAGAAAAGGAAGAGATGCTAGGAGGTCCTCTTGAGTGGTACCTTTCCAGAGATGTTCCTCTAGTTGTTGGAGCCAGAGGAACATGGAACGAGCTACACAAGTTGAAGCGATATTAGTCTTCAGTGAAGCCGCCGATGTTTCCCATGCCTTCCTTAGAAGGCTGTCCATCTTCCTATCCATAGGATTTTTGAGCTGTGACGAGTCTTCAAAGGGAAGGGTTGTTTTCTTCGCAACCCTTGCCACCTGTACATCAACCTTCGGGACTTCCATCCATAGCTTAGCCGCCTTTTCATCTAGAGGGAATCTATCCTTCATTTCTCCTGCCATACTAAGCCTTTTCTCAGGTGACTCCCATTCATCCAAAATAAGACTCCAAATGTTGTCATGCACAGGGAACACTACCTTCTTCTTGGATTTCAGACCGCCAAACATTTCATCCTGAACTGTACGGGTTTCCTTCTCCTCTTCCACCTGCATCGTGTCTCTCACCTGCGACAACAATTCCTCCATATTCTCAGACGAAAAGTAATATTTCCTATCTTCCTCATGATCTTCACTTAGGACCCCTTCTTCCGGTTCCTCCATAGACCCTAATTCTGAATCAGAGGTCTCCCTAACCGTATATTTTCTCCTTTTGGGGGGAGATGGACCTTCAGCTCTGGCTTGTGAGAAGGAGGCTAGGGAAGATTGTATTTCCTGCCGAACCATTCCCCTGACTTCTTCCATAAGGGAAGGCTGTTCTTCCTTCACAATGTTGTCAGTGCATTTCCAGCATAGGGGTTTCTTATGCCCTGAAGCCAGCTTTTTTATACAGATGGCACATTTGCAAACTGTAGTGCTTTCTCCCACTGTCGGTGCCGGATCCTTGTCTCCCTAAATTAAAAATAAAAAAAGGGGAGATTTAAAATATATTTAGGATCCTGCTCAAAAGAGAGTGGGGAATAACCTAGGACCTAGTACTTACTGGGGCCGGGTTAGCGCTGGGCTCTGCAGACGCAGGCTTTGGAACAGCACCCTCCATAGTAGCAGAATATTCTGTCCTACCTTAATGGAGTCTTCTCATCTGGGTCTTTTATAGGGGAGACCGAGATCCAGTGCCAAATTTTCACCTATCTGGTGAAGGATCCTCATTTTCAGGGCAAACCGCGGCTTCTCCTTTTGAATTTCCCGCCGCTGCCCCATGCGTTCCACGGTGGAACGCACCAGAAGTGACGTCCCGCTGGCCAAAAGCCTGACTTCCGGCACGCCGCCATGGAGGACAGAGGAGACTCCGGCCGGGGAGCTACAGGAGGCCCCCAGCCCCCAAAACCCTACTCGGCTTTACACGCAGGCGAGTGTGTGTGTGGGGGGTCCCGCTCTCAAGGAGACACGGGAGCTGCAAAGGAAGGAAGGTCGGAGGCGATCGCTCCCTGCAGCCCGGCAGGTAAATTTAATAGGGCCCTGCTTGCCGGCTGCAGGCACCCCAGGTAACCTCTTCATCCCATAGGGACAGGAAAACACTGGGGATTGTAGCGGGAAGGGGCTATTTAACCTCTTGTTTTCCTGTCCCTAATTAGGATGGGGAGGCTACCTCCAGGTGTGCTGTCATGGAGGGGATTGGAGAAAATAACATTATACTTACCTTCTGATGGCCCCCGGTCTTTTCTCCACTGCGTCCGGTCTCTTGTACGGCTCGCGGTGGTGTGAAAGGACCTTCCATGACATCATTTAGTTATGTGACAGGTCACGCGACCGCCGTGACCAGTTGAACATCCGCAACAAGACCACAGAGAAACAAATCAAGAAGAAACGTCACACTCACCGGAGTGTTGATCAGGTTCAGGAGATACTTCTTTCCCTCGTAAGTGTAAAACAGAGACGCAGTCAGGGCCTTCACCGTAATCCCGCACTCCCTCTCCACCTGCAGCTTGTCCAGAACTTGCTTATTGGAGGAGGCTTTTGGCATACAACCTGAGGGAAGGAGCGAGACACCAGAATCCACACTGTTAGATCGTAGTGGCAGTGTCTCCCTCCATACTAGTCTGTCAATGGTAGCTTGTTTCTGTGTTTTATATATGTATTTTAGGTGTGTAAACCCTCTTCATGTGTACAGCAGCCTGGAATGAACGCTGCTTAAAAAATAAATAATAGAGTAAGGCCTCATTCAGACTTTCATCAGCTTTGTTTTGCATCCGAGAAGCTCTAAACTTTGATTTGGATCAAAGTCCGACAGGTCAACGTGTTTCGGTGAAAAATACGCGGTCCACAGAAATATGTGAACAGCCCTAGACTATAATAGATATGAGCTCTGTGAAAAACATGGATCGAGCTCATACGAAATCCAACATTTCATTCTATAAATCTACATAAATTAAGTAACGTGCCAAATTGCTTTTTTTTTGGTTTATGTTTTGTTTATGTACGGAGGGAAAGTTCCCAGTGCTAGTGTCTAGCTCACTGATTTTCCTTGCTTGGTGCCTGACGTCCCAAAAAACTGACAGTGAGCTATCAATCAAGATAAAGAGGCTGGTGCTGGGCAGGGAAGCAACCTTGGAAGGCTGAGGCTTGGTTAGTGCTCCGTTACACCCAGAGCACTCAGAAATGCAGCAACAGATAAAAGATATAGAGGTGTCTATGGATTTAGCTTTCCAAATCCTGCATGGTCATGAATGGGAATTGGAGGGAGGGGTATATCTGATGGACACCCTTAAATTGTTAATTGGCAATTGCAGTTCACATAGTTGCATATTACTTAATCATTAGAGCTACAAAAATTTGCACTTCAAGCACCAGTAAAACAGAGGCCAAAAAAGATTCCTTAGAGGCATCTGGTCACTATTAGTGATGATCGAGCGTGTTCTATCAACCCCTTCGGCGAGCACGCTCAGGTGCTCGCCGAGTATTTTGGCATGCTCGGCATTTCTTTTAAGGTCGCCGTGCCTGCAAGTGTCACGGCTGTTAGCGTGCTCGCTGAATGGGTTCATAGAACACGCTCAATCATCACTAGTCACTATACATTAGTATACAATAAAAAAACACATATCACATAGTGAATAACACAGACACTATTCAATACAGCAGGGTTGAGGTGTACTTTGTGGGACAAAATTACAGCATTTTTGAAAGACGCCATTCACTTTACTGTGCAACATATAGAAAAAAAAGGGCAATGAATTCCAAATAAAGTGAAATGGTGCAGAAGAAAACGAAAACATTTTACTGCTTTTAAAAAATTCTAAACTTTGCAAACAAATTGTTTGGCTTGTGTTTCAATTTTCTAAGACCGTTTTTAATACCATTTTGGGGTACAACTTTTTGATTGCTCCATCAAATGTATAGTCGTAAGTTACTTACCGGTAACGGGATTTTTCAGAGACCATGACAGCACCACGAGAGAGGGGATCCGCCCACCAAGGAGAGGAAACATACAGGCTTAAAAGGGCGCCACCTCTCTCCCGCCTCAGTTTGGATTACAGAGCATTGAGAGGACCGCCAGGTTAATAAACACAGCAAACAATCACAAAATTGCCATACCAGACGACACCTATTGAGTGCGATATTATAATTAATAAAAGGGGAGTGTTCCCACAAACGTGAAAGGAGGAAATATAAGGGTGCTGTCATGGTCTCCGAAAAATTCCATTACCGGTATGTAATTTAAGATTTTATCGGTCGACCATGACAGCACCACGAGAGAATTACAGAGATGAAGTAATCTATTGAAGGACCACAGCCTGGAACACTCTTCTCCCAAAGGTGAGGTCAGCCGATACACCCATATCTAACCTATCGTGTCTATGGAATGTAGAGGGACAGGACCAGGTAGCAGCCTTACATATGTCTTCTATCGAGACACCTGTCTTCTCAGCCCAGGAGGGGTGGGGTGGGATGAGCCTTCAGCCCTTCTGGCACTTCCTCGCCGCTAGATGTACAGACCAAAAGTTTGGACACATCTTCTCATTTAAAGATTCTTCTGTATTTTCATGACTATGAAAATTGTACATTCACACTGAAGACATCAAAACTATGAATTAACACATGTGGAATTATATACTTAACAAAAAAGTGTGAAACAACTGAAAATATGTCTTATATTCTAGGTTCTTCAAAGTAGCCACCTTTTGCTTTGATGACTGCTTTGCACACTCTTAGCATTCTCTTGATGAGCTTCAAGAGGTAGTCACCGGAAATTGTTTTCACTTCACAGGTATGCCTTGTCAGGTTTAATAAGTGGGATTTCTTGCCTTATAAATGGGGTTGGGACCATCAGTTGTGTTGTGCAGAAGTCTGGTGGATACACAGCTGATAGTCCTACTGAACAGACTGTTAGAATTTGTATTATGGCAAGAAAAAAGCAGCTAAGTAAAGAAAAACGAGTGGCCATCATTACTTTAAGAAATGAAGGTCAGTCAGTCCGAAAAATTGGGAAAACTTTGAAAGTGTCCCCAAGTGCAGTTGCAAAAACCATCAAGCGCTACAAAGAAACTGGCTCACATGAGGACCGCCCCAGGAAAGGAAGACCAAGAGTCACCTCTGCTTCTGAGGATAAGTTTATCCGAGTCACCAGCTTCAGAAATCGCAGTTTAACAGCAGCTCAGATTAGAGGCCAGTTCAATGCCACACAGAGTTCTAGCAGCAGACACATCTCTTCAACAACTGTTAAGAGGAGACTTTGTGCAGCAGGCCTTCATGGTAAAATAGCTGCTAGGAAACCACTGCTAAGGACGGGCAACAAGCAGAAGAGACTTGTTTGGGCTAAAGAACACAAGGAATGGACATTAGACCAGTGGAAATCTGTGCTTTGGTCTGATGAATCCAAATTTGAGATCTTTGGTTCCAACCACCGTGTCTTTGTGCGACGCAGAAAAGGTGAACGGATGGACTCTACATGCCTGGTTCCCACCGTGAAGCATGGAGGAGGAGGTGTGATGGTGTGGGGGTGCTTTGCTGGTGACACGGTTGGGGATTTATTCAAAATTGAAGGCATACTGAACCAGCATGGCTACCACAGCATCTTGCAGCGGCATGCTATTCCATCTGGTTTGCGTTTAGTTGGACCATCATTTATTTTTCAACAGGACAATGACCCCAAACACACCTCCAGGCTGTGTAAGGGCTATTTGACCAAGAAGGAGAGTGATGGGGTGCTACGCCAGATAACCTGGCCTTCACAGTCACCAGACCTGAACCTAGTTGTTTCACACTTTTTTGTTAAATATATAATTCCACATGTGTTAATTCATAGTTTTGATGCCTTCAGTGTGAATGTACAATTTCCATAGTCAAGAAAATACAGAAAAATCTTTAAATGCGAAGGTGTGTCCAAACTTTTGGTCTATACTGTATATGATAGAGAAATGGCCTCCTAATTCCATCTAGCTATGGTGGACTTCGTGACCTTAGACCGTTCCTAGCCCCTTGGTAGGATATAAACAACGAGTTATCTTTCCTAAAGCTTTTGGTAACTGAATGGTACCTAACCACACATCTCCTCACTTCTAACGTATGTAACTCCACCTCTTTCTGGTTACTAGGATGTGGACAAAAGGAGGGTAGGAGGACTTCCTGAAGTCTGTGGAAACGAGTAGCTACCTTAGGGAGAGAGAGTGATTTTTAGACCAGATCCTGCCTATCATCCAGAATTTGAGTAAACGGCGAGGCCATAGACAGGGTCTGGATGTCACTAATGCTCCTGGCCGAGGTTAAAGATATTAAAGCGGTCTTAAGAGAGAGGGATTTAAGGGTTGCTGACTATTAGCTCAAACGGCGAGCTAGTCAAGGCCTTTAGAACCAAATTTAAATCCCAGGGAACCAAGCTGCTTTTAATAATGAGTCTAGATCTAAAAGCTGCCTTAATGAACCGAGAAACCCAGTAGCTACAAGCTACATCACAGCTATATAGGGCACCCAAGGCAGAAATCTGTACTTTAAGGGTGCTGGTGGATAACCCTAGTTCAAGACCTTTTTGTAAAAACTCCAAAGATTTGTCCTATTGGCACCCCTTCCACATCAACCCCAGAACCAGAGAAAGACAAAAACTTTCTCCAACTTGTGGCATAAATCTGGGTTGTAACAGGTTTTCTGCTGTGCAGGATGGTTACTAGACCTTTGGAAAAACCTTTCTGATTTGGCAGTGTCCTTTCAAGTTCCACACCGTCAAGTGGAGGCCAGTTGCTTGAGGATGGAATATCGGACCCCGGAGAAGGAGATATGGAATCTCTGGAAGAACCCAAGGATCAGAGATGGACATGTTCCTCAGGCATGAGAACCAGGGCCTCCTGGGCCAAAAGGGTGCGATCAGCAGAACCCTGGCCTTCTCCTCCCTGATCTTTCTTTTTACCATGAGAAGAAAAGCCAACCAGGGGGGGAGGAGTCATACGCCAGGCTGAAATACCAACGTATCAGGAAAGCGTCCACAGCTAGAGGATTTAGGGAACACAAGATCTTTGTCTTCCGATTTAGTTTTGTGGCAAACGGATCTACCTGACCGGAGGCCCCCCCATCTTCGGCTATTTGGGTAAAAATTCCTTGATTTAGTTCCCATTCCCCTTGCATCAGAGGATAGCAGCTTAGGAAATCTGCTCTCATGTTTTCTTTTTCCATTATATGGAGGGCCATCAGGGAAAGGAGGTGACTTTCTGTAATCTGGAAGAGATGATCTGTCACTCTCATCAGCGATCTTGACCATGTATCCCCCTGGTGGTTCACATATGCTACCGCAACTAGATTATCCAAGAGGATCTTTACATTCTGGCCCTGAAGGAAAGGTAAGAAATTATTCACCGCCTTGTCTACCGCCAGAAGTTCTTTTGAATTGGAGGAGAGACCCTTTTCAATATCTGACCAGGTCCCCTGGGCTACCATATCTCCCAGATGGGCTCCCCACCCTCTCGGACTCACATCTGTGGTAATTGTTCTAGTGACCCTAAGTACCCAGGGAACCCCTCGAGATAGGTTAGGCTCATCCTGCCACCACTATAAAGATTTTACTGACCGGGGTGATAAGGACATCTTCCAAGTGCCCCTTAAGAGAAACTTCATTATGTAGCACATCCCACTGTAGAACTGTGGCGCCCCTGAAGGTTCGACCGCCACAGGGATGCTGCACTTCTGTAATGGAGTGTAGTGTTCCTCCTCCGAGGTAAGAACAGCGTGATGGTCGGGACCCAACCTTTGCATCCAACACCACATTTCTCCACCAGGGGGGCTAGTATGCACCAGGTGCTGCCCTCCTGGTTACAGGGAGACTGGGGAACCAAGAGTGAGGGGAACCAGTTAGTGGGTGAGGGTTGAGGACTTACAATTTAGTGACACTTTAAATTTCATATTTAATAAAAAGCCATCTTTGGTTTTGGTCTTTGTGCTGTTAATTACTGTGAGGTATTGTGATCTCCCACCCTGAACGTGGATCCTGTGTGGACCTGCAGTGGATGGAGACACAGCCCTCATACCCCAGCCTTGGGACGGGGGGCAGGTTGCAGACGAGGAATGTATCAACCCGGTCAAGGACCACGACCAAGAAGGCCCGGAGCTTAAGAGTGTAGCTCCACAGCTAATGGATCCCGGGGAAGATGCAGACGGAGCAGTGTACGCCACCTGTCCTCACCATCTGATATATTCAGAGGGAGTCCGGCTGCAAGAGGGGTACCAGCCCCGACACCCGACCTTGCTTCTCCATGTCCTGGTTGGTAAAGCCTGGTAGGCCCAGAGGATCCCATCGGGTATCGGAAGGAGCGGAGCTGCCACCCGTGCCCTTGTTCTGAGAGGAGTTCAGAGGGAGACCCGGCCTATCTACACACACAGACAGGAGAGGATACGGTCTGTAGTTCAGGAACACTCTGGTGCGGGGTCCCGATTGAATGCTGGACTTGCTCGGAGGTTGTCGGACCCCCATCCCTGGTGACTGCAGGACTCCGTGGGGATCAGGGAGTCGCCTTCCTTCTGCCATCTCTAATGTGAGTAAAGCCTTGGAAGTTCACCCCTATGGCCTCCGGACTGTTTATTCTGCGCTACACCACGCGACGTGGCATCTGTTCCTCCTCCACTACTACCCCCTCCATCCTTCCTGTCCCTCTGCCCTGAGGCCTTGATCCGCCTGTGGGGAGTAGTAATAACTCTGGCCGCTGTAACACTATGCCTCAGCGGACTGCAGCGGCGCTGGTGGCCTTCACCAGGTGCCAAAGGTGGCGTAGTCGTAAATCAGCCACTCAACCCGGATAAGCCCACACCATCTCTTTTAATGTGACGGCCCTGAGCACGGGTCGGGTCCGGGCCACGGCTGCACCCCATCTCTCCATCACAGGACCCGACTCCGAGTCCCCCATCTCCCAGGGTAAAGAAAAGGGCTTTTTCGAGTAAGAGACGTCACGCTATCACTTGTGGGGGGTTTCTGCTGTTTTCGCATGTCAGGGGCTCTCCAAATGTGATATGGCATCCACTTTTTTCATATGGCATTTTGTTTTCATAATGGCATTACGGCATTCATTTTAATATGGTGATATGGCATTCAGTCTTTTTTGCGTTCAAAAAGTCGAAACGGTGCTCCTTCCCTTCCGAGCCCTGTCATGTGCCCAAACAATAGTTTTCCCCCACATATGGGGTATCAACATGCTCAGTAGAAATTACACAACAAATTTTGTGGTTCATTTTATCTTGTTACCCTTGTGAAAATAAAAAAATTGGGGCTATAGTAAAATTTTTGTGAAAAAAAGTAAAATGTTCATTTTTCTTTCCACATTGCTTTAGTTCCTTTTGGGTATTTTCTGTCATAAAGGCCCCTCAAAGTCACTTCAAATGTGATGTGGTCCCTAAAAAAATGGTTTTGTAAATTTTGTTGGAAAAATTAGAAATCGCTGGTCAACTTTTAAACCTTCTAACTTCCTAACAAAAAAAATGTTTTAAAAATTGTGCTGATGTAAAGTAAACATATGAGAAATGTTATTTATTAACTATTTTGTGTGACATAACTCTCTGGAATTAAAAGTTTGAAAATTGCAAAATTATCAAAATTTTCACCAAATTGTCGTATCAAAATTGGTTACCACTATCATGAAGTACAATATGTCACTAAACACAATCTCAGAATCAGTGGGATCCATTGTAAAATAAGAATAAAATAATAAAATCCTTATACTCACATGTCCTATGTGTCCCTAGCTGTAATTCTCTGACCGCTGACGCTGAGGAGCCGAGGAGAATGAGCCGCTCCGGCGAGCGGGCCCCGAAGCTGAGCTCAGGAGCGGTGTCCTGTCACTCAGTGAGCGCAGCTCCGGGGCCACTATCCGGGGAACACTTAGGACCATAGGCAGATTATAATGAGGGCAATCTGGGCTACCGCCCGGGGCCCCGGGGCTCCGGGGAGCCCCGGGGGGTCCATGGCCAAGCTTAAAGGATCCCTCACTTTACACACTTAACATCTTTTATCCATTGTTAAAAAGCGTCATAGATTTCAAGCTTTTTTCATAGTGTTTTTCATCCTTGAATTTGTTCCAGAAAATGAAGTATTGCTCCTGGAAAATTAATGTAATTACACATGTGTTGGTATAGATATGTTTATTTCATTTGTATGTAATGGAACAACACAAAAAAAAAAAAAAAAAAGGCAAATTGGACATAATTTCACACAAAACTCCCAAAATGGGCCAAACCAAAATGTTGGCACTTTTCCAAAGTTGTAGGTAAACAACTTTGTTTCAAGCATATGATGCTCATTCAAACTCACCTGTGGCAAGTAACAGGTTTGAGCAATATGAAATCATACCTGAAACCAGATAAAAAGGTGAGAAATTTACATATTCTTTGCATTGTATGACTGTGTGTGCCAAACTAAGCATGGAGAACACAAAGAGGAAAACCAAAATTGTTGAAAAATATCAACAATCTCAAGGTTACAAATTAATCTCCAGAGATCTTGATGTTCCTTTGTCCATGGTGCGCAACATTATCAAGAAGTTTACAACCCATGGCACTGTAGCTAATCTCTCTGGATGTGGACAGCCGAGAAAAATTGATGAAAGGTTGCAACGCAGGATAGTCCAAATGGTGGATAAGCAACCCCAATCAAGTTCCAAAGATATTCAAGCTGTCCTGCATGCTCAGGGTGCATCAGTGTCAGCGTGAACTATATGTAGTCTTTTGAATGAAATGAATCACCATGGCAGGAGACCCAGGAGGACCCCACTGCTGACATAGATACATAAAAAAGCTAGACTACAATTTACCAATATGTGTGTGAGTAAGCCTAAATCCTTTTGGGAAATCATCTTGTGGACAGATGAAACCAAGATAGAGCTTTATGGTGAAGCACATCATTCTACTGTTTACCAAATATGAAATGAGGACTGCAAAGAAAAGAACACAGTACCTACAGTCATATATGGTGGAGGTTCAAAGATGTTTTGGGGTTGTTTTGTTGCCTCTGGCACTCATTGCTTTGACTGCGTGCAAAGCATCATGAAATCTGAAGATTACCAAAGGATTTTGGGTCACAATGTAGTGTCTATTGTCAGAAAGCTGGGTTTGCGTCCTAGGTCATGGGACTTCGAGCAGGACAATTACCCCAAACATATTTCAAGAAGCACCAAGAAATGGATGGGAACAAAGTGCTGGAGAGTTCTGAAGTGGCAGCAATGAGTCCGGATCTAAATCCTTTTGAACACCTGTGGATTTAGATCCGGACTCATTGCTTAGTCCGGATCTAAATTGCTCTTAAAATTGCTCTTGGGAGGAGACACACTTCACATATGGGAGACCTGGGACAGTTTGCAAAAGAAGAGTGGTCTACATACTTTTATATATATATATATATATATATATATACATATATATATATATATATGTATAATACTTGACACCTAATGGGAGCCAAAGGCCAAAGAAGGGGGCATTGTCCTAAGTAGGGGCCACAGAGGGAGACATTATTTTAATTGGGGTCCAAGGAGGGGGACATTATTTTAAATGGGGGCCCCAAGAGGGGACATTATTGTAAATTTTGTCTAAAAAGGGGGGCATCATACCATGGGAGCAAAAGGGGAACATTATGATAAATGGTGGCCAAAGAAGGGGACTTTATTCTAAATGAGGACCAAAAAGAGAGACATTGTACTACAGGGGGCCAAAGAGAGTTGTATATAATAATATTTTTTATTTAATTTCTATATTTAGTAGAGACATGTACAAACTGAATAAGACAATACAGATTATCACATAATTCATGACATACTAAGAGGAGTGAAGGCCCTGCTAACAAGCTTACAGTCTATGAAGATATAGGAGTGACACAAAAGATAAAAAGGTGCTTGTCATGTATGGTCCGGCCATGATTATTATAAACAGGGGAATTCAAATACCATTACATGAACCAGTCATCAGCCAGAATCTGTATAAGTACAGATACAAGGAGCTGTAGAGTGCATGGAGGCTGTGGATACAGATGAGTGAAGGGACCAGATTCTGGAGAAAATTAAGGAAGGGAGAACAGGGCATAGTTAGATTAACCATATTCTGTGGGATAGTGCATTCCAGAGAACTGCTGCAGCACAAGAGAAGTCCTGAAGATGGGGGTAGAAGGTTTTGATTACAGAGGATGCTAGTCTTAGGTAGATGGTTGATTTTACATTTCTGGATTCTGTAGATTTGTGATTTGTATTAAACAAAAAAAAAAAACAACAACAATCCGAGGTGTCAGTATTCTTTAATGAGGACATAGCCCTCATGGTTTGTAATTCCAGTGTGTGATGATTAAATAAATGTTGTGATTAAGGTGCAGTTACTGCAGTATATCACAGATCAATTAATCCACAGTCACACTAGCTATGTATACGGATGTCCCCCAGGCCGATACCCCAGCAGTTGTTTCGGGATGCCTTGGCTTCTGCTGCTTTAGAAGATGCAGGTCATCCTTGTACATTTATCTGTATAGAAATAAATGGTTCGAGGCATGGTCATTAATTTTCCACAAAGCACTCTGCTACTATGCAAGCCAAATAATTTGTCCCTTTTTCCTTTCTGTTAAATTTGGGAATTATACAATAGATAACAGTCACATATTATCCTGTATATGATATCTGACTTCTGTAATCACTGTATACCATATACCAGTCATATATTATCCTGTATACTGCAGGTGCTATACTATGTGTATAGACATCAGATGATATATAGACTCCTTCATCATATCCTATGAGCTTTATTTATTGTTGTGGAGTTCAATTGTTTCCCATGGTATTTAATGGGTATTTTTAGAAATTACTTTTGTTATGTTTTTATATTTATTTTTAATAAAGGCATTTTTTTATTGCTTCAGTTGTACGTTGTTATTGTGGCTACTAGAATGGGAGTAACACTCAATCAGGTCAAAGAAGTATAGATGCACAAGTTTGATAAAAAGATTTGGAACTTTTATTGAATTATTTAAAAGAAATTTATAAAACACACATAAAGGGGAAGTGAACCAATGAAGGTGCCTGCAGTGCTAGTAACAAGGGTAGTCAATCATTTATTCTGTTTAACAAGACTTACAAAAGGAGATCATATCAATGAACCCAGTGATAAATACATGAAGAATTAAATAAATAAATAAGTAAAAGGATCAGTATCCAAAATTCATTCATCTAGTAAGCATTAGTGGATAACAAGTACATACCTTAAAGTATCCAGCATAGATAAATGTAGTCAAAATGCCATGAAAGTATATATCTATAAATATGTCAATAGGTCATATAGAGAGAAGCCATAAAGCCCACAAGTGGTAGACAAGTGTCAATATAGGGCAAAGTCAATCATGGCCCACAAAATACAGATGGTATCACCAAGCATAGAGATAAACAGATGGAATCATCAGGCATAGAGATAAACAGAATGTAAATAAAGACAATACAGCTGTCCTTACCTGCAGTTGAAAGGTTGTATTGTCTTTATTTACATTCTGTTTATCTCTATGCCTGATGATTCCATCTGTTTATCTCTATGCTTGGTGATACCATCTGTATTTTGTGGGCCATGATTGACTTTGCCCTATATTGACACTTGTCTACCACTTGTGGGCTTTATGGCTTCTCTCTATATGACCTATTGACATATTTATAGATATATACTTTCATGGCATTTTGACTACATTTATCTATGCTGGATACTTTAAGGTATGTACTTGTTATCCACTAATGCTTACTAGATGAATGAATTTTGGATACTGATCCTTTTACTTATTTATTTATTTAATTCTTCATGTATTTATCACTGGGTTCATTGATATGATCTCCTTTTGTAAGTCTTGTTAAACAGAATAAATGATTGACTACCCTTGTCACTAGCACTGCAGGCACCTTCATTGGTTCACTTCCCCTTTATGTGTGTTTTATAAATTTCTTTTAAATAATTCAATAAAAGTTCCAAATCTTTTTATCAAACTTGTGCATCTATACTTCTTTGACCTGATTGAGTGTTTGTTGAATAGAAGTATTGTACCAAATATGCTTTTTACTTTTTGGACTAATAGAATGGAAGTATTAGTAGGATATTTTGCAATTATTGGGCTTTTGTTTTGCAGTATATGACAACGCCCCCCTGAGGAAGCGATAGGTGAAACACGCATCAAGCTGTGGGTGGCTGCCCGATCTCCATCATTTCCACTTGATCACATTTGATTGATCTTTCTCATTGTGTACCTAGTGGGCACTTATGATTTTGGTTACTTAGTCCCACTTTGGTTTATGCCCACTATGGATAAAATGCACATTACTTCTGTTATACTATAACTGGGCTGCAATCCTCCTCCTCCTCCTAATCTTTGTGCAGTATCACTTCTAATTGTATATCTATATATTTTTATGCTCTAATAAAGATTGTTATTTTCCATGGATTTTGTATCGTTCACCTTATCTGCATTGTTATACATAGTGGGGAAATCTGTCTGTCTTAGGGGATATATACAGTAGACATTATCCATTATGGAGTGTATAGGATTGTAGTGTTATAGGATTGTATTTTGCAGTGTATAGTAATATAGGAATGAGGCTTCAGATTCAGGATTGGTTATTACTTTCTATGGACGTCACTGTATTGTACAGATCTGTAATACTATAGTGTGCAGGGGCCCTGATGCTTTTTAGTCTAATATATATATTTGTTAAAGTAATCAAATTATACAGATCATTACATTGCTGGAGCTACACAATACATCTCCGTATATTCAGAAGAAAACAGAAGAAACTTACAAAAGTCACCAACAATATAAATAATATAAATTACTACTTAAATAAAATAATCTATGACGATGTGTAATGTGAAGTGTAACCACCAGATCTGATGTTACTATGTAACCATTAGTGTCATTTACATTAGATACAAGGGGGCGGAGCTATTACCACTGACCCCTCCCCCAAATGTAGTGTCCCAGTCCTATATAAAGAGGCCTCTTCCATCTGCTCCTCACTTCTTACCTGTAGTCATACAGAAGCGAGGACCACCATGCAGGCCACTTACCTTCTCCTCCTCTGCTGCGTGACCCCCATATTTTCTGCACCTCGTAAGTCCAGTTCCTTTATCTATTGTCTGATTTCTTACAGCTTCTTAGTATATGTAATAGTTATATCATAATATCTTATGCTCTAGTGGTTTAATCCTGTAAGAATCTAAATCCAACATCAATGTCTTCAATTAATTAAACACTCAAATGCACAGTGTTCCATTATATGTATCTATTGTCTGACTTCTTACTGCTTCTTATTATATGTAATATTTGTATGGTAATATCTTATGCTCTATTGTTGTAATCCTGTAAGAATATAAATCCAACATCAATGTGTTCATTTAATTCCACTATTAATTACAGACTCTTCTATGGGGAATCCCTGGGTAGACCTTACTTTGGGCACAGCTTAGGCGGCATTATGTGTCTTTATGTGTGATAGCATTCTTGGACACACCAAGCAGTTAGATATTTCTATCTGTTGATGAATCTTGCTACAAGAACGGCTTCTGCGATTGTCGCCCTCCACATAATGTAGATAGTTTACATTGTGTAACTTATTTTCCAATAATTCTATTGGTCATTACCATAGGTAATAGTAATAGTATATACAGTTATATGAAAAAGTTTGGGCACCCCTATTAATCTTAAGCTTATTGTTTTATAAAAATTGATGTTTTTGCAACAGCTATTTCAGTTTGATATATGGAATAACTGTTGGACACAGTAATGTTTCTGCCTTGAAATGAGGTTTATTGTACTAACAGAAAATGTGCAATCTGCATTCAAACAAAATTTGACATGTGCATAAGTATGGGCACCTCACCAGAAAAGTGACATTAATATTTAGTAGATCCTCCTTTTGCAAAAATAACAGCTTCTAGTCGCTTCCTGTAGCTTTTAATGAGTTCCTGGATCCTGGATGAAGGTATTTTTGACCATTCCTCTTTACAAAACATTTCCAGTTCAGTTAAGTTTGATGGTCGCCGAGCATGGAGAGCCCCCTTCAAATGATCCCACAGATGTTCAATGAACATGATGGAACCTCCACCAAATTTTACTGTGGGTAGCAAGTGTTTTTCTTGGAATGCTGTGTTTTTTTGCCGCCATGCATAACGCCTTTTTGTATGACCAAACAACTCAATCTTGGTTTCATCGGTCCACAGGACCTTCTTCCAAAAAGAAATTGGCTTCTCCAAATGTGCTTTTGCATACCTCAGCCGACTCTGTTTGTGGCGTGCTTGCAGAAACGGCTTCTTTCGCATCACTCTCCCATACAGCTTCTCCTTGTGCAAAGTGTGTTGTATAGTTGACCGATGCACAGTGACACCATCTGCAGCAAGTTGATGCTGCAGCTCTCTGGAGGTGGTCTGAGGATTGTCCTTGACTGACCTCACCATTCTTCTTCTCTGCCTTTCTGATGTTTTTCTTGGCCTTCCACTTCTGGCCTTAACAAGAACTGTCCCTGTGTTCTTCCATTTCCTTACTATGTTCCTCACAGTGGAAACTGACAGGTTAAATCTCAGAGACTGCTTTTTGTATCCTTCCCCTGAACAACTATGTTGAATAATCTTTGTTTTCAGATCATTTGACAGTTGTTTTGAGGAGCCTATGATGCCACTCTTCAGAGGAGATTCAAACAGGAGAACAACTTGCAAGTGGCCACTTTAAGTAGCTTTTCTCATGATTGCATACACCTGGCTTTGAAGTTCAAAGCTCAATGAGGTTACAAAACCAAAAAAAGTGCTTTAGTAAGTCAGTAAAATGTAGGTAGGAGTATTTAAAACAAGAAAATGATAAGGGTGCCCATACTTATGCACCTGTCAAATTTTGTTTGAATGCAGATTGCACATTTTCTGTTAGTACAATAAACCTCATTTCAAGGCAGAAACATTACTGTGTCCAACAGTTATTACATATATCAAACTGAAATAGCAGTTGCAAAAACACAAATTTTTATAAAACATTAAGCTTAAGATTAATAGGGGTGCCCAAACTTTTTCATATAACTGTATTGTAATCGTAATAGTATATATTATAATATTTAGAGTATTCTAAACATAATTACTGTATATATTATAGTTTACTGCTAAGAACAAATGTAATAATTTAACAAGTAATTACAAATTTATAATGTGATATATATTAACTTGATGTTCATGTGCACACTATCTATGAAGTGGCATAAGGAACAAAATGGCTGAATTTTTGCATTTCTACCATGGTTGCACATACACCAATGTGATACATTTGCTGCAATTAGTGACATTTTTAAAGACTAGTAAATTCATGCCCTCTCTCTGATAATTTTAATAAATATCCCCAATTGAGCTGTTTTATAATCTAATTCTTCCCACGTGAATAAACCCCAGCGCGTTGTGTTCCTTAACACACAAAGTTGCTCTTGGATACTAATCTGCTTGTTCTTTTGTAGTTTTAATATTTTTTTGCTGTTTAGTAACTAATTATGAAATTGATGGCTGCTAACTATTGAATTTTTTAGTTTTTGAAGGATCTGGATTAGGATCTGGCGAGGAATTTGTCACAATAATCGGTCAAGATGAAGGATCTGGCATTGTCATCACTCCAGAAGGATCTGGCTCTGTAATCGGTCAAGATCAGGGATCTGGCATTGTCATCACTCCAGAATAAGGATCTGGCTCTGTAATCGGTCAAGATGAAGGATCTGGCATTATCATCACTCCAGAAGAAGGATCTGGCGCTATAATCGGTCAAGATGAGGGATCTGGCATTGTGATCACTCCAGAAGAAGGATCTGGCGACATAATCGGTCAAGATGAAGGATCTGGCATTATCATCACTCCAGAAGAAGGATCTGGCACAATAATCAGTCAAGATGAAGGATCTGGCATTGTCATCACTCCAGAAGAAGGATCTGGCGCAATAGTTGGTCAAGATGAAGGATCTGGCATTGTCATCACTTCAGAAGAAGGATCTGGTGCAACAATTGGTCAAGATGAAGGATCTGGCATAATCATCACTCCAGAAGAAGGATCTGGCACTATAATCGGTCAAGATGAAAGATCTGGTATTGTCATCCCTCCAGAAGAAGGATCTGGCACAAAATAATTGATCAAAATGAAGAATCTGGCATTTCAATCCCTCCAGAAGAAGGATCTGGCACACAATAATTGATCAAAATGAAGGATCTGGCATTTCAATCCCTCCAGAAGAAGGATCAGGCACTAGTTATTTCTCTAAAAAATAAACTGGTTGAAAATATATACTATTGAGAAACCAGATCACTTTTGGACATTAAGGAGATGCCCCATCACATGTTTGTTAGTGTGATTTCTTCTTTTAGGTGCTTATTTTATGAACTTAATTCCACAAAGCCGAAATAAAGCAAAGTAATCCAACCTGCACTGTATTCATGCATTTATCTTGTGCCTTGTATCCAGTTCACAGTTGAATATCAGTATCTTATATTTTTTTCAATAATAAAAATAACTTTTGCAACATATTTCACTTCATTTCATATGAATTCTATTAATATTACAATGAGAAAATTAATTTAAAAAACTCCATTTGATCTCTGTAAACCAGGGCCGGACTGGGACAAAAAAGCAGCCCTGCAAGACAAACCCCACCAGCCCACATACTGTAACACTCATTACCCCAGATCAGTAAATTTGGCTATACTTAGTCGTGCCCCTCATCACTCCCTTTAAGGAGTTATTTGATGAGCCACATGTGAATAGTGCAGCAGTGTGTATGATCCACCATAGCCCCACTAACATGGTGCTCTTCAGAGCTCTGGATCTCGGGATTATGGGGGTCTCAGTGGACGGACCCCCAGTGATTGGAAAGTTCTCAGGATAGGGGATACTTGGGATGTTTAAATTAGTTTTCCAATATTTATTCTTATTTTATCATAGGAATATTGAAAATAATAAACCAATATTAACCCAACCAAAGTCTAATGTTGCCTCACGACAACAGGACACAAAAAGTGGTACTGTGCAGTGTATATGTATATACAGGAAACAAGAAGTGGTACTGTGCAGTGTATATATACACGACAGGAGAAGTGGTACTGTGCAGTATATATATATACAGGAAAGGAGAAGTGGGACTGTGCAGTGTATATAAACAGGAGAAGTGGTACTGTGCAGTGTATATACACAGGACAGGAGAAGTGGTACTGTGCAGGAAAGGAGAAGTGATACTGTGCAGTGTATATATACAGGACAGGAGGAGTGGTGCTGTGCAGTGTATATATACAGGAAACAAGAAGTGGTACTGTGCAGTGTATATTTACACGACAGGAGAAGTGGTACTGTGCAGTATATATATATAGGAAAGGAGAAGTGGGACTGTGCAGTGTATATATACAGGAGAAGTGGTACTGTGCAGTGTATATACACAGGACAGGAGAAGTGGTACTGTGCAGTATATATATGCAGGAAAGGAGAAGTGGTACTGTGCAGTGTATATATACAGGACAGGAGGAGTGGTGCTGTGCAGTGTATATATACAGGAAACAAGAAGTGGTACTGTGCAGTGTATATTTACACGACAGGAGAAGTGGTACTGTGCAGTATATATATACAGGACAGGAGAAGTGGGACTGTGCAGTGTATATATACAGGAGAAGTGGTACTGTGCAGTGTATATGTGTATATATACAGGAGAATTGGTACTGTGCAGTGTATATGTAGCGCCCCGAGGGTTCGGCCGCTACAGGGGTATTGCACCTCAGACCAGAGGTGTGATATTCCACTCCCGGGTAAGGATGGAGTATGGACCAGGGCTCAGTTAGCTGCATACAGCACACACACCCCATTTCCGAGGGACAGCTCAGCAGTGCTCCCACTAGACAGAAGTGCAGGCACGACCAACTATGTCCCTGTCTGGAGTGGGGAGGGGGGTGGAACACCCAGTGCTGTAGGGGCAGATAGGGGTTGGTTCCTGAGCGTAGATAGGAGCTCATTGGTTGCTGGTCCCCTGGGCTCATGGCTAGAGGGAGGTATAAAAGGTGGGCACCATCTTAGATCTAGGTTCTGTCCAGAGAAGAGAAGACAGGGAGTAGAGGCTCTGTAGGAGCTCTACTCCAGAGTGGGCCTAGTGAGAGGCCGAGGAGGAGAGTGGAGAGAGAGAGAGAGGAGGTGAAGTGGAGCTGAGATTACGTCTCATCCCAGCTCCACGAGAAAGGAACAGAAAAGGAGAAGAAGAGAGAGAGAAACAGAAGGGCTCAGGAACAAGAAGGTGGAAGGGACCCTAAGAACCCACGAGAATCCAGGGTGCAGGGTCAGGCAGATTAAGGGTACCAGATCCCAAGTTGGTGGAGGAGAAACAACCCTCAGCCAAAGACCGGAGGTCGTGATCATTTATTGGTGCGACACCTCATCAAACCTGCTAGGAAGGCACCATATAGGACGGGGCCCACGTTTAACCGCACAAGTCCGCGGTAGCTGGACAAAAGTGGGTCACTGGTGAGGCAGGCCAGAGAAAGGACAAAAGGGGGTCTTGAGCCATACTCCTGAGCTGTCTGGGGGTTGACCGAGCCCCTCACCTGGTGGACGCAGCACGGCTCGGGCAGTCATTCCCCGCAGAAGTGACTTGGATATTAATCGTGAGTAAAGACCCTGGACTGCAGTACGTTGTCTGTGTGCTTTTTCACTCCTCCGGCATTACCGGTACTGGGACTCTCACCACCATCACTCCCACCATCCACTACACTGCCCTGGGGCCGCACTCTTCCCGTGGGGAGTCACACCATCCCAGCTGCATACATCATCGGCCCCAGCGGTCTGCCCTGCAGCGGCGGTTCCTAATAACCGCAATCCACGGGTGGCGTAGTCGGACATTATCTAAAACATCTAAAAGACTGCCACTGGTCTGACCACCCTGAGCCACGGGACCGGGTCGCCACTACTACCCTCATCGTCTCCCTATTGCCCGGTTCTGAGTGCCCCACGGCCCAGGGGGCGAGTCATATATACACAGGACAGGAGAAGTGGTACTGTGCAGTATACAGTATATACAGGAAAGGAGAAATGGGACTGTGCAGTGTATATATACAGGACTGTGTATATATATAGTGTATATGTACAGTGTATATATACAGGACTGTATTCAGGACTGTATATATACAGTCTATATATACTGTATATATACAGGTATATATACAGGACTGTATATATACAGGACTGTATATATACTGTATATATGTATATATACAGGTACTGTGCAGTGTATATACTGTATACAGGAGAATTGGTACTTTGCAGTGTATATATACAGTACACAGGACAGGAGGAGTGGTGCTGAGAGTAGCACCTGCCTCCTGAGCTCAAGCACTTCCAGGAGGAGGGTCGTCGTCTGCCTCTCTTCTCCCTAGGGAGAGGCAGGCCTACTGGGAGGCCGGCGGGGGAGAAGGAGCCTCAACAACCGGCCCAGAAGGGAGTGAGGAGATCGGGAAGGGTGAGGAAGAGTACATCCACCTACTCCAACCCCGAGACTGTTCACCGCCCGCCCAGAGAGGGAGACCGGGGCACCCCAGGCCCCAGGAACAAGAGCCCAGCAAGATCCTGGGGGGAGATGAGCTCTTGCGAGTCCACAAGTTCCTTCTCCTCCCGAGTGGTCGCCACGTTGCGAGAGTACGAGGACGCCGGCAAAGCACTAACCCAGCTGAAAGAGGAGCTGAGGGAGGCCTGGGTCCTGAACACCCGGGCGTCCAACAAGGAAAGACCCGCGACCTCCCAGAGGTTTAAAGCCCTCAGAGACGAGGTGGTCAGGTTAGTGCTCCTCCGGGAGGGGATTGAGAAAAGCGCAGGTCCCTTCCTGGAAAGGTTTAAGAACCAGCGGTGGTTCTCAGAAATGAAGGGGTTAAACACCTCAGGAGAACCGCCAACCGGCGTCCTTAGTGAAGAGGAGGAGGAGGATGAAGAGGTGACTGGAGTTTCAGTTGCTGGAGCCAGTGAGGGGCAGAGCCGGAGCCCAAGTGGTCTCCCTGCAGGGCAGAGGACTCCGACAGCAGAGGCTGGAGTGTTGGGGGAGGAGGAGGAAGGAGGATTGCTGAGGGAGATCCGACTGCTGGAGTTTCCAGTGGACCTGACGCGGTTTTCCTTCGGTGAGAACAAACCAGTGGAGGAGACCAAGAGGAGGAAGAGGAAGACCGGAGGAGCCGCACAGGAGGTGGTGAGTTACAAGTATGTACCAATGTCTGATGTTGTGCCTGCCACCTTCTGTTTAAACCCCACCAAACCTAAAGACACGGGCTCTGCAGTGGGCTTGAGGCAGAGGCAAGGTGGGGAGAGGAGAAGGATGTCCGGCGATGCTGCCATCTGTGCAGGGAACAGTGCAGAGGGCGAGGCTGTGGAGGTACTCACAGCGCCGGACATAGGAAGTTCTGTGGAGTTTCCCTCCCTGCCCTCTGCGGCTAAGCCAGTTATCACCGGGGCTGGGGGGGCCGGGAGGGATGTGAAAAACACATCTGCGAGGAACACTGGGCACACTGCTGCGACAGGGGGGCAGTGTGCCCCAGCGCCCAAAAAGGACACTAAGACCCCAAAGTCTGTGGGTGCAGGGCGGGCAGCGGTGCCCAACAAACAGTCTGCCCAGCACAAGGACCAAAATGCTGCAGTAGGGGGGCAGGGCGCTCCAGGAGACGACCTGCAGAAAGCCAGCAGCAACCAAAGGGAAAAGGGTGTGGTGCTGCAGGGAAAGGAGTCTCTGGAAGTGCTCCCCTCCCCCGGCCCAGCAGGTGTGAGTGCAGAGACACCAGACACAAGGGAGGAAGGAATGGAGGTGACTGTGGAAGGTGCAGAGAACAGCAGAGGTATTGGGGTGACAAGTAAAGGGAATGGAAGTAGTGGTGTAGTGAATGATGGGAGTAGTGGTGGAGCAGATGGTGGGAGTAATGGTGGAGCAGATGGTCGGAGTAGTGGTGGAGTGAATGGTGGGAGTAGTGGGAATGGTGGGAGTAGTGGTGTAGCAAATGGTGGGGGTAGTGGTGGAATGAATGCTGGGAGTAGTGGGAATGGTGGGAGTAGTGGTGTAGCAAATGGTGGGGGTAGTGGTGGAATGAATGGTGGGAGTAGTGATGCAGCAAATGGTGGGAGAAGTAGTGGAGTGAATGATGGGAGTAATGGTCCTGCGAATGGTGGGAGTAGTAGTGAAGTGAATGGTGGGAGCAGCACTGGTGTTGGTGGGGGGAAAGTAGGTGCTGGTCCCGCTGCCCCCCCCAGCATTGGCGGGGGCTTCAGCCCAAAGCTATTCAGGAGCTGTCAGTGCTGGGGGTAGTAGTGCGCCCTCGTCTGGTGGCCCTGGGGATGGTGACTTGCAACAGCAGCTCCTGGACGCCCTGAGGAGAGGGGAGAGCTCCATCACTATAGAGGGGAGGGAGGTTGATCTGTCTTTCTGGATAGAGAGACATGGTCTTTCAGCCTTCCGAGATAGAGGGGCAGAGACTGTCTGGTCTCTGTCGACAACGGGGCAGAGGAGTAACCATAGGAACGTGGTCCGTCTCCAGTGGGTAAGCAAGGATGCCTGTCCTGATAGGTGGAAGGTGGTTGAGCTCCTGCTGGGGATGGGCTTTGCGGCATATGACATCTTTGCCTTGATCCATCCCTACGGGACCTCCTACTTCGATGTCAGCTTCGTGAGACCAGAGGGCCTTGAGCTTTTCTGGTCTTGCCATGAGCTGGCTCGGAGTCGCCCCCAATGGCATGGTCTCTTTCCCCTGGCAATAACCCGCCAAGATTCAGTCAGGAAAGTGACCGTTTTGACTAGTAACGAGTCGCTTTCCTGTATGGACATTACGACCTGGGTGAGTCGATACGGAGAGGTCACCAATATTCCCGAAAAGAATCTGAATGGCCATAGTATCTGGTCAGGAGCCTGGACCTTCATGGTGAGATTGAAGGTTTCGGGAAACACTATTACCCATATCCCCTCCTCAACCTTTTTGGGGAGGGATAGGATCTTGATTTTCTACCGGGGGCAGCCTAAGGTCTGTCACAGGTGCGGTAGCCCCACACACTTCAGTGCGCAGTGTACCACCCAGAAATGCGCACTGTGTGGGGACCTTGGTCATCTTGCTGCTGCCTGTCGCAGGATTAGGTGTAACTTGTGTGGTGACCTCGGTCACCCGTTCAGTCGCTCTCCACGTTCCTTCGCCAATGCTGTCCTGAAAGCGACGAGTGCGGGACAAGCGAAAGCCAGGACTAATCTTGCCGGTGAAGGGACCAGTAGAGGCGGGGAGGCAGGGAACCGGTGAGGAGCAAGCTGCCGCCATCCACCATCAGGCGGCAGGAGCAGCGCCGTGTGGACAGGGGGCAGGGAGTAATGTCCCTAAACTCTGACCCAGGTACTTCACTTGCAGCTGAGGATCCTAAAGACAGTGAATTGAGCGAGGAGGTCAAGAGACTTGAAAGGGAAGAGCGAGAGGACGCCACGTCTTCCCAGGAACCCTCTTCTGGTGACAGTCTAGATGAGGGGGAGGGGGAGTGGTCACAGAAAAAGAAAAAGGGTAACAGGAAAACGGCCAGAGGTAGGAGGGGGACCAGGTCTCGAGCTGCCTCTTTGGAGTGCGACCCCTCTGACTCTCTGGCCGTGATCCAAGCGCCATTGGAGGGTTCAGCCGCCCCCCCTCTGGTGGATCTCTCCAACCGGTTCGGGGCTCTCCAGGACCTCCCTCTGCAGGGGGGAAATGGGGACCCGGGGCCGGAGGTTGCGGACAAGGTGGTTGCAGCTCAGGAGATGGCTGGGTCTTCCTCTCGGGGGCAAATACAAAGCCCTCTGGGGGGACGACTAACCCAGGACCACCAGACGGGGGCAAGAATGTATGTAAGGAGAGAATGGACGAGTCTGTTTGTCTTAAGCGCACTAAAAACCCGTCATTATCAGAGGAAGAGGTTGGGACTGTCAGTGGTGGGAAGAAAAAGGCTATCTAATTCAACCATTCATGATGGCGGCACCCATCCCGTTGACGTTGGCAACTATTAATGTTTGCAGCATAAAGTCAGATGCGGCAAGGTACACGGCCTTTCATTTTCTCGGCCAACTTGACGCCGACATTTTATTTTTGCAGGAGACCAGGTTGACCGATATATCAACCTTGCATAAAGCAAGGCGGGAGTGGAGGCATGGGCCCTCCTACTGGTCTCTTGCGGCCGAGCCGTATAGCGGGGTGGCGGTCCTTTTTAAGACCGCAGCGGTTGAATGCAGACGAGTGATCGAATTAGAAATGGGGAGATGCTTGATCCTAGATGTCTCCATGGGGGGACAAGAGCTTCGGCTCATTAACATCTATGGTCCCCAGTCCAAGTGGGACCGCAAATTTCTCTTCCTGAAGATCAAACCTTTTTTATTTTCGAGTCGGCAGGTGGTCTTCGGAGGGGATTTCAACAATGTCACGAGATCCTGTGATAGAGGAGGTTCCGGAGACCGGCTGTCTTATGACTGGGTCGCGTTAAACAGGATAGTGAGTGAGGCTCGCCTGGTGGATGTCCACATCCGGCACAACCCGGGCAACACGGGATTCACCTTTTCTAGAGGTAGTCAGTGCAGGTCTAGGCTAGACAGGTTTTATTTGAAGGAGGAGGCCGTCTCTTCACCGTTGTCGGTTGTGGAGGTGGAGTTCTCCGATCACTGTTTGATTATGTTTTCTCTGAACGTTACAGAGACTCCTCGGATGGGAAGAGGTTATTGGAAGCTGAATTCGTCACTCCTTGAGGAAGAAGCTGTAAGACGTTCTTTTGAGGAATTATTTCAGAGCCAGGTACCATTGCTGGGCCTAAGTAACACTAAGTCAGAGTGGTGGGAGATGTTCAAAAATCGGGTGGCGAGATTCTTCCGGCAGCTCTCGAACTTCAGAAGCCTGAACAGGGATCGCCTGTATCAGAGCCTGAGGAGGAAACTCGAGCATCTTAACTGGAGGTAGCCGCGAGGAGATCTCCAGAGTGAAGTCCTTGCTGAAGAGGTGTCAGTACGATAGGCACGCATCTATGGTTTTCGAGAGGGACTACGGGAAGTACTGCTCGCCCGACCCTTACAGAAACTGTAAGATGTCAGTGAATAGTAAGATAGTGACGGGGCTGGTGGACAGTACGGGGTCCCTGAGAAGGTCCAGGTCAGTGATCTTGGAGGTCGTCAGTTCCTACTACTCGTACCTCTTGGGAAAGAGGGAGCTTGATCGTGACGGGATGTCGGCTTTCCTGACTGAATCTGTTCCTGAGCCAGGGGCTGACCTCTCGCTGGGCGATTTGGCAGAAGCGATCAAAGAAGAGGAAGTGAGACTGGCGATCGATGGGCTTAGGCCCAAAAAGTCGCCAGGTCCGGATGGCTTAACATCCGAGTTCTTTAGGACCTTTAGGGACTCTTTGGTCCCCCTCTTGACTCAGGTGCTTAACGAGTGTCTCTCCTCGGGCACTCTGCCGAGATCGTTAAGGAGGTCAGCTTTGATCATTTTGTCAAAGGGTAAGGATCCGTCACGCATTGAGAACTGGCGTCCCATAGCACTTCTCAATGTGGACAGGAAGATTTTGGCTAAGATACTTTTCAACAGGCTGGTGAAGTTTGCACCCCGGCTCCTTTCGGAGGTTCAGCACTGTTGCGTTCCTGGCCGTAGCACTTTTAGTGCTGTTCTAGGTGTCCGAGAGGCCGTGGAGCAAGGCAGGGCGGGCCTCTGGAAGGGGTTCTTGCTGACCTTGGATCAGGCAAAAGCCTTTGATCGGGTTAACCACGAGTACCTCTGGTCCACTCTTTTGAGGTATGGTCTGCCTGGAGGGTTTGTGGACAGGCTTAAGACCTTATATGCAGGGGCTGAGACTTTCCCTCTGGTGAATGGGTGGATTGGACGACCTTTCGGGGTAGGATCCGGTGTCCGTCAGGGCTGTCCTCTTAGCCCTTTGCTTTACGCGTTTGCAATCGATCCCTTCCTCAGAAGGATCGATTGTGGACCGTTGGCGGGGGTGCGGATGGGCGGGGCGGCACCGGAGGCTATCCTGAGGGTGGTGGCCTACGCGGACGATGTCACCGTCTTTGTTTCTTCGCAAGAGGAGGCAGCAGCGGTGATGTCAGAAGTGGAGCGCTACTCGGAGGCATCCGGGTCCAAGGTCAGCCAGGATAAGTGTGAGAGTCTCTGGCTGGGAGGCGGAGATCCCGGGTTTGATCTTCCGGACACCCTCCCCGAACCCCAAGAACATGCCAAAGTCCTGGGCATCGAATTCGGCCAGGGTGATTACCCCACGAAAAACTGGGAAGGCAGAATCAAAGGTGTCGCCCAAAGAGTGGACCAATGGAGGGGTTGGTCTTTGACCCTGAGGGAAAGGGTTGGCCTGTGCAAAGCTTTCCTGCTCCCCTTGCTAATCTACCTGGGCAGCGTCTGTGTCTTGCCAGAGCCTCTCTGGACACGGGTCTACAGTCTGTTCTTCCAGATGTTATGGGGGAACAGACTGAACCTAGTCAAGCGGGAGGTCACTTACCGCATGAGGAGACTAGGGGGTTTGAATATGGTGAACCCCGTGGTGTTCCTAGTGAACACTTTCTTGAAGGTGAACGTGGCAAACCTCTGGAAAGAGAGGGCTCCTCCGTGGGTATTCTCCTGCAAGGGATGGTTTCAGCCTTTCTTCCAGGAATGGGAGACAGGGGGAAGATTGAAGGATCTTCGCACACCACATGGGCATCTCCCGGCTTATGTTACCCCGGTTCTGAAAATGATCCGCCGGTGGGGTCTGGGAATGTGGGAGGTGAGGTCCCTCCCGAGGAAACTCCTCGATATGAGGGTCTTGCTTTCTCATTTTCAGAATCCATTGGCCCTCAAAGACTGCCCAAGTCGGGATCTGGAGGTTGGGTTGAGTTTGTTAAATTCTACCAGGATCCCCGAGAAGTACTGGGACTTGACTTGGCGCTGCTTCCATGGTAAGCTGTATGTGAGGGACAATTTGAAGTACAGGAGCTCCGAGGACAGGAATTGCCCCCGTGAGGCTTGTGCTAACGTGCTGGAAAGCATGGAGCACTTCCTGCTTCATTGTCCCTTTAATACAGAGGTGTACAACAGGGTGGGGGCTTCCATTGGTTGGCCGCGGCTGGCTACTCTGTCCTACGCCGGGTGGGCCTATGGAGCGTTCGGAGACCTTGGGAGAAGGGACCGAGACACTTTATTCATAGTCAGCGCAGTGGTGAGGTATTTCACGTGGAACGCACGAGTTTTAATCTCGACGCAGAGTAAAATCCTCCATGTAGATGAAGTCTGTAGGAACATCCTAGGTGACCTGGTGAAGGTACGTTCTCTGGAGTATGAAAGATTGGGTGCCCGGAGGGCGGCCCGTCTCTGGAGGGGCTTTTCCTTCAGGGTGCCTTAGTCCGGTAGTACTCCTATATCCTGGTGGTGGGCTGATGTCTTTTCACCCTAGATTTTTGTTTTGTATTTCTGTCTCCTGGATAGAAGGTTTGCCGGCATCGAACTTGAGCCTTGGATGGTGAGTGTGTAGGTTGTGTTCTGTGTATATTGTATATAATGTATAATAGGGGGTTTTAGTTAGGTTGGGTGGGGGATTTGGGGGGGTTTTCATCGGCGGTGATAAGAGGACTGATCTGGCCTGGTCCAGGCCCCGCCTGGGGAAAAACTTTGGGGCCTGATCCTAGCTCGGAGTAATCCTGAACTTTGTGGCCAGAGCTAGATCAGGGGTGGCGGGATAGTTAGTGTAGGTCTGTGTTTTATATATATATTAAAAATTACAAAAAAAATATAAAATATAAAAAAAAAAAAAAAAAAAAAAAAATTGTTCATGTCACTATTGTATATATTGTTATTTTTGTTTTTCTGTGGTGTGAATGAGGTGCGGTAAGGGGGTGACTAAGGTTAGGCAGTGGGACCAGTAGGTTAGTGTTAGTTCCCGGTTGTATATACGTTATATTAGGTTTAGTGTTTTATTGTATATAATCTTGTATATAGGATGGTGTTTTATGTGTATATAGGACGGTTTGAGCGTTGTGTGGGATTGTATATAGTAGTATGAATGAAGCTGGGCCGGGGGTTTTATAGGTTTTATAATATTTATTTCCTGTATATATATATATATTCCTGCGGTGATTTATTTTGTTTCTATTTTCTGTGATTTGTCGTCTTGTTTTGTTCTTATGTTCGGTGTCCTGTAATGTATTATTGTTCTGTCATGTACTGTACTTATTCTATCAATAAAAAAAAGACCTGCAGTGTATATATACAGGACAGGAGGAGTGGTGCTGTGCAGTGTATATATACAGGACAGGAGGAGTAGTGCTGTGCAGTGTATATATACAGGACAGGAGAAGTGGTGCTGTGCAGTGTATATATACAGGACAGGAGGAGTGGTGCTGTGCAGTGTATATATACAGGACAGGAGGAGTGGTGCTGTGCAGTGTATATATACAGGACAGGAGGAGTGGTGCTGTGCAGTGTATATATACAGGACAGGAGGAGTGGTACTGTGCATTGTATATATACAGGACAGGAGAAGTGGTACTGTGCATTGTATATATACAGGACAGGAGAAGTGGTACTGTGCAGTGTATATATACATGACAGGAGGAGTGGTGCTGTGCAGTGTATATATACAGGACAGGAGGAGCGGTACTGTGCAGTGTATATATAGAGGACAGGAGGAGTAGTACTGTGCAGTGTATATATACAGGACAGGAGGAGCGGTACTGTGCAGTGTATATATAGAGGACAGGAGGAGTAGTACTGTGCAGTGTATATATACAGGACAGGAGGAGTGGTGCTGTGCTGTGTATATATACAGGACAGGAGGAGTGGTACTGTGCAGTGTATATGTACAGGACAGGAGGAGTGGTACTGTGCAGTGTATATATACAGGACAGGAGGAGTGGTGCTGTGCAGTGTATATATACAGGACAGGAGGAGTGGTACTGTGCACTGTATATATACAGGACAGGAGGAGTGGTACTGTGCAGTGTATATATACAGGACAGGAGGAGTGGTACTGTGCAGTGTATATGTACAGGACAGGAGGAGTGGTACTGTGCAGTGTATATATACAGGACAGGAGAAGTAGTACTGTGCAGTGTATATATACAGGACAGGAGAAGTGGTACTGTGCAGTGTATATGTACAGGACAGGAGGAGTGGTACTGTGCAGTGTATATATACAGGACAGGAGGAGTGGTGCTGTGCAGTGTATATATACAGGACAGGAGGAGTGGTGCTGTGCAGTGTATATATACAGGACAGGAGGAGTGGTACTGTGCAGTGTATATATACAGGACAGGAGGAGTGGTACTGTGCAGTGTATATGTACAGGACAGGAGGAGTGGTACTGTGCAGTGTATATATACAGGACAGGAGAAGTAGTACTGTGCAGTGTATATATACAGGACAGGAGAAGTGGTACTGTGCAGTGTATATGTACAGGACAGGAGGAGTGGTACTGTGCAGTGTATATATACAGGACAGGAGGAGTGGTGCTGTGCAGTGTATATATACAGGACAGGAGGAGTGGTGCTGTGCAGTGTATATATACAGGACAGGAGGAGTGGTGCTGTGCAGTGTATATATACAGGACAGGAGGAGTGGTACTGTGCAGTGTATATATACAGGACAGGAGGAGTGGTGCTGTGCAGTGTATATATACAGGACAGGAGGAGTGGTACTGTGCAGTGTATATATACAGGACAGGAGAAGTGGTACTGTGCAGTGTATATATACAGGACAGGAGAAGTGGTACTGTGCAGTGTATATATACAGGACAGGAGGAGTGGTACTGTGCAGTGTATATATACAGGACAGGAGGAGTGGTGCTGTGCAGTGTATATATACAGGACAGGAGGAGTGGTACTGTGCAGTGTATATATACAGGACAGGAGGAGTGGTACTGTGCATTGTATATATACAGGACAGGAGGAGTGGTACTGTGCATTGTATATATACATTTGTACCCTGCAGATGCCAGCCTCTATGACGACAATTCAGTTCCATAACAGAACATGAATCCGAAACATAACCACATGGGCTAATAAAGAAGAGTCCTCCATTTTTTTGACAATTAATCAGATTGTTGAGATATATATATTATTATATTATGCGTGTATGTATGTACACACACACGCAAACATAATAAGAGCAGATACTGAGAATGACACCATGTATACAGGGCAGGGGAAGTATACAAATCATACACAGCTCCACAATATATTCTACAATCAATTATATACCCAGCTCCACACTATATACTGTGCAAAAGAATATAGAGTCGAGCTGTTTATATACTATATATATTCTATAGTGTAGGGATGTGCCAGTGTATATAGTGTGGATTCCAAACTATATACTACACTATGTACACAGCACCATACTATATAAACATCTCTACACTATACAGTACAGACCAAAAGTTTGAACACACCTCATTTAAAGATTTTTCTGTATTTTCATGACTATGAAAATTGTACATTCACACTGAAGGCATCAAAACTATGAATTAACACATGTGGAATTATATACTTAACAAAAAAGTGTGAAACAACTGAAAATATGTTTTATATTCTAGGTTCTTCAAAGTAGCCATCTTTTGCTTTGATGTCTGCTTTGCACACTCTTTGCATTCTCTTGATGAGCTTCAAGAGGTAGTCACCGGAAATGGTCTTCCAACAATCTTGAAGGAGTTCCCAGAGATGCTTAGCACTTGTTGGCCCTTTTGCCTTCACTCTGCGGTCCAGCTCACCCCAAACCATCTCGATTGGGTTCAGGTCTGGTGACTGTGGAGGCCAGGTCATCTGGCGTAGCCCCCCATCACTCTCTTTCTTGGTCAAATAGCCCTTACACAGCCTGGAGGTGTGTTGGGGTCATTGCCCTGTTGAAAAATAAATGATGGTCCAACTAAACGCAAACCGGATGGAATAGCATGCCGCTGCAAGATGCTGTGGTAGCCATGCTGGTTCAGTATGCCTTCAATTTTGAATAAATCCCCAACAGTGTCACCAGCAAAGCACCCCCACACCATCACACCTCCTCCTTCATGCTTCACGATGGGAACCAGGCATGTAGAGTCCATCCGTTCACCTTTTCTGCGTCGCACAAAGACACGGTGGTTGGAACCAAAGATCTCAAATTTGGACTCATCAGACCAAAGCACATATTTCCACTGGTCTAATGTCCATTCCTTGTGTTCTTTAGCCCAAACAAGTCTATTCTGCTTGTTGCCTGTCATTAGCAGTGGTTTCCTAGCAGCTATTTTACCATGAAGGCCTGCTGCACAAAGTCTCCTCTTAACAGTTGTTGAAGAGATGTGTCTGCTGCTAGAACTCTGTGTGGCATTGAACTGGTCTCTAATCTGAGCTGCTGTTAACCTGCGATTTCTGAGGCTGGTGACTCGGATAAACTTATCCTCAGAAGCAGAGGTGACTCTTGGTCTTCCTTTCCTGGGGTGGTCCTCATATGAACCAGTTTCTTTGTAGCGCTTGATGTTTTTTGCAACTGCACTTGGGGACACTTTCAAAGTTTTCCCAATTTTTCGGACTGACTGACCTTCATTTCTTAAAGTAATGATGGCCACTCGTTTTTCTTTACTTAGCTGCTTTTTTCTTGCCATAATACAAATTCTAACAGTCTATTCAGTAGGACTATCAGCTGTGTATCTGACTTGCCCCCTGGGCCGTGGGGCACTCGGATCCGGGCAATAGGGGGAACGATGGGAGTAGTAGTGGCAACCCGGTTCCGTGGCTCAGGGTGGTCAGGCCAGTGGTAGTCCGTTATGTGTTGTTGATTATGTCCGACTACGCCACCCGTGGATTTGCGGTCATTAGGAACCGCCGCTGCAAGGCAGACCGCTGGGGCTGATGATGTGTGCAGCTGGGATGGTGTGACTCCCCACGGGAAGAGTGCGGCCCAGGGCAGTGTAGTGGATGGTGGGAGTGATGGTGGTGAGAGTCCCAGTACTGGTAGTGCTGGAGGCGCGAAGGAGCACACAGACAATTGGTTGCAGTCCAGGGTCTTTACTGAAACAGGTAAACTGACTCATAAACAGTCCCAGCTAGGAGGGGACCTGGATGTCTGAGAGCAACGGGGAAATTGGCCCTGGTCAGGGTGAGGGTGTAGGCCTACCGTGCTTTCTGCGCTCCTTCTGGCTATCTCCTCGTTATAGGGTAACAGCCCACGTTTCCGAGCTTTCCGTGTATTATCACCTGTTTGGCCTGCGACGTGGGTTCCTTTCTGCTCCCAGCCTTGTACGGCTTTACTGGTCCCTTCGGTTGTGGCAGGGCCTCCAGGCTTCTTAGGCCAAGGAATATACAGTCCCTTGCGGACTGGTTATCTGCTGGAGGATGTAGAATCCTCCCAGCCTCAGACACCAAAGTCTGGTAAAGTAAGTCTTTTATCTGCCAAGACAGGCTCTCTTCGCCTCTTGTCTCTGGCTTGTGGCTCTCCTCCTGCCACACTTCCTCTTAGGTGCAATACAACTTTCTGTCCCTGCTCTGCTCTGGGACAAGTCTCAGTGCTGAGACAGGCCATCCAGTTCTCTCTAACCCTGCCCCCAGTAACAGCTTTTATAGGGGCAGCCTGCTCCCCCTACTGGCCTGAGACAGGAAGTACTGCATGCTAATGTTCCCCTGACTAAAGAACCTCCCCCTTGCTCTCAGACACAGCTTTAATTACACTTGTGGCATCCAGGCCAGGGTGACACATATCCACCAGACTTCTGCACAACACAACTGATGGTCCCAATCCCATTTATAAGGCAAGAAATCCCACTTATTAAACCTGACAGGGCACACCTGTGAAGTGAAAACCATTTCCGGTGACTACCTCTTGAAGCTCAAGAGAATGACAAGAGTGTGCAAAGCAGTCATCAAAGCAAAAGGTGGCTACTTTGAAGGACCTAGAATATAAGACATATTTTCAGTTGTTTCACACTTTTTTGTTAAGTATATAATTCCACATGTGTTAATTCATAGTTTTGATGTCTTCAGTGTGAATGTACAATTTTCATAGTCATGAAAATACAGAAAGATCTTTAAATGAGAAGGTGTGTCCAAACTTTTGGTCTGTACTGTATATACACAACTTTACATTATAATTAAGACCACATTATACTATATTATGAAACACACATCACAGGAGACACATATACATCACATAGGACACACAGCAACTGCTGAATATGTATCACAGATCCATAAACACATCAGTCAGCCCCGCAAGTTAGTAGTCAGCCCCCAGCCCCATAAGTAATCCCCCAGCCCCAGAGGTCAGCCCCTAGCCCCATAAGTAAGCCCCCAGCCTCAGAGGTCAGCCCCCAGACCCATAAGTAATCCCCCAGCCCCAGAGGTCAGCCCCTAGCCCAATATGTAAGCCCCCAGCCCCAGAGGTCATCCCCCACCCCCCACCCCTGGGTACCAGAAACGTGTTTTTTACTGGCTAAACAACAGCATACATCATCATGCCACTGTACTCACCCAGGTAGGAGCAGAGCTGCAGAGATCCGCTTCCTGATTCGGTACGGCACCGGGCTGCGCTGCACCAACAGCTGCAGCCGGTGTTGTAAAGGCGGGAGAGAGGATCGCGCTCTCCTCCCACAGAGAACGCTGATGTGTTCTTATATGTGACGCATGCAGCGGTTCAAATACTGAACCCTGCGTGCAGGCGCAGAGCGCCCCAATCCCGGCTGTGCCTCCAGATTTAAGGGGCCAGCGGCCAGAAAAGCGGGTCGGTGGCCGGATCAGCAGGCCGGTGGCCGGATCAGCGGGCCCCGTGGCCTACTACAATGCACACATCCGTGGACCACTGGGAAAATGCCCGGTGCGCCAGATTAGCAATTCTGGCCTGCTGTAAACTATTAATATGGGCATATAGGTTATGGACTGCAGAGGAGAGTGATGCCTGTATGCCTCATATCTGATGCCTTGTTGCTGATAAATCATCTTTTATCACTTTATGTAAATGACCTCTTCCTGGCTCTGGGGACGACGCTGCCTGGAAGATAACTCTGCCTCCTTATCTCACATGAAGGGGAGTTCCCAGTGTGATGTGTGATGGCCGCTCTCTGCTCTCCTGATCTCACTGCAGAGCTGTGTGCGCTTAGAACTGACACGTCTGCAGCTTCCTCTCAGCTTCCATCTCACAGGCAGACAGGGCTGCAATATAGGACAACAAATGTCACTACTTACACCAGACATGATGGGGAAATTCAAAGAACCATGATTAAACTACAGCAAAACATTTCATATCGATGTAATCATCCAGAATTATGATAGAAATAAATACCTTAAATGAAAACGGCAAAAACAATAATAACAATTATAAGAATCAATCACACTCTAAATGGAGATGCCCCTAAGTGAGGGACAAACCACTTAGTAAGGAGCAAGCATTGTTCAAAACGCTGGTTTCACTGTTCTCTTGACGTGTAATCAGGCTGCCAATCATTCCATAAATCAGTAAAACACTCATTCATCGGGGGAAATTATATTTTGTGCAAAACAAAAGATCATCATTCTCAGCTTGGCATCGTCCTGTATAAACAGGTCTCACACTGCCGAGAACTATGATCGATCACTCAGTTTTCATCGTTTGCTTTGGTCTGCCTGCGTAAACTGCCACTGAAACAACCATTGATACTTAGTTTATTGATCAGCGGTCATATAGTGCCACTGGCCAGTTCATGTAAACGGACCTTTAGATTGCAGAAAAGCTACAATTGGCCCTGTGTGGGGCTTCTGTGTGTCAGACCCCAATCACTCTTACATTGATGACCTATTCTAAGGGCTTGAGCAGACAACCGTATTATCAGTCCTAGTGTGATCCAACAAAACATAGGATCGCACTTAGATCATTATTATTGTATAGGGCTGTGCAAATGTCAGATTTTTTTCTCAGACAGAGCTGGTCCGAGGAAAACAATTGCAGCATGTACTAGTTTGATCCAAAATTCAGAGCGCACTTGGCAATGCAAGTCTATGAGTCGAAGGAAAATATTGGACTGCACTCAGATTACATTTGAGTGCAGTCCGATTTTCATGGACTGACATAATGGAGAAGATGGAGAAATTTTGTTCTCCATCTTCTCATCCAACAGAATCGGAACACACTATGATCATGCTCTGATAAAACTCTAATTAGAGTTTTATCAGAGTGTGATTTGTCTAATCGACCCAATTCCCTTGGATGAGACATATATGCTTGTTTGACCCTAGCCTTAGGAAAGGTTATTTGTTTTACTACAGTGTAATACATTTAGGGATATAATGGTTATGTTATATAAATTGTTTCATTATTATTATTATTATTATTTCATAAGTCATCTGTTGATGGAGGAAATAATCATCCTTTGTTCGCATCACTTGTCTGTGCCTTTACTACTCTATACTTTCTATACTGTACCCACAGTTCAGATTGCCATTGCATTATGATAGACACATTCATAAATTCCAATACATCACATAATATAAACAAATTTGGTTCTTCTCACAACTATACCTAAGTGTGCAATACATGTCTGCATTTCTGCTCATTTTGCAATGATTTTGCAATATTCCCCATCCTGGCCACTTTCTTTAATATTGTCCCCCATCTTGACCACCATCCTGTAATAATGTCCCTCTGTGGCGCCCTGCTGTGCACTGGTGCCACAGAACCCAGAAGAGTGCATGGATGGACTTCTCCACAAGAGGCCCTCACACATTCACACACCTCCACCCTACCACCTCAGACCACCAGAGGGAGTCCTTCAGGGATATATAAAGGGAGGGTGGAGCCAGGCAGCTCAGTCTAGTTAGTGAGTCTCTCAGACACAGAGAGGGACAGAGCTCAGAGTTGAGCAGAGAGCGTGCTGACGCTCAGAGAGCAGCGAAGAGGCAGCAAGCTGGCTGCTGTGCTTAGCGAGCCAAGGCCTACAGCACATGTGAAGGCCTAGTGAGGGCCCTGAGTGTGGCCGAAGGATAGAGGAGAAGGAAGAAGTAGCCAAGGGGGCAGAGGAGCTTACCAGGCTCACCCCGAGATATATACCGGACACCGGGTCCGCGCCTACAGGGACCCTCAATACCCAGTAGGAACCACCGGAACCCCTGGAGGACTACAGGTCCCAGGTTCACCAAATACTGATTGCAGTACCAGGGCTAGGAGTCACGGAGGCCCCAGCATCCAGGGAGAGTGATCTGCAAGAGTAGGCCCTACCACCAGGTCAGCAGGTGCAAAAGAGAGACAGCAACCAAGCTAGGCCTAGCTCCAGGCAGGTCAGAAGCTTAGCGAGTAAAGCCACGGATCAGGAGGCCCTATACCCGCTCACTAGGGAGAGTCCAAAAGTGCGCCCTTGTCCGGAGTACCCTGGACCGTGCCTGCAACATCACCAGTAAAGGTACAGAAGCTTACCCCCATGTGAGTGTCCTTCTTTCCTCCGGGACCATCCTGCCGTCTCTCCCTGCACCACCATCCATTACACCTCACGCTGCCCTGGAGCTAGCTCTACCTGTGGAGAGCCACACCATCCCTGCTGCCGTAACACCAGCTCCAGAGGACGGCTCCAGAACTTTCCAAATCCTCTATACATATTCCCCCTTTTACTGACCACCCTGGGTCACGGACCGGGCCAGCCACCGTGATATCCCCCATACCGGCATCCATAGGCCCAGCACCTGGTACCCCACGGCCCAGGGGGCGCGTCACCTCCACCTACACCTCTTCCTGGTATAATTTCCTCCATCCTTTGCCTCTTCCTATTACAACCCCTCGAAAAAATTATGGAATCACCGGGCTCGGAGGATGTTAATTCAGTTGTTTAATGTTGTTGAAAAAAAGCAGATCACAGACATGGCACAAAACTAAAGTCATTTCAAATGGCAACTTTAGGGCTTTAAGAAACACTAAAAGAAATCAAGATTAAAAATGTGGTACTCAGTAAGGGTAATTTTTTTCAGACCAAGCATAATTTTTGCCAGGGGTTGTATAATGTCCCCTGTCCTGTACTCTTTCTGGTAAAATGTCCTCCATCCTGAGCCCTTTCCAGTAATAATGTCCCCCATCCTGAGCCTCTTCCTGGTATAATGTCCCCTGTCCTTGACCCCTTATTGTAATAATGTTCCACATTCTGGTACCTTCGTGTAACAATGTCACCCATCCTGGTATAATGTCCCCCATCATGGGGGCTTCCTGGTGTAATGTCTCCTGTACTGGGCCCCTTACTGTAATATTGTACACCATCCTGACACCATCATGGACCCTTTCCTGTTATAATGTCCTCCATTGTATAACCATGTCCCAGAATTCCCAGCCCCTTCCTAGTATAATTTCTCCCATCCTGCACCCCTTCCTGGTATACTGTGCCCCTTCCTGGTATAATGACCTCCATCTTGGTATAATAATCCTGATCCTTAACCCCTTCCTGGTGTAATGTCCCCCATCCTGGGCTCCTTGCTGGTATAATAACCCCCATCCTAGGCCCCTTCCTTGTATAATGTCCCCCATCCTGGGGTCCACTGTTTAATTTTTTTTTACATAGCGTAAACTGACCAGCCGTGTGTGTTTGAAATCCTCAACATGTCAATTTTCTTGTGGACATTCAGAGTTTAAAGTCAGAATTGCATTGCATTGCATAAAATGCTGAAAATCCACAGGTAAAAATTAGAGATGAGTGAGCACTAAAATGCTCAGATGCTCGTTACTCGACCTAAACTATTTCTAATGCTTGGGTGCTCATTTCAAGTAACGAGTATAATGAGCGTCAATGAGAAATCAAAGCATTTTTCCAGAAGACCCTACAAGGAGGTCTGGGGGGCACTGAAAATGATGAAATGGATGGTAAAAGTGCTGAATGGAAGGAGAACAGCATGGAGAAGACCCCTGGAAGCATCTCTGACTCCCAGATCGCTACTGAGAACAAATTTCCATGTCTCAATGTTATAAAATTCTGTGAGGCATCCATGGGTTCAAAATCTCACTACACCCCTAGATGAATTCCTTAGGTAGTGGAGTTTCCAATATGGGGTGACCTGGGGGTGGGGGTTCTGCTGTTTTGGCACCTCAGGGGCTAAACTAATGGAGCCCATAATCTATTCAAAAGGAATCTGCGTTCTAAAAGCCAAGTAGCGCTCCTTCCCATCTGATCCCTGCCGGGTGCTCAAACAGTAGTGTATATCCACATATAGAATGCTGCCACATGCGGGAGAAATTGCAGAACAAATTGTTGGGTCCAAATTTGGTGCTAAAACAGTGTTTTTGTAAAAAAAAAAAAAAAATTTGTTCTCACATCTAAATGTGTTATTCCTTGAGGGGGCTAGTTTCCAAAATGCTGTCACTTGTGGGGGTTTCTGCTGTTTTTCATGTCAGGGGCTCTCCAAATGTGACATGGCATCCACTCTTGATTCAGTCTTTTTTGCGTTCAAAAAGTCAAAACGGTGCTCCTTCCCTTCCAAGCCTTGTTGTGTGCCCAAACAATAGTTTTCCCCCACATATGGGGAATCAACATGCTCAGTAGAAATTGCACAACAAATTTTGTGGTCCATTTTATCCTGTTACCCTTGTGAAAATAAAAAATTTGGGGCTATAGTAAAATTTTTATGAAAAAATTTTCATTTTTGCTTCCACATTGCTTTAGTTCCTGTGAAGCACCTGAAGGGTTAATAAACTTCTTGAATGCGGTTTTGAGGACTTGGAGGGGTGCAGGTTTTAGAATGGTGTCACTTTTGGGTATTTTCTGTCATATCGGCCTCCCAAAGTCACTTCAAATGTGATATGGTCCCTATAAAAATAGTTTTGTAAATTTTGTTGGAAAAATTAGAAATCACTGGTCAACATTTAAACCTTCTAACTTCCTAACAAAAAAAAAATATGTTTTAAAAATTGTGCTGTTGTAAAGTAAACATATGGGAAATGTTATTTATTAACTATTTTGTGTGACATAACTCTCTGGTTTAAAGGCATAGGAATTAGAAGTTTGAAAATTGCAAAATTTTCAAAATTTTCACCAAATTGTCATATCAAAATTTTTTACCACTATCATGAAATACAATATGTCACTAAAAACAGTCTCAGAATCAGCGGGATCCATTGAAGCGTTCCAGAGTTATTACCACATGAAGTGACACTGGTCAGAATTCAAAAATTTGGCCTGGTCATTAATGTCCAAATTGTCTCAGTCACTAAGGGGTTAATAGACAATTTACACAGGAATACTGCGCTTCAGATACACTCTGAATGATCTGTATTAGACGATTGTTCATTGGCTGTCATTGTTCTCGGCAGCACAAGTCTTGTGCCAAGAATGATAATGTTGTGTGCATCCCAAAAGATCATTTCACCTGACGATTGAGCAGTTTGTTTATTCGGAGGATTTTTCGCAGCCGATTTAGGCCGGTTTCACATGTCCGTATATTTCGGTATAAACCGGTACCAGAGATATCCGTGTCTCATGTTTCCCTGTGTGTCACATGTGGCAACCATGTGCCACCCCTGAGCAGCATCAAGATCACACGGAACGGTGCCTGGGAATCACTGTACAGTTAGCACTGTTCCCATGCGCGGGGTGCTGAACACTGCCCTCATCATGGTTCCTACCGGTGCTGCGATCAGCACCAGCAGGAGACAATGATGAGGGTAGTAGTGTCTGCTCCCGCAGTGTCCACCTGTAAAAATAAGAATAAAATAATAAAATCCTTATACTCACATGTCCTATGTGTCCCTAGCTTTAATTCTCTGACCGCTGATGCTGAGGAGCCAGGGATAATGAGCCGCACCAGCGAGCGGGCCCCGGAGCTGAGCTCAGGAGCGGTGTCCTGTCACTCAGTGAGCGCAGCTCCGGGGCCATGTGTCTATAAATTCTTAGTGGGGTTTTTCCTAAAATTGTCAGCCGTTGGACTCATTGCATACCCTATAACTGTATAGCAGACTCTCTCCTTTCTAATGGGAACATGTCGTACTTGTTACTGTGGCCCTGCTCCATGTGTCTTTAAATTCTTAGTGGGGTTTTTCCTAAAATTGTCAGCTGTTGGACTCACTGCATACCCTATAACTGTATAGCAGACTCTCTCCTTTCTAATGGGAACAAGTCGTACCTTGTTACTGTGGCCCTGCTCTGTGTGTCTTTAAATTCTTAGTGGGTTTTTTCCTAAAATTGTCAGCCATTGGACTCATTGCATACCCTATAACTGTATAGCAGACCCTCTCCTTTCTAATGGGAACATGTCGTACCTTGTTACTGTGGCCCTGCTCTATGTGTCTTTAAATTCTTAATGGGGTTTTTCCCAAATTTTGGCAGCCCTTGCAGTCACAGCATGGGCATTACCACTTATAGGAGACCCGATCCTTTATAATGGGAACATTTTTTTACTGAGACCCTCCTCTATGTCTCTTCAAAGGGGTACTGGGTTGCATCCAAATTTCTGGCAGCCCTTGCAGTCACTGGATAAGCTATAACAGTATAGGAGACCCACTTGTTAATAATGGGAACAACAAAGCATAGCCGGCTGATGGCTCTCTAACAATAGCTAGGGCCGACTGCTGGCCTTTTAAGAATAGTAAGGGCCGTCTGATGTCCCTATAAAAATAGGCTTTATGACTTTCAGAGTCCCTCCATCATAAATAAAACAGGAAGTGTCTGATGATGTGTCACACACCACATTACCAGCTAAGGTTGTAAAATGTTAAAATGACATTTCCCGGTGAATGCATTTGTCTTAAAAAAATACATAAAAAAAACCAAAACAATAGGATCTTTCTTTAGTATAAAAAACAGCGTCACCAATTTAGCAACAATGTAATCACATTGTTCAGCTCATGCACCTCCTCCTCCATCTCCGAAATGACCACATCAGTCACAAGCTGACAGCACTGCAGCACTGTCTTGGCCAAGCAGCAACAGGCTGTGCTGAAGATAACATGCTTAATACTTAATTGACAAACCGCCCAGCGCTGCAGAGTTGTTGAAAGCTGTAACACAGCAGTCTGATCTGTGGCTCTCACCGCTGAACATACAGCCAGGCATGGTCGTGTGTGTCAATGTCCGGAACCTGGTGACGGAGAAATGACACCCAGAATAGATATGGTTTCCCTCTATGCCAGACCTTTCACCGAGCTAAATACAACTCTCAGCAAAAAAAGCTGTGGAGTGGCTCCATACCGTCCCTGGCCACATTCACCTGTCCACGTGTTTGTGGTTAGGCGGTCCTTCCCAGTAAGTGCACTGGGGAGGGCACTGGTAATGTTGTGGGACCCATGCTTGTGGAAGGCGGAGACGACACCGGGAGAAACAGTGGCAGCTGGGGACCGAGTATGGACACCCGGCCGCCGCAGGCATGAGGTTATGAAAAGCTTCCGCCTCCACGAGCCTAAAAGGCCACATTTCAAGTGCAAGCAGCTGTCAAAAATTTGGCAGTATAGTATTGCAGCCTGTGGGTGGGTGGCTGCCTGCATACTTGCGCTTGCATTCCAAGGAATAGGGTAGGGAAAACTGAATGCTGCACTGGGACAAGGACGTGGACGGTGATGTCTGCAACGACAGGTGCATGGCGGGAGGCATCTTCGCATGCGCCAAGAATCACTTATGATGGGCACACTTTTAGGCAGTGACCTGGGAGTCAGAAATGGTTCCAGAGGTCTTCCCCATGCTGGTCCCATGTCTTTTCAGCACTGTATGCATGTGTCTGATGATGTGTCACACACCACATGGCCAGATAAGGTTGTAAAATGTTAAAATGACATTTCCCAGTGTATGCATTTGTCTTTGCTGAAAGCAATGCAGAAGTGCAAAATCGCATCAAAAACTACGTGTGAACATAGCCCAAGGTGTGGAGGAGTATTTTTGGTTTTGGTTATTTATTTTGCCATATATACAAGTCATTACCCTGGAAAGGATGTTCCTTAATATATTTCCCAGGAAAATCCATTTTGGTTTTGTTTTTGTATGTTTTATTGTGAGTCCGTAAAAGTGGCGTAATACTCTGACAACGTTGTTGACAGCAGTGACTTGGGAGTCAGAAATGCTTCCAGGGGTCTTCCCCATGCTGTTCCCATGTCATTTGGGCACTGTTCCCATCGATTTGGGAAATTTTTAGGCCCTCTGCAGACCGCCGGGTGGAGCCGCCTGAAAAATGCTCGAGTTTCCCATAGACTTACATTGGGCTCGTTGCTCGGGTCGAGCACCCGAGTATTACAATGTGCTCGACCCGAGCAACGAGTACCCAAGCATTTTAGTGCTCGCTCATCACTAATAATAATGCCTACACACTGTAGTTCACTCCCAGAAGATTTAGGTCTGAGCCGAAAATACAACAAACAAGCGTTTTTAAATGAAAAAAAATTCTGTTGTTTACCCGAGAAACACTCAGGTAATCCTACCTTAAGTTCTTCATAGCATTCTGCAGGGTATTTACTCATGTACTGCTGAAGATCGGCAACCTCCAGAGTCAATCCTTTCAAGCATTGAGCAAGCTCCTGGATGGTACACATACTGAAGATAACCCAGGAAGAGGAGAGGAGAAAAAAAAAAAAAACTTTTTTTTTTTTAAACAGGGCGGGACATACTGTTATGTACTGCAACTTAGAACTAAGGAATAGGAGGGAAAAGCTGTCCCTTCACTGAGACTCAGCTTAACCCTACGCTGGAGTGGGTGCCCTATTATGAATAGCCGCACCTAAACTCCTGCACTGAACTCAAACGAAGACATGAAGGAAGGGGAAAAGGGGTCCCTAAAAGATCTAAGGACTGGGAGCAAAACTGGAGACCTCCTAACAGAAAAGTTAGTTGCAGAAACGAAGATAAAAGGGAACAAAACTGGTGGAACAAGAAGTCCCAAGCAATCAATTGTCCAAAGCACAAAGAACTTAACAAGGCTACTTAGCCAGAGCACAAGCGTAACAACACTGATGTGCAGCATGGAATGGGAGACAGGTGCTAAGTAATAAAGAGTAAAGAGATCACGTGACCAAGACACCCAGCACCAGAGGAAAAGACTAGAAGCCAGCAAACCACAACAAGATGGCCGATAGTAAAACAACATAGATTCTAACAGCCAGACTGCCAACAGCCAAGACTTCCCTTTCCTGACAAAGAGGACGACTGTCCATGCTTTCCTCCTCCTCATCCTCCACCTTTCCACCTCTTCATTCTCCCTCTCCTCACGCCATCCACGCTGACCAGGCGGTATGAATGTTGTGTGGGTAGTAACATCTGTAGCGCATGAAACCAGCTCCTGTTCCTCCTCCTGTTCCTCCTTCTCCTCATTATCACCCAACCTGCATTGAGATGAGATGAGGCTAGGCTGTGTAGCATCAACCTGTATAGTTCCTTGCTCCATATCATGCTCCGCCTGCAATGCCTCCTCTTTAATTGTGAGCAACAAGCGTTTCATTAGACAGAGAAGAAGGATGGTGACGTCATCGCCGCTCACCATCTTGATGGAGTCCTCAATGTTTTGGAGGATGGCACAGATGTCAGACATTTATGCCCACTCATCAGCTCTTATGTGTGGAGGCTGACTTGAATACCGACAGGCGTATTGACGCTGGTACTCAACGACTGCCCTCTGCTGCTCACAAATCCTCCCCAACATATGCAAGGTTGAGTTCTACTGTATGGTGACATCACACACCAGTTGATGAGCTGGAAGCTGCAAGCGCTGCTGAAGCACAGCAAGGGTGGTGGAAGCTGTAGCTGACTTTCCGAAATGGGCAGACTGACGGCGTACTTTGACAACCAGCTCCGGCAGATCCGGGTAAGTTTTGAAAAACCGCTGAATCACTAGGTTGAGCACATGGAACAGGCATGGTACTTGTGCGAGGTTGCCAAGCTTCAGAGCCACCACCAGGTTCTGGCCATTGTCACACACCACCATGCCTGGCTGTAGGTGCAGCGGTGACAGCCAGAGTTCTGCCTGCTCTGTTAAAGCTGTCAACAACACCATAGAGGTGTGCGGTTTGTCCCATAAGCATATCAGCTTCAGCACAGCCTGTTGCCACTTGGCCGAGGCAGTACTGCAGTGCTTCCAGCTTCCTACTGATGTGGTAATTTCGGAGATGGAGGCTGAAGAGGAGGAGGAGGTGCAGGAGCTTTATAATGTAGGGGCAACCCTGATTGACCCAGGGCCCACAATCCTTGGCGTCAGGAGGATGTGTTCCGTCCGACTGGGTCCCGGCTTCCCCTATTAACCCAGTGTGCCATCAGCGAGATGTATCGTCCCTGGCCACAAGCACTTGTCCATGTGTCCGTGGTTAGGTGGACCTTCCCTGTAACTGCATTGTTGAGGGCACGGCTAATGATCTGGGACACGTGCTTGTGTAAGGCAGGGACACCACACAGGGAGAAATAGTGGCAGCTGGAAACCGAGTACTGAGGGATGGCCGCCACCATGAGGTTGAAGAAAGATTGTGTCTCCACGAGCCTAAAAGACAGTATTTAAAGTGCAAGCATTTTAGAAATGTGGCAGTTTAGTGCTATGGCCTGTGGGTGGTTGGCTGCATATTTGCGCTTGCGTTCAAAGGACTGGGGCAGGGACAAATGAATGCAGCCCTGGGACAAGGATGTGCACGTGGTTGCTGATGGTGGTGGTTGTGAGTGTCAAACTACAGGTGCAGGGCGGGAGGCATCTTTGCCTGCACCATGGACAGAGGATTGGTGTGCACGCACAACAGCGGTACAGGCAGTATTGTCACCCTTAGACACTGTTTCTGGACTCTGACATTACTAGTCGGGTGCTTTGCTGTCATGTGCCTGAGCTTGCTGGTGGTGGTCAGGCTGGTAGTTTTGCTGCCCCTGATGATGCTGGCATGGCAGATTTTGCAAATAGCCTTTTTTTGGGTTAACTGGACAGTTTTTAAAAAAGAGCCAGACTCTGGAAGACCTAACAGTTGGACTGGCAACTTTCCTCGTGTTAATGTCCCACCTCGTCTTCCCCGTATGCACCCTGGGCCTCCTTCTGACTCGCTGGCAATTGTGTCTCATCATCATCATCCACCTCTTGCGACAGTAATTGCACTTTTCGACCGTCGCCTTTATGTAACCATGGCTGCTCAAATATTTGGGCATAGCTACATGTGATCTCTTCTTGCCCCACTTGAAACGGGCCAGGAGAGAGGCCCAAATCTATAAATGGGAAAGTAAACAGCTCTTCTGAGCGTTCAAGTGTGGGATCAACTGTCTCTGGGCACTCGGCATAGTGGGAGTAAGGAGGATCAGGGTGAGGAATATGTGGTCCATACTCATGGCTACTGAGACTGGACAGTGTGAAAGACGGTGGTGGTGGTGGCAAAGTGACTGGAAGCATTATATGCTATCCAACCAACAACCTTTTCACACTGCTCTGGCTTTAAGAGTGGGGTTCCGCTGCCCCCTACAAAGTGGGACAGGAAGATAGGGTGACCATGATGTGGGTGCTTGTTGTGCTCACTCAGCAGACATAATTTCAGCTTGCCCACGGCATAGGCCTTTGCGTGCACCATCACCATTACGTCCACTTCACTGTCCCTTGCCAAGCGTTTTGCCCATTTTAAATGGAGTGTAATTTTTGGCCCGCTCCAAAAAATGTCACGATTATAACTGCAGTAATATCGGATCACGTCTGATGACCAGGGTTTTAGGCAATGGCCTTATAGATGTGGTATTGGTCAGCGATCAAGTGTGAATAGGATGAACAACACACAACTGGCAGACTTTAAATGGAGGGTAATATGTAGCTTGCTCCAAAAAATGTCACGATTATCTCCTCAGTAATATCGGATAACGTCTGATGACTACGGTTTTAGGCAGTGGCCTTATAAATGTGGTATTGGTCAGCGACGAAGTGTGAATAGGATGAACAACACACAACTGGCAGACTTTAAATGGAGGGTAATATTTGGCACGCTCCAAAAAATGTCATGATTACCGCAGTAATATCAGATAACGTCTGATGACCACGGTTTTAGGCCTTATAGATGTGGTATTGGTCATAAACCAAGTGTGAATAGCATGAATAACACACAGCTGGCAGACTTTAAATGGAGGGTAAAATTTGGCATGCTCCAAAGAATGTCATGATTATTACAGCAGTAATATCGGATAATGTCTGATGACCATGGTTTTAGGCAGTGGCCTTATAGATGTGGCATTGGTCAGCGACCAAGTGTGAATATGTTGAACAACACATAACTTGCAGACTTTAAATGGAGGGTAATATTTGGCATGCTCCAAAACATGTCACGATTATTACAGAAGTAATATCATATCACGTCTGACCACGGTTTTAAGCAGTGGCGTTATAGATATAAATAATCAGGATTAAGAGCAAAAACAATTTGGATGTGAATGTATTTTAATGCACACCTGAAACACACTTCTTTTTTGTGTAGCATCATGGGAAAGTGTAAAGAAATCAGCCAAGATATCAGGAAGAGAAATGTGGACTTTCACAAGTCTGGCTCATCCTTGGGTACAATTTCAAGATACCTGAAGGTGCCTCGCTCATCTGTACAAACAATTATACATAAGTACAAACAAGATGGGAATGTCCAGCATTCATACTGCTCAGGAAGGTAATGGGTTCTGTGTCCCAGAGATGAACGTGCTTTGGTCCAACATGTGAATATAAATCCAAGGACAAAAGCAAAAGACCTTGTGAAGATGATGGCAGAAGCTGATAAGATTGTGTCAATATCCACAGTGAAACGAGTACTGTATCAACATAGGCTGAAAGTCCATGCTGCCAGGAAGAAGTCATTACTCCAAAAGAAACATAAAGAAACCAAATTAATGTTTGTAAATGTACACAGGAACAAAGACCTTAATTTTTGGAAACTTGTCCTGTGGTCTGAAGAAACTAAAATTGAACTTTTTGGGCATAATGACCATCGTTAAGTTTGGAGGAAAAAGGGAGAAGCTTGGAAGCCTAAGAATACCATCCCAACTGTGAAATACGGGGGTGGCATCATCATGTTGTGGGGTTGTTTTGCTGCAGGAGGGTCTGGTGCCCTTCACAAAATAGATGGCATCATGAGAAAAGAAGATCATGTGACAATACTGAAGCAACATCTCAAGACATCAGCCAGGAAGTTAAAGCTTGGTAAGAAATGGGTCTTCCAAATGGACAATGACCTGAAACTGTAATGCACACGCCCGGGCTGAGCGGCGTGTGCGTGCGATTCCACTGGACCATGCCGGAGAGTGAATGCCTGGAGGGGCGTAACTAGGTATTCACCCGATCCGACCAGGCGGGATAGGACCCAGTACACAGTGGGACTCAGGAACAGAACCACAGATGTGGCGGACAAACACAGCAGAGTGAGGCCGCCCAGAGAGGCGAGCGAGAGCAGGGCAGGACGAGACCGCCTAAAGCGGTGAGCGAGAGCAGAGCAGGACGAGGCCGCCCGGAGCGGCGAGCAAGAGCAGAGCAGGACGAGGCCGCCTGGAGTGGCGAGCAAGAGCAGAGCAGAACAAGGCCGCCCGGAGCAGCGAGCAAGAGCAGAGCAGGACAAGGCCGCCCGGAGCAAGAGCAGAGCAGGACGAGGCCGCCCGGAGCGGTGAGCAAGAGCAGAGCAGGACGAGGCCGCCTGGAGCGGCGAGCAAGAACAGAGCAAGACAAGGCCGCCCGGAGCGGCGAGCAAGAGCAGAGCAAGACAAGGCCGCTCGGAGCAAGAGCAGAGCAGGACAAGGCCGCCTGGAGCGGCGAGCAAGAGCAGAGCAGGCTAGAACCGCCAGGAGCGGCGAGCAAGAGCAGAGCAGGCTAGAACCGCCGGAGCGGTGAGCAAGAGCAGAGCAGGCTAGAACCGCCAGAGCGGTGAGCAAAGGCAGAGCAGGCTAGAACCGCCAGAGCGGTGAGCAAAGGCAGAGCAGGCTAGAACCGCCGGAGCGGTGAGCAAAGGCAGAGCAGGCTAGAACCGCCGGAGCGGTGAGCAAAGGCAGAGCAGGCTAGAACCGCCAGAGCGGTGAGCAAAGGCAGAGCAGGCTAGAACCGCCAGAGCGGTGAGCAAAGGCAGAGCAGACTAGAACCGCCGGAGCGGTGAGCAAAGGCAGAGCAGGCTAGAACCGCCGGAGCGGTGAGCAAAGGCAGAGCAGGCTAGAACCGCTGGAGCGGTGAGCAAAGGCAGAGCAGGCTAGAACCGCCGGAGCGGTGAGCAAAGGCAGAGCAGGCTAGAACCGCCGGAGCGGTGAGCAAAGGCAGAGCAGGCTAGAACCGCCAGAGCAGTGAGCAAAGGCAGAGCAGGCTAGAACCGCCGGAGCGGTGAGCAAAGGCAGAGCAGGCTAGAACCGCCGGAGCGGTGAGCAAAGGCAGAGCAGGCTAGAACCGCCGGAGCAGTGAGCAAAGGCAGAGCAGGCTAGAACAGGGCTCTGTTCACACGGAACAGACAGGAAGGGAAAGGCAGAACCAGATACCCACAGGGTACTTGCAGTGAAGTAGCGAGTGGACCACAAACTCACAACCGGGAGTACAGTGACAACGAGCAGGAGTTAGGTACGAGTTCAGACTGTGCAGAAAAAGGAAAGGTACGGACGTAGAGAAACACGGGAAAACAGGCTAGAAGAGTATACAGACAAGAACAGACACAGTAGCAAGATACAGGAGCGGGTCTAGGAATGCAGCCCCTAGAAGGTGGGAGGAACAGGCCAGGAGCGTGTTCAGACAGGACAGACAAGATACAGGAGCGGGTCTAGGTATGCGGCCCCTAGAAGGCGAGACGAACAGGCAAGGAGCGTGTTCAGACAGGCCTGGAAATACAGCCTCCAGGATAGGCAGACAAGAGAACACAGAAGGGGACCTGGCACAATCAGAGTGAAAGACCACACTGAATGAAACACAATGCTCAGGCAGGGATTCATTGGAGCAGCTGGGTTAAATAGCAGATGACAGTGTTATGTTCTGCTACCAAAGCTAAGGAAAGAGAGGAGATCTGTCCCTACTATAGGACTCAGCTGAATCCCTACGATGTAACAGGGAACCTGATCCTGCGATCAGACCTGCTAAAGTCCTAATCTAGTCTGTACGGAGACCTATAGATGTGGGGAGGGAATCCCTACAAGTACTAAGGACTGGGAGGAATATGGGACACCTCCTAACAGAAATAGTAGCAGACAGACGAACAAACAAAATAGATAGAACATAGAGGTCCGTAGACCAAGCAAACTAACAGAGCTAGATACAGAGCACAGGCTAGCTAGAAAGTAGATATACAATGAAGTCCAGCAAAGCCAGAAGGGCGGAGCAGGATTAAATAGGCCAACAAGGTCATGTGACCAGCAAAGGAAAAAAAACCTAACAGCAAGGTTCTAACAGACAGACAGCAATAGGCTGAGAACACACAAGGGGTGTGCCTGCAGCAGGTACAAGAAACAGGAAGTGATCGGGCGCCACCCTTAAGCAGCAGACACAGAGGCAAGCAAACAGCATGGAGGGAAGCCAGGCTAGCAGACTGGACTGGAGATCAAGTGCGCGCTCTTGCACAGTGGGAGATGGACCACTATGCAAGGACGCCGCCAGGTATGTTACAGAAACATACTGCCAAAATGCTAACAAAGTGGCTTAAGGATAACAAAGTCAATGTTTTGAAGTGGCCATTACAGAACCCTCATCTCAATCCTATTGAAAATTTATGGGCAAAGCTGAAAAGGCAGGTGTGAGCAAGGCGACCTACAAACCTGGATCAGTTACACCAGTTTTGTCAGGAGGAATGGGCCCGAATTCCGACCAACTATTGTGAGAAGCTTGTGGAAGTCAGACCCAAGTCATTCAGTTTAAGGGCAATGGCACCAAATACTAATGCAATGTATGTAAACTTTTGACTTTGTAGTAAGTAATAAAAATGCCTTAAAACATTCTCTCTCTCTCATTATTCTGGCATTTTGGCAAATATTAAAAATTATGGTAATCCTAATTGACCTAAAATGGGAAAGGTTTATTCTGATTTCAAGTTATATATTGAGAAAAACATGCATATGTGTCTTTTTGTATAGTGTATGTAAACTTCTGGTGTCAACTGTATATACAACTCCAATTTATAAGGAGGTTTTTCTCTAAAATTCTGCAGGAATCAGAGTGGAAAAGATTGCATTAATTCTAGGGGAGAAAATCAACTTAAATACAACACATAACATTCATAGTACAGCAGGTCCTATTTCACAACTTCAAACTTTTACAGTCAACTTTTTACAGACTGATGATGTCATAACAGTCATGACAAATCAAAGGCTGTCCTAGAGACTCCGAATGTAAGAGATCCGCAGGCCTCCCGTCTACCTGCCAGGTGCCACTGCCCTGGAACATGAACCGGAGTCTTGCAAATCGATCCGCTCATCTCAAATTGGGACTTGGATTTATTTTTGTAATTTTTAGTTGTATCTGAAGCGCCCCCTGGGCCGTGGGGTACTCGGTAGCCGGGTCGGTCGATGCTGGGGATGTCATGGTGGCGGTGACCCGGTCCGCGACCCAGAGCGGTCAATTAAAGGAAAAGTAAAACGGGAATAAAGTTTTTGGAGAATAATATTTTGTGACGCCACCTGTGGTATGCGGCTATATAGGGCTACCGCTGCGGTGCAGATCCACTGGAGCCGATGGTGACGCAGCAAAGTTGGTTCAGTTCTCCACAGGCAGAGCTTAGCTCCAGGGCAGTGTAGATGGTGATTTTATGAGGTAGATGTTGTCGGTGCAGTGTAGTGCAGGGCAGTTGATGGCGCATCAATTATTCAAGGACACAGTGGGTCTTCAGGTTTTACTCACAGTTGTTCAAGACTCCAGGTTACAGTTACCGGTGTGTAACATCGTCCTGTGTCCTCCGGGGTAGGGGTCCAGCAAACCCTCAGGTATCTCAGGAGCACTTACACGGGACCCCGTTCTATGTACCTTTTTCGGTCGTCTCACTGCGCTGGCTCTCACCCTCCTGCCCTGCACCTCACAATCAGTGTCCCAAGCTAGTGGCCTCGGGTCTTGTCGGGCGACGTGCTCTCAGTCCCCTGGACCCTATGCGGCCACCTTTTCGGCGATGTAATTGTGGATTTTGGCTGCAACACCTTGAAAATGCTGCTGCCTCCGGTTGGCTAGCTGAGAGTGGTTGTTCTCAACTAGTTTGGGGCCGGTCCCCTTCTGCAGCCTGATCCCTCCACGTCAGCGTGAATTCGGGGTCACGGGTTGCCTCTGCACTCGCCGTGCCTCTGGGATCCCTTCTGTCTTCCTGGAACCCTCCTCACTGCTCCTCTCTTCTTTCCTCTCTCTCTCTCTCCTCCTTGCTCTCCTGAGCAGAGCTCCTCCTGAGCTCTCACAGACTCCTCTCCACTCAACTCCTTCTCCTGACTCCAAGTCTGTGCTCTACTGAACTTCTTCCTCCATCCACACAAACTACATGGTTCCCCCTCTCTTGGTTCCCCCCCTTCCAGCCAGGGACAGGGCTCCGCAGTGAACAAGTGCATATTGCACCGCCTGCTGGTCTGGCGTGGTGTAGTGTTGGATGTAGATGTGTGGGTCCTGGGTAGTACTCCATCCTTACCTAAGAGTGGGGTACCACACCTCTGGGTGAGATGCAGTACCTCTGTGGCAACTGGACCTGCAGGGACGCCACATTAGTCAGAACTCTTTCATTTTTACATAAGCATCACTATATGACATCTGGCTTTTTTGGTGTCTTTAAGGCCGAGTTCACACAGAGAGTAAATACTCATTATTGCATTTTCGCTGCCTTTTTTATGAATTTTCTCCCTTATTTGATGTGTTTTTGGTGCAGATGTTGAAGCTGTATTTTAAATGTGTTTTTATAATACAGGAAAGCTTTGATTCTGCACGTATTTGGCTGAGTGCAGGCGCCGGGCAGCATAATAACGCTGTTATCCTGCAGATTAACCCCATATGTGCAGGCTAATAGCGTTATTTCTGGTGACGGTTTCCCTTTAAGCTGTGTATCTAATCCTATCATGTGCAGTTCAATCAAATAATACAGTCTGCTGAGCTGTGTATCTCATCCTATCATGTGTAGTCCAATCAAATAATGGAGACTGCGTTCCCCTTCATCTGGTATTAACCAGAATGCCCTGGGCACATTGCCATTAGGGTGGAAAAGCTCCTTGAAAATAATAAAAACATATGAAAAAGATGACAGCACCGGGGTCTTTGAAAAATTGATACAATGTGGATTTGTTACCACCACAAAGTGCCCATATACAGATATAAATATAGGTCAAGACTACATTGATTATAGTATTTATTAGGAAAAAAGTGAACGAAGAATGAATTAATAAAGATCACAAAAAAATTATCAAACATGATTCATAATAAGGGCTGGTTCAACAGGTAGGCAGGGTAGGCACTAGCCTAGGGCGCTACCCCTTGTCTCCCCGAGGGGGCTCAGTTTAAAAAAAAAAATGACATTGTTTCGGCCCCTTCCTCCAGTCACAGGCATTCAGTGAGTCACTAACACCGCTCACCGCCTGTCGCTCCCTCTCTGCACTGAATTGTATTTGCCTCTTTAAGACAATCTGAGCGCTGCCCAGGACAGGAGCAAAAGAGCTGTAATCAGCTCCCTCCCCTGCCGGTAACTCCAACAAGACGCAGGCTACTTCCGGTGTGTTCTCTGTTACAGGATGGCGCCACACAGGAATACGGCACTAGAAACGCCATCAGTTTTGTTACAAGTTGCATCTGTCACATGACCTTAATTGAAACCCACGGCCTCCATTATACTAACAGCTATATTAGTTTCCATCACTATCCTTGGGTAGGACATGTAAAATATAGAATATCAGGGATGAATAACGCTATTTGTCCCTTGTAATGTGTAATTGGTCCACAAACAATGAACGATTCTATATAGAACTTTGACATTGCGCTCCCTTTTAAGCCTCAACCCTAAAGTACGCCACATTTTTTTTACTTGTGCTGGTATTTTTTTGGTGAGAAAAGTAATAATTTGAGTGGAAGTGGTCGTCAGAGATTATTATCGGACTGATCGGAGGGGGGAGGTGCAGTATTAGGGGTCCTGTTACCTCAGTTTCTTGCCTATTCCTTTGGTGGGGGTCACCATAGGCTTCATTTGCCTAAGGCACCAAAATACCTTGTCCTTATCATGATATTAATAAAAATAACAAAAAGCAGGTCTGTATATGAGAAGAATTTAACCAAACGCACAAAAGACACTTAGATGTTTTATATATACATATATATATATTTGTGCAATAAAGTTGTTACAAATTTGCAATGATGATAAAAGAAAGTGTGTAGATACAGTGACTTTCTATAGAAAGGAGCAGATGATTCTGCTCCTCAGGCCTCGGCTTACACTTTTGCCGCTTTTGGACATCCAGGTCTGGATCACACATGAGAGAGGAGAAGAGCAGGAATGTGTGACTTGTGATCTGTATAGTTGGAGTTTTCCTGGATTCCTTCAGCATCGCGATTAGCCATATGGCCTTCTGTCTGACCATGGTCAGGAAGGTGAAGGAGCAGCCGCTTCCTTCTGTCTGACCATGGCCTGGTAGAGGAAGGAGCAGCCGCTTCCTTCTGTCTGTACATGGCCAAGTAGGAGAAGGAGCAGCCGCTTCCTTGTGTCTGTACATGGCCAAGTAGGAGAAGGAGCAGCCGCTTCCTTCTTTATGTCCATATCTTGTAGTCGTCTCCTTACCACCACATTGTAGATGAGTCGTCCAGATGGTAACATAGCAAGTATGGCTGAAAGAAGTCCTTCAATTTCAGCCTTTAATTACTTGCTATGTTGATCCAGAGGAAGGCGAAAAATAACCCTGAGGACTCGTTGCTGGATCATCCTCATATCAAGGGAAAAAAATTCCTTCCTGACCCCAAATATGGCGATCGGAATAAATCCCTGGATGTTTGGTGCTCAAATGTACTTGGATGTTATGTGGTGGAAGCTCGGTAGGTTTGTCACAGTCCGGTAAATAAGAAAGTCCAGTGTAATTGTCTCATCCGATTAATGTAAATCTTCATTCCTGGATGTTGCTGGAATGGGGCTGATTTTTATTAGCCTAATACTCCTGCTGGAAGAAGAGAAATATACACGTCTGAGAATCAGCCCCTCACATACAGTATATACAGTACTAGGGGGATATAGCGATAAGGTGTATAGTGGGTAAGTGTGTTACTGGGTAGTGATAACACTATGGATGTCTGTATGTGTTGTACTTACATAGCAATATGGGAATGGTGGGTCGGCTCTGCCGGACTCCACATCGCTCCAGTCTATAGAATAGAAAAACGGATGCGATCTGATGGATGATGTAATGGCAGATCGGGCAGATGGAGATTTGCAGAGAAGCTAGAAAATGATAGAGACCATTAGTCATTATATTATGTATTATTACTGACAAGTTTTTACACAATGTCTATGGACTATTCCCATCTTATCTTCTATCTCTTTTAGTAATCCGCGATCATACTTATCCATCTGATCTTACTCACCCCTTTTATGATGTCCATGGTATGACAGCAGATCCCAGGTGGAAAATAAGGGATGTCATCATGCAGAGACTGGTGGTATTCATCCATTGTGCCTTTGCAATAGAATGGCTGGTCACCTACACTCATTATATATAAGATGACGCCGAAGGAAAAGGAGTCTGCCAGATGGTTGTAGCCTTTACTGTCCATTATCTGTGGAAACATGAGATTGGAGAGGAGCTTAATATACCGGGAAGGGTATTTACACACAGAGACTATGAGGACCGGTCTGTGATTAGATATCAGCAGGATACATTGGGATCAGATTATCCCTCAATCCTACTATTGGCATCTATCACACAGAGATGTTCCTTACCTCGGGCGCTATGTAACCCTTAGTGCCAACCTTGTTCTTCACTATGCCATCCTCAAATACATTCATGGCTGCTAAGCCAAAGTCGGAGATTTTGATGTGTCCGGTGTCTTGGAGGAGGATATTATCTGGCTTCAGGTCACTGCAGGGAGAAGGAGCAGACACTGATTGTGAGGACAATTCATGGAAAGAACTTTCTACAATAGATATGTAAGGAGACAACAGAGAGTCACAGGTGACAGATTTATGAAGGTGAAATGATTACCGATGTATGATGCCGCGTTCATGCAGGAACTGGAGTCCGCACACCATCTCTGCCGCAAAGAGTCTGTGGAGTAGAAAGGATGGATCAGTGGTTACATGCACAATCATACAGAGAACATGAGGAGATCACACACGTGTCCTTTTCATGTCATTATTTTCTCCTGTTGTCGTTGTCCATTGCTCTAGGACTACAGTGCGAGGGCAACGGATTATTAATATTCAGTATAAGACATTTACCTTGTTGTCCTTGTGTTAAACAGCATTGAATCTGCCATGTGGTCAAACAGGTCTCCTCCGGCCATATAGTCCATGGCTATCACATACTCCAATGGTGATTCCATAAACGCCCGCATAGTCATTAGGTAGGGGCATCCGGCAGCCATTCTCAGGACTTCTAGCTCTGTAGAGAATATGTCCTCTCTACAATAAGTTCTGTCCATGATTTTAATGGCCTGAAGTCCTTCATTGACCAGATCTAATGCCAAGATGACCTGGAAAAAAATCACAACAGATCAGACCAAACTCCCATCTATTAGTGTGTAGTAGTTCACTAGTTTATCTCATATATCATTACATATGAGAATCCTGTAATGAATATGTACAACCCTCCTGTGCATCTGGTGCAGGATACATTGATGAACATGGTGGAGGATAAATTCACACTTACATTTCCGAAGCCTCCCTTTCCAAGAACTTTCTGGAAGTCAAGGCTGTCAAAGTCAATAGTATTATTAGTGCTGACCACTTCTCTCAGGGGTGAAATACAGATTCTAGCATCACCGGGGTCTTCTGCTGGCATGTCTGCTATGTCAGGGGGTATCATAAGGCCTCCATCTGCTGAGAAAATACAAGATTTATTAAACCCTTTGCGAACACATAATGGAAATGTTTGTCATGTTGTGCATAAAATGTATGAAGCGGGCTCATTAGCTGAGCATGCACCATATCAGGCAGATGCTGGCTGTATTACATAGCTGACACTTGCCTATAACTGCAGCGACTGGAGCACACTCCAATTACTGTAGTTTAACCATTTCAATGCTGACAGTGATATTTAAATGAAGCTATTGCCGATTTGAGTGCACCAGCACCTATTAACCCCCCAGGACACTATTGCAGGGGGTCAATTGTTTAAAATGACTACCTGGGCCTACTGCTGAAAGCCCCAGTCTGTCACTTTTGGCCTAGTGTTAAGACCAGCCTGGCTTAATTTCATACGAGAATGTCAATTTATCTATATACAGTTCTACCACAGTATATAGTACAAGCGATCAGAAAATCACAGGTTTAAGTCCCCCAAGGAAACTAAAAAGTGAAGTAAATAAAAAAAAATAGTTTAAAAAAGGGAAAATGTAAAAAATATTTGAATCACCAAATTGACATAATTATAATCATATTTATAAGCACATCTTGTATCACGACATCCGCATAAGTCCGATTTACAAAAATATAAAATTAAATATTGCAAACAGTAAACACTAACATGATAAAAAAATTAAACATTAGAATTGCATTTTTGGGGGGCGCTGTATCCACCTAAAAAATTGCAATAAAAAGATATCACAATGTCCTGTCTACCCAGGAAAGGTATCAATAAAAGCTACAGTTCACCACGCAAAAAATCATCAAGCCCTCACACATCTCCATCCAGCGATCACAATCACACAGTTCCAATGTCTCAGAACATGGCCACACAAAGCATTTGTTTAAATAAAATTCTTAAGTATTTTTTAGAAACCCCTATGCAAGTTCAGCAGTATCATAGCTGTAACTGACATGGAGAATCATTCTGTCAGGTCATTTTTACCACTCAATGAACATCTAGAAAAAAACAATGTTGGAATCACTTTTTTTCCACAATTTTACCACAGATTAAATCTTTTTCCTCGTGCTCCAGAACATTGAATGGTAAAATAAATAATGTTCAAAACTACAGCTCGGCCCCCTAAAAAAACAAGTCCACATACAGCTACATTGCCAGAAAAATTAATAAATAAATAGTTATGGGTTTTCAAAGGAGGGAGAGAAAAAAAAAGGTTGCCTGGTCAATAAGGGGTTAACAAATGTAGCTCCAGAGAAAATATTATAATTTTAAATGGCATTATGTAAATGAGCAGGAAATGTCTAATATTTGGGCTCTCATTTATCAAAACTGTCCAATAGCAAAACTGTCCCTGTTGTCCATAGCAATGAATCACAACATAGATTCCATCTCTTAACATTCTATGGAACAATGAAAGCTGCATTGTGATTGGTTGCTATGGGCAACAAGGACAGTTTTTCTGCACTTTTGATAATTGATGCCAGTACATAATATTAGGAGTATAATCCCCGTCACCCCCAGTCTTATTACACTGAGCAGATCCATCTTACCTCTTCCATCTGTATCCAGTGATGTGTTTGGTGGAGAAACACTCAGCTGTTTGTTCTCTGGGATGGAGATGTTTTCAGCTGATGACCTCGACCTCCGTAATGCACCATTCCCATTTATAATGGGTTTAGCGTAGATGAGACGTCTTCTACATTGGACAACCCAGTCTCTGCTGTTCCTGATCCTCTTCTGGGCTGCCGCTCTTTGTAGTTTCGGTGCCTCCAGACTTTCAGATCTGGAGGATGTCACTTGTCTCGGTGTCTCTTGGAGAACCTCTTCCAGCTCTAACTCTGCGCTGATGTTTCTCCTCTTATTGAGGATGGCTTCTTTGTTTCTTCTCCGTATTTCAGGGACCAGATCTCCGAGTTTTTTCAAGGCGATAAGTATGGCCCTCTGAAGCTCAGCGGAGGTTGCAGAGTGAGACTCCATGAGGGTCTCCATTTTCCTTCTCTCTGTAAGGATCTCGTATCTTTTGGTCTTTCTCATTTTGTCCAGAGTTTGACGTTTGGACGCCATTTCTGAGGCGTCAGTGTCCACGTCCGGTAGTATAAAGCCTTTTCGCCCAATAGCGAACAATGGTACCTGCTCTTCATTTAATCCTCTCCTCTCACTGAGAACCCGATCTCTATGGGCTCTTCTTCTCTCTTTATCCATTTTATAATCAATTTTTGCTTCGTTCGTGACGAAAAACAAAAGGGGCTGCCTCACCCTTGGGAGTCTGTGAGGCAGTGATTTCCCTTAGGCCGGAACACTGGGATATAGAATGCGGTGATGTCATCACATCACTTGTGACATCATTTTCATTCTGATCTCACCTCACAATGAGATAGATGGATAGATAGATAGACAGATAGATAGATAGATAGATAGATAGATAGATAGATAGATAGATAGATAAGAAATAAGATAAAAAACAGCACAAGCAAAAAGTTTAGGTGAAAAGCCCCCTTGTTACATACCAGTCCTCTTATATAATCCAAAAATATGGAGGCAGCACACAGATGAAGTAGAAAAATTTATATTATGTAATAGCCCATGTAGCTTCAGAAAGGTGCACAATACTGGACCGAAACGTCGCCACATGGGCTATTAAATAATAAAAAAAAAAATTTCTTCAACTGTGTGCTGCCTCCATATTTTTGGATTAGATAGATAGATAGATATCAAATTTGGAGGATGCTGAACCAAACTTTTGCTTATAAATAAATAAATATATATATATATATATATATATGCACTGTGTGCTCAATTTGCATTTTTGATTATTCATTTTAATATTGAACAACTCCAGTGCAGTCGGTCAATTTAAAACGTTAATAAACCTGAACCCTGAATATTTAGGAAAATAAAAGTGAGGTTTTGTCTTTCTTATGAGAATATCTATGTGTGCAGAATTATTATTGTTTTTTTTAAACTCGTTTCTTGAAGAATTCTTTATAATAAATGTTACAAACATACAGCAATAAGATATAAATCCGAATCCTGTTATAAACATCAGTAAATATCCATTTTAAAACAATGTTGCAGGTATTGTATCACACATTTAACAATAGATAACTGCAATACAGTAAAATATTTAATATATATAATCGTCTTATCCTGTCTGTCTGTCCAGGAAATCCCGCGTCGCTGATTGGGCCAATCAGCGACGCGGGATTTCAGAAAAAGATGGCGGCCGTTAGCGGCTCATCTGCCGGACGGAAGTCAGCGGCGATGCAGCCGGGAGATGAGCGGCGCTAGCTGCTCATCTCCCCGCTGCTGGCAGCACAAGTACCCCGACGGGCGGCGCCGCTGACCTCCATGCGGCTACTGTCGGGAGATCAGCGGCTTGGGCCGCTGATCTCCCGACGGCAAGTGTGAAGGGAGGGACGGCGACGCTGCCCGGTCCTCAGTAATACGGTTCGCTGATTTAAACACCGCTCTGCTGATTGGTCGCGGCCGCTACCAATCAGCGAGATTGGCGCCAAATTTAAACAACGCTCTGCTGATTGGTCGCGGCCGCCAGCAGCGAACAATCAGGGAGATTGGCGCCAAATTTAAACACCGCTCTGCTGATTGGTCGCAGTCGCCACCAATCAGAATTATTGGCGCCAAATCTAAACCCCGCTCTGCTGATTGGTCGCGACCGCTGGCCGCGACCAGTCAGCGATATTGGCGCCAAATTTAAACACCGTTTTGCTGATTGGTCTCGGTCGCGACTAATCAGCGATTTTAGCGCCAAATTTAAACAAGCTCTCCGGTCCTCACTAACACAGTTCGCTGAATGGTCGCGGCCGCCACCCGCAACCAATCACCGATATTGCCGCCAAATTTAAACACCGTTTTGCTGATTGGTCGCGGTTGCCGGCCGCGACCAATCAGCAATTTTGGCGCCAAATTTAAACAACGCTCTGCTGGATGCACCCGGTCGGCCGCGTACATATTGTAGAATACCCGATGCGTTAGAATCGGGCCACCATCTAGTATTAATATATAGGACATTGAAGTATCGGAATTATGTGAATATTACAGAGATCAAAGTATTTATTATTCAAGACAGGAGGACAGTCTTCTTGATCCATTTTATATCAGGAATCTCATCATCCCATGTATTTAGGAACCTGGAGCACATCGGGCTGCTACATATTTTTTAATTTCTTTGATTATTATTATTTATTCTTTCTGAATAACCTATTATTTTTTATTCCTTATGGTTCATTTTTCATTATTTTTCTTTATTTTTCATCTTTTATCTTTATTTTTCCCCTTTTTTCATCTTTATTTTTTTATTTTATTTTATTTTTTATTAATTTTATTTTTTCCTTTATTTTTTTTCATTTTCATTTTTATTTTATTTTTCTTTCCTCTTATTCAGTCTTTTCCTATGTTTTTTTCCCTTCCTCTACACTTTTTATCTGCTCCTAGCATGGTTTCATTTTCCACCTCTTTCTCTCTTCTGTTTTTTTATGACAATAAAACTACCCCTCCTGCTTTCCCACCCATTCCTCATGTTCTGCTCCATCCGTTAGTGGCCTGACATACAGTACAGACCAAAAGTTTGGACACACCTTCTCATTTAAAGATTTTTCTGTATTTTCATGACTATGAAAATTGTACATTCACACTGAAGGCATCAAAACTTTGAATTAACACATGTGGAATTATATACTTAACAAAAAAGTGTGAAACAACTGAAAATATGTCTTATATTCTAGGTTCTTCAAAGTAGCCACCTTTTGCTTTGATGACTGCTTTGCACACTCTTGGCATTCTCTTGATGAGCTTCAAGAGGTAGTCACCGGAAATGGTTTTCACTTCACAGGTGTGCCCTGTCAGGTTTAATAAGTGGGATTTCTTGCCTTTTAAATGGCGTTGGGACCATCAGTTGTGTTGTGCAGAAGTCTGGTGGATACACAGCTGATAGTCCTACTGAATAGACTGTTAGAATTTGTATTATGGCAAGAAAAAAGCAGCTAAGCAAAGAAAAACGAGTGGCCATCATTGCTTTAAGAAATGAAGGTCAGTCAGTGCGAAAAATTGGGAAAACTTTGAAAGTGTCCCCAAGAGCAGTTGCAAAAACCATCAAACGCTACAAAGAAACTGGCTCACATGAGGACCGCCCCAGGAAAGGAAGACCAAGAGTCACCTCTGCTTCTGAGGATAAGTTTATCCGAGTCACCAGCCTCAGAAATCGCAGGTTAACAGCAGCTCAGATTAGAGACCAGGTCAATGCCACACAGAGTTCTAGCAGCAGACACATCTCTTCAACAACTGTTAAGAGGAGACTTTGTGCAGCAGGCCTTCATGGTAAAATAGCTGCTAGGAAACCACTGCTAAGGACAGGCAACAAGCAGAAGAGACTTGTTTGGGCTAAAGAACACAAGGAACGGACATTAGACCAGTGGAAATCTGTGCTTTGGTCTGATGAGTCCAAATTTGAGATCTTTGGTTCCAACCACCGTGTCTTTGTGCGACGCAGAAAAGGTGAACGGATGGACTCTACATGCCTGGTTCCCACCGTGAAGCATGAAGGAGGAGGTGTGATGGTGTGGGGGTGCTTTGCTGGTGACACTGTTGGGGATTTATTCAAAATTGAAGGCATACTGAACCAGCATGGCTACCACAGCATCTTGCAATGGCATGCTATTCTATCCGGTTTGCGCTTAGTTGGACAATCATTTATTTTTCAACAGGACAATGACCCCAAACACACCTCCAGGCTGTGTAAGGGCTATTTGACCAAGAAGGAGAGTGAAGGGGTGCTACGCCAGATGACCTGGCCTCCACAGTCACCAGACCTGAACCCAATCGAGATGGTTTGGGGTGAGCTGGACCGCAGAGTGAAGGCAAAAGGGCCAACAAGTGCTAAGCATCTCTGGGAACTCCTTCAAGATTATTCTAAGACCATTTCCGGTGACTACCTCTTGAAGCTCATCAAGAGAATGCCAAGAATGTGCAAAGCAGTCATCAAAGCAAAAGGTGGCTACTTTGAAGAACCTAGAATATAAGACATATTTTCAGTGGTTTCACACTGTTTTGTTAAGTATATAATTCCACATGTGTTAATTCATAGTTTTGATGCCTTCAGTGTGAATGTAAAATACAGAAAAATCTTTCAATGAGAAGGTGTGTCCAAACTTTTGGTCTGTACTGTATATGATAAGGTTCCGCTTTGTATCTTATTTTACAGTTTGGGATAAATTAGTTCTAGATCAGGACTCTCCAGTGGACTTTGGACTTGGGGCTTCTTTGTGACCACCATTCAATCCCCCCACCTTCTATGTACCATCTGTTTCATTTTTTATAGTCCCATGTTAAGTATTGCTTATTTCTATTTTGCGTTGTACCCTGCATATTTATTTCCCCATAGAGACATAGTATCTTCTACACTATATATATTTTGGAGTTAGGGACCTGCCTACCTCCAACCCTGGTCTTCATGTATATTGTTTGGTGGCTCTTACAAACTGCAATACATATATATTTTTCACCATTGCTCATAGACTTGGTGTCTGTATCTGCCAGATCTTGTGGTCCTCACTTAAGCATTACGTCATATCTATCTTTATAGTTTCATGTTCTGTATTATATTTCTGATGTTAAGTCTTTTGTTTTTTTATTTGTTGTGTGGCGCCCCTGAGGGTTCAGTCGCCACAGGGGTACTGCACGTCAGATAGAGATGTGGTATCTCCTCTCCCAAGTAAGGATGGAGCATCACTCAGAACCCCACTTCGCACTCAACACTACACCACTCCTGTCCTGTAGGGGGCCTAAATGCACCAGGGTGCTGCCCTGGCCCGGGATAGAGGAGATGGGGGGTAACCAAAGATAGGGGGAACCAAGTAGTGGGTGAGGGTGGAGGAAACACTTACAGGAAGCACTTATAGAACCATATATAATAAATGGCCATCTTTAGTTCAAGGTCTTTTGATTGTGGTCTTCTGTCAGGGTCCAGCAAGAGTCTGCAGCTGGCTGAAGATTCACGGTCCTCGTTCTCTGGCCTTGAGACGAGGAGCGGGTCAGAGTTAACCAGGGTCCTGTTCTAAGAAGGCCTTGGAGGGGAGCAGAGGAGATAGGCTCCACAGGCAAAAGGATCCCAGGGGAATACGGACGGAGCGGAGTCGCCACCTGTATTCTTCACTCTGGCTTAGCCAGAGGGATTCCTTCTGCAAGAGGGGTGACCGGCTCCCGATATCTGACTGTGTACTTCACGTCACTGTTGGAAAAGCCCGGCGGCTTAGTGGATCCCAGGGAGGAACACAAGCGGGAGGAGAGAAAAAGGAGAGGAACACACCAGCGGGGTCTTGACAGGTGCCCTTGATCTACCTGGGAAGTGCTGAACCCCCTACCCGGTGGCCGCAGTACGCCGTGTGTAGCAGAGAGAAGCTTTGCGGCTGAAAGTACATCTAAAGTGAGTAAAGACCAGGATGACTTCATCCACCGCCTCCGCTTGTTTATTCCTGCGCGGCACTGCACCCACCATACCTCCACACAGATCGTTCATTGATCACTGCCCTGAGGCCTACTCCGCCTGTGGGGAGTAGTACCAAACCGAGCTGCCATAACATCAGCCTCAGAGGACTGTTGCAGCGCTCGTGGCCTTCACCAGAAACCACAGGTGGCGAAGTCAAACAACCACTCATCCAATTGCCCATATTTTTCATGTGACAGCCCTGGGCACGGAACGGGCCAAGGCCACGACTGCATCCCCGCGACATCTGCAAGGCCCGGCTCCGAGTATCCCCCATAGCCCAGGGAGGGCGATTCAGTTACCTCTACAGTATATGTTTGACAAAGGTCTTTGATGATGGAAACGTTACATGTAATACACACTGTCCATATGGACCACTGCAATAAAAGATTCACGTTTTTCACTCTACTCACCTCAGAGTGACGGATTCTTTCTACTATTTGATTGATACGGATTGGGATCCTATCCGGGGACCTACAATTACCAGGAGTGCTGTATTTTATTGCTACTACTTAATAACATCACTGTTTTATCTGCGGCAGATCTAGCGGTTCTCTGAATGCTGAGCTCTGTATATCACCACCCACACCACTGATTGGCAGCTTCCTGTCTACACTGTGCATAGGCAGAAAGCTGCCAATCAGTGGTGGGGGCTATGTTGGATTACCTGGCAACAGGTTTACTAGTCATCTAATGATAATTTCCTGCTGATACTATTGTAAAAAACTGGCAAGTCCTTCGGTCGACAAAATGGACCAAGGAAATAGAGGTAGAAACCACTGTAGCACATTCTATTATTATTATGATGATGATTCAAACGTGAATAACTGCATTTATAATTCTGCTGGTAAGTTTTGGAAACAATCAGAAAGCTGGATGGATTGATGGCTCCCAATCAGATGAGCTCTTGTAACGCAGAAAGGTATTTTGTTATTCCTATATCAGATGAATGTACAGAGGCTGATGACATCTCATTAATGCAAATGATCAGAGTAAGCTCCGCACAGACACTGAAGTAGCAGGGAATGCTGGGGGATTTCAGCATTACAGAGAGACTTCAGCTTTATCTACTGTCATGTAAAGCCCTTTCCTCATTAGCCTGAACACATGAGTGAACAGAGTCACAGCCTCCAGTATCCCTGAGTGCAATTTTTCTAGTCTGATTTTCTAGTCTGTTTTGCTTCAATTTCCTATAAAATGAAGGTCCTCTATGATCCTAACCCTATAAAAACAACCCCAATAAGGTCATAGGATTAGACCACATCCATTTTGCTGGGATATCCCAGAGTGAATACTCATTGTTGGTCTGATGTATTGACCAAGCTCTCAATATGGCTAATTTATCCTTCACCCCTGGTGAGCGGGTTCTTCAGACCTGGGTGGTATCAAGGTGATTTGGAGATCTACGCAGAGTGATGTGGATCCAAGGAGGCGTTTCAACCTATGGGTTTATCCTCTGCTTAGCCAACGGGTCTCTAAAGGCCACTTCTTACTGGCTGTATGGGGAGCTACAGCGCAACCCTGACAAATTGTTCTCATTTTGCCGCATGCACCTTGTAACCATTGATCGCCTGTTGGAGGAGCTTCATCCTGGCCTTTAGTTCCTAAACACAACAATTAGGCGCTGTATTTCGGCAGAGGAACATCTTTTTATCGCCCTCAGGTAAGTTTAAACTGTGCCATTTGATTTGATTCTAGTGGTGCTTAATTTATAAGGAGGTGCTGCCGCCCTTCCTTTGCGGAGTGCTATGGCTCCTCACAAGCTTGCCTCTGTCTTTAGGTAAAACGTTCCTGTAAGCAAACCAAGAGATTTGTCCACAATCAGCTCTGCTAGGCCACATAAATGGAGCCAGTATGGTGGGCCTTCATCTAATTTTATATATGATGGGTTCTGGCGTCCATGTCACTTGTAGATACATAAATGTGTTTTTTACATTTTAATAGCTTGTGCAAATACAGAATGATTTGACTCACATTATGAGATGTCCTTCCCCTCCTATTAATTATATACTGTGGTTACCAGGCTCCATATAATTGCCATCAGTCCACATAACAATTGTTCCACTAAACCACCCAAAAAGCAATATAATGTTCAAGCACCTTGTGATTTATAGTTGATGCCAGTGTGGCCCTAAACAGTGGTCTGATCGGAGTCAGTTGGGCCCCGGTGCAAGATTTGGATGGCCCACCATCCTGATTTTTTATATACGTGTATATATATATACAGTATATACTGTACATATATATACAGTATAGTGAAAAGGCAACGTTTCGTTCCAAGTGTGGAACTTTCTCAAGCAGTGCAATGGTATACATTGATATATTAAATAGGTGCAGCAATGATATCAATAAATAAACATTCCAGCACATCATAAAAATTACATATATAAAGAGCTTACATAAGATCCTTCCATTTTTGTCCCAATTCCACAAAATGCTTTCACATAGGTAAATCTAATTTCTTTTTCCTAATTGTATATCGATGGTGGTTTATTCTAGTTTTAAAATCCCAAGTTGTTTTCCCCACATATAACAGTTTACATGGGCATTGTAAAACATAGATAACATATTCAGTATCACATGCCATATAGAACTTAGTATTAAATATTGTTTGAGACATGGGATTGTTGGAAATTCTCACCCTTTAACATATACATGTTACACGCACGCCGCTAGGTTCAGGTAGGGGCGAAACAGGTTACATCCTGGGGGAACAGTTACTCAGGGAGACCATAGACCATGTGCTGCAGCTTCTCTCAGGCACACAGGGGTATTGACCCTCAGGCACAAACACGTAGGTTCTTTCACTTGGTGACCAGACACACTTGACAAGAGTCCTTATAAACGGTAGAACAGTAGCTTTTAATAAGAAACCGCACAGCCAGTGCAAGTTAAGTCTTATGAGCAACAGACTCCAGTAACAAACAATACAGTTTCCTTAGCAGCACAGCAGTGCACAGTCTTCCCAGTAGTGCAGAACAGCACAGTTCTAATGCAAAGGCACATTAATGAACACAGCATTCTTTACAGCAGAGGGAGATGGAGGAGGGGGGATGGGTTTGCTGAGGGAGATGATCCCTGTGACACCATTTCTTACAGTCCTTATCTGTCTGCCTGACAATACTCTGCACTGTTAGTTCAGGAACTCTCCCTGACCTGTGCTTAGCTTCACTCCTGACTTGAATCCTTTTTACTTGCAGTGGTGCTTCTGTGAAATACAGAACACACACACCACCTTTCTCTTTGGCTCCAGCCAGACAGTACACAACTTCCCCACAATCCCCCTGGGGCTCTGCTAAAACACTCCCCTTCTCCTGTGACTGTGTTAAACCCTCTAGTTGCTGGATGCTTCTGGAGCACAACACTTCCTGTCTCATGTACCTGTGTTACTTCTAATAGTTGCTGAATGCTTTTAAAGCAACAGCCCTACTTCTGCATGCCACACATTTCCCTCCTTTTTGAATGTCGTCCTCGACATTCGTCTTAATTGATCAATCTAACCAATTCTGAGACAGTGGTGAAAGTTGAATAACTTTATATGCAAATTGGCATTGTGAAATTAGTATAACGTTCATAAACATTGATAACAACCTAATCTTATAACCTTTTTCTTGTAGGATGCCTATAAGAAATAAACAATTAACACAATTAAAACACTCAGCATCTCTTCAGCTGGAGCTTTTCGTACGTCTTCAACCAGCTCTCTCTCTCTATGCTTTAACAGTTCTTTGTTTCTACAAAGTCTTTTAAGGAAAATCAAAGCATGAAAACCATTCTTTCCACCAGGCAACATCTTCAATACTGCCTCACGTTGGTGAATACCACTCAAGTGGGCTTACCTAGTCCACAGGCAGAGATACCTGTTTCCAGTCGACAGTCCTTGGCACTTGACTCGGTTCAGCAAGTGTCTCATACGTCAGCATCATGGGCTTCCTCACTTCTCGCGTCGACATCCTCCTGGTGGGTTGTTCCTCAGAGACCACGGGTTCTTCGGTCACAGAAGTTTCTTCCGCCGCACTCATTTCCCGTGCATCCTCAAATGCTCATGGAGCTGCCTCTGTAAGTTCCTGTACTTCTCCTGAGTCGCTTGTTTCCGCACAGTCTGGTAATTTTGCTCCTCCTGAGTCTCTATCGGTCTCTTCAGGAGCCAGTGTTCGATCATCAGATCTGAATTGGACTTCATCTATACTCTTTGGTACGAACTCTGGAGCCTCAGGGTTTAGTTAACTCTCCTGAGGATGGTACAGCCCTCTCCTTGCTGGTCCGAGAGATACAATGGTGTGTTCTTCTCCATCGGAACTTTCAAGGTCACTATTCACCTCCGGAGCTTCAGTCTGTGGTGGTCTTTTAGTCAATCTCGGACGATGTCAGTCTACTTCTGGGAAGTCTTGTTGTGGTGGGAGATAGTCACAGGGTAGTAGTAAATTCCGATGGACTATTCTGGTTTTCTTGTCTCCCATTTCCAATCGGATTTCATACACTGGGCTGTCATCAGCTTTTCTTCTTACGACCACATACACCTCGTCTTCCCAGTACGAACGTTTTCCTGGACCGCCTTTCTCACGTACTTTCTTGACTAGCACCTGGCTTCCTGGTGCCAATTCTGCTCCATAACATTTTCGATCATAGTACTCATTACTCTTGCTCAGTCCTTGCGTAACTACTTTGGGCGCTATATTGTATGCCCCTGCCATCCGTTCCTTCCATTTCCGAACGTACTCCTGATACAATCTGTAAGTCTCTGACACCGGAGTATGGAACATGATGTCGATTGGCAGTCTTGGCGACCGTCCATACAATAGGAAAAAGGGTGAGCAACCCGTTGGACTTTGCACAGTTATAGGCATGTACCACTTTTGACAGAGAACTCTTCCAGTCTTTCTTCTCATCAGCAGTTAAAGTGCGCAACATTGACAATAATGTTTGGTTAAAACATTCCACTTGTCCATTACCTTCTGAGTGATAGGGCGTTTTGTGGGATCTCTGAATTCTACAGTACTTTCCGAGCTTGGCAAAGAGCTGGTTCTCAAATTCTCTTTCTTGGCCGTGGCGTAACCTTGTAGTGAACCCAAACCTCACAGCAAAATCATTGAAGATCTTCTCTGCCACTGTTCGACCCGATGTATTGGTGGTGGCATATGCTTGAGCAAATCGTGTAAAATGGATCATCACCACCAAGATGTATTAGTAACCACCCTTGCACGTCTCGAGATGTAGAAAGTCTATTGAGACCATCTCAAACAGATATGTAGTTTGGATATTTCCCATAGGTGCCCGGGTTGATGTGTTGATGTGTTTCAGACACACACACTCCCTGGTCACGTACCTCTCAATACCTCTCTGTATGTACGGCCAGAAGAAACGTTCATGGATCAAGTTGGTTGTCCTTTCCACTCCCAGGTGTCCCATGTTTTCATGGAGTGCTTTGAAGACCAACCTATGGAATACTCTGGGTAGTACCAACTGCCGTTTTTGTCCTCCTTTACGATACAGGATACCGTCTTCAGTGAGGTAGAGCTTCATCCACTCTTTAATTAAAACAGATACTGCTGATGACTCATTGGCTCTCTCTCGTTTACTTGGAAACCGATTTTGGTCCACATAAAGTAGTATTCTACCAATTATCTAATCTTCCCGTTGTGCTGCCGTTTTGGTAATTGTTGAATAGACCGGGGGTGATCTTGTGCTCTCGTTTTTATGGTGTTTTCCACCATCAACGGATACCATAATTGTGTGTCTTCCTCCTGATAAGCTTGTACTGCTTGGGTACTGATCTCAATTGCTTCCAGACTGACTTCCTCCGAGCATTCTTGCATGAACTCCTCAGGCTCTAGTGGCATTCTTGACAATCCGTCAGCATCCACATTGCATTTTCTTGGCCTGTACTTGATGCTGAAATTGAAGTCAGCTAGTTCAGCAACCCATTTCTGACCCGTTGCAATCAGTTTGGCTGTAGTAAGGACATAGGTCAAAGGGTTTTTGTCAGTGCATACCTCAAACTCTTTCCTCTAGTAGAACTAATCTCTAAATCGTTCTCAGATAGCCCATTTCAATGCCAGGAACTCCAATTTTCTGGAATGTAGATGGTATTTCTTCTCGACATCTGTCAACGTTCTAGAACCGTAACCGATCACTCTCATTTTTCCATCTTGATGCTGATACAGGGCAGCTCCCAGTCCAACTTGAGAAGCGTTACAATGAAGAACAAATGGTAAATTGAAATCAGGATATCCCAAGGTTTTACCAGGTAGTCTACTAGTTTTTCCAATACCTCCTGGTGGTCGGCTGTCCAGAGAATGGGCTGATGGGATGAAACAGCGTTCTTTCTTTTAAGCCCGGTCCTACCCGCGTTCTTCTTTTTCTCCGTGAGTGTTGTTGTCTCTGTTATCCCCCCCAAGAGGAGGTATAGTACGGCGACAATCCTGGAGAAGTTCCGAACGTAAGTATGATAGTAGGAGAGGAATCCTAATATCTGCATCAACTCCCCGACGGTCGAGGGCTGCCTGTCTTTTAAGGTTAGTACAGGAGCGATTTCTGCTGGGTCCATGGTATATCCTTCTCTGGACACAATTTTCCCTAGAAAGCGGACTTGTCTTTTGAACAGTTCACACTTCTTTGGGGTCAACTTAACTCCATGTTGTTGATATCGTTGAAATACGGTCCTCACGTGTTCAACATGCTCCCGGAAGGTTTTGCTGTGTACCACATTGTCATCCAAGTACGGCTGGCAGATATCGTCCCTCAATCCTTCTAAACATGACTCCATGCTCATCTGAAATTATGCTGGAGCTGAACTGAGTCCAAACGGTATGCAGATCCACTCATATAATCTCCACGGTGTGATGAATGCTGTCAAAGGTCTACTGGACTCTTCGACAAACCTTTGGTGGTATGCCTTACTCTGATCGAGGACAGAGAACCAGGTGCTTCTTGATAGGCTATCCAGCATATCTTGGATCTTTGGTATCGGGTGTCGATCAGGTACTGACTTTCGGTTTAGCTCCCAGTAATCACAACAGAGTCTCAACGTACCATCCTTCTTCCTAACACAGAAAATTGGAGAGGAATAAGATGACTTCGACTTTTGGACCCAACCTCTCTTGATGAGATCTTGTGAATATTCTTTCACTTCACAATGTAATGGTTTTAGCACAGACATGTCACTTCTAGTTACTGGGGTCGTGTCTTTCAAATTGATTTTCAAATGCAATGACGGGATACTGCCTATATCAGAGTCATATCAGAGTCATCTTTGGAGAACACATGACACTATTCTCTCAGCATTTGTTTTGCTACCGCTAGATCTTCAGCACACAAGTGTTCCAGGGGTACTGGGGAACCCAGGACCCCGAGGTGGGTTGCACAATTTCCTCCCCTGGGCAATATATGGGGCCATTATACTGTATGGAGCAATATATGGGGCCCATTATATACTATATGAGGCCCTTATACTGTTTTGAGCAATTTATGGTGCCCAGTATATACAGTATGGAGCAAAATATGTGGCACATTATACACTATATGGGGCCATTTTACTGTGCAGCAATATATGGGACCATTATACTGTATGGAGCAATATATGGGGCCTATTATACTGTATGAAGCAATATATGGGACCATTATACTGTATGGAGCAATATATGGGGCCTATTATACTGTATGAAGCAATATATGGGACCATTATACTGTATGGAGCAATATATGGGGGCCTATTATACTGTATGAAGTAATATATGGGACCATTATACTGTATGGAGCAATATATGGGGCCTATTATATACTATATGGGGCCATTATACTGTATGGAGCAATATATGGGGCCCAGTATATACTGTATTGAGCAATATATGAGGCCCAGTATATACAGTATTGAGCAAAAAAAATGGCCATTTATATATTATAAGGGGCCATTATACTGTGGAGCAATATCTGGGGCTCAGTATATACTGTATGGAGCAATATATGGGGCCCATAATATACTATATGGGGCCATTATACTGTATGGAGCAATATATGGGGTCCAGTATATACTGTATGGAGCACTATGTGGGGCCTATTATATACTATATGTGGTCCAGTATATACTGTATGGAGCAATATAGGGGGCCCAGTATATACTGTATGGAGCACTATATGGGACCTATTATATACTATATGTGGTCATTATACTGTTTGGAGCACTATATGGGTCCATTATGCTGTATGGAGCAATGTATGGGGCCCATTATATACTGTATGGAGCAATATATGGGGCCCATTATATACTATATGTGGTCATTATACTGTATGGAGCAATATATGGGGCCTATTATATACTATATGTGGTCATTATACCGTATGGAACACTATATGGGGCTATTATGCTGTAAGGAGCAATATATGGGGCCCATTATATAATATATGGGGCCATTATACTGTATTTTACAATTTATGGAGCCCATTAAATACTATATGGGGCCATTATACTGTGCAGCAATATATGGGGACCAGTAAGTACTGTATGGAACAATATATGGGGACCAGTATATACAGTATGGAGCAATATATGGGGCCAAGTATATACTGTATGGAGCAAAATATGGGACCCAGTATATACAGTATGGAGCCAAAAATGTGTCCCTTTATATATTATAAAGGGAAATTATACTGTGCAGCAATAAATGGGGCTCAGTATATACTGTATGGAGCAATATATGGGGCCCATTATATACTATGTGGAGCAATATATGGGGCCTATTATATGCTATATGGGGCCATAATACTGTATGGAGCAATATATGTCGGCCATTATATACTATATGGGGCCATTGTACTGTATGAAGCAATATATGGGACACAGTATATACTGTATGGAGCATTATATGAGGCCCATTATATACTCTATGGGGCCATTATACTTTATGGAGCAATAATGTATATGGGGCCCAGTATATACTATATGGAGCCATTATACTGTATGGAGCAATATATGGGGCCCATTATATACTATATGGAGATAATATACTGTATGGAACAATTTATGGGGCCCAGTATATACTATATGGAGCCATTATACTGTATGGAGCAATATATGGGGCCCATTATATACTATATGGAGATAATATACTGTATGGAACAATTTATGGGGCCCAGTATATACTGTATGGACCAATATTTGGGGCCCATTATATACTATATGGGGCAATTATATTGTATGGAACAATTTATTGGGCCCAGTATATACTGTGAGGAGCAATACATTGGGCCCATTATATACTACATGGGGCCTTTATATTGTTTGGAGCTATTTAGAGGACCCAGTATATACTGTGTGGAACAATACATAGGGCCCATTATATACTATATGGGGCCATTATACTGTATGGAGCAATATATGGGGCCATTATACTGTATGGAGCAATACATGGGGCCCATTATATACTATATAGGGCCCATTATATACAGTCATGGCCAAAAGTATTGAGAATGAGACAAATAGTAATTTTTCCAAAGTTTACTGCGTCATTTTTTGTAATGGCAATTTGCATATACTCCTGAATGTCAAAGAGTGATCAGCTTAACAGCAATTACTGTACTTGCAAAGTCAATATTTGCCCAGAAAATGAACTTTAACCCCCAAAACACATTTCAACATCATTGCAGTCCTGCCTTAAAAGGAGCAGCTAACATCGTTTTAGTGATTGATCCATTAACACAGGTGTGGGTGTTGATGAGGACAGGGCTGGCGATCAATCTGTCATGATTAAGTAAGAATGACATCACTGGACACTTTAAAAGGAGGCTGGTTCTTGGTATCATTGTTTCTCTTCAGTTAACCATGGTTATCTCTAAAGAAACACGTGCAGCCATCATTGCACTGCACAAAAATGGCCTAACAGGGAAGAGTATCGCAGCTACAAACATTGCACCTCAGTCAACAATCTATCGCATCATCAAGAACTTCAAGGAGAGAGCTTCCATTGTTGTCAAAAAGGCTCCAGGGCGCCCAAGAAAGACCAGCAAGCGCCAGGACCGTATCTTAAAACTGTTTCAGCTGCGGGATCGGACTACCAGCAGTGCCGAGCTTGCTCAGGAATGGCAGCAGGCTGGTGTGAGTGCTTCTGCACGCACTGTGAGGCGGAGACTCTTTGAGCAAGGGCTGGTTTCAAGGAGGGCAGCAAAGAAGCCACTTCTCTCCAGAAAAAACATCAGGAACCGACTGATATTCTGCAAAAGGTACAGGGAGTGGACTGCTGAGGACTGGGGCAAAGTCATTTTCTCTGATGAATCCCCTTTTTGATTGTTTGGGACATCTGGAAAACAGCTTATTCGGAGAAGAAGAGGTGAGCGCTACCACCAGTCTTGTCTCATGCCAACTGTAAAGCATCCTGAAACCATTCATGTGTGGGGTTGCTTCTCAGCCAAGGGAATCGGCTCACTCACAGTCTTGCCTAAAAACACAGCCATGAATAAAGAATGGTACCAGAATGTCCTCCAAGAGCAACTTCTCCCAACCGTCCAAGAGCAGTTTGGCGCCCAACAATGCCTTTTCCAGCATGATGGAGCACCTTGCCATAAAGCAAAGGTGATAACTAAATGGCTCATGGAACAAAACATAGAGATTTTGGGTCCATGGCCTGGAAACTCCCCAGATCTTAATCCCATTGAGAACTTGTGGTCAATCATCAAGAGACGGGTGGACAAACAAAAACCATCAAATTCTGGCAAAATGCAAGCATTGATTATGCAAGAAAGGACTGCTATCAGTCAGGATTTGGTCCAAAAGTTGATTGAGAGCATGCCAGGGAGAATTACAGAGGTCTTGAAGAAGAAGGGGCAACACTGCAAATATTGACTTGCTGCATTAACTCATTCTAACTGTCAATATAACCTATTGGTACTCATAATATGATTGCAATTATATTTCTGTATGTGATATAAACATCAGACAAACACTAATAAAAACCAGAGGCCAGCAGATCATGTGATAATATAATTTTGGTGTCATTCTCAAAACTTTTGGCCATGACTGTACTATATGGGGCCAATATACTGTATGGACAAGATATAGGGCCAATTATATACTGTATGGAGCAATATAAGGGGCCTATTATATACTATATGGGGCCATTATAGTGTATGGAGCAATAAATGGGGCTCAGTATATACTGTATGGAGCAATATATGGGGCCCATTATATACTGTATGGAGCAATATATGGGGCCCATTATATACTGTATGTAGCAATATATGAGGCCATTATACTGTATGGAGCAATATGTGGGGCCTATTATGTACTATAAGGGGCTATTATACTGTATGGAGAGATATATGTGGCCATTATACTGTATGGAACAATATATGGGGATCATTATATACTATATGGGGCCATTATACTTTATGGAGCAATATATGGATCCAGTATATACTGTATGGAGCACTATATGGGGTCCATTATATACTATATGGCACCATTATACTTTATGGAGCAATATATGAGGTCCAGTGTATGCTGTATGGAGCAATATATGGGGCCCATTATACTGTATGGAGCATTATATGGGGCCTATTATATACTATATGTGGTCATTATACTGTATGGAGCACTATATTGGGCCATTATACTGTATTGAGTAATTTATGGTGCCCAGGATATACAGTATGGAGCAAAATATGTGGCACATTATACACTATATGGGGCCATTACACTGTATGGAGCAATATATGGGGCCATTATTTACTATATGGGGCATTATACTGTGCAGCAATATATAGGGCTCAGTATATAATGTATGGAGCAATATATGGGGTCCATTATATACTATATGGGGCCATTATACTGTATGGAGCAATAAATGGGGCCTATTATATACTATATGTGGCCATTTTACTGTATGGAGCAATATATCGGGCCCATTATATAATATATGGAGCCATTATACTGTATGCATCAATATATGGGGCCCATTATATTCTATATGGGGCCATTATACTGTGGATTAATATCTGGGCCCAGTATATACTGTATGGAGCAATATATGGGGCCCAGTATATACTGTTTGGAGCAATATATGGGGCCTATTATATACTATATGTGGTCATTATACTGTATGGAGCACTATATGTGGCCATTATGCTGTATGGAGCAATATATGGGGCCCATTATATACTGTATGGAGCAATATATGGGGCCCAATATATACTATATGTGGCCATTATACTGTATGGAGCAATATATGGGGCCTATTATATACTATATGTGGTCATTATACTATATGGAGCACTATATGGGGCCATTATGCTGTATGGAGCAATATATGGGGCCCATTATATATTATATGGGGCCATTTTACTGTATTTAGCAATTTATGGAGCCTATTATATACTATATGGGGCCATTATACTGTGCAGCAATATATGGGGCCCAGTATATACTATATGGAGCAATATATGGGGCCCATTATATACTATAAGTGGCCATTATACTATATGGAACAATATATCGGGCTTATTTTATACTATATGGGGCCATAATACTGTGCAGCAATATAAGGGGCACAGTAAGTACTGTATGGAGCAATATATTGGGCCCAGTATATACATTATGGAGCAATATATGGTGCCCAGTATATACTGTATGGAGCAATATATTGGGCCCATTGTATAATATATGGGTCCATTATACTGCATGGAGCAATTTATGGAGCCCATTATATACTATATGGGGCAATTATATTGTGCAGCAGTATATGGGGCCCAGTATATACTGTATTTAGCAATATATTGGGGCCCAGTATATACAGTATTGAGCAAAAAATTCGGCCCTTTATATATTACATGGGGCCATTATACTTTGCAGCAATATATGGGGCCCAGTATATACTGTATGGAGCAATATTTGGGGCCTATTATATACTATATGTGGTCATTACACTGTATGGAGCAATATATGGGGCCTATTATATACTATATATGGCCATTACACTGTATGGAGCAATATATGGGACCTATTATATACTATATGTGACCATTATACTGTATGGAACAGTATCTAGGGCCCAGTATATACTGTATGGAGCAATATATTGGGCCCATTATATAATATATGGGGCCATTATACTGTATGGAGCAATATATGGGCCTAGTATATACTCTATGGAGCAATATATTGGGCCCATTATATAATATATGGGGCCATTATACTGTATGGAGCAATATATGGGGCCCAGTATATACTCTATGGAGCAATATATGGAGCCTATCATATACTATATGAGGGGGTTATACTGTATGGAGAAATATATGTGGCCATTATACTGTATGGAACAATATATGGGGCTCATTATATACTATATGCGGCCTTTATACTTTATAGAGCAATATATGGGGTCCAGTATATACTGTATGGAGCACTATATGGGGCCATTATACTGTATGGAGCAATATGTGGGGCCCAATTATATACTATAAGGGGCTATTATACCGTATGGAGCAATATATGGGGTCCATTATATACTATATGGGGCCATTATGCTTTATGGAGCAATATATGGGGTCCAGTATATACTGTATGGAGCAATATATGGGGCCCATTATACTGTATGGAGCACTATATGGGGCCATTATACTGTATTGAGCAATTTATGGTACCCAGTATATACAGTTTGGAGCAAAATATGTGGCACAGTATACACTATATGGGGCCATTATACTATATGGAGCAATATATGGGGCCATTATACTGTGCAGCAATATATGGGGCCCAGTAAGTACTGTATGGAGCAATATATGGGGCCCAGTATATACAGTATAGAGCAATATATGGGGCCCAGTTTGTACTGTATGGAGCAATATATGGGGCCCAGTATATACTGTATGGAGCCATTATACTGTATGGAGCAATATATGGGGTCCAGTATGTACTGTATGGAGCCATTATACTGTATGGAGCAATATATGGGGCCCATTATATACAGTATGGAGCAAAAAATGTGGCCCTTATATATTATAAGGGGAAATTATACTGTGCAGCAATATATGGGGCTCAGTATATACTGTATGGAGCAATATATGGGGCCCTTTATATACTGTGTGGAGCAATATATGGGGCCTCTTATATGGTATATGGGGCCATGATACTGTATGGAGCAATATATGTAGGCCATTATCTACTATATGGGGCCATTATACTGTATGAAGCAATATATGGGGTCCATTATATACCGTGTGGAAGCAATATATGGGGCCTCTTATATGCTATATGGGGCCATGATACTGTATGGAGCAATATATGTAGGCCATTATATACTATATGAGGCTATTATACTGTATGGAACAATTTATGGGGCCCAGAATATTCCGCATAGAGCAAAACATGGAGCCCATTATATACTATATGGGGCAATTAAATTGTATGGAACAATTTATGGGGCCCAGTATATAATGTGTGGAGCAATACATTGGGCCCATTATATACTACATGGGGCCTTTATATTGTTTGGAGCAATTTAGAGGACCCAGTATATACTGTATAGAACAATATATAGGGCCCATTATATACTATATGGGGCCATTATACTGTATGGAGCAATATATGGGGCCCATTATATACTATATGAGGCCATTATACTGTATGGAGCAATACATGGGGCCAATTATATACTATATGGGGCCATTATACTGTATGGAACAAGATATGGGGCCCATTATATACTGTATGGAGCAATATAAGGGGCCTATTATATACTATATGGGGCCATTATACTGTATAGAGCAATATATGGTGCGTATTATATACTATATGAGGCCATTATAGTGTATGGATCATTAAATGGGGCTCAGTATATACTTTATGGAGCAATATATGGGGCCCATTATATACTCTATGGAGAAATATATGGGGCCCATCATATACTGTATGTAGCAATATATGGGGCTATTATACTGTATGGAGCAATATGTGGGGCCTATTATATACTATAAGGGGCTATTATACTGTATGGAGAAATATATTTGGCCAGTATACTGTATGGAACAATATATGGGGCTCATTATATACTATATGGGGCCATTATACTTTATGTAGCAATATATGGGGTCCAGTATATACTGTATGGAGCACTATATTGGGCCATTATACTGTATGGAGCAATATGTGGGGCCCATTATATACTATATGGGGCCATTATACTTAATGGAGCATTATATGGGGTCCAGTATATACTGTGTGGAGCAATATATGGGGCCCATTCTACTGTTTGGAGCACTATATGGGGCCTATTATATACTATATGGGGCCATTATATTGTATTGAGCAATTTATGGTGCCTAGTATATACAGTATGGAGCAAAATATGTGGCAAATTATACACTATATGGGGCCATTATACTGTATGGAGCAATATATGGGGCCCATTATATGCTATATGGGGCCATTATACTGTGCAGCAATATATGGGGTTCAGTATATACTGTATGGGAGCAATATATGGGGCCCATTATATACTATATGGGGCCATTATACTGTATGGAGCAATATATGGGGCCTATTATATACTATACGTGGCCATTTTACTGTATGGAGCAATATATGGGGCTCAGTATATACTGTATGGAGCAATATATGGGGCCCATTATATAATATATGGAGCCATTATACTGTATGCATCAATATATGGGGCCCGTTATATTCTATATGGGGCCATTATACTGTGGATCAATATCTGGGGCCCAGTATATACTGTATGGAGCAATATATGGGGCCCAGTATATACTGTATGGAGCAATATATGGGAACCATTATACTGTATGGAACACTATATGGGGCCTATTAGATACTATATGTGGTCATTATACTGTATGGAGCACTATATGGGGCCATTATGCTGTATGGAGCAATATATGGGGCTCATTATATAATGTATGGAGCAATATATGGGGCCCATTATATACTATATGTGTCCATTATACTGTATGGAGCAATATATGGGGCCTATTATATACTATATGTGGTCATTATACTATATGGGGCCATTATGCTGTATGGAGCAATATATGGGGCCCCTTATATATTATATTGGGGCCATTATACTGTTTAGCAATTTATGGAGCCCATTATATACTATATGGGGCCATTATACTGTGCAGCAATATATGGGGCCCAGTATATACTGTATGGAGCAATATATAGGGCCCATTATATACTATATGTGGCCATTATACTATATGGAGCAATATATCGGGCCTATTTTATACTATATGGGGCCATTATACTGTGCAGCAATTTATGGGGCCCAGTAAGTACTGTATGGAGCAATATATGGGGCCCAGTATATACAGTATGGAGCAATATATGGGGCCAAGTGTATACTGTATGAAGCAATATATGGGGCCCAGTATATACAGTATGAAGCAAAAAATGTGGCCCTTTATATATTATAAGGGGAAATTATACTGTGCAGCAATATATGGGGCTCAGTATATACGGTATGGAGCAATATATGGGGTCCAGTATATACTGTATGGAGCAATATATGGGGCCTATTATATACTATATGGGGCCATTATACTGTGCAGCAATTTATGGGGCCCAGTAAGTACTGTATGGAGCAATATATGGGGCCCAGTATGTACTGTATGAAGCAATATATGGGGCCCAGTATATACAGTATGAAGCAAAAAATGTGGCCCTTTATATATTATAAGGGGAAATTATACTGTGCAGCAATATATGGGGCTCAGTATATACTGTGTGGAGCAATATATGGGGCCTATTATATACTGTATGGAGCAATATATGGGTCCCATTATATACTGTGTGGAGCAATATATGGGGCCTATTATACACTGTGTGGAGCAATATATGGGGCCTATTATATACTGTATGGAGCAATATATGGGTCCCATTATATACTGTGTGGAGCAATATATGGGGCCTATTATATACTGTATGGAGCAATATATGGGGCCTATTATATACTATGTGGAGCAATATATGGGGCCTGTTATATACTGTATGGAGCAATATATGGGGCCTATTATATACTATATGGGGCCATGATACTGTATGGAGCAATATATGTCTGCCATTATATACTATATGGGGCCATTATACTGTATGAAGCAATATATAGGGCCCAGTATATACTGTATGGAGCAATATATGGGGTCCAGTATATACAGTATGGAGCTAACGGCCGTCATCTTGTTCTGAAATCCCGCTTCGCTGATTGGTCCGGCCGGCAATTCCTGGACGGACAGACAGACGGGATAAGCCAATTATATAGTAGATGGGGCCATGATACTATATTGAGCAATATATGTCGGCCATTATATACTACAGTGGTGGCCAGAAGTATTGGCACCCCTGTAATTCTGTCAGATAATACTCAGTTTCTTCCTGAAAATGATTGCAATCACAAATTCTTTGGCATTATTATCTTCATTTAATTTGTCTTCAATGAAAAAACACAAAAAGAATTGTCCTAAAGCCAAATTGGATATAATTCCACACCAAACCTAAAAAAGGGGGTGGACAAAAGTATTGGCACTGTTTGAAAAATCATGTGATGCTTCTCTAATTCGTGTAATTAACAGCACCTGTAACTTACCTGTGGCACCTAACAGGTGTTGGCAATAACTAAATCACACTTGCAGCCAGTTAACATGGATTAAAGTTGATTCAACCTCTGTCCTGTGTCCTTGTGTGTACCACATTGAGCATGGAGAAAAGAAAGAAGACCAAAGAACTGTCTGAGGACTTGAGAAACCAAATTGTGAGGAAGCATGAACATTCTCAAGGCTACAAGTCCATCTCCAAAGACCTGAATGTTCCTGTGTCTTCCGTGCGCAGTGTCATCAAGAAGTTTAAAGCCCATGGCACTGTGGCTAACCTCCCTAGATGTGGATGGAAAAGAAAAATTGACGAGAGATTTCAACGCAAGATTGTGCGAATGGTGAATAAAGAACCTCGACTAATATCCAAACAAGTTCAAGCTGCCCTGCAGTCCGAGGGTACAACAGTGTCAACACGTACTATCCGTCGGCGTCTGAATGAAAAGGGACTGTATGGTAGGATACCCAGGAAGACCCCACTTCTTACCCCGAGACATGAAAAAGCCAGGCTGGAGTTTGCCAAAACTTACCTGAGAAAGCCTAAAACGTTTTGGAAGAATGTTCTCTGGTCAGATGAGACAAAAGTAGAGCTTTTTGGCAAAAAGCATCAACATAGAGTGTACAGGAAAAAGAGGCATTCAAAGAAAAGAACACGGTCCCTACAGTCAAACATGGCGGAGGTTCCCTGATGTTTTGGGGTTGCTTTGCTGCCTCTGGCACTGGACTGCTTGACCGTGTGCATGTCATTATGAAGTCTGAAGACTACCAACAAATTTTGCAGCATAATGTAGCGCCCAGTGTGAGAAAGCTGGGTCTCCCTCACAGGTCATGGGTCTTCCAGCAGGAGAATGACCCAAAACACACTTCCAAAAGCACTATAAAATGGTTTGAGAGAAAGCACTGGAGACTTCTAAGGTGGCCAGCAATGAGTCCAGACCTGAATCCCATAGAACACCTGTGGAGAGATCTCAAAATGGCAGTTTGGAGAAGGCACCCTTCAAATATCAGGGACCTGCAGCAGTTTGTTAAAGAAGAATGGTCTACAATTCCAGCAGAGCATTGTAAGAAACTCATTGATGGTTACCGGAAGCGGCTGTTCGCAGTTATTTTGGCTGAAGGTTGTGCAACCAAGTATTAGGCTGAGGGTGCCAATACTTTTGTCTGGCCCATTTTTGGAGTTTTGTGTGAAATGATCAATGATTTGATTTTTGCTTCATTCTCTTTTGTGTTTTTTCCTTGCAAGCAAATTAAATGAAGATAATAATACCAAAGAATTTGTGATTGCAATCATTTTCAGGAAGAAACTGAGTATTATCTGACAGAATTGCAGGGGTGCCAATACTTTTGGCCACCACTGTATAACCTGTAATATTATACTTTTCAAGAAAGGCATCCATGCCCTTCTTAAATTTTAATAGTGAATCACTCATTACAACATCATGCGGCAGAGAGTTCCATAGTCTCTCTGCTCTTACAGTAAAGAATCCGCGTCTGTGATTATTATTAAACCTTCTTTCCTCCAGACGTAGAAGATGCCCCCTTGTCCCCGTCTCTGGTCTCAGAGTAAAAAGATCAGTAGAAAGGTCTTTGTACTGTCCCCTCATATACTTGTACATAGTAATAAGATCACCCCTAAGCCTTAGTTTTTCCTCAGTAAATAACCCCAAGTGTAATAACCTGTCTTGGTATAGCAGACCCCCCAGTCCTCTAATAACCTTGGTCGCTCTTCTCTGCACCCGCTCTAGTTCAGCTATGTCTTTCTTATACACCGGAGACCAGAACTGTACACAGTATTCTAAGTGTGGTCGCACTAGTGACTTGTATAGAGGTAAAATTATGTTCTCCTCATGAGCATCTATGCCTCTTTTAATGCATCCCATTATTTTATTTGCCTTTGCAGCAGCTGCCTGACACTGGCCACTAAACGTGAGCTTGTCGTCCACCAATACACCCAGGTCTTTTTCAGTTCCAGTTTTGCACAGTGTTTTTCAATTAAGCATATAATTATACAATTTATTTCCTCTGTCCCAGTGCATTACCTTACATTTATCCCCATTAAAGCTCATTTGCCATTTATCAGCCCAAGGTTCTAGTTTACACAGATCCTCCTGTAATATAAAATTACCCTCCTCTGTATTGATTACCCTGCAGAGTTTAGTGTCATCTGCAAATATTGAAATATTACTCTGTATGCCCTCTAAAAAGTCATTAATAAATATGTTAAAAAGAAGGGGGCCCAATACTGACCCCTGTGGTACCCCACTGTTAACTGAGACCCAGTCTGAGTGCGTTCCATTAATAACCACCCTTTGTTTCCTATCACTGAGCCAATTCTTAACCCACTTACATATATTTTCCCCTATCCCCATTGTTCTCATTTTATGTATCAATCTTTTGTGTGGAACTGTATCAAAAGCTTTTGAAAAGTCCATATACACAACATTCACTTCATTTCCTTGGTCCAGTCCGGAACTTGCCTCCTCATAAAAACTGATCAAATTAGTTTGACAGGAACGGTCCCTCGTAAACCTATGTTGATATTGGGTCATGAAGTTATTCCTCCTCAGATACTCTAGTATAGCATCTCTTAGGAAACCCTCCAGGATTTTACACACAGTAGAGGTTAAGCTTACTGGCCTATAACTTCCAAGTTCAGTTTTTGTCCCCTTTTTGAATATTGGCACCACATTTGCTATACGCCAGTCCTGTGGTACAGACCCTGTTATTATGGAATCTTTAAAGATTAAAAATAATGGTCTATCTATGACGTTACTTAATTCCTGCAGTTCTCGTGGGTGTATCCCATCCGGGCCCGGGGATTTGTCAACTTTAGTGATTTTTAGACGCCGCCGTACTTCCTGCTGGGTTAAGCAAGTGACATTTAATGGAGAATTTTTGTTATCACTGACTTATCATGTTTTCTGTCATGCGATTTTCTTGTGTAAATACGGTTGAAAAAAATCATTTAGCATATTGGCTTTTTCCTCATCCTCATCCACCATTTCACCCAGACTATTTTTAAGGGGACCAACACTATCATTTTTTAGTTTTTTACTATTTGTGTAGTTAAAGAATATTTTGGGATTATTTTTACTTTATCTGGCAATGATTCTCTCTGTCTCAATCTTTGCTGCCTTGATTTGGTTTTTACAGAATTTATTTAATTTTCTATATTTATTTAATGCCTCATCACTACCTACTAGCTTTAGTTCTCTAAATGCTTTCTTTTTGTCACTTATTGCGCCCCTTACAGCTCTATTTAGCCATAGTGGTTTCCTCCTATTTCTAGCATGTTTATTCCCATAGGGTATACATTGTGCAACGGTCCTATTCAGGATGCTAATAAATGTCTCCCATTTGCTTTGTGTAGCTTTATGTCTCAGGATATCGTCCCAGTATATTGCACTAAGATCATCTCTCAACCGTTGGAAATTTGCCTTCCTGAAGTTTAGTGTCCTTGTAACCCCTCTACTACCCATCTTATTAAAGGTTACATGAAAACTTATTATTTTGTAATCACTATTACCCAAGTGACCCCCAACTCGTATATTTGATATGCGGTCTGGCTTGTTGGTAAATATTAGGTCTAGCAGTGCCCCCCTTCTTGTTTGTTCCTTAACCAGTTGTGAAAGGTAATTGTCTCTCATAGTAGTCAAAAACCTATTACCTTTGCTTGAACTACAGGTTTCTGTCCCCCAATGTATTTCAGGGTAGTTGAAGTCTCCCATAATAATGAGTTCTCCTTGAGTCGCTACTTCATCTATTTGCTTTACAAGGATATTCTCCACTGCTTCCATTATTTTTGGAGATTATAAGAAACCCCTATCAGTAATTTATTATTTTTTCCCCTTCCCCTTATCTCCACCCACAGGGACTCTACATTTTCATTATATTCACATATATTCTCCCGCAAGATGGGTTTTAAGGATGATTTTACATATAAACACACACCCCCCTCGCTTGTTTGTACGGTCATTTCAGAACAGACTATAGCCCTGTAAGTTAACTGCCCAGTCATGGCTCTCGTCCAGCCATGTCTCAGATATCCCCACCATGCCATAATTATTTTCCAAGAAAATTAATTCTAATTCCTCCATTTTGTTGGTGAGGCTTCTGGCATTAGTGTACATGCATTTTATGTATCTCTCTGTACCTCTATTCCTTCTTACTTTATTGACTGTTCTAACCCCACCCCCAATTTCTTTATTTGTGCCCAGGTCATTCTCTGCACTATCTTCCCCAGCTATAAAATGAACACCCTCCCCCCAATCCCTAGTTTAATCACTCCTCCAACCTTCTAGCCATTTTCTCCCCAGCACAGCTGCACCCTCCCCATTGAGGTGCAGCCGTTCCCTAGCGTAGTCAGCCCAGTTCTCCAGGAACCCAAATCCCTCCTTCCTACACCAGTTCTTGAGCCACTTATTTTTCTCCCTAATCTCCCGTTGCCTCTCTGGCGTGGCACATGGTACAGGTAGTATTTCCGAGAATACCACCTTGGAGGTCCTTGCTCTAAGCTTGCAGCCTAATTCCCTGAAATCATCTTTAAGGACCTTCCACCTACCTCTAACTTTGTCATTTGTGCCAATGTGCACCATGACCGCTGGGTCCTCACCAGCCCCTCCCAGTAATCTGTCAACCCGATCAGCGATGTGCCGGACTCGAGCGCCAGGTAGGCAGCACACTGTTCGACGATCCCTGTCTTTGTGACAGATTGCCCTATCTGTTCCCCTAATAATTGAGTCCCCCACTACCAGCACCTGCCTGACTTGCCCTGCTCTCCTATTTGCCCCCTTACTGGAGCTGACACTCCTCCGGCTTTCAGGGGACATGCCTTGCTGCAGCAGTGCTACCCCTGTACCGACACCCCTCTCATCTGCCTTCAGTCTTCTCTTCAATCCTGTTTAGTTGCCTTCTGTCAGATACACACCACCTCTCTCTTCGGCTTGAGCCAGACTACAATAACAAGTTCACCACAGTCCCCCTGGGGCTCTGCTAAAACACTCCCTGTCTCCTGTGACCGTGTTAAGCCCTCTAGTTGCTGGATGCTTCTGAAGCACAACACTTCCTGTCTCCTGTGCTTGTGTTATTTGTAACAGTTGTTGGATGCTTTGGAAGCAACAGCACTGCTTCTGCATGTCACAATTATCTTTCCACCATCTCATTCAACCCCTTCAGCTGACCTATCCATCAAAGTCAATGGCTACCCACTCTCCCCAGTCCTACAAACTTGACTCTGATCTTACATAGTTACATAGTTACATAGTTTATAAGGCCGAAAAAAGACAAGCGTCCATCCAGTTCAGCCTATTTCTTGTGCACTGCAGCTATTCCGCAGCGTTGATCCAGGGGAAGGCAACAAAAAACCATGAGGTATAGGCCAATTTACATCACTGAGGAAAAATTCACTTCCCGACACCAATCTGGCAGTAAGATTAAATCCCTGGATTAATTAACTAAGCATAAGATGTAATTTTATTGTTCTCAAGAAAGGCGTCCAGGCCTCTCTTGAACTCTTTAAGTGAGTTGGACATCACCACTTCCTCTCCCAGAGAGTTCCAGAGTCTCACGGCTCTGACCGTAAAGAATGCCCTTCTATGCTGGTGCAGGAACCTCCTTTCCTCCAGACGCATAGTGTGCCCCCTCGTCTTTGTCACCATCCTTGGTATAAACAGGTCATGGGAGAGATCTCTGTACTGCCCCCTGATGTATTTATACATGTTTATGAGGTCTCCCCTAAGCCTTCTCTTTTCCAATGTAAATAGGCCTAATTTTGACAACCTCTCTGGGTATTCTAGTCCCTCCATTCCCTTTATTACCTTAGTCGCCCTCCTTTGTACCCTCTCTAGCTACAATATGTCTTTCCTAAGCACCGGAGCCCAGAACTGTGCACAATATTCTAAGTGCGGCCTTACCAGCGCTTTATACAGAGGAAGAACAATGTTCTCATCATATGCCCCTATTCCTCTTCTGATGCATGCCATGACTCTATTTGCCTTCGCAGCTGCTGCCTGACACTGGGCACTCCAATTTAATTTGCTGTTAACCAAGACTCCATGTCAGATTTCCCCAACGGTTTCCCATTTAATATGTATGGGTGACTGCTGTTTTTCTTTCCCATGTGCATGACCTTACATTTATCGGCATTGAACCCCATTTGCCATTTTTTGGCCCAACTCCCCAATTTATCTAAATCCTCCTGTAGCTGTGCCCTGTCCTCATCTGTATTAACTACTTTACAAAGTTTAGTATCATCTGCAAATATTGCTATTTTACTATGCAACCCTTCCACTAGATCATTAATAAATATATTAAATAATATAGGGCCCAAGACAGACCCTTGAGGCACCCCGCTAGTAACCCTGACACACCCTGAGCTTACTCCATTGATAACCACCCTCTGCTTTCTATCACTCAGCCAGCTATTTACCCACTTGCACACATTATCCCCCAGACCAAGCATTCTCATTTTATATACCAACCTTTTGTGTGGCACGGTATCAAACGCTTTGGAGAAGTCAAGGTATACAACATCCACTGACTCTCCCCGGTCCAGCTGTGAGCTCACCTCCTCGTAGAAGGCGATCAGGTTTGTTTGGCAGGAGCGATCCCTCATGAATCCATGTTGATATGGAGTTAGACAGTTATTATCATTAAGATATTCTACAATAGCATCTCTAAGAAATCCTTCAAACAATTTACCCACAACAGACGTTAAGCTGACTGGTCTATAGTTCCCAGGGTCACTTTTAGACCCCTTTTTGAATATTGGTACCACATTTGCTTGGCGCCAGTCTAGTGGGACAGTCCCTGTCCATAAAGAGTGCTTGAATATAAGATACAGCGGTCTGTCTATCACATTACTTAATTCTTTTAGTACCCGGGGGTGTATGCCATCTGGGCCTGGTGACTTGTCTATTTTGATATTATTTAGGCGTTTCTGAACTTCCCCCTGGGTTAGGTGGGTGATATTTAGCGGAGGATTTACTTTATCACTCTGCATTTCCTCCGATAAATTGTTTTCTTTTGTGAAAACAGTGGAGAAGAAGCTATTGAGTAGGTTTGCTTTACCCTCATCGCCCTCTATGATTTTACCCAGGTTATTTTTCAATGGGCCAACGCCATCAGTTTTAATCCTTTTACTGTTTATATAGTTAAAGAACAGTTTGGGATTCATTTTACTTTCCTTGGCAATTAGTCTCTCTGTCTCCTCTTTTGCTATTCTTATTTGTTTCTTACAGATTTTGTTTTTTTCCCTATAAGATATTAGCGCTTCCTCGCTGCCTTCTTGTTTAAGTTTACCGAAAGCCCTTTTTTTGTTTTTCATTGCCCTCTTGACTTCCTTATTTAGCCACATTGGCTTCCTCCTATTCCTAGCCCTGTTATTCCCATAAGGTATGTACCTTCTACAGTGACTATGTAGGACTGTTTTGAAAATGTCCCATTTTCTATCCGTGCTCCTATTACTAAAGATACTATCCCAGTCTATAAGGTGAAGGGCATCTCTTAGCTGATCAAACTTTGCCCTCCTGAAGTTCAGTGTTTTTGTGACTCCCTTGCTGGGCACCCTACTGAAGCACATGTGGAATTGTATAATGTTGTGGTCACTATTTCCCAGGTGCCCCCCGACCTGCACCTCAGTTATTCTGTCTGGCCTGTTAGTTAATATTAAGTCTAAAAGGGCCGTCCCTCTAGTTGGTTCCTGCACAAGTTGTGACAAATAATTGTCTTTGATAATTGACAGAAACCTGTTTCCTTTCTGAGATCTACAGCTTTCGGTTTCCCAGTCTATATCGGGGTAGTTGAAGTCCCCCATAATAAGCACCTCATTATTTTTTGCTACTTCGTCTATTTGTCTCATTAATAGACTTTCCGTGGCTTCTGCTATATTTGGTGGTTTATAACAGACTCCTATGATAATTTTATTATTGTTTTTTGCCCCATGTATCTCCACCCATAAGGACTCGACCTCCTCATTTCCCTCCCATACATCCTCCCGTATTGTAGGCTTTAGACACGTCTTTACATATAGACAGACTCCACCCCCTTTCCGACTTCTTCGATCCCTTCTAAACAGACTGTAACCCTGTAAGTTAACTGCCCAGTCATAGCTTTCATCTAACCATGTCTCAGTTATTCCCACTATGTCATAGTTACCTGTAGATATTTCTGCTTCCAGTTCATCCATCTTGTTTGTCAGGCTCCTGGCATTTGCTAGCACGCAGTTTACACGATTTTGTTTTGTTCCAATCTTCTCCCTGTGGATTGTATTAGAAATTTTCTTACCTCCCTTCCAAGTATCTTGTCTTGGACCTTCTTTGTCGCACTTCATATCTTTCATTAGTATGTTCTCTGGTTGCATGATCGTGTCCGGCGTTTTTCTTCCCATCCCCTCTTCTTCTAGTTTAACCTGAGATCTAGTTTCAAACCTGAGATCCAAGCACTTTCCACTTCCTGCCGACTCCAACTCCAAAATATCTCTCTGATCTGCACATTTCTCAACCATGAATCTGCAAAAGCACTAGTGCACGCCCTCATTATCTCCCGCCTCGACTACTACAAGCTCCTGCTCTGTGGCCTCACTTCTAAAACTCTTGCACCCCTCCAATCTATCCTAAACTCTGCTGGCCGACTTATCCACCTGTCAATCCCTGTACTGGCTCCCTGTTGCCCAAAGACTCCAGTTCAAAACCCTAACTTTGGCTTACAAAGCCATCCAAAATCTGTCTCTTCCATACATCTCTGACCTAGTCTCCCAGTGCTTACCTGCACACAACCTCCGTTCCTCACAGGATCTCCTTCTCTGCTCCCCTCTTATCTCCTCTTCCCACAATCGCATACAAGATTTCTCCTGTGCATCTCCGCTACTCTGGAACTCTCAACCCCAACATACATGAGACTCTCGCCTACCGTGAACACCTTCAAAAGGAACCTGAAGACTTACCTCTTCGGACAAGCGTACAACTTGCAGTAATCCTCGCTCCACCATATCGCTGCACGACCATCTCTACCCTCACCTTCTGTATCCTCACCCATTCCTAGTAGATTGTTTGTGAGCCTTCGCTTGCATGGTCCGCTCTCCTCTTGTACCAGTCGGTGACTCTTTTTTTTGTTCAAGATTATTGTACTTGTTGTTTGCTATGTATAGCCCTTTTCACATGTAAAGCGCCATGGAATAAATGGCGCTGTAATAATAAATAATAATAATTATACTATTTGTACTGTGGGTCAATTGATGCCACTTTTCCTGGTGTCTGCAGCTAATTTGAGCTGTTTTGGCAGCTTTTGGGTCCCTTTGAAGGTGTTGTGTATGCTTTTGGTTTTACCTTTCATTGAATGCAATGGGATTCGGATTTGCTCGGCGAACCGTTCAGCGAACATCGGGAAGTTCGCCAAGCAGAACCGAACTTTGAAAGTTTCCTCATCTCTAGTGTCCATCTGGTGTGTTTCCTGTAGTGCAAGGGGAGTAGGTCCCCATTATACTATTTCTACTTTGGTGAAATTGATGTCACTTTGTTGGTGTCTGCCCCTATTTTTTCAAAACATGGAGACTCCAAGTTGGGTTTCCATCTGCTGGGTTTCCTGTAGTGGAAGAGGTGTCGGTCCCCATTATACTATTTTTACTCTGGTGAAATTGATGCCACTTTGGTGGTGTCTGCCTTTAATTTTTTTAAATCTGGAGACTCCTCTTTGGATCTCCTTCATGTGTGTTGCCTGTAGCGCTAGGGCTCTCAGATCGGAAGGCGTGCACTTACTTTCAGTCAACTACCTGTGTTACTATCCTTACATTTTTCTATCAATAGTAGTCTATGAAACTGATGTTTGTGCCACCTGAGTGTGGCTGACCAGAAAAGCAGGTTGAACTGTTGCATGTGGTATCAGCGCTCCCAGCACAGCAGGCCTACACCGATCCCTCACCCACCCCGTCTTAATTTGAAGTTAAATTCAAAGCTATAAATGCTGGCCCATACCCTGATACCTCATGCATGGCCCATGGCTGACTGCTGCTGTGCCATTATAAAATTTGTACTGTGGGTCAATTGATGCCACTTTTCCTGGTGTCTGCCCATAATTTGAGCTGTTTTGGCAGCTTTTCGGTCCCTTTGAACGTGTTGTGTATGCGTTTGGTTTTGCCTCCCATTGAATGCAATGGGATTCGGATATGTTCGTCGAACCGTTCGACGAACATCGGTAAGTTCGCCGAGCAGAACCAAACCAACCCTTGAAAGGTTCGCTCAATTATGATATTATTAAACATACCAACAAGCAGTTCTGTATATAAGAATAATCTAACCAGAAACACCATAGATGTTCAATATATATATTTGTGCATATAAGTTGTTAATAATATGCAAAGATGAAAAAAGAAAGTCTGTAGATACAGTCACTTTCTATAGAAAGGAGCAGATGATGATTCCGCTCTTCAGGCCTTTGGTTGCACTTGAGCTGTTTTTGGACATTCAGGTCTGGATCACACATGACGGAGAGGAGAAGAGCAGGAATGTGTGATCTATGCAGTTGGAGTTTTCCTGGATTCCTACAGCACTGCGATCAACCATACGGCCTTCTGTTTCACCATGGCTAGGTAGATGAAGGAGCAGCCGCTTCTTCTCTCTGTCCACAGCCAGGTAGTAGAAGAAGCAGCCGCTTCATTCTGTTGCTACATGGCCAAGTATGAGAAGGAGCAGCCGCTTCCATCTCTCTTTACTTGGCCAATTATAAGAAGGAGCAGCCGCTTTCTTCTGTCTGTCCATATCCGGTAGGTGAAGGAGCAGCCGCTACCTTCTTTTTTTCCTGTCTGGTAGGAGAAGGAGCAGCGGCTGCCTTCTGTCTGTCCATATCTGATAGTCGTCTCCTTACCACCACATTGTAGATGAGTCGTCCAGATGGTGACATAGCAAGTATGGCTGAAAGAAATCCTTCAATTTCAGCCTTTAATTACTTGCTATGTTGATCCAGAGGAAGGCGAAAAATAACCCTGAGGACTCGTTGTTGGATCATCCTCATATCAAGGGAAAAAAATTCCTTCCTGACCCCAAATATGGCGATCGGAATGAATCCCTGGATGTTTGGTGCTCAAATCTACGTTGATGTTATGTGGTGGAAGATCGGTAAGTTTGTCACAGTCCGGTAAATAAGAAAGTCCAGTGTAATTGTCTCATCTGATTAATGGAAAGCTTCATTCCTAGATGTTACTGGAATGGGGCTGATTTATATCAGCCTAATCCTCCTGTAAGGAGAGAAATATATTCAAAATAAAGAAAGTTAGGCGATTCTGCACTATCATAAAGTCTGAGTACAATGTTGCGAGTTGCACAATTAAGAAAGGGTTCGTGGACCACAGTAGTGCTCAGCTAAATACACCCCAGACTGGGGAAACAATTGCTGTCCAAAAATAGAGAAAAGCGTCACTCACCGTATAAAATTACTTTTTCATTAATGTGCTTTAAAACATATTGTCGGGTCTGTCTGACCAGCCACACCTGCTCCTTCTCTCTCTCCCTGCTGATATGTTTTAAAGGACATTAATAAAGAAGTAATTTGATATGGTGTGCGCCGCTATTCTCCATTTTAAGACGAGAAATATACACATCTGAGAATCGTCTCCTCACATATATAATGTATACCGGGGGGATATAATGATAAGGTGTATAGTGGATATGTGTGTTACTGGGCATTGATAACACTATGGATGTCCCTATGTGCTATACTTACATCATCGCCCCATCGGAATGGTGGGTCGGCTTCGCCGGACTCCACGTCGAACCAGTATATAGGGTAGAAGAATGGGCGCTCTCGGATGAAGGATGTTATAGCATACCGGGCAGATGGAGATTTGCAAAGAAGCTGGAAAATGAGAGAGACCATTAATCATTATATTACGGATTATTACTGATACGTTATTACACAATGTCCATGGACTCTCCACATCATATCTTATAGCTTTCCTTATAGTCCTTCATCTTCCTTCTTTCTCTGATCCTACTTACGCCTTCTAGGATGTCAAGGGCATCGTTGGGCATCCAGTCTGGAATATCTGGGACGTCCTCCTGCAGAGACCGGTGGTATTCCTCCAGTGTGCCGCTGCCATAGAACGGTTGGCTCCCCACAATCATCATGTACAGGATGACACCAAATGAAAAGGAATCTGCCAGATGATTGAAGGCTTCTCCATCCATTATCTGTGGGAACATAATATAGGAGATGAGGTGAATATACCGGGGAGGGGATTTACACACAGAGGCCATGAGGACCAGTCTGTGATTAGATATGAGCAGGATACTCAGATTAATACTCAGTCCTACTATCGCCATCAATCACACTGGGATGTTTTTTACCTCAGGTGCGATGTAACCCTGAGTGCCAACTTGTTCTTCTAATAGGTCATCCTCGCCCATATTCATGACTGATAAGCCAAAGTCAGAGATTTTTATATGTCCCATGTCATCGATGAGAATGTTCTGTGGCTTCAGGTCACTGAAGGGAGAAGGAGCAGATACTGATTGTGAGGATAATTCATGAAAATAACTTTATACAATAGATATGTAAGGAGACAACAGAGATTTATGAAGATGAACTGATTACCAATGTATCACGCCGTGTTCATGGAGGAACTGGAGTCCGCAAACCATTTCTGCCGCAAAGAGTCTGTGGAGTAGAAAGTAGAGGATGGATCAGTGGTTACATACACTCTAGGACTACAATGTACGGGCAGCAGATTATTAGGATTTGGCTGTTAGAAGTTTACCTTGATGTTTCCATATCAAATGAATTAGATGGAGCCAGGTGGTGAAACAGATCTCCTCCGGCCATATACTCCATGGCTAATATATATTCTAATGGTGTTTCCATAAACCCCCGCAGAGATGTTAGGAAGCGGCAGCCAGTGGCCATACAGAGGATGTCTAATTCTGTAGAGATTGTGTCCTCATCAATACGACTCTTGTCCATCATTTTAATAGCCAGCAGTTCTCCGCTGACCGGATCTGATGCCAAGAGGACCTGGAGAAAAATCAAAGGAGATCAGACCAAACTCCCATCTATTATAGGGATCTGTGTAATGGATCACTGGTTTATCCCAATCACCATTACATATGAACATCCTGTAATGAATATGTATATCCTCCTGTGTATCTGGTGCAGGATACATTGAGGAACACAGAGAAGGAGAAATTCACACTTACCTTTCCAAAGCCTCCCACTCCAAGATCTTTGTGGAATTCAAGGCTGCACAGGTCAACAGGATTTTCCATTTTAACCAGTTCTCTCTGGGGTAAAAGAAGGGATCTGGCATCAGCATGTGCTGGCATGTCTGCTATGTCAGAGGGCATCATAAGGCTTCCACCTGCTGAGATGATACAAGATTTGTTAGTCTCTTTGAGAAGACATAATGGAAATGTTTGTCATGTTGTGTGGTAAGTGTATGGAGCGGGCTCAGTCGCTGAGCCTGCATTTTACCAGGCTGATACCGGCTGTATTACATAGCTGCCACGTGCCAATAAATACAGCGACTGGAGCACACTCTGATTACTGCGGTTTAACCGTTTCAATGCTGACAGTGGTATTTAAATGAAGTGATTGCCAATTTGCTACCAGCACCCATTAGCCCCCACCAGGTCACAATTGCAAGAGGTTAATTAACTGTAATGACTATCTGGACCTACTGAAAACCCATATCTTTCACTTTTGTACTCCTGTTTAGACCAGCCTGGTTTAATTTCTTATGATAACATATAATATAGCCATATACAGCGATACAGTTCCATTACAGCACATACAGGTGCTTCTCACTAAATTAGAATATCATCAAAAAGTTAATTTATTTCAGTTCTTCAATACAAAAATAATACCTGGTTTAAAAACAACACTATCACTGTGCTTGATTGGCCAGCAAACTTGCCTGACCTTAACCCCATAGAGAATCTATAGGGTATTGTCAAGAGGAAGATAAGAGACACTAGACCCAACAATGCAGACGAGCTGAAGGCTGCTATCAAAGCAACCTGGGCTTCCATAACACCACAGCAGTGCCACAGGCTGATCGCCTCCATGCCACGCGGCATTGATGCAGTAATTGATGCAAAAGGCGCCCCGACCAAGTATTGAGTTCATTTACTGAACATACATTTCAGATTTTAAAATCATTTTTCAAACTGGTGTTATAAAATATTCTAATTTACTGAGATAATGACTTTTGTGTTTTCATTGGCTGTAAGCCATAATCATCAACATTAACAGAAATAAACACTTGAAATAGATCACTCTGTTTGTAATGACTCTATATAATATATGAGTTTCACTTTTTGTATTGAAGAACTAAAAATAAATTTACTTTTTGATGATATTCTAATTTAGTGAGAAGCACTTGTAGTACAAGCGATCAAAAAATTGCAGGTTCAAGTCTTCTAAGGAGACTAAAAAATTAAATAAATTAAAAAAAATTAATAAACCCAAAAAATTATTTAAAAATATAATTTGAATGAAACAACTTTCCTAATGAATAATAATAATAATAATAATAATAAATGAAAAATAAGCATAACTGGGATCACGGCATTAGTATAAGTCCGTTATACAAAAATATAAAAATAATTTTCCCAAACAGTAAATACTAAAATGAGAAAAAAAAATATCTAACAATAGCAATAAAAAGATATCGTAATGTCCTGTCTACCCAAGAAAGGATCATTAAAAGCTACAGCTTCATACACAATAAAGAAGCCTTTACACTGCGCCATTGAGGTATCACAATCACAAAGTTACAATGTCTCAGAATATGGAGACACAAATCAATGTTTTTTATTACATTTTTAATTTTCTTCCACCACTTATGTAAAAAGGAAACCCATGCATGTTCAGCATTACCACACTTGTCACTGACATGGAGAATTACTTTATGAGGTCATTTTTACCACACAATGAACACAATAGAAAAGAACAATGTCGGAATCCCTCCCCCCGTCCCACAATTTTACCACTCTTTGATTTTTTTCCCCTCTTTTCTAAATAATTGAAAGACAAAATAAATAGTGTTCTTCAAAACTGCAGCTCGGTCCACTAAAAAAGCAAGCTCACATGCAAATAAAAGAAAAGTTATGGCTTTTCGAAGAAGGAAGAAAAAAAGCGAAAGTTTTTCCGGTCAAAGGGGGGTTAATAGATATAGCTCCAGCGCATATATTATAATTTTAAACAAAACTATGTAAATGAGCAGGAAATGTCTAATATTTGGTCCTTCATTTTTCAAAACTCTCTAATAGCAAAACTGACCCTGTTGCCCATAGCAACGATTCACAGCACAGATTCTATTTCTCAACATTCTATAGAACACTGAAAGGTGACTGGTTGCTATGGGCAACAAGGACAGTTCTTCCATTAGTCAGCATTTATAATTGAGGCCTGTACATAATATTAGGAGTATAATCCCCCTCACCCCCAGTCTTATTATACTGAGTAAGTTTATTTCTTACCTGGTTCATCTTTATCCATTGATCTGTCTGGTGAAGAAACACTCAGATGGAACAGAAAATCCGGGATGGAGATGGTTTTGGTTGATGAGTGGGATCTCCATAGGGCACCATTCCCATTAATGATGGGTGTAGCATATCTCAGATGTCTCCTGCATTGGACAACCCAGTCTCTGCTGTTCCTCATTCTTTTCTGGGCTGCAGCTCTTTGCAGGTTCAGGGTGTCTTGGCTTTCAGCCTTGGATGAGACCTGTCTTGGAGTTTCTTGGAGAACTTCCTCCAGCTCTGTCTCTGCGCTGATGTTTCTCTGCTTATTGAGGATGGCTTCTTTATTCCTCCTCCTTATTTCAGGGACCAGATCTCCGATTTTTTTCAAGGAGATAATAAAGGCCCTCTGAAGCTCAGCGGAGGCAGCAGAGTCAGACGCCATGAGGTTCTCCATGTTCCTTCTCTGTGTAAGGATCTCTTGTCTTTTGGACTTTCTCATTTTCTCTAAATGTTGTCGTTTGGACGCCATTTCTGAGGCGTCAGGGTCCATGTCCGGTAGATTAATGTCTTTTCGCCCTAAAGCGAACAACAATACCTGCTCTTCATTTATTCCTCTCCTTTCTCTCAGAACCCGATCTCTTTGGGCTCGTCTTCTCTCCATTTTAGAATAAATTTTTGCTTCGTTCGTCACGAAAAACAAAAGGTACTCCCTCACCCTTGTAAGTCTGTGAGGCAGTGATTTCCCTTGGGCTGTAACACTGGGATATAGAATGTGATGATGTCATCACATCACTGTGACTTACTGTAGATTTTACCCTGATGTCATAATGAGAGAGTGATAGGTAGATAGACAGACAGACAGGTGTGAGCCTCTCAAGTATTAACAAAGTGAACATAGTGAACCTTATATAGTATAACAATTACAAATAGTGTTAACAGTAATTATACAAATAGGAGCATATCATATAATGGAGATACGATATACAAGGAGTGAATGGCAATTCAAGTATATACAATCAAGTTAAAGTTCATTATAGTGCCTGTGCTGTGAAGATAACATACAAAATACATGAAAAGAGTCATTATTATTATTTAAGAACAGCTTTATATGATTGACCACTTGATGACTCACCCCATACAATTTGTGAAAAAAGCGCCAACATCGGCGTCCTGCTGGGTACAATGCGCATGTCAAAACAGAAAGGTAGTGGAAAACAAACACTTTGCGCATGCGCGAGCATGCTATGAAGCTTCCCAGCGTTTTCTTCGTAAGGGAAATGTAGCACCCTGAGGATTCGGCTGCTACAGGGGTATTACACCTCAAGCCAGAGGTGTGGTATTCCACTCCCGGGTAAGGATGGAGTGTGGAACTGAGCTCAGTAGGCTGCATGCACTACACACATCCCATTTCCGAGGGACAGACCAATGGTACTCCCACTAGAGAAATGTGCAGGTACGACAGTGTCTGTCCCTGGCTGGAGTGGGAGGGGGGTGGAACATCCCAGTAGTGTAGGGGCAGATAGGGGGAGCAGTCTGGGTAATGCTAGGAGCTCATTGGGTGCTGGTCACCTGAGCTCACACATAGAGGGAGTATATAAGGTGGGAACCATCTTAGATCAGGGTCAGTCTGTCAGAGTTGAGTCAGAGAAGCAGAGCAGCTCAGCCAGCTCCAAGGCCAAGAGAGAGAGAGAGGAGAAAGAAGGACCCAGAGGGGGAGAAGAGGGAACTCCAAGAACCCAAAATTAGACCAGAGGGTGAAGAGTTGGCACAAGGGTACCGGATCCCAAGCTGGTGGAGGGCCCTAATCCTTAGCCAGAGACCGGAGGTCGTGGGCAGGATCTGCCACGACCACCCACTAAATCCACCCGGAAGGCAAACCAAGAATAGGGTCAGGGAACCCAGAGACAAGGGTTTTACCAACAAGAGGCCCGAGGGAGCCGGACTTAGGTGGATCCCTGGTGGGGAAGGCCAGAGAGAAGGACAAGTCAGAAAGGGAGCTCAGGACCACGCTCCAGAATCACCTGGGGGTTGGCCGAGTCCAGGACCTGGTGGACGCAGCACGGCTCGGGTGGTCACTCAAGGCCGGAGTGACCAACACAAAAGCAGTAAGTAAAACCCTGAACTGCACAGCCCGACTCGGAGTCTTATTACCACTCTCACTGCACCACCACAACCACCACCCTCTACAACTGACCCCCTGAGGCTATACCCCTCCCGTTGGGGGTTATACTACCTGAGCTGCACACACACCACCAGCCTCAGCGGACCCTGCTGCAGCGGCGGCCGTAGTGACCGCAAATCAACGGGTGGCGTAGTCGACACTAAAGAACATCCAGTAACATCTGTAGGACTGCCACACACTGAGCTTGACACCCTGGGCACGGACCGGGTCACCGCCACTCGGAGACTACAACCCCCATCTGATCCGGCTCCGGGTATCCCCCAAACAACACTGGCCCAGGGGGCGCGTCAGAAACATCTTAGAATCATCGGCGCATGCGCAAAACAGCGGTATAGCGCTATTAAATCACCGTCAAAGATGCAGGGAAAGTAGCCTAATTGCATACAGCAATCCTTCAAACTTCACCAGCTTTTTTTTCACCAGGTTTTATTTTATTTTTGCCTGTACATTTATTCTATATGCATTCTAATAAAGGACAATTCTTATTTTCTTCCAATCCCCATATATAATGCTTAACCCCTTTACAACCTAAGGTGGTTTACACATTAATGACCGGGCCAATTTTTACAAATCTGACCACTGTCACTTTATGAGGTAATTACTCTGGAACGCTTCAATGGATCCCCCTGATTCTGAGATTCTTTTTTCTTGACATATTGTACTTCATGATTGTGGTAAAACTTCTTCGATAACACTTGCGTTTATTTGTGAAAAAAAAGGAAATCTGCAAAAATTTTGAAACTTTAGCAATTTTCAAAATTTGAATTTTTATGCCCTTAAATCAGAGAGATGTCACACAAAATAGTTAATAAATAACATTTCCACATGTCTACTTTTTTTTTATTAGAGAGCTATAAGGGTTAACATTTGACCAGCGATTTCTAATTTTTCCAACAAAATTTACAAAACCATTTTTTTAGGGACCGCATCACATTTTAAGTGACTTTAAAAGGCCTTTATGACAGAAAATACCCAAAAGTGACACCATTCTAAAAACTGCACCCCTCAAGGTACTCAAACCACATTCAAGAAGTTTATTAACCCTTCAGGTGCTTCACAGGTAGTATATAGAGGATCTGCCCGCTCTCCTGTGTGGTGTAGTATATAGAGGATCTGTCAGCTCTCCTGTGTGGTGTAGTATATAGAGGATGTGTCAGCTCTCCTGTGTGGTGTAGTATATAGAGTATCTGTCAGCTCTCCTGTGTGGGGTAGTATATAGAGGATCTGTCAGCTCTCCTGTGTGGTGTAGTATATAGTGGATCTGTCAGCTCTCCTGTGTGGTGTAGTATATAGTGGATCTGTCAGCTCTCCTGTGTGGTGTAGTATATAGAGGCTCTGTCAGCTCTCCTGTGTGGTGTAGTATATAGAGGATGTGTCAGCTCTCCTGTGTGGTGTAGTATATAGAGGATCTGTCAGCTCTCCTGTGTGGTGTAGTATATAGTGGATCTGTCAGCTCTCCTGTGTGGTGTAGTATATAGAGGCTCTGTCAGCTCTCCTGTGTGGTGTAGTATATAGAGGATCTGTCAGCTCTCCTTTGTGGTGTAGTGTATAGAGGATCTGTCAGCCCTCCTGTGTGCTGTAGTATATAGAGGATCTGTCAGCTTTCCCGTGTGGTGTAGTATATAGAGGATCTGTCGGCTCTCCTGTGTGGTGTAGTATATAGAGGATCTGTCAGCTCTCCTGTGTGGTGTAGTATATAGAGGATCTGTCAGCTGTCCTGTGTGGTGTAGTATATAGTGGATCTGTCAGCTCTACTGTGTGGTGTAGTATATTGAGGATCTGTCAGCTCTCCTGTGTGGTGTAGTATATAGAGGATCTGTCAGCTCTCCTGTGTGGTGTAGTATATAGAGGATCTGTTGGCTCTCCTGTGTGGTGTAGTATATAGAGGATCTGTCAGCTCTCCTGTGTGGTGTAGTATATAGAGGATCTGTCAGCTCTCCTGTGTGGTGCAGTATATAGAGGATCTGTCAGCTCTCCTGTGTGGTGTAGTATATAGAGGATCTGTCAGCTCTCCTTTGTGGTGTAGTGTATAGAGGATCTGTCAGCCCTCCTGTGTGCTGTAGTATATAGAGGATCTGTCAGCTCTCCTGTGTGGTGTAGTATATAGAGGATCTGTCAGCTCTCCTGTGTGGTGTAGTATATAGAGGATCTGTCAGCTCTCCTGTGTGGTGTAGTATATAGAGGATCTGTCAGCTCTCCTTTGTGGTGTAGTGTATAGAGGATCTGTCAGCCCTCCTCTCTGCTGTAGTATATAGAGGATCTGTCAGCTCTCCTGTGTGGTGTAGTATATAGAGGATCTGTCAGCTCTACTATGTGGTATAGTATATAGAGGATCTGTCAGCTCTCCTGTGTGGTGTAGTATATAGAGGATCTGTCGGCTCTCCTGTGTGGTGTAGTATATAGAGGATCTGTCAGCTCTCCTGTGTGGTGTAGTATATAGAGGATCTGTCAGCTCTCCAGTGTGGTGTAGTATATAGAGGATCTGTCAGCTCTCCTGTGTGGTGTAGTATATAGTGGATCTATCAGCTCTACTGTGTGGTGTAGTATATAGAGGATCTGTCATCTCTCCTGTGTGGTGTAGTATATAGAGGATCTGTCGGCTCTCCTGTGTGTTGTAGTATATAGAGGATCTGTCAGCTCTCCTGTGTGGTGTAGTATATAGAGGATCTGTCAGCTCTCCTGTATGGTGTAGTATATAGAGGATCTGTCAGCTCTCCTGTGTGGTGTAGTATATATTGGATCTGTCAGCTCTCCTGTGTGGTGTAGTATATAGAGGATCTGTCAGCTCTCCTGTGTGGTGTAGTATATAGAGGATGTGTCAGCTCTCCTGTGTAGTGTAGTATATAGAGGATCTGTCAGCTCTCCTGTGTGGTGTAGTATATAGATGATCTGTCAGCTCTCCTGTGTGGTGTAGTATATAGAGGATCTGTCAGCTCTCCTGTGTGGTGTAGTATATAGTGGATCTGTCAGCTCTCCTGTGTGGTGTAGTATATAGAGGATCTGTCAGCTCTCCTGTGGGGTGTAGTATACAGATGATCTGTCAGCTCTCCTGTGTGGTGTAGTATATAGAGGATCTGTCAGCTCTCCTGTGTGGTGTAGTATATAGAGGATCTGTCAGCTCTCCTGTGTGGTGTAGTATATAGAGGATCTGTCAGCTCTCCTGTGTGGTGTAGTATATAGAGGATCTGTCAGCTGTCCTGTGTGGTGTAGTATATAGTGGCTCTGTCGGCTCTCCTGTGTGGTGTAATATATAGAGGATCTGCCAGCTCTCTTATGTGGTGTAGTGTATAGAGGATCTGTCAGCTCTCCTGTGTGGTGTAATATATAGAGGATCTGTCAGCTCTCCTGTGTGGTGTAGTATATAGAGGATCTGTCAGCTCTACTGTGTGGTGTAATATATAGAGGATCTGTCAGCTCTCCTGTGTGGTGTAGTTTATAGAGTATCTGTCAGCTCTCCTGTGTGGTGTAGTATATAGAGGATCTGTCAGCTCTCCTGTGTGGTGAAGTATATAGATTATCTGTCGGCTCACCTGTGAGGTGTAGTATATAGAGGATCTGTCAGCTCTCCTGTGTGGTGTAGGAAATAGTGGATCTGTCAGCTCTCCTGTGTGGTGTAGTATATAGAGGATCTGACGGCTCTCCTGTGTCGTGTAGTATATAGAGGATCTGTCAGCTCTACTGTGTGGTGAAGTATATAGAGGATCTGTCAGCTCTCCTGTGTGGTGTAGTATATAGTGGATCTGTGAGCTCTCCTGTGTGGTATAGTATATAGAGGATCTGTCAGCTCTCCTGTGTGGTGTAGTATATAGAGGATCTGTCAGCTCTCCTGTGTGGTGTAGTATATAGAGGATCTGTTGGCTCTCCTGTGTGGTGTAGTATATAGAGGATCTGTCAGCTCTCCTGTGTGGTGTAGTATATAGTGGATCTGTCAGCTCTCCTGTATTGTGTAGTATATAGAGGATCTGTCGGCTCTCCTGTGTGGTGTAGTATATAGAGGATCTGTCGGCTCTCCTGTGAGGTGTAGTATATAGAGGATCTGTCAGCTCTCCTGTGTGGTGTAGTAAATAGTGGATCTGTCAGCTCTCCTGTGTGGTGTAGTATATAGAGGATCCGACGGCTCTCCTGTGTGGTGTAGTATATAGAGGATCTGTCAGCTCTCCTGTGTGGTGAAGTATATAGAGGATCTGTCAGCTCTCCTGTGTGGTGTAGTATATAGAGGATCTGTCAGATCTCCTGTGTGGTATAGTATATAGAGGATCTGTCAGCTCTCCTGTGTGGTGTAGTATATAGAGGATCTGTCAGCTGTCCTGTGTGGTGTAGTATATAGTGGATCTGTCAGCTCTACTGTGTGGTGTAGTATATTGAGGATCTGTCAGCTCTCCTGTGTGGTGTAGTATATAGAGGATCTGTCAGCTCTCCTGTGTGGTGTAGTATATAGAGGATCTGTTGGCTCTCCTGTGTGGTGTAGTATATAGAGGATCTGTCAGCTCTCCTGTGTGGTGTAGTATATAGAGGATCTGTCAGCTCTCCTGTGTGGTGTAGTATATAGAGGATCTGTCAGCTCTCCTGTGTGGTGTAGTATATAGAGGATCTGTCAGCTCTCCTGTGTGGTGTAGTATATAGAGGATCTGTCAGCTCTCCTTTGTGGTGTAGTGTATAGAGGATCTGTCAGCCCTCCTCTCTGCTGTAGTATATAGAGGATCTGTCAGCTCTCCTGTGTGGTGTAGTATATAGAGGATCTGTCAGCTCTACTATGTGGTATAGTATATAGAGGATCTGTCAGCTCTCCTGTGTGGTGTAGTATATAGAGGATCTGTCGGCTCTCCTGTGTGGTGTAGTATATAGAGGATCTGTCAGCTCTCCTGTGTGGTGTAGTATATAGAGGATCTGTCAGCTCTCCAGTGTGGTGTAGTATATAGAGGATCTGTCAGCTCTCCTGTGTGGTGTAGTATATAGTGGATCTATCAGCTCTACTGTGTGGTGTAGTATATAGAGGATCTGTCATCTCTCCTGTGTGGTGTAGTATATAGAGGATCTGTCGGCTCTCCTGTGTGTTGTAGTATATAGAGGATCTGTCAGCTCTCCTGTGTGGTGTAGTATATAGAGGATCTGTCAGCTCTCCTGTATGGTGTAGTATATAGAGGATCTGTCAGCTCTCCTGTGTGGTGTAGTATATATTGGATCTGTCAGCTCTCCTGTGTGGTGTAGTATATAGAGGATCTGTCAGCTCTCCTGTGTGGTGTAGTATATAGAGGATGTGTCAGCTCTCCTGTGTAGTGTAGTATATAGAGGATCTGTCAGCTCTCCTGTGTGGTGTAGTATATAGATGATCTGTCAGCTCTCCTGTGTGGTGTAGTATATAGAGGATCTGTCAGCTCTCCTGTGTGGTGTAGTATATAGTGGATCTGTCAGCTCTCCTGTGTGGTGTAGTATATAGAGGATCTGTCAGCTCTCCTGTGGGGTGTAGTATACAGATGATCTGTCAGCTCTCCTGTGTGGTGTAGTATATAGAGGATCTGTCAGCTCTCCTGTGTGGTGTAGTATATAGAGGATCTGTCAGCTCTCCTGTGTGGTGTAGTATATAGAGGATCTGTCAGCTCTCCTGTGTGGTGTAGTATATAGAGGATCTGTCAGCTGTCCTGTGTGGTGTAGTATATAGTGGCTCTGTCGGCTCTCCTGTGTGGTGTAATATATAGAGGATCTGCCAGCTCTCTTATGTGGTGTAGTGTATAGAGGATCTGTCAGCTCTCCTGTGTGGTGTAATATATAGAGGATCTGTCAGCTCTCCTGTGTGGTGTAGTATATAGAGGATCTGTCAGCTCTACTGTGTGGTGTAATATATAGAGGATCTGTCAGCTCTCCTGTGTGGTGTAGTTTATAGAGTATCTGTCAGCTCTCCTGTGTGGTGTAGTATATAGAGGATCTGTCAGCTCTCCTGTGTGGTGAAGTATATAGATTATCTGTCGGCTCACCTGTGAGGTGTAGTATATAGAGGATCTGTCAGCTCTCCTGTGTGGTGTAGGAAATAGTGGATCTGTCAGCTCTCCTGTGTGGTGTAGTATATAGAGGATCTGACGGCTCTCCTGTGTGGTGTAGTATATAGAGGATCTGTCAGCTCTACTGTGTGGTGAAGTATATAGAGGATCTGTCAGCTCTCCTGTGTGGTGTAGTATATAGTGGATCTGTGAGCTCTCCTGTGTGGTATAGTATATAGAGGATCTGTCAGCTCTCCTGTGTGGTGTAGTATATAGAGGATCTGTCAGCTCTCCTGTGTGGTGTAGTATATAGAGGATCTGTTGGCTCTCCTGTGTGGTGTAGTATATAGAGGATCTGTCAGCTCTCCTGTGTGGTGTAGTATATAGTGGATCTGTCAGCTCTCCTGTATTGTGTAGTATATAGAGGATCTGTCGGCTCTCCTGTGTGGTGTAGTATATAGAGGATCTGTCGGCTCTCCTGTGAGGTGTAGTATATAGAGGATCTGTCAGCTCTCCTGTGTGGTGTAGTAAATAGTGGATCTGTCAGCTCTCCTGTGTGGTGTAGTATATAGAGGATCCGACGGCTCTCCTGTGTGGTGTAGTATATAGAGGATCTGTCAGCTCTCCTGTGTGGTGAAGTATATAGAGGATCTGTCAGCTCTCCTGTGTGGTGTAGTATATAGAGGATCTGTCAGATCTCCTGTGTGGTATAGTATATAGAGGATCTGTCAGCTCTCCTGTGTGGTGTAGTATAGAGAGGATCTGTCAGCTCTCCTGTGTGGTGTAGTATATAGAGGATCTGTCGGCTCTCCTGTGTGGTGTAGTATATAGAGGATCTGTCATCTCTCTTGTATGGTGTAGTATATAGAGTATCTGTCGGCTCTCCTGTGTGATGTAATATATAGATGATCTATCAGCTCTCCTGTGTGGTGTAGTATATGGAGGATCTGTAAGCTCTCCTGTGTGGTGTAGTATATAGAGGATCTGTCAGCTCTCCTGTGTGGTGTAGTATATAGAGGATCTGTCAGCTCTCCTGTGTGGTGTAGTATATAGAGGATCTGTCGGCTCTCCTGTGTGGTGTAGTATATAGAGGATGTGTCAGCTCTCCTGTGTGGTGTAGTATATAGAGGATCTGTCAGCTCTCCTGTGTGGTGTAGTATATAGAGTATCTGTCAGCTCTCCTGTGTGGTGTAGTATAAAGAGGATATGTCAGCTCTCCTGTGTGGTGTAGTATATAGAGGATCTGTCAGCTCTCCTGTGTGGTGTAGTATATAGAGGATCTGTCAGCTCTCCTGGGTGGTGTAGTATATAGAGTATCTGTCAGCTCTCCTGTGTGGTGTAGTATATAGAGGATCTGTCAGCTCTAATGTGTGGTGTAGTGTATAGAGGATCTGTCGGCTCTCCTGTGTGGTGTAGCATATAGAGGATCTGTCAGCTCTCCTGTGTGGTGTAGTATATAGTGGATCTGTCAGCTCTCCTGTGTGGTGTAGTTTATAGAGTATCTGTCAGCTCTCCTGTGTGGTGTAGTATATAGAGGATCTGTCAGCTCTCCTGTATGGTGTAGTATATAGAGGATCTGTCAGCTCTCCTGTGTGGTGTAGTATATATTGGATCTGTCAGCTCTCCTGTGTGGTGTAGTATATAGAGGATCTGTCAGCTCTCCTGTGTGGTGTAGTATATAGAGGATGTGTCAGCTCTCCTGTGTAGTGTAGTATATAGAGGATCTGTCAGCTCTCCTGTGTGGTGTAGTATATAGATGATCTGTCAGCTCTCCTGTGTGGTGTAGTATATAGAGGATCTGTCAGCTCTCCTGTGTGGTGTAGTATATAGTGGATCTGTCAGCTCTCCTGTGTGGTGTAGTTTATAGAGGATCTGTCAGCTCTCCTGTGGGGTGTAGTATACAGATGATCTGTCAGCTCTCCTGTGTGGTGTAGTATATAGAGGATCTGTCAGCTCTCCTGTGTGGTGTAGTATATAGAGGATCTGTCAGCTCTCCTGTGTGGTGTAGTGTATAGAGGATCTGTCAGCTCTCCTGTGTGGTGTAGTATAGAGAGGATCTGTCAGCTCTCCTGTGTGGTGTAGTATATAGAGGATCTGTCCTGTGTGGTGTAATATATAGAGGATCTGTTAGCTCTCCTGTATGGTGTAGTATATTGAGGATCTGTCAGCTCTCCTGTGTGGTGTAGTATATAGAGGATCTGTCAGCTCTCCTGTGTGGTGTAGTATATAGAGGATCTGTCAGCTCTCCTGTGTGGTGTAGTATATAGAGGATCTGTCGGCTCTCCTGTGTGGTGTAGAATATAGAGTATCTGTCAGCTCTCCTGTGTGGTGTAGTATATAGAGGATCTGTCAGCTCTCCTGTGTGGTGTAGTATATAGAGGATGTGTCAGCTCTCCTGTGTGGTGTAGTATATATAGGATCTGTCAGCTCTCCTGTGTGGTGTAGTATATAGAGGATCTGTCAGCTCTCCTGTGTGGTGTAGTATATAGAGTATCTGTCAGCTATCCTGTGTGGTGTAATATATAGAGGATCTGTCAGCTCTCCTGTGTGGTGTAGTATATAGAGGATCTGACAGTTCTCCTTTGTGGTGTAGTATATAGTGGATCTGTCAGCTCTCCTGTGTGGTGTAGTATATAGAGGACCTGTCAGCTCTCCTGTGTGGTGTAGTATATAGAGTATCTGTTGGCTCTCCTGTGTGATGTAATATATAGATGATCTATTAGCTTTCCTGTGTGGTGTAGTGTATAGAGGATCTGTCAGCTCTCCTGTGTGGTGTAGTATATAGAGGATCTGTCAGCTCTCCTGTGTGGTGTAGTATATAGAGGATCTGTCAGCTGTCCTGTGTGGTGTAGTATATAGTGGCTCTGTCGGCTCTCCTGTGTGGTGTAATATATAGAGGATCTGCCAGCTCTCTTATGTGGTGTAGTGTATAGAGGATCTGTCAGCTCTCCTGTGTGGTGTAATATATAGAGGATCTGTCAGCTCTCCTGTGTGGTGTAGTATATAGAGGATCTGTCAGCTCTACTGTGTGGTGTAATATATAGAGGATCTGTCAGCTCTCCTGTGTGGTGTAGTTTATAGAGTATCTGTCAGCTCTCCTGTGTGGTGTAGTATAGAGAGGATCTGTCAGCTCTCCTGTGTGGTGAAGTATATAGATTATCTGTCGGCTCTCCTGTGAGGTGTAGTATATAGAGGATCTGTCAGCTCTCCTGTGTGGTGTAGTAAATAGTGGATCTGTCAGCTCTCCTGTGTGGTGTAGTATATAGAGGATCTGTCGGCTCTCCTGTGTGGTGTAGTATATAGAGGATCTGTCAGCTCTCCTGTGTGGTGTAGTATATAGTGGATCTGTCAGCTCTCCTGTATTGTGTAGTATATAGAGGATCTGTCGGCTCTCCTGTGTGGTGTAGTATATAGAGGATCTGTCGGCTCTCCTGTGAGGTGTAGTATATAGAGGATCTGTCAGCTCTCCTGTGTGGTGTAGTAAATAGTGGATCTGTCAGCTCTCCTGTGTGGTGTAGTATATAGAGGATCTGACAGCTCTCCTGTGTGGTGTAGTATATAGAGGATCTGTCAGCTCTCCTGTGTGGTGAAGTATATAGAGGATCTGTCAGCTCTCCTGTGTGGTGTAGTATATAGAGGATCTGTCAGCTCTCCTGTGTGGTATAGTATATAGAGGATCTGTCAGCTCTCCTGTGTGGTGTAGTATATAGAGGATCTGTCAGCTCTCCTGTGTGGTGTAGTATATAGAGGATCTGTCGGCTCTCCTGTGTGGTGTAGTATATAGAGGATCTGTCATCTCTCTTGTATGGTGTAGTATATAGAGTATCTGTCGGCTCTCCTGTGTGATGTAAAATATAGATGATCTATCAGCTCTCCTGTGTGGTGTAGTATATGGAGGATCTGTAAGCTCTCCTGTGTGGTGTAGTATATAGAGGATCTGTCAGCTCTCCTGTGTGGTGTAGTATATAGAGGATCTGTCAGCTCTCCTGTGTGGTGTAGTATATAGAGGATCTGTCCGCTCTCCTGTGTGGTGTAGTATATAGAGGATCTGACAGTTCTCCTTTGTGGTGTAGTATATAGTGGATCTGTCAGCTCTCCTGTGTGGTGTAGTATATAGTGGATCTGTCAGCTCTCCTGTATTGTGTAGTATATAGAGGATGTGTCAGCTCTCCTGTGTGGTGTAGTATATAGAGGATCTGTCGGCTCTCCTGTGTGGTGTAGTATATAGAGGATCTGTCAGCTCTCCTGTATGGTGTAGTATATAGAGGATCTGTCTTCTCTACTGTGTGGTGTAGTATATAGAGGATCTGTCATCTCTCCTGTGTGGTGTAGTATATAGAGGATCTGTCAGCTGTCCTGTGTGGTGTAGAATATAGTGGATCTGTCGGATCTCCTGTGTGGTGTAATATATAGAGGATCTGCCAGCTCTCCTATGTGGTGTAGTGTGTAGAGGATCTGTCGGCTCTCCTGTGTGGTGTAGTATATAGAGGATCTGTCAGCTCTCCTGTGTGGTGTAGTATAGAGAGGATCTGTCAGCTCTCCTGTGTGGTGTAGTATATAGAGAATCTGTCCTGTGTGGTGTAATATATAGAGGATCTGTCAGCTCCCCTGTATGGTGTAGTATATAGAGGATCTATCGGCTCTCCTGTGTGGTGTAGTATATTGAGGATCTGTCAGCTCTCCTGTGTGGTGTAGTATATAGAGTATCTGTCAGCTCTCCTGTGTGGTGTAGTATATAGAGGATCTGTCAGCTCTCCTGTGTGTTGTAGTATATAGTGGATCTGTCAGCTCTCCTGTGTAGTGTAGTATATGGAGGATCTGTCAGCTCTCCTGTCTGGTGTAGTATACAGAGGATCTGTCGGCTCTCCTGTGTGGTGTAGTATATAGAGGATCTGTCGGCTCCCCTGTGTGGTGTAGTATATAGAGGATCTGTCAGCTCTCCTGTGTGGTGTAGTATATAGAGGATCTGTCAGCTCTCCTGTGTGGTGTAGTATATAGAGGATGTGTCAGCTCTCCTGTGTGGTGTAGTATATTGAGGATCTGTCAGCTCTACTGTGTGGTGTAGTATATAGAGGATCTGTCAGCTCTCCTGTGTGGTGTAGTATATAGAGGATGTGTCAGCTCTCCTGTGTGGTGTAGTATATAGAGGATGTGTCAGCTCTCCTGTGTGGTGTAGTATATAGAGGATCTGTCAGCTCTCCTGTGTGGTGTAGTATATAGAGGATGTGTCAGCTCTCCTGTGTGGTGTAGTATATAGAGGATCTGTCAGCTCTCCTGTGTGGTGTAGTATATAGAGGATCTGACAGTTCTCCTTTGTGGTGTAGTATATAGTGGATCTGTCAGCTCTCCTGTGTGGTGTAGTATATAGTGGATCTGTCAGCTCTCCTGTATTGTGTAGTATATAGAGGATGTGTCAGCTCTCCTGTGTGGTGTAGTATATAGAGGATCTGTCGGCTCTCCTGTGTGGTGTAGTATATAGAGGATCTGTCAGCTCTCCTGTATGGTGTAGTATATAGAGGATCTGTCATCTCTACTGTGTGGTGTAGTATATAGAGGATCTGTCATCTCTCCTGTGTGGTGTAGTATATAGAGGATCTGTCAGCTCTCCTGTGTGGTGTAGTATATAAAGGATCTGTCAGCTGTCCTGTGTGGTGTAGAATATAGTGAATCAGTCGGTTCTCCTGTGTGGTGTAATATATAGAGGATCTTCCAGCTCTCCTATGTGGTGTAGTGTGTAGAGGATCTGTCGGCTCTCCTGTGTGGTGTAGTATATAGAGGATCTGTCAGCTCTCCTGTGTGGTGTAGTATAGAGAGGATCTGTCAGCTCTCCTGTGTGGTGTAGTATATAGAGGATCTGTCCTGTGTGGTGTAATATATAGAGGATCTGTCAGCTCTCCTGTATGGTGTACTATATAGAGGATCTGTCGGCTCTCCTGTGTGGTGTAGTATATTGAGGATCTGTCAGCTCTCCTGTGTGGTGTAGTATATAGAGGATCTGTCAGCTCTCCTGTGTGGTGTAGTATATAGAGGATCTGTCCTGTGTGGTGTAATTTATAGAGTATCTGTCAGCTCTCCTGTGTGGTGTAGTATATAGAGGATCTGTCGGCTCTCCTGTGTGGTGTAGTATATAGAGTATCTGTCAGCTCTCCTGTGTGGTGTAGTATATAGAGGATCTGTCAGCTCTCCTGTGTGGTGTAGTATATAGAGGATGTGTCAGCTCTCCTGTGTGGTGTAGTATATAGAGGATCTGTCAGCTCTCCTGTGTGGTGTAGTATATAGAGAATCTGTCAGCTCTCCTGTGTGGTGTAGTATATAGAGTATCTGTCAGCTCTCCTGTGTGGTGTAATATATAGAGGATCTGTCAGCTCTCCTGTGTGGTGTAGTATATAGAGGATCTGACAGTTCTCCTTTGTGGTGTAGTATATAGTGGATCTGTCAGCTCTCCTGTGTGGTGTAGTATATAGAGGATCTGTCAGCTCTCCTGTGTGGTGTAGTATATAGAGTATCTGTTGGCTCTCCTGTGTGATGTAATATATAGATGATCTATTAGCTTTCCTGTGTGGTGTAGTGTATAGAGGATCTGTCAGCTCTCCTGTGTGGTGTAGTATATAGAGGATCTGTCAGCTCTCCTGTGTGGTGTAGTATATAGAGGATCTGTCAGCTGTCCTGTGCGGTGTAGTATATAGTGGCTCTGTCGGCTCTCCTGTGTGGTGTAATATATAGAGGTTCTGCCAGCTCTCTTATGTGGTGTAGTGTATAGAGGATCTGTCAGCTCTCCTGTGTGGTGTAATATATAGAGGATCTGTCAGCTCTCCTGTGTGGTGTAGTATATAGAGGATCTGTCAGCTCTACTGTGTGGTGTAATATATAGAGGATCTGTCAGCTCTCCTGTGTGGTGTAGTTTATAGAGTATCTGTCAGCTCTCCTGTGTGGTGTAGTATAGAGAGGATCTGTCAGCTCTCCTGTGTGGTGAAGTATATAGATTATCTGTCGGCTCTCCTGTGAGGTGTAGTATATAGAGGATCTGTCAGCTCTCCTGTGTGGTGTAGTAAATAGTGGATCTGTCAGCTCTCCTGTGTGGTGTAGTATATAGAGGATCTGACGGCTCTCCTGTGTGGTGTAGTATATAGAGGATCTGTCAGCTCTCCTGTGTGGTGAAGTATATAGAGGATCTGTCAGCTCTCCTGTGTGGTGTAGTATATAGTGGATCTGTCAGCTCTCCTGTGTGGTATAGTATATAGAGGATCTGTCAGCTCTCCTGTGTGGTGTAGTATATAGAGGATCTGTCAGCTCTCCTGTGTGGTGTAGTATATAGAGGATCTGTCATCTCTCTTGTATGGTGTAGTATATAGAGGATCTGTCAGCTCTCCTGTGTGGTGTAATATATAGAGTATCTGTCAGCTCTCCTGTGTGGTGTAGTATATAGAGGATCTGTCGGCTCTCCTGTGTGGTGTAGTATATAGAGGATCTGTCATCTCTCTTGTATGGTGTAGTATATAGAGTATCTGTCGGCTCTCCTGTGTGGTGTAGTATATAGAGGATCTGTCAGCTCTCCTGTGTGGTGTAGTATATAGTGGATCTGTCAGCTCTCCTGTATTGTGTAGTATATAGAGGATCTGTCGGCTCTCCTGTGTGGTGTAGTATATAGAGGATCTGTCGGCTCTCCTGTGAGGTGTAGTATATAGAGGATCTGTCAGCTCTCCTGTGTGGTGTAGTATATAGAGGATCTGACAGCTCTCCTGTGTGGTGTAGTATATAGAGGATCTGTCAGCTCTCCTGTGTGGTGAAGTATATAGAGGATCTGTCAGCTCTCCTGTGTGGTGTAGTATATAGAGGATCTGTCAGCTCTCCTGTGTGGTATAGTATATAGAGGATCTGTCAGCTCTCCTGTGTGGTGTAGTATATAGAGGATCTGTCAGCTCTCCTGTGTGGTGTAGTATATAGAGGATCTGTCGGCTCTCCTGTGTGGTGTAGTATATAGAGGATCTGTCATCTCTCTTGTATGGTGTAGTATATAGAGTATCTGTCGGCTCTCCTGTGTGATGTAATATATAGATGATCTATCAGCTCTCCTGTGTGGTGTAGTATATGGAGGATCTGTAAGCTCTCCTGTGTGGTGTAGTATATAGAGGATCTGTCAGCTCTCCTGTGTGGTGTAGTATATAGAGGATCTGTCAGCTCTCCTGGGTGATGTAGTATATAGAGTATCTGTCAGCTCTCCTGTGTGGTGTAGTATATAGAGGATCTGTCAGCTCTCCTGTGTGGTGTAGTATATAGTGGATCTGTCAGCTCTCCTGTGTAGTGTAGTATATGGAGGATCTGTCAGCTCTCCTGTGTGGTGTAGTATATAGAGGATCTGTCGGCTCTCCTGTGTGGTGTAGTATATAGAGGATCTGTCATCTCTCTTGTGTGGTGTAGTATATAGAGTATCTGTCGGCTCTCCTGTGTGATGTAATATATAGATGATCTATCAGCTCTCCTGTGTGGTGTAGTATATTGAGGATCTGTCAGCTCTACTGTGTGGTGTAGTATATAGAGGATCTGTCAGCTCTCCTGTGTGGTGTAGTATATAGAGGATGTGTCAGCTCTCCTGTGTGGTGTAGTATATAGAGGATGTGTCAGCTCTCCTGTATTGTGTAGTATATAGTGGATCTGTCAGCTCTCCTGTGTGGTGTAGTATATAGAGGATCTGTCAGCTCTCCTGTGTGGTGTAGTATATAGAGGATCTGTCAGCTCTCCTGTGTGGTGTAGTATATAGAGGATGTGTCAGCTCTCCTGTGTGGTGTAGTATATAGAGGATCTGTCAGCTCTCCTGTGTGGTGTAGTATATAGAGGATCTGACAGTTCTCCTTTGTGGTGTAGTATATAGTGGATCTGTCAGCTCTCCTGTGTGGTGTAGTATATAGTGGATCTGTCAGCTCTCCTGTATTGTGTAGTATATAGAGGATGTGTCAGCTCTCCTGTGTGGTGTAGTATATAGAGGATCTGTCGGCTCTAGTGTGGTGTAGTATATAGAGGATCTGTCAGCTCTCCTGTATGGTGTAGTATATAGAGGATCTGTCATCTCTACTGTGTGGTGTAGTATATAGAGGATCTGTCATCTCTCCTGTGTGGTGTAGTATATAGAGGATCTGTCAGCTCTCCTGTGTGGTGTAGTATATAAAGGATCTGTCAGCTGTCCTGTGTGGTGTAGAATATAGTGGATCAGTCGGTTCTCCTGTGTGGTGTAATATATAGAGGATCTGCCAGCTCTCCTATGTGGTGTAGTGTGTAGAGGATCTGTCGGCTCTCCTGTGTGGTGTAGTATATAGAGGATCTGTCAGCTCTCCTGTGTGGTGTAGTATAGAGAGGATCTGTCAGCTCTCCTGTGTGGTGTAGTATATAGAGGATCTGTCCTGTGTGGTGTAATATATAGAGGATCTGTCAGCTCTCCTGTATGGTGTACTATATAGAGGATCTGTCGGCTCTCCTGTGTGGTGTAGTATATTGAGGATCTGTCAGCTCTCCTGTGTGGTGTAGTATATAGAGGATCTGTCAGCTCTCCTGTGTGGTGTAGTATATAGAGGATCTGTCCTGTGTGGTGTAATTTATAGAGTATCTGTCAGCTCTCCTGTGTGGTGTAGTATATAGAGGATCTGTCGGCTCTCCTGTGTGGTGTAGTATATAGAGTATCTGTCAGCTCTCCTGTGTGGTGTAGTATATAGAGGATGTGTCAGCTCTCCTGTGTGGTGTAGTATATAGAGGATCTGTCAGCTCTCCTGTGTGGTGTAGTATATAGAGGATCTGTCAGCTCTCCTGTGTGGTGTAGTATATAGAGTATCTGTCAGCTCTCCTGTGTGGTGTAATATATAGAGGATCTGTCAGCTCTCCTGTGTGGTGTAGTATATAGAGGATCTGACAGTTCTCCTTTGTGGTGTAGTATATAGTGGATCTGTCAGCTCTCCTGTGTGGTGTAGTATATAGAGGATCTGTCAGCTCTCCTGTGTGGTGTAGTATATAGAGTATCTGTTGGCTCTCCTGTGTGATGTAATATATAGATGATCTATTAGCTTTCCTGTGTGGTGTAGTGTATAGAGGATCTGTCAGCTCTCCTGTGTGGTGTAGTATATAGAGGATCTGTCAGCTGTCCTGTGCGGTGTAGTATATAGTGGCTCTGTCGGCTCTCCTGTGTGGTGTAATATATAGAGGATCTGCCAGCTCTCTTATGTGGTGTAGTGTATAGAGGATCTGTCAGCTCTCCTGTGTGGTGTAATATATAGAGGATCTGTCAGCTCTCCTGTGTGGTGTAGTATATAGAGGATCTGTCAGCTCTACTGTGTGGTGTAATATATAGAGGATCTGTCAGCTCTCCTGTGTGGTGTAGTTTATAGAGTATCTGTCAGCTCTCCTGTGTGGTGTAGTATAGAGAGGATCTGTCAGCTCTCCTGTGTGGTGAAGTATATAGATTATCTGTCGGCTCTCCTGTGAGGTGTAGTATATAGAGGATCTGTCAGCTCTCCTGTGTGGTGTAGTAAATAGTGGATCTGTCAGCTCTCCTGTGTGGTGTAGTATATAGAGGATCTGACGGCTCTCCTGTGTGGTGTAGTATATAGAGGATCTGTCAGCTCTCCTGTGTGGTGAAGTATATAGAGGATCTGTCAGCTCTCCTGTGTGGTGTAGTATATAGTGGATCTGTCAGCTCTCCTGTGTGGTATAGTATATAGAGGATCTGTCAGCTCTCCTGTGTGGTGTAGTATATAGAGGATCTGTCAGCTCTCCTGTGTGGTGTAGTATATAGAGGATCTGTCGGCTCTCCTGTGTGGTGTAGTATATAGAGGATCTGTCATCTCTCTTGTATGGTGTAGTATATAGAGTATCTGTCGGCTCTCCTGTGTGGTGTAGTATATAGAGGATCTGTCAGCTCTCCTGTGTGGTGTAGTATATAGTGGATCTGTCAGCTCTCCTGTATTGTGTAGTATATAGAGGATCTGTCGGCTCTCCTGTGTGGTGTAGTATATAGAGGATCTGTCGGCTCTCCTGTGAGGTGTAGTATATAGAGGATCTGTCAGCTCTCCTGTGTGGTGTAGTATATAGAGGATCTGACAGCTCTCCTGTGTGGTGTAGTATATAGAGGATCTGTCAGCTCTCCTGTGTGGTGAAGTATATAGAGGATCTGTCAGCTCTCCTGTGTGGTATAGTATATAGAGGATCTGTCAGCTCTCCTGTGTGGTGTAGTATATAGAGGATCTGTCAGCTCTCCTGTGTGGTGTAGTATATAGAGGATCTGTCGGCTCTCCTGTGTGGTGTAGTATATAGATGATCTGTCATCTCTCTTGTATGGTGTAGTATATAGAGTATCTGTCGGCTCTCCTGTGTGATGTAATATATAGATGATCTATCAGCTCTCCTGTGTGGTGTAGTATATGGAGGATCTGTAAGCTCTCCTGTGTGGTGTAGTATATAGAGGATCTGTCAGCTCTCCTGTGTGGTGTAGTATATAGAGGATCTGTCAGCTCTCCTGGGTGATGTAGTATATAGAGTATCTGTCAGCTCTCCTGTGTGGTGTAGTATATAGAGGATCTGTCAGCTCTCCTGTGTGGTGTAGTATATAGTGGATCTGTCAGCTCTCCTGTGTAGTGTAGTATATGGAGGATCTGTCAGCTCTCCTGTGTGGTGTAGTATATAGAGGATCTGTCGGCTCTCCTGTGTGGTGTAGTATATAGAGGATCTGTCATCTCTCTTGTATGGTGTAGTATATAGAGTATCTGTCGGCTCTCCTGTGTGATGTAATATATAGATGATCTATCAGCTCTCCTGTGTGGTGTAGTATATGGAGGATCTGTAAGCTCTCCTGTGTGGTGTAGTATATAGAGGATCTGTCAGCTCTCCTGTGTGGTGTAGTATATAGAGGATCTGTCAGCTCTCCTGGGTGGTGTAGTATATAGAGTATCTGTCAGCTCTCCTGTGTGGTGTAGTATATAGAGGATCTGTCAGCTCTCCTGTGTGGTGTAGTATATAGTGGATCTGTCAGCTCTCCTGTGTAGTGTAGTATATGGAGGATCTGTCAGCTCTCCTGTCTGGTGTAGTATATTGAGGATCTGTCAGCTCTACTGTGTGGTGTAGTATATAGAGGATCTTTCAGCTCTCCTGTGTGGTGTAGTATATAGAGGATGTGTCAGCTCTCCTGTGTGGTGTAGTATATAGAGGATGTGTCAGCTCTCCTGTGTGGTGTAGTATATAGAGGATCTGTCAGCTCTCCTGTGTGGTGTAGTATATAGAGGATGTGTCAGCTCTCCTGTGTGGTGTAGTATATAGAGGATCTGTCAGCTCTCCTGTGTGGTGTAGTATATAGAGGATCTGACAGTTCTCCTTTGTGGTGTAGTATATAGTGGATCTGTCAGCTCTCCTGTGTGGTGTAGTATATAGTGGGTCTGTCAGCTCTCCTGTATTGTGTAGTATATAGAGGATGTGTCAGCTCTCCTGTGTGGTGTAGTATATAGAGGATCTGTCGGCTCTCCTGTGTGGTGTAGTATATAGAGGATCTGTCAGCTCTCCTGTATGGTGTAGTATATAGAGGATCTGTCATCTCTACTGTGTGGTGTAGTATATAGAGGATCTGTCATCTCTCCTGTGTGGTGTAGTATATAGAGGATCTGTCAGCTCTCCTGTGTGGTGTAGTATATAGAGGATCTGTCAGCTGTCCTGTGTGGTGTAGAATATAGTGGATCTGTCGGTTCTCCTGTGTGGTGTAATATATAGAGGATCTGCCAGCTCTCCTATGTGGTGTAGTGTGTAGAGGATCTGTCGGCTCTCCTGTGTGGTGTAGTATATAGAGGATCTGTCAGCTCTCCTGTGTGGTGTAGTATATAGAGGATCTGTTAGCTCTCCTGTGTGGTGTAGTATATACAGGATATGTCGGCTCTCCTGTGTGGTGTAGTATATAGAGGTTCTGTCAGCTCTCCTGTGTGTTGTAGTATATAGTGGATCTGTCAGCTCTCCTGCGTGGTGTAGTATATAGAGGATCTGTCAGCTCTCCTGTGTGGTGTAGTGTATAGAGGGTCTGTCAGCTCTCCTGTGTGGTGTAATATATAGATGATCTGTCAGCTGTCCTGTGTGGTGTAGTATATAGAGTATCTGCCCGCTCTCCTGTGTGGTGTAGTATATAGAGGATCTGTCAGCTCTCCGTTGTGGTGTACTATATAGTGGATCTGTCAGCTCTCCTGTGTGGTGTAGTATATAGAGGATCTGTCAGCTCTCCTGTATGGTGTAGTATATAGAGGATCTGTAAGCTCTCCTGTGTGGTGTAGTATATAGAGGATCTGTCAGCTCTCCTGTGTGGTGTATAATATAGAGGATCTGTCAGCTCTCCTGTGTGTTGTAGTATATAGAGGATCTGTCAGCTCTCCTGTGTGGTGTAGTATATAGAGGATCTGTCAGCTCTCCTCTGTGGTGTAATATATAGAGGATCTGTCAGCTCTCCTGTGTGGTGTAGTATATAGAGGATCTGACAGTTCTCCTTTGTGGTGTAGTATATAGAGGATCTGACATTTCTCCTTTGTGGTGTAGTATATAGTGGATCTGTCAGCTCTCCTGTGTGGTGTAGTATATAGAGGATCTGTCATCTCTACTGTGTGCTGTAGTATATAGAGTATCTGTTGGCTCTCCTGTGTGATGTAATATATAGATGATCTATTAGCTCTCCTGTGTCGTGTAGTATATAGAGTATCTGCCTGCTCTCCTGTGTAGTGTAGTATATTGAGGATCTGTCAGCTCTCCTGTGTGGTGTAGTATATAGTGGATCTGTCGGCTCTCCCGTGTAATGTAGTGTATAGAGGATCTGTCAGCTCTCCTGTGTGGTGTAGTATATAGAGGATCTGTCAGCTCTCCTGTGTGGTGTAGTATATAGAGGATCTGTCAGCTCTCCTGTGTGGTGTAGTATATACAGGATCTATCAGCTCTCCTGTGTGGTGTAGTATATACAGGATCTATCAGCTCTCCTGTGTGGTTTAGTGTATAGAGGATCTGTCAGCTCTCCTGTGTGGTGTAGTATATAGAGGATCTGTCAGCTCTCTTGTGTGGTGTAGTATATACAGGATCTATCAGCTCTCCTGTGTGGTGTAGTATTTAGAGGATCTGTCAGCTTTCCTGTGTGGTGTAGTATATAGAGGATCTGTCAGCTCTGCTGTGTGGTGTAGTATATAGAGGATCTGTCAGATCTCCTGTGCGGTGTAATATATAGAGGATCTGTCAGCTCTCCTGTGTGGTGTAGTATATAGAGGATCTGTCAGCTCTCCTGTGTGGTGTAGTATATAGAGGATCTGTCAGCTCTCCTGTGTGGTGTAGTATATAGTGTATCTGTCGACTCTCCTGTGTGGTGCAATATATAGAGGATCTGCCAGCTCTCCTGTGTGGTGTAGTATATAGAGGATCTGTCAGCTTTCCTGTGTGGTGTAGTATATAGAGGATCTGTCAGCTCTCCTGTGTGGTGTAGTATATACAGGATCTATCAGCTCTCCTGTGTGGTGTAGTATATAGAGGATCTGTCAGCTCTCCTGTGTGGTGTAATATATAGAGGATCTGTCAGCTCTCCTGTGTGGTGTAGTATATAGAGGATCTGTCAGCTTTCCTGTGTGGTGTAGTATATAGAGGATCTGTCAGCTCTCCTGTGTGGTGTAGTATATAGAGGATCTGTCAGCTCTCCTGTGTGGTGTAGTACATAGAGGATCTGTCAGCTCTCCTGTGTGATGTAGTATATAGAGGATCTGTCAGTTCTCCTGTGTGATGTAGTATATAGAGGATCTGTCAGCTCTCCTGTGTGGTGTAGTATATAGAGGTTCTGTCAGCTCTCCTGTGTGGTGTAGTATATAGAGGATCTGTCAGCTCTCCTGTGTGGTGTAGTATATAGAGGATCTGTCAGCTCTCCTGTGTGGTGTAGTATATAGAGGATGTGTCAGCTCTCCTGTGTGGTGTAGTATATAAACGATCTGTCAGCTCTCCTGTGTGGTGTAGTATATAGACGATGTGTCAGCTCTTCTGTATTGTGTAGTATTTAGAGAATGTGTCAGCTCTCCTGTGTGGTGTAGTATATAGAGGATGTGTCAGCTCTCCTGTGTGGTGTAGTATATAGAGGATCTGTCAGCTCTCCTGTGTGGTGTAGTATATAGAGGATCTGTCAGCTCTCCTGTGTGGTGTAGTATATAGAGGATCTGTCAGCTCTCCTGTGTGGTGTAGTATATAGAGGATCTGTCAGCTCTCCTGTGTGGTGTAGTATATAGAGGATCTGTCAGCTCTCCCGTGTGGTGTAGTATATAGAGGATCTGTCAGCTCTCCTGTGTGGTGTAGTAAATAGTGAATCTGTCAGCTCTCCTGTGTGGTGTAGTATATAGAGGATCTGTCAGCTCTCCTGTATGGTGTAGTATATAGAGGATCTGACGGCTCTCCTGTGTGGTGTAGTATATAGAGGATGTGTCAGCTCTCCTGTGTGGTGTAGTATATAGTGGATCTGTCAGCTCTCCTGTGTGGTGTAGTATATAGTGGATCTGTCAGCTCTCCTGTGTGGTGTAGTATATAGAGGATCTCTCGGCTCTCCTGTGTGGTGTAGTATATGGATGATCTGTCAGCTCTCCTGTGTGGTGTAGTATATAGTGGATCTGTCAGCTCTCCTGTGTGGTGTAGTATATAGAGGATCTGTCAGCTCTCCTGTGTGGTGTAGTATATAGAGGATCTGTCAGCTCTCCTGTGTGGTGTAGTATATAGAGGATCTGTTAGCTCTCCTGTGTGGTGTAGTATATAGAGGATCTGTCAGCTCTCCTGTGTGGTGTAGTATATAGAGGATCTGTCAGCTCTCCTGTGTGGTGTAGTATATAGAGGATCTGTCGGCTCTCCTGTGTGGTGTAGTATATAGACGATCTGTCAGCTCTCCTGTGTGGTGTAGTATATAGAGGATCTGTCAGCTCTCCTGTGTGGTGTAGTATATAGAGGATCTGTCAGCTCTCCTGTGTGGTGTAGTATATAGAGGATGTGTCAGCTCTCCTGTGTGGTGTAGTATATAGAGGATCTGTCATCTCTCCTGTGTGGTGTAGTATATAGAGGATCTGTCAGCTCTCCTGTGTGGTGTAGTATATAGAGGATCTGTCCTGTGTGGTGTAGTATATAGAGGATGTGTCAGCTCTGCTGTGTGGTGTAGTATATAGAGGATGTGTCAGCTCTCCTGTATTGTGTAGTATATAGAGGATGTGTCAGCTATCCTGTGTGGTGTAGTGTATAGAGGATCTGTCAGCTCTCCTGGGTGGTGTAGTATATAGAGGATCTGTCAGCTCTCCTGTGTGGTGTAGTATATAGAGGATCTGTCAGCTCTCCTGTGTGGTGTAGTATATAGTGGATCTGTCAGCTCTCCTGTATTGTGTAGTATATAGAGGATGTGTCAGCTCTCCTGTGTGGTGTAGTATATAGAGGATCTGTCGGCTCTCCTGTGTGGTGTAGTATATAGTGGATCTGTCAGCTCTCCTGTATTGTGTAGTATATAGAGGATCTGTCAGCTCTCCTGTGTGATGTAGTATATTGAGGATCTGTCAGCTCTCCTATGTGATGTAGCATATAGAGGATCTGTCAGCTTTCCTGTGTGGTGTAGTGTAAAGAGGATCTGTCAGCTCTCCTGTGTGGTGTAGTATATAGAGGATCTGTCAGCTCTCCTGTGTGGTGTAGTATATAGAGGATATGTCAGCTCTCCTGTGTGGTGTAGTATATAGAGGATCTGTCGGCTCTCCTGTGTGGTGTAGTATATAGAGGATCTGTCAGCTCTCCTGTGTGGTGTAGTATATAGAGGATCTGTCAGCTCTCCTGTGTGGTGTAGTATATAGTGGATCTGTCAGCTCTCCTGTATTGTGTAGTATATAGAGGATGTGTCAGCTCTCCTGTGTGGTGTAGTATATAGAGGATCTGTCAGCTCTCCTGTGTGGTGTAGTATATAGAGGATCTGTCCTGTGTGGTGTAGTATATAGAGGATCTGTCGGCTCTCCTGTGTGGTGTAGTATACAGAGGATGTGTCAGCTCTCCTGTGTGGTGTAGTATATAGTGGATCTGTCAGCTCTCCTGTATTGTGTAGTATATAGAGGATGTGTCAGCTCTCCTGTGTGGTGTAGTATATAGAGGATCTGTCGGCTCTTCTGTGTGGTGTAGTATATAGAGGATGTGTCAGCTCTCCTGTGTGGTGTAGTATATAGAGGATCTGTCAGCTCTCCTGTGTGGTGTAGTATATAGTGGATCTGTCAGCTCTCCTGTGTGGTGTAGTATATAGAGGATCTGTCGGCTCTCCTGTGTGGTTTAGTATATAGAGGATGTGTCAGCTCTCCTGTGTGGTGTAGTATATAGAGGATCTGTCGGCTCTCCTGTGTGGTGTAGTATATAGAGGATGTGTCGGCTCTCCTGTGTGGTGTAGTATATAGAGGATGTGTCAGCTCTCCTGTGTGGTGTAGTATATAGAGGATCTGTCAGCTCTCCTGTATTGTGTAGTATATAGAGGATGTGTCAGCTCTCCTGTATTGTGTAGTATATAGAGGATGTGTCAGCTCTCCTGTGTGGTGTAGTGTATAGAGGATCTGTCAGCTCTCCTGGGTGGTGTAGTATATAGAGGATCTGTCAGCTCTCCTGTGTGGTGTAGTATATAGAGGATCTGTCAGCTCTCCTGTGTGGTGTAGTATATAGTGGATCTGTCAGCTCTCCTGTGTGGTGTAGTATATAGTGGATCTGTCAGCTCTCCTGTATTGTGTAGTATATAGAGGATGTGTCAGCTCTCCTGTGTGGTGTAGTATATAGAGGATCTGTCGGCTCTCCTGTGTGGTGTAGTATATAGTGGATCTGTCAGCTCTCCTGTATTGTGTAGTATATAGAGGATCTGTCAGCTCTCCTGTGTGATGTAGTATATTGAGGATCTGTCAGCTCTCCTATGTGATGTAGCATATAGAGGATCTGTCAGCTTTCCTGTGTGGTGTAGTGTATAGAGGATCTGTCAGCTCTCCTGTGTGGTGTAGTATATAGAGGATCTGTCAGCTCTCCTGTGTGGTGTAGTATATAGAGGATATGTCAGCTCTCCTGTGTGGTGTAGTATATAGAGGATCTGTCGGCTCTCCTGTGTGGTGTAGTATATAGAGGATCTGTCAGCTCTCCTGTGTGGTGTAATATATAGAGGATCTGTCAGCTCTCCTGTGTGGTGTAGTATATAGTGGATCTGTCAGCTCTCCTGTATTGTGTAGTATATAGAGGATGTGTCAGCTCTCCTGTGTGGTGTAGTATATAGAGGATCTGTCAGCTCTCCTGTGTGGTGTAGTATATAGAGGATCTGTCCTGTGTGGTGTAGTATATAGAGGATCTATCGGCTCTCCTGTGTGGTGTAGTATATAGAGGATGTGTCAGCTCTCCTGTGTGGTGTAGTATATAGTGGATCTGTCAGCTCTCCTGTATTGTGTAGTATATAGAGGATGTGTCAGCTCTCCTGTGTGGTGTAGTATATAGAGGATCTGTCGGCTCTCCTGTGTGGTGTAGTATATAGAGGATCTGTCAGCTCTCCTGTGTGGTGTAGTATATAGAGGATCTGTCAGCTCTCCTGTGTGGTGTAGTATATAGAGGATCTGTCGGCTCTCCTGTGTGGTGTAGTATATAGAGGATCTGTCAGCTCTCCTGTGTGGTGTAGTATATAGAGGATCTGTCAGCTCTCCTGTATTGTGTAGTATATAGAGGATCTGTCAGCTCTCCTGTGTGGTGTAGTATATAGAGGATCTGTCAGCTCTCCTGTGTGGTGTAGTATATAGAGGATCTGTCAGCTCTCCTGTGTGGTGTAGTATATAGAGGATCTGTCGGCTCTCCTGTGTGGTGTAGTATATAGAGGATCTGTCGGCTCTCCTGTGTGGTGTAGTATATAGAGGATCTGTCAGCTGTCCTGTGTGGTGTAGTATATAGAGGATCTGTCAGCTCTCCTGTGTGGTGTAGTATATAGAGGATGTGTCAGCTCTCCTGTGTGGTGTAGTATATAGAGGATCTGTCAGCTCTCCTGTGTGGTGTAGTATATAGAGGATCTGTCAGCTCTCCTGTGTGGTGTAGTATATAGAGGATCTGTCGGCTCTCCTGTGTGGTGTAGTATGACTCGCCCAGGGGGAATATGGGTGACTCGGTACCCGGGCCTTTACCTTCTTCGGATGTCACGGGCCCGTACCCTGGGGTCACTCTTTAAAAAAAAAGGGTTTGTTAACAGTTTTGTCTCGTGACGCCACCTGTGGTTCCCGGCAATGAGTACCGGCGCTGCTGCAGACCTCTGAAGCAGATGTTAGGGCAGCTGGGTTGGCATGGCTCTCCACAGGCAGAGCACAGCTCCAGGGCAGTGTAGATGCAGATGGTGATGCTGGGCGTTGTAGTGCAGGAGCGATAGCGTTGTAGAAATAACTGACAGAAACAGTGGGGTGCAGTCATCCGAGTTTACTCATAGTTCTTTAGCTTCCTCAGGTGCACTGTACAGGTGTCAGCCTCCCATGTCGCGCTGCGTTTACCAGGCAGGGGCTCAGCACTCTCCCACGTACTTCAAGAGCACTTAACGAGACCCCCTTTCTGTATGTTCCTTTCTTAGCTGACTTCCCGCGGTGGGTCTTCTCCCTCCTGCCATGCGCCCCGCCACACAAAGTGCCGATCTGTTACCTTGAGATCCCTCTGGGCAACTTGAAGTTCCCGGACCTTGCTTGGTGCCCTTCACGGCGGCTTAGGTGAGGTTGTGGCAACTGCACAATGAAAGTTTTCCAGCCGAGACCTGAAGTAACTCGGCTAGTCCAGGGACCGGTTCCCTTCTTGCAGCCTGATCCCTCTGACACCTGGCAGATTCGGGCGTACGGGTGCCGTCCTGCACTCACCGTACCCCCTGGGATCCCTTAAGTTACTGGAGCCTTCCTCCCTAGCTCCCACTCCTCTCTCCTTCTTGGGCATGACAGGCCGAGCCTGCCTGCCGAGCAGAGCTCCTGCAGAGCCCCTGCTCCTCTCACTTCTCCTCACTGAATCCACCCCTACACATGGTGATGTGACACTCTCAGCCCTGCCCTGGGAAGATGGGGGTACTCGGAGTCGGGTCAGATGTTGAGAACGGGGGTGCAGTCGTGGCCTGGACCCGTTCCTTGCCCAGGGCCGTCACATTGAAAATGATGCTAGGGCTTTCCGGGTTGAGTGGTAATTGTCGACTACGCCACCTGTGGTGTCTGGTGATGCGCCACCAGCGCAACTACAGTCCGCTGAGGCCTGGAGTCATGGCGGCTAAAGTTCTCGCCGCTCCCTACAGGCGGAGCGCGGCCTCAGGGCCGGTAAAGCAGGATAAAGGGGGGGTAGTAGTGCGGCAGTAGGGACGCGTCGTCGCACGGAATGGCGCGTAATGAACAGTCCGGAGGCCATAGGGATGAATTTCCAAGGCTTTACTCACATTAGAGATGGCATAAGGAAGGCGACTCCCTGCTCCCCACGGAGTCCTGCGGTCACCAGGGACCGGGGTCCGACAACCTCCGAGCAAGTCCAGCATTCAATCGGGACCCCGCACCTGAGTGTTCCTGAACTACAGACCGTATCCTCTCCTGTCTGTGTGTGTGTAGATAGGCCGGATCTCCCTCTGAACTCCTCTCAGAACAAGGGCACGGGTGGGAGCTCTGCTCCTTCCGATACCCGATGGGATCCTCTGGGCCTACCGGGCTTTACCAACCAGGACATGGAGTAGCAAGGTCGGGTGTCGGGGGCCGGTACCCCTCTTGCAGCTGGACTCCCTCTGAATATATCAGGTGGTGAGGACAGGTGGCGTACACTGCTCCGTCTGCATCCTCCCCGGGATCCATTTGCTGTGGAGCTACACTCTTTAGCTCCGGGCCTTCTTGGTCGTGGTCCTTGACCGGGTTGAGACATTCCTCGTCTGCAACCTGCCCCTCGTTCCAAGGCTGGGGTATGAGGGCTGTGTCTCCATCCACTGTAGGTTCACACAGGATCCACGTTCAGGGTGGGAGATCACAATACCTCACAGTAATTAACAGCACAAAGACCAAAACCAAAGATGGCTTTTTATTAAATATGAAATTTAAAGTGTCACTAAATTGTAAGTCCTCCACCCTCACCCACTAACTGGTTCCCCTCACTCTTGGTTCCCCAGTCTCCCTGTAACCAGGAGGGCAGCACCTGGTGCATACTAGCCCCCTCTGGTGGAGAAATGTGGTGTTGGATGCAAAGGTTGGGTCCCGACCATCACGCTGTTCTTACCTCAGAGGAGGAACACTACACTCCATTACAGAAGTGCAGCATCCCTGTGGCGGTCGAATCTTCAGGGGCGCCACAGTTCTACAGTGGGATGTGCTACATAATGAAGTTTCTCTTAAGGGGCACTTGGAAGGGAAGATGTCCTTATCACCCCGGTCAGTAAAATCTTTATAGTGGTGGCAGGATGAGCCTAACCTATCTCGAGGGGTTCCCTGGGTACTTAGGGTCACTAGAACAATTACCACAGATGCGAGTCTGAGAGGGTGGGGAGCCCATCTGGGAGATATGGTAGCCCAGGGGACCTGGTCAGATATCGAAAAGGGTCTCTCCTCCAATGCAAAAGAACTTCTGGCGGTAGACAAGGCGGTGAATAATTTCTTACCTTTCCTTCAGGGCCAGAATGTAAAGATCCTCTTGGATAATCTAGTTGCGGTAGCATATGTGAACCACCAGGGGGATACATGGTCAAGATCGCTGATGAGAGTGACAGATCATCTCTTCCAGATTACAGAAAGTCACCTCCTTTCCCTGATGGCCCTCTATATAAGGGAAAAAGAAAACATGAGAGCAGATTTCCCAAGCTGCTATCCTCTGATGCAAGGGGAATGGGAACTAAATCAAGGAATTTTTACCCAAATAGCCGAAGATGGGGGGGGGCCTCCGGTCAGGTAGATCCGTTTGCCACAAAACTAAATCGGAAGACAAAGATCTTGTGTTCCCTAAATCCCCTAGCTGTGGACGCTTTCCTGATTCGTTGGTATTTCAGCCTGGCGTATGACTCCTCCCCCCCTGGTTGGCTGTTCTTCTCATGGTAATAAGAAAGATCAGGGAGGACAAGGCCAGGGTTCTGCTGATCGCACCCTTTTGGCCCAGGAGGGTGTCCATCTACGATCCTTGGGTTCTTCCAGAGATTCCATATCTCCTTCTCCGGGGTCCGATATTCCATCCTCAAGCAACTGGCCTCCACTTGACGGTGTGGAACTTGAAAGGACACTGCCAAATCAGAAAGGTTTTTCCAAAGGTCTAGTAACCATCCTGCACAGGAGAAAACCTGTTACAACCCAGATTTATGCCACAAGTTGGAGAAAGTTTTTGTCTTTTTCTGGTTCTGGGGTTCATAGGGAGGGGGTGCCAATAGGACAAATCTTTGGAGTTTTTACAAAAAAGTCTTGAACTAGGGTTATCCACCAGCACCCTTAAAGTACAGATTTCTGCCTTGGGTGCCCTATATAGCTGTGATGTAGCTTGTAACTACTGGGTTTCTCGGTTCATTAAGGCAGCTTTTAGATCTAGACTCATTATTAAAAGCAGCTTGGTTCCCTGGTATTTAAATTTGGTTCTAAAGGCCTTGACTATCTCGCTGTTTGAGCTAATAGTCAGCAACCCTTAAATCCCTCTCTCTTAAGACCGCTTTAATATCTTTAACCTCGGCCAGGAGCATTAGTGACATCCAGGCCCTGTCTATGGCCTCGCCGTTTACTCAAATTCTGGATGATAGGCAGGATCTGGTCTAAAAATCACTCTCTCTCCCTAAGGTAGCTACTCGTTTCAACAGACTTCAGGAAGTCCTCCTACCCTCCTTTTGTCCACATCCTAGTAACCAGAAAGAGGTGGAGTTACATACGTTAGAAGTGAGGAGATGTCTGGTTAGGTAACATTCAGTTACCAAAAGCTTTAGGAAAGATAACTCGTTGTTTATATCCTACCAAGGGACTAGGAACGGTCTAAGGTCACGAAGTCCACCATAGCTAGATGGAATTGGGAGGCCATTTCTCTATCATATACAGTATAGACCAAAAGTTTGGACACACCTTCGCATTTAAAGATTTTTCTGTATTTTCTTGACTATGGAAATTGTACATTCACACTGAAGGCATCAAAACTATGAATTAACACATGTGGAATTATATACTTAACAAAAAAGTGTGAAACAACTGAAAATATGTCTTATATTCTAGGTTCTTCAAAGTAGCCACCTTTTGCTTTAATGATTGCTTTGCACACTCTTGGCATTCTCTTGATGAGCTTCAAGAGGTAGTCACCGGAAATGGTCTTCCAACAATCTTGAAGGAGTTCCCAGAGATGCTTAGCACTTGTTGGCCCTTTTGCCTTCACTCTGCGGTCCAGCTCACCCCAAACCATCTCGATTGGGTTCAGATCTGGTGACTGTGGAGGCCAGGTTATCTGGCGTAGTCCCCCATCACTCTCCTTCTTGGTCAAATAGCCCTTACACAGCTTGGAGGTGTGTTTGGGGTCATTGTCCTGTTGAAAAATAAATGATGGTCCAACTAAACGCAAAGCGGATGGAATAGCATGCTGCTGCAAGATGCTGTGGTAGCCATGCTGGTTCAGTATGCCTTCAATTTTGAATAAATCCCCAACAGTGTCACCAGCAAAGCACCCCCACACCATCACACCTCCTCCTCCATGCTTCACGGTGGGAACCAGGCATGTAGAGTCCATCCGTTCACCTTTTCTGCGTCGCACAAAGACACGGTGGTTGGAACCAAAGATCTCAAATTTGGACTCATCAGACCAAAGCACAGATTTCCACTGGTCTAATGTCCATTCCTTGTGTTCTTTACCCCAAACAAGTCTCTTCTGCTTGTTGCCTGTCCTTAGCAGTGGTTTCCTAGCAGCTATTTTACCATGAAGGCCTGCTGTACAAAGTCTCCTCTTAACAGTTGTTGAAGAGATGTGTCTGCTGCTAGAACTCTGTGTGGCATTGACCTGGTCTCTAATCTGAGCTGCTGTTAAACTGCGATTTCTGAGGCTGGTGACGCGGATAAACTTATCCTCAGAAGCAGAGGTGACTCTTGGTCTTCCTTTCCTGGGGCGGTCCTGATGTGAGCCAGTTTCTTTGTAGCGCTTGATGGTTTTTGCAACTGCACTTGGGGACACTTTCAAAGTTTTCCCAATTTTTCGGACTGACTGACCTTCATTTCTTAAAGTAATGATGGACACTCGTTTTTCTTTACTTAGCTGCTTTTTTCTTGCCATAATACACATTCTAACAGTCTGTTCAGTAGTACTATCAGCTGTGTATCCACCAGACTTCTGCACAACACAACTGATGGTCCCAACCCCATTTATAAGGCAAGAAATCCCACTTATTAAACCTGACAAGACATACCTGTGAAGTGAAAACCATTTCCAGTGACTATCTCTTGAAGCTCATCAAGAGAATGCCAAGAGTGTGCAAAGCAATCATCAAAGCAAAAGGTGGCTATTTTGAAGAACCTAGAATATAAGACATATTTTCAGCTGTTTCACACTTTTTTGTTAAGTATATAATTCCACATGTGTTAATTCATAGTTTTGATGCCTTCAGTGTGAATGTACAATTTTCATAGTCATGAAAATACAGAAAAATCTTTAAATGAGAAGGTGTGTCCAAACTTTTGGTCTGTACATCTAGCGGCGAGGAAGGGCCAGAAGGGCTGAAGGCTCATTCCACCCGGGCTGTGGCGACCTCCTGGGCTGAGAAGACAGGTGTCTCGATAGAAGACATATTTAAGGCTGCTACCTGGTCCTGTCCCTCTACATTCCATAGACACGATAGGTTAGATATAGGTGTATCGGCTGACCTCACCTTTGGGAGAAGAGTGTTCCAGGCTGTGGTCCTTCAATAGATTACTTCATCTCTGTAATTCTCTCGTGGTGCTGTCATGGTCGACCGATAAAATATTAAATTACATACCGGTAATGGGATTTTTCGGAGACCATGACAGCACCCTTATATTCCCTCCTTCCACGTTTGTGGGAACACTCCCGTTTTATTAATTATAATCTCACACTCAGTAGGTTTCGTCTGGTATGGCAATTTTGTGATTGTTTGCTGTGTTTATTAACCTGGCGGTCCTCTCAATGCTCTGTAATCCAAACTGAGGCGGGAGAGAGGTGGCGCCCTTTTAAGCCTGTAGGTTTCCTCTCCTTGGTGGGTGGATCCCCTCTCTCGTGGTGCTGTCATGGTCTCTGAAAAATCCCGTTACCGGTAAGTAACTTACGACTATTCATTTGATGGAGCAATCAAAAAGTTGTACCCCAAAATGGTATTAAAAACGGTCTTAGAAAATTGGAACACAAGCCAAACAATTTGTTTGCAAAGTTTAGAATTTTTTAAAAGCAGTAAAATGTTTTCGTTTTCTTCTGCACCATTTCACTTTATTTGGAATTCATTGCCCTTTTTTTTCTATATGTTGCACAGTAAAGTGAATGGCGTCTTTCAAAAATGCTGTAATTTTGTCCCACAAAGTACACCTCAACCCTGCTGTATTGAATAGTGTCTGTGTTATTCACTATGTGATATGTGTTTCTTTATTGTATACTAATGTATAGTGACTAGTGATGATCGAGCGTGTTCTATGAACCCATTCAGCGAGCACGCTAACAGCCGTGACACTTGCAGGCACGGCGACCTTAAAAGAAATGCCGAGCATGCCAAAATACTCGGCGAGCACCCGAGCGTGCTTGCCGAAGGGGTTGATAGAACACGCTCGATCATCACTAATAGTGACCAGATGCCTCTAAGGAATCTTTTTTAGCCTCTGTTTTACTGGTGCTTGAAGTGCAATTTTTTGTAGCTCTAATGATTAAGTAATATGCAACTATGTGAACTGCAATTGCCAATTAACAATTTAAGGGAATCCATCAGATATACCCCTCCCTCCAATTCCCATTCATGACCATGCAGGATTTGGAAAGCTAAATCCATAGACACCTCTATATCTTTTATCTGTTGTTGCATTTCTGAGTGCTCTGGGTGTAACGGAGCACTAACCAAGCCTCAGCCTTCCAAGGTTGCTTCCCTGCCCAGCACCAGCCTCTGTATCTTGATTGATAGCTCACTGTCAGTTTTTTGGGACGTCAGGCACCAAGCAAGGAAAATCAGTGAGCTAGACACTAGCACTGGGAACTTTCCCTCCGTACACGCAAAACATAAACCAAAAAAAAAGCAATTTGGCACGTTACTTAATTTATGTAGATTTATAGAATGAAATGTTGGATTTCGCATGAGCTCGATCCTTGTTTTTCACAGAACTCATATCTATTATAGTCTAGGGCTGTTCACATATTTCTGCGGACCGCGTATTTTTCAGTGAAACACGTTGACCTGTCGAATTTTGATCCAAATCAAAGTTTAGAGTTTCTCGGATGCAAAACAAAGCTGATGAAAGTCTGAATGAGGCCTTACTCTATTATTTATTTTTTAAGCAGCGTTCATTCCAGGCTGCTGTACACATGAAGAGGGTTTACACACCTAAAATACATATATAAAACACAGAAACAAGCTACCATTGACAGACTAGTATGGAGGGAGACACTGCCACTACGAGCTAACAGTGTGGATTCTGGTGTCTCGCTCCTTCCCTCAGGGTGTATTCCAAAAGCCTCCTCCAATAAACAAGTTGTGGACAAGCTGCAGGTGGAGAGGGAGTGCGGGATTACGGTGAAGGCCCTGACTGCGTCTCTGTTTTACACTTACGAGGGAAAGAAGTATCTCCTGAACCTGATCAACACTGCGGTGAGTGTGACGTTTCTTCTTGATTTGTTTCTCTGTGCTCTTGTTGCGGATGTTCAACAGGTCACGGCAGTCTCGTGACCTGTCCAATGACTAAATGACGTCATGGAAGATCCTTTCACTCCACCGCGAGCCATACAAGAGACCAGACGCAGTGGAGAAAAGACCGGGGGCCATCAGAAGGTAAGTATAATGTTATTTTCTCCAATCCCCTCCATGACAGCACACCTGGAGGTAGCATCCCCATCCTAATTAGGGACAGGAAAACAAGAGGTTAAATAGCCCCTTTCCCCAACAATCCCCAGTGTTTTCCTGTCCCTATGGGATGAAGAGGTTACCTGGGGTGCCTGCGGCCGGCAAGCAGGGCCCTATTAAATTTACCTGCCGGGCTGCAGGGAGCGATCGCCTCCGACCTTCCTTCCTTTGCAGCTCCCGTGTCTCCTTGAGAGCGGGACCCCCCCCACACACACTCGCCTGCGTGTAAAGCCGAGTAGGGTTTTGGGGGCTGGGGGCCTCCTGTTGCTCCCCGGCCGGAGTCTCCTCTGTCCTCCATGGCGGCGTGCCGGAAGTCAGGCTTTTGGCCAGCGGGACGTCACTTCTGGTGCGTTCCACCGTGGAACGCATGGGGCTGCGGCGGGAAATTCAAAAGGAGAAGCCGCGGTTTGCCCTGAAAATGAGGATCCTTCACTAGATAGGTGAAAATTTGGCACTGGATCTCGGTCTCCCCTATAAAAGACCCAGATGAGAAGACTCCATTAAGGTAGGACAGAATATTCTGCTACTATGGAGGGTGCTGTTCCAAAGCCTGCGTCTGCAGAGCCCAGCGCTAACCCGGCCCCAGTAAGTACTAGGTCCTAGGTTATTCCCCACTCTCTTTTGAGCAGGATCCTAAATATATTTTAAATCTCCCCTTTTTTTATTTTTAATTTAGGGAGACAAGGATCCTGCACCGACAGTGGGAGAAAGCACTACAGTTCGCAAATGTGCCATCTGTATAAAAAAGCTAGCTTCAGGGCATAAGAAACCCCTCTGCTGGAAATGCACTGACAACATTGTGAAGGAAGAACAGCCTTCCCTTATGGAAGAAGTCAGGGGAATGGTTCGGCAGGAAATACAATCTTCCCTAGCCTCCTTACAACAAGCCAGAGCTGAAGGTCCATCTCCCCCCAAAAGAAGAAAATATACGGTTAGGGAGACCTCTGATTCAGAATTAGGGTCTATGGAGGAACCGGAAGAAGGGGTTCTAAGTGAAGATCATGAGGAAGATAGGAAATATTACTTTTCGTCTGAGAATATGGAGGAATTGTTGTCGCAGGTGAGAGACACGATGCAGGTGGAAGAGAAGAAGGAAACCAGTACAGTTCAGGATGAAATGTTTGGCGGTCTGAAATCCAAGAAGAAGGTAGTGTTCCCTGTGCATGACAACATTTGGAGTCTTATTTTGGATGAATGGGAGTCACCTGAGAAAAGGCTTAGTATGGCAGGAGAAATGAAGGATAGATTCCCTCTAGATGAAAAGGCGGCTAAGCTATGGATGGAAGTCCCGAAGGTTGATGTACAGGTGGCAAGGGTTGCGAAGAAAACAACCCTTCCCTTTGAAGACTCGTCACAGCTCAAAGATCCTATGGATAGGAAGATGGAAAGCCTTCTAAGGAAGGCATGGGAAACATCGGCGGCTTCACTGAAGACTAATATCGCTTCAACTTGTGTAGCTCGTTCCATGTTCCTCTGGCTCCAACAACTAGAGGAACATCTCTGGAAAGGTACCACTCAAGAGGACCTCCTAGCATCTCTTCCTTTTCTGCAGAAGGCCACTGGATTCCTAGCGGATGCCTTGGCGGAGTCGGTCAAGATTGCGGCATGATTGGCAGCATTATCAAATTCTACGAGAAGAGCTTTGTGGTTGAAGATGTGGAGTGGGGACAACGCATCAAAATCTAAGCTTTGTTCCATTCCATTTAAAGGAGAGTATATGTTTGGGGCGGTCCTAGACGAGTTGTTGGAGAAAGCATCCGACAAGAAGAAGTCTCTGCCAGAGCCAAAGAATCCAAAAAGTTTCAGAAAGAGACCATTTCTTCTCCCTCAACAACAACAGCAGCAAGCATTTCAGTACAGAGGCAAGGGTAAAACTGGTCGCTGGAGTTACACAAAAGGGGGAAGAGGTAGGAATATCTTTCAAGGTTCTAGGCAGGACAGACAATGACGCCAAGAAGGTAGGAGGCAGAATTGCGAGCTTCCTTCCTCAATGGCAGCTTATTGATTGGAAAAGGATTTGTCGTGGCAACAGTAGACCAGCCAGAGGCTTACTACCACGTGCCAATTCATCCGGATTACAGAAAATTTCTCAGATTTGCTGTAACTCAGAACCGAGAGGTACTTCATTTTCAATTCAATGTACTCCCCTTCGGCATTTCGTCAGCACCCCGCCTGTTTACAAAGATCATGGCAGAGGTAGTAGGTTTATCTAAGGAAACTGAATATCTGCATCGTCCCATATTTAGACAATTTTTTGGTGATGGTTCCCTCGGTTTCAAGTTTGGAAAGAGACCTCCAGATGACCCTCCAGATCCTGGAATCCTTGGGATGGTTGATAAACTACCAAAAGTCAGATCTGATTCCCTCCACCAGGAAGACCTCCTTGGGAATTCTCCTGGATTCTCAGCAACAAGCCTCTTTTCTGCCAAAAGAGAAGTAGATTCAGTTGAGGTCGAAAGTTTATGCACTAAAGAACCAGAGCGGAGTGTCATTAAGATTCGCCATGTCCGTCCTCGGGTCCATGACCTCATCTATTCAGGCGGTACCTTGGGCTCAAGCGCATTCAAGGGTCCTTCAAAACTACATCCTTTCCTGTTGGGACAGATCTCCAAGTTCCCTCTCCAACAGAATTCATCTGCCAGAGAAGGTGAAAGCATCTTTAAATTGGTGGCTCTGTCCAGGAAATCTGGAGAAAAGTTCAGCATGGATTCAACTTCCCTTGTTATCCGTCAAAACAGACGCAAGCAAAAGGGGATGGGAGCAGTAGTCTCCCACGTGGCCTTCCAAGGGGTCTGGTCGCAAGAAATAGCAGAGCAGTACTCAAACTTAAGAGAAATGAAAGTGGTGGAAGAAACCCTATGGGCAGCCACTACTGTGCTTCAGGGGTCGCATGTCAGAGTCTACTCGGACAATATGACAACTGTAGCCCACTTGAGACATCAGGAAAGTACAAGAAACAGGAGGTTACAGATGATCTCCGAAAGGATCTTCCACTGGGCGGAGCATAATCTACTATCCTTATCGGCTCTGCATCTGAGGGGCTCCGACAACTATCATGCAGATCTTCTGAGCAGAAAAGACATTCATCCAGGGGAATGGAGCATGAACTCGAAGATATTTCAGATGATTGTTCAAAAGTGGGAATACCCAGATGTGGACCTGTTTGCGAACCAGGAAAACGCAAAAGTAAGAGCCTTTTTCTCTTTGAAACCCGAGGATTCAGCAACAGGGATAGATGCATTCGCTCACCCTTGGAAAGTTGGGCTCGCTAATGCTTTTCCCCTGATTCTGTTAATACCAAGGACTTTACAAAAAATCAGGTCGGAAGGGGTCAAGACTATCCTAATAGCTCCAATGTGGCCAAAAAGAGCATGGTTCGGAACATTGAGCAGTCTAAGAATGGATGATCCATTGATGCTTCCTCGAATCCACGATCTGCTGCATTAGGGCCAGATTTTCCATCCGGCCCCTCAGAATTTGGCTCTAGCTGCTTGGCTTCTGAGACCGCCCTCTGAAAAGCCAGAGGCTTCTCAGTACAGGTGATCCAAATGTGGCGCCCTGCTGTGCATTGGTGCCACAGAACCTAGAAGGGTGCATGGATGGATTTCTCCACAAGAGGCCCTCACTACATACAAACACCTCTACCTTCCAACTCATACCAGCAGAGGGAGCCCAGATAGAGAGAGAGCCTGAGAACGTGCCGACGCTCAGATAGCGGTGAAGACGCAGCACGTCAGCTGCCTAGTAGTGAGGGCCCCGAGTGTGGCCGACGGCAAGGAGAAAAAGGGGAGTGAAACCAAGGGGGCAGAGGAGCACAATAAGCTCACCCCGTTATATCTACCGGACACCGGGTCCGCACCTACAGCGACCCTTTACACCCAGTGGGGATAACCGGAATCCCAGGAGGACTACAAGTCCCTGGCAAACCTGAAGGCTAGACACACACAGGATCAGGAACCACGAAGGCCCCGACGTCCAGGGAAAGTGGTTACCAACCAGAGGTCCTGTTTCTGAGCATCTGGTGAAGTAAAAGCAGGACACATAAGCTATGCCCAGTTGCAGGCTGGCCAGGAGCATACATAGGGACAGACACGGATCAGGAGGCCCTATACCCGCTCCCTGGGGAGAAGTCCAAAAGTGCGCCCTTCATCTGGAGTACCCTGGACGTACCTAACAGCTGTACCAGTAAAGGTAATGAAGCAAATCCCCTGTCTCTGTCCGTTACTCCTGCTGTGCCATCGCTTTCCCTGCACCACAACGCTCAGCGCAACCTGCATCATTTATACTGCCCTGAGGCCTGCTGCACCTGTGGGGAGACGTTCCATCTCAAGCTGTCCTGACATCTGCCTCGGAGGACTGTTGCAGCGCTGGTGATCCTCACCAGACACCACAGGTGGCGTCATGACAAATTCCCTACAAATAATTCCTTTTGGCACTGACCGCCCTGGGCCAGCCACCGCGATAATCCCCGTAGGCAGTCTTAGGCCCGGCTGCCGGGTGCCCCGCGACACCCCTGGGGGCGAGTCACATACACTGCAGAAAAGCAGAAAACCAGTCACAAATTCCATCTATGGAAAAATCTAGAAAGCTTTCAAGCTATGGTATGAGCCTCGTCCATTAGATCCCTTTCGGCCTGACGTGGCCAGAATCTTGGATTTCCTACAGAACGGTCTGTCTAAAGGATTAAGACCAAGCACGCTGAAGGTCCAAGTCTCGCCTTTATGTTCCTATTTTGATGCTGATTTGGCCCAAAACAGATGGATTAAGAGGTTCATGATAGCTGCTTCTCGGATTAATCCAACAAGAGCTAAAATAGTTCCACCTTGGGATCTCAACGTAGTTCTTAGAGGTCTAACTATGCATCCTTTCGAGCCAATAGCCAAGGCACACATAGACAAATTGTCTTGGAAAGCGGCATTGCTTGTAGCTCTGACTACAGCCAGAAGAGTGAGTGAAATCCAAGCCCTGTCTATCAGAGAGACTTATTGTCGTATTTTGGAGGACAGGATCATCCTCCAGTTGGATCCTTCTTTTCTACCTAAAGTGTCGTCTAATTTTCATATGTCTCAGCCCATAATTCTTCCGTCATTCTGTCAAAATCCATCAAATAGCAAGGAAGAAGAATTCCACGCGTTGGATGTAAGAAGGACTATAATCCGCTATTTGAGGCAGACTGAAACCTGGAGGAAGGATCAGAACCTATTTGTCCAATATGGAGGCCCCAATAAAGGAAAGCAAATTGCAAAAATACGCTAGCAAATTGGATTAAGAAAGCAATTTGTGAAACATACATAGTTCAAGATTTGCCTCCTCTGGAATCCTTGAAAGCTCTTTCTACTAGTGCTATGTCGGTCTCCTGGGCGGAAAAAGCTAGTGCATCCATTGAGCAGATTTGCCGGGCAGCTACATGGTCGTCTGTCCATACCTTTGCTAAGCATTATAGACTAGATGTAATATCTAATAGAGACTTAGCATTTGGAAGGAAAGTCCTTCAGGCTGTTGTCGCTCCCTAAAATTCATTCTTTGGTATTACTCCAGGTGTGCTGTCATGGAGGGGATTGGAGAAAATAGAATTAGACTTACCAGTAATTCGGTTTCTAAGACCCTCCACAACAGCATGGGTAGTTCCCTCCATCTCTTTATTGATTGGAAAAATCCTTAGTGTTAATAAATATTTAGAGCATTCATACTGTGTGGTCCTTTGAAAACACTGGGGATTGTAGCAGAGAGGGGCTATTTAACATCTTGTTTTCCTGTCCCTAATTAGGATGGGGAGGCTACCTCCAGGTGTGCTGTCGTGGAGGGTCTTAGAAACAGAATTACCGGTAAGTCTAATTCTATTTTTCTTTTTTTACCATTTTTATTCTTTTTTTCAACTATTAACTTGGTCACACTATATAAATACATGCCGGTTGCAAGGATTTATATAGCGTGACCAAGTTGTCAAGCACTTTCCAAGTGATGCTAAAATCGCTTGGAAAGCAGTTGACAACCCGCATGCGGACATGCATGTGAAAAACGCTTCACTTACGTTTGTCCCTGGCAGGAAAAACGCATGTAAAATCTGCATGCGTTTTTTCTGCCAGGGAGATGCAGAAACACTCAGGAAAAATCCGGAGCATTTCTGCATCGTGGGCATGTGGCGCCCCTGAGGGTTCAGTCACCACAGAGGTATTGCACCTCACCCAGAGGTGTGGTGTCTCCCTTCACTCAGGTAAGATGGGAGTGCTGCAGAGAACCCCCCAAAACACCTGCATCCAACATTACACTGCTTCAGACCGGCTGGAAGGGCAACATGCAGAGAGCAGCTGCTGAGCCCTGTCCCTGGCTGGAGTGGGGGAAACCCAAAGGTAGGGGGAACCAGTAGTGGGTGTGGGTGGAGGAAGCAGTTAGAAGGAGCACACAGTAGGTATATAATGGGAAGCAATCTTAGGGTGGCAGTTCAGAACAGAATGGTCAGTCAGTACAGTACAGACGGTCAGTGAGGACTGTCTGGGAGCAGAGGCTCAGCAGGAGCTCTGCTCCACAAGAAGGGCCCGGGATAGAGGCCCCGGAGGGGAGCAGGGAGTAGACTCCATTCTAAGAAGGGATCCCAGGGGTACGGCGCGTGGAGGACAGCACCCGTACACCCCGCATCTGTCAGAAGACAGAGGGATCGGTTGCTGCATTCTAATCTCCAGGGGGTGAGGTTGGTCCCGGATCCGACGTATAGGAAGGACTTCAGCATACCCGAGCGGGATTGAGAGTGGGCAGCGCAGGGCAGCAGGGAGAAGGACCTAGTGTGAAGACGGTCAAAGTAGGAACACGGGAAAGTGGGGTTCTGCCAAGCATTCCTAAACTTCCTGAGGAAGGATTGAACCCCTGCCAGGGTGACCACGGCGCAACGTGGGAGGTCTTCACCTGTAACGTGCACTTGTGTGTTTCCTGAAGAACTGTGAATAAAAATCTTGGACGACTGCACTGAGTTGCCTCCGTCTATTCCTTCACTGGTGCCATTTCCCTCCGTGCACTATAACGCCCAGCGCACCCTCCATCAATTTACACTGCCCTGAGGCCCGCTCCACCCGTGGGGAGCCGTTCCATCTCTAGCTGCCCTAACATCTGCCTCAGAGGACTGTTGCAGCACTGGTGATCCTCACCAGACACCACAGGTGGCTTCACGACAAATCCTATAAATAATCCCTTTTGAACTGACCGCCCCGGGCCAGCCACCGTGATATTCCCCAAAGCAGCCATAAGGCCCGGCTGCCGTGTACCCCGCGGCCCAGGGGGCAGCGAGTCACCACTTGGCGTCACGAACAGGATATGTGACCAGCCCGCCATCTGCGGGTAATGTGCGCCTAAAGAAGTGTTTTCTGCCTTGAATGTGGCGCCCGCCCCAGAAGAACGGGCATCATTATGTGCGTGCTAAAGAACAACAGAATGGAACCTCCCGTCGTGGGCCGAGTCCCAGAATGGCGCCAAAAGCAGGCCCTGCCCCTTGCAACAGTGACTGTCCGCATAGATGTGTCCGTCAAAGCGGGGAGGCCGACACAGGGAGTGACCGACAGCAAAGTGCCATGGGACCGCCCCCGAAAGAGGAGAGGAGGTGGAGAGAAGCTGCGTAAAGACCGGGAGGTGTCAGGCCGAGCTGACGCAGTCGCGGGAGCAGGTAGGAGTGATGTCCCTTTCCCAAATGCGGCTGGCGCTGCTCCATCCCTGGTCCCCCTGCAGCCTGAGGCTGATGACCAGGCTGGGTCAGCCTGCAGAAACCAGGGGTTCCCCCGGAGGGGGCCCCACTGTTAAACTGTTTTAGTTAACTGGACTGTACATAAGTTGCCCGGAAGGGTGCAGTTGACTTCATGTTTGCTACCCAGTTACCCGTCAGGGTACAGAGACTGACAGGCTGAGGACTGTGAGAAGCCGGACGTTGACATTGTACATAGTTTAGCACTTCTTAATGTGCATCCTATTGGTTTTATAATTACAAATATACCTCAGAACAAAAACCCGTTTGGCGTGGTGGAAGACGAGGTCCAGGATTGGATCGTCTATGCCCTGCAGCCATGCCCAGGGCCTACGTTGAGGGTTTGTGGACGGGTCCCTCATGCTGCTACTGTTGCACCCTGGTGCTGGAACTGTCTTGAAAATTGTTTTATATGACAATGCTCTTATGATGTTTTATAATGTAACCAGTAACATTAAAAGAAATGTGCCTCCCATAAAGGGAAGAAATGTTGTTTTATGGTCTTATATGCGGATGCATCTTAAAAATTTTGCATGTCAGTTATGCCTGGTTTTGCTCTGTTCCAGCCCGCGGACGTGCTGTGTTTTACCGGGGGGGGAATGTGGCGCCCCTGAGTGTTCAGTCGCCACAGCGGTACTGCACCTCTCCCAGAGGTGTGGTGTCTCCCTTCACTCAGGTAAGATGGGAGTGCTGCACGGAACCCCCCAAAACACCTGCATCCAACATGCAGAGTGCAGCTGCTGAGCCCTGTCCCTGGCTGGAGTGGGGGGAACCCAAAGGTAGGGGGAACCAGTAGTGGGTGTGGGTGGAGGAAGCCGTTAGAGGGAGCACTTATACAGTAGGTATATAATGGGAAGCCATCTTAGGGTGGCAGTTCAGAACAGCATGGTCAGTCAGTCTACCATTGGGCCATATAAGACGTTCTTCATCTCCCGTTGCAGTGGGGTTTTTATTTGTCAAAAAAAAAGATTGGGGGTTGCGCCCCCGCCTTGATTTTCGCGAGTTTAATCGGATCACGGTCTGGGATGCATATTCTCTCCCTCTCATCCCCGACCTCTTTAGAAAAAAATTTGGCTCCTACGATTTGATTAAACTAGACCTCAGGGGGGCTTATAATCTCATTCACATTGAGGAGATGAGTGGAAGATGGCCTTCAATACTCCTGAGGGGCACTATGAAAAGCTTGTGATGACATTTGGGTTGACTAATGCTCCCGCTTTCTTTCAACACTGTTAGTGACATTTTTAGTCATCTGGCAGGTAGATCACAACAAACCAATCTTGATTACATATTAATTTATTTACCTCCAGTCACATCAGGTACATGTCAGGCAGGTCTTACAGATACTCAAAGATAATAAATTATTTGTCAAACCAGAGAAATGTATGTTCTCCATTCAGGGTTAGTTCTTATCATTCACCGTTTTTGCATGGATCTGGCCAAAGTCCGGACGGTACTGGATTGGTATTATATTCAAGACTTAAAGGCGTTACAAAGTTTTTTGGGTTTCGCCAGCTACTACTGTAAGTTCATCAAAAACTTTTCGGTAGTGGCCAAACCTCTGATGGACGATTTTGCCAAATAGAAAAAAAAAATAAAGATTTTATTATTTTACTTTCCATTCTTGTAGCTAAACACAATCCAGCTAAGTTTAAAATTGAAATGAAGCCCCTATACCCCCCTCTCTAGGTGCTTCTGTACCAACTCCTCCCTGGTCCAGGATGGTCTCTATATCACGGCCTCCAGCAATAACCTATTGACACATGATTGTGGCAGCCCTCACGTGCTGATATATCACAGTGCCAATAGAAGTGGGAAGCGGCACAGAAATCACAAAATAAAGGCAGTGTTTGTGGTAATGCAAGAATCCAACAAGCAGAGTAATCCACACGTCATACAACAGCCCAACATGGATGATGAAAAGCTGCGTCTTCAGGCGTCTGTGTAAGAACATCACATTTTTGTTTTCCTTCCAGAATAAGCACCAAATGGAATAGCTGAATGCCAGGATACGGAGACCGGCGGGGGACAGGGAAGCGCAGTCCGCTGGATTTTGTGCTGGTTTCACAAGCGGTCACCCTGCAGTTTTCTCCGGATAATGCTGTGGAGACTATTCACAACACATTTAATAATTGTGAACCTTCCACTCACATGTTTATTATCTTGTCCGCTGGTCAGACTGGGGGGGATGAAAGCTGGACAAGGGATGAAGAATGATCCTTATTACATATAATGGGTGCACTGAGCGATTGTGAAAAGTCGCAGAGGACTGAGAGCAGAAGGGCAGAGTGTTTCCTCTTCCTCACAGGGACCAGCACAGAAGCCGGAGCAGAAGGGCAGAGGGTTTCCTCTTCCTCACAGGGACCAGCACAGAAGCCGGAGCAGAAGGGGAGACAAGGGCTGAGCCACTTACACAGACAGAAAGCTGAGGAGAGGAGGGCATGTTATTACTCCAGGATCCGCTCCATTCATTCCCTATGTGGCATTCAAGCGCTGAGCTCGGCTTTTCCGGAGCCCCATAGAGAATGAATGGAGCTGCAGTTGATCCCTGACTTTCCACTCCTTCCCGATCAGACGATGGCTCGCAGCGGTCAGACCCCACGATCAGTAAGTGATTACCGAGCCTGTGGATAAGTGATAACTTGTTTTCTTCAGACATCCCCTTTAAGTAATGGAGCATGCCAGCAGAGAAGGTGGGAGGAGGCGCTGGTTACAGGGGAGACTTTACCTCTGGAGGCCGCATATAGGGCATGTGAGGGGCGGAAACTTCCCATATTCATCATTACTGAACCCCCGCTCTGTGCGGCTCTTATCTGAGCTGCAGGAGATGCAGCAGTTACTAATCAGCCGCTCTCTGTTCACTTGCAGCCGTCCGAGCTCTGCTGTGCCTGTTAGGGGTGAAGTTCGGGTCCTTCGAGGCATCTACTATGCAGCCTGCACAGCAGATCACAGCCCGAGCACAGCGTCTCCGGGTAAATCTCCACCTTGTGAGTTGCTTCTTGTGCAGCAGCCCCATGCAAGTTGCTCTGCTCTCCTCGGCCAGCTCCTGCTGAATACTGAACTCCTCTGCCCAATCTAGGAGCTCAACAGCCCTGATCACGTCAGTGGTAGCCCAGCGCTGCTGGATCAGATTTACAAATGGCAAACTAATCAGCCCTAGGTATTTCTAATATGTGCAGAGCAGGCGACATAAGTCTGACCGGTGTCCTCATAGACCTTTCCTCAGCCGGGGTCTAATAGGAGCAGTAAGATGGCCGTCATGGGGTCCATTGTGAGATCTCAGCTGCCATAGAAACTCATTGGCACTATGATCATGCCTCCCTCTCCTGTCTAAAGTGCCTAAATGCTGTGGAAGCCCCCTACTGTGTCATACAATGGATTAAGCTGCCAGGATCAAGGTTGGCTCCACTGTGGGCAGCTGAGGCAGGAGCAGGACTGTGTTACACAGCCACACTTCTGCCGCAGATCTTGTAAGGACCTGCCTGATGATAATGTGTCCTATAGAGCAGGTCTTGGTACCGGACTGCCCTGTACATATTTACCACTAGCTGGGAACCAGTTACTTACAAGGTCTAGTTTCGGATGTGTTTCCAGGATCTGTAGTTATCAGCATTTTATCCTTAAGGCCGAGTTATAATATCACTGTAACACTCTCGCCCTGTACCTGTATGCCTGCCCTGTGTGCTGCACAAAAGTATATAACAAAATGTGTGTACACAGATATCTATCTCCTGAATGGTATTACTGCTAGATCTCCTGTACATAGAAATATGAGGTTCTTAGCGCACATTTTGAGCAAATTGTGCGAGCCCATCTGCCAACGTCAAGGCGACCTCTTCAGATGGGTCCCTACACTAACATTACACTAACTTACTAACTGGGACTAGTTTTTTGTATTATTATTATTACCACCATTTTTACTATTTATTATTATTGCATTAATGCAATTAATTGTAACTGTTATAAAACTAATTAAAAAAATGTAATTCTAATTTTTTTTTATTAATCTTGTGATTCTAATAATGGTATTACTAAAATCCCTATGCCTAAAGCTGTTGATCCAGAAGAAGGCAAAAACCCCAGGACACCTTCAGCCAATTTGTGTCATAGGGGAAAAATTCCTTCTTGACCCCGGCAAAAGGCGATCAGTCCTAGGACCCTGGATCAAACCTAATAATGTTATTAGAAGTTATATAATATTACACTAATTATTGTACTACTGGAGTTATTTTAATTTGTTTTTATAAATCTATTTGATATGGTTATTATTACATTGTGCTATCTTATTACAGTATTATTCTTCTTTCCTATCACTACTAATACTGCCCTATACCTACAGTGTTGATCCAGAAGAAGGCAAAAACCCCAGGACACCTTCAGCCAATTTGTGTCACAGGGGAAAAATTCCTTCTTGACCCCGAGAAAAGGCGATCAGTCCTAGGACCCTGGATCACACTGCTATTCTACCTACTACTATTACTACTGTTATTTTATTACTTTCTTACTATTATCACTAGTATTATTACTCATATTACACTAATATGGATATACTACCACTATATTACTACCATCCCTTTCCCCCTAGGGATCTTAAGGTGCAGTTCTGTCCTCCTCCTCCTATTCTGTCCTCCTCCTCTTCCATCCTCCTCCACTTCCGTCCTCCTCCTCTTCCGTCCTCTTCCTCTTACGTCCTCCTCCTCTTCCGTCCTCCTCCTCTTCCATCCTCCTCCTCTTCTGTCCTCCTTCTCTTCCGTCCTCCTCCTCTTCTGTCCTCTGCCTCTTCCGTCCTCCGCCTCTTCTGTCCTCCGCCTCTTCCTTCCTCCGCCTTTTCTGTCCTCCGCCTCTTCCGTCCTCCTCCTCTTCCGTCCTCTTCCTCTTACGTCCTCCTCCTCTTACGTCCTCCTCATCTTCCGTCCTCCTCCTCTTCGGTCCTCCTTCTCTTCCGTCCTCCCCCTCTTCCGTCCTCCGCCTCTTTTGTCCTCCGCCTCTTCCATCCTCCGCCTCTTCCATCCTCCGCCTCTTCCGTCCTCCTTCTCTTCCATCCTCCTCCTCTTCCGTCCTCCTCCTTTTCCGTCCTCCTCCTCTTCTGTCCTCCTCCTCTTCCATCCTCCGCCTCTTCCGTCCTCCATCTCTTCCGTCCTCCGCCTCTTCCGTCCTCTTCCTCTTCCGTCCTCCTCCTGAGACGTAATAAATAGCATTAAAGCTGCAGTAATTGTTTATATTATATATACACACTGCTCAAAAAAATAAAGGGAACACTCAAATAACACATCCTAGATCTGAATGAATGAAATATTCTCATTGAATACTTTGTTCTGTACAAAGTTGAATGTGCTGACAACAAAATCACACAAAAATCATCAATAGAAATCAAATGTATTAACCAATGGAGGCCTGGATTTGCAGTCACCCCCAAAATTAAAGTGGAAAAACACACTACAGGCTGATCCAATTTTGATGTAATGTCCTTAAAACAAGTCAAAATGAGGCTCAGTATTGTGTGTGGCCTCCACGTGCCTGTATAACCTCCCTACAACGCCTGGACATGCTTCTGATGAGGTTGCGGATGGTCTCCTGTGGGATCTCCTCCCAGACCTGGACTAAAGCATCCACCAACTCCTGGACAGTCTGTGGTGCAACGTGACGTTGGTGGATGGAGTGAGACATGATGTCCCAGATGTGCTCAATGGGATTCAGGTCTGGGGAACGGGCGGGCCAGTCCATAGCTTCAATGCCTTCATCTTGCAGGAACTGCTGACACTCTCCAGCCACATGAGGTCTGGCATTGGGCACAACCCCCATCTGTGGACGTCTGGCCCTCATCCCACTCTCATGGAGTCGGTTTCTAACAGTTTATGCAGACACATGCACATTTGTGGCCTGCTGTAGGTCATTTTGCATGGCTCTGGAACTGCTCCTCCTGTTCCTCCTTGCACAAAGGCGGAGGTAGGGGTCCTGCTGCTGGGTTGTTGCCCTCCTATGGCTCCCTCCACGTCTCCTGGTGTACTGGCATGTCTACTGGTAGCGCCTCCAGCCTCTGGAACTACGCTGACAGACGCAGCAAACCTTCTTGCCACAGCTCGCATTGATGTGCCATCCTGGATGAGCTGCACTACCTGAGCAACTTCTGTGGGTTGTAGAGTCCGTTTCATGCTACCACGAGTGTGAAAGCACAACCAACATTCAAAAGTGACCAAAACATCAGCCAGAAAGCATTGGTACTGAGATATGGTCTGTGGTCTCCACCTGCAGAACCACTCCTTTATTGAGTGTGTCTTGATAATTGCCAATAATTTCCCTCTATTGTCTTCCATTTGCACAACAGCATGTGAAATTGATTGTCAATCTGTGTTGCTTCCTAAGTGGACAGTTTGATTTCACAGCAGTTTGATTTACTTGGAGTTATATTCTGTTGTTTAAGTGTTTCCTTTATTTTTTTGAGCAGTGTATATTTTCTCATGTCATGTATTTACTACTAAAAGTAATTTTTTACATTTAGGTTTCATTAAGTGTTTTACACCGGCTATTACAGACTTATTGTTTCCCTGCACATTCAAGTTTTGTGTTTTCTTTGGGCAAAGATCAGCTAATAGGCACTCAGGAAAAAAAAAACAGATTAAAGATCTACAAACTCTCCCTTAAGACTAAGGAGCTCACTGATAGATTCTCAGTTAGCTAATTTTGCAGCCAGCAATAGACAGTGCAGCACAGATGCTACAGAAGGCAACATTTTTAATGAAACTCAATTACAGAAATCAATTTTAGCCCCAAATACTTGCATTAAAGTAAAAAAAAATGGCCCCAAACCTGGACAACCACTTTAACTCCTTACCAACATCTGCCGTACATGTATGGTATAAGTCAGTAGCGGGTGTATGGAGCAGGGTCAGCTCGCCCCGTACATGGCAGATAATGGCTGTGACAAACAACCAGGACCTGCCTCTAACAGCTGCGAGTGGAGCGAAGATCTGCCCACCACTGTTAACCTGTTCAGTGCTGCTGTCAATCTCTAACAGCAGCATTAACAGTGCGCCAGCATTGGGACGCGTCGTTCCATACGCCCACCGGCGCTCCTGTGACGCGATCATAGGGCGCCGATGGACTGCTATGACATCCGGGGGTCTGCTGAAGCCTCCGTGCCTGTCATCATAAAGCTTCATTTGGGCTGTAAAGAAGACCGTGGTTTTGCTATATGGAGCATTACTGTGGTATCGCTGTATATAGCACAAGCAATCAGATGATGTATACAAATACAGTGAAAAAAAGTATATATATATTTATTAAAACCCCACACGTTCAACTCACCTCCCACTAAAAATAAAGATAATAAAAATATACACATTTTGTGGTTTGGTCTCTTTCAGAGAAATACAATCTATCAAAATATAAAAAAAAAAACGATCAGTGAACACAGAAAAAAATTCAAAAAGACAAAATTGCATTTTTTCGTTCGCCTCAATACTGCAGAAAATCCTGTAAGAAGCGATGACCATGACATATGTGTCCCAAAATGTTATCAATAAAGTCCTCTTGCCCTTCAAAAAATAAGCCCCCACACAGCTCCATCAACCCGAAAACTGAAAATGTTTCGGGTCTCAGAAAAAATGGTGACAGCATCAAAAAAAAGTTCTTTCTTTTGCCAAAACTATTGGAGAAGTTTGGTCTTGCTGTAATCACACTGAGGAGTAGGATCCTATTACCAGGTCATTTTTACCACACAATGTGCGCCGTTAAAACCGTTCCCAGAAAAACAATGTCAGGCTTTTTTTTCGCACTTTTACTGCACTTGAAATGTTTTTCCCGTTTTCTAGGACTATGTGGTAAATGAATGGTGTCATTTATAAGGACAGCTCATCCTACAAAATAACAAGACCTCACACTATGTGGACAGATATCAAAAAGTTAGAAAAGTTGGAAAAAGCGGAGGAAAAAACAGAAAAAAAACATAAATTGGTTATGTCGGGAAGGAGTAAAGCTGAAGAAACGCATGTAAGAGCAGAATATGGAGGAAGGTCAGATATCACAGACTGGTGGATACTACCTGCTCCATCGCTGGCAGAATACTCCACCCCCATGGTGTCCGCTGATATCTTCTCTTGTAGCAACGTCTCCAAACTCTATAAAACATCGGGAACAGTCAGCAGAGGGTTTGATGATTGGCTCATATTGGCGATATACTCAGGGGCATTACTGGGGCCAGGGAAGATTGGGAATGAATAGCGTATTGACTGTTAGAGATGTGATCTCTTCCATTAAAGGGGATGTCTAGTTGGAACAAGTTATCACTGATCTCTGGATAGGTGATGACCTGTCCCAGTGGGAGCACCCCTTTATTATGTGGTATATATGGAGGATGTGATATCATGCAGAGTTCTAGCAGTATTACACTTCGGTCCGTTCTGCGTGCATCTGGGCCATTCCCTATGGAGGAGCGGAGCTGGGGGGAAATATCAGGATCTCGTCGCTGGATCCATCCAGATGGGAGATGTAACGAGTGCGGCGCCCCCCACTGGTGTCTCAGCGTATCATGTGTTGGGGTATAATAACTTATTGTCTGGTAAATGTGCTGATTCCTGTCAGTTGTGGTCGCTGAGTGCGTGTGATGGGATGTGGCTCCGTCCGTTATATTATATCACGTCTTATACCTATAATCTCTCGCTGATCGCAGGTGTCTGTCTTCACACTCAGATGAGAAGGAACAAACTGACGATATAGGACTTTTTTTTTTTCCCAAATTCAAACCGAGCAATCCTATTGGCTGGGCATGAATGCAGTTACCATGGTGACAGAAGTAGCAGCAGATTTAAAGGGACAAAACACTAATATTGTACTAAAGTGTATCTTATTATATATTTCACATAACTGACTGGGTACACCTTGGTGTGGGTGGGATGGCTTTTTTTAAATCAAAAACCATGTTTACTAAGTACCCTATATTATATATATTCACTATTGCTTTTTACTTACTTATAGCAGGGTATATGCTCATATTGTTTCTATCCTAAGTTTGTCTATTTTCTAATAGAGACATGACCAGTCCCCTTTAGAATTTTATAGTGACCCATTGAGGTCATGGACTGATATTGGGGATTGCAGAGTTGGGGCAAGGTGACAGGTGACAGTAAGTGACATCAAATGAAGGCTATGGTGCATACACAGTAAATCAGTCGTGTTATTCCACAGAAATGCTGTTCTATAAAACACAAAATATCTTCATATGGTGAGGAGTTGTGTTGTGTTTTCATCATTTACATTCTAGCGTGGTGATCACATAAAATGTAAAATTCCTATGAAATAATTACTGAATGACAGTAGCCTGCATCCCTGGAGGACAAGTCATTTACCGCTTCACCAGGTTTGATGTTCTAATGCATTTAGATGTTTCAGTATTTGTATATATGTATATATATTTTTTTTCCCCCCTTAAGGGTATTCAAGCGCAGACGGTGACCAACTTCTTCCTCGCCTTTGAAGCACAGCTTTCAATTATTCCTGTCGTAAACAAGGTAAAAAGCTTAGAGCCGAACACTATCAGACTCCTTCAGTCCCGCAGCAGGTAAATCTGTGAACATCGCCGGCACTCCTGCTGTTCCTAGCACCGATCCCTCTATGAGCGACTGTGCAGTAATGAAGGCAGGATTCACCCAAACTTGCTCGTCTTTTTTTTCGATTTCCAGTTCTGGTAATTAGTTATACACATGTATATATCCAGTGGTCAACTCACAACCTGTGTATGGAAAATGAATTGTTTGCTGTATGCATCGCATTTGTAGGATGCACACTGTTCATTTCATTATGGAGCGGAGTAGGAGGAGACTTTCATTACTGTTCCCTTTACTTCCTCCCTGCTGATAGGAAATGCCATGCTGTTTGCTTGTGTCCTGTGATTACAGCAGCCTGCAACAGTTTTCAAGCGTGCACTTCCCGGCTCAGGCATCAAGCAGTAAATGATAAAATTAAAACGCTGCTATCCCTTTGTTAGTCTCTTTTTTATCTTCTTCCCCCTTCTACGAATGCTGTAGTCCGTTATTCTAGAACTGCTCTGAAAATGGTTCTCTCTGGAGTGTTGGGATTTGGGTTTAGGGTGGGTTAGGGAATTGAAGTTCAGATACTTTGTTCATGTTTTATACTATGGAATTACTATGTCATGTATGTTATTTGAAAGATGGAAAATTTGTATTTGGAGTTTTTCAATAAAAATAATTTGATTAAAAAAAATTATGAAATTAAAATTCCTCCCGTTCTTGAGAAAGAATAGGATTTTTACTAAGAGGTAAATTGCACGTTCCTTGTTTTACAGGCACTTTACATTTTTGCTAGTTTTGTGCGATTACACAATCACTTCTAAAGGCCAGTGCCAGTTGTACATCTCTCCCTAAACTCTTGTTCAGCACTATATTTTATGCCAGTTTTATTATATGGTTTCTAGATTTTGTCCAGCTTTGATAAATAATTAGTATTTATACTTTTGCTTTTAGATAGACTTGAAGAATGCAGATCCGGAGAGGGTGGAGAAACAAATTGAGAAGTTGGTTGACATTCCCGCTAGTGACTGTATCCGGGTACAATGCGCTCCAGATCAAAATCATTCCTGTAGGCAAATTTAACTTCGCTGTCTGTACCTTGTCTTTTTTTTTTTTTTCTACAAAATTTGGCTGGAAAAGGGGCAATGTAGCGAGGAATTCACATCAATTTTTGGTGTTAAAAAAACACGAAACTATTTTGAGACGCATCATTTTTGCGCAAAAATGTGCAGCTTCTTATTTTACAGCACTCTTGCAACTTTTAGAAATTGGGCTTGGAAAGCTACACAGGTCTAAGAATGACTGGTGACGTTAAAAGTGGATAAAGATACACGGTGGCTCAGTGGATAAAGATACACGGTGGCTCAGTGGTTAGCATTGGTGCTTTGCAGCACTGGGATCCTGGTTTCAAATCCCACCAAGGATAACATCTGCAAGAAGTTTGTATGTTCTCCCCATGTTTTCGTCGGTTTCCTCCCACACTCCAAAGACATACTGATAGGGAATGTAGATTGTGAGCCCCAATGGGGACAGCAATGATAATGTCTGTAAAGCGCATCGGAATAGGTTGATGCTATATAAGTGAGTAAAATGAATAAATAAAGATGGAAGTGCTGCATAAACATTTATCAAACATCGTGCAACTCTTTGATACATTTGGCACAAATAATGGTAACACAACCACAAGCAAAACTGACCTGAGGAAGTCGCTTTATGATACATTTTTCGAAAAGAATTTGAAAGATTTAAAGCGTTAGAAATGAACAAGATTATCCAATATCACAGAAAAAGGAAAAGTCTCCAGATGTTTTTATGCCGGATGCCGGTATGTGTCCATACCTAAAGAAGAGCTGTCAGAAGAATGGGTAAGGAATCCTTTAGTAAACATAAATATCCATAGGGGATTTGAGTGTTAAAAAAAAAAGATCATCTGAAAGATTTTGTGATCTGCGTTTACATGTGTAGCGTCGGCGTCCCTGCCTCCTGCTAGGCAGGGACGCTGTTCCCCTCACCTCTCCGCTCCGTGCCCGGCGTCTTCCTCCCGCTCTGCTGGCAGCGCGCGCTGCTTCCCGGCCACGGTGCTTAGGGCGCGCGCGGGCGCGCTCCCCCTCTCTTAAAGGGGCCGCGTGCGTCGTCCTAAGGAGTCCCCGGCCAATGGCCGGAGGACTTCACCATATATAAGGTACCTCCTCCAAAATGGAGGTGCCCGAGCAATGTTGTTGCAAAGCCTTCACTCTGCTTCAGCCCTCAGGTCCCGTTACCAGTTACCTGCCAGATTCCTGCTTGTTACCTGCCAGTCACCTGCCAGATTCCTGCTTGATACCTGCCTGATATCCGCTTACCTGCTTGCAAGACTGCGGTCCCACGGTCTGCCTTTCGACACCTGTCAGTCTGTCTATGGACCAGCCTGCCCGCTCACCTGGGAGCGCTCACCTGCTACCTGCCTGCTAGCCTACCTGGAGGCTCTGCCGTCACTTGCCGTGACCACCTGCCTGTCCAGAGACTCTTGCCCGCTCACCTGGGAGCGCTCACCTGCTACCTGCCTGCTAGCCTACCTGGAGGCTCTGCCGTCACTTGCCGTGACCACCTGCCGGTCCAGAGACTCTTGCCCGCTCAACTGGGAGCGTCCACCTGCTACCTGTCTGCTAGTCTACCTGGAGGCTCTGCCGTCACTTGCCGTGACCACCTGCCTGTCCAGAGACTCTTGCCCGCTCAACTGGGAGCGTCCACCTGCTACCTGTCTGCTAGTCTACCTGGAGGCTCTGCCGTCACTTGCCGTGACCACCTGCCCGTCCAGAGACTCTTGCCCGCTCACCTGGGAGCATCCACCTGCTACCTGTCTGCTAGTCTGCCTGGAGGTTCTGCCGTCACTTGCCGTGACCACCTGCCTGTCCAGAGACTCTCGCCTGCTCACCTGGGAGCGCTCACCAGCCACCTGCCTGCTGTCCTTCTACCCAGAGACTGTCCCTGTCACTTGCCGTGACTACCTGCCCTTCTACCCAGAGACTGTCCCTGTCACTTGCCGTGACTACCTGCCCTTCTACCCAGAGACTGTCCCTGTCACTTGCCGTGACTACCTGCCCTTCTACCCAGAGACTGTCCCTGTCACTTGCTGTGACTACCTGCCCGTCTTCCCTGGGAGCCACCCGCTTCCTTACAAGGACCGCCCCATTGTATAGTTGCTCAGAGGTTCCACCTCCCAGACCCGTTACAGTTTGCTCGGGCCATGGAACCCGGTAGCACCCAAGCTCCCTCGCTCTCGGACCTATGTCATGAACTTTCCCGTCAGAGGTCCCAACAGGAGTCCATCCTGAGTCACCTGCGTGGTGTTAACTCCCGCCTGGACACATTGACTACCTCTTCGGGAGCTGCCTCCACTCGCACACTTACTACCCCAGCACCGCCGCAGCCCATCAACACCATGGCATCTCTTCCCGGTCCCCGCCTCTCCGCCCCTCCTTGTTTTGGCAGAGATCCCAGCCAGGCACAGGGCTTCATTAACCAGTGCACTCTGCACTTCGAACTGTTGACACACCAGTTTTCCAGCGACCGAGCCAGAGTAGCCTTCATCATGTCCCATCTCACGGGAGAGGCACTGGCTTGGCTAAATCCTCTATGGGAGAGAGGAGACCCCCTGGTGTCCAACCTGCCAGCCTTTCTCATGGCCTTCCGGAAAGTCTTCGACGAACCAGAACGGAAGACCTCATCCGCATCATCTCTGCTACGCCTCCGTCAAGGAAATCTCTCCGTGGGCCAATACGCCATACGGTTCCGTACCCTTGCTTCGGAGCTGGCCTGGGATAACGACGCCCTGGTGTCTGTCTTTTGGGAGGGTCTGTCCGGCCGTATTAAAGATGAACTCGCCGGTCGGGACATTCCTACCACTCTCGACGACTTAATAACACTTGCCACCCGGATTGACATCCGGTTCCAGGAGCGCGCCAAAGAGGTCACCCGTGAGAGGAGGTTTCCACGTCTAGCCCCTACCTTCCAGAAACCTGTCACTTCTCCCGTTACTACCCAGGCGCACTCACCTGAGCCTATGCAGGTCGACCAGACCAAGATGGTCAAAACCCGTCAAGAGTTACGCCGAGCCGAGGGGAGCTGCTTCTACTGTGGCAGTAAGTTGCACCGGATCCGTTCCTGCCCGGAGAGGTCGGGAAACGCCTGTGTCTAGGATCGCTCAGAGAGGTCGTCCTAGACAAGAGTAAACCCTCTCCATCTCTGTTGCTGTCAGTCTCTATCATCTGCGGGGAGAACCGTTATTTTGAACTAGCCCAACTTGACTCTGGAGCTGCCGGAAATCTCATTTCTCAGTCTCTGGTAGAGAAATACCGCATTCCCACCAAACCTCTAGCTGTACCCTTATCTGTCGCTGCCGTGGATGGGGGCCTCTTACCACATCCCATCCAACTCATCACCGAATCCATAACCCTGCAGGTGGGAATGCTGCACTCTGAGAGCATCTTCTTTCATGTTCTGCCTGGACTCTCTCACGCCCTCTTATTAGGCCTACCTTGGCTTCAGAGACATGCACCCGTGCTTGATTGGCAGACCGGAGAAGTCCTTCGCTGGGGACAGGACTGCCATAAGACTTGCTTAGTTCCCGTCCATCCTGTCCGTCCTTCTCCTACTCCAGCCAATCTACCTGGTCTTCCGGCTCCTTATTGGTCGTATGTGGACGTCTTTAATAAAAAGGAGGCAGAGACATTACCCCCTCATAGACCATACGACTGCCGAATCGACCTGATGCCCGGCGCTACTCCTCCCCGTGGGCGCATTTACCCTTTGTCCGCTGCTGAGACCCGATCCATGTCAGAATATATTGAGGAGAATCTGGCCCGGGGATTCATCCGGAAATCTAATTCCCCGGCGGGAGCAGGCTTCTTCTTCATCAAAAAGGACAGCTCACTCCGTCCCTGTATAGACTATAGAGGCCTTAACCAGATCACGGTGAAGAATAAATACCCCCTTCCGCTCATTCCGGAATTATTTGACCGTCTGAGGGGGGCTAGAATCTTCACCAAGCTGGACCTCCGTGGGGCGTATAACCTGGTCCGTATCCGTCAGGGGGATGAATGGAAGACGGCATTCAACACCCGGGACGGCCACTATGAATACCTGGTAATGCCCTTCGGTCTCTGTAACGCTCCCGCCGTCTTTCAAGAGTTGGTCAATGACATCTTCTGGGACCTTCTCTACTCCTGCGTAGTGGTGTACCTGGACGACATCTTGGTCTTCTCTCCGGATCTCCCCACACACCGGGGGGATGTTCGTCAGGTTCTGCTCAGGCTCAGGCAGAACCACCTCTACGCTAAATATGAGAAGTGCCTCTTTGAGCAGACCTCGCTTCCGTTTCTGGGCTACATAATCTCTCAGACCGGCCTACAAATGGATCCTGAGAAACTGTCTGCCATCCAGAAGTGGCCCGACCAGAGGGGTTGAAAGCTATTCAGCGGTTCCTGGGTTTCGCCAACTACTACCGCCTCTTCATACCGCACTTCTCTTCCCGGACTGCCCCAATCTCTGCGCTCACCAGTAAGGGCACTAATTACAGAAAATGGCCGCCCGAAGCAGAGGAAGCCTTTCTTTCCTTAAAACAGGCTTTCTCTTCCGCCCCGGTGCTGCATCGTCCGGACGGCAACAAACAATTCTTCCTGGAAGTTGACGCCTCCTCCTCTGGAGCCGGAGCAGTACTTACCCAAAAGTCGCCTTCCGGAAGAATGGTAACTTGCGGCTTCTTCTCCAAACTCTTCTCCTCTTCTGAGCGCAATTATTCTATAGGAGATCGAGAGTTATTGGCCATTAAGCTGGCACTGGAGGAGTGGCATTACCTGCTCGAGGGGGCTCTTCACCCGGTAATTATTTACACGGACCACAAGAACTTGGCTTACCTCCAGAGCGCCCAGAGACTTAACCCGCGCTAAGCCCGGTGGTCCTTGTTTTTTGCCCGCTTTGATTTCGTTCTTCATTTTCGCCCGGCAGACAAAAACATCAAAGCTGACTCCTTGTCCCGATCCTTCCTGGTGTCTGACCTAGAGGAGGAACCGAAGCACATCATTGATCCCGCCAGAGTAATGCAGGTGGCTCCCGTGAATCTAAATCGTCTCCGTCCCGGTAAGACGTTCGTAACAGTACCTGATCGGAAGAAGGTCCTACTCTGGGGTCACTCATCTAAGCTAGCTGGCCACGCCGGTCAGAAAAAGACCCTCCAGCTTATTACCCGGCATTACTGGTGGCCTACCCTGCACAAGGATGTAATAGACTTTGTTTCAGCCTGTGTGTCCTGCGCCCGCAACAAAGTTTCGAGACACCTGCCAGCTGGTCGCCTCCTTCCTCTTCCAGTACCTGCTGCCTGGTGGCAGCATATAGCTATGGACTTTATAACGGATCTCCCTGTCTCTGCCGGTTGTACGGTCATTTGGGTGGTCGCTGACCGCTTTTCCAAGATGGCGCACTTCATTCCCCTGCCGGGTCTCCCGTCTGCACCCGAACTGGCTAAAGACTTTATCCGCCACATCTTCCGTCTCCATGGCCTGCCCCTCCACATCGTGTCGGATCGTGGGGTTCAGTTCACCTCACGCTTCTGGAGAGCCACATGTAAGCTGCTTGACGTTACCCTGGACTTCTCCTCCACTTACCACCCACAGTCCAATGGCCAAGTGGAGTGGATCAATCAGATCCTGACCAGTTACCTCCGGCACTTCGTTAATGCCCACCATTCGGACTGGGTGGATCTCCTACCATGGGCTGAATTCTCTTACAATAATCACGAGAGCGAATCTTCCTCCAAATCCCCGTTTTTTGTAGTCTTCGGTCAGCATCCTCGGATCCCATTTCCCGTCTCCACCTCGGTGGACAATCCGGCTGCGGAATCTCTCATTAGCAAATTCTCCTCCATTTGGGAGAGTACCCGATCCGCACTCCTTCAGTCGTCCGAGCGGATGAAAAAACACGCTGACAAAAAACGACTGGATCCTCCACAATTCCGTCCTGTAGATAAAGTCTGGCTCTCGTCCAAGTATGTCCGGCTCAAGATTCCCTCCTACAAGTTAGGGCCTCGGTTCATCGGCCCACTGGAAGTTATCAAACAAATCAATCCGGTGGCCTATAAATTGAAACTCCCGGCCAACTTACGGATCCCTAACTCCTTCCATGTATCTCTCCTCAAACCCGTGGTACTTAACTCTTTTTCCAAGTCTACAGGTACGCCCCCTGCTCCGGTTTCCGCTGAGAATGAGTTTGAGGTAGAGAACATTCTGGCCACCAAATGGGTAAGAGGAAAAACCTTTTTTCTGGTAGATTGGAAGGGGTTTGGTCCTGAGGAGAGAACGTGGGAGCCCCGGGAGAACATCCATGCCCCTCTCATCCTTGATAAATTTCTCTCTGGCTTAAAAAAGGGGGGGCCTAAAGGGGGGGGTACTGTAGCGTCGGCGTCCCTGCCTCCTGCTAGGCAGGGATGCTGTTCCCCTCACCTCTCCGCTCCGTGCCCAGCGTCTTCCTCCCGCTCTGCTGGCAGCGCGCGCTGCTTCCCGGCCACGGTGCTTAGTGCGCGCGCGGGCGCGCTCCCCCTCTCTTAAAGGGGCCGCGCGCGTCGTCCTAAGGAGTCCCCGGCCAATGGCCGGAGGACTTCACCATATATAAGGCACCTCCTCCAAAATGGAGGTGCCCGAGCAATGTTGTTGCAAAGCCTTCACTCTGCTTCAGCCCTCAGGTCCCGTTACCAGTTACCTGCCAGTCACCTGCCAGATTCCTGCTTGTTACCTGCCAGTCACCTGCCAGATTCCTGCTTGTTACCTGCCAGTCACCTGCCAGATTCCTGCTGGATACCTGCCTGATATCCGCTTACCTGCTTGCAAGCCTGCGGTCCGACGGTCTGCCTTCCGACACCTGTCAGTCTGTCTATGGACCAGCCTGCCCGCTCACCTGGGAGCGCTCACCTGCTACCTGCCTGCTAGCCTACCTGGAGGCTCTGCCGTCACTTGCCGTGACCACCTGCCTGTCCAGAGACTCTTGCCCGCTCACCTGGGAGCGCTCACCTGCTACCTGCCTGCTAGCCTACCTGGAGGCTCTGCCGTCACTTGCCGTGACCACCTGCCCGTCCAGAGACTCTTGCCCGCTCAACTGGGAGCGTCCACCTGCTACCTGTCTGCTAGTCTACCTGGAGGCTCTGCCGTCACTTGCCGTGACCACCTGTCTGTCCAGAGACTCTTGCCCGCTCAACTGGGAGCGTCCACCTGCTACCTGTCTGCTAGTCTACCTGGAGGTTCTGCCGTCACTTGCCGTGACCACCTGCCTGTCCAGAGACTCTCGCCTGCTCACCTGGGAGCGCTCACCAGCCACCTGCCTGCTGTCCTTCTACCCAGAGACTGTCTCTGTCACTTGCCGTGACTACCTGCCCTTCTACCCAGAGACTGTCCCTGTCACTTGCCGTGACTACCTGCCCTTCTACCCAGAGACTGTCCCTGTCACTTGCTGTGACTACCTGCCCGTCTTCCCTGGGAGCCACCCGCTTCCTTACAAGGACCGCCCCCTTGTATAGTTGCTCAGAGGTTCCACCTCCCAAACCCCATTACAACATGATTGTAATAACATTACAGCCCCATTCAGACTTACAGGTTTTACCCATGAGAAACTGAGCAGAACAATATATAGGTTTGTGGGAGAAGATTCAGTATAAATTGTAATTCATTCATTAGATTTGAGAGTCCTCAGTGGTTGATACCTTTAATGGCTAACTGAAAAGATGGTAACAAATTGCAAGCTTTCCAAACTGCTCAGGCCTCTTCATCAGGCAGACCTGAGACCTGAGTAGTCTGGAAAGCTTGCAATTTGTTACCATCTTTTCCGTTAGCCATTAAAAGGTATCAACCACTGAGGACTCTCACATCTAAATACTCTTCTATCTACTGGCTAACACAGTACAAAGATAGATATTTTTCCTGTATCAATTTATTCAGTGGAATCCTGCTGTTTGTATAGATGAGTCCAGTGGGCGGTCATGCTAGTGATTGACAGCTATCTTTGCCTGCATGGTCATACAGGGAACTGTCAATCACTTAGGACCGCCCACTGGACTAGTATACATACTGCAGGACTTTCTCTGCATAAAATGCAAGTCTTACTGACTCTCTTCCCACAGATATGTCTATCAGTCTGATCAACTTCTCTGCTCTACAACATCCCCCTACAGATCTTATACCATTTCAACATGACAGGTTCCTTTAATCACCTGCAGATGACATAAGTAGCCATGTTCTGTGTGGCTTACGGAGGGGCTTGATTGCTTGTCAGCTTCAAACAGGTTTCATTTCTTGTGATTCATTGGAGCCGAGGTCTAAACTGTATTAAGAAATTCATTTCTCTGTTTATTTCTATTAGATCTCGGCGCAGTTTGGAACAAATGTGGAAAGTGTTCTTCAAGAAGTTGTCAGGAGGCTTCCACCGTGAGTATGGACTAATGCGGCTCTATCCATCTTCTCTTTATTAAAGGGAACCTGTCACCTTGAAAAATGCTATGTACCTGCAGGTATAGGGTTAATCTGCAGATAAATATTGTTACAATGTTGCCCGGCCGCCTTATTGATAATGCAGGTACCGGGAGAAAATTAACTTCTTTCCTCCCTGCAGCCGCCGGCCTTCACTCATCGTTGTGCACGGAGCGGCTACAGTCTTGGATCACAGCACCGCTCACTATATCGGAGGTGACGGCTGTAAACCTGGCCCGGATTTTGATTGACAGCTTGCTCTGCACAGATGCGCTGCAGAACCACTTACAATCTTAGTGAAGGAGTAGTATGTTCACAGATAGAGAATATGGCTCATCCACGTGCGGATCTGCTCCACGTCCGATTACATATTTGTGGGAGAAACCCTAGTGGCAGCCTCATATTTCTGACATGGATCCTCTAGCACTATTTGTGAAACTGCGGCTCCCAGCATAACTTGATGAGAGACCGTCAGCCTGCTGGGATCTGTAGTTTCACAAGCTGCGGACCTCCGCTCACTCCAGCACTGGTCGGCATTTTCAGCACGTGAACGTACGCCATGCTTTCCGGAGACACAAGGGTGTAGATAACTTTATCAAACCCTTGACTGTAAGTTTGCTGAACCCTAAGTGGATTCGATTGTTCCCACAGTTTCAGTTTTGGACCATTTAAGGGGAATTTACAGGGTTCTGGCCACTGACCAGGGGGATCAGTATCCCTGTATGTCTTTGTATATACTTGATAAAGACCTATAACAGGTCGAAACGTTATGTGATGGCAGAATAAACTTTGTCTTTTGGAATTCATCACCCCGGACTGAACGCGGTTTACTTACCTTTATACCCCTTAACAGGATGTCTTATTTTTGTGTTTTAGTCCCAAGATTGAAAAGGGCAGCCCTCTTAAAGCCCTGCTGTTTGACTCAACGTTAGATCACTACAGAGGCGTGGTAGCCAGCATCGCCCTGTGTGGAGGTGACGTGTGTAAAGGCAATAAATCGTGTCTGCCCACTCTGGCAAGTGCTATGAAGTCAATGAGGTTGGCATACTGACCCCAGAGGAAGTACCAGCTGAAAAACTAAGTTTTTTTTAATAATCTTATTAGCCTTTCCCTCTGTCTTCACCAATCAGCCCTCTGTATTGATGATCAGATCAAAGATCTAGACAGGGATTGTCTCACGCTGCATCTCCTTCCTGATTGTATCACTGAGAAGACAGAAGCTGCCCCATCCCATTCTCCAAGAAATGCAGAACCCAATGCATCTGCTGTCCGTGATCCGCTTATTGTCAGAGGACATCATTAGGGACTGCATTTTCTCATTGCTTAAGAAATTGTTGGGGGATCCTGCTAATTGCTGAATAATAAAACTGCAGCACCGCTCCATTTAAGGCAGTGTTTCCCAAACTCCAGTCCTCATGGCCCCCAACAGGTCAGGTTTTCAGGATTTCCTCAGTATTACACATGTGATGAAAGTATCATCAAGGAATCAGGAATTCTCTCACCTGTGCAATACTATAGAAATCCTGAAGACATGACCTGTGGGGGGCCGTGGGGACTGGAGTTTGGGAAACACTGATTTTAAAGGGACTGTCAGCACAGAATGACTGTTGAAACCAAGTACAAGCGCTCCATGGATCACGGCGTGGGCCAATCATTTATATACACCTTCCCACCTGCTTGTTTTACCTCTGTCTCCTTCCTTCTCTGGTTCTATGAAGCCAGAGCTGTCAATCAAAGAAGAGGAGGGTGTGGATAGAGGGAAAACAAGCAGGTGGGAAGGTGTATATAAATGATTGGCCCCGAAGCACTGAGAGTTGGGACTTAGTTTGAACAGTCATTCTGTGCTGACAGTCCCTTTAGGTGGACGAGATGCAGATGCAGCTCATTTCACCGCGTAAGGTTGTTTACCCACTATGCGCTCTCCACGGCATCTCCAGACTCTGTCTCGTCTGTCGCATGAGCTCAGTGTGAACCTGCTTTCATCTATGAAGAGCACAGGGCGCCAGTGGCGACTTTGCCAATCCTGGTGTTCTGTGGAAAATGCCAAGTGTCCTTCACGGTGTTGGGCTGTGAGCACCACCCCTATCTGTGGACGTTGGGCCCTCATACCACCCTCATGGAGTCTGTTTCAAACCGTTGGTGCAGACACATGCACATTTGTGGCCTGCTGGAGGTCATTTTGAAGGACTCTGGCAGTGCTCCTCCTGTTCCTCCTTGCACAAAGGCGGAGGTAGCGGTCCTGCTGCTGGGTTGTTGCCCTCCTACGGCCCCCTCCACGTCTCCTGGTGTACTGGCCTGTCTCCTGGAAGCGCCTCCAGGCTCTGGACACTACGCTGACAGATGCAGCAAACCTTCTTGCCACAGCTTGCATTGATGTGCCATGTTGGATGAGCTGCACTACCTGAGCAACTTCTGTGGGTTGTAGAGTCCGTCTCATGCTACCACGAGTGTGAAAGCACAACCAACATTCAAAAGTGACCAAAACATCAGCCAGAAAGCATTGGTACTGAGATGTGATCTGTGGTCCCCACCTGCAGAACCACTCCTTTATTGAGGGTGTCTTAATAATTGCCAATAATTTCCATCTATTGTGTATTCCATTTGCACAACAGCATGTGAAATTGATTGTCAATCAGTGTTGCTTCCTAAGTGGACAGTTTGATTTCACAGAAGTTTGATGTACTTGGAGTTATATTCTGTTGTTTAAGTGCTCCCTTTATTTTTTTGAGCAGTTTACTTTTTCCCCCACTGTATATAGAGAAGATGCACAGCCCAAAAAGGGTGTTCTGTGTACCTATGTTCCCTGGAACTTGTAGGGTCTTATTTGTGGACCTAGGAAGGGAAAATATTAAAAAATCCCCAAATCACCTCCCAAACCAGTGCCCTCTTATACTCATTGTTGTGTATCCCGCCATTATTCTGACATCCACATCTGGCAGGGGTGTCATGTGAGCACTACTTCTTCTGGCTTAGATGAAATATGAATGCTGCAACCAATCAGAAGCTGCAACACTCATGCGTTGCCCCCACCGGTTGTTAACCTCATGTAACCAGTGGGGTATGCAGCGCTGGTCTGGAGATATCAATTTCTTTTAGTTTTCTCACCTCCCTTGGCCCATCAATAGTTGGTGTCTAGTAGTGGATAACCCAATTAAAGGGTTATTTCCCTCTCAGATATATCCACCGAAGAAGCCATAAATGGCTAATAGATGTTGGCTCCACCTCTGTAGCCCCCCGCAGCTATCGAGATAAGGCTGTATCTCTAGTTAATATGAACATAGAAGTGGCTGTGCATGATAGGCTTTCTCCATTCACTTCTATGGAGGTTCAGAATAATACAAAGGGTTGTGGATGTGTTAATAAAGACTACAATGGAAGTCTACTAACAATACACGGGCACTGATTCCCTGTGGGCACCTGAGATCAGCCACTGAAGCTGTAGGGGGCAGTGTTAGCTTATATGTGCACATTTATATGGAGGGTGTTTGTACATATCCCTATGGACCTGTCCCACATCTATGGATTATTTTACATAAATGAACACTGTCCCATTGTGCAGCAAAGGTCTATACAATAAACTGTGTACACCGCTGTCTAATGAGGATAATAGAACTGTACTGGTTATTGTATCATTATGGGATCTAATTGTTGGCTGTCGTAGCGCAGTGTTTTAATAATTAATTTACTACATCTTTTTACAGAAAACCACATTGGCAGCACGGCATATACAGTAAAATGTTACATGTGACTCGCCCCCTGGGCCATGGGGCACTCGGATCCGGGCAATTAGGGAAACGGTGGGAGTAGTAGTGGCAACCCGGTTCCGTGGCTCAGGGTGGTCAGGCCAGTGGTAGTCCGTTATGTGCTATTGATAATGTCCGACTACGCCACCCGTGGATTGCGGTTATTAGGAACCGCCGCTGCAAGGCAGTCCGCTGGGGCTGATGATGGGTGCAGCTGAGGTGATGTGACTCCCCACGGGAAGAGTGCAGCCCCAGGGCAGTGTAGTGGATGTTGGGAGTGATTGTAGTGCGAGTCCCGGTGCTAATAGTGCTGGAGGCGCGAAGGAGCACACAGACAACAAGTTACAGTCCAGGGTCTTTACTCACAGTTCGTTTGTTCCAGGTCACTTCGGCCAGCAGTGAACGCCCGAGCCGTGCTGCGTCCACCAGGTGAGGGGCTCGGTCAACTCCCAGGCAGTTCAGGAGCATGGCACAGGACCCCCTTTTATCCTTTCTCTGGCCTGCCTCACCAGTGACCCACTTTTGTCCAGCTGCCGCGGACTTGTGCGGTTAAACGTGGGCCCCGTCCTCCGCTGTCCTATATGGTGCCTTCCTAGCAGGTTTGATGAGGTGTCGCACCAATATATGATCACGACGACCGGTCTTTGGCTGAGGGTTGTTTCTCCTCCACCAACTTGGGATCCGGTACCCTTAATCTGCCTGAACCTGCACCCTGGATTCTCGTGGGTTCTTAGGGTCCCTTCCACCTTCTTGTTCCTGAGCCCTTCTGTTTCTCTGTCTCTCCTTCTTTGCAGTTCCTTTCTGTTTCTGTTCCTTTCTCTTGGAGCTGAGATGAGCCAGAATCTCTGCTCCCCTTCACCTCCTCCTCGGCCTCTTCTCCAGGCCCACTTCTCCTTCTCCTCTCAGGCCCCGGCCTCTTCCCTAGGCCTGCCTCTGGAGGAGCACTCAGCCTGAGCTGCTGCTCCCTGTCTTCTCCTCTCCACAGAACGAACCTAGATCTAAGATGGTGCCCACCTTTTATACCTCCCTCTAGCCATGAGCCCAGGTGACCAGCAACCAATGGGCTCCTTCCTACGCTCAGGAACCGCCCCCTATCTGCCCCTACAGCACTGGGTGTTCCACCCCTCCCTCCCCACTCCAGCAGGGACATGGTCGGTCGTGCCTGCACTTATGTCTAGTGGGAGCACCGTTGAGCTGTCCCTCGGAAATGGGGTGTGTGTGCTGTATGCAGCTAACTGAGCCCTGGTCCATACTCCATCCTTACCTGGGAGTGGAATATCACACCTCTGGTCTGAGGTGCAATACCCCTGTAGCGGCCGAACCCTCGGGGCGCTACATTCCCCCCTGGTAAAGCACAGCACGTCCTCGGGCTGGAAAAGAGCAAAAACAGTTGAATACAGGACATGCAAAGACTTTTTCAATAACTTTTTACATTAGAAACAGACATTACGGTTCAACTCCCTTTATGGGACACACTTTTCTTTTCACTAGACATTATAGAAAACTTTTTCAATACTTCCGGAACTCTTTTGTATAAAACATCATAGAAAACTTTCACATGACTATTTAGCAGCATATAAAACCTTTTCACATAAAACATTTTTTTAAAGTAAAGCACATTCTTGGATCCTGGCGGCGGTGCAACTTGCGACCAGGCGTTCTTTCTTTTTAAAGGTGCAAAAGTCCATTTTAACTTTGAGGTAGACGTTGCGGTTCTTGTATAAAACCAGTAGGGGGCGCTTTAAGAAGCGCAACTATATACATGGGATTGGCCGTTCCCAGTCCTCGGCCGGTGGGGATAGGGGAATGGCTGCTCACAGTCCTCAGCCTGATAGGGGAAGAGGGGTGGCTGTTCTCAGTCCTCAGCCAGGTTACTTAGGGGATAGGACATAACGTTCACACAGTCCTATATCAGTCCCAACGGGGACCACACGCAATTTGAAACAGTCCCACACGGTTCCTTTGCACCCTTACGGGTAACTACTTACAATGCCACTTGACCGTTCACTAGTAACGGTGTCTTCGTGACGCTCCTTCTTCCTCCTCGTACGGATCTTCAGGCCCGTCCGGGCCCTCCTGGTACTCGGCGTCCGAGTAGTGTTGTGCCTCCTCCTCTACTACTCGGCGGACGTGTAGGGCGTACCATCCCTTCACGCCTTGGTGTCGGGTGTAAGACACCACGTCGCCTGGGAATAGATCCCGCCCACGATGGCCTTCTGGTAGGTGACTCTCCACATCTCTCCTTGTCACAAACACGTCACTGATGGTCTCGGGGTCTCGGATGAAGCCCCAGCCGCGCTCCATCTGGAACTTCACCACAGTCCCGGTGACTCGGGGTCTGCGGGCAGTTCGGGGATCTCGTCGCGCCTTCATTTTCTGCTCCGCGCTCTGGACCTGCAGCTTCTCTTGCTTCACCCGCCGCTCTCGCTGCTCCTTCTCAAACATCTCCAGCTGTTGGCGGCAGGCCTCCCGCCGCTCAGCTGCGCCCGCTCGCGTTTCTTTCGTGAACCCCATCAGGTCCTCCCCTGTGGGGTCCCATTCAAACTGGGCATCTTCCAATGGCAGCTGGAGGATTTCCTGAGGCGTCGGAGCAGGTATGAGGGGCTCAGAGGGTACTTCGACCTCCGCGGACAGGCTCCTCCGGAAGCGGGGGTTGACAAACTCGGGGGGCCAGATGAAAGGCAGCCCATCCGGAGTGGTGTATTGGGCGAAGAGATCCGCGCCCAGTGGTGGTACTGCAGCAGCAGGGGGCGCAGGTGGGTTGGCGGCGCCTGGGGGCACGTGACCTTGAGACCAGGCCCGTGCTGGTCATTTCCTGTTTGCTCCCAAGGGCGGTACAGCAGGTGCAGGGGGTTCCGTCGGGGCAGCGGCGCCCGGGGGCGCAGGGCCTTGCGGCCGGGCCTGCGATGGTGGTTGGCTGAGCACGCCCGGGGTCAGAGGGCACGGCGTGGGGCGGGGCTCACCGGCAGCGTCGACGGCCTGGGGGCCGGTTGATGGCGGCGGGGGCACGGTGTCGACGGCGGGTCCCGGTGCGTTGGGCTCCGTGACGGGGTGCAGGGGCAGGTCAGCGGCCTCAGGATTCAGTGCAGGGGCGTCTCCGTTACCTGCCTCTGCTGTCGCGGCCTCCTCCGCGGCGTCGTCCTCAGCCTCCGCTCGGCCTTCACTGCCCTCGGTGGCTGGTGCGCTGCTCGTCGATGGCGCCTTCGGCTGCAGGATCACAGCCCGCTGGGCCACTTCCTTCTTCCATCCGGCGATCACGTCCTGCTGCGCCCGGACCATCCTCCGGTCCAGCTCTTCCAACGCCGCCCGTGTATATTCGGGGTCCTCCTTGGGGAGATGGGCTAACAGCTCGGTGAGGCTGCATGGTGGTGTAGCTTGCAGCAGGCCCTTTGCCAGGGTACCGGAACTGGTTTCTCCCTCCATCTCCGGGTGCGGCCTGGCCAGACTGATCCAGACTGCGCCCTGCCCCACAGTTTTCTTCTCTCTCCGCCCCCAGAGGGGGTGGTCCTGGGGCATTCTGCTGACAATCACTTTCAGGGGCAGCCCCCCCATGTTGATGGACATCTCCACTGCTGCATTCATGGCTGGTGGGGGCGGGCTCCTTCTTTGGCGCCATTCTGGGACCTGGCCCACGATGGGAGGTGGCTTCCTGCTGTCTTTTGGTGCGCACATAATGGCGTCCGCTCTGCCAGGGCGGGAAAGACGGATGAAGATGGCGGGAAACGGTCCAAGATGGCGTCTGATGGCGGGAATCGGCTCCGGATGGCGGGAAACGACTCCGAACGGCGGGAAACTTCTTTTTAAGGTACATGTGCAATTTTCTTCAGGCACGCAATACCCGCTTGTGGCGGGTTGGTAATGATCCTGCCGACTACGCCAAAGCTGACTCGCCCCCTGGGCCGTGGGGCACTCGGATCCGGGCAATTAGGGAAACGGTGGGAGTAGTAGTGGCAACTCGGTTCCGTGGCTCAGGGTGGTCAGGCCAGTGGTAGTCCGTTATGTGCTATTGATAATGTCCGACTACGCCACCCGTGGATTGCGGTTATTAGGAACCGCCGCTGCAAGGCAGTCCGCTGGGGCTGATGATGGGTGCAGCTGAGGTGATGTGACTCCCCACGGGAAGAGTGCAGCCCCAGGGCAGTGTAGTGGATGTTGGGAGTGATGGTAGTGCGAGTCCCGGTGCTAATAGTGCTGGAGGCGCGAAGGAGCACACAGACAACAAGTTACAGTCCAGGGTCTTTACTCACAGTTCGTTTGTTCCAGGTCACTTCGGCCAGCAGTGAACGCCCGAGCCGTGCTGCGTCCACCAGGTGAGGTGCTCGGTCAACTCCCAGGCAGTTCAGGAGCATGGCACAGGACCCCCTTTTATCCTTTCTCTGGCCTGCCTCACCAGTGACCCACTTTTGTCCAGCTGCCGCGGACCTGTGCGGTTAAACGTGGGCCCCGACCTCCGCTGTCCTATATGGTGCCTTCCTAGCAGGTTTGATGAGGTGTCGCACCAATATATGATCACGACGACCGGTCTTTGGCTGAGGGTTGTTTCTCCTCCACCAACTTGGGATCCGGTACCCTTAATCTGCCTGACCCTGCACCCTGGATTCTCGTGGGTTCTTAGGGTCCCTTCCACCTTCTTGTTCCTGAGCCCTTCTGTTTCTCTGTCTCTCCTTCTTTGCAGTTCCTTTCTGTTTCTGTTCCTTTCTCTTGGAGCTGAGATGAGCCAGAATCTCAGCTCCCCTTCACCTCCTCCTCGGCCTCTTCTCCAGGCCCACTTCTCCTTCTCCTCTCAGGCCCCGGCCTCTTCCCTAGGCCTGCCTCTGGAGGAGCACTCAGCCTGAGCTGCTGCTCCCTGTCTTCTCCTCTCCACAGAACGAACCTAGATCTAAGATGGTGCCCACCTTTTATACCTCCCTCCTACACTCAGGAACCGCCCCCTATCTGCCCCTACAGCACTGGGTGTTCCACCCCTCCCTCCCCACTCCAGCAGGGACATGGTCGGTCGTGCCTGCACTTATGTCTAGTGGGAGCACCGTTGAGCTGTCCCTCGGAAATGGGGTGTGTGTGCTGTATGCAGCTAACTGAGCCCTGGTCCATACTCCATCCTTACCTGGGAGTGGAATATCACACCTCTGGTCTGAGGTGCAATACCCCTGTAGCGGCCGAACCCTCGGGGCGCTACACATGCATATCACATCAAGTGAAAAATCCCCATGGAAATGCCTCTACTAAAGCACGCTGCTATAAAAAACACTCTGTAAAGTAAGTCCATGCTGCAGCATGAATATAACGTGTGAACTAGAAAAGAGGTTTGGCAAAAAAATATATCCATCAGATAGATGTCAACTGTATACTTTTATAATATAGATCTGGACAGGGGTATATATAGCATAGACAGGATTGGGTTTATTAAGGATTGCATTCATACGACAACCCTACAAGGGAACCAGTCACGTGAAAGAAAGGCTATTAACCTGCAGATATGCAGTTAATCTGCAGGTTAATGGTCAAATGTATATAGAGGTCTCAAAAAGTCAGAAATCATAAAGGGATCTAATAATAAAATGTAACCTTTATTTATACAATGCTAAAAAGACATAAATATGATCTAGGACATAAACAAAAACTGCACCCAAAGCGTGAAAATATATGAAAGAAAAATATTATTTTTAAAACCAATTCAAATAGCTGTATGTGAACCTCTCTGATGACCCTCAAATGCCCCCATGAAGGGAGGAAAAAAAGCCCCATGTTTAGGAAGTTGGTGAAATGACGTTGAAGGGAAAGGATCTAGGCTGAGGTCCTGGACCCATGGATGAATGGCCTATGGAGTTTGAAGATCGGTTGATCACTGGGCTGGATAAATGTGCTACAGTTGTGGAATCTGTCGTCTGGATTTGATGAACTTTCTTAAGGACTGTTGCTACTGGATACCTGTGTCTCTATTGTTTTATCTTGTCGTCTGGAGGAGCGAGGAATGTGAATACAAACTATACTGGTTGGCGATACGAAATCTGTGAGCCAACCAAAAGTTGGGAAACAGTGAGTATCGCCTGGTACAAAGGCAGTTGAACTACCGCCCCAGGAAGGGTATCTTGTGCACTGGGGGCAATGTATTTTGGCCATTTACCTAGAGTTGTAGTAAAACCTTGGATGTAAGAGATAAACTATTGTTGCATCGTTAACTTGTCTAGGTGATTATTGCAACCCACAACCTCAGATCTTCACATACAGGATTAGAAAAACATTATTGTTTTCTTTCAAAAGCAATATCACATCTGTCCATAGATTATGACTTGCATTGGACTTCAGCTCTACTGAAATAAATGGAGCTGAGCTGCAATACCACACTGAACCTGTAGACAGGTTGTGGTGCTGTTTTTAGACAAAAAACACAAGTTTTTAATCATGGACAACACCTTTGAAGAGTTAGGCTGCGTGCTCACTATGCGTTTTTCAAGTGTTTTTGCCGCAGAATTTCCGCAGCAAAAACGCTTAAAAAAACGCTTGGTAATACGTGCCGCATGGTCCCCAATGATAATCCGCATGTGCTGTGCACATGCTGCAGAAATTTCCGCTGCGGATTATCATTGCTGAAAAATACGCAGCATGTCCATTAATTTTGCGGACACGCAGAGTAATTGCCGCCATTGACTTGCATTGAATCGCTTAATATCCGCATGACTACATGTGTACATGCGGATATTAAGCGATTCAATGTGCGGATGGTACCCGGGTCTGGAGAAGAGGGGACTCGGGTACCATAGAACGTCGTGTGACCTGTCACATGACTAAATGACATCATGAAAGGTCCTTTCACACCACCGCGAGCCGTACAAGAGACCGGACGCAGCGGAGAAATGACCGGGGGCCATCAGAAGGTGAGTATAATGTTTTTTTTATTTTTTACCATTGTTATTCTTTTTTTTTAACTATTAACTTGGTCACACTATATAAATCCATGCCGGTTGCATGGATTTATATAGTGTGACCAAATTGTCAAGCACTTTTATAAGCAATGCTAAAATCGCTTGGAAAAGCGCTTGATAACCCGCATGCAGAAATGCTGCAAAAACGCTTGACAAACGCTTCTACCTGGCAAGAAAAACGCATGTAAAATCCGCATGCGTTCTTCCTGCCAGGGAGATGCAGCATTTCTGCATCGTGGGCACTTAGCCTTATGCAGTACTTCTCTCTTTTGTCAGATATTCAGGTGTAAAGAAACACTGCTGTACTCCCAGGAATAGCATTCACATTTTTACATCAGGTTCCCAGGGTCCGCCCGTGGTGTAGAGCTCCAGAGACATTTTTTTCTCTATATTATTAATTAACACTTACAATATTCTAAATCCAGATGTAGCAGCCACTAATAAGACAGCTGTAGTCCACTACTAGCGCACAGTGATGTGGTGCGCTCCACTATTAACATAGCACAGCATATGGCGGCTGCTATATCAGTACTCTAGAATCTAAAAAATTATTTCCATATTCTAAATATACATGAGTGCAAATAATAATTATTTTATAGCGCCAGCATATTCCGCAGCAATTTACAATACTTGTAAAAACAATATCAGACATTACATCGTAACACATAATTCAACAAAAACTAAAAGGAGGGAGGGCCCTGCTCGCAAGAGCTTACAATCTATTAGAAAATAGCGGGATGAGCAAAAGGGGCTTGTATTGTATAGTCCAGTCGTCATTGTAATAAATAGGGGTATTCACATAACGCTTCATGAACCAGTCATCAGCCAGTACCTGTATAAGGACAGATACAAAGTGCTACTGAGTGCACGGATTGTTGAGAATAGATGACAGAAGGTACAAGATTCTAAGAATTTAAGAAGAGAGAACGGGCAATGATTAGATTAGTGAGGTACTGTGATAGGCTAGTCTAAAGAAATGTGGTTTTGGAGCACACTTAAAATTGTGGATACTGGGAATTAACCAGATTGTTTTGGGTAATGCATTTCAGAGAACTGGAGCAGCATGAGAGAAGTTTTTGAGTGGGAGGTTTGGATTATAGAGAATGTCAGGGTACAGTCATTAGCAGAACAGAAAACGGAGATAGGGTGGTAGACAGAGGTGAGGGAGGAGATGCAGGGTGGTACAGAACTGTGGAGAGTGTTGTGGGTGTTATTGATAAGTTTATATTGTACTCTTTAGCAGATGCAACCAGTGCAATGACTGGAACAGGGTGGAAGCATCGGTGTAACAGCTGGACAGAAATATGAACCCCGCTGACGCATTTAGGATGGATTGGAGAGGAGAGTTTAGTAAGAGAGAGAATATTTAGTAGAGTTGCGATAGTCCAGCTGAGAATGAATCAGAGCAAGGGTTCAAGCATACAACCTATTATATCGGACGAGTGTTATCCTTGGATTTCACGGATAGCCCTCGTATCCATGTTATTATATGGGGCTGTGCACTTGACCCAGTCATCCGAGGGGAAAAAAAAAAAAAAAATTGGTGACATGTCATATTTTCATCCGAGTGTTGGATCAAAATTGGCAATGCAAGTCTATGGGTCAGTGGAAAACATCTTACCTCACTCGGTAGACATCCGAGTGCAGTCCGATGTCCACGGACTGCAATGAATCGAGAAGGGTGAACAACATATTTTTTCCCACCTCTTAATGTGACTGGAAAGCCTAAATGTCAGAGGATCAGGCCTTCCCTTGGCCTCCGGCAGCTTATCGGTACCCCACAATCGCCTTAGCAGGAACTGCTCCATTTAAATGCCGATGTCAGAAATTGACAGCAGAATCTAAATGGTTAACAGCTGCATTTGATGCTTAGCTCCGGCAATTGCTGTTTGAGACAGATGCCAGCAGTGTGACAGTCAGCGTTTACTGTGTGTGAACCAGGCACAGCTCCTGATCCCGCTTCATACACTCGGTCCCATTCTAAGGCAGAATTTTTAGGCGGGCATCTCACAGGGCAATATTTTGCCACCCATTGAGATAAACTTCTGACCGTCACCTGAAGCGAGATGCTAATCTGCAATATATATATAGGACCAGCGACGGACAAATGATTGGTGCAACCTGTGCAGCTGCACAGGAGCCCAAATGATAAGGGGGCCACTACCACCTTCAAAGCAGCTTCTGTCAGGCACATTGAGCCATATACCTTTTGTTTGTGTTTGTGTGACAGTAATGGGGCATTGCCTCGCACCACTATCAGAGGAGAGATGGTCGCACATGTGCAACTCACTCTCTTGTCTGCTATGACCTATGGAATCTGATTGGGCAACTGCTCCACTTTTCCATGGCACTGGGTGTGACGAGTCACCCTAAGGGTGTGTGCACACATCATCATTTTCGGAAACTAGAATGTATTGGCTCCTTCCAGGTCCTGACTGCAGGACCTGGAAGGAGCCCATGCATTCTAGCGTCTTTACTAGTGAGCCAGCTAGAATGTATGGGCTGTAGTCAGGACCTGGAAGGAGCCCATACAGTCTGGAAGATAGCAGAATCTATGGGGTCCTGTCAGGTTTATATTATTTGAGGCAGCAGAATGTATGGGCTCCTGTCGGGTATATATTATTGGAGGCAGCAGAATGTATGGGCTCCTGTCAGGTATATATTATTGGAGGCAGCAGAATGTATGGGCTCCTGTCGGGTATATATTATTGGAGGCAGCAGAATGTATGGGCTCCTGTCGGGTATATATTATTGGAGGCAGCAGAATGTATGGTCTCCTTTCGGGTATATATTATTGGAGGCAGCAGAATGTATGGGCTACTGTCGGGTATATATTATTGGAGGCAGCAGAATGTATGGGCTCCTGTCGGGTATATATTATTGGAGGCAGCAGAGTGTATGGGCTCCTGTCGGGTATATATTATTGGAGGCAGCAGAATGTATGGGCTCCTGTCGGGTATATATTATTGGAGGCAGCAGAATGTATGGGCTCCTGTTGGGTATATATTATTGGAGGCAGCAGAATGTATGAGCTCCTGTCGGGTATATATTATTGGAGGCAGCAGAATGTATGGGCTCCTGTCAGGTATATATTATTGGAGGCAGCACAATGTATGGGCTCCTGTCAGGTATATATTATTGGAGGCAGCAGAATATATGGGCTCCTGTCGGTTATATATTATTGGAGGCAGCAGAATGTATGGGCTCCTGTCGGGTATATATTATTGGAGGCAGCAGAATGTATGGGCTCCTGCTGGGTATATATTATTGGAGGCAGCAGAATGTATGGGCTCCTTTCGGGTATATCTTATTGGAGGCAGCAGAATGTATGGGCTCCTTTCGGGTATATATTATTGGAGGCAGCAGAATGTAGGGGCTCCTACCAGGTCCTGACTACAGCCCTTATGTGGCGTCCTGCTACGCCTAGGTGCCACAGAACCCAGTAGGGTGCATGGATGGACTTCTCTATAAGAGGCCCTCACTACATTCATAGACCTCCACCCTTCCACTTCACACCAGCAGAGGGAGCCCGTTAGGGACATATATATAGGGAAGGTGGAGCCAGGAGCTGAGTTAGTTCGGAGTTGTGAGAGAGTGTGCTGGCACTTAGACCAGTGAAGAGTAGAGTTGAGCCACCCCCGTAGTGTTCGGGTTCGGTTCCTCGAACACCCATATGTTCGCTGAACTGTTCGTCGAACTGTTCGTCGAACACTGTCGAACACCGTTAAAACCAATGCCAGGCAAACAAAAACACATAGAAACACTTAGAAAACACCTTCAAAGGTGTCCAAAAGCTGACAAACTGCTCAGAAGACACAACTAACACATGGAAAAGTGACAAGTACATATAGTCATGCGAAAAGGAAAGAGGTGGAGGAGTAAAATGAGGGGGAGACACAGATATCGGCATGTCATGCCCTTCTAAAATCAAGAAAGGCTGGAGTAAAAATCTAAAATCAGCCTACCAACACCCAGACGTCGTGACAAGAAAATTAAAAAAAGAAATATCTTTAGGTAGAATGGCTGTTCCATTCAGAACACTTTCCTTACAAGACGTAGTGGTATCCCCGTTGTGAGTTGTGCCAAAAACGGAACCCAATACATTCGGACTAATCCACCATTTGTCATATCCAAGGGGCAGGTCAGTAAACGACAACATCGACGCGGAACCAAGTACAGTAGTATATACTGTACATCCTTTGACAAGGCAATCAGGCGGATCAAGAAGTTGGGAAGGGTCACCCTAATGGCCAAAACAGACATTGATGCGGCGTTCTGGTTACTTACTACCTGTGCCTCCGAATAGTGTCCACCTATTGGGCTGCTTCTGGGAAGGAGCATACTATATAGATCGCTGTTTTGCCCATGGGGTGGTCCAGATCCTGCTCACTATTTGAGGCGTTTAGTTGCCTCCTCGAATGGGTTGTAATGGACGTTTCTAAGGGGGCACATATTATCCATTACCTCGACAACTTCTTATGCCTGGGCCTAAAAGATTCGCCACAGTGAGAATACACGCGGTAGTCCGCCTGTGAGAAGGAGAGAGCTGGAGGGAGAGGGGACAACACAGAGCCGAGGCGTTAGATGGAGAATGGAAGAAGGAAAGAGGGCGAGGAAGGTAAGGGAGTACAGTGGAAGGCCGATCTGAGCTCCCCCACATTCCTGCTGGGAGGGGAGCAGCCCTGGGAAGAAAAGCCGCTTGCGCATCCCTTTGAGCTTACGGGCGCGAGCGGGCAGAGGGTCTACGCTGGAGTGCGAAGCCGACATGGCCAGTCCGTTCCTGCCCGTGCGACCTCCGTGTTGCCGGGTTTGTGCCAGAGCCGCGGTGGACCCTGACGGCCAGCCCCCCTCTCCCAATACTGGCGCCTGTCCGCTGGTGGGTCGAGCCCTCCCGCGGTGGGGGGGGGAGTAACATCTGCAGAAGAAAGACCATCTTCCAGCCAAACTAAGATGTCTAATTCTTTTCATGGACAATGTGATACGATCCCTTTCTTACGGACACGCCCATCGCTACAAATTCCAGATGAGGCACAAAAACAGCAGGTGCTTCAACGGATATCAAGTGCTCCTTCAAGTGGGCTCTCCTCCACCTCAACTTCAACATCACAAATTCTCCAGTCCTCAGAGGTGTCACCCCAATCGCACTTGCTTCCTCATAGCTCCCAAGTCTCCAGCTGCCGGTCTGAGTATGGGGTAACACAGATGGTTGAGTCTGCAGAGCTGTTTACTCATACTATAGCCTGGGAAATGGAGGTCTGCTCCAGAGCTTCTGTTAATCCAGACGAGGAAATGATCTTCACTGATGCCCAGAATCTTTGAGTCGGATCCAGGACCAGATGAAGAAGGTTCTGAGCATAATGTAGACCCTCGTTCCCAAACTGTAACTCTTGATGGTGGAGACAATGATGAAGACGATGATGAGACTCAAATACCTGATTGGAGCGACAACTTGATTTTTCGGTCAGGGCAGGAAGAGGTTGGCTCTGAGGACGACGGGTGTGAGAACACACAGGGTGATTATGACGAGGTTGGAGATCCCACTTACTGTCCACCCACAGTCAGCCAGTCGATGAGGTCAGCAGAGGAGGTGGAGGAGGATGCTATTGACGACAAAGTTAGGTTGCGCCTTCCTGGACAGAAACGGAGTACTGGAAGCACGTCAACAACTGCATCCTCCACCACAACTCTGCCTCTGACCACAAGTCGTGCTGGCTCTTCAGGTCGCATGGGCTCTAAGCCTTGCATAGCCTGGGCTTTTTTTCAGATCGATAAGGATGACCCAACTCATGTTATCTGTAATATTTGTCACCAAAAGCTAAGTAGAGGCCAAAAAATCCATAGATTGAGTACTTCATGCATGAACCGTCACATGGATATGAAGAATAAGTTGCAGTGGGAAGCTCACTGTGCTACAATGCGGCCTAGTGGGCCGGGCCAACCACCATCTGCCCCATCTTGTGCATCCGCAGCCTCTTCATCCTCTGTGACTGGGGGGACAGCAGTCACACATGTTTTTGGACGCAGACCTGCCACCTCTTTACCTGCAACAGCCAGTGTGATTGGCAGGTCATCATTTCATTTGGAAGTGGAAACACCAGCTGGTGTTGAGCACTCTCCGACATCGAGAGCACCACCTTTGGATCAAGGCAACCTAACTTTTCCGCCTGCATCTTCCTCACAGACCGGCAGTTTGCCGGGGACACCCTACTCAACCCCGTCTAAGCACAACAGCCAGCCCTCGGTCCCTCAAATGTGGACTAGTAAAAGACCATTTCCTCCTAGCCATGACAAAGCTAAGAGGTTGAATTTCACCATCTGCAAGCTGTTGGCTACAGAAATGCTGCCTTTCCGCCTGGTGGACACAGAGGATTTTCGAGACCTTATGTCCGTCGCAGTGCCCCAGTACTAGATGCCCAGTCGGCACTACTTCTCAAAGAAAGGTGTGCCTGCGCTCCTCCACCAGCATGTGGCACACAACATCACCGCTTCTTTGAGAAACTCTGTGTGTGACAGGGTGCATTTCACCACAGACACTTGGACGAGTAGGCATGGACAGGGGCGTTACATGTCGCTGACTGGGCACTGGGTAACAATGGTGACAGCAGGACAAGGGGCTGCTGTCCAAGTCTTGCTGTCCCCACTAGTTGTGCATCAATCCTCTTTATCTAGAAGTTCCTCCACTGCTTCTGCCTCCTCTCGGTCCTCCACCTGCACCCAAAGCCTGTCTGGTAATGCCACCCGCTTTCTAACTGCGCAGAAGGGATCCTGCTGTTAAATAATACTTCTTTCTGTATTATTTTTTCTACTGAGGACTTCTCAAAGTATCAATATCGCGATATTCTTATAAAAAATGTATCTATTTATTCTTGGATTGTCCATTAAAAAGAATCAGATTGCAGCAGGTACATACAATAATTAGTTATAAAGTAATTGTCCATTTGTCCATAATTAGCTTAATTGTTGAGATTCACCCATCTTTCCTTGGATCCTGGCTGGTAAATCACGTCTTTGTCCAGCACGTGTCTTTGTCCAGACACGATGGCTGATGCATAGAACTCAGATTTAAGAAAAATGATTATCCATAATTAACTATTTAACATTCCCCCCTTTTTTTTGAGGATATAAGGACTTTAACTGAAAATCCTCAAAAGAAGATACATTCATCAATCATTTTTTCTTTCCTTCTTCCTTGGCAATATCATTAAATTTCCATAATAATAATAGTATCAATATCTGATTATTGTTATATAATGATGTGAATTCATGTTATGGTAAGCCGTGACTAATATTCATTTAATATGTATAATTATACTTCCCTATATCTAAATTGAAGCAATCGCGGGTTCAATCGTCATCGTCTGATGTCATCGGGTCGTCGTCTCGTCTTCTTCTTGGTTCTTTTATAACACAGTCTTTAGATGAAAACTCCTTTGAAATAAATTATAGCGTGTAGATATTGTACAGTCCATAATTGTATTCATCATTGTGCAGTCCATAAACTGTACTCTTTATTAGAAAGATCATGTGTGTCAATTGATAAGAAAACAAAGTACATGGATGAAATGTAGCTTTAATATCTGTGCGATGTCACCTGGACTTACGTTGGATAGTTCTGGAATCTTCCGTGTCGTCCGCACTGGTCTCGTGTCACTTTTGGAACAGATGTGACGTCTTTGGTCAGTAAAGCAAGGGTTAACTAGACACTTCCCTGCTTTATATAGCCCCATAACCAGTACTCAGTCCTTTATGTACAGGACACATATGTCAGGTATTACCTGTTCACCAGCTTTCATTGAAGCGCTGCAGGTGATGAGAAACCACTGGAACGTGATGAAACTTGAACACAACACAGTTCATATAGGATCATCGTCCTCTGCCGTCCTGGTTATTAGTGGTGTGAATTGTATTGTATGTAATGGACACAGTCTATTATCACTCAGCATTCACACCTGTTACCTTCTGAGACTTCCGGATATCGGTTGCTTCTTCTTGTAACTTTTGAGAGTCTCTTTCATTTATAAATATGAAAAGTCTTTATTAAGATAAAATTCATAATTGCGATATCTTGATTGAAGTCTTCATTCCCTAATCTGATACCAAATCTGGCAATTTTTTCTAACCTATAATATCACAGTGTACCATAGCAATCAATAATATCCATCTAATTATTATCAAAACATTAAATAAATTATGTTTGGAATAATAAACAATAATAGATAATGATTCATTATTAATCAAGTTCTTCATGTGATAAAATATTTTTATGTCATAGGTGTAATTACCTTTTCCAACCCATAGGTGTCAGTGTGTTTATATCTTTATTAAACCAATAATACCAAAGAATGTATACTCCTGAACTAAAATGAATAAATATATGAATGAATGAATGAATTGTTGTGTTTACTCAGAAAATGTAAACATTTTTCCTTCTATTAATTTATATCATTATATTTAATGAAGCAATATTCTTTGTACTAGACATTACTTTATTAAATATTAATGTGTTTTCTCAATTGAGATATTGAACCGAAATAAAATCAAAAATTGAGAATTAAAAATGAAAAATGGAAAAATAAGAAAATAAGTAAGAATAAAATTTTAAAAATGAAAAATAAAATTAAGAGTAAAAATAAGAATAAAAACAAAAATAAGGCTTTTAAATTTTAATGACAAATGCAGAACAATCATTCTTCATAAAAAATACCTTTATATCTCCATTATTTGGATGATTTCATATTTGTCATAAACTTGTATCACCAAAAAATATTAAATTATGCAACTTTGCATGTAATACCCTTCTTAATTATACCATAGTACCTTATTAATATTTTACCTTTATTAAAATGTGTGAAAAATAAGTATTGATCAAAAGTGATTATGTAATCAGGATCAAAAACACATTTTTCCCCCTTAATATCAAAAAATATTATTTTATAAAATGTATGTATATATCAGAACCAAATCAAAAAATAATTATTCTTCTATAAATACTTTGCATAAATTTCATATCGATGAGTAGCATAGATTTGTCTAAAGAGAGGTGTGTACCTATTTAGGTAACCATTAAAAAAATAATAATATCATAGTTATTCAAGGATATTATCATGTGGAAAAATTATTCTAAATGTAAATTTACTTTGTAAACCATTTTGATGTGTGGTTTCCCTTATCCACTATTAGTTAAATCAAGAAATAATAATTATTAAAGAAATATAGAAATATATATATATATATGTAGATAATACCTAATTATGTATTATAATTTTCTTAGAATTAAATATATTTTTTTGTACCTTCACATAAAGAAACATTTTTTTTTCTCGTACACATGAGGCCTCACATTCAATAACTTAGCAGCTGCTCACATTCATCCCCTGTCATTTTCACTCTGACATTCACAGATCTGTTCAACTCAAACATTCCACATATGAAATTTTAGATATATATATATTTAACCCAAAATTGTTGTATCCCAATTTATCAATTAAATTTAATATCTTAATATTTCTTTGAATATTCCCCAAGTAAATATTATATAATATGAGAGTAAGTCACTGAAATTTCAGACACTTGAAAAAAACTCTTGACTTGACTTAGATTCTTTTTTCACTGGCTGCCAGGTTTTAAGTTACATCAGCTGGAAATAGAATGAATGGGATCTATACTTATTAGCTCAAAGTTCAAAGGCTGCAGCTGTCACACGTCATGCTGTAAAGCTACTTTAATTAGCACGAACACTTCATGCACAGAAAATATTAGCAACACAAAATAATTCAACTAGTTATATTGTTATTATTTTAAAATGTTATACACATAAATCATGCAATTTTCAACTTCCTGTGTGAATAAAGAAATAAATCCATTTTAGAGTTGTTTGATCAAATCCTGCTTTGGAATGAAAACTCTAAGGAAATATAAGAAAATAAAATGAAATATCAAATTCATACAGAAACAGAATTATTTAAATATCTTATACATATATTAGTTGGTTCTAATGTAATTCAAAATATTGCTATTTTAATTTATATGTGAAATTCTAATTTACTAATTAATAATTTCTTTAATTATTGCTATAAATATATATATATACAATTATACACAATCTCTACTTAGACAAGTGTATATATATATATATATATATATATATATATATGAACTATTAGAAACCATGTAACTACAATTTTACTGTATAAGATTATAAATTAATAATGATACATTGTATTACATTTTGATACAACATTACAATTACAGTTTTTTCTTAGCCACTCCCTAAACCAAATCTTCTGTCTCTCTCAAATATCTCCATAAACGCCCTATTTAGGAAAGACATTTTTCTATCCTTCAAAACCTCAGAGAACTGTCTGTCCTTCTGTCCACATTCCTTGATGTCACTCTCAGCTGGTCGTCTCACCTGACTCTGTCCATCAGTTTCAGCCATTTTCCTTTCCAGGGAAAAGTCATAGCTTTGAATTTTTAACTCTTTCTGTGAAGAGATGGACCTTATAACATATATGAAATCTTCTGCGTATTTGATAGAGTTCACTATGGGGATGACTCAGTCTAGGAGAGTTTGATATTGGCTTTTGGTAAGATTTTACCTTTTCTGGTTTTATAAATTTAACTTGATTTATTTTCTTTTCACGATTCTCATGTTTTCTAACAAAATCCAGCAACTGAGCACATTCAAATAATGAATTTTTTGTGATGCCATAACTTGAGACACTGGATTTAGGAATTTGAATTTTTGTACAAAAGTTGTTATCATTTGTTGTACTTTTCCATTTTTGATGAGAGCTTTGTACAACCGTTCAAATATGGACATGAATGTATATGTACATTCCTTCCTACCAATTCTTAGTTTCTGCAGATCTTCTATGTTGGGAAAATCCATTGTGACACAATAAATCAAATATTTTAACCTGTCCGAATCATTTTCCCATCCATTAGGAGAGTAACATCTGGACAATGTCACAGGAATCCATATTTTAAATAATTGATTCCTCTCCTCATTGGATAAATCAAACTTATCAGAAAAGCTCTCAAATGTCTCTGAATTTCTACAGGCATGGATTTTGACATCATATTTTGGCATGATTTTGTATAATTTCAGCAAATTTTTCCTCATTTTAATTTGTAGTTGAGCCTGGGTAATTCCTGAATTCTCTGATATTTTTAGTGGCTCTTGTACGTCCGTTCCTCCTACGTCACTCACGTCTTCTCCCACATCACCTAATATGTGAGTTTCTCGTATGTCAGTCATGTCTCCTCCCATGTCAGGTTTCTGTATGTCCGTCTCTTGGTCAGACCCAAGGTCACCTTCAGTTATATACACGTGTCTCAAATCTTGTTCATTTTCCACATTACAGTCAGAATCATTGTCACCATCTGACACTTCTTCTACACTATTGTCCTGCTTAGACCTCTCAAGTACAAAATTATGAAATACCTGTACAAGATGTAGAATATTCTGCAATTTGTGTTTCTCTCTATTTACCAATTTAGAAGTTAACTGTAAATTCTGCAATTCACATTCTTTGTATAAACTGAGCCACAAAACGTCTAAGTCATTTCCTACATTAACTTTGAAATTAATATTACTTTGTTTAGCAAAAGAAGAAATTATATCCATATTTTGCTTACCTTAAGATTCCTTAGCTTCTCTTTATCAGCACGTCCTGTCTTCAGTTTGTCTGATTCTTTTCCTGTCTGATTCTGTTCCTTGTTAGTACCTTTGCTTCCTGTTAGTCCTCAGTCTGTAGGTCCTTTCTGCTTCTCGTGACAAATTAGTGAATTTACTGACACGTGAACAACAGCTGCTCAACTCGTCAGGACTCCCCCCTTTGTTCAGGGAAGAAATTCACTTACTCACTTAAATCAGGACTGGCTGGCTCACCATTGTTAAATAATACTTCTTTCTGTATTATTTTTCTCTTCTGAGGACTTCGCAAAGTATCAATTTCAAGATTTTCTTATAAAAAAATGTATCTATTTATTCTTGAATTGTCCATTAAAAAATAATTGAAACAGAATATAAAATCGATGAAGTAGTTACAAAGAGATTCAATCATGAGTGCCCATCTTTCCTTGGATTCTGGCTGGTAAATCATGTCTTTGTCCATCACGTGTCCAGGCCTACATGTCAGCTGCTTCTCAGCATGAAGATCCTTCTTCTGTGTCTTGTAGGGTGGGAAGAGCAAGAGAACCCCCCCTTTCTGTACCATGAGCTTTTATAGCCAGTCGTATGGCACACCTGTTCTACATATGGTAGTGAACTAAAAATACACACACAAATAGCGCATGTCAACTAGACACGATGGCTGATGCATAGAACTCAGATTTAAGAAAAATGAATATCCATAATTAACTATTTTACAAAGGGCCCAGAATTTGAGTGGGCCTCGGCTCCTCTCTGGTCTCCTGGGCGTCGACCAAAGCAGCGGCGAACTGGCTGAAATCCGGGATCTCGTTGCCTTCGAGCTCCTCATCTCTGTCCCTCTTCGGCCCCGCCTGAGTGACCCGGGACAGGGCATCTGCATGAGTGTTCAGGGCCTTGGACCGATAGGCGATTTTATATTGGTATTTGGACATCCTTGCGACCCACCGCTGTTCTAACGCGCCCAGTTTGGCGCTCTCCATGTGGGCCAAAGGGATGTTATCTGTCCGTTAGCTGCCGCTTGGCTCCCCCAGCCGTTCCTCTCAGCAATTCATTGAGCGGGATCGCAATCTTTGCGAAGTCTTTAATGAATCTGCGGTAGTATCCAGCAAGCCCCAGGAACGCCCTCAGTTCCCTTAGATTGGCGGGTGTGGGCCACTTCTGCACGGCAGCTACTTTCTCCGCAGTGGGGTGCACTCCTGCACTGGACACAGTGTGCCCCAGATATTCAATTTCTCGTTTGAAGAGACGACGCTTACGAGGCTTAATTTTCAGGCCATGCCTTTGAAGCCGTTCTAACACTTGTTCCAATCGGCGGAGATGAACCTCAAACGTACCGGAATAGATAATTATATCGTCCAGATATATTAAAGTGGCTTCAAAGTTGAGGTCCCCCAAGCATCTCTCCATCAGTCTTTGGAAGGTTCCCGGCGCATTTTTTAGCCCGAACGGCATCCAATTGAACTCAAACAGGCCCATAGGAAGAACAAAAGCTGTCTTCGGACGATCCTTCTCAGCTACTGGGACCTGCCAATAGCCACTGGCCAGGTCGAGGGAAGAGAACAACTTGGCGCTCCCTAGTGCAGATAGAGACTCTTCAATTCAGGAGAGTGGATAGGAGTCCCGTACTGTACAGGCATTCAGCTTTCGATAGTCTACGCAGAATCTCAGGGTACCATCCTTCTTCAGGACCAGCACGATCGGAGCCGCCCAAGGACTCTGACTTTCACGGATCACACCGTTCCGCAAAATGTGGGCCAACAGCTCTTTCACCTCCTGGTACATTTGAGGTGGGATCTGCCAATATCTCTTTCTGATGGGAGCAGTATTTCCGGTGGGTATTTCGTGCTGAATGTCCCGAGTGCACCCGAAATCATCTTCATGCTGTGCAAACACTCCCTGATATCGCTGTAGAAGTTGTTCGATCTGCCTTACTTGTCCAGCAGAAAACTCAGTCAGATTAGCCTCCATTTCCTCCAAGAAGTGGCGCCAGCCAACGGTTCTCTTCCATTCTCCTGGCTATTGAGGGACACCTCCAGGGTCCATGGCTTTCCTTCTACAGGTGCCAGCCCTATAGCGTCAGCTCTAGTAAGGGCTTCTGGCATTATACACACTCGTACCACCTCTTGTCAGGGTACCAACTGTAAACTTGTGCCACTTAAATTGATGCAACGCACGGGTACTCGACCGTGCCGCACGGTGGCCAGGGTCCGAGCAACCAGGAGTCCAGAGGGTGCTTCCTCTCCCTCCATTGGTTCAATTTGAATGTCCACGCCCTCTAAGGACACATGTGCCAGCACCGGTAGAGTGAGTACAGTCTGTCCCACTGGCAGTGTCATTGTGGCTTCGGGTGGTATCGATACCTTACCAAGGTACTGAGAGGTAGCGGGCAATTTTTGAATCTGACTGACCCGCACGAGATGCTGGAATACTCTCTTGTTAGCTGGATCTCGAGTAGCACGGGTCCAGTTGTTTTTGTTACAGCCCTCAGCCAGGAATTGTCCGACCTCTTTCAGCACATTCATGCCCAGGGTTACAATGGGCCCATCGCCTCCGGGCCCTGTGGTCAGTACGATCCCTTTCCGACCGAGGTCCTTTCCACATGCCCGAACGGACATCCATACTACTCCCGCTACTGGGATAAGTAGTTGATTAGCCACCACCAGTTTGACAGTGGGTTCCCGGCAGGAACGAGGGACTTCAGGAAAGTGACTTTGGAAATACGTCTCAGGCATAGTGGTCACTTGAGACCCAGTGTCCATTAAACAGCGGATCCGCTGCCCATTGAATTCAGCCCAGATAATGGGCCTCTCGGAGACAATGTCTTTAGAGCTCCCTCTTCCACTCTCTGAAGCTCGAGACCCCACGGTATGCTCCACAACCGTGGGGCATTTTAGTTTAACGGCTGTCCCCTCCTCCTCCTTTCTCGGTTGGGACAGTCTTTGGACATATGCCCCCTACCTCCGCAGGTCCAGCACTCTGGTCCTCGTTCTACCGATAGGTCAGGTACATGCCGTGCTGGGGCCGGGTAGGAACGTCTTTCTCGCTCTGGTCTCCGTCTGCGTTGGGCAGTACGGTCCGTAGGTAAGGGGGCAGTAGGGGTCTTTCTAATAGCATTCAACTCACCCCGAATGTCTCAAATTTCCTGACGTATTTCCCGTACCCAATCAGGCTCTTTGTTGGTGAATTCAGGGGCAATTTCCTCATGACTTCTAACTGTGGCTTTGAGAACAGGAACTTCTCTCTCCAGGACTCTAGCTTCAGCCTCTACCTCCGGGAAGCCCAGATCAGGGCTCAATCGCAGCCGCTCCTTCAGGATCTGCCTCAGGGAAGGGTCTTTCAAGCCAGCAATCAGTTGGTCACGCAACACCTCATCCAATGGTCCCAGTCCTCGGTTCCCATCTCGAGCTTTCTTGGTGATATGGGCCGTCACTTCCTGCAATGCATTAACATACTGATTTACTGTCTCATTTTCCCCTTGGACCCGCTGAAACAACCGTAAGCGCAAGTGTCCCAGATCTGTGGTGTCACCGTGCATGTCCTCTATAATTTTTATCACTTTGTCCACGGTGTCACGGTCCCCAGGTGGGCGGTATATCACAGTCTGCCGGGCCTCTCCATCAAGGGTTAGGAGGGCCAGCTCCGCCTGGGCTAGAGGATCGAGGGGATACATACGTAGTATACTTCTCAGTCTTTCCATCCAGTCCCACAGTGACATGCCATCCCCCGTAAACTTGGGTAGGTGGCTGAGCATAGCCCCCAAAGGTATATGGCTCCGGCCGGACCCAGTCACAGGCTGCTCCGCCATCTCTGCGTCTGAATGTTGCATCCTGCCGACTACGCTAAATGTAATGCAGGTGCCGGAATGCAACGCACAGAGACACAAGGCGAGAACAGTAAGAGTTGAATATAAACAGTTTATATATATATTTAACAGGTACGCTGAATAAGGGATTGCAACAAGGGTAATAAACAGTAATTTGAAGTATTAGCAAAATGCAAAGTCTCTCAAGGTAATGTGGTGCCCTAGATCATGGGAGACACCACATGAGTTCCTTAACTGTGCATATGGCTCTAGCGGGGGTCACCGGTTATTCCCGCTAGGCCGTGAGTCTTTTTCCGGAAAAATTCAATTAGGTCACGTTGAGCTTCTTTAGCCCCAACTGTTCCCCTCCCCACCTGAGTACCTAAACCCAATTGTCCCCGGTACCATGAGTGAACAGTAGAAGTGACGGCCCTGTTCACGTATGCAGCTCCTCTGCTTTCGCTAGCGTAACTTTCCTGGGGCAGCCGTCTCTCAAGTCCTCTCTGCTTGACCGTTGAAGGCAGTCTCTCAAGCCTTGGGTAGGGGGGTCCAGTCCTCGTCTGTCAGCGGGCGGCGTCGGGTTCCGCGAACTCACTCAGCACCACAAGCAGGTTCCGAGTCTCCTCAGCAGGCACAGCACTCGGGTCACATCTGTGAGGGATCCGGAGCTCTTCTACTGGTGCCCGGCTGTGGCACCTCACAGGCCTCTGGCTTAGGCCTGTCACGCAGGGCTTCTCAGCACGCAGGGAACACGTCTGCTCCTTTCTGCTGCTTGGCGCCAAAGACCCCTCAGGTTTGGCGCGCTGGCCTCTTATCTCCCGGAACTCCTTCCTGAAAGTTACCTGATTGGGCCCAGCATCTAAATCTGCTCTCCCTTCAACTTCCCTTGCATATCTTGGTTCCGCTTGACTGTGTCTGGCCAGCAGATGGCAGCCTCTCTCTATCTTTGAAATATCATGTAGGAATTCCCTTACAAGCTCTCTCGCCTTTGCTACAATAGTACAATGGTTGCATCAGCTTTGAGGCATCTGGAATCCCTTGGCGACAATATGTGTTAATTCCTAAGAAAGCTTGTAATTGCTTAGGTCCTTTTGGTAGAGGAACGGTCTCAAAAGCAAGTTTCCTTTCACCCGTTAGGTGTTTCAGGTTTGGAGAGAGACAGTGGCCTAAAAACACAACTTTGGGCTGACACCACTGGATTTTGTTGAGGGACACCTTACAGTTTTGTTGTGCAAGATGAAAGAGAAGACTGAGACTCGACTCTTCAGCTGTCGCCTGATCCGGCCAACATAGTAGGAGATCATCCACTTACTGAAGAAGGACAACTTGATGGTTAGTCTCTTTCCATGGCCGTAAACAAAAGGCAAGAGCCTGAGAGAAATGACTTGGTGAGTTCTGTGCTCCTTGTGGTAAGACTGTCCAGGTGTATTGTGAACCTCTGTAAGTGAAGGCAAACAGATACCAATCTTCTGGATGCAGTGGTACACTGAAGAAAGCATTGACCAGATCGATGACACGTTTTGCATCTGATGGCATTTCTGACAATGTATGTGGATTGGGCACAATGGGACTTTCTAGTACGGTTACCACGTTAACAGCTCGGAGCTTAAGTTTTTGGCAGAACTGAAAATCAGAGTCCCATGTGGTGTCACTGACAAGTGAGGCATCATTAAATGCAGTGTCCATAACAGGCCAATATGCATCACCTGCTTTAAGATTTGCCAGGGAAATGAGATCTTGCCATGTGGCGGAGTAATTCCTTTGGATTTGAAGCATGCTTCTATAGAAAGGCATCGGCTGTTTTTCTGGATCTGGGAGTTGGTTCAGCAGAGTAGTAGCACACTTTTCCGGACTATTGGAATTTGATCTCAAAATTCCGGATTATCGGAATTTAGCTAAAATTTATATTTTAAGCCTTCTGTGTATCCCACTTCTGACACCAAAATGTTTTGCCAAGTATTTAAAGGGCTCGGATACAGCTTTAAAGAAGGCAATTAATTTTTATTATAATTAAATCATTACAGAAAATAGGAAATGGTGTGATATTGCGTACACTTTTGCATAGTATAAATCACAAAGGTAACGTAGTTACAGCGCACACTATACAGGAAAAACTTCACCAGGAGCAACATACATCATCTGTCCAGAAAAATATCAGCTGTGAGAAGCAAAACAGCGAAGACAGAGAAAAGTCCTGGGATGAATCCACACTGCGACGTCAGGGCGTCCCCTTTTAGTCCACAGGTCAACAGGCTTCTGTCTTAGCTGAAAACTTCACTAGCTTATATCTTGTTCAAAAACAAATGCTTGCGCAACCAAATGTTACACAAATTCTGACAGGTTCTATTTGTTCAATATAGTATCTTTCTTCTGAGTGGCCAGCTGTTCAGATGTCAATTAACTCCAACAAATATATCAAATATATCACCGGAGATGAAATATGCCAAATGCTCCTGGTACCAGATGTCTTACCATTCTATAAACACAGCATATTCTCACCAAATATTGCCAACGAATATAAACATGCATCGTTCTCACTAAACATTGATAATGGAGCTATATGGTACTGGGTGATACTATAAACTAAACAATGATAATGGAGCTATGCAGTCCAGGTGTTTGAGAAAATTACAGAAAGTACAAGGCTATCAAGTTGAACTGTTACTGTAAAATATCTTAAAGGGTTCTTTAAAGACAGGATACCAATATGAATTCCTGATGACCATTAACATCTTAGCACTACAGCATTACATTGCATCCTTTGGTATCTTCACATTTCATGATGCCTTGCACACAGTCAGGGCACCCAGTGCCAGAGGCAGCAAAACAACCCCGAAACATCTTTGAACCTCCACCATATTTGACTGTGGGTACTGTGTTCTTTTCTTTGTAGGCCTTCCAAACAGTAGAATGATGTGCTTTACCAAACGTCTCTATCTTGATCTCATCTGTCCACAAGACGTTTTCCCAGAGAAATTTTGGCTTACTCACACACATTTTGGCAAACTGCAGTCTAGCTTTTTTATGTCTCTGTGTTAGCAGTGGGTTCCACCTGGATCACCTGCCATAGCATTTAATTTCATTCAAATGTCGACGGATAGTTCACGCTGACACTGATGCACCCTGAGCTTGCAGGACAGCTAAAGTTTCTTTAGAACTTGATTGGGGCTGCTTATCCACCATCCGGACTATCCTGCGTTGCAACCTTTCATTAATTTTTCTCTGCCGTTCATGTCGACAGAGATTAGCTACAGTGCCATGGGTTATAAACTTCTTGATTATGTTGCACACCATGGAAAACGGAACATCAAGATCTCTGGAGATGGACTTGTAACCTTGAGAGTGTTGATATTTTTCAACAATTTGAGTTCTCAAGTCCCCAGACAGTTCGACACACAATGCAAAGATTGAGTCAACTTCTACCATTTTTATCTTGTTTCAGGTGTGATTTTCATATTGCCCACACAATTTTGGAAAGTTGTCAGCAATTTTGTCCTGCCCATTTTAGTTTTTTTTTGTGAAATTATGTCCAATTTGTCTTTCTATCTCTGTTTTTTGTGTGTTGTTCCAGTACACAAAGGAAATAAACATGTGTACAACAAAAGATGTGTAATTGCATTAATTTTCTGGAAGAAATACCGTATTTTGCGGATTATAATACGCACCAGTTTATAATTTTGGGCAGGAAAATATGAATTTTTTTTTTTATAAACCGGTGCGTATTATAATCAGCTTGCCTGGGGGGCGGTGGCGTTGGTAGAGCGGGGTCCCAGGGTTGCCGCTGGCTGAGGCCGCAGATGCTGCAGGGTCAGGACGGGGTGTTCAGAAGTAGCTGCAGGCCCCATGCTGTCTGCCAAGTTCTGCGCTGGAGGTGTCCGGTGGTGCGGGGGATCCGCCGACATCTTGTGGCAGCCGGATGTTGGCGGAGCCCCCGCACCTTCCATGCTGTCCTATGCAATGAACTCCGGGAAAATGGTCGCCAGAGGCGGCGCATGCTCAGATTGAGATCTCGGCACCAAGATCTCAGGAGACGAAATCTCAATCCGGCGGCCTTTTTCCCAGAGCCCATCGCATAGGACAGCATGGAAGGTGCGGGGCTCCGGCTGCCACAAGATGTCAGCGGATCCCCCTCACCACCGGACATCTACAGCGTAGAACTTGGCAGACAACATGTGGGCAGCCTCAGAACACCCCATCCTGACCCCGCAGCATCTCCGGCACCACGTCCGCATCTCTGGCACCCCGCAGCATCTCCGGGACCCGCTCGACCGCAGCCGGTAAGGTGATTTCGCTTTCTAAGACGCACCCCTATTTTCCCCCCTAATATGGGGGGAAAAAGTGCGTCTTATAAATCGAAAAATAAGGTACTTCATTATCTGGAACAATTTCAAGGGTGCCAACACTTTCGGCCATGAATGTACATACACCATAGGTGATATTGTATATAGATGGATAGATAGACGCTGTAAATATTTTAGATATATATTTAGTAACATTACTGATGTCATCACTGATCTCGCCGGGTCTCGCAGAGCACAGCTTGACCGGGAGTGACCTAAGAGGCTTTGTTCTCAGAACGAGACTCCAACGGCTGTACTACAGAATCGGTAGATGTCGTGGGATCGCCATGGATTACATGGGCGGCTGCGGGCTGGTATTGTTTGGCAGGGAAGAGGCCAATATCTGTGGCACCCCAGTGGTCCGGTTGCCACAGTGGCTTTGCCTCCCTCAAAAGAGGTAATGCCATGCCTAGAAGCAAGCAGGGATCCCCTAGTCAGGGATACTAAGCATGCAACATTTTCCTGGCTCCAGACCAGCAAGGGGAGCTCCTCCCCTTGGCAACTGGGATTTGGGGGCGGGGTTAGTTAGTCTTGGTGTTGGGAGTTGAATTTAGGACGTCGAAGAGAGAGGAGCTAGGGACTGGAGCTGAGGTAGCTCGTCCTAGCTAGAAAAAACACAGAGGACCGGACACTGAAGTCCGAGGCTGTGGAGCACTGAAGGCCCAGCAGCAGATACCGTAGGGCAGGAGACTGAAGGTCTCCTAGCCCCATCAGATGCCCAGAGGCTCAGCAGCACAGAAGGACAAGCACCCCTACGTGGGATCAATGCATGAGTAAGGCCCGAGCTGCAAGCCATACGGGTGAGCAAAGAACGTTACACTCAGGGATGTGGGCTATAGCACAGCTACAAGCTGCAAAGCCAAAGAGTATAGTGAGAAGGGGAGGCCTACAACCTCACCTGGCAAGGAGGACTCTATGCTTGCTTCCAGGCTGACCGGACTCTTACCTCTAGCCAGTACCCCAATCCAGGCTTGCCTAATTGTCATCAGTAAAGACCCTGGGACTGCACTATACTGACTCTGTGGTTATTACTGCACTACGACACCCTGCACAACCACCAACATTTACACCCTGCCCTGAAGCTAACTCTTCCTGTGGGGAGTCATAACATCCTTGCTGCAATACCACCAGCATAAGAGGACTGGCCCGGCACCGGGTACCCATTGGCCCAGGGGGCGCGTCAACTTTGGCGTAGTCGGCAGGATCTCGTGCCTGTTGCCACCGGGTACTGTGCACTTTAACGAACTGTGTCGCATACCGTGGTGAAGTTTTGCGCCAATTACCGCTGTTTCCCGCCATTGTCCGCCATTTCCGAATTGCCGTGTGGGAAGAAGAGGGGCGTAACCGCTGGAAGCTCGCGAAGCCCAAGCCATGCCTCACGCACTGACGCAGCGTCAGGTCCTGGAAGGAAGTCGCCGTGACAGTAAGCAAATGCCCTGACGTCAGATGCAAGGGACGCCTGGTCCTGCAGCGGGAACTGCTAGTCGAGCAGTTCTCCTCTTCCCGTCCGAGGGACCGCAGCCGGCTCAACAAGCAGGAAGGTAGGACGCGGTTCACTAGGGGGGAGGAAGATGCCCAACGTGGAAAAGGGTTCAACCTGCTGGCGCGGCCGCTGCCACTGTAATGCCGTTATCAATGCCATACATACCGGGGGCGGCATGGTTGCCCCAGTACTCAGGGGAGTCGCACACCCTGAATGATTTTGAGGAAAGACTGCACAGTTTGTTTAAAGTATACCCCCTGTCTGAGGAGCATAAAGTCAGCATCCTCATAGGCCAGCTAATCGGTGCAGCCCAGAGAGAGGTGAAGTCCTGGCCAGGCAGAGACAAAGGCACTGTAAAAGAAATACTGGCCCGATTAAAGGATACCTTTGACACCCGCACCGCAGCGGAAATTAAAATGAAGTTTTACGGATGCAAACAAAGAGTACAGGACAGTGTACGGGACTATGCTCTAAACCTGCAGGAGGTGCTGCGGGCCATCAAACAGGTAGACCCTGACAGTGTGCATGATGAGAACAGATTGCTAACTGAACAATTTATTGAGGGACTCCTGTCCAGCGCTCACAGGACGCAGCTGTGCATTATGGCTCTGCAAAACCCTGATCTGGACTTTGCACAATTTAAAGACAGAGCCATCAGGGTGCTGCGGGAATCAACACCACGAGGCACCACATCCCACCGGCGCCCAGCTATCACCTACCACCAGGAGGTGGCATCCTTTCCCCCAACACCTGTGGAGGCTGACGCGCAGACGCTGGACAATGACCCGTCTGCAGACCTGCGCCTTCAAGTCCAAGAGTTGACCAAAAGCGTGGCCGCGTTAACCAAAACAGTGCAGGCCATGCAAGTGTCTCCAGAGGAAAAGATCAAGCTGGCTTCCAGTCCAGATGACGTCCCGTGGCGACGACAGAAAAGAATCCCACCGATCAGAGGGAGGAACAGCGATCGCTACGACCAGGACGGACAACCCATCTGTCGCTGCTGTCAAAAGGCAGGACACTACGCAAGGTACTGTAATTTAAATGAGCAACACCTGGGGCAGAGGGCCAACCCCAAGGAGTAAGGCGACCAGGCCCACAAAGTTGGCGAGACAAGTACGTGGGATCACGGCCGGTCCTACCTGTCGTACTTGACGGCATCCCAATGAACGCATTGCTGGACACTGGGTCCCCGGTGACCACGATGTCATATGTCCTTTATAAACAATACTGGGCTGATTTAGACATTACTCGCCGTCCAGATGAATATCTTAACATCTATGACAGCAATGGTCAGCCCTTGCCTCATGTGGGGTATAAAGAGGTGACCATAAAAGTTGGCAAAGTAGAATTGCTATCACAAGGAATGATAATTGTTGATATTGATCGCCGAGAAAGTCATCCCATGATAACCTTAGGCACTAATGTTATAGAAAATTGTCTTTCAGAAATTATTGTCTACTCTAATAGTAGGCCCACCATTTTGACAGCCAGGGGGGTGGTTGATGTCCGCAGAGTGCCAGTCCGCATCCTGAATTGTGGGGAGGAGGAGGTCCATTTACCCCGCTATGCTACCCTTGCTAAATTATTCATAGTTAGTAACAACTCTACAAAAGCAGTAGAGCCCCTGCCTCTATCCAAACCGGCGGAGGATAATGGCTCTAAGGGACAGATGGAGGATTGGTGTCAGAAGCTACACGTGGGCACTGACTCCACCCCTCAGCACCAAAAACATGGAGTATACCGGGTGGTCCAGGAGTATGAGCGGATCTTCAGCAAATACCCACTAGATTATGGGCAGGTAAAAGGGGTACAACACCATATCTCCACGGGAGATCATCCAACTATTAAAGAGCGGTACTGGCCTGTGCCCCCAGCTCACTATCAATGTGCCAAAGGGATGTTACGGGAGATGAAGGAGGCTGGGGTGATAAGAGATAGTTGTAGCCCCTGGGCTTCTCCATTAGTTCTCGTCAGGAAAAAGGATGGTACAATGAGAATGTGTGTTGACTACAGACAAATTAACTGCATTACACATAAGGATGCCTACCCGTTGCCCAGAATTGAAGAGTCCCTAGCTGCATTAAAATCTGCTAATTATTTCTCTACTTTGGATCTCACCAGTGGGTATTGGCAGGCTCCTGTAGCAGAGGCGGATAAATAAAAGACCGCATTTACAATGCCGATGGGCCTCAGCGAGTTCAACTGCATGCCATTCGGGCTCTGCAACGCCCCAGGAACCTTCCAGCGGTTGATGGAGTGCTGTCTGGGAACTTCGAGACTGTCCGGCTGTACCTGGATGATGTCATTGTCTACTCCAAGTCCTATGAAGACCATGTGAAGCACCTGGCAGAGGTGTTTGAAGCCCTAGCTGGGTTTGGCCTGAAGGTGAAGCCGTCCAAATGCCACCTGTTGAAGCCCAAGGTACAGTACCTATGTCATGTGGTAAGCGCCGAAGGTGTAGCACCAGACCCTGAAAAGGTCACCGTAATCAAGGACTGGCCAAGACCCTCCACTATTAAGGAAGTGCGGCAGTTCTTCGGGGTGGTAGGCTACTACCGAAGGTTTTTCAAAGGCTTCACCAAGATAGTGGCACCTATGCAGGACCTCCTAGTAGGCCAGTCCAGAAAGGCCAAAACCCCGAAGCCTCCGTTCAAATGGGATAAGCCAGAAGACGAATCCTTCACCCGACTGAAGATGGCCCTCACGGGAGACGAAGTCCTGGCCTACCCCGACTATGGCCAACCCTTCATACTCCATACGGACACGAGCAACGTGGGGTTAGGAGCGGTGCTGTCCCAGATACAGCAGGGCAGAGAGGGAGTAATTCCCTATGCCAGCAGGAAGCTCCGGCCCACGGGAAGGAACCCCGATAACTACAGTTCCTTCAAGTTGGAGTTCCTCGCCGTAGTCTGGGCTGTGACAGAGCACTTCAAGCACTATCTCTCCTCCTCCAAAGTTACAGTCTTCATGGACAATAACCCGCTGATGCACCTGGAAACTGCGAAGCTTGGTGCCCTGGAACAACGATGGATGGCCCGACTTTAACTACAAGTTCACCATCAAGTATCGGGCTGGGCACAAAAATGCAAATGCTGACGCACTGTCCAGGATGTCCAACTTTCCAGATGGGGGGTAGACCTGGAAGAGATAGAGATACCGGCTTTCCATCGTCATGGGGTAACCCAGTGCTCCCATTGTGTGAAGAACAGGTGCTACGCCAATAGAGAGGTCACGTTCAACTCATTGCCCCACCATGGATGCGCAGAAACGCAGGATAGCGACCCGGCTGTCCGCCTAGTCAAGGAGTTGCTGACGCAAGCTGACTCGCGCCCTGACCCAGATACTCCACAGGAGACCCAACAGTTGTGGAAGGAGAAGGGCAAACTGTTCATTTACGAAGAAAAGCTGTGTCGAAGAAGCATCAACTCCCAGACGCATGAACTTGTCTGGCAGGTGGTAGTCCCGAGGCGGGATGCGTCGATGGTCTTAGAAGCGTACCACGATGCAGCAGGACACTTCGGGTGGAAGAAGTTGGAAGTCCTGCTACGTGAGCGATTTTACTGGGCTGGCATGAGAAAAGCAATCGAGAGATGGTGTCGAGAATGCGGACCATGCAACCTGAGACGAAAAGACCGTGACAGCCAGAGGGCTCCCCTGCAGCCCATCATCACCAAACAGCCACTCGAACTGGTAGCCTTGGACCACGTGAAGCTAGCCCCAAGCAGGTCAGGCTATGTCTACGCTCTCACCATCGTAGACCACTACTCCCGGTTTCTGGTAGTAGTGCCAGTGAAAGACCAGACGGCTCAGACGGCAGCCAAGGCATTTCAAAAGCACTTCTGTCGCCTGCACGGTTACCCTGACCGTGTGCTTACTGATCAAGGTCCAGCCTTTGAAGCGGAAGTGTTCCAGGAATTCTGCAACCTGTACGGCTGCAAGAAAATCAGGACAATGCCGTATCACTCCCAAACCAACGGGTTGTGTGAAAAGATGAACCAGGTGGTGATAGACCTGTTGAAGACGTTGCGCCTTGAAGAACGTAGCCTGTGGCCAAAGAAGTTGCCAGATCTGGTGGATCTATATAATCACATCCCGGTGAACCAATTGTACACCCGCTTACCTGATGAGGGCAAGACCTGGTAAGCTGCCTGTTGACTTGGACATGGGAGTCCTAACACCAGATATAACCTCACCAGATGCGGATTGGGATACCGAGCGGCAGCAACAATACTACAAAGTGCAAGAGTGTGTTGAAAGAAGTTTGTCCCAGGCAAGACAGAAGCAAGAGAAAACTTAAAATCAACATGCACCTGCTGTCCCCTTGCTACCTGGAGAACAAGTCCTTAAGAGAAAGAGACGACTCCACAAACTAGATGATCAGTGGGAGGTAGAGCCGTACACCATCCTACCCTCGAGTTACGATAACACCTAAGTGTGCCTCATCTGCAAAGATGGAGGAGAAATTTCAGCGGCAGTCTCAAGAGACCACTTGAAGATATGTCCTGAGCAGTTAAAACACACTAAACAAAATCAAGACAACCCTCAGCCCACAGAAGAATTGGAGGAAGTGGTCCAAACAGTACTCGGAGAATTTCCCCGGTCGTGGACACAGGTAAACAATGCAATTGTAGTACCGGTCATTAACTTTCTCCAAGCAGCCTCACCGGAAACTGCAGAACTCCCAGAACAGCTGGAAGACCAGTTGGCCCCAGAGACGGAAGTTTCATCATCAGCAAACCAGGAGAATCAACCCTCTGCTAGCAGTGAACCTGTCGTACCCATGGTGAGCCAAAGAATTCATAGGAAATTACCCATCCTACCAGTGTTACCTCAGAATACCTGTAGTGTAGTTCACACTGAACCCACCACACCAGGGGTAGACACAAGGGACCAGGGTAGAGCAGTAACTACCGATGTACTACGTAGATCGACTAGAAGTACAAAAGGTCAGCTCCCTGCCCGTTGGAGAAACTAAAATGTAAAGTTTAAAGTATAAAAGTATTAAAATGTATGCTGTATATAGTTACCCGTAAGGGTATGCCAGAGACATTGCCAGTTTGATAAGTTTTATATGTGTTTATCCAGTTACCTGAAAGGGGTACAAAGACTTGTAGGTTATGGACAGTGAATAACCAAAGAACTTTCCATTGTAAATAGTTGCACTTATTAGAGTGCCCCCCTTATTGGTTTTATGATTATAACAAATGACCTTAGAACAAAAAACCGTTTGGCGTGGCCGAAGACGTGGTCCAACACCTGGATCATCCATGCCCTGCAGCCACGCCCAGGGCCTACATTGAGGGTTTGCGGACGGGTCCCTCATGTTCAAGTTTGCACCTTAATAAGGAAAATGGACACCTGGTTGCAGATTATACTGTAACCTGTTAAAGACTGTAATGTTAATAATTTTCTATGTGCCTTGTTGTTGTTATTTGTTACTTTTGAAAAATATTCTCAGTCCGGGAGTACTGAAATTAACAAGGAGGGAATGTGGCACCCTAGTGGTACGGTTGCCACAGTGGCTTTGCCTTCCTCAAAAGAGGTAATGCCATGCCTGGAAGCAAGCAGGGATCCCCTAGTCAGGGATACTAAGCATGCAACATTTTCCTGGCTCCAGACCAGCAAGGGGAGCTCCTCCCCTTGGTAACTGGGATCTGGGGGCGGGGTTAGTTAGTCTTAGTATTGGGAGTTGAGTTTAGGACGTCGAAGAGAGAGGAGCTAGGGATTGGAGCTGAGGTAGCTCGTCCTAGCTAGAAAAAACACAGAGGACCGGACACCGGAGTCTGAGGCTGTGGGGCACTGAAGGCCCAGCAGCAGATACTGTAGGGCAGGAGATTGAAGGTCTCCTGGCCCCATCAGACGCCCGGAGGCTCAGCAGCACAGAGGGACCAGCACCGCTACGTGGGATCAATGCATGAGTAAGGCCCGAGCTGCAAGCCATACGGGTGAGCACAGAACATTATACTCAGGGACATGGGCTATAGCACAGCTACAAGCAGCAAAGCCAAAGAGTATAGTGAGAAGGGGAGGCCTACAACCTCACCTGGCAAGGAGGACTCTATGCTTGCTTCCAGGCTGACCGGACTCTTACCTCTAGCCAGTACCCCAATCCAGTCTTGCCTAATTGTCATCAGTAAAGACCCTGGGACTGCACTATACTGACTCTGTGGTTATTACTGCACTACGACACCCTGCACAACCACCAACATTTACACCCTGCCCTGAAGCTAACTCTTCCTGTGGGGAGTCATAACATCCTTGCTGCAATACCACCAGCTTAAGAGGACTGCTCCGCAGCGGCGGCCCCTTTAGCTGCATTCCACAGGTGGCGTAGTCGGACTCTTTAATAAAACCTATACATATAATTTCCCTTGGATTGACCGCCCTGGGTCACGGACCGGGTCACCGCCACTGTGACTACAACCCCCAGCATCTACCAGCCCGGCACCGGGTACCCCACGGCCCAGGGGGCGCGTCATATCCATAGACCTTCCCAGCCTGATAATATCAGTAATATCAGCCTGTAGATGTCTGCTTTACCTTGGCTGGTTATCAAAAATAGGGGGGACGCCACGTCATTTTTTTAAATTCATTACTTATTAAATAGGTCAGAAAATATTAAAAACACCATGAAAGGTAGTAAAGGGTACAATTTTATAATATTTAGGGTGGGACGTAGAATAATATAAGCTCTCCATTTTTAGGTCAACTCTCTCTGAACTGTTTCCAGAGGACAGTGTGGTAAGCTTCGCCTCACAGGGTCTTCTATAAACCCGATGACGCAATGCAGCCGGCCAATCACAGGAATGCCAATAACCAACATGGCTAAGGCCATGTGTATGGAAAACATTTCCTGCATGTTTGTCAGCTGTCACAGCCGCACAATATGCGGGCCGGGGACTTGAGCATGGCGCGTGAGCATAGTAGAATTAATTCTCAGCCTATTAGTTCAGCCACAACAGTCACAATTTCTTATGTGGCCCCTCAGGAAAATGAATTGCCAACCCCTGATCTCAATGATTTATAACTTGAGTCGCTTATCTTTAATTGCTCAATAGTTGTCACAGTTGTTAATAGTCATGTGCAACCAATGAGTTAAATGTTCTATGGTAAAAAAAGACACATGAGAAATAAATCTACACAATGTTTCCAGTAACATAGCGGAGTATATTTTTAAGGTATGTTCACAGTTGGCAGTTTTTTTTCCGCCTTTTTTTTTCTTCTGAGGAAATAAAACGCTGCATTTTACAGAGCCAGCTTAGAGATGAGATTTCTAAACTCTCAATCACACGCTGCATTTTTTTTCCTGTTCTTTTAAATCTGCAGCTTGTCAATTCTTTCAGTTTTGCAGCGCTTTTCACCCATTAAAATAAAAAAAAAACATTAAAAGAGCTGCAAAAACGCGAGTATTGTATGCAGCGTTGTTCCTCCTACCACTCAGGTTTTCGGGGTGGAAAAAAATGCAGTGAAAATGCAACGTGTGAACATCCCCTTATCCTGGTTGTGCTGTAATTGGAAATAAAATAAAACGTCCATAATAATATGGAGATGTAATTCATTCTATGGTGTTTGCACTGTCAGCATTGCTAGGTGGCATCTTTTTGTGCAGAGCCGCCAGTTTAACATTCTGTGACAAGATTCCATGATGACATCACTGGTGATGGTCGGCCATTATGACATCACAGCTCACAGCCATTACTTATAGAATGTACACAGGGTCATGGGTGCCTTTCTTGGCTTCATAGTGACTGATAGCATTTGCAGTTTTTCGCTATGGCTGAATTACTTTTGGATAATCTTGAGGTAGACGCACTATGGGAGATTATTATCAATAATAACCCAGACACTGCGCTTCTACCACCTGATGGCGTCCTCAGCTTCACTCACCGGATGGTGATAAAGCTAGTAAATGACTGCCTGACCAAACACTACCAAGGTCATCTAACGTCAGACTATCTGATGGATTTACCTCAGAACATCAGGACTTTACTACAGCAGGTAAGTGGCGGACCCTCCGCACAAATCTTCTCCATAATCATAGATAATAATAGTGGGACAGAAACTTCTTCAGAGGAGCAGATGTCACATACAATGGCCGCCTCCATTGTGCCCTTTCTCACTCAGGATTTTCATTTTTATTTCTTTTCTTTTTTATAGGCTGAAAAAAGATTTCAAAACGGCGATTTGGCTTTTATTAAAGAACTCGCCGAAAAAGTCCTGTCTGTACTGGAACGTCCGGCCCGCTCATCGGAACGCCTGGTAAGGAGCCGTCATCTCTATCACACGTCCTTGTTTTCTGATCTTCTCCAGATCAGCAGTCAGATATCAGATCTGGTGGTAGATGTTACAGGCCTCCTGTCAGCTCCTGGCAGGCTCAGCATATGTATGTCCGCCAGTCTGTGCTGCTCCCTCGCCTGTGAGGACAGTCTGTATTCTGCTGATGTAGTCACAGCTCAGTGGTGGGAAGTCTGTATTACCGCTTCTGTCTATCACTATTATCAGAGTCTTCCTGCTTGTAAATGCTGAAGCTGAGATAATAGGCGATAATAGTGCACACAAGTCTCTTCTATACTATATTAACATGGACTTGTGGAGAGGAACTGCAGTGTAAAGCAATTCCACCCAATACTGTAGGGAATGGAGTACAAGATGTACCCATGATATAGAGAATGCAGGTAACACAGCTCTGGGGTATCACAGTGCAGAAAAGTCGAAGTTTACACTGAACGTTTGATTTTTCAATCTAAATTTATCTTAATCCACGTAAATCAGAGAACTTTCTGAGAAATATTATCAAGATGGCGCATTATTTGTATAGTTACAATTGCTGCATCTGTAAATGTGGGTTTAGTGCTTCCTGATTTATGTGTTTCGTGATTTGGTGAAATCTTCCACATATTAAATATATATATTATAATTATTAGGAAACAGCAAAAGGCAACACCAAAGATGGGCAAAATCTACACCCGGAAATAATCCCTGACCCTAATACGAGTCAGCCGGAACTGACCAGCGATCTGATTACAGGTAAGCCGATCATCCGACCTTCTACCTATAATATAATCAGGGATGTGACAGAGACAGAAAGACACATCCCAGACAGGGAGGGAGGAGGATGAGGATGGAGGAGGAGTGTGGCGACTGATAAAGCGGTATGCGTAGGCGCTTACCGTGTATTGCGATCTCCAGTGGGGACATACCCTGATCTTCAGAGAGGCCGGTGGAGGAGACTGGCGCCAGAGGATGGGGGGGGAGCATATACCATGATGGGGGAGCATATACCAGGATGGGGGACCAGGATGGGGGAGCATATACCCGGCTGGGGTGGGAGCATATAACATGATGGAGGAGCATATACCAGGATGGAGGATCAAGATTGGGGAGCATATACCAGAATAAGGGGTAGCATATACCATGATGGGGGAGCATATACCAGGATGGGGGATCAGGATGGGGGACCAGGATTGGGGAGCGTATACCAGGATGGGGGAGCATGGACCAGGACGGGGGAGCATATTCCAGGATTGGGGACCGGGATGTGGGAACAAGGACCAGGATGGGGGAGCATATACCAGGATGGGGGAGCATGGAGCAGGATGGGGGAGCATATACCAGGATAGGGAACCAGGATGGGGGAGCATATACCAGGATAGGGAACCAGGATGGGGGAGTATGGACCAGGATAGGGGACCAGGATTGGGGAGCATATATCAGGATAGAGGAACAGTATTGGGGAGCGTATACCACTATAGGGGACCAGGATTGTAGAGCATATACCAGGATGGGGGAAAGCATATACCAGGATGAGGGACCATGGACCAGGATGGGGGAGCATATACCAGTATAGAGGACCATGATGAGAGAGCATATACCAGGATGGGGGACCAGGATGGGGGAGCATATACCAGGATAGGGGACCAGTATGAGGGAGCGTATACCAGGATGGGGGGAGCATATACCAGGATGGGGGACGAGCATAGGGGAGCATATACCAGTATAGGGGATTAGGATGGGGGAGCATATACCAGTATAGGGGAACAGGATGGAGGGGAGCATATACCAGGATGGGGGACCATATACCAAGATGAGGAACAATATACCAGAATGGGGGACAATATACCAGGACTGGGGAGCATATACCAGGATAGGAGAGCATATACCAGGATGGGGGAGCATATTCCAGGATGGAGGAGCACATACTAGAATGGGGGCCCAAGATGGGGGAGCATATACCATGATGGGGGAGCATATACCAGTATGGGGGAGCATATACCAGGATGGGGGATCAGGATCTAATGTCTTAGTCAGGAGAAATCTAATATAAATCTAGATGGAAGTTCACTGGGGGGGAAGAAAAAGTCAGAGTGCAGTAACATGCCCCCAGTGCACTTCCAGGCTAACTTGCATATGGCTGCTCTGCTTGAACTGTCTCTTCCCATCACTCACATGTACAGTGAGGGTGATGAGTTCCTCATTCATGTGATGATTGGGGATTCCTCCATCATTTATATTACATGTATCTGTCTAGGGATGTGCCGTACGTTCTCATATTTAGAACCCCCATATAATTAGTAATAGCCCCATTTACAGACGTCCTGCCATTTTTCCATTATATTGCTGTATTGTGTATATAGGATTGATATAATCTAATACATTTTATTTCTTCATCGTTTTATCACTATTTTAGATACAACTGTGCTGGCGGATGCTGACAGTGTAATCTGTGAGATCCCGGAGATCCAAGAACCTGCCGCTGTAAGTATCATAGAGGGAGATGTCAGTATATCACCAGATCATGGGGTGTGAATGACACGTCCAGTATTATCCCCATATAACCATGGGACATCTCTATTCTAAATGTAGATGACACTATTGTGTTAGATACTAGCACTTATACTAAAGGGAATCTGTCACCAGATTGTGCTACTCACCTGAGAGCAGCATGATGTAGGGGCAGGGACCCTGATTCCAGCACTGTCACTTACTGGGTGCAGCAGTTGTGATAAAATCTCTCTTTCTCTGCATGCTGGGCTATGTATAACTGCCCACAGCACTGATTGGCAGCTTTCTTGTACAGTACGCTGTGGATAGGCAGAAATCCACTAATCAGTGGTGGGGGCAGGGCTACATAGAGCAATAGGACTACATGGCACAAGACAACTAGTCCTGTAGTGATAATCTCTTGCTGATTAAACACTGATTTTAATAAAACAACGACACAGACCCTAGTAAGTGACACATCGCTGAAATCAGGATTTCGGCCCTTACTTCATGCAGTTCTTAGATTACATATAAAACACAACTTGCTGACAGATTCCTTTTCAGTTCTCTTCTGTGATCTCCCATATTATTCTGCACTGTACAATATTCCGGTGTATGGCGGATCCCCCTTAAATTACCCCCATGTCTGCGGGGCGTCCTGCTTGTATCGCCCCCTACATACAATCAGTGTAAATCAGCTGGGACATAACAGAGGTGGAAGATGGTTTTGTATCCGGAGCTTTTTTCTTGCAGCTTTTTTATCTGAAAATCATTTCTTATTTTTTTATAGAGTGTGATCGAATCATTGATTCCGGCGAGAAAGCCGCATATGAGCGACTTCCAAACATCCAAACTGATCGGCAGCGGAGCTTTTGGGTGAGATTTCTGCTGGTATAATCCATATTTCTCAGATTCCCTATGACAATGCTTCTGCCTCTGTGCTCTGCCATTCAGTGTTATCATAGGGAAATGATCTGAGTCCACATCACTGTTCTAATTCTCACTATTCAGGTCATTTATATACAGCTGAGCAAACTGATCTATAACAAATCAGACTGTAAGGGCCTGTGCACACATTGCAGATTTTTTGCATTTTTGTTGTGTTTTTTCTGCTCAGAATTGTCACAAAACCTGAGGGATTTCATGTTGCCAGCAAAGTGATGGAGATTCCTGAAATCTTATGCACACGATGCTTATTTTTCCTTGCAGATTTGCAGCACATCTGCATCATGTCATTTCTTTCAGGATTTTTTCTGCAGATTTCACACATAATAATAAGTGGGGAAAAATCTGCAACAAAAACGCAGGTAAAAACATGACAAAACGCACCTCTTTTTTGCATAGTTTTTCCTGCCTAGGGATGCAGATTTGGTGGAAAACTTTCTGCTCCAAATACTTCATATGGACACATACCCTTAAGGAAAGAGATTCAAATAATATATTCCATTCCCCTGTCCTAGCCCCTCACCTGTTCTTATGCTGCACCTCCACCAGGGCTTCCTTCTCCTCCTCAGCGGACTTTGTTTTTTTCGGGGCGGCTCCATTATGGAGCTGATAAGAGAGATTGGCTGCACACGGTCACGTGAGGATTGACACAATACTGACGTCAATGACATCTGCACCCACATCCTCCACCATGACAATGTGAGTCCAATCACTGGCCTCAGCACCAGAAGGGGGCGCCAGAACATCCAAAGACTGGCACAGAGGACGCAGGACTGCAGTGATGGACAGGTGACAGCCTAGGATAGGTGGGTATAACATGTTTTATTATTTTTTAACTACTTCCATCCCCTCCTTTTATTATGCCATAGGGTATGGGAGGAGCATAACAAATTTCTTCATACAGCAATTGGAGGAATTTCAATTTGCACTAAATGTCACTTGGGCAGAATCGTATCTATTCACCAAATATAGAGAATCTGGCCAAGAAAAATTTTGGTAGATTGTCTCCCATGTCTCTAATGCGACATGGGTGAGGGCTCAGACAGACATGGCATTGCGCAGATCTCCCATAGTTGATCTAGAAAGTGCTATTTTATTAATTTCTTGAAATGAATATCCAGTGACGGCCAGATTTCAAGAATTGGTACAGAAGATCATGTAATGACTTCTATAGATGGACTATTAATAAGGATTCATTATAACCCATAGATTCTCCTTTTCTCCAGGGCCGTATACTTAGTGCACCATAAAGACTCACACCAGATCTTTGCAATGAAGAAAATGGCCAAGCAGAACCTGGATACTCCAAGAAAAGTGGAATTGGCCTTTCTGGAGAGGGACATCTTAACATTCGCTGATTGTCCCTTTGTGGTCTCCATGCTCTGCTCCTTTCCAACTAAATCTCACCTGTGTATGGTTATGGAGTATGTAGAAGGTAGGACATGTACATTATATTATATTCAATCCATGTCTGCTTACATCTTATCACCGCTCATATAATTAGGATTTGTCCAAGTGGTTGGCTACATCCCCACAGAGAATTTACTATAGGTTATATATTACCAAGATACCTGGAAATTCATTGATCTGTGTGCACGGGTGCTATGGTGCCCATGAGTCGGACGGGTCCCGCGCCACTTTGCTTTGTTTCCCATCCCTGTTCCTATTGTAGCACCCTGAGGATTCGGCTGCTACAGGGGTATTACACCTCAAGCCAGAGGTGTGGTATTCCACTCCCGGGTAAGGATGGAGTGTGGAACTGAGCTCAGTAGGCTGCATACACTACATACATCCCATTTCCGGGGGACAGATCGACGGTACTCCCACCAGTTTATGTGCAGGTACGATAGTGTCTGTCCCTGGCTGGAGTGGGAGGGGGGGGTGGAACATCCCAGTAGTGTAGGGGCAGATAGGGGGAGCAGTCTGGGTAAAGCTAGGAGCTCATTGGGTGCTGGTCACCTGAGCTCACACATAGAGGGAGTATATAAGGTGGGAACCATCTTAGATCAGGGTCAGACAGGCAGACAGTTACCAGTCAGTCTTTTGTAGAGGGTCAAGCAGTCCTGAAAGAAGAGAGAGAGGAGAAGAGAAGGACCCAGAGGGGAAGAAGAGGGAACCCCAAGAGCCCAAATACAACCAGAAGGGTGACGGGTTGGCACAAGGGTACCGGATCCCAAGCTGGTGGAGGGCACTAATCCTCAGCCAGAGACCGGAGGTTGTGGGCAGGATCTGCCACGACCCCCCACTAAATCTACTGCGAAGGCATACCGAGTATAGGGTCAGGGAACCCAGAGACAAGGGTTTTACCAACAAGAGGCCCGAGGGAGCCGGACATAAGTGGATCCCTGGTGGGGAAGGCCAGAGAAAAGGAACGTCAGAAAGGGAGCTCAGGATCACGTTCCAGAATTACCTGGGGGTTGGCCGAGTCCAGGACCTGGTGGACGCAGCACGGCTCGGGCGGTCACTCAAGGCCGGAGTGACCAGCACAACAGCAGTAAGTAAAAACCCTGAACTGCACAGCCCGACTCTGAGTCTTATTACCACCCTCACTGCACCACCACAACCACCACCCTCTACAACTGACCCCCTGAGGCTATACCCCTCCGGTTGGGGGTTATACTACCAGAAGCTGCACACACACCACCAGCCTCAGCGGACCCTGCTGCAGCGGCGGCCGTATTGACCGCAAATCAACGGGTGGCGTAGTCGACACTAAAGAACATCCAGCAACATCTGTAGGACTGCCACACACTGAGTTTGACACCCTGGGCACGGACCGGGTCACCGTCACTCGGAGACTACAACCCCCATCTGATCCGGCTCCGGGTATCCCCCGAACAACACTGGCCCAGGGGGCGCGTCACTATCATCAAAATTTCAGCATAGCCACATCCTCAGAATGCGAATATGGTTGAACAGAATGGTGGATCAAGAAGCCAAAAGCTCCCTGATCCACCATTCAGCCTGTGGTGAGTCTGAGACTCTGTGCACTGAAGGTGAAAAGTCGCAATAGCATCACGCCTGTAGTGTGGCGACTCAGTACTCACACTGCACTGAGCAGAATGCCTGGGGAATGGGGTGAGATGAGTAGTGCTTTTTTATGTTAGTATTTGTAGGGGCCATAATACTAAATGGGTGTCTGGCAGTAGCCAATCATACTGTTTGGGGCACTGGTGGGGTTCATCATGCTGATTTCAGGGGGGCAAAATACTGAGTGGTGGGGCTGAAGGGAGCAATAATAATGAGTTGGGGGGCTAGTGGGGACAATTATATTGAGTGGTGGCAACCATAATACTGAATAGGGGGCTGAAGGTAGCCAATCATACTAATTGGAGCATTGATGGGGGCCATCATACTGATTTGGAAGATGGGGGGGCATGATACTGATTGGAGGCTTGATGAGGGCCATAATACTGAGAGTTGGTGGGTGCCATAATACTGAGTAATGGGGCTGGAGGGGGCCATAATACTGAGTGCTGGGGCCATTTTACTGATTAGATGGATGGTTAGGGCCATAATACTAAGTGGTAGGGCTGGTGGAGGCCATGATACTGATTGGAGCGCTGGTGAGGCCCATAATACTGATTGGTGGGGCTGGTGGGGGCCATGATACTGATTAGATGGCTGGTGAGGGCCATAATACTGAGTGGTGGGGCTGGTGAGGTCCATAATAATGAGTGATGGGGCTGATGGGGGCCATAATACTGAGTAGTGAGGCTTGTGTTAGCCATAATACTGAGTGGTGGGGCTGCTGGGAGGCATAATATTGAGTTAAGAGGCTCGTGGGAACAACTATACTGATTTGTATAAGTGGTGGGGCTGGAGGCGGCCATGATACTGATTGGAGGGCTGGTGAGGCCCATAATACTGATTGGTGGGGCTGGTGGGGGGCCATGATACTGATTAGATGGCTGGTGAGGGCCATAATATGAAATAGTGAGGTTTGTGGGTGCCATAATACTGAGTGATGTGGCTGGTGGGGGGCATAATACTGAATTGGTGGCTGTGGGAGGCATAATACTGTGTGAGAGGCTATGGGAGACTGTGAATGCTCCTATATTGAGTTGCCGACTGTGAATGCCCCTAAACTGAGTGGGGTCCTCATACTGAGTGGTGTGCTGTGGGAGTCCTTATTCTGTGTGGGGATCCTCATTCTATGTTGTGGTCAAAATTATGTGTGAGGGGCCACTCATATTAAGTGGGACATGTATTTATGTAATTAGTTAAGGACCACATTTTACCACTACTTTAGTCTAATATTATGTGCACTATCCTTTACATCTGTATATATTCTCTCCTGCCAAACATATCTGCTGACTTCTCATTATTCGTCACAGGGATCTGATTTATAAACCCCTCACCTGTCATATTTCCTTTTTTTCTATAGGTGGAAACTGTCAGACCCTTCTAAACACCAGGGGTCATTTATCTGTCCCCTTGACCCGCTTGTACTTTGCAGAAGTGGTTGTTGCAGTGGAATACTTGCACAGCTGTGGTGTGGTGCACAGAGACCTGAAACCGGAGAAGTAAGTGCCCCTGTAGTATAATAAGGAGGCAAAGTTATTATTTATTATCATATAGTCTGTAAGGCTAAAATCATCTTTTTTTTCGCAGCCTCCTGATAACATCTGCTGGACACATTAAAGTTACCGATTTTGGGCTTTCAAAAGTTGGTGTCATGATACCAAAAACCAACATCTACAAGCAATTAACAGAGGACATCACCAGAGAGTTCCGGGACCATGAGGTCAGCATCACTTACAGAAACCCAGCTTGTTCTTTACAAATCTCATCACACTATTGCTTCTTCTCTACGTTCTTCATTCCTAGAGAACTTTTCCACTGATATTTTATCTTCTGTCATTGTGTTTTTATGGTGAGAACTTGTCATATTAATGGTATCATCAATCTCATCTCTTTCTTCTATTGCTTTCCAGGTCTGTGGCACCCCATATTATGTAGCCCCAGAGGTCATCCTGAAAAAAGGCTATGGGAGACCTGTTGACTGGTGGTCAATGGGGATCATACTACATCAATTTCTTGTGGGATTGGTTCCATTTTATGGAAATTCCCCAACTGAGATTTATGAAAATGTTGTCACAGGTAAGTAGAATAATCCGATTATAGCTTTGATTGGTTACATTTGTTTACTTATTTCCTTTGCTTTATCGTACAGTCCAATAAAGAGATTTCATTTTCTGTCTTTTTCTATATAACAGGAGGCGTAATTTGGGATTGTAATCCCGTTCCTCCCTTTGTTGCTCAGAACCTCATCACTAAACTGCTCAGAAAAATTCCTGCACAAAGACTTGGGACAGGTAACAGTTTACTTATTACACCAAGGACATATCGCTCAAGTCCATGAGACTCAGCACTTCTCTATCAGCTCATCCATTTTTAGTTCGCCATAATATGACTTTCAGTATATTTCCTTCATGTTTGCTCAGTTATGTCATTAGTTCAGATTAAGTTAAACAGTTCAGATATGGAGCAGTCTCTGACAATATCCGCAATACTTTTGTTTTGTCTTCTACAGCAGGAGCATTTCAGATCAAAGGTCATCCATTCCTGAGTGATGTAGACTTTGACAACCTTTTAAGTCAGAAGCCTGAGTACGTTCCTCAGCTTTTGTCAGACGTGGACACAAGCTCCCCTATCAGTAAGTAGAAGGAGACGTCATCTAGACAAATCAGCTATTTGTCTCGTCTACCATAATTTGAGACAATTGGCTCCCATTAATATTACGGATAAATGGTGACTGTGCTAAACTAACAATCTCTAATAATACTTCATTACTTATCTCTGGTAGATCACTCTGATATAAACAAACATCTCGTCTCAGAGGATGAGGAGGACAATGAGAGCTTTAACTTCCAGAATTTTACATCTTCTTCTGAAAAGCTTTCTAAAGTAAGTATGAGAACAATAAATCTAAAATATGTAAAAAAAGACCTCTAAAAGTAAAAAAAAAGTATTTAATATCTTCTTGTTGTCCGCATTTAGCTCTGTACCACCGCTACCAGGAGGATGAACAATGAGGATCCCAAGTCCCCTCCAGAGTGTACCCCGGCATCCAGCACAAGCATCTCAGAAATGTGAGTAGATTCTAGGGTCATTACTGGGAGCTCCATACTGATATATATGCACAAACCCAAATATAGGACATAAACACCATAACAACAAATGCAGCATGCATCGCCCGTGATTAGCAGTCATTGTGCTTTTGGCTTCAGAAACCTCTGGTGGTGACAGCCCATAATTGCAGCCAGTCATGCACTTTTAGTGCTGCCCACACTGTAGGAGAGATGTAGTACTACATGCCAGCCATTCTTGGTAGTGGTTTTTCGCTCTGCTTTATAGAAGGTAGTTTTGAGTAGGAAACCTTCCCTACCATAACTCTTATATATCCTAATAGGCCTTATTGTTGATGTTAATCTAGTGAGACAACCCCTTCTATACCGAATTTACTTGTAATTTACACGTTTATCTTCTTCCAAACAGGCAGAAAGAATCTTTTCCTGTGTCTATTAGAGATGATGCTATTACCAGCTTGCCACCCTCGTCCCCATTGTCAGGTATGTACATGTCTACAGCACAAAAAATGAGAATGTTGATGTCAAGGCTCAAATATTTTCATATGGTATTTTTGTTAGTGGTCTTCTATGTTATACATGTTTCATGGATCCCAATTATGTTGCCCATAGGCCCATACTGTATCTCCATTTGCCTAATTTTGTAAAGTTTTTCCAGATTACCAGATGTATAGGGGACAGGAGTAGAACAATTCTACTATATGCAGGAAAGATACAAAGCAGATCCTATAAGAATATATTGTTAATGAGGGCTTTTTTCTACTTTCTGATTAGAAATTCCAGCTGACGTGGAAAGAAAATCTTCAATATATCTGAGTATAGAGCAAGAAATCTCAGAAAATGAAGAAAAGGGGGAAAAGAGACGAGGTAAGTGTGAGAGTCAGCTCCATGTTGTGTGATGTCATTCAGTGAGAATAATTCATGTGGAGCAGTTGTTGTTAGGGATGGGCAGACCCGTGGATGTTCGGGTCCATCAGGCTCAAGAATGTTACCCTAACGTGATCCCGAACCCGAACGGGATGTGGTGAATATTCATGGGACTTTAATAGCGGGCACACAGACAGCTGAGCGCAGCAGGAGCTGCGTTGCGGCTACCACGTGCAAACTATTAGGGAAAATGAGTGGTCACTGCTCCCCACGCATGCAGTGAATATTCCAGCACAGAGGGGAACACAGCGCTGGAGGAGAGAGGAGGTGAGTATGATTGTTTATTTTTTTTATGAGCAGCGTGACAGAGATCAGGGGGTGCCAAGCATACCAGGATGAGGGGGCCATACATACAGGGATGAAGGGGGCCATGCATATAAGTGATGAGGGGGGCGATGCATACAAGGATGAGGGGGGCTATACATACAGGGATGAGGCATGAGGGGGGCCATACATACAGGGATGAAGGGGGCCATACATACTTGGATGAGGGGGTCCATACATACAGGGATGAAGGATGAGGGGGGCCATACATACAGGAATGAAGAGTGCCATACATACCAGGAAGAGGAATGAAGGTACCATACATACCAGGAAGAGGGATGAAGGTGCCATACATACCAGGATTGGTGTGCGGGGGCGCCATACATAACAGGATGAAGAGTGCCATACATACCAGGAAGAGGGATGAGGGGGCCATGCATACCAGGATGGGGGATTGGGGTGCCATGCATACCAGGATGGTGGATTGGGGTGCCATTGCATATCAGGATGGAGATGAGGGCCACATATAACAGGAAGGAGGGGGCCATATATACCAGGATGGGGGATATTAACGGAAGTGGGGTACATTACCCCTATAACAGTGTCAGCAGCAGACCCCCTCCAGCTTAACAGGGCATCATGACAACATTTTTTGCTTAAATTTTTTTTCTATTTTGCTCCTCTAAAACCTAGGTGCGTCTTATAATCCGAAAAATATGGTATTCACCAGCCGGTGCCTGTGCATAGTTAGAAATTTGTCAGTGAGATATATAATTTAGTGCAGTGTGTGTGTGTAGCTTACTGTACATGTATTTAGATAATAATTAAAAAAATAAAATAAAAAAATGCCCAGATGAGGGAAAGCAGACAGCTCGGGACTGGTGTTATTATTCTGGGAAGAGGCCAATGTCCATGAAGCTTCCCAGGCTATTAATATCAGCTCACGGCTGTCTGCATAGCCTTTACTGATTATTAAAAGGGGGTGCACCCCCAAAAGTGATGTGGGGTCCCCTTTATACTGCGCCGGCCAATCACAGGCATACCAATACTTGGCATGGCTGTGATGGGGCCTGAAGTGCCCACTCCAGAAAAGTTTGTTGATTGGCTGTTCTGCATCCTTTCAACAAGCTTTGTTCGGACTGCTGAACCCAAACAGTAACACAGACTTCCGGGAGACACTAGATGTCCAGTACGGACTGTCACATATGTGATGGCTGACAATGATCCCTGACCTCTTTATGAATAAGATTCCTCTGCCGTTCAGCCACAGTGACCACACAGTAGTATCAAGTAATAAGTCGTCCCTTTACTTACATTATAGACACAAAGCAGATCCTATAAGAATATATTGTTAATGAGGGCTTTTTTTTACTTTCTGATTAGAAATTCCAGCTGACGTGGAAAGAAAATCTTCAATATATCTGAGTATAGAGCAAGAAATCTCAGAAAATGAAGAAAAGAGGGAAAAGAGACGAGGTAAGCGAGAGAGTCAGCTCCATGTTGTGTGATGTCATTCAGTGAGAATAATTCATGTGGAGCAGTTGTTATTAGGGATGGGCAGACCCGTGGATGTTCGGGGAACACAGCGCTGGAGGAGAGAGGAGGTGAGTTTGATTGTTTATTTTTTTTATGAGCAGCGTGACAGGGATCAGGGGGTGCCAAGCATACCAGGATGAGGGGGCCATACATACAGGGATGAAGGGGGCCATGCATATAAGGATGAGGGGGGCGATGCATACAAGGATGAGGGGGGCTATACATACAGGGATGAAGGATGAGGGGGGCCATACATACAGGGATGAATAGTGCCATACATAGTATACATACCAGGAAGAGGAATGAAGGTACCATACATACCAGGAAGAGGGATGAAGGTGCCATACATACCAGGATGGGTGTGCGGGGGTGCCATACATAACAGGATGAAGGGTGCCATACATACCAGGAAGAGGGATGAGGGAGCCATGCATACCAGGATGGGGGATTGGGGTGCCATGCATACCAGGATGGTGGATTGGGGTGCCATTGCATATCATGATGGGGATGAGGGCCACATATAACAGGAAGGAGGGGGCCATATATACCAGGATGGGGTATATTAACGGAAGTGGGGTACATTACACAGTGTCAGCAGCAGACCCCCTCCCCCTTAACAGGGCAGCATGACAACATTTTTTGCTTACATTTTTTTTCTATTTTGCTCTTCTAAAACCTAGGTGCGTCTTATAGTCCGAAAAATACGGTATTCACCAGCCGGTGCCTGTGCATAGTTAGAAATTTGTCAGTGAGATATATAATTTAGTGCAGTGTGTGTGTGTAGCTTACTTTACATGTATTTAGATAATAATTAAAAAAATAAAATAAAAAAATGCCCAGATGAGGGAAAGCAGACAGCTCGGGTCTGGTGTTATTATTCTGGGAAGAGGCCAATGTCCATGAAGCTTCCCAGGTTATTAATATCAGCTCACGGCTGTCTGCATAGCCTTCACTGATTATTAAAGGGGGGAGCACCCCCAAAAATGACGTGGGGTCCCCTTTATACTGCGCCGGCCAATCACAGGCATACCAATACTTGGCATGGCTGTGATGGGGCCTGAAGTGCCCACACCAGAAAAGTTTATTGAATGGCTGTGCTGCATCCTTTCAACAAGCTTTGTTCGGACTGCTGAACCTGAACAGTAACACAGACTTCCGGGAGACACTAGGTGTCCAGTACGGACCGTCACATCTATGATGGCTGACAATGATCCCTGACCTCTTTATGAATAAGATTCCTCTGCCGTTCAGCCACAGTGACCGCACAGTAGCATCAAGTAATAAGTCGTCCCTTTACTTACATTATAGACACAAAGTAGATCTTATAAGAATATATTGTTACTGTTTTTTTTTTCTACTTTCTGATCAGAAATTCCAGCTCTCGAGAAAAGAAAATCTTCGCTGTATTTGCTTATAGAGCAACAAAACTCAGAAAATAAAGAAAAGAGGCAAAAGAGACGAGGTAAGTGTGAGAATCAGCTCCTTTACTTACATTATAAATACAAAGCAGATCCTATAAGAATATATTGTTACTGAGGTTTTTTTTTTACTTTCTGATCAGAATTTCCAGCTCAGAAAGAAAGGAAATCTGAAAAAAATCTGAGTACACAGAAACAAAACTCAGAAAATGAAGAAAAGAGAGGAAGGAGACGAGGTAAGTGTGAGAATCAGCTCTATGTTGTGTGATGTCAGTGAGAATAATTCATGTGGAGCAGATGTCATCTGTCAGTGATGGGATTGTCGCATGTATGATGGCTGACAATGATCCCTGACCTCTGTATGATAAAATTCCTCTGCCGTTTGGCCGCAGTGTCCACGCAGTGGTATCATGTAATTCGGAGTCCCAGTACTTACATTATATTGATTTCTCTTCTCATAGCTTCCCTCCTCCGCCGAATCTTATCATCCTGCCGGCGTGGATTGTCCAGGGCTGCTCGGATATGTGCATGTTGTCACTGTTCCCCCAGCATCATTTAAAAGACTGAAAACCTCCGCATCTAGCGCCCAGAAATGCAGCAGATCCACCATCACTGCTGAACCTGTATAGAAGGACCTTCACCAGCTTCCTGTGGCCTTCTCACTGGAACATCTTTACCCGGATATGTTTTGCCTCTATCATCAGGCTCCGCGGTATTCATACTACTCGCCTGACTTGGCTTTTACTGATCACCTGGTATCTGACCCCAGCTGTGTTCATGACTATGATTTCATCTATTAATAATATTCATGGTTTTGTTCATGTCTTAACCTTCTATCCTATTATTAATAATAAAAAAATAAAAATAAAAGCTGTTACTGTTGCTCTGATTTTTTTTCATCTTGAGTTCACAACTAATTGTAACTCACTAATTGTGCTTCTTAACACTAAATGCATTTGTCATTATTCTGAATGCAGCAGCCAGGCTCATATTTCTGTCCAGCAGCTACACCGGCGCCTCCACAGTACCAGTCATTGCACTCTCCCACAAAGCTCTCCACAGTGCTGCACTGTTCTACAACTCCTCCCATATGTCCGTCTACTACCATATCTCCACTCCAATGAGCAAAGACTAATATCCTCCATAATCAGGACCTCCCACTCTCACGTCCATGACTTTTTCTGTGCTGCACCAGCTCTCAGGAGTGCATCAGGTTCATTCCTACTGTCTATGGATTTAAGTGTTCACTAAAAACAGATAATTTTTAGCAAGACTATCAAGTCATGTCACTAATCTAAGTTTTGCCCCCAGCACTCAGTAGCACTTAATATCTGTACATATGTACAGATATTGGCTGGTGACCTGTTCATTTAGTCTTAACTCCTCGAAGATAGGTGCTCCCTAAAACCACATCTGTTTAGGGCGGCCTATCACGCTCCTTAATCAAAGTCCTTTTATATATTTATAGCCCATTCATTATTTCTCCAAACATAAGTCACTCCACCGCACCCAAAACCACTACAAATCCTGGCTGGTGACAGCTCCTGCAGCCTTTATCTCTCCCTCATCCCCTCAAGATGGCGGACCATCATTGTAAATAAGCCCCTGCACTTTGTGTCCCCCCACCTCATTATAGATTGTAAGCTCTTACCAGCAGGGTCCTCATTAGTTTTGCTTTAATTATTGTATTATCTTTAGCTATGTTACTTATGACTGTTGTATATGAACCTGAATTGTAAAGCGCTGAGGAATATGTTGGCGCTATATGAATAAAGATTATTATTATTATTAAAGCAAAACAACAACATGTTTCATACCGCCAAATCTTCCTTAACTCCTTAGTGACCAAGCCAATTTTGACCTTAATGACCTGCCCAAATTTTTGAAGTTTGACCAATGTCAATTTATGTGGTAATAACTCTTTAACGCTTCAACGGATCCCACTGATTTTGAGACTGTTTTTTTCATGACATATTGTACTTCATAATAGTGGTAACAATTTTTCAATATGACTTTCATTTATTTGTGAAAATATCGGAAATTTGGCGAAAATTTTTAAAATTTCACAATTTTCAACCTTTTAGTTCTTATGCCCTTAAATCAGAGTGTCATGTCACACAAAATAGTTCATAAATAACATTTCCCACATGCTTACTATACATCTGCATCATTTTTGAAACATCGTTTTTTCTGTTAGGAAGTTATAAGGGTCAAGAGTTGACCAGTGATTTCTCATTTTTACAACAAAATTTACAAAATATTTTTTTTAGGGACCACATCACATTTGAATTGACTTTGGGGGGCATATATGACACAAAATGTCCAAAAGGGATACTATTCTAAAAATTGCACCCCTTAATTCCTCAAAACCACATTCAAGAAGTTTATTAACCTTTCAGGTGCTTCACAGGAACTAAAGCAATGGCAAGGAAAAAATGAACATTTTTTCCACAAAAATTTTACTTTAGCCCCATTTTTTTTATTTTCACAAGGGTAACAGGAGAAATGGACACCAAAAATTGTTGTGTAATTGGTCCTGAGTATGCCAATACCCTATATGTGGGATAAAACTACTGATTGGGCACACGGCAGGGTTCAGAAGGGAAGGAGCATAATGTCTTTTTGAATGCAAACATAGCTGGAATCGAGAGCAGACGCCATGTCGTTTGGAGAGCCCCATATGTGCCTAAACAGTGAAAACCCCTACAAGTGACACGATTTTGGAAACTAGACCTCTCAAGGAATGCATGTAGATGCCTGGTGAGCACCTTGAACTCCCAGGTGCTTCACAGAAGTTTATAACGCAGAGCCGTGAAAATAAAAAAAATCTATTTTTTACCACAAAAATATACTTTTAGCCCCAAATTTTTTTTCCTACAAGGGAAATGGGAGAAAATGGACCCCAAAATTTGTTGTGCAATTGCTCCCGAGTACGCCAATATCCCATATGTAGGGGAAAACTATTGTTTGGGCACATGGCAGGGTTTGGAAAGGAAGTTGTGATGTTTTGGATAGCAGACTTTGATGGAATGGTCTGCGGTTGTCATGTCGCATTTGGAGAGCCCCTGATGTGCCTAAACAGTGGAAACCTCCCCCCCCCCCACAAGTTACCCCATTTTGAAAACTACCCCCCTTAAGGATTTTATCCAGGGTTATGTATAGTGAGCATTTTTAAGCCACAGGTACTACACATAATTTGATAACATTAGGTCGTCATATTGAAAATTGTCATTTATTTCACAAAAATGACGTTTTAGCCCCAAATTGAAATTTTCACAATGGATAATAGGTTAAAAAATAACGCGATGATCAAAAACTTCTATTTGGGCACATGGCAGGACTAGGAAAGGAAAGAGAGCTATTGATCTGGAATATATTGTGAATGCCATGTCGCATTTGGAAAGCTCCTGACATGCGAAAACAGCAGAAGCCACCACAAGTGACCCAATTTTGGAAACTAGTCCCCTCAAGGAATTATCTAGGGATGTATTGAGTATTTTTAACTTACAGGTGATTCACAAAACTTTATAACTTCCAGATGTGAGAACAAAAAATTATTTTTTTATACTAAAATACTGTTTTAGCACCAAATTTATAATTTACACAAGCGGTAATAGGAGAAAATGGACCCCATAATCTGTTATGCAATTTTTACCGATCACAGTGATACCCCATATGTGGTTGTACACTAATGTTTGAGCACACAGCAGGGGTTGGATAAGAAGGAGCGCTGCTTGGCTTTTAGAACACAGATTTCGTTTTAATACAGTAATGTTCAAAACAATAGCAGTGTGTCCAAAAACATGAGTTAAGCACAAAATCTTTCTACTAGTTTTTATTTCCATGCGTTGGGGACATTACACACTGTTTTCTAATTCAAAACATGAAGAGAAATGTATATAATTTTTAACTACTTTACAGAATATAACAAAAAAAGGAGGCCAAGTACTTAAGCTACGTAGTTGGGAGAGGCGAAATTAAGCCACAGGTCAATAAGAACAAGGCAATTCTGAACTGGCTGAAACCGCTCTCCAAGAAGCAGGTGAGAGCGTTTCTTGGAATCGTGGGATATTACCGGCGGTTTATCCCAAATTTTTCTATGATTGCCGCACCACTGACGGACCTTCTGAAAGGCACAAAATCAACGAGGGCGAAATGGACGGTTGAAACCGAGATGACGTTCCAACAGCTGAAGATGGCACTCTGTAAGCAGCCGGTCCTGGTTGCACCAGACTTTACTAAAGAGTTTGTGCTCCAGACAGATGCCTCAGAAGTTGGCCTAGGAGCCGTGCTGTCACAGGAGATAAATGGGGAAGAGCATCCCATCCTGTATATGAGCCGGAAGCTCTCATCCTGTGAGAAAAATTATGCCATTGTGAAGAAAGAATGCTTAGCCATACACACGCTAAGATATTACCTACTTGGCCAAAAGTTTAAATTGGTGTCAGACTATGCCCCTTTGAGATGGTTGAGGGAAAAGAAGGGTAAGAATTAGTGTTGAGCGAGCACTAAAATGCTCGGGTGCTCGAAGCTCGGGCCGAGCTCGCCGTGATACTCGGGTGATCGACCTGAGCAACGAGCCCAATGTTAGTCTATGTGAGACCCGAGCATTTTTGCGTCGGCACCCCCGGCAGTCTGTAGAAAGCCTAACAAGTGCCCAAAACGATAGTGAGAGTGCTCAAAAGACATGGGAACAGCATGGGGATCACCCCAGGAAGCATTTCTGACCCCTTAGGTCACTGCTGTCAACAACGTGGTCAGAGGTATTAAGCCACTTTTACGGGCTCACAATAAAACGTTCAAAAACTAAACTGAAACGGTTTTCCTGTGAAATATGTTAAGGAACTTCCTTTCCAGAGTAAAGACTTGTGTATAAGGTAAAATAAATAACCAAAAACAAAAATACTCCTCCACACCTTGGGCTATGTTCACAAGTAGCAATTTTTATGCACTTTTGTATTGCTTTCAACCGTGACAAATGCATTCACCGGGAAATGTAATTTTAACATTTTACAATCTTATCTGGCCATGTGCTGTGTGACACATGCATACAGTGCTGAAAAGACATGGGAACAGCATGGGGAAGACCCCTGGAAGCATCTCTGACACCCAGGTCACTGCCTAAAAGTGTGCCAATCAGAAGTGATCCTTGCCGCATCAGAATATGCAGACTTGCAACTATTCCCGTGCAAGTCCTTGTCCCAGGGCAGTGTTCAATTGTACCTCCCCCATTCCTTGCAATGCAAGCGCAACTATGCAGCCTGCCACTCACCCACCCCCAGGCTGCAATACCATACTCCTAGATTGCTTGCACTTCAAATTGGGCCATTTAGGCATGTGGAGACGGAATCTGGCCACCACGTCATGGCTGCGTCGGCGGCCTGGTATCCATACTCAGTCCCCAGCCGCCCGGCGGCCGGGTGTCCACGCTCGGTCCCCAGCCGCCAGGGGTTGGCCGGGTGTCCATAAACGGTCCCCAGCCGCCCCGCGGCAGGGAGTCCACACACGGTCCCCAGCCGCCTGGGGGCAGCCGCATATCCATAAATGGTCCCCAGCCGCCCCTATTTGTCCTGTCAACTTCCCCCCACACACTTTTCTTAGGCCGGCCTGCTTTAGGGCAGCATTGGACGAGCTCACCAGAGAACCAGTCTCCTCTGGTGAGCCCTGGCTTCTCCATCAGGGGAGTTGAGAGTGGCAAGGTGAGGAGCATGATTATGGTAGAAGTTAGCATCTGCTTTGTTTTCTTGGAATGCAAGCGTAAGTGTGCAGCCTGCCACCCACCCACCCCCAGGCTGCAATACCATACTGCTTGCTTGCTTGCACTTGAAATTGGGCCTTTTAGGCATGTGGAGGCGGAATCTGGCCACCACGTCATGGCTGCATCGGCGGCCTAGTATTCATACTCAGTCCCCAGCCGCCCGGCGGCCGGGTGTGCACGCTCGGTCCCCAGCCGCCAGGGGGCGGCCAGGTGTCCATACTCGGTCCCCAGCCGCCCCACGGCCGGGTGTCCACACACGGTCCCAAGCCGCCTGGGGGCGGCCGGGTGTCCATAAACGGTCACCCCTATTTAAAGGACAGCCTAACCACAAACACGTGGACAAGTGAATGTGGCCAGGGATGGTCCATCTCACGCCTTCACACTGGGTTAATATTGTGGAAGCCAGGACACAGTTGGACACTGGGATGCAACACATCCTCCACACATAGAGAATTGCGGGTCCTCAGTCAATCAGGCTTCAACACTAAGTTCAAAAGGTAGACAGCAGCAGTGGTCGTCCTCCTTCACAACGAGTAAATTATTCATGATCATGAGGCCATCCATCTCCTTAGCTTTCTGTTCCTTGAAATGCAAGAGCATGTATGTAGTAGCGGTTAGGCCTCAGGTGGTCAGCGTTTTGGCGCATATCCTACCTTCTCCGAGGATTGCTGGATGTTTTCCTGCTACTATCCCAGTTCTATGACTCTCGTGAAAACAAAACTTCAGGTGATGAATGATGGATGAGGTGGTGGCAAAGGAGAAAGAGCAGGAGGAACAGGGACCATTCACATCAATATCAGGCCAGTCAACCACACATGTCTTGTAGGATATGTTTCTGTACCAAAAGGAGCGGTTCGGCTACACAGTTATAGGGCATACAGTGAGTGCAATGCCTGACAAAAATTTCGAGGCACTCCAATGCCCCTTGGAAGTGACATGGAGGTCAGAGGGCCCTAACTAAACTGTTTTTTCCATTTATAGCAAGTGGGTCTCCTGTGCACTGTTGGCCTAAGCAGTGAATGGAAGGCTTTCCAAAAATTATGAGGAACTGCAATGGCCCTTGAAACAGACATGGATTACAGCATACTAAAAAACTTCTACCTATTATTGGGGAGTGGGTCTCCCTTAGTGTTCGCCTATGCATTGAAAAGCAAAAGCTGACTAAAATTAGGAGGAAATGCAATGCCCGTTGGAAGAGTCATGGAGGTTAGAGTTAATTAAAAACAACATTTCAATGCCCCTTGGAAGAGCTTTGGAGTTCAGTATGGTTTAACAAGAAGATTTTAATGCCCCTTGGAAGAGAGGTGGAGGTCACAGTAGCTTAACAAGACGGTTTTAATGCCCCTTGGAAGAGACATGGAGGTTGCAGTAGCTTAACAAGACGGTTTTAATGCCCATTGGAAGAGACGTGGAGGTCGCAGTAGCTTAACAAGACGGTTTTAATGCCCCTTGGAAGAGACGTGGAGGCCGCAGTAGCTTAACAAGATGGTTTTAATGTCCCTTGGAAGAGACTTGGAGGTCACAGTAGCTTAACAAGATGGATTTAATGCCCCTTGGAAAAGTGAAGGAGGTCGCAGTAGCTTAACAAGACGGTTTTAATGCCCCTTGGAAAAGTGGTGGAGGTCGCAGTAGCTTAACAAGACAGTTTTAATGCCCCTTGGAAGAGACGTGGAGGTCGCAGTAGCTTAACAAGACGGTTTTAATGCCCCTTGGAAAAGTGGTGGAAGTCGCAGTAGCTTAACAAGATGGTTTTAATGCCCCTTGGAAAAGTGGTGGAGGTCGCAGTAGCTTAACAAGACGGTTTTAATGCCCTTTAGAAGAGCGGTGTAGTTCGAAGTAGCTTAAAAAGACGGTTTTAATGCCCCTTGGAAGAGACGTGGAGGCCGCAGTAGCTTAACAAGATGGTTTTAATGTCCCTTGGAAGAGACTTGGAGGTCACAGTAGCTTAACAAGATGGATTTAATGCCCCTTGGAAAAGTGAAGGAGGTCGCAGTAGCTTAACAAGATGGTTTTAATGCCCTTTAGAAGAGCGGTGTAGTTCGAAGTAGCTTAAAAAGACGGTTTTAATGCCCCTTGGAAGAGACGTGGCGATCACAGTGGAATAAAAAGACAATATCAATGCCCCTTGAAAATGTGGTGGAGGTTGCAGTAGCTTAACAAGATGGTTTTAATGCCCCTGGGAAAAGTGGTGGAGGTCGCAGTAGCTTAACAAGACGGTTTTAATGCCGCTTGGAATAGCCATGCAGTACAGCATCTTAAAAACATTATTCCCATTATTGGGGAGTGGGTCTCCCATAGTCTTTGCCTATGCTTTCCAAGCAAAAGCTGCCAAAAATTAGGAGGGAGGAACTTGCAATGCTGGCAACACGGACCAAGGTCACCCTGGTGGTATAGTGGTGGTGGAGGCTGAGGATAAGGAGAAGAGCAAAATAAATCTGAAATGAGGAAGCGTATGCCCATGTGTGGGTGTGAAGCGGTGCATGGGAATACACCTCCCGAAATAACACAGTGGATTTGACTTTATGTTACTCTGCTGTCATTTGGTGGTGATGAGAAGTCTGGCCCAATCCAGCCCTTGTTCATTTTGATAAGGGTCAGCTTGTCAGCATTGTCAGTTGACAGGCGAGTGCGCTTATCAGTTATAATTCCCCCAGTGGCACTAAAAACACGCTCCGATAACACGCTAGCTGCAGGGCAGGCCAGGACCTCCAAGGCGTATAGAGCGAGTTCATTCCAAGTGTCCAGCTTGGATACCCAATAATTAAAAGGCACAGAGGAATCACGGAGGACGCTGGTACGGTCGGCAAGGTACTCCCTCACCATCTTTTGAAACTTTGCACTCCTTGTGAGAGTACCCCGCGCCTCAGGGCCAGTAAACTGGGCGGGTCTCAGAAAACTGTCCCAGAATGTTGACAGTGTTCCCCTGCCTCTGCTGGATTGGAGTTGCGTCTCTCTGTACGCCTTGGTTGGTCAACGAACTGTGACCTCTGCCGCTAGCGTGTTCAGATGGAAATTTTTTTTAACAGTTCTGCAGCAAGGGCCTTCTGGTACTGCCCCATTTTTGTAGACCTCTCCACCTCAGGAATAAGAGAGTGAAAGTTCTCGTTGTAGCGGGGGTCTAAAAGTGTCACCAACCAGTAATGACTGCCACTCAACATTTTGACAACACGAGGGCCATGGTTATGGCAGCGTAACAAAGTCAGCCATGCGTGCCAGACTGGTAACAGGCAAGACTTCCATGTCCTCACCAAGATGACAACTGACCATGCTCTCCTCCTCCTCCTCCACCCTGTCCTCAGGCCACCCACGCTGAACCGACGGTATGACAGTTGTACAGGTACTACCGTCTACAGCGCATGATACCAGCTCCTGTTCTTCCTCCTCCTCCTCCTCCTCTCCCTCATTGTCCCCCAATGCACGTTGAGATGAGATGAGGCTGGGCTGTGTGTAATCGCCAGCTACGGCTTCTTGATCCATCTCATCATACTCTGGCTGCAATGCCTCCTCTTTAATTCTCTGCAGAGAATGTTGCAAAAGACAGACAAGTAGGATGCTGACTCTACTATACAGTATATTGGCCCCATATAGTATATAATTGGCCCCATGTATTGCTCCATACAGTATAATGGCCCCATATAGTATATAATAGGCCCCAGATATTGCTCCATACAGTATACACTGGGCCCCATAAATTGTTCCATACAGTATAATTGCCCCATATATTGCTCTATACAGTATAATGGCCCCATATAGTATATAATGGGCTCCATATATTGGTCCATACAGTATATACTGGGCCCCACATATTGCTGCATACAGTATAATGGCTTCTTATAGCATATAATAGGCCCCAAATATTGTTCCATACAGTATAATGGCCACATATAGTATATAATGGGCCCCATATATTGCTCCATACAGTATATACTGGGCCACATATATTCCTGCACAGTATAATGGCCCCATATAGTATATAATGGGCTCCATAAGTTGCTCCATACAGTATAGTGGCCCCATATAGTGCTCCATACAGTATAATCACCACATATAGTATATAATAGGCTCCATACAGTATAATGGGCCCCCTATATTGCTCCATACAGTATAATGGCTCCATACAGTATATACTGGGCCCCATATATTGCTCCATACAGTATAATGGCCACATATAGTACATAATAGACCCCATATATTGCACCATAGAGTGTAATGGCCACATATAGTATATAATGGGCCCCATATATTGCTTCATACAGTATATACTGGGCCCCACATATTGCTTCACATTATAATGGCCCCATTTAGTATACAGGGTGGTCCAAAAGTAAGTTGACAGAAAATAATAACATTTATTTTGATTTATATATCAAATTATATTTACTAACACAAACATAACATTGACAATTAAATTTTATTCTGAACAATAATACAAAAGCCTTTAAATTTCATCAACGCAGGTGCTCAAACTGTTTTCCATTATAATTTGCACAGCTTTGAAGTCGCCTCTTACGCTTCGACAACGTTTTTTTCGCAAGTCTCTTTGGGTATTAATTTCTTGAAATCCATCTCTTATGTAATTTTTCAAATCACTGACACTTTTTGGTTTTCGAGTATAAACTTTGTCCTTGAGTATTCCCCAAAAGAAAAAATCCATTGGGGTCAAGTCTGGTGAACGTGACGACCAATCAAGTGGCCCTCTTCGGCCAATCCATTTATTAAGAAATGTTTCATCAAGATTCTCGCGGACCACTCTTGAATAATGTGGAGGGGCCCCATCTTGTTGGAAATAAAGGTCATTTGAATTAGGCTGTTGCTGTAACTGGGGAACAACTTGATTCATTAGAATTTCGAGATACTTATCTCCTGTGACTGTTCCATCAAAAATTATTGGTCCTAAAACACCAAAACTTGAAATACCACCCCAAACATTGACACCAGGCTCATTTAGTTGTTGCTCTAATGTTAAATGCATGTTCTCATTATACCAGTAAATACAATTATGTCTGTTAATATGGCCGGATAATTTGAAAGAAGCTTCATCACTCCACATAATGTTATCTAAAATTACTGGATTTTCTTCCATTTCATTAAGCACAATCTCACTAAATTGCAGCCGCCTGTCTGGATCATCCTCCAATAAACCATGAATTAGACGTGGAGGATAAGCTTTCCACCCAATAGATTTCAGGATTCGCATGATAGAAGCTTGTGAAATTCCCAATTCCAAAGAGGCTCTTCTGGTGACTTTTTTGGACTCTGAACAAATGTTTCAGCAACAAGTTGTTTATTATCTTCTGTACAGACTGTTTTGGGTCGACCAGTTTTTGGAGCATTAAGGATTGAGCCAGTGGCATTGAATTTGTCACGAATGCGGTAAATGGTTTATCTCTTTGGGGCTTGAGTACCAAATGTTTCAACCCAATTTGCTCTAACGGTTTCAGCATTTTGAGATTTCCAATACTCTATTAACCCCTTAACAACATTAGACGTACTAATGCGCGTCTGTGCCCTGGGACTTAAGAGCCAGACCCGTATTAGTATGTCATCGCGATCGCGCGCGCACACAGGCTGTGCAGGCGCGATCGCCGCCGGGTGTCAGCTGATTGTCACAGCTGACACCCGGTACTATGTGCAGGGAGCGGTCCCGCACCGCTCCCAGCACATTAACCCCGCAATGCTGCGATCGAAGTCGATCGCAGCATTGCAGTGGTAAGGGGAGGTGATCGCAGATACTCACCTCCTCTTCCGGCCTCCAGCGCTGTCTGCCGTGGCTTCCAGGATGTTGCCATGACGACCCGATGTCGTCATGACAACATCCGGGTCACCAGACAGCAGGAAGATTTTTTGGACATGAGTAGTGCATCTCCAAACTATCTTCTCCCTGTCCAGCGCTGACAGCCTGCATGGCACAGGGATGGTGCCCCATTCCTATGCCATGCAGGCGATCAGAATAAAAAAAGTGAAAGTCCCATAGTGGGACAAAGAAAAAAAGTATAAAAACTGTCAGAAAGTGAAAAAAAAATTGTAAAAATATTTAAAAAAAATAATCCACCAAAAATAAAAATATAATGTACCCATCAATAAATAATATTATAAAAAAAACAAAAAAAACAATAAAAGTACACATATTTGGTATCGCCGCGTCCGGAACGACCTGACCTATAAAACTGTCTCACTAGTTAACCCCTTCAGTGAACACGGTAAAAAAAATAAAAAAAAAACGAAGCAAAAAACAATGCTTTATCACCATACCACCAAACAAAAAATGGAATAACACGCAATCAAAAAGACGAATAGAAATAAAAATGGTACCGCTGAAAACGTCATCTCGTCCCGCAAAAATCAAGCCACCATACAGCTCCATCAGCCGAAAAGTAAAAAAGTTATAGCTCTCAGAATAAAGCTATGCTAAAAAATATTTTTTCTATAAAATTGGTTTTATGTAAAAGTGCAAAACATAGAAAAACGATATAAATGTGGTACCGCTGTAAACGTACTGACCCGAAGAATAAAGCAGCCTTATCAATTTTACCACACGCGGAACAGAATAAAAAAAAATAAAAAAAAAATTCCTGAATTGTTGGTTTTTGTTTATTCTGCCTCCCAAAAATCGGAATAGAAAGCGATCAAAAAATGTCACGTGCCTGAAAATGGCACCAATAACAACGTCAACTCATCCCGCAAAAAACAAGCCATCACATGACTGCCTGCTAAAGTCTGGAAAAATTATAGCTCTCAAAATATGGCGATGCAAAAACTAGATTTTACAAAAAATGTGTCTTTTAGTGTGTGACAGCTGTCAGTCATAAAAACCCCATATGATTCTGATATCTCTGTAATCACACCGACCCGAAGAATAAGGTCGTCTAATCACTTATACCGCACGAGGAACGGCATAAAAAATAAACTCTCAGGTTAGGGCTGGGGTTGGGTTTAAGGCTAGGGTTAGGGTTGTGATGGGGTTGGGATTTTTTTCAAAAGTAAGAAAAAAAGATGACGATATGGTAACTAGTGTTGAGCGCAAGTGCTCGCTACTTGAGTTTGCATCGGGTGCTCTGGTATGCATTGAGTATCGTGGGTATTTGAGCGACATGCTCGAGTCTCCGCCCCCTATGCTTCGCGGCCAAAAAAACTTTGCGGGGATTGCCTGCCATGCACGAGCGATCCCCGCATGTTTTTTTTTTGGGGTGTCTAATAACCGTGAAACATGCGGGGCAGGGACTCGAGCATGTCACTTGAGCACCCGTGATACATGGTGCATACCTGAGTACCCGATGCAAACTCAAGTAGTGAGCACTTGCGCTCAAGAGTAATGACAACTTATTCAATATGATGACCTAATGTTATGAAATTCTGTGTCGCACCTCTGGGTTCAAAATGTTTGCTATACCCCTAATAAAATCTTTGAGGGGTATAGTTTCCAAAATGGGGTCACTTATGGGGGAGCTCCACTGTTTAGGCACATCAGGGGCTCTCCAAACGCCACATGGTGTCCACTAACAAATTGAAAGGAAAATCGGCTCAAATTGTTAGCGGACGCCATGTTGCGTTTGGAGAGCCCCTGCGTGCCTAAACATTGGAGCTCCCCCACAAGTGACCCTATTTTGGAAACTAGACCCCCCAAGGCACCTGTCTAGATGCATAGTGAGCACTTGGAACCCCTAGGTGCTTCACAAATTGATTCGTAAAAATGGAAAAGTATTTTTTTTTCCACTTTTTCATTTTTATGAATCAATTTGTGAAGCACCTGGGGGTTCCAAGTGCTCACTATGCATTTAGATAGGTGCCTTGGGGGGTCTAGTTTCCAAAATGGGGTCACTTGTGGGGGAGCTCCAATGTTTGGGCACACAGGGGTTCTCCAAACGCAACATGGTGTCCGCTAATTATTCAAGCAAATTTTACAATCAAAAAGTCAAATGGCGCTCCTTCCCTTCAGAGCCCTGCCGTGCGCCCAAACAGTGTTTTTTCCCCACATATGGGGTATCTGCGTGCCCAGGGGAAATTGCACAACAAATTTTGGGGTCCATTTTTTCTTGTTACCCCTGCGAAAAAAAAAAAAAATTGGGTCTAAAGTAACATTTTTGTGAAAGAAGTTAAATGTTCATTTTTTTCTTCCACATTCCAAAAATTCCTGTGAAGCACCTGACGGGTTAATAGACTTCTTGAATGTGGGTTTGAGCACCTTGAGGGGTGCAGTTTTTAGAATGGTGTCACTTTTGGGTATTTTCTGTAATAAAGACCTCTCAAAGTGACTTCAAATATGATGTGGTCCCTAAAAAAAATGGTTTTGTAAATTTTGTTGGAAAAATGAGAAATCGCTGGTCAACTTTTAACCCTTATAGCTCCCTAACAAAAAAAAAATTGGTTCCAAAATTGTGCTGATGTAAAGTAGACATGTGGGAAATGTTGTTTATTAACTATTTTGTGTGACATATCTCTCTGATTTAAGGGCCTAAAAATTCAAATTTTGAAAATTGCTAAATTTTCAAAATATTTGCAAATTTCCATTTTTTTCACAAATAAACGCAAGTGATATCGAAGAAATTTTACCACAATCTTGAAGTACAATATGTCACGAAAACACATTCTCAGAATCAGGGGGATCCGTTGAAGCGTTCCAGAGTAATTACCTCATAAAGTGACAGTGGTCAGAATTGTAAAAATTGGCTGGGTCATTAACGTGCAAACCACCCTCGGGGGTAAAGGGGTTAAAGGGGCCAACATTTCTATCCTAAGAGCGATCAGTCTGTAATGCGGTCCGCTTTATAGGCTCGAGCTAAAGAGGCGCAGAAGCTTCAAACCATGATGACACGCAAACCCCAACAAGAAGAGCGTCTCCTTATGATGTCCAGGCTCCCGGAGCTTGCCCGCATTCTGCGTAATGTGTTTGTGGCAGAGAAGAAGCCGGCCCTGACTGCGGAAGTTGTGTGCGACCGTGTAATCTCCAGTTACAGATCGGCAATGTCTGCAGGTAAAGAAGCTTCCTACTTATCAATGGCGTCATGCCTAGGCTTTAAAAACAGTGGGGTAAAAAATACACCTCCTCGACACAACCGATGCTTGCTGTCAGTGGACCACAACATGATCTTACACCCAGAAGCTGGAAAACCCTTTCCACCCGACAAAGGTGTAGAATACAGTGCTGTAAGGAGCCGGACACCTGATATCAGTTGGTTCTCAGCAGCTTAATGTCAATGTCTTCATTCACTAATTGCAAACAGGGATCTTAAAAAGTGTTCTGGTATTGTGTCAACAATGGGTTTTTTTTTTTTTTTTGGTCTTTAAAATAACTTTTTTGATTTATTTTGTCCTCATAGGAGACATGGAGAAACATCTGTCATTACTGGTGGAGCTGCTCCCAGACTGGCTCGCGGTTCATCCCATCAGGAAGGACACTTACTTCAAACTCAACAAGACAATGGACTTGAATCTGATTTTGGAAAGACTGGATAAAAAAAATGAAGGAAGAGTCGTCGCACTGATTGTCAAACCTTTTTGTTTTTAGATGGCTTAGATTTTCTCACATTGGGACCTGGTTTTTACTTTATACAGGGGTGCATTAATTTTTAAGTTTTTTTTTTCTTTTTTGCAAGTCTGGGTGCTGCCCTTGTATGAAATTGCCTGGGATGGAGTTATAATAACTTTTCAGGCTCTGTTCACATCCAGAAATACTTTTCAAGACGACGCAAAAAATGGATCTGCTTCTTGCATCACAATGTATTAGTAAGTCTGACTACAAAAATGGAGCCTTTCAACAACAAAAAAAGGTGCAGAGCATGATCCACAAATGAGGTGTGGACTGGGCCTGACTTTGTAATGTGACCAGTGTTTTTATAGAGACTTTTTATTTCATTTTAGATTCAGCAGTCTCTGTGTCTCCCGCGTCATGTGTATATGCAGCAGTCTCTGTGTCTCCCGCGTCATGTGTATATGCAGCAGTCTCTGTGTCTCCCGCGTCATGTGTATATGCAGCAGTCTCTGTGTCTCCCGCGTCATGTGTATATGCAGCAGTCTCTGTGTCTCCCGCGTCATGTGTATATGCAGCAGTCTGTCTCCCGCGTCATGTGTATATGCAGCAGTCTGTGTCTCCCGCGTCATGTGTATATGCAGCAGTCTGTGTCTCCCGCGTCATGTGTATATGCAGCAGTCTGTGTTTCCCGCATCATGTGTATATGCAGCAGTCGCCGTGTCTCCCGCGTCATGTGTATATGCAGCAGTCTGTGTCTCCCGCGTCATGTGTATATGCAGCAGTCTCTGTCTCCCGCGTCATGTGTATATGCAGCAGTCTGTGTCTCCCGCGTCATGTGTATATGTAGCAGTCTCTGTGTCTCCCGCGTCATGTGTATATGCAGCAGTCTGTGTCTCCCGCGTCATGTGTATATGCAGCAGTCTCTGTGTCTCCCGCGTCATGTGTATATGCAGCAGTCTCTGTGTCTCCCGCGTCATGTGTATATGTAGCAGTCTGTGTCTCCCGCGTCATGTGTATATGCAGCAGTCTGTGTCTCCCGCGTCATGTGTATATGCAGCAGTCTCTGTGTCTCCCGCGTCATGTGTATATGCAGCAGTCTCTGTGTCTCCCGCGTCAAGTGTATATGCAGCAGTCTCTGTCTCCCGCGTCATGTGCATATGCAGCAGTCTGAGTCTCCAGCGTCATGTGCATATGCAGCAGTCTGTGTCTCCCGCGTCATGTGTATATGCAGCAGTCTGTGTCTCCCGCGTCATGTGTATATGCAGCAGTCTGTGTCTCCCGCGTCATGTGTATATGCAGCAGTCTGTGTCTCCCGCGTCATGTGTATATGCAGCAGTCTGTGTCTCCCGCGTCATGTGTATATGCAGCAGATCTACTGCTTGAGGTCTATAAATGTAACGTGGGCAGTGATGAATTTCCCACTGTGGAGACCTGCAGCATAATATACATCTGTGTTCGGTGCAACTTAATGCTGCAAGTTCTGTACAAAACTTAAATCGCAATGAGTCACCTGCTCTCCAGATCGATGCAAATTTGGAAAAGCAGTCTAGAGTAGAAGAATCATCCATACCACCTAACATCACAGCCGCACCAAAGAGGAGCAGCTCCAACCATCACATTAGGGGTGAGGTAAGTAAATGACCTTCCTTTGGGAAGTCATGTGACGGCTTGTTAAAGGGTTGATATTGTCTTTTAGCATCACAACTTCCAATAGGAGGCACAAGAGTTCAGGTCCTCAATCTCTGGAGACAATTTGCCTTTTTAAAGAAGCACTCCTCCTCCCATCAGTTTTTATTCTCTTAATATATTGCAGTCCTCATAATATACAGCACTGTGTACTTACAATTGCTTATTTTGCCTTTCTACCCAACTGATTCTTATTTACTCTGCTCCATGTAGAAAGTCTATTGTCCCAGCATGAGTCATCCCCCTCTTCCAACTCCTGACCCAGCTGCTTCCCTCCTGCCAGGGACATTTGCAGTGATGTAAAATTGTAGTTCTAATGATGACTCGTGCGTGGAAAATTAACCTCCTGTTTCTACATAGAGCTTAGAAGGATGCAGCCATTGTTTTTAATCATGTGATGTCATAGACCTAAAGGACAAGAGAAGAATTAGCTGGGTGGAAGGGCAAAATGAGCAATCTGACGGTTTCCGAGATGGAAACTGTGGTGATGTACGTGATGTGCATACTCCTGGGAAGAAGCAGTCCAGTGGGCACTGTATCGCCCCATACAAGGAGATGATTGTTGCTCTGGTGTCAGATTTTATACTTAGCAAATCTTAAGGGGTTGCCGGCGTCGCAGACTTCAGGAGGGGAGAAGCGTTGATGGCGGCCGCTTATTACACAGCAGTCACAGGATGTAAGGACTGAGGTCTATTGTGCGATAAGCTGCAGATCATTAACATCCTGGTGCAATGTTACTCTGATCTATATGGGAAGATCACATGCGCTTATGTGACCTGGCTGTAACTGCTAATGAGGGCCACACTGCTCCTCAATATCGGTATCGTCACCTTTCAGGACTCTGGATTTAGTATATAGTTTGTATTCGGTGTGCAGAAGACGCCGGTGTCAGCGCTTCACATCTGACTTTATCCTTCTATAATAAGGAATTCTGATGCCAGGCAGAACCTGCACAGCAGACGTCTCAGGTTTTCTAATAATCCACTCAAGGAAATGTCAACACAAATGTATAAATTATCTGAAATCTTGCCAGTAGACCTTATACTAGACTCACACTTCAGTTCTGTACAGAAGACTTCTCTGCAGTCTCATTACAGACAGTATTTTAATGAAGGACAACACTTCACTACACAACCTGTTGTGAATCCTGTGATGTCACAGCTCACCTCTCCTGTACAAGACTGATAACACTTCTGAATACAGTAGATAAGAACCTATTGAGAATGGTATATGCTACAGCTCACCTCCTCCCCATGTATAATGGCTGATAATAGCTCTATCTATAGTAGATCACACAGGATCCACCATTCACAATAGGTGGTGATGTCACAGCTCACCTCCTCCTGTACAATGACTGATATCTACTGTATATAGAGGTGCTATCAGTCATTGTACAGGAGGAGGAGGAGGAGGTGAGCTGTGACATCACCTATTGTGGATCCTGAGTTATCTACTGTATATAGAGGTGTTGTCACAGCTCACCTCCTCCTGTTAAATGACTGATGACATCTCTATATACAGTGGTGGCCAAAAGTATTGGCACCCCTGCAATTCTGTCAGATAATACTCAGTTTCTTCCTGAAAATGATTGCAATCACAAATTCTTTGGTATTATTATCTTCATTTAATTTGCTTGCAAGGAAAAAACAAAAGAGAATGAAGCAAAAATCAAATCATTGATCATTTCACACAAAACTCCAAAAATGGGCCAGACAAAAGTATTGGCACCCTCAGCCTAATACTTGGTTGCACAACCTTTAGCCAAAATAACTGCGAACAGCAGCTTCCGGTAACCATCAATGAGTTTCTTACAATGCTCTGCTGGAATTGTAGACCATTCTTCTTTGGAAAACTGCTCCAGGTCCCTGATATTTGAAGGGTGCCTTCTCCAAACTGCCATTTTGAGATCTCTCCACAGGTGTTCTATGGGATTCAGGTCTGGACTCATTGCTGGCCACCTTAGGAGTCTCCAGTGCTTTGTCTCAAACCATTTTATAGTGCTTTTGGAAGTGTGTTTTGGGCCATTGTCCTGCTGGAAGACCCATGACCTCTGAGGGAGACCCAGCTTTCTCACACTGGGCCCTACATTATGCTGCAAAATTTGTTGGTAGTCTTCAGACTTCATAATGCCATGCACACGGTCAAGCAGTCCAGTGCCAGAGGCAGCAAAGCAACCCCAAAACATCAGGGAACCTCCGCCATGTTTGACTGTAGGGACCGTGTTCTTTTCTTTGAATGCCTCTTTTTTTTTCCTGTACACTCTATGTTGATGCTTTTTGCCAAAAAGCTCTACTTTTGTCTCATCTGACCAGAGAACATTCTTCCAAAACGTTTTAGGCTTTCTCAGGTAAGTTTTGGCAAACTCCTGCCTGGCTTTTTTATGTCTCGGGGTAAGAAGTGGGGTCTTCCTGGGTATCCTACCATACAGTCCCTTTTCATTCAGACGCCGACGGATAGTACGGGTTGACACTGTTGTACCCTCGGACTGCAGGGCAGCTTGAACTTGTTTGGATGTTAGTCGAGGTTCTTTATCCACCATCCGCACAATCTTGCGTTGAAATCTCTCGTCAATTTTTCTTTTCCGTCCACATCTAGGGAGGTTAGCCACAGTGCCATGGGCTTTAAACTTCTTGATGACACTGTGCACGGAAGACACAGGAACATTCAGGTCTTTGGAGATGGACTTGTAGCCTTGAGATTGCTCATGCTTCCTCACAATTTGGTTTCTCAAGTCCTCAGACAGTTCTTTGGTCTTCTTTCTTTTCTCCATGCTCAATGTGGTACACACAAGGACACAGGACAGAGGTTGAGTCAACTTTAATCCATGTTAACTGGCTGCAAGTGTGATTTAGTTATTGCCAACACCTGTTAGGTGCCACAGGTGAGTTACAGGTGCTGTTAATTACATGAATTAGAGAAGCATCACGTGATTTTTCAAGCAGTGCCAATACTTTTGTCCACCCCCTTTTTAGGTTTGGTGTGGAATTATATCCAATTTGGCTTTAGGACAATTCTTTTTGTGTTTTTTCATTAAAGACAAATTAAATGAAGATAATAATACCAAAGAATTTGTGATTGCAATCATTTTCAGGAAGAAACTGGGTATTATCTGACAGAATTGCAGGGGTGCCAATACTTTTGGCCACCACTGTACAGTACATAACTCAGGATCCACGATTCACAATAGGTGATGTCACAGCTCACCTCCTCCTCCTCTTGTACAATGACTGATAACACCTCTATATACAGTATATAACACAGGATCCACCATTCACAATAGGTGATGTCACAGCTCACCTCCTGCCCCTCCTGTACAGTGACTGATAACACATCTATATACAGTAGATTACACAGGATCCACCTTTCACAATAGGTGATGTCACAGCTCACCTCCTTCTCCTGTACAAAGATGGATAACACCTCTATATACAGCAGATGACAGGATCCACCATTCACAATAGGTGATGTCACAGCTCACCTCCTCCTCCTCCTCCTGCTCAATGACTGACAACACCTCTATATACAGTATATAACACTGGATCCACCATTTACAATAGGTGATGTCACAGCTCACCTCCACCTCCTCCTCCTGTGCAATGACTGATAACACCTCTATATACAGTAGATAACACAGGATCCACCTTTCACAATAGGTGATGTCACAGCTCACCTCCAACTCCTGTACAATGACTGATAACACCTCTATATACAGTATATAACACAGGATCCACCATTTACAATAGGTGATGTCACAGCTCACCTCCTCCTCCTGTACAATGATGGATAACAACTCTATATACAGTATATTACAGGATCCAGCATTCACAATAGGTGATGTCACAGCTCACCTCCTCCATGTACAATGACTGAAAACACCACTATATACAGTATATAATACAGGATCCACCATTCACAATAGGTGATGTCCCAGCTCACCTCCTCCCCCTCCTGTACAATGACTGATAACACCTCTATATACAGCAGATGACAGGATCCACCATTCACAATAGGTGATGTCACAGCTCACCTCCTCCTCCTCCTGTACAATGACTGATAACACCTCTATATACAGTATATAACACAGGATCCACCATTTACAATAGGTGATGTCACAGCTCACCTCCTCCCCCTCCTGTACAATGACTGATAACACCCCTATATACAGTATATAACACAGGATCCATTCACAATAAGTGATATCACAGCTCACCTCCTCCTCCTCCTGTACAATGACTGATAACACCTCTATATACAGTAGATAACTCTGGTAACACAAATTTTATAATCAGGTCTAAGCAAAAAAAAGTTAAGTTGTGTGATTTATGATTTGCAGTTTATTGTGGCCCCTTGAGGTAGAACAATACAACAATGTGGCCCCCAGATAACACCGGCTGCTCCATAACCTTACAGTGGACAATTCTTGGGTCCCTTTTGTAGGCACTGGGGTTTTTTGTTCCTTAGTGTGCACAGGTGCTTATTATTTCAAGTTCTGGTTCCCTGTAAACCAAAAATCACATTGAAATTAAATGCAAGGGAAAAAAAATGGCGGCGGTCTGGTCACGGGCGATCAATCGTACTGCAGCAGTGCGTGGACGGGGTGCGGTCGGAGCTTCTCGGCCCCTTTCAGCTCGATGAGGACCAGACAGATCAAGATGTCGGCATTTCTTTTCGGCAGTAATTCGCAGGCTGCGGCCATCGTCCCTGCAAATAAGACATCGGGTTACTGCGGTCGGGATGATTGGGGAGATCGATGCAGTGAGATCATAAAGGTCGCTCTTTTTCGCATGGGAAAAGTTTTTGGAGCTAACTACTGATTTCCAGCCGCACCTGGGCCGCCGCCCTCGTCAGGGGCCGCACCTGGGCCGCCGCCCTCGTCAGGGGCCGCACCTGGGCCGCCGCCCTCGTCAGGGGCCGCACCTGGGCCGCCGCCCTCGTCAGGGGCCGCACCTGGGCCGCCGCCCTCGTCAGGGGCCGCACCTGGGCCGCCGCCCTCGTCAGGGGCCGCACCTGGGCCCCGCCTTTGTTAGGGGAGGAATCCTTACATGGGGCACGATAGGGGATTAGAGGTACAGCAGATTTACCTTTCCCCTTCCTCCAGCGCTTTCTTCCATGGGCGGGTGAGTCTACGGGTGAGGTCATGCCAGTTTTTACTACCTGCACTGTTGTCACCGTGGGCACTTTAATGTTAACACCATATTTTGTATAGGCTTCATGGGTAAGATTATGTATAGTTTTCACTTTTATGTACCTTTTTTGTGGTTTGTTGAGTGTGATTTTCAACTATTTTTCATTAAAAGCTAAGTTTTATGGAACTCCTTGCTCCTTATATATATCAAAGCAAATACCCTGCAGTATATAAATAAATAGCAATAGTGCATGAAAATAACATATAGGGTACTTGGTTAACATAATTTTGATTTAAAAAAATGCAAAAGCCATGCCACCACTTCATGGTGACCCTATTTGGGACAGTCCTAACCTCTAATATTTAAAACCTTACCATTTGTCAAGTGACATGCATGTGGATAGGGGCATTTTGTCTGCACCCTGTGCACTATAAAGGAGTGGCCGGCCATTTCTTTGAACTTCTCAGCCCTTATCCACATGCATGTCACTTGACAAACAGTAAGGTTTTAAATATTAGAGGTTAGGACTGTCCCAATTAGGGTTACCATGAAGTGGTGGGACGACTTTTGCATTTTTTTTTTTATCAAAATTATGTTAACTAAATACCCTATATTATTTTCAGGCACTGTTGCTGTATATTCATTTACTGCAGGATATTTGCTTCTTAGGTTTCTATCTTTGTTTTTCTCTGTTTAGTGGCTAGTGTGAACATGCACGTACATGCTGCATGCATACCAATTTATATAATCCAGCTAATTTCTTTAAGTTTTTTTTCCTTAGATTCCTAGTAGAATCCAAAAAGTTGCTGTTAACTCCTAGCAAAGAAAGAATAGAAAAAAAGTGAATAAAAGTGTAAAAAAAATAGTTGTGACCGCACTCCAGGTTCACTGCGGACAGCAGTAAAACATTAACCACTCATAATACATGTAACACAGTCTGTCCCAGAAATCGGGAGAAGCAGTGATTTATATGTAAATCAAAGGCAATGACGAAGGAAAAAGAACCAACCGGGCTACAGAATAGGAGATCAGGACATTGGCATTTAGAGGTTATGATGAATGCGCAGTAGTGGTCAACCCCTTTAATGGCAGTTGGCGGCAATACCAGACAGAGGCAGGTGTGGTGCTGTTTTTGGAAGAACTTCATAAAAATAAGCATTGAGATTTAGACGAGGAATTATATTTACCTCCGGTGGCCAATAAATTATTGTTTATCACAACCTTCTGTCCGGGGTCCACAGCGTCAGTCTGGATTTCAATCTCAGACTAAAGAATCCACAAAGTACAGATATAAAATATTAATCCGCCAGTACCACCAAAATAAAATTAATATATACAATTATTTTATAAGTTTTACTGTTGCCCCTTAAAAGGGGTTGCCCACTACTCTGAGAACCCCTTCTGAATTCCTATGTTTCCCCCTTGTAAAATAATAACACCAATAGTCATCTACGGTGCCAGCACTGTTCCAGCGGTGTCGCCACTGGCACTCCCGGGGCTCCCTCCGCACTCTCTCCAGGGGCTCCCTCCGCACTCTCTCCAGGGGCTCCCCCACTGTTCTCCAGGGGCTCCCTCCGCACTCTCTCCAGGGGGTGAGTGTAGGTTTTTAGTCCAAGTAGTGAATTTGTGCCCCCTGTGCCGGCCATATTCACCATATACACCGATGTACCGCACGCACCTTTCCGTACTCCAGAGAGTAGGACACGGACTCCGTCGGACCTGGTAATTTCCCCTTTTTCCGAATCAACACAAACCCATTCATCTACATTCAATAGGAATATGTGTATAACTATTGTTCTGTATGGGGATTATGGGTGAAATATCACAGACACACATGCCCAGGAACCTATTTCATCTACTTCTGATTGGAATATGGGTATAACTATTGTTCTGTATGGGGATTATGGGTGAAATATCACAAATACACATGACCAGGAACATATTTCATCTACTTCTCATAGGAATATGGGTATAACTATTGTTCTGTATGGGGATTATGGGTGAAATATCACAAATACACATGACCAGGAACCTATTTCATCTACTTCTGATTGGAATATGGGTATAACTATTGTTCTGTATGGGGATTATGGGTGAAATATCACAAATACACATATCCAGGAACATATTTCATCTACTTCTCATAGGAATATGGGTATAACTATTGTTCTGTATAGGGATTATGGGTGAAATATCACAAATACACATGACCAGGAACCAATTTCATCTACTTCTCATAGGAATATGGGTATAACTATTGTTCTGTATGGGGATTATGGGTGAAATATCACAAATACACGTGCCTAGGAACATATTTCATCTACTTCTCATAGGAATATGGGTATAACTATGGTTCTGTATGGGGGTTATGGGTGAAATATTACAAATACACATGCCCAGGAACATTTTATCATTTTAAGAACGAACATACATACATACATACATACATACATACATACATACATACATACATACATACATACATACATACATACATACATACACTAGCTATTGAACCCGTTCTACACCCGGGTGGCGAGCATTTTTATTGGTACATTTTTAATTTTATTAAATCATCCTGCGCCATTTGGTTTAAAGATGTCTGCGAATTTGCATAAACAGTGTCTAAAATAAAATGCCGCCGCAGTGTGGTATGCACACGTGCTGACTCCGGTGCCTCATTGCGCAGGCACCACCCATCCCGTCCAACATATATAAGATGTACTGAGAATACAGGGGGTGTACTCACTTACGCTGAACACTGTATATAACGTACTGAGAATTCAGGGGGTGTACTCAATTATGCTGAGCGCTGTATGTATAACGTACTGAGAATACAGGGGGGTGTACTCACTTATGCTGAGCGCTGTATGTATAACGTACTGAGAATACAGTGGGGTGTACTCACTTATGCTGAGCGCTGTATGTATAACATACTGAGAATACAGGGGGGTGTACTTGTAGCACCCTGAGGATTCGGCTGCTACAGGGGTATTGCACCTCAACCCAGAGGTGTGATATTCCACTCCCGGGTAAGGATGGAGTGTGAAACTGAGCCCAGAGAGCTGCATGCACTACACACATCCCATTTCCGAGGAACAGACCAACGGTACTCCCACTTAGAAATGTGCAGGTACGACCGAGTCTGTTCCTGGCTGGAGTGGGAGGGGGGTGGAACATCCCAAGTAGTGTAGGGGCAGATAGGGGAAGCAGCCTGGGTAAGGTTAGGAGCTCATTGGGTGCTGGTCACCTGAGCTCACACATAGAGGGAGTATTTAAGGTGGGCACCATCTAAGATCAGGGTCAGTCAGCCACAGTCAGTCAGCCAGTCTTTGCAAGAGGAGTGGAAGAGAGCAGAGGAGCAGAGCAGCCCAAGGCCCAGAGAGAGAGAGAGGAGAAAGGAAGAAAGACCCAGAGGGGGTGAAAGAAAAGGACTCTGAGAACCCAAAGTCCATCACCGGGTGAAGAGTTGGCAACTGGGTACCGGATCCCAAACTGGTGGGGGCTAAAGCACACCCTAGCCAGAGACCGGAGGCCGTGGGCAGGATCTGCCACGGCCACCCACCACATCCACCCTGAAGGCAAACCACGTGTAGGGTCAGGGAACCCAAGGCCAAGGGTTTCCCAACAGAAGGCCCGAGGGAGCTGGACCTAGGTGGATCCCTGGTGGGGACGGCCAGAAGACAGGACAGGAAGGAGGGCTCAGGGTCACGCTCCGGACTTGCTTGGGGGTTGGCTGAATCCAGGACCTGGTGGACGCAGCACGGCTCGGGTGGTCACTTGAAGCTGGAGTGACCGGAACATCAGCAGTAAGTAAATACCCTAAACTGCACAACCCGACTCTGTCTTTAATTACCATCTATGCTGCACCACCACAACCCCCATCCTCTGCACCTGACCCCCTGAGGCTATACCCCACCCGTTGGGGGTTATACTATCAAAAGCTGCACCAACACCATCAGCCTCAGCGGACCCTGCTGCAGCGGCGGCCGTAGTGACCGCAATACAACGGGTGGCGTAGTCGACATAAAGAACTTTATAACATCTGTAGGACTGCCACATACTCTGAGCTTGACACCCTGGGCACGGACCGGGTCACAGCCACTCGGAGTCTACAACCCCCATCTGATCCGGTTCCGGGTATTCCCCTAAAGAATATGGCCCAGGGGGCGCGTCATACTCACTTATGCTGAGCGTTGTATGTATAACGTACTGAGAATACAGGAGGGTGTACTCACTTATGCTGAGCGTTGTATTATAACGTACTGAGAATACAGAGGGGTGTACTCTCTTATGCTGAGCGTTGTATGTATAACGTACTGAGACTACGGGGGACTTATGCTGCGAGTAGCCGGCTGCATCGCCGCTGACCTCCATGCCGCACATGAGACGCTAATGGCCGCCATGTTTTTCAGAAATGCCGCGTCGCTGATTGGCCGCGGCCGGACCAATCAGCGACCCGGGATTTCCAAGACAGACAGACAGACAGACAGACAGACAGACAGACAGACAGACAGACAGACAGACAGACAGACAGGATAAGACAATTATATAGTAGATGTGAGGACGCTTCCTGGGCCAACCATGTGGAGCAACAATGGGCATGAAAGTGAAAGATTGCCAACACCAAAGCTGCAGAGGCAAAAGTCTTCCAATACACAAGGAACAGAATTCCAACCCTCATGCCCAAAAGGACTACGTCATTTCTGCACTAGAAGTATTTCACGAGTCAAAACCCCACTGAAGTGTCACTTTAACCCCTTACCAACATGATTTGCAGTTACATCATATGCCAGCTCTGACTTCTTGCCTGGAAGATGATGCCTGTGATATTTAGCCATCATCTGCCTTTAATAGCCACATGTAGAGCAGAGCTCCACCTGTTAGAGATGGACAGCAGCATTAACAGCGAACTGAGAAGGGAGTCATGCCATGTGCCCATCTGTGCCCCTGTAACACGATCGTGGGAAGCCATCACTGTCAGGAAGGAGTCTGCTGAAAAGATCCATGCCTGTCATGACAGATCTGTGAGTGCTGGCTATATACTGCAGTATTGCTGTACATAACACAAGAAATCAGATGATAGCATGTTCAAGTCCCCTAAGGCTATGTGCCCACCATGCAGAAATGCTCCGGATTTTTCCTGAGCCTTTCTGCATCTCTCCTGGCAGAAAAAACGCATGCGGATTGTACATGCGGATTGTACATGCGGATTGTACATCCGTTTTTCCTGCCACGGACATGCGGATGTGAAGAGTTCTTCACATGCATTTCTGCATGCGGGTTGACAAGCGCTTTCCAAGCGATTTTAGCATCACTTGGAAAGTGCTTGTCAACTTGGTCACGCTATATAAATCCATGCAAATGGAGTGTGACCCGAGAGAATGTCAAAAAAATAAAAAATAAATCTATACTTACCATCCGATGGCCCCCGGAGTCTTGCTTCACTCGGTGCTGACTGCCGGCAGATCGCGGTACACTGCACTGAAGGACCTGCCAACATCAGCGTCGCGTGACCCCTCACATGAATATGACGTCAGCGCAGGTCCTTCAGTCCATCGCGATTTGCCGGCATGAGAGGAGGAGCGCAGCGGGGGCCGCCAGAAGGTAAGTATCATATTTATTTTTTAGTTGATTCTTTTTTTCACAGGTTCTGTGGTACCTGGGTCTGGAGGAGAGTCTCCTCTCCTCTACACCTGGGTACCATCCGCACATTGAAACACGTGGATTGCGCATCTACATATACAGTGATGCGTAGTCCGTGCGTTCTAATGCAAGTCAATGGCAGCGAAAACGCAGCACTTCCGCAAAATTATTGGTAGTGCTGTTTTTTTTCCGCAATGATAATCCGCAGCGGAAATTTCCACAGCATGTGCACAGCACATGGGGATTATCATTGGGGAACATGGCAGGCCTTCTACCATGCGTTTTTAAGCATTTCTGCAGCGTTTTTGCCGCTGCGGAAACACTTAAAAAGGAATCGTGGGCACACAGCCTAAGGGGACAAAAAGGAAAAAGTTTAATCTGAACATTCAAATCACTCCTGCCCCTCTATGACCCATTTTAAAATAAAACATATGGGCGTTATCCAATCAAAATATAAAAATAATTAACCTGATCAGTGAACGGCATAAAAACAAAAACCCTCATATGGCTGTATGGACAGAAAAATAAAGCTACTGCTCTTAGAAGAATAAGAAAAATGCAGAGACGGGAAATAACATGGTCAGGAAGGGGTTAAATTCTGCCACTTCTATAGAAAATTGAACCCATTTCGCTGACTGCCTTCAATGGCAGCCAAATAAGGCAGAGGGTTAGAGGAATACCGACCTTATATTGTAGACTTCTAGGATGCTTAAGAAGTGGACATTCCCTTTAAGCTACATTGTGCAGACAAAGCCATGGCAGTGTAGAAGGCCGACAAGATCTCAGTGGAAAGGCTGCAGGTTTGCGTCTGCATTAGGCAAGTTATAGAGGTAGAAGTGTTGGGACCTTGTTGCTGTGCAGGTAGAATCTGGAGCCTCGGCACCGTCCTGCGGAGCCCATACTACAGGGAGGAGGAGCAGCGCCATGTGTAGTAATCTGAGCAGGATAGTCAGTGTTCAGCCAGCACTGATGGAGACTGACACCCCAACTCATTACCCAATACATGACCGGCTTAAAGACCCTCTCCCATCAGAGCTTATCCTCTTACTATATTGTAATCAGATTATACAGCACTGTACTTACAGCTGCTCATTATACCTTTCTACTGGGCTAATTATTCTCTTTTCTCTGCTCTATGTAGAATTAGTTGGGTCCCCTCCTGACCCAGCCGCTCTCATCCCCCTGCCAGGGACTTTTGCAGGGACTTATGACTCCTACAAGGAAAACTGACCTCCTGTTTCTACATACAGCTTATAAATATTAGCAAAAATGTCCAATCACATTGTAAATATAACGACATCCAAAAATGTGTGCGTCCAATGGACATTCCACACGGACAGTGTAGAGCAGGGGTCTCAAACTCGGCTGGGTATATGGGCCGCATATGGAAAAAATTGGAATTTGGGGGGCCACATTCTTTGCAGGTCAAAGTGACATTTTTAGTGACACCATTTTTTTTGTATACACCGTCTGAACATTTTTGCTGTGTTTATTTTATTTTTTTATAGCTTGGGTCGTTACGGATGTGGCGATAATAAATGTGCACTTTTTGTGTTTACTTTAGTTTATATATTTAGTTTATATATAAAGCAGCATTTTTAGTGGCAAAATTATTTTTTCATGCTTTATTTTTAATTTTTACAATTTTGTTTCCCTCTTTTGGCCACAGAGTAATATTGTTTCACAATTAGCACCATATATAGTAATTCTGGCAAACATCTAGTAATGTGCCCCATCCTGCTGGTCCCCACCTTGCAGTAATGTGCCCCATCCTGGTGGTCCCCATCTTGTAGTAATATGCCCCATCCTGGTGGTCCCCATCTTGCAGTAATATGCCCCATCCTGGTGGTCCCCATCTTGCAGTAATATGCCCCATCCTGGTGGTCCCCATCTTGTAGTAATATGCCCCATCCTGGTGGTCCCCATCTTGCAGTAATATGCACCATCCTGGTGGTCCCCATCTTGCAGTAATATGTCCCCTCCTGGTGGTCCCCATGTTGAAGTAATATGCCCCATCCTGGTTTACCCCATCTTGTAGTAATGTGCCCCATCCTGGTCCTCGTCTTGTAGTAATATGCCCCATCCTGGTTTACCCCATCTTGTAGTAATATGCCCCATCCTGGTGATCCCCATGTTGTAGTAATATGCCTCATCCTGGTGGTCCTCACCTTGTAGTAATATGCCTCATCCTGGTGGTCCTCACCTTGTAGTAATATGCCCCATCCTGGTGGTCCTCACCTTGTAGTAATATGCCCCATCCTGGTGGTCCCCACCTTGTAGTAATATGCCCCATCCTGGTGGTCCCCACCTTGTGGTAATGTGGCCCATCCTGGTGGTCCCCATCTTGTAGTAATGTTCCCCATTCTGGTGGTCCCCACCTTGTAGTAATGTTCCCCATTCTGGTGGTCCCCACCTTGTAGTAATGTTCCCCATTCTGGTGGTCCCCACCTTGTAGTAATGTGCCCCATTCTGGTCCCCACCTTGTAGTAATGTGCCCCATTCTGGTCCCCACCTTGTAGTAATGTGCCCCATTCTGGTCCCCATCTAGTAGTAATATGCCCCATCCTGGTGGTCCCCATCTTGTAGTAATATGCCCCATCCTTGTGGTCCCCATCTTGCAGTAATATGCCCCATCCTGGTGGTCCCCATCTTGCAGTAATATGCCCCATCCTTGTGGTCCCCATCTTGCAGTAATATGTCCCATCCTGGTGGTCCCCATCTTGCAGTAATATGTCCCCTCCTGGTGGTCCCCATGTTGTAGTAATATGCCCCATCCTGGTTTACCCCATCTTGTAGTAATATGCCCCATCCTTGTGGTCCCCTTCTTGTAGTAATATGTCCCCTCCTGGTGGTCCCCATGTTGTAGTAATATGCCACATCCTGGTGGTCCCCATGTTGTAGTAATATGCCCCATCCTGGTGGTCCCCAATTTTGTTTCCCTCTTTTGGCCACATAGAGTAATATTGTTTCACAATTAGCACCATATATAGTAATTCTGGCAAACATCTAGTAATGTGCCACATCCTGGTGGTCCCCATCTTGTAGTAATATGCCCCATCCTGGTGGTCCCCATCTTGTAGTAATATGCCCCATCCTGGTGGTCCCCATCTTGCAGTAATATGCCCCATCCTGGTGGTCCCCATCTTGTAGTAATATGCCCCATCCTTGTGGTCCCCATCTTGCAGTAATATGTCCCCTCCTGGTGGTCCCCATGTTGTAGTAATATGCCCCATCCTGGTTTACCCCATCTTGTAGTAATGTGCCCCATCCTGGTCCTCGTCTTGTAGTAATGTGCCCCATCCTGGTGGTCTCCATATTGTAGTAATATGCCCCATCCTGGTGGTCCCCATGTTGTAGTAATGTGCCCCATCCTGGTGGTCCTCACCTTGTAGCAATATGCCCCATCCTGGCGGTCCCCATCTTGTAGTAATATGCCCCATCCTGGCTGTCCCCATCTTGTAGTAATATGCCTCATCCTGGTGGTCCCCATCTAGTAGTAATATGCCTCATCCTGGTGATCCCCATCTTGTAGTAATAAGCCCCATCCTGGTGGTCCCCATCTTGTAGTAATATGCCCCATCCTGGTGGTCCCCATCTTGTAGTAATATGCCCCATCCTGGTGGTCTCCATATTGTAGTAATATGCCCCATCCTGGTGGTCTCCATATTGTAGTAATATGCCCCATCCTGGTGGTCCCCATCTTGCAGTAATATGCCCCATCCTGGTGGTCCCCACCTTGTGGTAATGTGCCCCATCCTAGTGGTCCCCATCTTGTAGTAATATGCCCCATCCTAGTGGTCCCCACCTTGTGGTAATGTGCCCCATCCTGGTGGTCCCCATCTTGCAGTAATATGCCCCATCCAGGTCCCCATCTGGTAGAATTGTCCTCTGCGCTGTTCTTCACACACACAAAGATTAAGAAAAAAAAAAAAAAAAAAAAGATTCCTTTCACCTGTCCTCCGTTCCCTCTGCTTCCTTTGTGCACATGTGGCCCGCGGGCCGCATGTTTGAGACCTGTGGTGTAGACGGTTATGTAAAAGAATGGGAAGCCACTAGGTGGCAGCACAACGTCACATAACAGGATTTTTTATCCAGATGGCTGTGAATCTACTAGTCATTAGGTTACCTGACTCAAGTAATCATTCATAGATCTCCACAGCCAAATGTAGATGTATTGAAGCAGAACAGTGAGAGCAGAACCAGTTAGGCTTGTATTTTACCAGTGAGATTCAAAAACACAATTTAAACTTCCTTGACATTACAATAATAAATACCAACCAAGGCCGGTTACCACAACACTGAAAACTGACAGCCACAAGTGGGTTACTATCCTGGCAGAGCTACCATCCGGCTCCCCTACGTAGAGGAATACCGAAAAGCCAATATATACGCCTAAGGAGAAATTGCTCAACGGTGAATGAGTACATGATAAAATCGAGGGAATTACAAAAACGCTTCCTACAAAAGGGATGTCCTAAAAAAGTGCTAGGCCAACGCCCTTACAAGAGACAGAAATTCTCTATTGACCCCTAAAGCACAAGAACAACAAGATAATGAGATCCATCTAATAGGAACCTACGACGACCGAAATCAGGGGGTGATGAACATACTCTATGATCTTTGGCCAATTTTGAGATCAGATAAAGATCTGCAAGATGTGGTCCCTGAGAGCCCCAGGGTCACATACAGGAGAGGCAGGAACCTTAGAGATCACCTTGTGCGCAGCCACTTTGTGGAGGACAACACGGGCAAAACAACGTGGCTGAGCAGTGACACCACGGGGACTTATAGATGTGGTGACTGCAAAGCCTGCAAATACATCTGTAAAAGCAAGAAATGTATCAGTGCCACAACCAAACTAGAAGACCAAAACCGCGAATTCACAAACTGCAAGACGCAAGGAGTAATCTATATGGCAACTCGCCAATGTCCGATGAACTACATCGGCAAAACCAAAAGAGTTCCGGAGACGGATATTGCACCATATCGGTTATGTCAGACGTAGGGAGGACACAACTCGCTCGAGACACATGCTTGAGAAACACACCTTGGACCCGTTTTCTTTATACTTTCAAGCCATCGAAGTAGTACGCCCCCCCGAGAGGAGGTAATTGGGACCAACTGCTGCTTCAGAAAGAAAGTAGATGGATCCATAGAATGAAATCCTATAACCCACACTACACAAATGAAACATTGTCCTTCTCATGTTTCATTGACACATAATAACATTTTCACCCCCTATGAAACCTCTTGAACCTCGCTAAAAACTCTCTAAAATATAATATGTAGAATCCAGTCCATGTTCTTCGTAATGGATATTGGTCCACATAACTATCAAATCAGCGCCATATAGGACCAAAACTATTAAAGTTATTATACTTTAAAATCACAAAATGACCTCTTGAACAAATTGAACTTTGATAACAATTGGACAAATTTCATCAGAATTTCTTCCTTTGTTTTTATATTATAAAATACTCATCTGAAGACTTAATAATACAGATACATCGATACAATCAGACACACTGATACAATCAGAATAAAAGTCATCCCAATGTCTATTATTATGGACATATTGATACGATCAAATGAAATGAACTTTGAGGAAATAGACGTCCGCAAGCGTTTGCTGGTGCGGAAGCAGTGACATAGCCAGATGGCATTTGTCACCATGAAAGGAAGTTCTGCATCGATCTAAGTGTAGGTGGGACGAGGTAGCACATGAAACAGGCAGATCTGTCTGTAAACAAATGACAAACTACGAACAAACACTATTAACAACTCATATCGCAACAAACTCGTAGAGACTACATTATAAGATGCAATGCAATATACCAGTCTCCTTCCCTAGATATAAAAGACATATTAATACTGTGAGATCGCAGCGCAGCCAAGACATCTGTGAGAAAAAGATCCTACTGGAAGAATGAGACGAGTCCCTGCATGATTATATGATCGCAACATGATACGCCTGCAACGCACCCGAGTCACTCGATTGGATGACAGAAGGGGGGCGCACAAGAGGTGGCACCAACTTTCCTATAAAGTCACGCTGGTTTAGCCGCCAGACGCTGCCGGCAACCCTGCCGATAAGTTTATTACAAAACCATCGTACTATCAAACCAAAAAAGATCATAGACTGTGAGCCCCTGATGACCACGAGAGTCTCATAAGAATGATGAAACGCGTAGGGCTGAGCATTTCTATAGAAAGTCCTACAAGAGATGATTAGCCAGGCTACCTCAATATAAAGCTCCTAGATCAGGAGAAACCAGCACCGCACCGGTATATGACGGCAGCACTATAAAGCCGTTCTGAAGAGAATAGCACAGGACATGGTAAAATGAAGATTATTAATGCCATTATCAGACTGCAGACTCACAATGAGGAGAAATGAGATGGCATGATTTCTAATAGCCAGAGGCTAAATTGAAAAGGGGGTTATAAATATAAATAAAGAGATACCCCTAGGAATTGTGACTAATCCCTGGCCTCCCAACAAGACCATATATATAAATGGTTAGCCGGTGAGATAAATTAAAACCATACACAATAGTCCTATGTTTAGGATAATTTTAGGAAATTTGTCACGGATTTTGGACACTTAAAAAAAAATCCTTTTTAAAATATTGAATAAAGGTTATTTTTTATATTTTACTACCATTGGATTTGACTGTGAAATACTGCAGAATTATCTTGGAGCATATTTATACTATATAAAACAGTGAGGCGTCAAAATTGGTTTAGTAGTTTCCATGTTACTATGGATAGGCTTCTCAGTGTCTCCGGGATGACAGGCTGGATGGCAGCATTCTGCTACGATCCAGCCTGCCATCTCAATGTAGCAGAGCTGGAGCCGTCGTGGGAACCATGGAAAGGTAAAGATGAGGTTCGTTAATTATTTTACTTCTATTGCAGGAGACATTGGCTTCAGCTGGAATGGGCGTGACGGTAAGTAGAGTTTAATTTAGGATATTAAAGTATTGTGTGCTTATTTCAATTAAAGGATTTTATTCTGGGTGTTGGTGTTTTATTCACTTTCACTATGGGGTTAGTAATGGGCGCATCTTAGAGACGCCTCTCCATTACTAACCTGGGCTTGATGTCAGCTGGCATTATAAGCTGACATCAACCCCAGCCCTATTACCCCACTGCCACCGCTACAGGGCAGTGGGAAGAGCGAGGCTAAGTGCCAGAATTGGCGTATCCTATGGATGCGCCATTCCTGGGGCGGCTGAGGGATGGTGTTTCTAGCCTGGGAGGGGGCCAATATTCATGGCACCCTTCCTGGGCTATTAATATCAGCCCCCAGCTGTCTGCCTAGCCTTTGCTAGCTATTAAAATAGGGGGAACCCACGTCATTTTTTTTTGGGTCTCCCATTTTAAGATGGCGGATACACAGGTGCAAAATACTGATGAAACAATCACTCACAACCTACAATTTCATGGAGGGGGTGACTGCCTAGTATTAGAATTGCACAAAGATAGGCTTGTATAGGGTGCTGTTCACACTAGGGTAGTGCACAGTATCCGGCTTACAGCCTATTAGTTACGCCCATACTATTCGACTAGGCGGGCTTCCCGGTACTAGGGGGTGCACTTGGATAGTACCAGGCAGCCCGCCTAGTCAAATAGTATGGGCGTAACTAATAGGCTGTAAGCCGGATACTGTGCACTACCCTAGTGGAAACAGCACCCTATACAAGCCTATCTTTGTGCAATTCTAATACTAGGCAGTCACCCCCTCCATGAAATGGTAGGTTGTGAGTGATTGTTTCATCAGTATTTTGCACCTGTGTATCTGTGGCGCCCCTGAGGGTTCGACCGCCACAGGGATGCTGCACCTCTTTAATGGGGTGTAGTGTTCCTCCTTTGAGGTAAGAACAGTGCGATGGTCAGGACCCCAGCTCCACATCCAACACCACACTTCTCCCACCAGAGGGGGCTATTCGGCACTAGGTGCTGCCCCTACTGCAAGTTGGGAGACTGGGGAACCAAGAGATAGGGGAACCAATTACTGGGTGAGGGTGGAGGATTCACATTTTAGTGACACTTTAAATTTCATATTTAATACACAGCCATTTTTGGTTCTGGGTTCTTTGATCGTGATTTCCCTCCCTGAGCGTGAATCCTGTGTGGACCTGCAGCGGATGGAGACACGGCCCTCGTGTCCTGGCCTTGGGTCGAGGGGCAGGTTGCAGATAATGTATGCCTCAGCCCGGTCAAGGACCATGACCAAGAAGGCCTGGAGCTTAGGAGTGTAGCTCCACCGCAAATGGATCCCGGGGGGGATGCAGACGGAGCGGTATACGCCACCTGTCCTCGCCATCCTGATCTATTCAGAGGGATTCCGGCTGCAAGAGGGGTACCGGCCCCCGACACCTGACCTTGCTACTCTATGTCCTGGTCAGGGAAGCCCGGTAGGCCCTGAGGAACCCACCGGGTAACGGAAGGAGCAGAGATGCCATCCGTACCCTTTTTCTGAGTGAAGTTCAGAGTGAGACCCAGCCTATCCACACACACACACACACACACACACACACAGACAGGAAAGGACTCTGTCTGAAGTCTAAGAACACTCTGGTGCGGGGTCCTGATTGAACACTGGACTTACTCGGAGGTTGTCGGAACCCCCCCCGTCTCTTGTCACCGCAGAACTCCGCGAGGAGCAGGGAGAAGCCTTTCAATTGCAATCTCCACCGTGAGTAAAAACCCTGGAAGTTAACCCCTATGGCCTCCGGACTCTTTATTCTGCATTACACCGCACTACGCAGCACCAGACCTCCTATACTACAATCCCCTCCATCCTGTCTCTCTGCCCTGAGGCCCTGCTCCACCTGTGGGGAGTAGTACCAACGACGGCTGCCATAACATCCTGCCTCAGCGGACTGCAGCAGCGCTGGTGACCTTCACCAGGCGCCACAGGTGGCGTAGTCGAGATCAGCCACTCAACTCGGTTAAGCCCGTACCATCCTTTTTAATGTGACGGCCCTGGGCACGGAGCAGGTCCGGCCCACGGCTGCACCCCATCGACAACATAGGACCCAGCTCCGAGTCCCCCATCCCCCAGGGTAGGGCTTCCAGCGTCACACATATCCGCCATCTTTATGTGGGTCTGCTGCATCCTGGTAGTGCATTTGGCTTTGAAGATCTGGCCAGGTAAACACTGCTGCCCTTTCCTCACCCCCAGCATAGTGAGCGGGGGTGAGGAGCAAGGGGGAATGGGTGTGTGGAAATAATATAAGGAACAGGGAGGGATGTGTCAGGAGACAGAGTAGGGGGAGAAAAGTTTGTGCGGGCACATAATAGAGACTGGGTAATGTGGGGAAAGGGGTAACATGAAGAGACAGTGTGAGGGCATACCAAAGAGGAGACAGTACATGTACTGATGGTGGTTCTAGTGATGTTGTACTGTACTGATGAGGGTTGTGATGCTGTATTTCTGCATACTGCTGGTAGTTCTATTGATGTATTTTTGTGCAGTTATTGGTTCTGATCCTGTACACAAGGAACAGTCCATAACTTGTAAGATTACATGATACATGGCCATGTTAATAAAGTGTTGTGCTGTCTGAGAAGAGTTACTGTTTTTATTTGTTTTAGGAAAATTAAAGGGTTTGTTCAAGTTTGTGATGAAAGTCTGCAATCACTGACAGCATACCTCTGAATTCTCACCGTGCGCATGTGCACTGCATGCGGTCAGGATTCTCTGGTGCTAGTGGTGAGAGCAGGAAGTCTTGAAACCACAATTATGCGAATTGCATACACATGATCACATGCCGACTAGACATGCATGGCCTCATTCTATACAAATTACTTGAGTGAGGCTGGTTACGTTTAGTTGGAATGTGGCCAGAAGTATGAAAATCTCATACTTGCACGCACATGACCTTTCAGGATTCTCCTGTACTGGAGGAAAGGTGAAAGTGTGCAGTGCATGCGCTGCGAGTATTCAGAAGTCTGCAGTCACCTAGAGTTCTTCCGACTTTAATCACAAACCTGGACAACCCTTTTAATTATACAATTAAGTACTGTAGCATGCCCAATCCTAATAGCGTGTAATATACTCAATGTCAGGATTCAGCTCTGCTAGCTGGGTCCAGCAGACACCACATGACCACTCGTATGTGATTTTCATAGTTACGGTTATGTGACAACTAGCCTTTGATCCTGCTTCTCTTCATGAAATAGGGGCTGTAGTTTTTGACTGAAATTGAGAGAATTAGGAAGAGTAGCTAGTCACGTGACTGTCAAAAAGCAAATCGTATATGAGCGGTCACATGACTACTATTCAAACTGCATGAGCGGTGTGTGTGGGGGGCGCCAAACTGAATTCCTGCTCCGGGTGCCGGGAAACAGATCTGCCTCTGTGCTAAGCTTGCAGATATGGTCAGAAGGTTCTGTAAGACATTGCTCTATAGATCAGATATTCTTCCAGAAACAAACCGCCTGGAAGCCTCCTTGTCAGATTTATGCTTAAGAACTAATTATATTTTACTTTAAATATTTCTAATAAAGAAAATAATCAATACAGTAATTATAATCCATAATTTTCCAATATGTTCTATTACTTGTGATACGTCTGATATAGTCTAGCTTTATTAAATCATGTTTTGTTTCTGTAAAGGAAATCGAGGCTGAGCCGGCAGATATTGTTAGAAAGTTCTGTACCATGTTATTCTACAGATAAAATGTACTCACAGAAACCAGGCGTCTGGAGGTCTCCTGCAACAGACTTATCCTTGAGAACTAAGAATTGTAATGTTTAATCTGAACATGCATGGAAACTTTGTTACTGTGAGCCAGAACTTTGGTTTAGATACTGCACTCTTCTGTAACAGAGTAGGTCCCTCTCTCATTCATAGGGGTCCTGTATACACAATTTATGTCTCATCTCCATCTCTGAACTGTAACTATTATTCAAAATACATTTTTCTCTCATTCTAATCACCTGTGAATATGGATGTTTTGCTTGGAATACAGATTTCCATGTCATTTCATTATATTGTCTGGGCGTGCGTGGAAACTCCATGCATGAGAGAAATTTACATTTATATACTTCACCCTTTTGCAAGAAGGCCGACCCACTCCTCATTCATAGAGGTTTCTGTAGAAGTGTTTTTATATCTTAGCCTTATCTATACCTTTTTTAATTGTAAGTTTATTCTAAATTAACCTCCATTTTATTCAATTACCTATGAAGACCTGGTTTGTCCAGAAGTCTGCATCGACTTCTGCTATCAAGCTCATCCAGCGGCCAGTATCATTACGGTACGGAATCCAGCGGCCAGTATCATTACGGTATGGCATCCAGCGGCCAGTATCATTACGGTATGGCATCCAGCGGCCAGTATCATTACGGTATGGCATCCAGCGGCCAGTATCATTACGGTATGGCATCCAGTGGCCAGTATCATTACGGTATGGCATCCAGTGGCCAGTATCATTACGGTATGGCATCCAGTGGCCAGTATCATTACGGTATGGCATCCAGTGGCCAGTATCATTACGGTATGGCATCCAGTGGCCAGTATCATTACGGTATGGCATCCAGTGGCCAGTATCATTATGGTATGGCATCCAGTGGCCAGTATCATTATGGTATGGCATCCAGTGGCCAGTATCATTATTATACACACTATAAGCCTCCCAATTGGCATCAAGATAACAGAACAGTAGTGTTGCGCAGACGTGCTTGGATAAGGTGTCATCTGAGCATGCTCGGGTGCTAACAGATTATCTTTTGCGTGCTCTAATAATATGTTCACACCGCCGCGGCTGCACACAAACTGGCAAGCCCTGCATGTATTGCGGCGGTCTAACAGCCGTGAGACATGCAGCCACGGTGACGCAAACATTTTTCAAGCACGCCGAAGATACTCTTAGCACCCGAGAATACTCGGATAACGCCTTATCGGAGCACGTTAGCTTATCACTACAGAACAGATCTGAACAGTGCTCAGGATTCTCCTCACCTAGCACCCTGCCGAGAATAATAAATGCCTGTAGCCAATTTCCAAAAGTCCCTCCTACATTGCTCACCCTCCACCTCCCTATGCTTTTTCCCTGCTCCCACATTTCAGTGACGAAACACTCAAGTGGCAGTAAAGTAGATATAGCTGCAGTTTTCCTTTTCCAAATATTTTTAACTTCCATTTTTTAAATGAGGCCCTAATGGTCCTTGAAAGCATACACACACGCTCCCAAGTCAGACTTTGTTGCAGACGGACAAGCCTATTTTTGGTAACAGTCTCTGCTGCCACTGGCCAAGTCCCAACACATCCTTCTGCATCATCAACCCTAACAGACCATGCTGCTACAGGCCCCTCACACTGTGGTCCCAACTGCAACACCCGGTGGCCTAAAAGATGTACCCAGGTTACCGTACGTGAGGTGTGAAAGCGTGTAACTGGCATGTCTCACCGGAGGTCATCACCACAACCCACTAATCGTCCATCCTAACGGACTCTGGGCATTTTGAGGACCTGATGCAAAGTATCTTCTGGATTAACGACCTCTGATGAAGTCTGCAATAATGAAAAATAATAATAATAAAAAAGTAAACGCTGCATTGCACCGAATGACCAGCAGGTGGCAACGAAGTCACAACATTAACTAGCCCCCTATTGTAGAAAACCTAAACACCATCAGGAGGTGCTGAGGCTTCATGAGAACGCGCCACCCCCAAACTTAAAAGGCTTTTCCACTATTCAGACAACTTCTCAATCACTGTTTCCCCTGAGTAAAATAATAACTATTCTACTCTGTGCCATTCCAGCAGTGTCAGCACTGGCTCTCCCGGGGTCCGCGATCCCTGCGGCCAATCAGAGGTGTCTTCACTCTCTCGTACTTTGGAGGAATTGACCGCTGCAGCTGCTCTCCCACTTCCTCCAGATGTCAATGATGTCTGTAGGAGAGGAAAGTGAAGCCAGCGCTGAATGTCACGCCAAAGATGGCTGCCCTCCTATTATATAAATCTCACTAGAACTCCACCACCAGCCTATCACATTCCTAGTTCCACATCCAACCTCCATATCAAACCCTGTAATAAACCCTTCATTACCTGGTCTTGTCAGGACCTCAATAAACCCAGCCTTTTTGAGGCCTAGTTCTGTACGGCCATTAATAATGCACTGGTGTAAATAATGTGTGTGAGGTAAATTGTGTGGAAAACCGGATTGTAATCAAGCAATGATTTCTTCAATTGGACTGCAATGTCCTGAACCATACGACTTGTACCAGTCATGTGACTTATGCTGCCCCAGGACTACAGCCATATTGGCCAAAGCTGTGATATCACAGAGGCACATACCAGCATGTGGAAGCATGGCGACATAGCGATGACATCACAATGGCAGGTGTCGGAATGTGGATTCTATGACATAGCGATGACATCACAATGGCAGGTGCCGGAATGTGGAATCTATGACATAGCGATGACATCACAATGGCAGGTGCCGGAATGTGGAATCTATGACATAGCGATGACATCACAATGGAAGGCGCCTATATACACAGGAGCGCAGGTGAGAGGAGACACACGGGAGCTCACAAACCACAAGGAAGGCAAGAAGAATCGATTGGAGAATAGGGACAGGAGAAGCCAAGAAGAACAGAATAACCCGCTTTTTAGCCTTCACTGAGCCATGACGAGACTGAGCGGATGGAAGCGGAGGAGGAGACCCAGGACCCCGTCACATCCACCTGACTGATGAGAAAGGTGAGAAATTATGTAGATTATGTAGCAGCATTACAACTATTCTTGTTACCCATAGCAACCAGTCAGAGCTCAGCTTTTATTAAAGGGGTATTCCCATCTCCAAAATCCTCTCCCAATATGTAGTAGGTGTAATAATAATAATATTAGATATCCATGCTTACAACCACCAGTTATCTAGTTGCTAGTGGTCGTAACCATGGATACCTAAGGTCCTGCAATGCCTGCACATGAGGAAAGAGACACAGCGAAGCAGAAAAACTATTCTACATTTCTAATTGAGGTTTTTCTAATATTATTATTACACCTACTACATATTGGGATAGGATCTTGGAGATGGGAATACCCTTTTAATCTCTGATTGCTATGGGTAACTAGGAGAGTTTGTTGCTCAGCTTTGATAAGGGATGACAGATTTTACTAGACTAAGTGGATATCATTGGTGCTACCAGTGCAGCTGCACAGGGGGCTAATAGGTTAGGGGGTCACTCACCTTAATTTTGTTAATTCTGTGTATTGCTGTAGCAGTGCTGTGCGCGTATATTGATGCTGTGGGGCAGGGGCGTACATAGAAATCATCGGGCCCATAGCAGAAGTTTGAGTTGAGGCCTCCCCCTTCAAAAGATATTTTTAAAAAAATTATATTTGTCAGTGTCACAACTTTCCAGCCTTTACATAGTAATTTTCCCCCTGCTGAAGTCCTAGATTCCCCTCTCATTGCCACCATAACGTATGATGCCAACAAAAGTGCCCCCCAAACACAGTATGATACCCCCCATGGTGAATTCCTCTACCTTAGCCTCCACATGTACAGTAGGGTCATCAAACTATGCCCCCCCTCAACTCCCAAGGCAAAGTAAGGTGACCACAACACAGCAATCCCCCAACTGTGACCCCCACACAGCCCTCCATGTAGAGTAATGGGCCTACATACAGTATAATGGCCCCACACTGTATAATAGTCTGCACTAGCCCTCCAAACAGTATGATGGACACCACATAGGTCAGAGTAATATTCAGCTCACCCTTGAAGGATTCCCAGTGGGTTCCATATAACGAAGCACAGGATCCAGACTCCGCCAGATGTAGAAGCAAGGTGCATCCAAATCCAGTACAAAAAAAGTCTTTATAAGAACGATTGAAACAATGGCATTGTTGTGACACACCATTTAGGTGTAGTTGGGGGTTTGGAAGGTGCACAAAATATGAGTCTAAGAACATGCAGAGTGTTTGAAACGCGTTCGGTGTTGCACATTTTCTACACCTTCCAAACCCCCAACTACAGCTAAATGGTGTCACAACAATCCATTTGTTTTTTTACTGGAGCTGGATATTCACTTCAATCCAAGCATGATGGACCCCACACAAACCTTAACACTGTATAATTGCTTGCATACTGTATAATGGCCCCACACAACCCTTCAAATATTATAATGGCCCCCCCACATAACCCTTCACATATTATAATGGCCCCACATAGTATAACACGCCACCATAATCCTCCATACAATAAAATACTCACTATAGTCCTCCACAGAGCATAATTCACTTCCCCATGGTCCTCCTCACAGAATAATACACTCCCCATGGTCCTCCACACAGTAATATGCACCCCCCCATAGGGTGAAACGCAAACCCCCGCCCATAGGGTAAAACGCAGCCCACAGTTTTCCAGTATTATGGGCACCACGTACTCACTGATTTTTTTTTAAGAAAAATACAATACTCACCGCTCCTTGTTCCCCCACTGCTTCAGTCTCTGCAGCGCATATACTCACCTCAGCAGCTACACTATCTGACACAGCATGGAGTGCGATGAAGTGTCGTCATCGTGCCCGCTGTGTCAGATGCAGGAGGGAGGGAGCATTAAATGCTGCCGTTCAGTCAATACCATGGCTAATCACTAACAGAGGCATTTAAGTGTCCTGGTAGCTACTTCACTCATGTACCTCTTCCCATCGCTCCATAGAAGTGATTGCCGAAGATTTACCATGGCAGTCAGGGGCCTTAAAGAAGGATTCAATCACTGCCATCTTAGTACTCCTATAAAGCTCGGCTTCACAAGAGAATGTCAATTAAAATACATGCATATACTGCAATAATACAAAATTACAAAATATAGTATAAGGGGTTAAATGATCACATAAGTCCACTAAGTTAACTTAAAAATAAAGTAAAAATTGAAAAAGTTTTGAAAAATATGAACGTTTAAATTATACTTCAACCGTTATGTTAAAATACCCCCCAAAACATAAAATGAAATTCTCTTCTTCACAAAAAACACAATCAAAAGCAATGACATCTAATGCAACCCAAAAAGGTATCAAAAACGGATCAATTCACTTGTATTGAGAGAGGCCGAACACATCCAGTCGGCACGTGATAGCGTGTATGCAAATTGCAATCTTGCGGCGCCAGTACTAGAGAAATTCTGTCCGCTCGCACACTGTGCACTTTAAGGAGCCACAAGTCTGACTGCAGATGGCGCCCCAAACCTGGGCAAACCTTTTAATATACCCCAAAATTGTATCAATAAAAGCTACGCAAAATCACGCCCTCACAAAGGTCCATCAACAGAAAAAAAAATGTAAAAGGTCTCAGAATATGGTGACCCAAACCAATTTCTTTAGTGTTGTTACATAGTTGTTTAACCACCGTGGGAGATAACCACAATACCAAACTCAAGGTGTTTTATCTCAATGACCTGGAGAATTATATTATAATCTAAAAACAAATCCTTAAAAGACAATAGTGGAATTGCTTTTATCTCATTATTTCATCCCAACACAGATTTTGTTTCTCTCCACATTTCAGACATATGATAAATATATAGTTGTATAGTTTGTTTTTATCTTAGTGGTGAAAACATTTTATTTTGTTTCATTTTGCAACAAAGAAAATAACTCGTTTCCCACTATTTTCTGTGGCCAAATATTTTCCTATTGGTAAAGCAAAATGCGGATTTAGTTTGTGTGAGTGAAGCTCATGTTTTTATTGACAAAAGTTTGGAGAACAAAGAAGATTTTGATTCTTTTTTAAAATCATTATTTGGGTATGTTATATGGTTATTAAAGGGGTAAATACTTGTTATGGTGCTAATATTATGGGTTCAATAATTTAACGTTTTATATGGCGAATTGATTAAATGCTACTTCCGCGTCTTAAATTTTTATACCTTTGAAATCGGATCGGGGCCCGTCTGCCCACCGGGACAGGTGATCGGGGCCCGTCTGCCCACCGGGACAGGTGATCGGGGCCCGTCTGCCCACCGGGACAGGTGATCGGGGCCCGTCTGCCCACCGGGACAGGTGATCGGGGCCCGTCTGCCCACCGGGACAGGTGATCGGGGCCCGTCTGCCCACCGGGACAGGTGATCGGGGCCCGTCTGCCCACCGGGACAGGTGATCGGGGCCCGTCTGCCCACCGGGACAGGTGATCGGGGCCCGTCTGCCCACCGGGACAGGTGATCGGGGCCCGTCTGCCCACCGGGACAGGTGATCGGGGCCCGTCTGCCCACCGGGACAGGTGATCGGGGCCCGTCTGCCCACCGGGACAGGTGATCGGGGCCCGTCTGCCCACCGGGACAGGTGATCGGGGCCCGTCTGCCCACCGGGACAGGTGATCGGGGCCCGTCTGCCCACCGGGACAGGTGATCGGGGCCCGTCTGCCCACCGGGACAGGTGATCGGGGCCCGTCTGCCCACCGGGACAGGTGATCGGGGCCCGTCTGCCCACCGGGACAGGTGATCGGGGCCCGTCTGCCCACCGGGACAGGTGATCGGGGCCCGTCTGCCCACCGGGACAGGTGATCGGGGCCCGTCTGCCCACCGGGACAGGTGATCGGGGCCCGTCTGCCCACCGGGACAGGTGATCGGGGCCCGTCTGCCCACCGGGACAGGTGATCGGGGCCCGTCTGCCCACCGGGACAGGTGATCGGGGCCCGTCTGCCCACCGGGACAGGTGATCGGGGCCCGTCTGCCCACCGGGACAGGTGATCGGGGCCCGTCTGCCCACCGGGACAGGTGATCGGGGCCCGTCTGCCCACCGGGACAGGTGATCGGGGCCCGTCTGCCCACCGGGACAGGTGATCGGGGCCCGTCTGCCCACCGGGACAGGTGATCGGGGCCCGTCTGCCCACCGGGACAGGTGATCGGGGCCCGTCTGCCCACCGGGACAGGTGATCGGGGCCCGTCTGCCCACCGGGACAGGTGATCGGGGCCCGTCTGCCCACCGGGACAGGTGATCGGGGCCCGTCTGCCCACCGGGACAGGTGATCGGGGCCCGTCTGCCCACCGGGACAGGTGATCGGGGCCCGTCTGCCCACCGGGACAGGTGATCGGGGCCCGTCTGCCCACCGGGACAGGTGATCGGGGCCCGTCTGCCCACCGGGACAGGTGATCGGGGCCCGTCTGCCCACCGGGACAGGTGATCGGGGCCCGTCTGCCCACCGGGACAGGTGATCGGGGCCCGTCTGCCCACCGGGACAGGTGATCGGGGCCCGTCTGCCCACCGGGACAGGTGATCGGGGCCCGTCTGCCCACCGGGACAGGTGATCGGGGCCCGTCTGCCCACCGGGACAGGTGATCGGGGCCCGTCTGCCCACCGGGACAGGTGATCGGGGCCCGTCTGCCCACCGGGACAGGTGATCGGGGCCCGTCTGCCCACCGGGACAGGTGATCGGGGCCCGTCTGCCCACCGGGACAGGTGATCGGGGCCCGTCTGCCCACCGGGACAGGTGATCGGGGCCCGTCTGCCCACCGGGACAGGTGATCGGGGCCCGTCTGCCCACCGGGACAGGTGATCGGGGCCCGTCTGCCCACCGGGACAGGTGATCGGGGCCCGTCTGCCCACCGGGACAGGTGATCGGGGCCCGTCTGCCCACCGGGACAGGTGATCGGGGCCCGTCTGCCCACCGGGACAGGTGATCGGGGCCCGTCTGCCCACCGGGACAGGTGATCGGGGCCCGTCTGCCCACCGGGACAGGTGATCGGGGCCCGTCTGCCCACCGGGACAGGTGATCGGGGCCCGTCTGCCCACCGGGACAGGTGATCGGGGCCCGTCTGCCCACCGGGACAGGTGATCGGGGCCCGTCTGCCCACCGGGACAGGTGATCGGGGCCCGTCTGCCCACCGGGACAGGTGATCGGGGCCCGTCTGCCCACCGGGACAGGTGATCGGGGCCCGTCTGCCCACCGGGACAGGTGATCGGGGCCCGTCTGCCCACCGGGACAGGTGATCGGGGCCCGTCTGCCCACCGGGACAGGTGATCGGGGCCCGTCTGCCCACCGGGACAGGTGATCGGGGCCCGTCTGCCCACCGGGACAGGTGATCGGGGCCCGTCTGCCCACCGGGACAGGTGATCGGGGCCCGTCTGCCCACCGGGACAGGTGATCGGGGCCCGTCTGCCCACCGGGACAGGTGATCGGGGCCCGTCTGCCCACCGGGACAGGTGATCGGGGCCCGTCTGCCCACCGGGACAGGTGATCGGGGCCCGTCTGCCCACCGGGACAGGTGATCGGGGCCCGTCTGCCCACCGGGACAGGTGATCGGGGCCCGTCTGCCCACCGGGACAGGTGATCGGGGCCCGTCTGCCCACCGGGACAGGTGATCGGGGCCCGTCTGCCCACCGGGACAGGTGATCGGGGCCCGTCTGCCCACCGGGACAGGTGATCGGGGCCCGTCTGCCCACCGGGACAGGTGATCGGGGCCCGTCTGCCCACCGGGACAGGTGATCGGGGCCCGTCTGCCCACCGGGACAGGTGATCGGGGCCCGTCTGCCCACCGGGACAGGTGATCGGGGCCCGTCTGCCCACCGGGACAGGTGATCGGGGCCCGTCTGCCCACCGGGACAGGTGATCGGGGCCCGTCTGCCCACCGGGACAGGTGATCGGGGCCCGTCTGCCCACCGGGACAGGTGATCGGGGCCCGTCTGCCCACCGGGACAGGTGATCGGGGCCCGTCTGCCCACCGGGACAGGTGATCGGGGCCCGTCTGCCCACCGGGACAGGTGATCGGGGCCCGTCTGCCCACCGGGACAGGTGATCGGGGCCCGTCTGCCCACCGGGACAGGTGATCGGGGCCCGTCTGCCCACCGGGACAGGTGATCGGGGCCCGTCTGCCCACCGGGACAGGTGATCGGGGCCCGTCTGCCCACCGGGACAGGTGATCGGGGCCCGTCTGCCCACCGGGACAGGTGATCGGGGCCCGTCTGCCCACCGGGACAGGTGATCGGGGCCCGTCTGCCCACCGGGACAGGTGATCGGGGCCCGTCTGCCCACCGGGACAGGTGATCGGGGCCCGTCTGCCCACCGGGACAGGTGATCGGGGCCCGTCTGCCCACCGGGACAGGTGATCGGGGCCCGTCTGCCCACCGGGACAGGTGATCGGGGCCCGTCTGCCCACCGGGACAGGTGATCGGGGCCCGTCTGCCCACCGGGACAGGTGATCGGGGCCCGTCTGCCCACCGGGACAGGTGATCGGGGCCCGTCTGCCCACCGGGACAGGTGATCGGGGCCCGTCTGCCCACCGGGACAGGTGATCGGGGCCCGTCTGCCCACCGGGACAGGTGATCGGGGCCCGTCTGCCCACCGGGACAGGTGATCGGGGCCCGTCTGCCCACCGGGACAGGTGATCGGGGCCCGTCTGCCCACCGGGACAGGTGATCGGGGCCCGTCTGCCCACCGGGACAGGTGATCGGGGCCCGTCTGCCCACCGGGACAGGTGATCGGGGCCCGTCTGCCCACCGGGACAGGTGATCGGGGCCCGTCTGCCCACCGGGACAGGTGATCGGGGCCCGTCTGCCCACCGGGACAGGTGATCGGGGCCCGTCTGCCCACCGGGACAGGTGATCGGGGCCCGTCTGCCCACCGGGACAGGTGATCGGGGCCCGTCTGCCCACCGGGACAGGTGATCGGGGCCCGTCTGCCCACCGGGACAGGTGATCGGGGCCCGTCTGCCCACCGGGACAGGTGATCGGGGCCCGTCTGCCCACCGGGACAGGTGATCGGGGCCCGTCTGCCCACCGGGACAGGTGATCGGGGCCCGTCTGCCCACCGGGACAGGTGATCGGGGCCCGTCTGCCCACCGGGACAGGTGATCGGGGCCCGTCTGCCCACCGGGACAGGTGATCGGGGCCCGTCTGCCCACCGGGACAGGTGATCGGGGCCCGTCTGCCCACCGGGACAGGTGATCGGGGCCCGTCTGCCCACCGGGACAGGTGATCGGGGCCCGTCTGCCCACCGGGACAGGTGATCGGGGCCCGTCTGCCCACCGGGACAGGTGATCGGGGCCCGTCTGCCCACCGGGACAGGTGATCGGGGCCCGTCTGCCCACCGGGACAGGTGATCGGGGCCCGTCTGCCCACCGGGACAGGTGATCGGGGCCCGTCTGCCCACCGGGACAGGTGATCGGGGCCCGTCTGCCCACCGGGACAGGTGATCGGGGCCCGTCTGCCCACCGGGACAGGTGATCGGGGCCCGTCTGCCCACCGGGACAGGTGATCGGGGCCCGTCTGCCCACCGGGACAGGTGATCGGGGCCCGTCTGCCCACCGGGACAGGTGATCGGGGCCCGTCTGCCCACCGGGACAGGTGATCGGGGCCCGTCTGCCCACCGGGACAGGTGATCGGGGCCCGTCTGCCCACCGGGACAGGTGATCGGGGCCCGTCTGCCCACCGGGACAGGTGATCGGGGCCCGTCTGCCCACCGGGACAGGTGATCGGGGCCCGTCTGCCCACCGGGACAGGTGATCGGGGCCCGTCTGCCCACCGGGACAGGTGATCGGGGCCCGTCTGCCCACCGGGACAGGTGATCGGGGCCCGTCTGCCCACCGGGACAGGTGATCGGGGCCCGTCTGCCCACCGGGACAGGTGATCGGGGCCCGTCTGCCCACCGGGACAGGTGATCGGGGCCCGTCTGCCCACCGGGACAGGTGATCGGGGCCCGTCTGCCCACCGGGACAGGTGATCGGGGCCCGTCTGCCCACCGGGACAGGTGATCGGGGCCCGTCTGCCCACCGGGACAGGTGATCGGGGCCCGTCTGCCCACCGGGACAGGTGATCGGGGCCCGTCTGCCCACCGGGACAGGTGATCGGGGCCCGTCTGCCCACCGGGACAGGTGATCGGGGCCCGTCTGCCCACCGGGACAGGTGATCGGGGCCCGTCTGCCCACCGGGACAGGTGATCGGGGCCCGTCTGCCCACCGGGACAGGTGATCGGGGCCCGTCTGCCCACCGGGACAGGTGATCGGGGCCCGTCTGCCCACCGGGACAGGTGATCGGGGCCCGTCTGCCCACCGGGACAGGTGATCGGGGCCCGTCTGCCCACCGGGACAGGTGATCGGGGCCCGTCTGCCCACCGGGACAGGTGATCGGGGCCCGTCTGCCCACCGGGACAGGTGATCGGGGCCCGTCTGCCCACCGGGACAGGTGATCGGGGCCCGTCTGCCCACCGGGACAGGTGATCGGGGCCCGTCTGCCCACCGGGACAGGTGATCGGGGCCCGTCTGCCCACCGGGACAGGTGATCGGGGCCCGTCTGCCCACCGGGACAGGTGATCGGGGCCCGTCTGCCCACCGGGACAGGTGATCGGGGCCCGTCTGCCCACCGGGACAGGTGATCGGGGCCCGTCTGCCCACCGGGACAGGTGATCGGGGCCCGTCTGCCCACCGGGACAGGTGATCGGGGCCCGTCTGCCCACCGGGACAGGTGATCGGGGCCCGTCTGCCCACCGGGACAGGTGATCGGGGCCCGTCTGCCCACCGGGACAGGTGATCGGGGCCCGTCTGCCCACCGGGACAGGTGATCGGGGCCCGTCTGCCCACCGGGACAGGTGATCGGGGCCCGTCTGCCCACCGGGACAGGTGATCGGGGCCCGTCTGCCCACCGGGACAGGTGATCGGGGCCCGTCTGCCCACCGGGACAGGTGATCGGGGCCCGTCTGCCCACCGGGACAGGTGATCGGGGCCCGTCTGCCCACCGGGACAGGTGATCGGGGCCCGTCTGCCCACCGGGACAGGTGATCGGGGCCCGTCTGCCCACCGGGACAGGTGATCGGGGCCCGTCTGCCCACCGGGACAGGTGATCGGGGCCCGTCTGCCCACCGGGACAGGTGATCGGGGCCCGTCTGCCCACCGGGACAGGTGATCGGGGCCCGTCTGCCCACCGGGACAGGTGATCGGGGCCCGTCTGCCCACCGGGACAGGTGATCGGGGCCCGTCTGCCCACCGGGACAGGTGATCGGGGCCCGTCTGCCCACCGGGACAGGTGATCGGGGCCCGTCTGCCCACCGGGACAGGTGATCGGGGCCCGTCTGCCCACCGGGACAGGTGATCGGGGCCCGTCTACATGGTGGGCGCTTCTAGAACTACCCCTCGTGGGCGCTTCTAGAACTACCCCTCGTGGGCGCTTCTAGAACTACCCCTCGTGGGCGCTTCTAGAACTACCCCTCGTGGGCGCTTCTAGAACTACCCCTCGTGGGCGCTTCTAGAACTACCCCTCGTGGGCGCTTCTAGAACTACCCCTCGTGGGCGCTTCTAGAACTACCCCTCGTGGGCGCTTCTAGAACTACCCCTCGTGGGCGCTTCTAGAACTACCCCTCGTGGGCGCTTCTAGAACTACCCCTCGTGGGCGCTTCTAGAACTACCCCTCGTGGGCGCTTCTAGAACTACCCCTCGTGGGCGCTTCTAGAACTACCCCTCGTGGGCGCTTCTAGAACTACCCCTCGTGGGCGCTTCTAGAACTACCCCTCGTGGGCGCTTCTAGAACTACCCCTCGTGGGCGCTTCTAGAACTACCCCTCGTGGGCGCTTCTAGAACTACCCCCGGTGGGCGCTTCTAGAAGTACTCTTAGTGTGCAGTTCTAGAACTACCCCTGGTGCCGTGAGCAGTTCTAGAACTACCCCTGGTGCCGGTGGGTACTTCTGGAACTACCCCTGGTGGGTGGTTCTGAAACTACCCCTGGTGCCGTGAGTGGTTCTAGAACTTCAACTAATGTGCAGTTCTAATAATGCTCCTGGTAGGTGGTTCTAGAAGTACTCTAGTGAGCAGTTCTAGAAATACCCCTGGTGCCGGTGGGCTCTTCTAGAACTATCCCTCGTGGGCGCTTCTAGAACTACACATAGTGCCGGTGAGCGGTTCTGAAGCTACCTCTGGTGGGCGCTTCTAGAACTACCCCTGGTGGGCGCTTTTAGAAGTACTCTTAGTGTGCAGTTCTAGACCTACTCCTGGTGGGCGGTTATAGAACTACACCTGGTGCCGTGAGCTGTTCTAGAACTTCTTTTAGTGTGCGGTTCTAATACTGCTCCTGGTGGGCGCTTTTAGAACTTCCCCTGGTGGGCGGTTCTAGAAGTACTCCTAGTATGCAGTTCTAGAACTACCCCTGGTGGGCGGTTCTAGATCTACACCTGGTGCCGGTGGACGGTTCTAGAACCACTCCTAGTGTGCAGCTCTAGAACTGCCCCTGGGAGCGCTTCTAGAAGTACTCCTAGTGTGCAGTTCTAGAACTACCCGCAGTGCCGTGAGCAGTTCTAGAACTTCTAGTGTGCAGTTCTAATACTGCTCCTGGTGGGCGCTTTTAGAACTACCCCCGGTGCCGTCGGGCACTTCTAGAACTACCCCTCGTGGGCGCTTCTAGAACTACCCCTAGTGCCGGTGAGTGGTTCTGAAACTACCCCCGCTGGGCGCTTCTAGAAGTACTCTTAGTGTGCAGTTCTAGAACTACTCCCGGTGCCGATGAGCACTTCTAGAGCTACCCCCGGTGGGCGCTTCTAGAAGTACTCCTAGTGTCCCGTTCTAGAACTACCCCTGGTGCCGTGAGCAGTTCTAATACTGCTCCTGGTGAGCGGTTTTAGACCTACCCTTGGTGGGCGGTTCTAGAAGTACTCCTAGTGTGCAGTACTAGAACTACCCCTGGTGCCGGTGTGCACTTCTAGAACTACCCCTCGTGGGCACTTCTAGAACTACCCCTAGTGCCGGTGAGCGGTTCTGAAACTACCCCCGCTGGGCGCTTCTAGAAGTACTCTTAGTGTGCAGTTCTAGAACTACTCCCGGTGCCGATGGACGGTTCTAGAACTACCCCCGGTGCCGATGAGCGCTTCTAGAGCTACCCCTGGTGGGCGCTTCTAGAAGTACTCCTAGTGTCCCGTTCTAGAACTACCCCTGGTGCCGTGAGCGGTTCTAATACTGCTCCTGGTGAGCGGTTTTAGACCTACCCTTGGTGGGCGGTTCTAGAAGTACTCCTAGTGTGCAGTACTAGAACTACCCCTGGTGCCGGTGTGCGCTTCTAGAACTACCCCTGGTGCCATGATCGGTTGTAGAACTTCTTCTAGATTGCGGTTCTAATACTGCTCCTGGTGGGCGCTTCTAATACTATCACTGGTGGGCAGTTCTAGTACTACTCATTGTGCTGGTGGGCACTTCTAGAACTACCCCTGGTGGGTGGTTCTGAAACTACTGGTGCCGATGGACTCTTCTAGAAATACCCCTGGTGGGCAGTCATAGAACTACCTCTGGTGCTGGTGGGCGCTTCTAGAACTACCCCTGGTGGGCGCTTCTAGAACTAACCGCAGTGTAGTGTGCGGTTCTAATACTGTTCCAGGTGGGCGCTTCTAGAGCTACCCCTGGCGGGCGCTTCTAGAACTACCCGCAGTGTAGTGTGTGGTTCTAATACTGTTCCAGGTGGGCGCTTCTAGAACTACATCTCTTGGGCGCTTCTAGAAGTACTCTTAGTGTGCGGTTCTAGAACTACCCCTGATACAGGTGGGCGGTTCTAGAACTACTGCTAATATGCAGTTCTAGAACTACCCCTGGTGGGCGCTTCTAGAACTACCCGCAGTGTAGTGTGCGGTTCTAATACTGTTCCAGGTGGGCGCTTCTAGAACTACATCTTGTGGGTGCTTCTATAGGTACTCAGTGTGCGGTTCTAGAACTACCCCTGGTGCAGGTGGGCGGTTCTAGTACTACCTCTAGTGTGCAGTTCTCGAACTACTGGTAACATGCAGTTCTAGAACTACCCCTGGTGCCCGTGGGGGGTTCTAGAGCTACCCCTGGTGGGCGCTTTTAGAACTTCCCCTGGTGGGCGGTTCTAGAAGTACTACTAGTATGCAGTTCTAGAACTACCCCTGGTGCCGTTGGGTGGTTCTGAAACTACCCCTGGTGCCGTTGGGTGGTTCTAGAACTTCAACTAGTGAGCAGTTCTAGAAATACCCCTGGTGCCGGTGGGCTCTTCTAGAAATACCCCTGGTGCCGGTGGGCTCTTCTAGAACTACTCCCTCGTGGGCGCTTCTAGAACTACTCCCTCGTGGGTGCTTCTAGAACTACTCCCTCGTGGGCGCTTCTAGAACTACACCTAGTGCCGGTGAGCGGTTCTGAAGCTACCTCTGGTGGGCGCTTCTAGAACTACCCCTGGTGGGCGCTTTTAGAACTACCCCTGGTGGGCACTTTTAGACCTACTCCCGGTGCCGTGAGCGGTACTAGAACTACTCCTGGTGAGCAGTTCTAGAACTACTCCTGGTGAGCAGTTCTAGAACTACACCTGGTGTCTGGGCAGTTCTAGAGCTACATCTGGTGGGCGGTTATAGAACTACCCCTGGTGCCGTGAGCAGTTCTAGAACTTCTTTTAGTGTGCGGTTCTAATACTGCTCCTGGTGGGTGCTTTTAGAACTTCCCCTGGTGGGCGGTTCTAGAAGTACTCCTAGTATGCAGTTCTAGATCTACACCTGCTGCCGGTGGACGGTTCTAGAACCACTCCTAGTGTGCAGCTCTAGAACTACCCCTGGGGGTGCTTCTAGAACTACCCCTCGTGGGTGCTTCTAGAACTACATCTAGTGCCGGTGAGCGGTTCTGAAACTACCCCCGGTGGGCGCTTCTAGAAGTACTCTTAGTGTGCAGTTCTAGAACTACTCCCGGTGCCGATGGAAGCTTCTAGAACTACCCCCCAATGGGCGCTTCTAGAACTACCCCCGGTGGGCGCTTCTAGAACTACCCCTGGTGGGCGCTTTTAGAAGTACTCTTAGTGTGCAGTTCTAGAACTACACCTGGTGTCTGTGGGTGGTTCTAGAGCTACATCTGGTGGGCGGTTATAGAACTACCCCTGGTGCCGTGAGCAGTTCTAGAACTACCCCTGGTGCCGGTGGGTACTTCTGGAACTACCCCTGGTGGGTGGTTCTGAAACTACCCCTGGTGCCGTGAGTGGTTCTAGAACTTCAACTAGTGTGCAGTTCTAATAATGCTCCTGGTAGGTGGTTCTAGAAGTACTCTAGTGAGCAGTTCTAGAAATACCCCTGGTGCCGGTGGGCTCTTCTAGAACTATCCCTCGTGGGCGCTTCTAGAACTATCCCTCGTGGGCGCTTCTAGAACTACACATAGTGCCGGTGAGCGGTTCTGAAGCTACCTCTGGTGGGCGCTTCTAGAACTACCCCTGGTGGGCGCTTTTAGAAGTACTCTTAGTGTGCAGTTCTAGACCTACTCCTGGTGGGCGGTTATAGAACTACACCTGGTGCCGTGAGCAGTTCTAGAACTACCCCTGGTGCCGGTGGGCGGTTCTAGATCTACACCTGGTGCCGGTGGGCGGTTCTAGAACCACTCCTAGTGTGCAGCTCTAGAACTGCCCCTGGGAGCGCTTCTAGAAGTACTCCTAGTGTGCAGTTCTAGAACTACCCGCAGTGCCGTGAGCAGTTCTAGAACTTCTAGTGTGCAGTTCTAATACTGCTCCTGGTGGGCGCTTTTAGAACTACCCCCGGTGCCGTCGGGCGCTTCTAGAACTACCCCTAGTGCCGGTGAGTGGTTCTGAAACTACCCCCGCTGGGCGCTTCTAGAAGTACTCTTAGTGTGCAGTTCTAGAACTACCCCTGGTGCCGATGGACGGTTCTAGAACTACCCCCGGTGCCGATGAGCGCTTTTAGACCTACCCTTGGTGGGCGGTTCTAGAAGTACTCCTAGTGTGCAGTACTAGAACTACCCCTGGTGCCGGTGTGCGCTTCTAGAACTACCCCTGGTGCCATGATCGGTTGTAGAACTTCTTCTAGATTGCGGTTCTAATACTGATCCTGGTGGGCGCTTCTAATACTATCACTGGTGGGCAGTTCTAGTACTACTCATTGTGCTGGTGGGCACTTCTAGAACTACCCCTGGTGGGTGGTTCTGAAACTACTGGTGCCGATGGACTCTTCTAGAAATACCCCTGGTGGGCAGTCATAGAACTACCTCTGGTGCTGGTGGGCGCTTCTAGAACTAACCGCAGTGTAGTGTGCGGTTCTAATACTGTTCCAGGTGGGCGCTTCTAGAGCTACCCCTGGCGGGCGTTCTAGAACTACCCGCAGTGTAGTGTGTGGTTCTAATACTGTTCCAGGTGGGCGCTTCTAGAACTACATCTCTTGGGCGCTTCTAGAAGTACTCTTAGTGTGCGGTTCTAGAACTACCCCTGATACAGGTGGGCGGTTCTAGAACTACTGCTAATATGCAGTTCTAGAACTACCCCTGGTGGGCGCTTCTAGAACTACCCGCAGTGTAGTGTGCGGTTCTAATACTGTTCCAGGTGGGCGCTTCTAGAACTACATCTTGTGGGTGCTTCTATAGGTACTCAGTGTGCGGTTCTAGAACTACCCCTGGTGCAGGTGGGCGGTTCTAGTACTACCTCTAGTGTGCAGTTCTCGAACTACTGCTAACATGCAGTTCTAGAACTACCCCTGGTGCCCGTGGGGGGTTCTAGAGCTACCCCTGGTGGGCGCTTTTAGAACTTCCCCTGGTGGGCGGTTCTAGAAGTACTCCTAGTATGCAGTTCTAGAAATACCCCTGGTGCCGGTGGGCTCTTCTAGAACTACTCCCTCGTGGGCGCTTCGAGAACTACACCTAGTGCCGGTGAGCGGTTCTGAAGCTACCTCTGGTGGGCGCTTCTAGAACTACCCCTGGTGGGCGCTTTTAGAACTACCCCTGGTGGGCAATTCTAGACCTACTCCCGGTGCCGTGAGCGGTACTAGAACTACTCCTGGTGGGCAGTTCTAGAGCTACATCTGGTGGGCGATTATAGAACTACCCCTGGTGCCGTGAGCAGTTCTAGAACTTCTTTTAGTGTGCGGTTCTAATACTGCTCCTGGTGGGTGCTTTTAGAACTTCCCCTGGTGGGCGGTTCTAGAAGTACTCCTAGTATGCAGTTCTAGATCTACACCTGCTGCCGGTGGACGGTTCTAGAACCACTCCTAGTGTGCAGCTCTAAAACTACCCCTGGGGGTGCTTCTAGAACTACCCCTCGTGGGTGCTTCTAGAACTACATCTGGTGCCGGTGAGCGGTTCTGAAACTACCCCCCGGTGGGCGCTTCTAGAAGTACTCTTAGTGTGCAGTTCTAGAACTACTCCCGGTGCCGATGGAAGCTTCTAGAACTACCCCCCGATGGGCGCTTCTAGAAGTACTCCTAGTGTGCAGTTCTAGAACTACCCGCAGTGCCGTGAGCAGTTCTAGAACTTCTAGTGTGCAGTTCTAGAACTGCTCCCGGTGGGCGCTTCTAGAACTACACCTAGTGCCGGTGAGCGGTTCTGAAACTACCCCCGCTGGGCGCTTCTAGAAGTACTCTTAGTGTGCAGTTCTAGAACTACTCCCGGTGCCGATGGACGGTTCTAGAACTACCCCCGGTGCCGATGGGCACTTCTAGAGCTACCCCTGGTGCCGTGAGCGGTTCTAGCACTTCTAGTGTGCGGTTCTAATACTGCTCCTGGTGAGCGCTTTTAGACCTACCCTTGGTGGGCGGTTCTAGAAGTACTCCTAGTGTGCAGTACTAGAACTACCCCTGGTGCCGGTGTGCGCTTCTAGAACTACCCCTGGTGCCAAGATCGGTTGTAGAACTTCTTCTAGATTGCGCTTCTAATACTATCACTGGTGGGCAGTTCTAGTACTACTCATTGTGCTGGTGGGCGCTTCTAGAACTACCCGTAGTGTGTGGTTCCAATACTGTTCCAGGTGGGCGCTTCTAGAACTACATCTTGTGGGTGCTTCTATAAGTACTCAGTGTGCGGTTCTAGAACTACCCCTGGTGCAGGTGGGCGGTTCTAGTACTACCTCTAGTGTGCAGTTCTCGAACTACTGCTAACATGCAGTTCTAGAACTACCCCTGGTGCCCGTGGGGGGTTCTAGAGCTACCCCTGGTGGGCGCTACTAGAACTACACCTGGTGGGTGCTTCTAGAAGTACTCCGTGTGCAGTTCTAGAACTACCCCGGTGCAGTGAGCGGTACTAGAACTAGTCCTGGTGGGCAGTTCTAGAACTTCTTTTAGTGTGCGGTTCTAATACTGCTCCTGGTGGGCGCTTTTAGAACTTCCCCTGGTGGGCGGATCTAGAAGTACTCCTAGTATGCAGTTCTAGAACTACCCCTGGTGCCGGAGGGTGCTTCTGGAACTACCCCTGGTGGGTGGTTCTGAAACTACCCCTGGTGCTGTGAGTGGTTCTAGAACTTCTACTAGTGTGCAGTTCTAATAATGCTCCTGGTAGGTGGTTCTAGAAGTACTCTAGTGAGCAGTTCTAGAAATATCCCTGGTGCTGGTGGGCTCTTCTAGAACTACTCCTAGTGTGCAGTTCTAGAACTTCCCCCTAGGGGGTGCTTCTAGAACTACACCTAGTGCCGGTGAGCGGTTCTGAAGCTACCTCCGGTGGGCGCTTCTAGAACTACCCCTGGTGGGCGCTTTTAGAAGTACTCTTAGTGTGCAGTTCTAGAACTACACCTGGTGTCTGTGGGCGGTTCTAGAGCTACATCTGGTGGGCGGTTATAGAACTACCCCTGGTGCCGTGAGCAGTTCTAGAACTTTTTAGTGTGCGGTTCTAATACTGCTCCTGGTGGGCGCTTTTAGAACTTCCCCTGGTGGGCGGTTCTAGAAGTACTCCTAGTATGCAGTTCTAGAACTACCCCTGGTGCCGGTGGGCGGTTCTAGATCTACACCTGGTGTCGGTGAACGGTTCTAGAACTACCCCCTGGTGGGTGGTTCTGAAACTACCCCTGGTGCTGTGAGTGGTTCTAGAACTTCTACTAGTGTGCAGTTCTAATAATGCTCCTGGTAGGTGGTTCTAGAAGTACTCTAGTGAGCAGTTCTAGAAATACCCCTGGTGCCGGTGGGCTCTTCTAGAACCACTCATAGTGTGCAGCTCTAGAACTACCCCCGGTGGGCGCTTCTAGAACTACCCCTCACGGGCGCTTCTAGAAGTACTCCTAGTGTGCAATTCTAGAACTACCCGCAGTGCCGTGAGCAGTTCTAGAACTTCTAGTGTGCAGTTCTAATACTGCTCCTGGTGGGCACTTTTAGAACTACCCCCGGTGCCGATGGGCGCTTCTAGAACTACCCCTGGTGGGCGCTTTTAGACCTACCCTTGGTGGGCGGTTCTAGAAGTACTCCTAGTGTGCAGTACTAGAACTACCCCTGGTGCCATGATCGGTTGTAGAACTTCTTCTAGATTGCGGTTCTAATACTGCTCCTGGTGGGCGCTTCTAATACTATCACTGGTGGGCAGTTCTAGTACTACCCATTGTGCTGGTGGGCAGTTCTAGTACTACCCATTGTACTGGTGGGCAGTTCTAGTACTACCCATTGTACTGGTGGGCAGTTCTAGTACTACCCATTGTACTGGTGGGCAGTTCTAGTACTACCCATTGTACTGGTGGGCAGTTCTAGTACTACCCCTGGTGGGTGGTTCTGAAACTACTGGTGCCGATGGGCGCTTCTAGAACTACCCCTGGTGGCCAGTCATAGAACTACCCCTGGTGGCCAGTCATAGAACTACCCGCAGTGTAGTGTACGGTTCTAATACTGTTCCAGGTGGGCGCTTCTAGAACTACATCTTGTGGGCGCTTCTAGAAGTACTCTTAGTGTTCCGTTCTAGAACTACCCCCAGTGCCGTGAGCGGTTCTAGAACTTCTAGTGTGCGGTTCTAATACTGCTCCTAGTGGGCGCTTTTAGACCTACCCTTGGTGGGCGGTTCTAGAAGTGCTCCTAGTGTGCAGTACTAGAAGTACCCCTGGTGTCTGTGTGCGTTTCTAGAACTACCCCTGGTGCCATGATCGGTTCTAGAAATTCTTCTAGATTGCGGCTCTAATACTACCCATTGTGCTGGTGGGCAGTTCTAGAACCACCCCTGGCGGGCAGTTCTAGAACCACCCCTGGCGGGCAGTTCTAGAACTACACCTGGTGCCATGAGCGGTTCTAATACTGCTTCTGGTGGGCGCTTTTAGCACTAACCCTGGTGGGCGGTTCTAGAAGTACTCCTAGTATGCAGTTCTAGAACTACCCCTGGTGCCGGTGGGCGCTTCTAGAACTATCCCTGGTGCCAGAGTGCACTTCTAGAACGACTCCAGGTGGGCGCTTCTAGAACTACCCCTGGAGGGCGGTTCTAATACTGCTCCTGGTGGGCGATTATAAAACTACCCGCAGTGTAGTGTGCGTTTCTAATACTGTTCCATATGGGCACTTCTAGAAGTACTCTTAGTGTGCAGTTCTCGAACTACCCCTGGTGCCCGTGGGGCGCTGCTAGAGCTACCCCTGGTGGGCGCTGCTAGAGCTACCCCTGGTGGGCGCTGCTAGAGCTACCCCTGGTGGGCGCTGCTAGAGCTACCCCTGGTGGGCGCTGCTAGAACTACCCCTGGTGGGCGCTGCTAGAACTACCCCTGGTGGGCGCTGCTAGAACTACCCCTGGTGGGCGCTGCTAGAACTACCCCTGGTGGGCGCTACTAGAACTACCCCTGGTGGGCGCTACTAGAACTACCCCTGGTGGGCGCTACTAGAACTACCCCTGGTGGGCGCTACTAGAACTACCCCTGGTGGGCGCTACTAGAACTACCCCTGGTGGGCGCTACTAGAACTACCCCTGGTGGGCGCTACTAGAACTACCCCTGGTGGGCGCTACTAGAACTACCCCTGGTGGGCGCTACTAGAACTACCCCTGGTGGGCGCTACTAGAACTACCCCTGGTGGGCGCTACTAGAACTACCCCTGGTGGGCGCTACTAGAACTACCCCTGGTGGGCGCTACTAGAACTACCCCTGGTGGGCGCTACTAGAACTACCCCTGGTGGGCGCTACTAGAACTACCCCTGGTGGGCGCTACTAGAACTACCCCTGGTGGGCGCTACTAGAACTACCCCTGGTGGGCGCTACTAGAACTACCCCTGGTGGGCGCTACTAGAACTACCCCTGGTGGGCGCTACTAGAACTACATCTTGTGGGCGGTTCTAGAATTGCCCCCGGTGCAGGTGGGTGATTCTAGAACTACCTCTAATGTGCAGTTCTAGAACTACTGCTAATATGCAGTTCTAGAACTACCCCTTGTGCCTGTGGGGGTTCTAGAACTACCCATAGAGAGCGCTTCTAGAACTACCCCTGGTGTCTGTGGGCGGTTCTAGAGCTACACCTGGTGGGCGGTTATAGAACTACCCCTGTTGCCGTGAGCAGTTCTAGAACTTCTTTTAGTGTGCGGTTCTAATACTGCTCCTGGTGGGCGCTTTTAAATCTACACCTGGTGCCGGTGGACGGTTCTAGAACTACCCCTGGTGGGTGGTTCTGAAACTACCCCTGGTGCTGTGAGTGGTTCTAGAACTTCTACTAGTGTGCAGTTCTAATAATGCTCCTGGTAGGTGGTTCTAGAAGTACTCTAGTGAGCAGTTCTAGAAATACCCCTGGTGCCGGTGAGCTCTTCTAAAACTACTCCTAGTGTGCAGCTCTAGAACTACCCCTGGGGGTGCTTCTAGAACTACACCTAGTGCCGGTGAGCGGTTCTGAAACTACCCCTGATGGGCGCTTCTAGAGGTACTCTTAGTGTGCAGTTCTAGACCTACTCCCGGTGCCGATGGACGGTTCTAGAACTACCCCCGGGTTGCCATCGGGCGCTTCTAGAGCTACACCCGGTGTGCAGTTCTAGAACTACCCGCAGTGCTGTGAGCAGTTCTAGAACTTCTAGTGTGCGGTTCTAATACTGCTCCTGGTGGGTGCTTCCAGAACCACCCCCTGGTGCCGTGAGTAGTTCCAAAACTACCCCTGGTGGGCAGTTCCAAAACTACCCCTGGTGGGCAGTTCCAAAACTACCCCTGGTGGGCAGTTCCAAAACTACCCTCGTTGCTGGTGTACGGTTCTAGAAATACTCCTGGTGCCGGTGGGCACTTCTAGAAGTACCCCTCGTGGGCACTTCTAGAAGTACCCCTCGTGGGCACTTCTAGAAGTACCCCTCGTGGGCACTTCTAGAAGTACCCCTCGTGGGCACTTCTAGAAGTACCCCTCGTGGGCACTTCTAGAAGTACTCCTAGTGTCCAGTTCTAGAACTACCCCTGATGCCGATGTGATCTTCTATAACTACCCTTGGAGGGCGGTTCTAGAACTACCCCTGGTGCCATGATCGGTTCTAGAACTTTCTTCTAGTGTGTGGTTCTAATACTGCTCCTGGTGGGCGCTTCTAGAACTACTCCTGGTAGTATACATCTATTCTATATTTTTCGATTTTAACTATTGTATGTACATTGGTGTGAGTGCCTGTCTCTAGGGTGTCTTACTTAACCGTGTATTTATTATACGTTTTTTAATTTCCTATTTATGCATAATTTGACAATTTTGTTCGGTTGTTCTTGATTGGTTCTTTGACATTCCTAGTTTGCCTATGGGGTCAATGCACCAAAATGAGTCATCTAGCGTCAATGAACTTTAACCACCTTCACTGCACACATCAGTGTTGTGCCCTTCTCCCCCGCCCCCCCAAATAGCTGCAAAGTCCCACCTGTATACTGGAGCCCAAGACCACAAGATCACATGCTGGATCTCTGGCACTCATGAAGTCATGTGCAGGGGCCTCAGGAGCCTCCGAACACCACACTGACATCTGTCTGCTCTCCTCCACAACTGAGCAGCATCAGAAACCCAGCTAACAGACATTGCTGTCACTGCAAACACTCATTGGATTAACTGACACGATGTCAGCAAGTTGCTGAAGATCTGGATACTGCAGCCATGAGATCTGTGGCAGCATTAGGCAGATGGGACACTGCAGCTAATAGAGAGTAAGAGTGCAACAGAGATGGCCCTAAACTGCATTTAAAGGGTGTCAGGAAAACTTAGTCAGACTTTGCAGCCCTCTGGCGCTCCCTTATCCTGCTGGTCAAACACGGTATTGACTGAGGATAAGCAACAGGGCGCAGCTGCTCTCATTTATGTCGACTATTGTGGCACGTGATGTGACAGGACGTATATATACCACCAGTTCCGTCCAGGAACGTATATATACCTCAATCCCACCACCCTCAACCACAATATCACATAAATACACCGTATGCTGCCACCACCGATCTCTTAACAGGTGGATCGGGTACCAGTTAGGTAACGTGAATTAGCGGGTGAGGAACGTGTTTGCTCGACATAGGACAAGAAGAACGAAGCTGGTAAATAATAATTTACTCCCGAAAGTTGGCAGTGTTTACAAAAGATATACAAGATTTTATAAAAGACAATTTACATATATGCATAAAACAGTTAAAATAAAAGGGGTAAATAATAGCAAAACCCGCGCCACGAGGTGATGGTCTCAGATTCTGTGGCGGGACGGCTCCCCGGAAATTAGGTGTGATTCCTCCACGCAGCGAGGAGTGCTTGCATCTGACGTCCCTGGGTTGGAATGAGCCAACATGGACATTCTGGTTTTTAGTAAGGAGGCAAAACACTAGGACACACCCATGTTTACCTCACACGGGGGCTCTGTTTTGTGAACCCACCCAGCTGCACAAGACATAAAAATCCTTCATCTTCCATATCTTGGTATGGGGGAGCCCCACATCCAAGATGAATACATCATTTTTTTATTTTTTTTTTAAGGTTGAAGGAAGACTAAGTCCATCTAGTTCAACCCATAGCCTAACATGTTGATCCAGAAGAAGGGAAAAAAAAAAAAACATGTGGAAAACACTAAGCTCCACATTGGGGAAAAAAATTCCTTCTCGACTCCATACGACAATCAGACTAGTTCCCTGGATCAACGCCCTATCAAGGAATCTAGTATTTATAACCTATAATATTATACTTTTCAAGAAAGGCATCCATGCCCTTCTTAAATTTAAAAAGTGAATCACTCGTTACAACATCATGCAGCAGAGAGTTCCATAGTCTCACTGCTCTTACAGTAAAGAATCCCCGTCTGTGATTATGATTAAACCTTCTTTCCTCCAGACGTAGAAGATGTCCCCTTGTCCCCGTCTCAGGCCTCAGAGTAAAAAGATCAGTAGAAAGGTCTTTGTACTGTCCCCTCATACTTGTACATAGTAATAAGATCACCTCTAAGCCTTCTTTTTCCGCAGTAAATAACCCCAAGTGTAATAACTTGTCTTGGTATTGCAGACCCCCCAGTCCTCTAATAACCTTAGTCGCTCTTCTCTGCACTCGCTCTAGTTCAGCTATGTCTTTCTTATACACCGGAGACCAGAACTGTACACAGTATTCTAAGTGTGGTCGCACTAGTGACTTGTATAGAGGTAAAATTATGTTCTCCTCATGAGCATCTATGCCTCTTTTAATGCATCCCATTATTTTATTTGCCTTTGCAGCAGCTGCCTGACACTGGCCACTAAACGTGAGCTTGTCGTCCACCAATACACCCAGGTCTTTTTCAGTTACAGTTTTGCCCAGTGTTTTACAATTAAGCATATAATTATACATTTTATTTCCTCTGCCCAAGTGCATTACCTTACATTTATCCCCATTAAAGCTCGTTTGCCATTTATCAGCCCAAGCTTCTAGTTTACATAGATCCTCCTGTAATATAAAATTGTCCTCCTCTGTATTGATTACCCTGCAGAGTTTAGTGTCATCTGCAAATATTGAAATATTACTCTGTATGCCCCCTACAAGGTCATTAATAAATATGTTAAAAAGAAGGGGGCCCAATACTGACCCCTGTGGTACCCCACTGTTAACTGAGACCCAGTCTGAGTGTTTTCCATTAATAACCACCCTTTGTTTCCCATCACTGAGCCAATTCTTAACCCACATACATATATTTTCCCCTATCCCCATTGTTCTCATTTTATGTATCAACCTTTTGTGTGGAACCGTATCAAAAGCTTTTGAAGAGTCCATATACACAGCATCCACTGCATTTCCTTGGTCCAGTCCCGAACTTGCCTCCTCATAAAAACTGATCAGATTAGTTTGACAGGAACGGTTCCTCGTAAATCCATGTTGATATTGGGTCATGAGGTTATTCTTCTTCAGATACTCTATTATAGCACCTCTTAGGAAACCCTCCAGGATTTTACACACAGTAGAGGTTAAGCTTACTGGCCTATAAATTTCCAAGTTCAGTTTGTCCCCTTTTTGAATATTGGCACCACATTTCCTATACGCCAGTCGTGTGGACCCTGTTATTATTGAATCTTTAAAGATTAAAAATAATTGTCTATGACGTTACTTAATTCCTGCAGTACTCGCGGGTGTATCCCACCTGGGCCCGGGGATTTGTCAACTTTAGTGATTTTTAGACGCCGCCGTACTTCCTGCTGGGTTAAGCAAGTGACATTTAATGGAGAATTTTTGTTATCACTAATCAGGTTTTCTGTCATGCGATTTTCTTGTGTAAATACGGTTGAAAAAAAAATCATTTAGCATATTGGCTTTTTCCTCATCCTCATCCACCATTTCACCCAGACTATTTTTAAGGGGGCCAACACTATTATTTTTTAGTTGTTTACTATTTATGTAGTTAAAGAATATTTTGGGGTTATTTTTACTTTCTCTGGCAATGATTCTCTCTGCCTCAATCTTTGCCGCCTTGATTTGCTTTTTACATAATTTATTTAATTTTCTATATTTATTTAATGCCTCATCACTACCTACATGCTTTAGTTCTCTAAATGCTTTCTTTTTGTCACTTATTGCGCCCCTTACAGCTCTATTTAGCCATAGTGGTTTCCTCCCATTTCTAGCATGTTTATTCCCAAAGGGTATATATTGTGCACAGGTCCTATTCAGGATGTTAATAAATGTCTCCCATTTGCTTTGTGCAGCTTTATGTCTCAGGATATCGTCCCAGTTTATTGCACTAAGATCATCTCTCAACCGTTGGAAACTAGCCTTCCTGAAGTTTAGTGTCCTTGTAACCCTTCTACTACACATCTTATTAAAGGTTACATGAAAATGTATTATTTTGTGATCACTATTACCCAAGTGACCCCCAACTCGTATATTTGATATGCGGTCTGGCCTATTGGTTAATATTAGGTCTAGCAGTGCCCCCCTTCTTGTTGGGTCCTGAACCAGTTGTGAAAGGTAATTGTCTCTCATAGTTGTCAAAATCTATTACCTTTGCTTGAACTACATGTTTCTGTCCCCCAACGTATTTCAGGGTAGTTGAAGTCTCCCACAATAATGACTTCTCCTTGAGTCGCTGCTTCATCTATTTGCTTTACGAGGATATTCTCCGCTACTTCCATTATTTTTGGAGACTTATAACAAACCCCTATCAGTAATTTATTATTTTTTCCCCCTCCCCTTATCTCCACCCACAGGGACTCTACATTTTCATTAGATTCACATATATCCTCCCGCAAGACAGGTTTTAAGGATGATTTTACATATAAACACCCCCCCCCCCTCGCTTGTTTGTACGGTCATTTCTGAACAGACTATAGCCCTGTAAATTAGCTGCCCAGTCATGGCTCTCGTCCAGCCACGTCTCCGATATTCCTACCATGTCATAATTATTTTCCAACAAAATTAATTCTAATTCCTCCATTTTGTTGGTGAGGCTTCTGGCATTAGTGTACATGCATTTTATGTATCTCTCTGTACCTCTATTCCTTCTTACTTTATTGGCTGTTCTAACCCCACCCCCAATTTATTTGTGCCCAGGTCACTATCTGCACTATCTTACCCACCTATAAAATGAATACCCCCCCCCCCCAATCCCTAGTTTAAACACTCCTCCAACCTTCTAGCCATTTTCTCCCCCAGCACAGCTGCACCCTCCCCATTAAGGTGCAGTCGGTCCCTAGCGTAGAGTCTGTAGCCAACTGAGAAGTCGGCCCAGTTCTCCAGGAACTCAAATCCCTCCTTCCTACACCAGTTCTTGAGCCACTTATTTATCTCCCTAATCTCCCGTTGCCTCTCTGGCGTGGCATGTGGTACCGGTAGTATTTCAGAGAATACCACCTTGGAGGTCCTTGCTTTCAGCTTGCAGCCTAATTCCCTGAAGTCATCTTTAAGGACCTTCCACCTACCTCTAACTTTGTCATTTGTGCCAATGTGCACCATGACCGCTGGGTCCTCACCAGCCCCTCCCAGTAATCTGTCAACCCGATCAGCGATGTGCCGGACTTGAGCGCCAGCTAGGCAGCACACTGTTTGATGATCCCTGTCTTTGCGACAGATTGCCCTATCTGTTCCCCTAATAATTGAGTCGCCCACTACCAGCACCTGCCTGGCCTGCCCTACTCTCCTATTTCCCTCTTTACTGGAGCTGACACTCCTCCGGCTTTCAGGATACATGCCTTGCTGCAGCAGTGCTACCCCTGTACCATCACTCCCCTCATCTGCCAACTTTGCAAACTTATTGGGGTGTGCCAGATCAGGACTAGCCTCCCTTGCACTCTTCCCTCTACCCCCCCTTCTAACTGTCACCCAACTAACAGCCTCACTGTCCTGCAGCTCCAGACTACCACCCTCCCCCACATCTACCCCAGTGAGCGGCTGCTCAGCGAGCAGCAGACTCCTTTCCATGTTGTCAATGGATCTCAGTGTTGCCAGCTGCTCATTTAGATCCAGTATCTGGGCTTCCAAACGCACAACGTGCTCACATCTCGCGCAGCAGTAAGCAACCACGACCGGCTGTTCAGGATTGCATACATGTGGCAAGATGTACACTGGATAGCATTGTCAATAATGGAGCTCATTTCCTAATGGGGATTGCAATAGACAGAATGTTAAGTAAAAAGAAAAGCAAAGAATTAATGAAATACAGACAGCAATTCAGTCCAAAGTCCTCCCTTCCAAACTTCCTGAATCCAAGTCACTGAAAAATAAGTCACACACTTACGCTCTGGTCACACTCCGCTCGTTCACACTCGCAAATTAAGAGATTTAAAGAGGTTTTGTTTTTTCCCCTTTTCCAGCAATACACCTTTCACCTCAATGCACTTCCAAAGGCAAGTTTGCCGTCACCAATATTGACGGAGATTGATACCAAATATAATATTTCTATGACGTTCAGAAGCTCAGAAACCATTTCCTAGGTTTCTGGTGGTTTCCCAGTTATGAAAGATACACCATCATAACTGGAAAAAGGCGAGCATCCCAAAAATGTGGTCCATGTGTTTGTGACAGTCATGTGCATTATTAAACTTGACATTAAAAGTTTGTACAGTTACACAATAGAGCTTTGGAGGGGAAATCCAGTGTAAACCAGTATGCTTGCCCTGGGCTGAGGTTTATGGCGGTTATAAAAATTCCTTGTTTGGGGGAAGCAAGAGTAGAGTTCTATGGAGGTCCCTTCCAAGTGAACAGGGGACGGAGATTTAAGACATCTCTGGCTGTCCTTTCAACATTTTTAAAACTAGGACAAAAATACATTTTGCCTGACAAAGGGAATGTCACTAGGTTTATTGCCACCTGATCTGAGCACAGCACAACGTGTGGACAAAGATCCCCAATTCCAGCGACGTGTTGCTCTCTGGGCTGACTGATGTAGTTTTGATAAGTGATCCTCCACCAGCAGGAGACTGCCACCAGAGGACTAGTAAAGCTGCTGCCATGTAGTCCAACCCTGTCCCCACAACTGATGAATAGCTCTGTACACTGTGCATTGGTAGCTTTCTGCCTATCAGTGGTGTGGGTGGGGTTATACAGAGCCCAGCATTCAGAGAATTAGATCTGCAGCAGACACAGTTAGAGTATGTGCCCACGAAGCGTTTTTCAAGAGGATATGCTGCAGAATTTCCGCAGCGTAAAGGCTTTTTTAGCGCTATGTTATCCGCCCCCCATGGTCCCCAATGTGATTACGCAAGTTCAATGCTCATGCTGCGTTTTTTTCCGCAGCGTTTTTCCGGCGGGGAAAAATCCGCAGCACGCTCATTAATTTTGCGTTTCCGCAAGCGGAATTGCCTTTGCAGTGCAATTAAAAACTCAAGGCAATTCCGCATGCGTTTATCCGGGAGAGGACATGCAGAAATGAAGCAGAAAATTTCTGCTTCATTTCCACAGCATGGGAACATAGCCTTACTCTGAACTGCACCAAGCGATCCATCACTGTAATCAGGGTCTCTGCCCCTAAATCACCCTGCTCTCAGATGGGGCAGCAAAATCCTGGTGACAAATTCACTAACCCCATCCAGCTTCAGATGCAAGTATTAGAATTGATTCTGATGCTCAAAATTAAATGTAATGGCCAGTGGCTAATGGCAGGCAATAGGTACAGCAAAGTGTGGAAAAGTTACCTGCAGGATTGTAGGGAACAAACTTCTCAGTGTCGGGGTACTGCTGCTCGTCTGTCTTATCAGAAGTGCCAGAAACCTAGTGGGGAACAGGAACCAGGTCACAAGCTTCATTTATCCAGGGTTTACCATTAGGTTCTCCATATAGGATCTGAAAAGTAGTGTTGAGCCACCCCCGTAGTGTTAGAGTTCGGTTCGTCGAACACCCGTATGTTCGCCGAACACCTTCGAACACTTAAAACCAATGGCAGGCAAACAAAAACACAAAAGGTGTCCAAAAGCTGACAAACTGCTCAGTAGACACAACTAACACATGGAAAAGTGACAAGTACAAATAGTCATGCGAAAAGAAAAGAGGTGGAGGAGTAAAAGGAGGGGGAGACACAGATATAGGCATGTCATGCCCTTCTAAAACCCCAAAAATGCGAAGCTAACACGGCCAGTCCGTTCCTGCCCGTGCGACCTCCGTGTCGCCGGGTTTGTGCCAGAGCTGCGGTGGACCCTGACGGCTAGCACCCTCTCCCAATACTGGTGCCTGTCCGCTGGTGGGTCGAGCGAGCCCCCCTGCGGTGGAGGCAGGTCTAAGCTTTTTAATTTAAATTGTCTCTCTAATTTGAATGAGTACACTTTAAATCCTTTTACAAGGATCTATTGGAGGGCAAGTCTGATGCCAGCAGCCGCGGGAATTCCAGCTCTAGTAGCGTCCACTAAAGCTGCTGCAGTTAAAAAGCTTTTATAAGATCGAGCTCGGCGGTCCACCGCAAGGCGTCCTACCGCCAGTCCCAGGCCCTGTGCCTTGGGGTGCCTCCCCGATGCTCTTCACTGAGTGTCCCGGGGGCCCGATGCATTTCCTTTGAAAAAATTAAGCGTCCAAACTACAGGTGGTGCAGCTTGCTTAACAGTTGGGATAATCCGCTGACTAGCAGACACTGCTACTAGGCCCAAAGTATTTCCTGGGCTAGATACAGTTAAAAATTTGTAATTAGATACTCTCGTTGGATGCTGAGAAAGCATTCCATAGAGTCTCCTGGCACGCCATATATTATGCTCTTAAAAAGCTTGGTGTAGGGATCTAGGGGACCCTTTCATAGGCAAAATCACAGCCCGGTATCGCAATACGTCACCTAGGCTGAAGATGAATGGAACATTTTCATCACCTTTCATAATCACCAATGGGACAAGGCAGGGATGTCCTCTGTCCCCTCTCTTATACATCCTAGTGATGGAGCACCTGCTCTCATCAATTCGCCATAACCCCAATATTAGGTGGATTGAGGTGGCAGGCACAGAGTACAAGTGCTCTGCATTTGCTCATGATGTCCTAGTATATAGCACTCAATCACATATATCCATCCCTGCTGTTATGGCTGAAATAGATCACTTTGTTACATGGTCAAATTTTAAAATCAATGCAGCGAAGTCTGAGGCCCTCGATGTCTCCCTCCTCAAATCCATACAGGATTCCATCCAGTCCAACTTTCCCTTTGCCTGGCCCTCACAGGGTATCAAATACTTAGGAATTCGTATTCATAGAGACCTCTCCCGTCTATGTAATCTTAATTTTGGGCCCTTTATTGAACAACTCCATACAGACCACGGTTGGCAAGTTAGAACTGTAAGATTCACTACGTGAACCACTGGTGTTTTGTGGAAAAGCACATGTACACTGTGTTCCAAATTATGCAAAAAGTGTTTAGGAGTGATAAGGGAAGAATTTGTTTGTCAGTTAAACTCATTGATGGTGATGTGTGTCAGGGCTCTTTATATCACTGTAAGCAATTGCAGACACCTGTGCTAATTAGTTTGGCAGGGGTGTCCAATGAAAGGCAAGACTACTTAAGAAGGCTGTCCCACATTAAGCAGCCTACATTTTCTGCCAAAATGGGAAAGAAAAAGGATGTGTCGGCTGCTGAGAAGCAACAAATTGTGGATTGTTTAGGTCAAGGCATGACTACAATCAACATTGCCAAGACACTTCATCCTGATCATCGCATAATCAAGAAGTATGTAGCTGATTCACAGTACACATGTGTGCGTGCTGATAAGGGAAAAATTGAGGACTCTTTCCTACAGGCAATTACGTCAGGTTAAAAGAGCAGCGGCAAAAAAGCCTTGTCATAGCAGCAGACAAGTTTTTGAAGCTGCTGGTGCCTCCAACGTCCCCCGAACAACAAGATGCAGGGTCCTTCAGAGGTTTGCAGCTGTGCGCAAGTTATCCTGTCGACCTCCTCTATCTAATGTACACAAGCAGAAAGGGCTGCAGTGGGCCAAACAATACATGAAGACGGACTTCAAAACTGTTTTGTTCACCGATGAGTGCCGTGCAACGCTCGATGGTCCAGATGGATGGAGTGGAGGATGGCTGGTTGATGGACACCCCATGCAAACACGGCTACGGCGCCAACAAGGAGGAGGTGGAGTAATGTTTTGGGCTGGAATCATGGGGAGAGAGATTGTCGGCCCCTTTAGGATCCCTGAAGGGGTAAATATGAACTCCATAATGTATGTGGAGTTTCTCAAACAGCACTTCCTGCCATGGTTCAAGAAGAAGAACCGTGTATTCCGCAGCAAGATCATTTTCATGCATGATAATGCACAGTCTCATGCTGCACATAACATCTGCATCTCTGGCTGATATGGGCATAAAAGGGGACAAACTTATGGTGTGACCCCCATGCTCCCCTGACCTCAACCCCATTGAGAACCTCTGGAGCATCATCAAAAGGAGTGCCTATGATGGCGGGAGGCAGTTCACATCTAAGCAACAGCTCTGGGAGGGTATTCTGTCCTCATGCAAAACAATTGAAGCAGAAACCATCCAAAACCTGACAAATTCAATGGACGAGAGAGTTCAGAAGCTCCTTTCGAACAAGGGGTCCTATGTGCAAATGTAACATCACCTAGAATAAAGTTTTTTGAGCTGAAAACTGTTTGATTACAGTTTGTAATAACCGGCTAATGCTTATAATTTCAAAAATGACCATTTTTTTGCTCTTTATTAAAATGAAAAGGTTGATCGTAGAGTGTGGGGGATCTAAGAGTGTGGCAACCCAGTAGTCAGGATTATTTCGAATTCTGACAATCTGAGGGTCATGTTGCAGGTAGTGCAGCAAGAAGGCACTCATGTGTCTTACGCATCTCGGAGCCCCAAAATTATTTTCCGGGCTAGATGCAGCAAAAAATTATTATTAATTTGAAAGCTGGTGGAGTTTAGTATAGATGGTCTAATAGAATCAGTGCTGTAAACTGCTACAAGGCCCAAATTATTTTCCAGCCAAGATACAGATAAACATGATTAGTAATTTGAAAGCTTATAACGGTTGGTGAGGTGATTTTAACAAATCATCAAGCTTTTACTCTCCCCAGCATGACACAGGGGTAGAAAAGTCGTTTCGGATCCATGATTTGTTCATCTTTATGAACGTGAGTCTGTCTACATTATCAGTGGAGAGCCCCGTGCGCTTATCTGTCAGCACACCACCAGCAGCGCTGAACACACGTTCAGACAGAACGCTGGCTGCGGGGCATGACAAGATCTCCAAGGCGTAAGTGGCAAGCTCCGGTTATTTATCCAGATTGGAAGCCCAAAAAGAGCAAGGGTCCAGTGACAGTCATGGCTTCAATGTTTACTTGGATATACTCCTGTACCATCGTCTCTAGGCGTTGACCATGTCAGACTTCTTGTCTCCTGTGGCCTTGCAAAGGATGGGCTAAAAAAGTGGTGAAATGATTCCGCAAAATTGATGTTACCAGCAGATACTGTGTTTATGTTAAGTTTTGAGTGCTGAACACTCGACGGTCCCACGGTTGGCAAGTTGGAACTGTGAGACTCACTACGTGCACCACTAGTGTTTTGTGGAAAAGCACATGTAAGATTCTGAAACAGTCTCTGCTGATACTCCAGCATGCGTGCATCTCTTTCTATGGCAGGAATAATTTCTGCAAATTTACTTTTGTACCGGGGATCTAAGTGTGGCAACCCAGTAGTCAGGATTATTTCTAATTCTCACAATTCGAGGGTCATGTTGCAGGTAGTGCAGCAAGAAGGCACTCATGTGTCTTGCGCACCCAGGAGCACCAAGTCCCTGTTGTGTTGGTGGCGAGGTAACAATCATGCTTCCTTCCTCTGCCCTCTCCCCCCAACCTCGCACAACAGAAATGTGATCAAGGTCTCCCTCATCTGATGAGTCTTCCATCAGTTCGTCCTCCACTCCTGCACCTTCCTCACTAGTTTGGCTGCTACCATGCGCCCTGGTAAAACCATCTCCCCCACCCTCACATGCCTGCCGCCTTGGTGCTGCCGACCATCTGGACCTTGCAGATGTTAGCCCTTCCTCATGCAACTCCTCCTTCTCTACTTCCTCCACCTCCTCTTCTGCCACCACCTGACTCCGAATTCTGTTTAACATGTGCTCCAGCATGTAAATCACCGGAATAGTCATGCTGATAATGGCATCGTCAGCAATAAACATCTTCGCCATTTCAAAACTGTGCAGAAGGGTGCATAGGTCCCTGATCTGAGACCACTCCTCCAGCGTGATTTGCCCCACCTCTGGATCTCGTTGGCCCAGGCTATACGTCAGAACGTATTGCACCAGGGCTTGTCGGTGCTGCCACAGTCGCTGCAACATGTGCAGAGTTGAATTCCACCGGGTAGGCACATCGCATTTTAGCCGGTGAAGTGGCAGGCCCAACGACTTCTGTAGAGATGTAAGTCGCTGAGCTGCGGGATGCGAATGGCGGAAGTGAGCACACAGCGACCGTGCCCTCTGCAGAAGGCCATCTAGTCCGGGATAGTGGGCTAAAAGTTGCTCGACAACCAGGTTCAACATGTGAGCCATACAAGGCACGCGTGTGACATTGCCTCGGCAAAGGGCCGCACCCAGGTTTGCAGCATTGTCGCACACGACTTTCCCTGGTTTCAGGTCCAGTGGAGACAACCATTCATGAAATTGGTTCTCCAGAGCTGACCACAACTCCTCAGCTGTGTGACTCACATTTCCCAGACATTTCAAAGTAAAAACCGCCTGATGACGTTGAGCCCTGCTGCCAGCATAGTAAGGAGGTGTGCAGGATCCCTTCTGCGCAGTTAGAAAGCTTGTGGAATGACCAGACAGGCTTTGGGTGCAGGTGGAGGACCGAGAGGAGGTTGAGGAGGCAGAAGCAGTGGAGGAAATTCGAGATAAAGAGGATTGACGCACAACTCATGGGGGCGGCAAGACTTGGACAGCAGCCCCTTGTCCTGCTGTCACCATAGTTACCCAGAGCCCAGTCAGCAACATGTAACGCCCCTGTCCATGCCTACTCGTCCAAGTGTCTATGGTGAAATGCACCCTGTCACACACACAGTTTCTCAAAGAAGCTGTGATGTTGTGTGCGACATGCTGGTGGAGGAGTGCAGGCACACCTTTCTTTGAGAAGTAGTGCCGACTGGGCATCTGGTACTGGGTCACTGCGACAGACATAAGGTCTCGAAAATCCTCTGTCCACCAGGCGGAAAGGCAGCATTTCTGTAGCCAAAAGCTTGCAGATGGTGAAATTCAACCTCTTAGCTTTCTCATGGCTAGGAGGAAATGGTCTTTTACTTGTCCACATCTGAGGGACTGAGGGCTGGCTGTTGTGCTTAGACGAGGTTGAGAAGGGTGTCCCCGGCAAACTGCCGGTCCGTGAGGAAGATGCAGGCGGACATGTTAGGTTGCCTTGATCCAAAGGTGGTGCTATCGATGTCGGACAGCGCTGAACACCAGCTGGTGTTTCCACCTCCAAAGAAAATGATGACCTGCCAATCACGCTGGTTGTTGCAGGTAAAGAGGTGGCAGGTCTGCGTCCCAAAACAGGTGTGACTGCTGTCCCCCCAGTCACAGAGGATGAAGAGGCCGCGGATGCACAAGATGTGGCAGACGGCGGTTGGCCCGGCCGGCTAGGCCGCATTGTAGCACAGTGAGTTTCCCACTGCAATTTATGCTTCATATCCATGTGCCGGTTCATGCATGAAGTGCTCAAACTATGTATTTTTTGGCCTCTACTTAGCTTTTGCTGACAAATGTTACAGATAACACAAGTTGGGTCATCCTTATCGATCTGAAAAAATGCCCAGGCTATGCAAGGCTTAGCACCCATGCGACCTGAAGAGCCACCACGACTTGTGGTCAGAGGCAGAGTTGTGTTTGAGGATGCAGTTGTTGACGTGCTTCCAGTACTACGTCTGTCCAGGAAGGCGCAACCTGACCTCGTCGTCACTAGCATCCTCCTCCACCTCCTCTGCTGACCTCAGACTGGCTAACTGTGGGTTGACAGTAAGTGGGATCTCCAACCTCATCATCATCACCACCCTGTGTGTTATCACACCCGTCGTCCTCAGAGCCAACCTCTTCCTGCCCTGACAAAAAACTAAAGTTGTCGCTCCAATCAGGTATACGAGTCTCATCATCGTCTTCCTCATTGTCTCCACCAACAGGAGTTACAGTTTGGGAACGAGGGTCTACATTATGGTCAGAACCTTCTGCCTCTGGTCCTGGATCCGACTCAAAGATTCTGGGCATCAGTGCAGATCATTTCCTCGTCTGGATTCACAGAAGCTCTGGAGCCGACCTCTGATTCCCAGGCTATAGTATGAGTAAACAGCTCTGCAGACTCCACCATCTGTGTTACCCCATATTAAGACGGGCAGCTGGAGACTTGGGAGCTGTGAGGAAGCAAGTGCGATTGGGGTGACACCTCTGAGGACTGGAGTATTTGTGATGTTGAAGTTGAGGTGGAGGAGAGCCCACTTGAAGGAGCACTTGATATCCGCTGAAGCACCTGCTGTTTTTGTGCCTCATCTGGAATTTGTAGCGATTGGCGTGGCCGTAAGAAAGGGATCTTCTCACATTGTCCGCTAAAAGAAGTAGACATCTTAGTTTGGCTGGAAGATGGTCTTTCTTATGCAGATGTTACTGTTACTTTAACACCTACCCCATGGATACAACCTTTCTTTCCCTTCCCAACATGCCTATTCCCCTTTCCACAAGCAGCAGGCCTTTTTCCACTCATTTTGGTGGTTAACTAATTGACAACTCTGGAGTTGTTTGCACAAAAAACAATGAATGGGAACCGAGCAGAGCTGAGTGGCCAAACTGTGGTATTAGCCCAAAAGTATTGGCTGGGTTAGATGCAGAAAAAAATTATTTTGAATTTGCAACCTGGTGGAGGTTAGTATAGATGGACTAATAGAACAAGTCCCACACGCTGCTACAAGCCGAAGCCAAACATTTTTTTCAGAGCTAGATGCAGATAAAAATTATTTTGAATTTCCAACCTGGTGTAGGTAAGTATAGATGGACTAATAGAATGATGCTATGCCCAAAAGGTTTTCCTTCACTAGGTGCAGTAAAAAAATTTGCATTCCATACACAGGTGGTGTAGCTTGCAACACAGATAGGCTACTCCACTGACTAACACACACTGCAAGAGGCCAAAAAGGATTTGCTTTGCTAGATTTAGCCAAATGCTGTGAAAAAAACTTGCACAGCACTAGTACAGACCTGCCTGGCAAAAAGTGATAGGAACTGATGTAACCTAGTCCTCAAAAGGACTGCAATCACAACTATTCCCTACTCCCAAGCTATCTGTAGATTTGTGCGAAAATTGGCTTGGATTTAACACAAAGTATAGCGCACACAGCAACAGCAGTGCCGTCTAACACGCAGCTGCAGCAGTGAGAAAATGGTGGTGACGGGGAAAATGGCTGGGTCTTATAGGGCAAGGACATGTGACATACACTGCCAATGACACATGCCCTTGCTTGTGTGAAAAAAAGCAGTTCGCTCCGTGTGCGCTGCTGATCGGCTGACAGATTCCCGCATTTACAGTAGGGAGGTGCAAAGAGAAAAAAAAATGGAGATCTTCATTATTTATGCAGAGATCCATCCCCTGCCCCTCCCCCCACCCCGCTGTACACTCAAACTGCGTATTAACATTAATTTTCAGCATTACTGAGAAAAAATCCAGTTATGATTTTGGTGCACGAACAGTTATCGAACATAACCTCGAACAGCCGAATTTTTCTCAAATTGTTCGTGTTCGCCGAACGGCTCGAACACCGCCCAAAACAGCTCGAAGTTGAGATTGGCGAACAGTTCGAGTCGAACACCGCTCCTCTCTACTGAAAAGGAGTCAGCCAAGTCCTTGTGGCATAGCTGTGGCCTGGCCATACACTATTTGGCTAGCAGCCATCTCTCCCAACATACAGATGAGTTCTCATGTGTTCTGTGGGGAGGAGGGTAATCGCCTGCCTCTAAGCAATTTGTGCCTAGAGAACAAGGAGCGGGTATTTGAACTGAACATTTGTTAGGGCAGCTAGATTAGCCATATATTAGCCCACTTTAATCAAACAGAAAACAATGGGACTTGTAATTGTGGTGCCCCTGATGGTTCAGTCACCACAGAGATAGTGCACCTCACCCAGAGGTGTGGAGTCTCCTTCTCTCAGGTGAGGAGTGTTAGAACCTTGCTCTTAGGTTTTTTCCTTTGCTGGTCACATGACCTTGTTGGCCTATATTATCCTGCTCCGCCCTTCTGGCTTTGCTGGACTTCATTGTATAACTACTTTCTAGCTAGCCTGTGCTCTGTATCTAACTGTTAGTTTGCTTGGTCTACGGACCTCTATGTTCTATATATTTTGTTTGTTCGTCTGTCTGCTACTATTTCTGTTAGGAGGTGTCCCATTTTCCTCCCAGTCCTTAGTACTTGTAGGGATTCCTTCCCCACATCTATAGGTCTCCGTACAGACTAGCTTAGGACTTTAGCAGGTCTGATCGCAGGATCAGGTTCCCTGTTACATCGTAGGGATTCAGCTGAGTTGTATCGTAGGGACAGATCTCCTCTCTTTCCTTAGCTCTGGTAGCAGAACATAACAAGGAGGGAGTGCTGCCCAGAACCCCAACACCCGCATTCAACACTACACTGCTCCAGGCCGGCTGGAGGGGCAACATGCATGAGCGCAACTGCTGAGCCCTGTCCCAGGCTGGAGTAGGGGGAACCCAGAGGTAGGGGGAACCAGTAGTGGGTGTGGGTGGAGGAAGTAGTTTAAGGGAGCACTATAGTAGTAGGTATATAAAGGGGAGCCATTTTAGGGTGGCAGGAGAGTTCGGTAGAGGAGTCAGTGGAGAACAGTCAGGGATCAGAGTCTCTTTAGGAGCTCTGCTCCACAAGCAGGGCCCAGTGCTAGAGGCCCAGGAGGGGAGCAGAGGAGTAGGCTCCGATCTAAGGAAGGGATCCTAGCGGGTACGGCGAGTGCAGGACGGCACCCGTATGCCCCGCATCTGTCAGAAGACAGGGATCGTAAGCCGCATGAAGGGGACGGACCCCTGGTCCAGCCGTGTAACTCCAGGTCTTGGCTGGGAGGCTTCTGGCTTATATAGTCAGTTGCTGAAGCCTCATTCTAATCCCCGTGAGGGACAAGCAGGTCCGGGAACTCCAACGTACAGGAGGGGCTTCAGAGCACCCAAATGGGATTGAGAGTGGGAAGCACAGGGCAGGAGGGAGACAGACCCAGTGTGAAGACTGTCTAGCTAGGAACACAGAAAGTGGAGTTCTGTCAGGTGCTCCTAATCTACCTGAGGAAGTGCTGAACCCCTGCCTGGTGAACGCAGCGCGACGTGGGGAGGCTGACAACTGTACAGTGCACCAATGGAACTGTCATAAGAACTGTGAGAAAAGACTCGGATGACTGCATCGCACTGCCTCCGTCCATTCTTTATCTGCGCCATCTTTCCCTCCCTGCACTACAACGCCCAGTGCAACTTTCACTGCCTTACACTGCCCAGGAGCAAGCTCTACCTGTGGAGAGCCACACCATCCCTGCTGCCGTAACATCAGCTCCAGAGGACTGCTCCGCAGCGGCAGCTCCCTTTGGCTGCATTCCACAGGTGGCGTCACAAACACTTTCCCCAGATCCTCCAATATCTTCCCCTTTTTACTGACCGCCCTGGGTCACGGACCGGGCCAGCCACGGTGATATCCCCTATACCGGCATCCATAGGCCCAGCTGCCAGGGGGCGCGTCAGCTCTGGAGTCATGAACAAGATAAGTGACCAACCCGTTATCGGTGGGTGAAGTGTGCCTAAAGAACTGTGTAATGATACTGAATGTGGTGCCCGCCCCAGAAGAACGGGCGCCATTATGTGCGTGATCAAAGACAACAGTATGGAACCTCCCATCGTGGGCCGGGTCCCAGAATGGCGCCAAAAGCATACCCTGCCCCTTGCAACTGTGACTGTCCGCATAGATGTGTCCGTCAAGGCAGGGAGGACGTCACAAGGAGTGACCGACAGCAGATTGCCATGGGACCGCCCCCGAAAGAGGAGGAGGAGGAGGAGGAAAGAAGGAATGGAGACAGGGTGTGGTCTTAACCAGTCTAGACAGACCGCACCCGGCAGACAACATGGACGGAAGTCAGGATCAAGCCTCCGCCTCTGGCCTGCTGCCGTGGCAAGCGACCCCCCTCACCCTGGAGGGAGAAGCCAGTAAGTTATCCCCGGAGGACGCGGAGTTCCTCCAGAGTGAGATTCTGGAGCTGAGCCAACAAGTGGACCGGGCCCAGCAAGCAGCAGTTACCAAGTGGAGGAGCGAGCTGTTGGAGAAGTTTGCAGCACGGTGTAGAGCAGCACAGGATGGCAGCAGCGGCAACCCAGCGGAACCCGCTGAATACCAGGAGGCCGTGTGCAGCACAGGAGCAGGTGGGAAGAAATCCCCTGTCCCGGGCGCTGCAAGCGCCGACCTGCTCCTGGGCTTCCTACACCAACACTCTCCGTACCCCGCCATGCCCTCCCTGGAGCAGCTGCTCAGCCCGGAACCTCCACCCCCGGGCACTGACTGAGGACCTTCCACTTGTTGCCCTCCCGGAACCTCCACTCCCGGGCACTGAAGTCAGGAACCTTCTGCTGGGTTCCCTCGCGGAGCCTCCTCCTCCGGCACCTGAGTGGGTGTACGGCGCGCCGGGCTTCGATTGGTCCACCCGGTTTGAGGACCAGCAGCCGTGCACGCTAGTGTTGATCGAGCACTAACATGCTCGGGTGCTCAAATCTCGGGCCGAGCTGGCCGTGATACTCGGGTGCTCGACCCGAGCAACGAGCCCAATGTTAGTCTATGGGAGACCTGAGCATTTTTGGCGCGGCACTGACGGCAGTCTTTTAAAACATTCAAAAATGAAACTGAAACTGCTTTCCTGTGAAATATGTTAAGGAACTTCCTTTCCAGGGTAAAGACATGTGTATAAGGTAAAATAAATAACCCCCCCCAAAAAATACTCCTCCACACCTTGGGCTATGTTAACAAGTAGCATTTTTTAGACGTTTTTGCACTTTTGTATTGCTTTCAACCGTGACAAATGCATTCACCGGGAAATGTCATTTTAACATTTTACAACCTTATCTGACCATGTGCTGTGTGACACATGCATACAGTGCTGAAAATACATGGGAACAGCATGGGGAATACCCCTGGAAGCATCTCTGACACCCAGGTCACTGCCTAAAAGTGTGCCCATCAGAAATGATCCTTGCCGCGTCAGAAGATGCAGACTTGCAACTATCCCCGTGCAAGTTCTTGTCCCAGGGTATTGTTCAATTGTACCTCCCCCATTCCTTGCAATGCAAGCGCAAGTATGCAGCCTGCCACCCACCCACCCCCAGGCTGCAATACCATACTGCTTGCTTGCTTTCACTTGAAATTGGGCCTTTTAGGCATATGGAGGCGAAATCTGGCCATCACGTCATGGCTGCGTTGGCGGCCTGGAATCCATACTCCGTCCCCAGCCGCCAGGTAGCCGGGCATCCACACTGGGTCCCCAGCCGCCCCGCGGCCGGGTGTCCACACACGGTCCCCAGCCGCCTGGGGGCAGCCAGGTGTCCATAAACGTTCCCCAGCCGCCCCTATTTCTCCTGTCAACTTCCCCCCACACACTTTTCTTAGCCCAGCCTGCTTTAGGGCAGCATTGGACGAGACCACCAGAGAACCAGACTCCTCTGGTAGGCCCTGGCTTCTCCATCAGGGGAGTTGAGAGTGCCAAGGTGAGGAGCATGATGATGATGAAAGTTAGCATCTGCTTTGTTTTCTTGGAATGCAAGCATAAGTGTGCAGCCTGCCACCCACCCACCCCCAGGCTGCAATGCCATACTGCTAGCTTGCACTTGAAATGGGGCCTTTTAGTTTGGAGGAGGCCGAATCTGGCCACTACCTCATGGCTGCTTCGGCAGCGAGGTATTCAAACTCAGTCCCCAGCCGCCCCTATTTGTCCCTCTGTGCCTTATACATAAGATTAAGCGCGTATACCAAAACATTACCTGTGCCCTCCCCAGTGCATTTAGTGGGAAGGACAGCCTATTCCGCTGTAGTGTGTGCATGCCAAACCCCTGTTCATGGTACATGCGAAGATGCCTCCCACCCTGCACCTGTCGTTGCAGACTTGCAACTATACCCGTTCAAGTCCTTGTCCCAGGGCAGTGTTCAATTGTACCTCTCCCATTCCTTGCAATGCAAGCGCAAGTATGCAACCTGCCACCCACCCACCCCCAGGCTGCAATACCATACTGCTTGCTTGCATAAACGGTCCCCAGCCGCCCCCATTTCTCCTGTCAACTTCCCCCCACACACTTTTCTTAGCCCGGCCTGCTTTAGGGCAGCATTGGACGAGACCACCAGAGAACCAGACTCCTCTGGTGGGCCCTGGCTTCTCCATCAGGGGAGTTGAGAGTGCCAAGGTGAGGACCATGATGATGATGATACAAGTTAGCATCTGCTTTGTTTTCTTGGAATGCAAGCGCATGTATGTAGTAGCGGCTAGGCCTGAGGTGGTCAGCGTTTTGGCGCATATCCTACCTCCTCCGAGGATTTCTGGATGTTTTCCTGCTACTATCACAGTTCTATGACTCCCATTAAAACAAAGCTTCAGGTGATAAATGATGGATGAGGTAGTGGCAAAGGAGAAGGAGCAGGAGGAACAGGGACCATTCACATCAATATCAGGCCAGTCAACCACATATGTCTTGTAGGATATGTTTCTGTAACAAAAAGGAGCAGTTCGGCTACACAGTTATAGGGCATACAGTGAGTGCAATGCCTACCAAAAATTTTGAGGCACTCCAATGCCCCTTGGAAATGACATGGAGGTCAGAGGGCCTTAACTAAACAGTTTTTTCCATTTATACCAACTGGGTCTCCTGTACACTGTTAGCCTAAGCAGTGAATGGAAGGCTTTCCAAAAATTATGAGGAACTTGCAATGCCCCTTACAAGAGCCATGCAGCACAGCATATTACAAACATAAGTCCCATTATTGGGGAGTGGGTCTCCCATAGTATTTGCTTATGCCTTCCAAGCAAAAGCTTCAAAAAATTAGGAGGAAATGCAGAGCCCGTTCAAAGACTCGTGGAGGTCCCAGTAGCTTAACAAGAAGGTTTTAATGCCCCTCAGAAGAGACGTGGAGGTTAGAGTGGTATAACAAGATGCTTTTAATGCCCCTTACAAGAGCCAGACAGTACAGCATCTTAAAAATAGTATTCCCATTATTGGGGAGTGGGTCTCCCACAGTCTTTGCTTATGCCTTCCAAGCAAAAGCTGACAAAAATAAGGACGGAGAAACTTTCAATAATGGCAACACGGACCACGGTCACCCTGGTGGTATAGTGGTGGTGGAGGCTGAGGATAAGGAGAAGAACATAAAACAGCCGAAATGAGGAAGCGTATACCCATGTGTGGGTGTGAAGTGGTGCATGGGAATACACCTCCCGAAATAACACCGTGGATTTGACTTTATGTTACTCTGCTGTCATTTGGTGGTGATGAGAAGTCTGGCCCAATCTAGCCCTTGTTCATTTTGATAAGGGTCAGCTTGTCAGCATTGTCAGTTGACAGGCGAGTGTGCTCATCAGTTATAATTACCCCAGCGGCACTAAAAACAAGCTCCAATAACATGCTAGCGGCAGGGCAGGCCAGGACCTCCAAGGCGTACAGAGCGAGTTCATTCCAAGTGTCCAGCTTGGATACCCAATAATTAAAAGGCACGAAGGACGCTGGTACGGTCGGCAAGGTACTCCCTCACCATCTTTTGAAACTTTCCACTCCTTGTGAGAGTACCCCACGCCTCAGGGTCTGAGAAAACTGTCCCAGAACGTTGCCAGTGTTCCCCTGCCTCTACTAGATTGGAGTTGCCTCTCTCTCGCTTGTACGCTTTGGTTGGTGAACGAACTGTGACCTCTGCTGCTAGCGTGTTCAGATGGGAATTTTTTTTTTTTTAACAGTTCTGCAGCAAGGGCCTTCTGGTACAGGCCCATTTTTGTAGACCTCTCCACCTCAGAAATAAGAGTGAAAGTTCTCCTTGTAGCGGGGGTCTACAAGTGTCACCAACCAGTAATGACTGTCACCCAACATTTTGACAACGCGAGGGTCACAGTTAAGGCAGCGCAACATAAAGTCAGCCATGCGTGCTAGACTGGTAATGGGCAAGATTTCCTTGTCCTCACCAAGATGACGACTGACCATACTCTCCTCCTCCCCCCTGTCCTCAGGCCACCCACGCTGAACCGACGGTATAACACTTGTACAGGTACTACCATCTACAGCGCTTGATAGCAGCTCCTGTTCCTCCTCTCCCTCTGTCCCCCAATGCACGTTGGGATGAGATGAGGCTGGGCTGTGTGTAATCGCCCACTACGGCTTCTTGATCCATCTCATCATACTCTGGCTGCAATGCCTCCTCTTTAATTCTCTGCAGAGAGCGTTGCAAAAGACAGACAAGTGGGATGCTGACACTAATGATGGCGTCATCGCCACTCACCATCTTGGTGGCCTCCTCAAAGTTTGTCAGGATGGTACATATGTCAGACATCCAGGTCCACTCCTGAGGTCTTATGTGTGGAGTCTGACCTGAACATCGACGGCCTTGTTGTATCTGGTGCACCACAACTGCTCTCTTCTGCTCACAAATCCTTTGCAACATGTGGAGGGTAGAGTTCCAACGTGTGGGGACATCACACACCAGTCGGTGTGCTGGAAGCTGCAAACGCTGCTGCAACACAGCAAGGGCGGCGGAAGCTGTAGCAGACTTGCGAAAATGAGCTGACAGGCGGCGTACTTTCACGAGCAGATCTGGCAACTCGGGGTATGATTTAAGAAACCGCTGAACCACGAGGTTAAGCACATGAGCCAGGCATGGTACGTGTGTGATCTCACCTCAGAGCCGCCACCAGGTTACGGCCATTGTCACACACGACCATGCCGGGATGTAGGTTCAGCAGTCTCAGCCACAGATCTGCCTGCTCTTTCACAGCTGTCCACAACTCACAAGCAGTGTGAGGTTTATCACCTGAGCTTATGAGTTTCAGCACAGCCTGTTGCCACTTGGCGGAGGCAGTACTGCAGTGCTTCCAGCTTGTAACTGATGTGGTGATATCTGAGATGGAGATGGAGGCTGAACAGGAGAAGGAGATGGAGATGGAGGCTGAACAGGAGGAGGAGATGGAGATGGAGGCTGAACAGGAGGAGGAGATGGAGGCTGAACAGGAGGAGGAGGAGGAGATGGAGACGGAGACTGAACAGGAGGAGGAGGAGGAGGAGACGGAGGAGGAGGCTGAACAGGAGGAGGAGCTGGAGATGGAGGAGGAGGTTGAACAGGAGGAGGAGCTGGAGATGGAGGCTGAACAGGAGGAGGAGATGGAGGCGGAGGAGATGGAGGAGGAGGCTGAACAGGAGGAGGAGATGGAGGAGGAGGCTGAACAGGAGGAGGAGATGGAGGAGGAGGCTGAACAGGAGGAGGAGATGGAGGAGGAGGCTGAACAGGAGGAGGAGATGGAGATGGAGGAGGAGGCTGAACAGGAGGAGGAGATGGAGATGGAGGAGGAGATGGAGGCGGAGGAGGAGGAGCTATACACTATGGGGGCAACTATGACTGACATAGGGCCCGCAATCCTCGGTGTGGGGAGGATGTGTTCCGTCCCAAGGTCCGACTGGGTCCCGGCTTCCACTATGTTTACCCAGTGTGCCGTCAGAGAGATGTACTGTCCCTGGCCACAAGCACTTGTTCATGTGTCTGTTGTCAGGTGGACTCTCCCAGTAACTACATTGTTGAGGGCACGGCAGATGCTTTGGGACACGCGCTTGTGTAGTGCGGGGATGGCACACCGGGCAAAATAGTGTCGGCTGGGGACCGAGTACCGAGGGACGGCCACCGCCATAAGATTGCGGAAGGATTCCGTCTCCACCAGCCTAAAAGGCAGCATTTCCAACGCAAGCAGTCGTGAAATGTGCGAATTTAGGACTGTGGCCTGTGGGGCGTTAGCTGCGAATTTCCGCTTTCGTTCAAAGGTCTGGGATATGGACAACTGAACGCTGCGGTGGGACGTGGACGTGGATGCTGTTTCTTGAGAAACTGCCATAACAAGTGAAGACTGAGAGGAGGGGGAATCTTTACATGCAGTATGGACAAGGGATTGCCTTGCACACACAACAGGGGGTTCTATTGCACGCACAACAGTAGAAGAAGCAGTGGTGACACCCGCTGACACTGGTCGTGGACCCTGGGTTTCGCCCCACAAAGTCGGGTGCTTTGCTGCCATGTGCCTGATCATGCTGGTGGTGGTCAGGCTGGTAGTTTTGTCACCCCTGCTGATGCTGGCATGGCAGGTGGAACATATGACCTTTTTGGGGCTATCAGCAGAGTCTTTAAAAAAATTCCAGACTCTGGAAGACCTACCGCTTGTACTGGCAACGTCCCTCGTGTTGGTGTTACGGGGAACGGTTGCCCGCCTTCTGTCTGCGGCCACCACACTGCTTCTTCCTGCCTGTTGAGGTACTCTGCCTCCCTCCCCCTGTGTGCTGCTGGCCTCACTCTGCATGTCCTCCTGCCACGTTGGGTCAGTTACTAGATCATCCACCACCTCCTCCTCTTCCACTTGCGCACCACGATGCTCCTCCTCACTTCCTGGCAATTGTGTCTCGCCATCGTCCACCTCTTGTGACAAATTGGCAGCGTCGACTTCCTCTGGCCGTGGCTGTTCAAATATTTGGGCATCGCTACATGGGATCTCCTCTTCCACCACAAGCGTATCAGGCGAGGGGCACAAATATGGAAATGGACCAGTGAACAGCTCTTCAGAGTGTCCAAGTGTGGGATCAATTGCTGTCTGACGACACTCAGCATGGTGGGAGGAAGGAGCATCAGGGTGAGGAGGAGTATGCGGTCGAGACTCACGGCTACTAAGAGCTGACCGTGTGGAAGACAGAGCGGAGGTGGTGGTGCCCATGTAACTGGAAGTATTATCTGCTATCCAATTAATAACCTGTGCACACTGATCAGTTCTCAATACTGGTGTTGTTCTGTGCTTCCCTAATAATTTGGTCAAGAAGTGGGAGCGAGAAGATGTGGCGTTGGTTGTGGCACGTTTTCACCTTGGCCACGGCCCCGTCCTCTGCACGAACCATCACCAGAACGTCCAGTTCCACGTCCCTTGCCACGCGCCTTGCCCATTGTAAAGGAAGTAAAATAGCTTACACTCACACTATCAATGGAAAAAGGGTAATAAAAAGTAGATTAGATCCGTGGAAGAGGAAAACCACAGTTCTATTTCTCTGGCCTACACCCGACTCTTTTAAACAATCTGAACAATCAGGGAGAAACTATTACTGTTTTTCTTTACGTAAAAACTACTAAAACCTGAATAATAGAGATTTTTTAGCGTGGGATGGCAAAACCACAGTTATTGTTTACTGGGGTATACCATACTTTTTTAAATAGATATAATTGCGGCTGAACAGTGAGCGACACACTCAAACCTTTTTTTTTTTTTTAGATACAAATGGGCAAAAGTGGATAATACAGAGGTTTGAACCGTGGAAGTGCAAAACACTTCTGTTTCTCTAGCCTACACCTGACTATTTTCAACAGATATATTTGTGTCTGAAAAATCAGACACGCTTTTTTTTGGGGGGGGGGGGGGGGGGGACAAAAGGTTAATAAGATGGGTATTTGTACAGTGTGAAGGAGGAAAAAAAAAAAAAAAGGATTTTTCCTGTCCCCTGAGACCTGGAGCTAAGTCCAGCAATTTCAGCAACAGGAGCACACAGGACTGTAATGCAGCGTTTGCTGGTATAACCACTGTCTCCTATACAGCCTGCCTGCCTGGTATCTGGGATGGATATTAGTCCTGAGAAGGACTGTTTGTTTGCTTTTGCTGGCTTTACAGACCCTACACTAACTATTTCGCAGTTTATATCTCTCCCTAAATCAGCAGCGCTGTCTCTGCACTGTCTGATCCGGAGCGACTGTGTCCAAGATGGCGGCGCCCGGTTTTAAATACTCGAGGTGACGCTGTGCGGCCAACCAATCACTGTAATGCCCACAAACAACATGGCTGCGGCATTACAGTGACTGGCTGGCAATCCCTGCATGTTCATTGGCTCTGTAAAGAGCGCCAAACATACAGGGCGGAGACCCGAGCTCCCGCCCGAGTAACCCGGAAATGCTCGGTGCTCGCTGAACATCCCGAGTAGTGAGATGCTCGGGCGAGTACTGAGCAGTGTCGAGCATGCTCGCTCAACACTAAAAATGACCTCTTGAACAAATTGAAGTTTAATAACAATAGGACAAATTTCATCAGAATTTCTTCCTTTGTTTTTATATTATAAAATACTCATCTGAAGACTTAATAATACAGATACATGGATACAATCAGACACACTGATACAATCAGAATAAAAGTCATCCCAATTTCTATTATGGACATATTGATACGATCAAATGAAATGAACTTTGAGGAAATAGACGTCCGCAAGCGTTTGCTGGTGCGGAAGCAGTGACATAGCCAGATGGCATTTGTCACGATGAAAGGAAGTTCTGCATCGATCTAAGTGTAGGTTGGACGAGGTAGCACATGAAACAGGCAGATCTGTCTGTAAACAAAACAAATGACAAACTACGAACAAACACTATTAACAACTCATAGCAACAAACTCGTAGACACTACATTATAAGATGCAATGCAATATACCAGTCTCCTTCCCTAGATATAAAAGACATATTAATACTGTGAGATCGCAGTGCAGCCAAGACATCTCTGTGAGAAAAAGATCCTATTGGAAGAATGAGACGAGTCCCTGCATGATTATATGATCGCAACATAATACGCCTGCAACGCACCCGAGTCACTCGATTGGATGACAGAAGGGGGGGGGCGCACAAGAGGGGGCACCAACTTTCCTATAAAGTCACGCTGGTTTAGCCGCCAGACGCTGCCGGCAACCCTGCCGATAAGTTTATTACAAAACTATCGTACTATCAAACCAAAAAAAGATCATAGACTGTGAGCCCCTGATGACCATGAGAGTCTCATATAAGAATGATGAAACGCGTAGGGCTGAGCATTTCTATAGAAAGTACTACAAGAGATGATTAGCCAGGCTACCTCAATATAAAGCTCCTAGATCAGGAGAAACAAGCACCGCACCGGTATATGACGGCAGCACTATAAAGCCGTTCTGAAGAGAATAGCACAGGACATGGTAAAATGAAGATTATTAATGCCATTATCAGACTGCAGACTCACAATGAGGAGAAATGAGATGGCATGATTTCTAATAGCCAGAGGCCAAATTGAAAAGGGAGTTATACATATAAATAAAGAGATACCCCTAGGAATTGTGACTAATCCCTGGCCTCCCAACAAGACAATGTATATATATAAATGGTTAGCAGGGGAGATAAATTAAAACCATTCACAATAGTCCTATGTTTAGGATAATTTTAGGAAATTTGTGACGGATTTTGGACACTTAAAATCTTTTTAAAATATTGAATAAAGGTTATTTTTTATATTTTACTCCCATTGGATTTGACTGAAATACTGCAGAATTATCTTGGAGCATATTTATACTACACTGCTCAAAAAAATAAAGGAGACACTCAAATAACACCTCCTAGATCTGAATGAATGAAATATTCTCATTGAATACTTTGTTCTGTACAAAGTTGAATGTGCTGACAACAAAATCACACAAAAATCATCAATGGAAATCAAATTTATTAACCAATAGAGGCCTGGATATGGAGTCACCCCCAAAATTAAAGTGGAAAAACACACTACAGGCTGATCCAACTTTGATGTAATGTCCTTAAAACAAGTCAAAATGAGGCTCAGTATTGTGTGTGGCCTCCACGTGCCTGTATGACCTCCCTACAACGCCTGGGCATGCTACTGATGAGGTTGCGGATGGTCTCCTGTGGGATCTCCTCCCAGACCTGGACTAAAGCATCCTCCAACTCCTGGACAGTCTGTGGTGCAACGTGACGTTGGTGGATGGAGCCAGACATGATGTCCCAGATGTGCTCAATCTGATTCCGGTCTGGGGAATGAGCGGGCCAGTCCATAGCTTCAATGCCTTCATCTTGCAGGAACTGCTGACACTCTAGCCACATGAGGTCTGGCATTGTCCTGCATTAGGTTTCACCCAGGGCACCAGCATAAGGTCTCACAAGGGGTCTGAGGATCTCATCTCGGTACCTAATGGCGGTCAGGCTACCTCTGGCGAGCACATGGAGGGCTGGTAGGTCCTTTCACAAGCATTTTGGTCGTACTATCACTTCTGGTCGGCCTGGGCTCGCGTCATTGTCGTGCACCAGCTGTGCCAAGGCCTGCATTTTGTCATGGAAGCGTAAGACATTCAATGACTGACACTCCAGGGGAGGCCAAGTCCCTTTCCCAGACCTCCTTCACCAGAGCCAGGCGCTCCGCGCACGCCAGTCGTACAGGAGCTCAAAAGGGAGAACCCCGTTGAGGCCCGTGGAACCTCCCGGTAGGCAAGGAGCAGGTGTGGGAGGTACCGCGCCCAGTCGTGCCCCTAGGAGTCAACCAACATCTTAAGCATCTGCTTCAGAGTGCCAGTTCGCACAGGCCATTGGTCTGTGGGTGGTATGGGCTGGTCACCAGATTTTGCACCTGTATTTGCTTACAGAGGGTCTCCATCAGCTGCGACATGAACTGGGTTCCCCGGTCGGTGAGCATTTTCTGGGGAAAACACACTCGGGAGAACATCTTCAGTAAGGCGATAGCCACCTTGTCTGCCCGAATGGATGACAAGGCTACCGCTTCTGGGTACCGGGTGGCATAGTCTACTACCATCAGTATGAAGTGTTTCCTTGAGCTGCTGGGAGTGGCCATCGGGCCAGCCAAATCCACAGCCACCCTCCTGAAAGGCTCTTCGATGATGGGCAGAGTTACCAGTGGGGCTTTGGGCCACCGCCCCACCTTCCCCACCCTCTGACAGGTGTAACACGAACGGCAGTAGACAGTTACCTCAGCCCCCAACCTTGGCCATTAGAAATGCTGGGCTAGCCTGGCCTTGGTCTTATGGATCCCTAGATGTCCAGCCATCGGAATTTCGTGTGCCATCTGCAACAAACTCCACCCTGAACGGATAGGGTACCACTAACTGTCGATCCCTGGGCCACGCCTCCGGTGAGCCTCGCTGGACTGCTACCCGGTATAGCCATCCTTGGTCCCAGACCACCCACTGGAGGACCGAGTTCGAGGGAGGCTGTGCCGCCCGCTCCTCACGAGGCTTCAGGCTGTCAGTCTCTAACGCCACCTGAAACCCCTGACTGGACATGGCCAGAATAGACAAACCTGCCACGTCTCCTGGCCTCCGTCTGACCCGGCAGCCACTTAGTCGGAAGGGGAGAAGCCGTCGGACTCCCGAGGGGCCACTAGGGCCCTGGTGCCGCCACTGCAAGCAACAGTGGCTACGGCCGCTGAGACCGCGGGTAGCGCCCGTTTCTCCTCTGCTTCTGACCAAGCATCTGGTCTAAAAGGACTACCCTGGCCCTCTAACATCCTGGTTGTGGAGGAACCCTACCATGCGGCCTTACCTGGGAGCCCTATCTCTCCTGGAACTGCCCCGCCCTCCATGGCATGCTCCCCCTCTGCAGCTGTTTGCCCCTTGTCTGCCCCCTCTGCAACAACCTCACAGGACAAATTTCTCCAGCCTGCCGTATGGCCACATTCTGAGGCCTCATCACAGCTGACTTGATTGATCTCGTCCCCCATGGGGAGAGAGGTGTTAGGGGCTCAGGGTGGTAGTTGTGGTGAGGGGCTGCTGTGTTCCCACACTCTGGCTCCCTGATAAAGACACATGTCCCAATTCTCCTGTGCTCTGTATGTGGTGTGTAACACTCACGTTTTGGTCGCAGATCTCTGCTGTCTTCGGTTCTTCCACCTCAGGAACCACCGCACACACATTAGGGAACTTCCACTCCATTTTATAAAAAAGAACTTTACTTGAACGTTTGAATACAACTTCATACAGCATTGATCACATACACCTTGGCGATGGACAGCGCCGGCTTGATGCCTCCAATCCCGGAGCCGGCGAAAGTTTTATCAGGTATCAAATCCTAGGGTGACACCAGTTCGGGCCGCACAAGGGTCATCTCAGCACCGGTGTCTCACAGTCCCATTGCTCTGGCGTGGCCTATGGTAACAGTCTGAAAGTTGTCAAGGGACCTCCCACCACCCCCACTCACACACAAAACAGTGGACAGATTCTGGGACGAGGATCAACTGCTCTCATTAGGGCCCACATGTGATAGACCCAGCAGGACACCACTGCATACTCTGGAGCTTCTTCTGGTATGACTCAGGAGTCAAGTTGTACTGCCAGACCAGAGCCTGCTTGAAGTCCTCATAGCTCAGGGTGGTCTCACTGTGCAAGTACCCAAAGATTTCCAGGGCCTTACCCCTAAGCTGAGGGGTTAGGAACCGGACCCACTGTTCCTCAGGCAGATGGTACTGATGGCAGTTTTTTTCAAATGCCAGCAAGAAAGTGTCCAAGCCCCCTCCTTTGTGCAGAAGGGAGAAGTCATTCGTCCATAGCTTCGGGACTCGGATCTCAGGTGACTTGCGACTGGCTGGGGCCTGCAGTTGGAGCTGGAACACATCTTTCTGGTGCTCGTGCTCCCGCTGACGTTCTGCCATGAGGGTCTCATAGGTGGCCCTGTCTCCAACCTGGAGACTCGCTAGGGAAACTTGTATGAGGGGGTCAGGTGGTGGGTAGCCCACTGCGGGACCGACCACTGGTGAATCTCTCTCTGGGGGGCCTAAGTTGGACTCTCCTTCTCTTAGAGTAACATGGTCTTCCACCTCCTCAACACCATATGGTGCATTGGCCATCTCCTTGGTTTTGGCCCTGGTGCCACTGGCCATCCTTGCACTCTATGGTCAGTGACACCGAACTGCCACCTGATGCACCCACACACACCTTACAGTATTTGCACTCGGACTGTCTAGTGCTGAGCTGATCTTAAGTGTCTGAGTATGCGTTACACACACACACTATTATCTTGATCCCACCGCTTGCCACCAATGCAAAGAAATTGGCAGCAGGAGGGACCCCGCAGAATCCTACCACTGCCGGAACTGATGAATCCACACCCCACCACCTGCCTGACGTCACAATTACGTGAGACGGAGCACGTGGTACGGATCTGTCATTTGCACCATCGTGACATTCCGCACCCCCTCGAGGACGTGTAAGGTCAGATTGGTACAGTTCTACACAGACAATGGGACCTCTGCTTATAAAATATATAATTCCCGGCATGACTATATTCTCAACTACAGCTGGAACTTTTATGCTGAAAGGGGCCCTGCCCACACATTCCCCTGTCATGACTTCACTGTGGGCTTGGCACCACTTCATGGTTTTATTAAGATCTCTAACTTCCACAATAACTCCTCGCTGGTTGATCGCAGAAGTTTCCATGTAATATCACATTTCTTATTACAAATTTACCTTTCTTTAGAGACTAGACATGACATATCTTCGGTTGGTCATTCCTGCCTTCTTGCATCATAGCGCACCCGTACTGTTCTCAGATAAGGAAAAATATGTATATTGTTCCTTAGCTAACCCTGCCACTAAAAATATGTATCCTATCACAATCAGTGTTATAGAAACTCTGATATTCCATATTTCATTTCAGTGCCTACCAGACTGCAGCTTGAATACATGTGCAAATGGAGATGAGCTAAGCTTCAAAGGAATTCTAGGAGCTGTATCCTTTTCACCCAGGTGTCAATTCATCACTCCTGTCTCCATTTTATATGGTGATTAGCCTGAACACTTGGTGGATCCCGCTATTTGCATATGGGCAATTGGGAAGAGTGTAAGCTCTTGCTCCTTTGACAAATGGTAGATAGGGGAGGAGGGAAGAGTGAGTGGGATTTCGGAGGGGGAGAAAGATTCTCAATATTTCTATGACCGTGACATTTCCCATTCTCTTGGGATCTCGAAAATCTAGATTATGAATAACTAGGACATGCTATAATTCAATACCGAGTTATGGGAATACTGTATCTGACACAAAGGGCATGCTGCATGGCTGGGGTCCAAAGGGGGTCTTGCTGTGGCAGCTTCTTGGCTGAGAGCTGCTGTGAGACATTTGTCACTCGCTGCCTCTCTGCCCCCTCCCTTCTTAGCTGCAGAAGTGTCCAGTTACAACTGTATGCTGTAGACCTCTATAATCCCGCCAAACAGGGCACAATGATTGACATGGGGTTAAATTTTCAATATTCTTCTCAAGGCAAAAATCACATTAAAAAAAGATGGCATCACTTGCTAACTTCTGTGATCAACCAGTGAGAAGTTATTGCAGAAATTATAGATTTCATAAAACCATGATGGACAGAGATGAGCCCACGTGAGGTCATCACAGGGGAGTGTGTGGGCAGGGCCACCCCTTCAGCATAAAAGATCCAGCTGAATATTGGTCTATACTCATGCCGTGAGATACATATTTGTAAGCACAGGTCCTGCTCCATAACAGTCCATTGGAGCACCTCTCCTCCAGGTAAATTGAATAGTCTCTGATCTGTCTAGTAAGTTCTTCCATTAATACCTTTTATTTTGTGTAACTGTATATGTATTGTACTGTCCCTCTTTGTTAAATCCTTTGTATATTTTTTCATAAACCCTGCCTCCTTTTGGATTAAATATAAAATGTATTAGTCCTGTTTCTTCTGTTCTGTAATCGTTCCTCCCCCGAAGCCATACGCTACCAGAAAGCAGGAGTCCGATCAGGCCTGTATTTAGAACTGATCGGTGGTGGCAGTGAATACTATTAATTGGGTTATCGTGAAGCTGGCAATGATCGTATGGGGGCATATACACATTCAATGCGTTGAAATTCGGAGGCGTGTACGCCATACGCTCACGGCTTGCTTGCCGGTAACTACATAGTGAGTAATCAGGATAGTCTGTGGGTGCAAATCCCTGACAAATTGGTGGCAGCGGTGGGATATTGTAAGATCTCGCCGATGCCTTCCCCCATAGTTCACTATCCAGCTACATCTAATTTTCCTACTTGTCAACTGGGCATTCTGCATATGGGCTGCTTAGATTGCCCTCTTTTGTCCTATTGCAAAAGAGGAGGTGAGAGGGGTGAAGGAATGCTCCTTTACTAGTGGCTTCAGAAATTGCAATATTTTCTATGACACGGTGCAATACCACATTATTATGCTATATAGTGAAAATACCAGTTTCCTTCAAAGCTCTGATTCAGATCAGTTCAAATATAGTCGAGACAGGGACCTTCAGCATGCCACCAGCTTTCATTTTAACTCATCGGCCTCATCCCAGAGTGCAAATGGGAGCCAGCGGCATTTAAATGGTTAACAGCTGCGGCCGAAACGAAGCTCTGACTGCGACTGTTAGAGATAAAATGTCAGCTATATAGAAAGGGTTGTCCACTACTCAAACAGCTCTCAATCACAATATTTCCTACATATAAAACAGCTATAATCACCTTTTGTGCTGTTGCTGTTCTACCCAAGTCTGCGCTTAGTCTCCCAGGACTCGAGTGACCTCATATCACGCAGTCAGTAGCCATTTCACTCTCACTTCCTTCAGACGAAAGGGACACCCTAAAGAAGTGTAATCTGCTGCTGCTCTCTGGCTGTCAGTTCTGTTCAAAGGATGAGAGAGTGATGCAGTTGTAGCGCCCAGAGGGTTCGGTCGCTACAGGGGTATTGCACCTTAACCAGAGGTGTGATATTCCACTCCCAGGTAAGGATGGAGTATGGACCAAGGCTCAGTTAGCTGCATACACACACTCCTCATTTCCGGGGGACAGTTCGCAGATGCTCCCATTTATTGCAGGCACAACTGACCATGTCCTTGGCTGGAGTGGGGAGGGGGGAGAGAACCCAGTGATGCAGGAGCAGAAGGGGACGGTTTCTGGAGCATAGGAAGGAGCTCATTGGTTGCAGGTCACCTGAGCTCAGACACAGTGAAGCAGATAAAAGGTGGGGGCCATCTTAGGAGAGTGTTCAGTCGGTTAGTTCAGAGAGGGAAGAAGTTCAGCCAGAGAGGGCTGACAGGGAGCTGAGGCTCAGCTTGGGCTCAGCTCCACGAGGCAGGCCTAGAGAAGAGGCCGGGGCCAGGAAGGAGAAGGGGAGAAGGAGAAGGAAGGTGGAGAGAAAGGAGTAGAAAGGCTCCAGAAACAAGAAGGCAGAAGGGACCCTGAGAGAGAGAACTACATAACCGGACACTGGGATCCGAGGCTGTCAGGATTGCAAGCCCGGCAGCAGATAACCTACCTGCGAGGGATTTTAGATCCCTGGGCCTGAGAAGCCTGGAGGCTCCGCCACACAGAGGGACTGGTACAGCACAGAGAAGCAACATGTACCTAAGGCCAGAGTCGCAAGCCATACAGGCGTAGTACACGGCCAGCTCAGGGACGTGGGCTATCACACCACTAAAGGGGGAGATAGTCAGCAAGGGCAGAGAGAACGGTAGGCCTACCCACTCACCCTGACCAGTGGGGCTCACCTGAATGTTCTCAGACACCCAGGCCCATTCCTACCCTGTACTCCTGTTGGGTCATAAGTACCACCTTCAATAAAGACCCTGGACTGTTTGAAGTAGACTCTGGACCTTTATTATTGCGGCCTGCACCATCACCCCCAGCATCCTATTACCTGCTCTGAGGCTACACTCTTCCCGTGGGGAGTTATCCTATCCCTGTGCTGCATATCTACATCAGCCTCAGCGGTCTGCCTTGCAGCGGCGGTCCTCCCTGACCGCAATCCACGGGTGGCGTAGTCTGACATTCAAAACCCTACAAATAGATTGTCACAACATTTGGTCTGACCACCCTGAGCCACGGGATCAGGTTGCCACTACTACCCCCATCATCACACTGAAGCCCGGTTCCAAGTGCCCCACGGCCCAGGGGGTGAGTCACAGTCACTGATTGGCTGCAGGGATCCTATGATTAGTCATGCATGTGACTCGCCCCCTGAGCCGTGGGGTACCCGGAACTAGGCCTTCTAGTGTACGGTGCTGATGGGGGTAGTAGTGGCAACCCGATCCCGTGGCTCAGGGTGGTCAGACCAAATGCTGTGGCAGTCTATTTATAGTTTTGTGAATGTCCGACTACGCCACCCGTGGATTGCGGTCAGAGATAACCGCCGCTGCGAGGCAGACCGCTGAGGCTGGTATTAGTGTGCAGCACAGGGATAGGATAACTCCCCATGGGAAAAGTGTAGCCTCAAGGCAGTGAAAGTGAATGCTGGGCGTGATGGTGCAGGCGCAGCATAAATGACACAGAGTCCAATGATGCAGTCCAGGGTGTTTTACTCACAGTTGATATCCAAGTCACTTCTGTCAGCAAGGACTGCCCGAGCCGTGCTGTGTCCACCAGGTGAGGAGCTCGGTCAACCCCCAGGCAATTCAGGAGTATGGCACAGGACCCCCTTCTGTCCTTTCTCTGGCCTCTCGTGCCCCACCAGTGTCCTGACTTCTGTCCGGCTACCGCGGACCGTGTCGGGTAAGCATTGGCCTTCACTTCCCGCTATCCTATATGGTGCCTCCCTAGCAGGTTTAGCGGGGGGGGGGTCGCACCAATAAATGGTCACAACCTCCGGTTCTTGGCTGAGGGTAGATTCGCCTCCACCAACTTAGGGATCCGGTACCTTTCCACGGCCTGACCCTTTCACCCGGTATAATGGGGTTTGCAATGGTTGCTGGCCGTTCTGCACTCTTAGGATCCCTCCTGCCTTCTTGTTTCTGGAGCCCTTCCACTCCTCTGTCTCTTCTCCTTCCTTCCTTCTTCTCTTCTTCTCTCTGGCCCCGGCCTTCTCTCTAGGCCTGCCTCATGGAGCTGAGCTCAGGCTGAGCTGCTGCTCCCTGTCAGCTCTCTCTCTTACTACTCCTACTATTCTCCTAGACTTGAGATGGCTCCCACCTTATATCTGCTTCTCTGTGCTGAGCTCAGGTGACCTGCACCCAATGCGCTCCTTCCTATGCTCCAGAAACAGTCCCCTTCTGCTCCTACACCACTGGGTTCTCTACCCCCTCCCCACTCCAGCCAAGGACATGGTCAGTTGTGCCTGCAAAAATGGGAGCACCATCGAGCTTTCCCCCGGAAATGGGGAGTGTGTGCGTGTGCAGCTAACTGAGCCCTGGTCCACACTCCATCCTTACCTGGGAGTGGAATATCACACCTCTGGTTGAGGTGCAATACCCCTGTAGCAACCGAACCCTCAGGGTGCTACACATGCCCCAGGAGACCAGACACAGACATCACTGGAATGGCGTTGGCTGCAGGGTTCCCGTGATATGTCATGCATGCTCCAGGAGACCAGACGCCGACATCACTGGAATGGCGCCCGCACCAGAGGAGAGCATAGCTGCTATTTCACATGATTGAAACCGTAATTAAGAAGGGGTTGTCTGAGTAATGGACAACCCCTTTATTTCAGTCTGCATCAGACACGTGTGGAAGGAGTTCAGCTCCTGAGCCGCCTCCACATGCGTTCACCTCAGCGCGGACGTACAGTTACGCCCATATATGCAAAGGGGTCAAATTCATATAAAACATTAAATGTTATTCTGAATTTATCTGCCTTTCATTCATTTCTAACAGTAAATCCTCATAGTAGTTGGTGCTCAGTTTTTCAGATTCAGAGCTCCAAATTTTCATAAGCAAAATTAAAGGGGAGGCATCATAAAAAAAGTTTTCTTTAAATGCATTCAAAAAAGTTGGCAATATTTTCCCATATCAAAATTTATATTTAAAATTAGAAATCTTAGAATTTTTTACACTGACCCCTGAGGCTATTCTATGTTCATATGTCCTGTTCTTTCAGGAAATCTACATTAACAGCAATAAACTCACTTAGACACTAAGGGCCTCATTCAAAGCCAGAATACTAGTGTAAAAAGCTTTGAAAAGTCACAAAGTTTTAGCACAACTCGAAGCTGGGCTGAAATTGTGACTTTTTAGCGTTCACACTCCATTTTCACCCAGCCCTGATAAAGTGGGCACCAGCAAAATTTTATAAGCTGTGGCATTCTCTGTGCGACATATCTTACTCCAGTCACTGACTGGAGTAAGATTATTGGCAAGGCACACATGGAGACACACAAGGCGCTCGCTAGTTTTCGGATAGTCCTGATTCATTGACCTCTGCATGACTCTAGCACACCGACCTCATCAAGATTAGCATGAACACCACCGGTCTGAAGTCAGGGCCTCTGTTTTGCATTGAAGCGTCCAATGAGCTTGTACAAAGATCATTGGGTGAAGGGGAGTAAGGTCAGGTGTGACATCAACTGTGATTGGTGGAACCTGCGTTATCAGCTGTATGTTACCGGTCATTGTAATCCGGCCTCTGATAAAAAGCTTTGCTGAAAATTCTTCCTGAAAGGACAGAAGTAAATGTCTAAAATAGCCCTGGTGGCCAGTGTGAAAACTGCAAGATTGTGAGAAGAAAGTATGAAAACATTAAAAAAACACACAGAAAACAAACTAATTGAAACATTTTCTGATGACTAGATCTGAGCGAATCCATTCAACGGGAATCAAGTTCATGTTGAATTTTTGTGCCTAAAATGAATGTCACCTTTTGAGACATTGCAGAAGATTGCATCAGTCAGAGAAGACGGGCTTTCCCAGAATGCCTTGCTGCCATCATATTAGGTCTCATCTGCATTGCACGCACGAGTTGTAGCAGTTTTAATGGATAGAACGTGTACTCAATGTATGGTGCTATTCACACACCAGTGTTTTTACACACCCCTTGTGTCCATACAGAACACACAGAGCCATGTCCATTTTTTTTCCGGCAGCACGGATGACACAGAGGTCCAATAGTGGTCTATGGGTCTGTCAGTGTGCCATCAGTGTCCTGTACAAGTTTAACATTGTATAGGAGAAGCTTTGTAATTTCTTTATCCATCGGTGAAAAACACTGATCGAAAACTGAGGACACCGGTACCATTTTTTCACGTACAGGTTTAAACCCTGCACATGTGAATGAGGCCTAACATAGTATAACTCAGACAATTAAGAAGGACTATTATAGCAAGTATAAAAGCAGAAGCAGGAAAGGAAGCAGCCATTTTGTGGTGAACCTGGATAGAGAAAAGTACATCACAGCTCACAGCCTAGCCATAGAAATAGGGAGAGAAAGCCATGAAACATGATAGAAAACAGACAGAGAGAGGGCGACATCAATGCAGTGAAGGGGATTAGTGTGTTAAGGAAAAAAGGGAATGGCGTCATACATGTTTTTCAGGGCAAGTAGAGGCTTTGGAAGACATTTGCAGAGAATGGAATTTCCTGGGAAAACTCTGCAAATGTAAGTTTCAAAAGTCTTGCTCATCTTTACTGATCGGTCATTATCCATTGGTGGCAGTTTTACCTATAGTATGTTCCCCTCCATACAGGGCAGTAACTCCCCTGTGGGCCTCATTGTTCCAGTTACCTTACACATCTTCCTTCCGTGTAGTGCACATTCCCATCATCTTCATGCTTTCCCATCCTGCACAGCCGGCTGCAGCGGAGGAGGATCAGGACAAATTCCTATCCTCCTCCTTGAGGGATAAGAGGGAATGTGGAGCCATCACCCTGCTCCATGCTGCTCTACTCCTCCAAGCTAATTACTCTAAAGGCAAACCTGTGACTGAGCTTTATATTAACTCTTCTCCTCCCGCCTTCTGGATGCTACATAGCTAATCTGTTGGGTTAACCCTGTAGTGTGTAAAGTGCTGAATTATACAACAGTGATATGTCTTCTACTCACAAAAATGGTGTAAGTATGATGAGTGTTTTTGATCAGTTTCATCACAGTTTGGTCAGGGTTCATTAGCTTTTCTCAGCTGAAAATAAAACTGATGAATGTTTCTCCCCCTTCTCATAACCAACAGTCCATTTCATGACTGGCACACAGATGACATCCAAATGCTGTCCACATTTTTTGCGGCCTAATAGACTTGCATTGGTGATACTGTATATAATTTTGTGTGGACCACTTAGGCCTCATTCAGACATCAGGTTTTTTCATGTACGAGAAAAATGGAGCGAGTTTAATCAGTGATTTTTACCTTAGGTTGGTCAGAATTACATCAGTACTTTTCCCATCGGTCAGTCAAAAACGGACAAACTTCATCCGAGTTCTGGCCCATCTTTTAACAGACCCGGACACTTTCATTGATGAATTTGATCTGACACTTGAATCAATATAAAACATATCTCAATGAAAAATCATGGGCATGTGAGCATCCCCATAGACTGTCATAGGTACACATGCTACCTGTGAAAAAAATAAAAAATAGCACAGAAACTAACAGGTGAATGAGCCCCAAGACTGTGAAAATACACTGGCATGTAAACAGGCCCATAGACATGGGTGTACATAGAAATCATGGGATCCCATAGCAGAAGTGCTAGTTGCCCCCCACCCAACAAAAAAAATAACATTCGACGGGGTCACAGAAGAGCATATCTCACAACTTTCCAGCCTTTAGAAAGTAATTTTCCTCCTACTGAAGCCCCAGATTCCTCTTTCATTGCATGTTTAAAGTATGATACCAACAAAAGTGCCCAACAAACACAGTATGTGAATTCTTTCACAGTACCCTGGACATGCACATAATGATGACCCTACTGTACTCGACTTCAACTCCCCCGGCAAAGTATGGTGACCCTGACACAGTGTGATCCCCCAGCTTTGGCCCCCACACAGCCCTCTATAAAGTATAATAGGTCATCATACAGTATAATGGCCCCACACCTCGCCATGCTGTATAATGGCCCCCACTAGCTCTCCAAACAGTACAACCAAACAGTGCAATGACCCCCACGGCCCTCCACATGGTATGATGGTCCCCACTCAAACCTTCACACTGTATAATTGCTTGCATACAGTATATTGGCCCTCACATAGCCCTCCACAAAGTATAAAGGCTCCCACATAGCCCTCGAAATATTATAATAGCCCCCACATAGCCCTCTATATACTATAATGGGCCCCATATTCCTCCATATTGTATAATGCAAAATCATAATCTTTTATATAGTGTGCTGAACCCTATAGTCCTCCATATAGTATCATGCACTCCCCATAGTCTTCCATATAGTATAATGCACTCCCCATAGTCCTGCATATAGTATAATGCAATCCACATAGTCCTCCATACAGTATAATGCACCCCATATTCCTCCATATACTATAATGCACTTCCCATAATCCTCCATATAGTATAATGCACTCCCCATTGTTCTCCATATAGCATAATGCACTCTCCATAGTCCTCCATATAGCATAATGCACTCCTCCATATAGTAAAATGCACTCCTCATAGTGCTCCATACAGTAAGATGCACTCCTCATAGTCCTCCATATAGTATAATACACTCCCCATAGTCCTCCATACAGTATATGGCACTGCCGATAGTCCTCCATGTAGTATAATGCACTCCCCATAATCCGCCATATAGTATAATGCACTCCCATAGTCCTCCATATAGTATAACACACTCCCCATAGTCCTCCATATAGTATAATGCACTCCCCATGGTCCTATATAGTCCATACAGTATAATGCACTCCTCATAGTCCTCTATACAGTACTATGACCACCACAATGTGTTCATTGATTTAAAAAAAAAATACTTACCTCTCCTCCATGTTCTCCGCTGCTCAGGTCTATGCAGCAAGCATTCTGAAGTGCCTGCACATCTCAGGGCAGTGGATGCCATGTAATGATGTCATAGGGCCCGCTGTACTGAGACGTCAGATGCTGAGGAAGAATGACGAAGTAGGAAGTCACAGACCCCATAGTACTCGCGTGGCCTATGTTCCAACAATGAGCTTTTGGTTTGCTTTTGACACTAATTATTTTCTGTGGCAAAAACTGAGTGTTTTACAATTCAAGCAAAGTGGATGGAATTTATAGAAACCTCATGGCCACTGTGCTTTAATTTTATTCAGCGTAAACTGAGCTGCGGTGTGTGTATCAAATCCACATCATGTCAATTTCTCTTGTGAGTATGCTGAGTTTTATGTGTGGATTTTCCCCATAGATTTTCATTAGATGCCGAAAATCTGCAGGTAAAAACGCACATACATAGTCCTGCATATAGTATAGTGCAATCCACATAGTCCTCCATACTGTATAATGCACTCCACATAGACCTCTATATAGTATAATGCACCCCATATTCCGCCATATAGTATAATGCACTCCCCATAGTCCTCCACATAGTATAATGCACTCCCATAGTCCTCCACGTAGTGTAATGCACTCCCCATAGTCCTCAATGTAGTATAATGCACTTCCATAGTCCTCCATATTGTATAATGCACTACCCATAGCCCTCCATACAGTATAATGCACTACCCATAGTCCTCCATATAGTATAATACACTCCCCATAGTCCTCCATATAGTATAATGCACCTCCATCGTCCTCCATACAGTATAATGAATTCCCCATGGTCCTCTATACATTACTATGACTACCAAAATGTGCTCATTGATTTAAAAAAAAAAAATACTCACCTCTCCTCCTTGTTCCCCGCTGCTCCGGTCTATTCAGCAAGCATTCTGAAGCGCCTGCACATCTCAGGGCAGTGGGTGCCATGTAGTGATGTCATCAGGCCCGCTGTGCTGAGACGTCAGACGCTGAGGAAGAATGATAGAGGAGGAAGTCACAGGCCCCATAGTACTCTTGTGGGTTATGTTCCCACAATGAGCTTTCGGTTTGTTTTTGACAATATTTATTTGCTGTGGCAAAAACAGAGTGTTTTGCAGTTCAAGCAAAGTGGATGGGATTTTATAGAAACCTCATGGCCACTGTGCTTTAAAGGGGTTGTCCACTACTTTCACATTGATGCCATATCCATAGGATAGGGCATCAATTTATGTTTGCCCGGGGTCCCGCACACAGCACCCCCGCCATCAGCTGTTATCGGTGCCGGCGGTGGCCGCCGGCCGGAAGTGCTTACCTTCCGGTGACTGGTCGCCGTGTTGTAGTGGTCGGCACTTGTTAGTGCACATCAAACTGCCATTCAATTGAATGGGAGGCGGATGTGCAGTACCCCGCGGCGGCCACTACAGATGGATGGCCAAACACCGCAGGCAAATACTTCCGGCCGGTGGCCGCCGCCGCCAGCACCGATAACTTCTGATCGGCAGGGGTGCTGCGTGCAGGACCCCGGCCGATCATACATTGATGCCCTATCTTATGGATATGACTCGCCCCCTGGGCCGTGGGTTACCCGGAACCGGGCAATAGGGCAATAATGGGGGTAGTAGTGGCAACCCGTTCCATGGCTCAGGGTGGTCATACCAAATGTTGTGGCAGTCTATTTGTAGGGTTTTAAATGTCCGACTACGCCACCCGTGGATTGCGGTCAGGGTTAACCGCCGCTGCAGTGCAGACCGCTGGGGCAGATGTAGGTGTGCAGCACTAAGTAGTATAACTCCCCATGGGAGGAGTGTGGCCCCAGGGCAGTATATAGATGGATGATGGAGGGGATGATTCTGACCGCAATAGCCAGGAAACGGAGGCCTCTTAAACAGTTCAGGGTCTTTATTAGAACAGGTGAGACGACCCAAAAACAGTCCCGGCTAGGAGGGGGCCTGGATGTCTGAGAACAAGTGGGAAGCTGGCCCTGGTCAGGGTGAGGGTGAAGGCCTACCATGCTCTCTGCGCTCTTTCTGGCTATTTCCCTCCTTGTGGTGTAACAGCCCACGTTCCTGAGCTCACCGTGTCTTCTCGCCCGTATGGCTTGCAACTTGGGTCCCTTTCTACTCTTGGCCTGGTGCAGCTTTGCTGGTCCCTTCTGCTGTGGCGGAACCTCCGGGCTTCTTAGGCCAAGGAACATACAGTCCCCTGCGGGCTGGTTATTTGCTGTAGGACTTGGATTCCTAACAGCCTCGGACACCAAGTCCGGTAGATCAGTTTCTCTCTCAGCCAGGACAGGCTCTCCTCGCCTTCCGTCCCTGGCTCGTGGCTCCTCTACTGCCACACGACCTCCTCAGCTTCAGCTGAACTGGCTCTCCCTTCTCTGGGACACCTCTCACTCCAGAGACAGGTCGTCCAGAACTCTCTAACCCTGCCCCCAGTTCCAGCTTTTATAGGGTCAGCCTGCTCCCCCTACTGACTTGGGACAGGAGGTGCTGCATGCTAATGGTCCCTGACCAGAGAACCTCCCCCTTGCTCTCAGACACAGCTTTATTATACATTTGTGGCATCCAGGCCAGGGTGACACATTCCCCCCTAGTAAAACTTAGTACTCCGGGACTAACAGGAAACACAAATATAGGTTATAAACAACAACATAACATATGTACAAGTGCATTTTGTCCTTAAGGAAACGGCGCTTCCGCGACCGGGTGTCCATTTCACCCAACAAGGCGAAGTCTTTGAGCGATGTGGGGACCTGTCCAAAGCAAACCCCAAACGTTGGGCGTGGCTGCAAGGCAAAACTACCTACTTTGGACCACACGGGGCCACGCCAGACAGGTTTTTCTTCCGTGGCCGTCTTCGCAAGAGGCACCAACTGCAACTATCTACATGATAGTTCCGGTTATTCATCGTCCATAACCTGTCAGTCCATGAGCTAGAAAAACTAGAAAAACATAATTAATAACCAGGGTACAACATAACACATTAAATACATACATTATCCACTTAGATCTTCCAGCGAGCTGGCATTTGCCCCATAGTGCTTCGGGTTGACCTACGTAACCCACTGTCTGGTGGTGGTCTAACCTGGTTTTTCTCACTAGCGCTCGGGGTGCAGTCACTGGCTAAACTTACAGGCAGGGCAGGCAGCTGTCTGCGGGTCCTCTGGCTTACCGCAGGCATGGCAGGCTCACTGTCAGCAGAGGGTTGACTCTCCTGGGCTGCTGGTACAGGCCCTTCTGCCTCTGGAACTGCTTGTTCTTCTCCACCTTCCTGCTCTGGTGTAGGTTGTTGCTGAGCCGGTTGCAGGAAATGCAGGACGGGTACCACTATGGCACCGTTTATTCGAGTCCAGGACTGAGGGAATTCTCCGAGAATGGTGCTGATCATTTCTTCCTTGTCCTCTGCGGGTTCAAGGTCACTTTGATCCTCTTCTGCACTACGGAGTTGCTCGGGGCACATTTTTAGGTGGTCTCTGGAGACGGTACTAGTGGTTTCTCCTCCATCCTTAGTGACCACGCACACCTTCGGGTTGTCGTGATCAGACTTCAGTACTGTGTAGGGTTCCCTTTCCCACTGGTCATCCAGCTTGTGTAGCCTTCTCTTTCGCTTCAGAACCTGCTCACCAGGTTCCAGGGGACAAGCAGGGACGTGTTGGTTGAAGAGCCTCTCTTGCTTTTGTCTCGCCTGGGCCAGGCTCTTCTCCACACTCTCCTGTACCTTCTTGTACTGCAGTCGCCTTTCCGTATCCCAGTCCGCATCTGGGGAGGTGTCCTTGGGTGTTAGGACTCCCATCTCCAGGTCTATGGGCAGCTTACCTGGTCTGGCTCTCATCAGGTAAGCCGGGGTGCAGTTTGTAGCATTCACCGGGATATGGTTGTATAAGTCTATCAGGTCCGGCAGTTTTTCTGGCCACAGGCTGCATTCCTCCAGGGGCAACGTCTTCATGAGATCAATGACTATATTGTTCATTTTCTCACACATCCCGTTGGTTTGTGGGTGGTAAGGCGTTGTCCGAATCTTCTTACAGCCATAGAGGTTGCAGAACTCTTGGAAGATTTTGGCCTCGAATGCAGGACCTTGGTCTGTCAGGACCTGTTCTGGATACCCGTGTGGGTGGCAGAAGGTTTGCTGGAAGGCTCTGGCCGCCGTTTGAGCTGTCAAGTCTTTTACCGGGACCACCACTAGAAATCGGGTATAGTGGTCCATGATTGTCAGGGCATAAACGTATCCTGACCGGCTTGGAGCCAATTTGACGTGGTCCAGAGCTACCAGCTCAAGAGGCTGCTTGGTGACGATGGGCCTCAAGGGTGTCTTCTGGCTGGTGCGGTCCTTCCTCCTTAGATTACAAGGGCCACAGTCTCTGCACCACTTCTCTACAGCCCCTCTCATGCTGATCCAGAAGAACCGTCCTCTTAGCAGGAACTCCAGTTTCTTCCAGCCAAAGTGCCCCGCTCTAACATGGTAAGCCTCCAGGACCATAGCTGCATCTCGCCTTGGGACGACTTGCCAGGTCAGCTCGTGCGTCCGGTGGTTGACGAGTCTTCTGCACAGCTTACCTTCATAGAGGAACAGCCTGCTCTTCTCTTTCCATAGCTGCTTGGCTTCCTCTGGGGCATCCGGATCTAGACGGACGTCTTCTCGGGTCAGCAGGTCTTTCACCATGCGGACTGCAGGGTCACTATCTTGGGTCTTGGCCCAACTGTGGTGAGGTAGGGGATTGATCATGATGGTTGTTAAGTCTTCCTCCTTCACGCGGTGGGAATATTGAGTGGCCCCATACCGGTGGAATGCAGGGAGCTGTTATGAACTGCTACAAACACTAAGGAAAGAAAGGAAAACTGTCCCTACCATAGGACTAAGCTGATTCCTTACGATGCAGCGGGGGACCTGTTCCTTGTGAACAGACCCGCCTAAGTCCTCGGCTAGTCCGAACGCTGACCTATAGATATAAGGGAGGGGTCCCTACAAGAACTAAGGACTGGGATATAGTTGGACACCTCCTAGCAGAAATTGTAGCAGAGCAAAGACAAACAAACAAACAAAAGTACTAGTGGTCAAAAGACCAAGCAAACTACAGAGTAAGGTACAAGGCACCTGGCTAGCTTAAGAGTAAATGTAACACTGAAGTCCTGCAAGGCCAGGAGGGCGGAGCTGGATTATATAGGCAAAAAGTCATGTGACCAGCAAAATAGAAAAAACTAACAGGAGGGTTCTAACAGTACCCCCTCTTCAATGAGGATCCTCCGGATCCTCCAGGCCCAGGTCTATCAGGAAACCTCCTGTGAAACGCTCCGACAAGTCTAGGAGCAGAGACATCATCCGCCCTTACCCAGGAGTTATCCTCGGGACCGAAACCCTTCCAAGCGACGAGATACTGCAATCTCCCTCTATGCCATCTAGAATTAAGAATGCGAGAAATTTCATATTCACCTTCTTCCTCCACCGGAGGAACAGAGACAGTGGCGTCCCTATCAGAAACATCAGCTTTTTTCAATAAGGAAACATGAAACACCGGATTAATCTTCCAGGAGGTAGGAACCTCCAACCTAACAGCAGATTCGTTAACTACCTGAAGCACCTTAAACGGACCTACAAACTTCGGGCCCAATTTCTTAGAAGGAATCCTCAACCGCAGATTCCTAGAGGACAACCAAACCATGTCACCAACAGTAAACAAAACCTCTTGACGTTTCCTGTCAAAGTACCTCTTGGATTTTTTGTTGGCCTCTTGAAGGTTACGACGTACATCAGTCCAAACTCTCTCCAAATCATCGGAAAAATTCTCCTCCTCCGGCACAGCCGATACCAATTTGGAGAATGACCCAAACGACGGATGTCTCCCAGTACAACAAAAAAAAGGAGAACACCCAGCAGAAGAGGATGTATGGTTGTTAAGAGCAAATTCAGCCAGTGGCAGAAACTCAGACCACCCCTCTTGATTGTCAGCCACAAAACAACGCAAAAACTGTTCAACATCCTGGTTCTTTCTTTCTGTCTGTCCATTAGACTCAGGATGATAACCAGACGAAAATGACAAATGGACTCCCAACCTGTCACAAAAGGCACGCCAAAAACGAGCCACGAACTGAGGTCCCCTATCGGAAACAATGTCGGAAGGAACGCCATGGAGCCTGACAATTTCTTTAACAAAAGCCTTAGCGAGTGTCCTGGCGAAGGGCAGTTTGATGAAGGGAACCAAGTGACACATCTTGCTAAAACGGTCCACGACCACCCAGATAACAGTGAAACCCTCAGAGGCAGGAAGGTCAGTAATAAAATCCATAGCAAGATGCGTCCAAGGAGCACTAGGAACCTCCAGAGGGCAAAGCAACCCCGCAGCAGGAGCATGTGAAGACTTAGATCTAGCACACACAGTACATTGACGCACCCACTTAATGACTTCCTTCTGCCACCCAGGCCACCAAAAACTGCGACCTACAAGTCTCTTAGCCTCCGAAATTCCTGGATGACCTGCCAACCGAGACTTATGACACTCCACAAACAAATCTCTCATAAAGTTCCTAGGCACAAACAACCTTCCATGGGGAGTGTTAGATGGGGCATACTCCTGGGCTTTCAGAATCCCATCTTCCAAAACGGAGTCCAATGCTGCTATCACAACACCTTCCTGTAAAATGCTCTCCTCCTCCTCGCTACCAACCATGGGAGAAAAACTGCGAGATAAAGCATCAGCTTTTACATTCTTGGTATATGGGATGTAAGTAACAGAAAAATTAAACCGCGAAAAAAAAAGTGCCCACCTAGCTTGACGGGCATTCAAGCGCTTGGCAGCATCAAGATAGATCAGATTCTTACGATCAGTAAAAACCTGAATGGTAAATTTAGCACCTTCCAAGAGATGACGCCAATGTTCAAATGCGAGTTTAATCGCCAGCAATTCCCGATTACCGACATCGTAATTAAGTTCGGTCTCAGAAAATTTTTTTGAAAAAAAAAGCACAGGGATGTACTCCATCCTTGTTTTCCTGAGACAAAACAGCACCGACCCCCACCGAAGAAGCATCAACCTCGACCAAAAAAGGCTTGGTCTCATCAGGCTGCATAAGGATGGGGGCAGAACTGAACCTCTCCTTGAGATACACAAAAGCTTCAATGGCCTCAGTAGTCCACTGAACCGTATTCGCACCTTTCCTGGTGAGATCGGTCAGCGGCTTAACAATTATAGAAAAATTCTTAATGAATTTTCTGCAATAATTGGCGAAACCCAAATATCTCTGTATTGGTTTCAAACTAATAGGCCTAGGCCATTCCTGCACCGCCTGAACCTTCACCGGATCCATCTCAAAGCCCTCACTGGAGATAATGTAGCCCAAAAAACTAATTCTCTGCACAGCGAACTCACATTTCTCCAGCTTAGCAAAAAGTGAATTGTCGCTTAACAACTGCAATACCTCACGTGCGCTCTGCCAATGAGACTCCAGATCCGGCGCAAAAATCAAAATGTCATCCAAATACAACACCACATTCTTACCGATCAACGGTCTTAGGATGTCATTAATAAGGTTCTGAAAAAAAGCTGGTGCGTTGGTAAGACCAAAGGGCATAACCAGATTCTCAAAATGACCCACTGGAGTGTTAAAAGCAGTTTTCCACTCATCACCTTCCTTCATACGTAACAAATTGTATGCCCCCCGGAGATCAATCTTAGAGAACCACTTGGCCCCCACTAACTGGTTGAACAAGTCAGGAATTAATGGCAGTGGGTAGGAATTGCGTACTGTAATTTTATTAATTTTGCGAAAGTCCAGACATGGACGTAAACCGCCGTCCTTTTTTTTTCCAAAAAAAAATCCAACAACCACAGGTGACTTAGAAGGTCTAATGTGACCGGCGGCCAAGCTTGTCTGTATGTATTCCTCCAAGGCCTTTCTCTCAGGGATAGTAAGATTAAATAAGCGACTCTTGGGATGAGTTGCTCCAGGGACAAACTCAATAGTACAATCATAGTCCCTATGAGGAGGCAAAACTTGCAACTCCTCCTCTGAAAAAACCTTCCAAAAATCCTGAATAGGTACAGGTAATTCCCCTCTTTCCACAGCAGCAATGCGACCGTTACAACATCTATCATAACACTTAGGACTCCAAGACTTAATTTCATTGGTAGACCAGTCCAGTACAGGATTGTGCAATTTTAACCAAGGTAACCCCAAAACCACTGGAGCAGGCAAATTATTTAACCGGTTCCCGACCGCCCACTGTAGATAAACGTCGGCGCTTGCTGGGCTCTGTGCAGCGCCGACGTTTAAAAACGGTGGGTGGTCTCGCAGCGCTCAGGACCCCCAGGGTCCTGCAAGCGCTGCAATTCCGGTGCAGAGCGTTAGCTCTGACAGGGGACATCATCGGGACCTGATTGGATCAGGTCCCAGTGATGTTAACCCTTTGCTATGTTCTATATGCCGCGATCTATAGTGATCGCGGCATATAGAAGATAGACAGAGGAGAGGGGGTCGTCTTACTTACCTCTCCGACGACCCCTGATACCTTCCAGGACCTGGGGTAGCTATGGCAGCTGGAGGTCACATGACCACCTCCAGATCTGCCATATATGGTGTCCTGCCTGGCTCAGCCTGCAGCTGAAGCCTGGCTGGAGACACGGTGTGAAACAGTCAGCAAAGATCTCATGTAATGTAATACATGTCTATTACATTACATGAGATCAGTGATCAGAAAAATAAAAATTAATGTCCCATACAGGGACTAAGTAAAAATGTAAAAAAAAGTTAAAAAAAAGTTTTTAAACTGTTAAAAAAAAATCACAAAATAAATAAAAAATAAATAAAATATTAAACCAATAAATCCGTATATTTTTACAAAACCAAAAAAAGTACACATATTTGGTATCACCGCGTCCGAAACAACCCAAGCTATAAAAGTGTCACACTAATTAACTCCTTCTGTGCACACCGTAATAAAAATAAATAAAAAACGGGGCAAAAAAATATGCTTTTTCATCATATCGCCAAACAAAAAGTGGAAAAAAATGCGATCAGAAAGCAAAATAGAAATAAAAATGGTACCGCTGAAAACGTCATCTTGTTCCGCAAAAAAAAAGCCGCCATACAGCTCCATCAGCCGAAAAATAAAAAAGTTATAGCGCTCAGAATAAAGCATAAAATTGTTTTATTGTGTAAAAGCGCCAAAAAATAAAAAAAATACAGTAAGTGTAGCATCGCTGTAAATGTACTGACCCGAAGAATAACGCTGCCTGATCACTTTTACCACACGCAGAACGGCATAAAAAAAACCCTCAAAAAACAATTCCTGAATTGTTGGTTTTTGTTAATTTTACCTCCCAAAAAACGGAATAGAAAGCGATCAAAAAATGTCACGTACCCAAAAATGGTACCAATAAAAATGTCAACTCGTCCCGCAAAAAACAAGCCATCACATGACTCTGTCAGCCAAAATATGGAAAAATTATAGCTCTCAAAATATGGTGATGCAAAAACTAGATTTTGCAAAAAATAGCGTCTTTTAGTCTGTGACAGCTGTCAATCATAAAAACCCGATATGATTCTGGTATCGCTGTAATCACACCGACCCGAAGAATAAAGTAATCTAATCAGTTATATCACAAGAGGAAAGGAGTAAAAAATAAATAAAACCAATTCTTCACCGGCTACTGATTTGTTTATTATGTCTCCCAAAGATCGCAGTAAGGCTCTGCCCACATTTATCCTGCGCTCTGCGCTGAGCGCTTACACAAGAGTTTCCGTGTAAATCTCTGAAATACGTGATTCAGACAAAACCCATGACGGAAGATTCCCTCTAATGAGGCAGATATAGGCCACTGTGGATGCCGTCTGGCCTGGGATCCCACGGTGTCATTTGTTTTAGGCGTGCATAAAAGTGCGGTTGGCCACAGTTTTGTGCACTTCTGAAAAAAAGGACACCGCTAAACAGAGGCCAGACGGAGTCCAGAGTAACTCTGCTGCCTCATTATAGTGAATGGATCCCGCAGGGGTTTCATCTGAATTACATCACTTGGAAATTTAGATGGAAACCCCGATGTAAGTGCTCAGCCTAGAGCGCCGGATAAATGTTACGTAAAATGTTCCCAATAAAAGCTTCAACTCAGTCCTCAAAAAAAGCTAGTCCCCACTCAGGTCCGTCATCTGTTAAAAATATAAGGGACTTCCAAGTTACTGGTAGCAGAAAGGCTCTGGAAAAGCGAAATGGCCCTTGCCCCCCAAAAGAAATTCAGAAAATGTTGTGCTCCCAAATCCAAATGCCTATTCTACAATAATTTGTTCTCCAATTGTCAAATAGCACTCCGTCCCCCCAGATCTCGCCGTATGGCTGAGCGGTACAATACAGCCACATATGGGGTATTGCCACTTTTAGTAGAAATTGTGTGACACATTTCGGCACCATTTTTACCCATTGCCCTGTCTGAAAATGTAAAATCTGAGGGTAAAACATTTTTTTGTGGTAAAAATATAATTATGCTTTTTTCACTGCCCAATGGTATAAATTTAAAAATTAAAAAATATTCACTACTTCCCTAGATGAATTCCTTGAGAGATGTAGTTTACAAAATGGGGTCACTTGTGGGGGTTTCTGCTGTTTTGGCATGTCAGCGACTCTTCAAATGTGACATGGTGTCTGCCACCTATCCCAGCCAACATAGCGCTCCTTTCTCTTCCGAACCCTGCCGTACACCAAAGCAGTGCTTTTCCCCCACATATGGGGTATCGGCGTACTCAGTGCAATTTATCCTGTTACCCTTATGATAATGCAAAATTAGGGAATGAAAAACATTTTTTGTGGGAAAAATGTGAAAATTGTATTTTTACGGCTCAATATTATAAACTTCTGTGAAGCACTTGGGGTGCAAGGTGCTCACCACACATCTAGATAAGTTTCCTAAGGGGTCTAGTTTCCAAAATGGTGGCACTTGTGGGGGGTTTCCACTGTTTAGGCACATTAGGGGCCCCCCAAATGCGACATGGCGTCTGCTAATTATTCAAACAAATTTTCCATTCAAAAAGTCAAATGGCGCTCCTTCCCTTTCAAACCCTGCCATGCGCCCAAACAGTAATTTGCCTCCACATATGGGGTATCGGCGTGTTCAGGAGAAATTGCACAACAAATTTCATGGTGCAATTTATCCTATTACCCTTATGATAATGCAAAATTAAGGGATGAAAACCGGTTTTGTGGGAAAAATGTGAAAATTTTATTTTTACAGCTCAATATTATAAACTTCTGTGAAGCACCTTGGGGTTCAAGGTGCTCACCACACATCTAGATAAGTTCCCTAAGGGGTCTAGTATCCAAAATGGTGTCACTTGTAGGGGGTTTCCACTGTTTAGGCACATCAGGGGCTCCCCAAATGCAACATGGCGTCCGCTAATTATTCAAACAAATTTTACATTCAAAAAGTCAAATGGAGCTCCTTCCCTTTCAAACCCTGCCGTGCGCCCAAACAGTGGTTTGCCTCCACATATGGGGTATCGGCGTGTTCAGGAGAAACTGCACAATAAATTTCATGGTGCAATTTATCCTATTACCCTTATGATAATGCAAAATTAAGGGATATAAAACGTTTTTGTGGGAAAAATGTGAAAATTTTATTTTTACAGCTCAATATTATAAACTTCTGTGAAGCACCTTGGGGTTCAAGGTGCTCACCTCACATCTAGATATGTTCCCTAAGGGGTCTAGTTTCCAAAATGGTGTCACTTGTGGGAGGTTTCCACTGTTTAGGAACATCAGGGGCTCTCCAAACGCAACATGGCGTCTGCTAATTATTCAGACAAATTTTACATTCAAAAAGTCTAATGGCGCTCCTTCCCTTCCGAGCCCTGCAGTGCGCCCAAACAGTGGTTTTCCCTCACATATGGGGTATCAGCGCGCTCAAGAGAAATTGCACAAAAAATTTTGGGGTCCATTTTTTCCTGTTACCCCTGTGAAAATAAAAAAAATTAGGTCTAAAGTAACATTTTTGTGAAAAAAGTTAAATGTTAATTTTTTTCTTCCACATTCCAAAAATTCCTGTGAAGCACCTGAAGGGTTAATAAAGTTCTTGAATGTGGTTTTGAGCACCTTGAGGGGTGCAGTTTTTAGAATGGTGTCACTTTTGGGTATTTTCTGTCATAAAGACCCCTCAAAGTGACTTCAAATATGATATGGTCCCTAAAAAAATGTTTTTGTAAATTTTGTTGGAAAAATAAGAAATCGCTGGTCAACTTTTAACCCTTATAGCTCCCTAACAAAAAAAAAATTTTGGTTCCAAAATTGTGCTGATGTAAAGTAGACATGTGGGAAATGTTATTTAGTAACTATTTTGTGTGACATATCTCTCTGATTTAAGGGCATGAAAATTCAAAGTTTGAAAATTGCAAAATTTTCTAAATTTTTGCCAAATTTCCGATTTTTTCACAAATAAACGCAAGTGATATCAAAGAAATTTTACCACTATTATGAAGTACAATATGTCACGAAAAAACTATCTCAGAATCAGGGGAATCCGTTGAAGCGTTCCAGAGTAATTACTTCATAAAGTGACAGTGGTCAGAATTGAAAAAATTGGCCCGGTCACGAAGGCAAAAACAGGCTCTTGAGCGAAGTGGTTAAAACATTATCTTTCTTATTATTCTAACATTTGGCAAATATTAAAAATTATGGTAATCCTAATTGACCTAAAACGGGAAAGGTTTATTCTTATTTCATGTCAGATTTTGAGAAAAACATGCATATGTGTCTTTTTATATACTGTATGTAAACTTCTGGTTTCAACTGTATATATGTATATATGTGCACATCTCATTGCTATAGCAAATCAGTGGGAGTCATCAACAGTGATAAAATAATAGAAAAAAAGGAAGAAAATTGAATCCTTAGAGGAAAAGTAAGATGATTTGTCTAAAAAATGCCAGTGTAAGGAGGCTCGTAAGCTCCCCGGGGAGCCATTGCATGGTTTATAAGCCTCCTTACTCTGGCATTTCACTCTCCTCACTAGGATCTAAGGGGTAAAGTTTTTCCTTCTGAAGTCTCTCACACAGCTAAATCAGATCTCATGCTTTGCACTGCTGAGGGGCAACACCCCGAAACACCATGGCTGCAAATTGAGATTCTAGTTTGCCATTTATCCTAAATCATGTGGCAAGGCTTGTTAAAAGGTTGATATTGACTTTTAGGATTGCTACTTCCAATAGGTGGCACTGGAAGAGACAGTTTGCAAGTTTTGGGTAGAATTTCTCTTCAATAAAAATACTTTTTGATTACACCAGTGATTTTTTTCCTTTCTTACAGACTGGACCAGTCATTGGGGAAGCCCTCGCTGTTTCTTTCTGGATAGATTCCACTTCCTACCACTATGAAATGGAATAAATGCTATGTTTTAGAGAAATTAACAATAGTAATGGTAATAATCTGACACCATATGATGGCAAATCCAAGCAACATGCCGTCATTTGTAACAATGGGAAAGCCTTTTTTTTAAGAGGTTGTCCAGAATAAGGATGCCATATTTCATCGCTTTGTGGAAAAATAGGTAAATCGTTTCTCATGTTATATTCTCTGAACTGTAAATCGTAAACAGTTTCACAAATTTGGTTGAATGCCAGTGGACCCAAAAAAATGCTAATTTCTAATAGTAAATTTAAAAATGACTTTTTTTTACTTTTATTTATTTCCAGATAAAGTGAAAGATCGAGGCTCTAATACAATTGGGTCAAGATTGAACCGTGTCGAGGACAAGGTAAGAAAATAAGATAAAACCATATATATTTATATTATGCACAGCTACTACTTACACATACACACATGGAGTACAGGATATACAGACAATTACCACATACTACATACAGAATATTCCTCACTCTCTGAAAAAGTGTAAAATACATAATGGTGCATCCAGACACCAATTCTACAGCGCTGCTCATACACTGCAAAGAGTCTAAATACCTGTGGTCATCCGTGACTTGCACACACAAGTTAAGGTGGCCACACACAATTACTGAAAGGTGATTGCTGGTTCGGCCGTCCACTACCTCTCCCAACTCTCATACACGAGAAGGTTTGGCTTGGTTAAATGTTCATGTGTTTTCAAAGTGGAGAACTGTGAAAATCACTGCCAAACGGCTCTGGCAGCAGCTTATCACCTGAATAACAAAAGGGTCAGGCATTAAGGGTCAGGCAGTTTGAATTTTACCTCCTCTGACCTCATCTGTCAGGGAAGAGTCTGGATGTCCCCTTAGACTATTAGCTTAGTCTATTGTGTATAGAGGCTTAAAGGGGTTTTCCATTACTCAGACAACTCCTTCTCAATCCATATGTGTGTCCCCCAGTAAAATAATAACACCTATACTCACCTCCAGTGCCAGCACTATTCCAGCGGTGTCTGCACTGGCTCTCCTGGGGATTGCGTGTGTCATGGGTGTGTCAGAAGTGACAGACAGTCATCCTGCAGTTGGTTGCAGGAGATCTCTTCATTTGGCCTTACAGACAACTTCTTAGAATATGTATCTCTAGGACCCAGGAGCTAGCTTCCTCGGGCTAATTAACACCCTGGCCTGGATGTATAAATACCTGTTGTGAGCCAGAGGGAGGTGCCAGCGATATTCATTGCCCCTTGTGAAGGCTTGAGCAAGAGCAGTACTTCTATCTCTCTGGTGCTAGAGAACGTGTGCGCATTTGTCTGGAGTCGAGTAAAGCTAAGCGATTTTCCCTTGTTTGTCCCCCCTTGTTGTCTTTAGTGTTCAGTGGGGATCAACTAGTGCTCATCCTTTCTGTTCCCTAGCCTGAGCCTAATGCCAGGGATAGACAGGCTGAGGTATGCGTGCGGCGATTGGTGAAGAACCAATAAAGGGACATTAGTGGAGACAGGGTGACACTAGATCAGCCTAGGAGTTCTCCACTCCCCACTTTCCCTAGTCTGGGTTCCCTTTCCGTTTTCCCTTTGTGTTGCACTTAGTCTTTCCCACACCTTGCGTGACAGCATGACATTATGTCTCATGATTCCTAGGGGCAATCAGTGCTGACTTTACTCTCCCCGCCTTTGGCCAACTTGCATACATCCAGAGGAAGTGAGAGCTGTTGCTGCTCTTACTTCCTCCGGATGTACAGGTATGTGCTATAACTGGAGGCAGGAAGAGTGAAGCCAGCGCTGATTGGCAGCAGGGATCACTTGACATAACAATGTCACGTGATCCCAAGGAGAGCCAATGCCGACACGGCTGGAACACTGGAAGGGAGTATAGGTGTTATTATTTTACTGAGGGCAAAAATATATATATGGAGAAGGAGATGTCCGAGTAGTAGAAAACCCCTTTAAGTGTTGGCTACTACTTTCATGGATGTGGACAGAAAGCTCTTTCTGAGTTCATTAAGTAGTTCAATCTGACAAAGGTTTCCAATAGAGTTGGTGCGAGTCAATTCGCAGGACCCAGTCCATCAGCCACATCCATAATCTGTGACGGCTGCATCGGAGCCCTGAGAACCACCTCCTACATCCCGGCATCCACAGCTGTTCTACTGATTAGCCGGCCTGATGCAATGTCACATATGCATCATGCTGTAACCATAAAGATGCAGCTAATCAGAAGAGAAGCAGGGAATCTTGGAAGGTAGAAGGCAGGTCTTGAGGCTCCTGTCCAGCATCCAAAGATTACTGACGTGGCTGATGGACCCAGTGCTGCGAAAAGAATCGCACCAACTATAGTTTTCAATTAAAACAACAATGTCTAAATGGCTAACCAATATTGCATTAAAGGATCTATCTACTTTATTTCTCCCCAAAACTGTGCCTCTCTTGTCCATGGGGTGTGTCTGGTATTGCAACTCAGTGCCCCATTGATTTGGTTAGGGATAAGCTACAATATCAGGCAGCGCTCATGGGTAGTGTGAAATGTGTATGGAGTGTGGTCTGTATCTATGCTATTTTCTTTGTTTGAATTTTTTTATATATATTTGTAGGTAACTCAAATGGATCATAAACTCAATCTCATAACCGATATGATTCACCACCTGATAGCAAACCAACAAAGCGGTCAGTCTACCAACAGAACACCGCACCGGAGCAACTCTCTGAACGACGGGAGCAACCTCTCCAGTACTCTGCCTACCTACCAACAGTTACAGTGCCAAGACGAGACCAAGATAATGCATCTTGATGAACAAACACAAACTAGTTCTTCTACTGTCCTCAATGCAGATATTCATTATTTTAATGAATGCATTTATAAGCAGAAAGTAAAATGAATGATGAAATTAGACTGAGTATCGAGTAAGTGTGTAACACTGTAAAGGACGTCTTGTCTATTCTCTGTAGATCCTATCAGGGTTCATTGAAGGTTTGTTAGAGGAAGGGACATGGAACATATGTGTATTGCTCCATGTAGAAACATGCAAGAAAGCATCTGATACATTGATGAATCCTTTCTCAGGAAGATTGTAGCTCATCGGCCTGTGGGATCGTAAATCGCTACGGGTCGTGCTGTAAAACTGGCAATACAACTGAACAATTACCCTGATTTTTTTTATTGTATTAAAATACACTTTTTACATTGATTTTCAATTTTTGGGGGGCCTAAAATGAAAATTCATTTGAGAAAAATAGAAATAAATATTGTACTGTAGAAAATTACACTTCTTTTTTTTTACAATGTATTTTTGGTAAAAATGGTATTAAAGAGTTAATTTTTCTTTATGATTTCTCATCACAATTTTTTTTTTCTGGAATATTTTTTGACATCTGATCAAATGTATTGTATTTTCTCAAAAATGTTGATATTTGCACATTGATTGGTTTAAAACAGTGATGGCGAATCTTTTAGAGACCGAATGCCCAAACTGCAATCCAAAACCCACTTATTTATCGCCAAGTGCCAACACGGCAATTTATCCTAAATATTGAGGTTTTACTGATACAAACAACTGATACAAAGAGCAGGCGAGGGCAGCATAGAGCAGCCACAGACAGGAGCAGGGGTAAGAGACTGCAGAAATAAAGAATGTGCTCACCCACATCCTGGTATATATGCTGGCCCTCCCCTCAATCCTGGTATATATGCTGGCCCTCCCCTCAATCCTGGTATATGTGCTGGCCCTCCCCTCAATCCTGGTATATATGCTGGCCCTCCCCTCAATCCTGGTATATGTGCTGGCCCCCCCCTCAATCCTGGTATATATGCTGGCCCTCCCCTCAATCCTGGTATATATGCTGGCCCTCCCCTCAATCCTGATATATATGTTGGCCCCCCCTCAATCCTGGTATATATGCTGCCCCCCCCTCAATCCTGGTATATGTGCTGGCCCTCCCCTCAATCCTGGTATATATGCTGGCCCTCCCGTCAATCCTGGTATATATGCAGGCCCTCCCCTCAATCCTGGTATATATGCCGGCCCTCCCCTCAATCCTGGTATATATGCTGGCCCTCCCCTGAATCCTGGTATATATGCTGGCCCTCCCTTCAATCCTGGTATATATGCTGGCCCTCCCCTCAATCCTGGTATATATGCTGGCCCTCCCTTCAATCCTGGTATATATGGTGGGCCTCCCCTCAATCCTGGTATATATGCTGGCCCTCTCTTCAATCCTGGTATATATGCTGGCCCTCTCCTCAATCCTGGTATATATGCTGGCCCTCCCCTCAATCCTGGTATATATGCTGGCCCTCCCCTCAATCCTGGTATAAATGCTGCCCTCCCCTCAATCCTGGTATATATGCTGGCCCTCCCTTCAATCCTGGTATATATGCTGGCCCTCCCCTCAATCCTGGTATATATGCTGGCCCTCCCCTCAATCCTGGTATATATGCTGGCCCTCCCTTCAATCCTGGTATATATGCTGGCCCTCCCCTCAATCCTGGTATATATGCTGGCCCTCCCTTCAATCCTGGTATATATGCTGGCCCTCTCTTCAATCCTGGTATATATGCTGGCCCTCTCCTCAATCCTGGTATATATGCTGGCCCTCCCCTCAATCCTGGTATATATGCTGGCCCTCCCCTCAATCCTGGTATAAATGCTGGCCCTCCCCTCAACCCTGGTATATATGCTGCCCTCCCCTCAATCCTGGTATATATGCTGGCCCTCCTCTCAATCCTGGTATATATGCTGGCCCTCTCTTCAATCCTGGTATATATGCTGGCCCTCTCCTCAATCCTGGTATATATGTTGGCCCTCCCCTCAATCCTGGTATATATGCTGGCCCTCCCCTCAATCCTGGTATAAATGCTGCCCTCCCCTCAATCCTGGTATATATGCTGGCCCTCCCTTCAATCCTGGTATATATGCTGGCCCTCCCCTCAATCCTGGTATATATGCTGGCCCTCCCTTCAATCCTGGTATATATGCTGGCCCTCTCTTCAATCCTGGTATATATGCTGGCCCTCTCCTCAATCCTGGTATATATGCTGGCCCTCCCCTCAATCCTGGTATATATGCTGGCCCTCCCCTCAATCCTGGTATAAATGCTGCCCTCCCCTCAATCCTGGTATATATGCTGGCCCTCCCTTCAATCCTGGTATATATGCTGGCCCTCCCCTCAATCCTGGTATATATGCTGGCCCTCCCATCAATCCTGGTATATATGCTGGCCCTCTCTTCAATCCTGGTATATATGCTGGCCCTCTCCTCAATCCTGGTATATATGCTGGCCCTCCCCTCAATCCTGGTGTATATGCTGGCCCTCCCCTCAATCCTGGTATAAATGCTGGCCCTCCCCTCAATCCTGGTATATATGCTGGCCCTCTCCTCAATCCTGGTATATATGCTGGCCCTCCCCTCAATCCTTGTATATATGCTGGCCCTCCCCTCAATCCTGGTATATATGCTGGCCCTCCCCTCAATCCTGGTATAAATGCTGGCTCTCCCCTCAATCCTGGTATATATGCTGCCCTCCCCTCAATCCTGGTATATATGCTGGCCCTCCCCTCAATCCTGGTATATATGCTGGCCCTCCCCTCAATCCTGGTGTATATGCTGGCCCTCCCCTCAATACTGGTATATATGCTGGCCCTCCCCTCAATCCTCGTATATATGCTGGCCCTCCCCTCAATCCTCGTATATATGCTGGCCCTCTCCTCAATTCTGGTATATATGCTGATTTGCCGGCAGCCGCTTCTGATTGTCCGGAAGTCGCTAGCCTCTGATTGGCCGGCCAACGTCATGCTGGTCTCTGATTGGCCAGAAGCCGCAGGCCTCTGATTGGCCGGCCGAATTCATGCTGGCCTCTGATTGGAAGGAAGCCGCTGGCCTCTGATTGGCCGGCCGACGTCATGCTGGCCTCTGATTGGCCGGCAGACGCTGGCCTCTGATTGACCGGTAGACGTCATGCTGGCCTCTGATTGACCGGCCGACGTCATGCTGGCCTCTGATTGGCCGGCAGCCGCTGGCCTCTGATTGGCCGGCAGCGTGTATTGCAGCGCTCGGGCCTGGCTAGTTCGTGCGCTGCAATACACTTCAGCTCGATGTGTTTCCGTCCGAGAGAGATCGCACATCTAGCTGCAGTAGCGGAGCTGGTGCCGGCACTCGGCGGCTCAGAGTTCTCCCCGCCGGCCCGATCCAGTAGCGCTAGTGCTGCGGCCATGGTGCCCCCCAGGAGGGCTCTGCTGCCCCCTCTGCACGCTGCCATAGGTTCCCAGCACTGGTGTAAAGCATTTCTTCTTTTACAGCTGACGACCCAAAATTGGGGATTTTCTGAATAAAAAAAAAAAAATGGCCAGTCTGCATTATATATGGTGGAAGTGAGAATGTATCATCTGGATAAGGGGGTGGTCTTCACAGAGGGGTCTATGGAGAGATGTCACTTTATAAGGAGCACATAGCATGGAATACCGGGGGGAAGCCTTCTGGCTCCTTATGTTGCACCAGTCCGGAATGCTCCACTATGGTCCATCCTTCTATAGTTCTTCTCTTACACTTTCTGCTGGTCGGTATATGGACGTATTCGCTCTATGCTGACAGGCACTCCCTTAGTATAGCTCATGTAATGCACGGCACAACAATGTTGTAGGTTCTGACTACTGTGTAAAAAAAACACCCACCCAGAGACCGGCCATAATCTTATAGTCTGGGTGTGAATACGCTGTAGCTAGAGCTACACTTTTGTTGTGGAAATTTTGGTAATTTTATTTACCTTTTTGCATTTAGGCTATGTGCCCACGATGCAGAAATGAAGCAGAAAATTTCTGCAGCATTTCTGCATCTCCCTGGCAGAAAAAACGCATGCAGATTGACAAGCGCTTTCCAGGCGATTTTAGCATCACTTGGAAAGTGCTTGACAACTAGGTCACACTGTATAAATTCATGGAAACAGCATGGATTTATATAGTGTGAACCGTAAAAATGAAAACAAATAAAGCTATACTCACCCCTGATGCCCGACGTGGCTGCAGCGCTCGTTCCTGTCTGGTTCCTGGATGCCGGCATATCGCGAGACAGAGCGGTGAAGGGCCTGCGGTCACATGACTGTGACGTCACCGCAGGTCCTCAAGCGATGCCGGCATTCAGAGAGAAGCCGCCGGACAGGTGAATATAAACTTTATTTGTTTTTTTATTCTTTTTTTACAGGTACAAAGGTACAATGGTACCCAGGTCTGGAGGATTGTCTTCTCTCCTCCAGAACTGGGTACCATCCGCACATAGAGACGCATAGAAGCCGCTTGTAAAAATGTACAGTCGCGGTTTCTATGCGTCTCAATGCAAGTCAATGGCGGGAGTTCCGCTGCGCTTCTGCAAAATTAAATGACATGCTGCGGATTTTTGTACGCAGCATAAACGCTGCGGAAAAATCCGCAGCATGTGCATAGAACATGCGGAATCCCCTTGGGGACCATGGGGTGCGGATTACCTAGCGTTTCACAAGCGTTTATGCTGTGGAAATTCCGCAGCATAAACGCTTGAAAAACGCTACATGGGCACCCAGCCTTACCCGAATGAGGCTTGTGAGAAATCCTTAAATATGCAGCAGATTTCTCCTGTATGATGCTGACCAATCATAAGCAAGCAGCAACACTCAAAGAAAAGAAGAACACGCCCCCACCATAGCTCAAAGCGGGTTTCTTAGGGTATAAAGCTACGTTCTCACTATGAGTTTTCAGTGAGTTTTTACACTGCATATTTTAGAAATAATGCAAGTAACCTATCTTAATGGGTACAGAAATTCTGCAACATCAAAAACTCACCAAAAGCTCATCGTGGGAACCTAGCCTAAGATGTATAATGATGGAGAGTCCTGATCTCCTGGTCTAACCTTCTGCATGATTAGAAAGCAGAGGTAACAGCTCTTAGACAAGGAAGGAGCCGCACAGCTGAGTTTCTCTGTGTCACATTACAAACCCTTTTATTGACTCTCCTGATTATGGAGTGTGCCAGTATCACACTTATGTCTTCTGTGCTCAAGCAACTTGTATTCTTTCTGCAGTGATATTAGGCTGTTATTACACCTCACACAGGAGCAGTGTGTTCTGGGTTACTTCTATGGTGAAATGCAATGACAGTCTGCTCTAATCTCACTGCAGAATGAGTACAAGTTGAGCACAACGGATCTAAGTGTGATACTGACACTGTGCTCTCATTTCTGGACAGGCAGTTTGGGATAGGCGCAGAACAGCAGAGGTGAGAGTGCCATAAGAGGAGGAAAGCTGTTAGAAAGGTTTGTAATGTTGCACAACTAAACTCTCTTGTGCTGCCCCTTCACCCACAGAGACCTTAACTGAAAGGTATTAGTCAGTTGTGTGCTCTAATCATGCAGGAGGTTAGCCCAGGAGACCAGGTCTGTATCCTTACATCTTAGACACTGAGAAATCTGCTCTAAGCTATGGTGGGGATGTGATCATCTTTCTTTTCAGTGTTGTCGTCTGCTTATAATTGGTCAGCATCATGCAGGGAGAAGAATTTCGCAACCCCAGTGAAAACTCTGATAACATCTACTTGGACTTAATTTTTTTTAACTCATTAGGCGCCAAATACTTTCATTGCTAATATCTCTGCAAATGAAAGATAAAATAGAAAGAGCATGGATGAGATACCAGGACACTGTGTGTGGCACTTTATTATTATTATTTATTATTCTAGCTCCATTTATTCCATGGTGCTTTACATGTGAAAAAGGGGTTATACATAGCAAACACAATTACAAAAATCTTGAACAAAAACGCAATGGCAAACTGGTACTGGAGGAGAGAGAACCCTACCTGCGATGTCTCACAATCTTCAAGGGATGGGTGAGGATACAGTAGGTGAGGGTAGAGCTGGTCATGCAGCGGTGTGGTGGAGCAATGATTACTGCAGGTTGTAGGCTTTTCGGAAGAGGTGGGTTTTCAGGTTCCTTTAGAAGGTTTCCACGGTAGGCGAGAGTCTGATGTTTTGGGGTAGAGAGTTCTAGAGTAGGGGGGATGCACGGGAGAAATCTTGTATGCAATTGTGAGAAGAAACGATAAGAGGGGAGTAGAGAAGGAGATCTTGTGAGGATCGTAGGTTGCGTGTAGGTGTGTACCGGGAGACTAGGTTACAGATGTATGGAGGAGACAGGTAGTGGATGGCTTGGTATGCCACGGTTAGGGTTTTGAACTGGAGTCTCTGGGCAATGGGGAGTCAGTGAAGCATTTGACAGAGAGGAGAGGCCGGGGAGTAGGCGGAAGGCAGGTGGATTAGTCGGGCAACAGAGTTTAGGATAGATTGGAGGGGTACGGGAGTGTTAGCGGGGAGGCCACAGAGCAGAAGGTTGTAGTAGTCGAGGCGGGAGATGATGAGGGCGTGCACTAGTGTTTTTGCAGATTCATGGTTGAGGAATATGCGGATCCATGTTTTTGAGTTGGAGTCGGCAGGAGGAGGAAAGGGCTTTGATATGTGGCTTGAAGGAGAGGTTAGAGTCCAGGGTTACTCTGATGCAGCGAGCTTGTGGGACTGGGGAAAGTGGACAGCCATTGATTTTGATGGATAGGTCAGATGGGGAGGCTGAGTGAAATGGGGGAAAGATGATGAATTCTGTTTTATCCATGTTAAGTTTTAGAAATCTAGCAGAGAAGAAGGATGAGATAGCGAACAGACATTTTGGGGTTCTGGTTAGTAAGGAGGTGATATCAGGTCCAGAGAGGTAAATCTGTGTGTCGTTAGCATAGAGATGATACTGAAAGCCGTGGGACTCTATGAGCTGTCCCAGGCCGAAGGTGTAGATGGAGAAGAGCAGGGGTCCTATGACTTAACCTTGGGGAACACTGACAGATAGGATGCGAGATGAGGAGGTGGTGTGTGAGTGAGAAACACTGAAGGTTCTGTCTGTTAAGTATGAGTAGATCCAAGATTATTATGATCTGCAACATAAACTAGGGAAAGAAGGGGAGAGCTGTCCCCACAGTAAGACTAAGCTGAGTCCCTACGTTGTAGCAGGCAACCTGTTCCTTGTGAACAGACCCGCCTTCGTCCTCGGCTAGTCTGAACGGAGACCTATAGAGAAAGGAAGGGGTCCCTAAAAGAACTAAGGACTGGGACAAAAATGGGACACCTCCTAACAGAAGTTGTTGCAGAGCAAAAGAAAAACTGACAAAAGTACTAGAGGTCCAGAGGACCAAGCAAACTAGAGATAGATAGGCACAAAAGCACCTGGCTAGAAAGACAGTCTAAACAACACTGAAGTCTAGCAAGGCCAGAAGGGTGGAGCTGGAATAAATAGGAAGATGGTCACGTGACCGCAAAACACAAGATAGAAACAAAAACAAACAGGAGGGTTCTAACAGTACCCCCTCTTTTATGAGGATCCTCCGGATCCTCCAGGCCCAGGCCTATCTGGAAATCTCCTGTGGAAAGCTCTGACAAGTCTAGGGGCAGAGACATCATCCGCCTTAACCCAGGAGTTATTCCTCGGGACCGAAACCTTTCCAAGCGACGAGATACTGCAATCTCCCTCTATGCTCTCTGGAATTCAGGATACGAGAAATTTCATATTCGCCGTCTTCCACCACCGGAGGAACTGTGACAGTGGCCTCCCTATCCGATACATCAGCCTTTTTCAACAAGGAAACATGAAACACAGGATTAATCTTCCAGGAGGAGGGAACCTCCAACCTAACAGCAGACTGGTTAACCACCTGAAGCACCTTAAAAGGCCCCACAAACTTCGGACCCAATTTTTTAGAGGAAATCCTCAATCGCAGATTCTTTGAGGACAACCAAACCATGTCACCCACAGTAAACAAAACCTCTTTACATTTCCTGTTAAAATACTTCTTGGACTTTTTGTTAGCCTCTTGAAGGTTACAACGTACATTAGTCCAAACTCTCTCCAAGTCACCGGAAAAATTCTACTCCTCCGGCACCGCCGACCGCAATTTGGAGAACGAACCAAAAGACGGATGTCTCCCAGTACAACAAAAAAAGAACACCCAGCAGAGGAGGATGTATGGTTGTTAAGAGCAAATTCTGCGAGTGGCAGAAACTCAGACCACCCCTCTTGATTGTCTGCCACAAATCAACGCAAAAACTGTTCCACATCCTGGTTCTTTCTTTCAGTCTGTCCATTAGACTCAGGATGATAACCAGACGAAAATGACAAATGGACTCCCAACCTGTCACAAAAAGCACGCCAAAAGCGAGCCACAAACTGAGGTCTCCTATCAGAAACAATGTTGGTGGGAACGCCATGGTGCCTGACAATTTCCTTAACAAACGCCTTAGCGAGTGTCTTAGCGCAGGGTAGCTTAATGAATGGAACCAAATGACACATCTTGCTAAAACGGTCCACGACCACCCAGATGTCAGTGAAACCCTGGGACACAGGAAGGTCAGTAATAAAATCCATTGCCAAATGCGTCCAAGGCGCACTAGGAACCTCCAGAGGTCAAAGCAACCCCGCAGCAGGGGTATGGGAAGCCTTTGACCTAGCACACACCGTACACTGACGCACCCACTTGATGACTTCCTTCTGCCACCCGGGCCACCAAAAACTGCGACTGATAAGTCTCTTAGTCCCAGAAATTCCTGGATGACCTGCCAACCGAGACTCATGATACCCCCCAAACAAATCTCTCCTAGAGGTTCTAGGCACAAACAATCTCCCATGAGGAGTGTTAGATGGGGCATCCTCTTGGGCTTTCAGAATCCCTTCTTCCAAAACAGAGTCTAATGCTGCTACCACAACTCCTTCCTGTAAAATGCTCTCCTCCTCCTCGGTACCAACCATGGGGGAAAAGCTGCGAGATAAAGCATCGGCTTTAACATTCCTAGTACCAGGGATATAGGTAACAGAAAAATTAAACCGAGAAAAAAAAAGTGCCCACCTAGCTTGACGGGCATTCAAGCGTTTGGCAGCATCCAGATAGATCAAATTCTTATGATCTGTGAAAACCTGAACAGGAAATTTAGCATTTTCCAAGAAATGATGCCAATGTTCAAACGCAAGTTTAATAGCCAACAATTCCCGATTACCAACATCGTAATTAAGTTCGGTTTCTGAAAATTTTTTTGAAAAAAAATCACAGGGATGTACTCCATCCTTGTTCTCCTGAGACAATACTGCACCGACCCCCACCGAAGAAGCATCAACCTCGACCAAAAAAGGCTTGGTCTCATCAGGCTGCATAAGGATAGGGGCAGAACTGAACCTCTCCTTGAGATACACAAAAGCTTCAATGGCCTCAGTAGTCCACTGGACCGTATTCGCACCTTTCCTGGTGAGATCGGTCAGTGGCTTAACAATTATAGAAAAATTCTTATTGAATTTCCTGTAATAATTGGCGAAACCCAAAAATCTCTGTATCGATTTCAAACCAATAGGCCTAGGCCATTCCTGCACAGCCTGAACTTTCACCGGGTCCATCTCAAAGCCCTCGCTGGAGATAATGTAGCCCAAAAAACTAATTCTCTGCACAGCGAACTCACATTTCTCCAGCTTAGCAAAAAGTGAATTATCACTCAATAACTGCAACACCTCACGTACGCTCTGCCAATGGGAATCCAGATCTGGTGAATAAATCAGAATGTCATCCAAATACACAACCACATTCTTGCCAATCAAAGGTCTCAGGATGTCATTAATAAGGTTCTGAAAAAACGCGGGTGCATTGGTAAGACCGAAGGGCATCACCAGATTCACAAAATGACCTACCGGAGTGTTAAAAGCAGTTTTCCATTCATCACCCTCCTTCATTCGTAACAAATTGTATGCCCCCCGGAGATCAATTTTATAGAACCACTTGGTCCCCACTAACTGGTTAAACAAGTCTGGAATTAACGGCAATGGGTAGGAATTGCGTACGGTTATCTTATTAATTTCACGAAAGTCCAGACATGGACGTAAACCACCGTCTTTTTTTTTAACAAAGAAAAATCCAACGGCCACAGGCGACTTAGAAGGTCTAATGTGACCAGCAGCCAAGCTCGTCTGTATGTATTCCTCCAAGGCCTTTCTTTCAGGGATAGTCAGATTTAATAAGCGACTCTTGGGAAGAGTAGCTCCAGAAACAAACTCAATGGTGCAATCATAGTCCCTATGAGGAGGTAAAACTTGCGACTCCTCCTCTGAAAAAACCTTCCAAAAATCCTGAATAGGTACAGGTAATTCCCCTTTTTCCACAGCCGCAATGCGACCATTACAACATTTATCATAGCACTTAGGACTGCAAGACTTAATCTCATTAGTAGACCAGTCCAGTAAAGGATTGTGCAGTTTTAACCAAGGCAAACCTGCACATGCGGATTTCAATTGGGGAACATTGCTGCCCTTCTACCATGCGTTTTTCATGCGTTTCCGCGGCGTTTACGCAACTGCAAAAACGCCGCAGAAACGCATGAAAAACGCATCGTGTGAACTCAGCCTCAGGCTATGTGCCCACGTTGCAGAAATGAAGCAGAAAATTTCTGCTTCATTTCTGCAAGTCCTCTCCCGGAAAAACGCATGCGGAATTCCGCACGCGTTTATCGCGCGTTTTTCATGCGTTTATCTCGCGTTTTCCACATGCGGAATTGCCTTGCGTTTTTAATGCATTGCACAAGGCAATTCCGCTTGCGGAAACGCAAAATTAATTGACATGCTGCGGATTTTTGAACGCAGCATAAAAGCTGCGGAAAAATCCGCAGCATGTGCATAGAACTTGCGGAATCCCCTTGGGGACCATGGGGTGCGGATTACCATGCGTTTTACAAGCATTTCCGCTGCGGAAATTCCGCATCAAAAACGCTTGTAATCCGCAACGTGGGCACGCAGCCTAAAAGCAAAAGTATAAATACTAATTATTTATCAAAGCTCGACAAAATCTAGAAACCATATAATAAAACTGGCATAAAATATAGTGCTGAACAAGAGTTTAGGGAGAGATGTACAACTGGCACTGGCCTTTAGAAGGGATTGTGTAATCGCACAAAACTAGCAAAAATGTAAAGTGCCTGTAAAACAAGGAACGTGCAATTTACCTCTTAGTAAAAATCCTATTCTTTCTCAAGAACAGGAGGAATTTTAATTTCATGATTTTTTTTTAATCAAATAATTTTTATTGAAAAACTCCAAATACAAATTTTCCATCTTTCAAATAACATACATGACATAGTAATTCCATAGTATAAAACATGAACAAAGTATCTGAACTTCAATTCCCTAACCCACCCTAAACCCAAATCCCAACACTCCAGAGAGAACCATTTTCAGAGCAGTTCTAGAATAACGGACTACAGCATTCGTAGAAGGGGGAAGAAGATAAAAAAGTGACTAACAAAGGGAGAGCAGCGTTTTAATTTTATCATTTACTGCTTGATGCCTGAGCCGGGAAATGCACGCTTGAAAACTGTTGCAGGCTGCTGTAATCACAGGACACAAGCAAACAGCATGGCATTTCCTATCAGCAGGGAGGAAGTAAAGGGAACAGTAATGAAAGTCTCCTCCTACTCCGCTCCATAATGAAATGAACAGTGTGCATCCTACAAATGCGATGCATACAGCAAACAATTCATTTTCAATACACAGGTTTTGAGTTGACCACTGGATATACACATGTGTATAACTAATTACCAGAACTGGAAATCGAAAAAAAAGACGAGCAAGTTTGGGGTGAATCCTGCCTTCATTACTGCACAGCCGCTCATAGAGGGATCGGTACTAGGAACAGCAGGAGTGCCGGCGATGTTCACAGATTTACCTGCTGCGGGACTGAAGGAGTCTGATAGTGTTCGGCTCTAAGCTTTTTACCTTGTTTACGACAGGAATAATTGAAAGCTGTGCTTCAAAGGCGAGGAAGAAGTTGGTCACTGTCTGCGCTTGAATACCCTTAAGAGGGGAAAAAATATATATATACATATATACAAATACTGAAACATCTAAATGCATTAGAACATCAAACCTGGTGAAGCGGTAAATGACTTGTCCTCCAGGGATACAGGCTACTGTCATTCAGTAATTATTTAATAGGAATTTTACATTTTATGTGATCACCACGCTAGAATGTAAATGATGAAAACACAACACAACTCCTCACCATATGAAGATATTTTGTGTTTTATAGAACAGCATTTCTGTGGAATAACACGACTGATTTACTGTGTATGCACCATAGCCTTCATTTGATGTCACTTACTGTCACCTGTCACCTTGCCCCAACTCTGCAATCCCCAATATCAGTCCATGACCTCAATGGGGTCACTATAAAATTCTAAAGAGGACTGGTCATGTCTTTATTAGAAAATAGACAAACTTAGGATAGAAACAATATGAGCATATACCCTGCTATAAGTAAGTAAAAAGCAATAGTGAATATATATAATATAGGGTACTTAGTAAACATGGTTTTTGATTTAAAAAAAGCCATCCCACCCACACCAAGGTGTACCCAGTCAGTTATGTGAAATATATAATAAAATACACTTTAGTACAATATTAGTGTTTTGTCCCTTTAAATCTGCTGCTACTTCTGTCACCATGGTAACTGCATTCATACTCAGCCAATAGGATTGCTCGGTTTGAATTTGGAAAAAAAAAAAAAAGTCCTATATCGTCAGTTTGTTCCTTCTCATCTGAGTGTGAAGACAGACACCTGCGATCAGCGAGAGATTATAGGTATAAGACGTGATATAATATAACGGACGGAGCCACATCCCATCACACGCACTCAGCGACCACAACTCACAGGAATCAGCACATTTACCAGACAATAAGTTATTATTCCCCAACACATAATACGCTGAGACACCAGTGGGGGGCGCCGCACTCGTTACATCTCCCATCTGGATGGATCCAGCGACGAGATCCTGATATTTCCCCCCAGCTCCGCTCCTCCATAGGGAATGGCCCAGATGCACGCAGAACGGACCGAAGTGTAATACTGCTAGAACTCTGCATGATATCACATCCTCCATATATACCACATAATAAAGGGGTGCTCCCACTGGGACAGGTCATCACCTATCCAGAGATCAGTGATAACTTGTTCCAACTAGACATCCCCTTTAATGGAAGAGATCACATCTCTAACAGTCAATACGCTATTCATTCCCAATCTTCCCTGGCCCCAGTAATGCCCCTGAGTATATCGCCAATATGAGCCAATCATCAAACCCTCTGCTGACTGTTCCCGATGTTTTATAGAGTTTGGAGACGTTGCTACAAGAGAAGATATCAGCGGACACCATGGGGGTGGAGTATTCTGCCAGCGATGGAGCAGGTAGTATCCACCAGTCTGTGATATCTGACCTTCCTCCATATTCTGCTCTTACATGCGTTTCTTCAGCTTTACCCCTTCCCGACATAACCAATTTATGTTTTTTTTCTGTTTTTTCCTCCGCTTTTTCCAAGGGCTATAACTTTTTGATATCTGTCCACATAGTGTGAGGTCTTGTTATTTTGTAGGATGAGCTGTCCTTATAAATGACACCATTCATTTACCACATAGTGCTAGAAAACGGGAAAAACATTTCAAGTGCAGTAAAAGTGCGAAAAAAAAAGCCTGACATTGTTTTTCTGGGAACGGTTTTAACGGTGCACATTGTGTGGTAAAAATGACCTGGTAATAGGATCCTACTCCTCAGTGTGATTACAGCAAGACCAAACTTCTCCAATAGTTTTGGCAAAAGAAAAAAACTTTTTTTTGATGCTGTCACCATTTTTTCTGAGACCCAAAACATTTTCAGTTTCCGGGTTGATGGAGCTGTGTGGGGGCTTATTTTTTGAAGGGCAAGAGGACTTTATTGATAACATTTTGGGACACATATGTCATGGTCATCGCTTCTTACAGGATTTTCTGCAGTATTGAGGCGAACGAAAAAATGCAATTTTGTCTTTTTGAATTTTTTTCTGTGTTCACTGATCGTTTTTTTTTTTTATATTTTGATAGATTGTATTTCTCTGAAAGAGACCAAACCACAAAATGTGTATATTTTTATTATCTTTATTTTTAGTGGGAGGTGAGTTGAACGTGTGGGGTTTTAATAAATATATATATACTTTTTTTCACTGTATTTGTATACATCATCTGATTGCTTGTGCTATATACAGCGATACCACAGTAATGCTCCATATAGCAAAACCACGGTCTTCTTTACAGCCCAAATGAAGCTTTATAATGACAGGCACGGAGGCTTCAGCAGACCCCCGGATGTCATAGCAGTCCATCGGCGCCCTATGATCGCGTCACAGGAGCGCCGGTGGGCGTATGGAACGACGCGTCCCAATGCTGGCACACTGTTAATGCTGCTGTTAGAGATTGACAGCAGCACTGAACAGGTTAACAGTGGTGGGCAGATCTTCGCTCCACTCGCAGCTGTTAGAGGCAGGTCCTGGTTGTTTGTCACAGCCATTATCTGCCATGTACGGGGCGAGCTGACCCTGCTCCATACACCCGCTACTGACTTATACCATACATGTACGGCAGATGTTGGTAAGGAGTTAAAGCGGTTGTCCAGCTTTGGGGCCATTTTTTTACTTTAATGCAAGTATTTGGGGCTAAAATCGATTTCTGTAATTGAGTTTCATTAAAAATGTTGCCTTCTGTAGCATCTGTGCTGCACTGTCTATTGCTGGCTGCAAAATTAGCTAACTGAGAATCTATCAGTGAGCTCCTTAGTCTTAAGGGAGAGTTTGTAGATCTTTAATCTGTTTTTTTTTCCTGAGTGCCTATTAGCTGATCTATGCCCAAAGAAAACACAAAACTTGAATGTGCAGGGAAACAATAAGTCTGTAATAGTCGGTGTAAAACACTTAATGAAACCTAAATGTAAAAAATTACTTTTAGTAGTAAATACATGACATGAGAAAATATACACTGCTCAAAAAAATAAAGGGAACACTTAAACAACAGAATATAACTCCAAGTAAATCAAACTTCTGTGAAATCAAACTGTCCACTTAGGAAGCAACACTGATTGACAATCAATTTCACATGCTGTTGTGCAAATGGAAGACAATAGATGGAAATTATTGGCAATTATCAAGACACACTCAATAAAGGAGTGGTTCTGCAGGTGGAGACCACAGACCACATCTCAGTACCAATTCTTTCTGGCTGATGTTTTGGTCACTTTTGAATGTTGGTTGTGCTTTCACACTCGTGGTAGCATGAGACGGACTCTACAACCCACAGAAGTTGCTCAGGTAGTGCAGCTCATCCAGGATGGCACATCATTGCGAGCTGTGGCAAGAAGGTTTGCTGCGTCTGTCAGCGTAGTGTCCAGAGGCTGGAGGCGCTACCAGGAGACAGGCCAGTACACCAGGAGACGTGGAGGGGGCCATAGCAGGGTAACAACCCAGCAGCAGGACCCCTACCTCTGCCTTTGTGCAAGGAGGAACAGGAGGAGCACTTCCAGAGCCATGCAAAATGACCTCCAGCAGGCCACAAATGTGCATGTGTCTGCATAAACGGTTAGAAACCGACTCCATGAGAGTGGGATGAGGGCCAGACGTCCACAGATGGGGGTTGTGCCCAATGCCAGACCTCATGTGGCTGGAGTATGTCAGCAGTTCCTGCAAGATGAAGGCATTGAAGCTATGGACTAGCCCGCCCGTTCCCCAGACCTGAATCCCATTGAGCACATCTGGGACATCATGTCTCACTCCATCCACCAACGTCACATAGCACCACAGACTGTCCAGGAGTTGGTGGATGCTTTAGTCCAGGTCTGGGAGGAGATCCCACAGGAGACCATCCGCAACCTCATCAGGAGCATGTCCAGGCGTTGTAGGGAGGTTATACAGGCACGTGGAGGCCACACACAATACTGAGCCTCATTTTGACTTGTTTTAAGGACATTACATCAAAGTTGGATCAGCCTGTAGTGTGTTTTTCCACTTTAATTTTGGGGGTGACTCCGAATCCAGGCCTCCATTGGTTAATAAATTTGATTTCCATTGATAATTTTTGTGTGATTTTGTTGTCAACACATTCAACTTTGTACAGAACAAAGTATTCAATGAGAATATTTCATTCATTCAGATCTAGGATGTGTTATTTGAGTGTTCCCTTTATTTTTTTGAGCAGTGTGTATATATAATATAAATAATTACTGCAGCTTTAATGCTATTTATTACGTCTCAGGAGGAGGACGGAAGAGGAAGAGGACGGAAGAGGCGGAGGACGGAAGAGATGGAGGACGGAAGAGGCGGAGGACGGAAGAGGAGGAGGACAGAAGAGGAGGAGGACGGAAAAGGAGGAGGACGGAAGAGGAGGAGGATGGAAGAGAAGGAGGACGGAAGAGGCGGAGGACGGAAGAGGCGAAGGATGGAAGAGGCAGAGGACAGAAGAGGCGGAGGACGGAAGAGGCGGAGGACGGAAGAGAAGGAGGACGGAAGAGGAGGAGGACGGAAGATGAGGAGGACCGAAGAGGAGGAGGACGTAAGAGGAAGAGGACGGAAGAGGAAGAGGACGAAAGAGGCGGAGGACAGAAAAGGCGGAGGACGGAAGAGGCGGAGGACAGAAGAGGCGGAGGACGGAAGAGGCGGAGGACAGAAGAGGAGGAGGACGGAAGAGAAGGAGGACGGAAGAGGAGGAGGACGGAAGAGGAGGAGGACAGAAGAGGAGGAGGACGGAAGAGGAAGAGGACGGAAGAGGAGGAGGACGAAAGTGGAGGAGGATGGAAGAGGAGGAGGACAGAATAGGAGGAGGAGGACAGAACTGCACCTTAAGATCCCTAGGGGGAAAGGGATGGTAGTAATATAGTGGTAGTATATCCGTATTAGTGTAATATGAGTAATAATACTAGTGATAATAGTAAGAAAGTAATAAAATAACAGTAGTAATAGTAGTAGGTAGAATAGCAGTGTGATCCAGGGTCCTAGGACTGATCGCCTTTTCTCGGGGTCAAGAAGGAATTTTTCCTCTGTGACACAAATTGGCTGAAGGTGTCCTGGGGTTTTTGCCTTCTTCTGGATCAACACTGTAGGTATAGGGCAGTATTAGTAGTGATAGGAAAGAAGAATAATACTGTAATAAGATAGCACAATGTAATAATAACCATATCAAATAGATTTATAAAAACAAATTAAAATAACTCCAGTAGTACAATAATTAGTGTAATATTATATAACTTGTAATAACATTAATAGGTTTGATCCAGGGTCCTAGGACTGATCGCCTTTTCCCGGGGTCAAGAAGGAATTTTTCCCCTGTGACACAAATTGGCTGAAGGTGTCCTGGGGTTTTTGCCTTCTTCTGGATCAACACTGTAGGTATAGGGCAGTATTAGTAGTGAAAGGAAAGAAGAATAATACTGTAATAAGATAGCACAATGTAATAATAACCATATCAAATAGATTTATAAAAACAAATTAAAATAACTCCAGTAGTACAATAATTAGTGTAATATTATATAACTTGTAATAACATTATTAGGTTTGATCCAGGGTCCTAGGACTGATCGCCTTTTCCCGGGGTCAAGAAGGAATTTTTCCCCTGTGACACAAATTGGCTGAAGGTGTCCTGGGGTTTTTGCCTTCTTCTGGATCAACAGCTTTAGGCATAGGGATTTTAGTAATACCATTATTAGAATCACAAGATTAATAAAAAAAAATTAGAATTACATTTTTTTAATTCGTTTTATAACAGTTACAATTAATTGCATTAATGCAATAATAATAAATAGTAAAAATGGTGGTAATAATAATACAAAAAACTAGTCCCAGTTAGTAAGTTAGTGTAATGTTAGTGTAGGGACCAATCTGAAGAGGTCGCCTTGACGTTGGCAGATGGGCTCGCACAATTTGCTCAAAATGTGCGCTAAGAACCTCATATTTCTATGTACAGGAGATCTTGCAGTAATACCATTCAGGAGATATCTGTGTACACACATTTTGTTATATACTTTTGTGCAGCACACAGGGCAGGTATACAGGTACAGGGCGAGAGTGTTACAGTGATATTATAACTCGGCCTTAAGGATAAAATGCTGATAACTACAGATCCTGGAAACACATTCGAAACTAGACCTTGTAAGTAACTGGTTCCCAGCTAGTGGTAAATATGTACAGGGCAGTCCGGTACCAAGACCTGCTCTATAGGACACATTATCATCAGGCAGGTCCTTACAAGATCTGCGGCAGAAGTGTGGCTGTATAACACAGTCCTGCTCCTGCCTCAGCTGCCCACAGTGGAGCCAACCTTGATCCTGGCAGCTTAATCCATTGTATGACACAGTAGGGGGCTTCCACAGCATTTAGGCACTTTAGACAGGAGAGGGAGGCATGATCATGGTGCCAATGAGTTTTTATGGCAGCTGAGATCTAACAATGGACCCCATGACGGCCATTTTACTGCTCCTATTAGACCCCGGCTGAGGAAAGGTCTATGAGGACACCGGTCAGACTTATGTCGCCTGCTCTGCACATATTAGAAATACCTAAGGCTGATTAGTTTGCCATTTGTAAATCTGATCCAGCAGCGCTGGGCTACCACTTACGTGATCAGGGCTATTGAGCTCCTAGATTGGGCAGAGGAGCTCAGTATTCAGCAGGAGCTGGCCGAGGAGAGCAGAGCAACTTGCATGGGGCTGCTGCACAAGAAGCAACTCACAAGGTGGAGATTTACCCGGAGACGCTGTGCTCGGGCTGTGATCTGCTGCGCAGGCTGCATAGTAGATGCCTTGAAGGACCCGAACTTCACCCCTAACAGGCACAGCAGAGCTCGGACGGCTGCAAGTGAACAGAGAGCGGCTGATTAGTAACTGCTGCGTCTCCTGCAGCTCAGATAAGAGCCGCACAGAGCGGGGGTTCAGTAATGATGAATATGGGAAGTGTCCGCCCCTCACATGCCCTAAATGCGGCCTCCAAAGGTAAAGTTTCCCCTGTAACCAGCGCCTCCTCCCACCTTCTCTGCTGGCATGCTCCATTACTTAAAGGGGATGTCTGTAGAAAACAAGTTATCACTTATCCACAGGCTCGGTGATCACTTACTGATCGTGGGGTCTGACCGCTGCGAGCCATCGTCTGATCGGGAAGGAGTGGAAAGTCAGGGATCAACTGCTGCTCCATTCATTCTCTATGGGGCTCCGGAAAAGCCGAGCTCAGCGCTTGAATGCCACATAGGGAATGAATGGAGCGGATCCTGGAGTAATAACATGCCCTCCTCTCCTCAGCTTTCTGTCTGTGTAAGTGGCTCAGCCCTTGTCTCCCCTTCTGCTCCGGCTTCTGTGCTGGTCCTTGTGAGGAAGAGGAAACCCTCTGCCCTTCTGCTCCGGCTTCTGTGCTGGTCCCTGTGAGGAAGAGGAAACCCTCTGCCCTTCTGCTCTCAGTCCTCTGCGACTTTTCACAATCGCTCAGTGCACCCATTATATGTAATAAGGATCATTCTTCATCCCTTGTCCAGCTTTCATCCCCCCCAGTCTGACCAGCGGACAAGATAATAAACATGTGAGTGGAAGGTTCACAATTATTAGATGTGTTGTGAAAAGTCTCCACAGCATTATCCGGAGAAAACTGCAGGGTGACCGCTTGTGAAACCAGCACAAAATCCAGCGGACAGCGCTTCCCTGCCCCCCGCCCGTCTCTGTATCCTGGCATTCAGCTATTCCATTTGGTGCTTATTCTGGAAGGAAAACAAAAATGTGATGTTCTTACACAGACGCCTGAAGACGCAGCTTTTCATCATCCATGTTGGGCTGTTGTATGACGTGTGGATTACTCTGTTTGCTGGATTCTTGCATTACCACAAACACTGCCTTTATTTTGTGATTTCTGTGCCGCTTCCCACTTCTATTGGCACTGTGATATATCAGCAATTGAGGGCTGCCACAATCATGTGTCAATAGGTTATTGCTGGAGCCTGTGATATAGAGACCATCCTGGACCAGGGAAGACTTGGTACAGAAGCACCTAGAGAGGGGGGTACAGGGGCTTCATTTCAATTTTAAACTTAGCTGGATTGTGTTTAGCTACAAGAATGGAAAGTAAAATAATAAAATCTTAATTTTTTTTTTCTATTTGGCAAAATCGTCCATCAGAGGTTTGGCCACTACCGAAAAGTTTTTGATGAACTTACAGTAGTAGCTGGCGAAACCCAAAAAACTTTGTAATGCCTTTAAGTCTTGAATATAATACCAATCCAGTACCGTCCGGACTTTGGCCAGATCCATGCAAAAACGGTGAATGATAAGAACTAACCCTGAATGGAGAACATACATTTCTCTGGTTTGACAAATAATTTATTATCTTTGAGTATCTGTAAGACCTGCCTGATATGTACCTGATGTGACTGGAGGTAAGTAAATTAATATGTCATCAAGATTGGTTTGTTGTGATCTACCTGCCAGATGACTAAAAATGTCACTAACAGTGTTGAAAGAAAGCGGGAGCATTAGTCAACCCAAATGCCATCACAAGCTTTTCATTGTGCCCCTCAGGAGTATTGAAGGCCATCTTCCACTCATCTCCTCAATGTGAATGAGATTATAAGCCCCCCTGAGGTCTAGTTTAATCAAATCGTAGGAGCCAAATTTTTTTCTAAAGAGGTCGGGGATGAGAGGGAGAGGATATGCATCCCAGACCGTGATCCGATTAAACTCGCGAAAATCAAGGCGGGGGCGCAACCCCCAGTCTTTTTTTTTGACAAATAAAAACCCCACTGCAACGGGAGATGAAGAACGTCTTATAGGGCCCAATGGTAGACTGACTGACCATTCTGTTCTGAACTGCCACCCTAAGATGGCTTCCCATTATATACCTACTGTATAAGTGCTCCCTCTAACGGCTTCCTCCACCCATACCCACTACTGGTTCCCCCTACCTTTGGGTTCCCCCAACTCCAGCCAGGGACAGGACTCAGCAGCTGCACTCTGCATGTTGGATGCAGGTGTTTTGGGGGGTTCTGTGCAGCACTCCCATCTTACCTGAGTGAAGGGAGACACCCCCCCCTCAGTCCATGCATACATGCTCCCTCTCCCCCCCAGCCATTGTGCATCCCATATTAAAAAAAAAAAAAACACATAATAAACCCTCCTCCTCACCTTCCTTCTTCTCCCGCGCAGCGTCCTCTCCTGTAGTCGGCACATCTAGCTGAAGTGTATTGCAGCACACGTACTAGCCAGGTCCGTGCGCGCTGCAGTACACGCTGCCGGTCAATCAGAGGCCAGCGGCCGCTGGCCTCTGATTGGCCAGCCGACGTCATGCTGGCCTCTGATTTGCCGGCAGCCACTTCTGATTGTCCGGAAGCCACTAGCCTCTGATTGGCCGGCCAACGTCATGCTGGTCTCTGATTGGCCAGAAGCCGCAGGCCTCTGATTGGCTGGCCGAATTCATGCTGGCCTCTGATTGGAAGGAAGCCGCTGGCCTCTGATTGGCCGGTCGACATCATGCTGGCCTCTGATTGGCCGGCAGACGCTGGCCTCTGATTGACCGGTCGACGTCATGCTGGCCTCTGATTGGCCGGCAGCCGCTTCTGATTGTCCGGAAGCCGCTAGCCTCTGATTGTCCGGCCGAATTCATGCTGGCCTCTGATTGACCGGAAGCCGCTGGCCTCTGATTGACCGGCCGACGTCATGCTGGCCTCTGATTGGCCGGCAGCCGCTGGCCTCTGATTGGCCGGCAGCGTGTATTGCAGCGCACGGGCCTGGCTAGTTCGTGCGCTGCAATACACTCCAGCTCGATGTGTTTCCGTCCGAGAGAGATCGCACATCTAGCTGCAGTAGTGGAGCTGGTGCCGGCACTCGGCGGCTCAGAGTTCTCCCCCGCCGGCCCGATCCAGTAGCGCTAGTGCTGCGGCCATGGTGCCCCCCAGGAGGGCTCTGCTGCCCCCTCTGCACGCTGCCATAGGTTCCCAGAACTGGTGTAAAGCATTTCTTCTTTTACAGCTGACGACCCAAAATTGGTGATTTTCTGAAAAAAAAAATAAAAAATGGCCAGTCTGCATTATATATGGTGGAAGTGAGAATCTATCATCTGGATAAGGGGGTGGTCTTCACAGAGGGGTCTATGGAGAGATGTCACTTTATAAGAAGCACATAGCATGGAATACCGGGGGGAAGCCTTTTGGCTCCTTATGTTGCACCAGTCCGGAATGCTCCACTATGGTCCATCCTTCTATAGTTCTTCTCTTACACTTTCTGCTGGTCGGTATATGGACGTATTCGCTCTATGCTGACAGGCGCTCCCTTAGTATAGCCCATGTAATGCACGGCACCACAATGTTGTAGGTTCTGACTACTGTGTAAAAAAACACCCACCCAGAGACCGACCATAATCTTACAGTCTGGGTGTGAATACGCTGTAGGTAGAGCTACACTTTTGTTGTGGAAATTTTGGTAATTTTATTTACCTTTTTGCATTTAGGCTATGTGCCCACGATGCAGAAATGAAGCAGAAAATTTCTGCAGCATTTCTGCATCTCCCTGGCAGAAAAAACGCATGCAGATTGACAAGCGCTTTCCAGGCGATTTTAGCATCACTTGGAAAGTGCTTGACAACTAGGTCACACTGTATAAATTCATAGAAACAGCATGGATTTATATAGTGTGAACCGTAAAAATGAAAACAAATAAAGCTATACTCATCCCTGATGCCCGACGTGGCTGCAGCGCTCGTTCCTGTCTGGTTCCTGGATGCCGGCATATCGCGAGACAGAGCGGTGAAGGGCCTGCGGTCACATGACTGTGACGTCACCGCAGGTCCTCAAGCGATGCCGGCATTCAGAGAGAAGCCGCCGGACAGGTGAATATAAACTTTATTTGTTTTTTTATTCTTTTTTTAAAGGTACAATGGTACCCAGGTCTGGATGAGAGTCTCCTCTCCTCCAGAACTGGGTACCATCCGCACATAGAGACGCATAGAAGCCGCTTGTAAAAATGTACAGTCGCGGTTTCTATGCGTCTCAATGCAAGTCAATGGCGGGGCTTCCGCTGCGCTTCTGCAAAATTAAATGACATGCTGCAGATTTTTGTACGCAGCATAAACGCTGCATGTGCATAGAACATGCGGAATCCCCTTGGGGACCATGGGGTGCGGATTACCTAGCGTTTCACAAGCGTTTATGCTGCGGAAATTCCGCAGCATAAACGCTTGAAAAACGCTACGTGGGCACACAGCCTTACCCGAATGAGGCTTGTGAGAAATCCTTAAATATGCTGCAGATTTCTCCTGTATGATGCTGACCAATCATAAGCAAGCAGCAACACTCAAAGAAAAGAAGAACACGCCCCCACCATAGGTCAAAGCGGGTTTCTTAGGGTATAAAGCTACGTTCTCACTATGAGTTTTTAGTGAGTTTTTACGCTGCATATTTTAGAAATAATGCAAGTAACCTATCTTAATGGGTGCAGAAATTCTGCAACATCAAAAACTCACCAAAAGCTCATCGTGGGAACCTAGCCTAAGATGTGTAATGATGGAGAGTCCTGATCTCCTGGTCTAACCTTCTGCATGATTAGAAAGCAGAGGTAACAGCTCTTAGACAAGGAAGGAGCCGCACAGCTGAGTTTCTCTGTGTCACATTACAAACCCTTTTATTGACTCTCCTGATTATGGAGTGTGCCAGTATCACACTTATGTCTTCTGTGCTCAAGCAACTTGTATTCTTTCTGCAGTGATATTAGGCTGTTATTACACCTCACACAGGAGCAGTGTGTTCTGGGTTACTTCTATGGTGAAATGCAATGACAGTCTGCTCTAATCTCACTGCAGAATGAGTACAAGTTGAGCACAACGGATCTAAGTGTGATACTGACACTGTGCTCTCATTTCTGGACAGGCAGTTTGGGATAGGCGCAGAACAGCAGAGGTGAGAGTGCCATAAGAGGAGGAAAGCTGTTAGAAAGGTTTGTAATGTTGCACAACTAAACTCTCTTGTGCTGCCCCTTCACCCACAGAGACCTTAACTGAAAGGTATTAGTCAGTTGTGTGCTCTAATCATGCAGGAGGTTAGCCCAGGAGACCAGGTCTGTATCCTTACATCTTAGACACTGAGAAATCTGCTCTAAGCTATGGTGGGGATGTGATCATCTTTCTTTTCAGTGTTGTCGTCCCAGCATCATGCAGGGAGAAGAATTTCGCACCCCCAGTGAAAACTCTGATAACATCTACTTGGACGTAATTTTTTTTAACTCATTAGGCGCCAAATACTTTCATTGCTAATATCTCTGCAAATGAAAGATAAAATAGAAAGAGCATGGATGAGATACCAGGACACTGTGTGTGGCACTGTGTGTGGCACTTTATTATTATTATTATTATTTATTATTCTAGCTCCATTTATTCCATGGTGCTTTACATGTGAAAAAGGGGGTATACATAGCAAACACAATTGCAAAAATCTTGAACAAAAACGCAATGGCAAACTGGTACTGGAGGAGAGAGAACCCTACCTGCGATGTCTCACAATCTTCAAGGGATGGGTGAGGATACAGTAGGTGAGGGTAGAGCTGGTCATGCAGCGGTGTGGTGGAGCAATGATTACTGCAGGTTGTAGGCTTTTCGGAAGAGGTGGGTTTTCAGGTTCCTTTAGAAGGTTTCCACGGTAGGCGAGAGTCTGATGTTTTGGGGTAGAGAGTTCTAGAGTAGGGGGGATGCACGGGAGAAATCTTGTATGCAATTGTGAGAAGAAACGATAAGAGGGGAGTAGAGAAGGAGATCTTGTGAGGATCGTAGGTTGCGTGTAGGTGTGTACCGGGAGACTAGGTCACATGTATGGAGGAGACAGGTAGTGGATGGCTTGGTATGCCACGGTTAGGGTTTTGAACTGGAGTCTCTGGGCAATGGGGAGTCGGTGAACCATTTGACAGAGAGGAGAGGCCGGGGAGTAGGCGGAAGGCAGGTGGATTAGTCGGGCAGCAGAGTTTAGGATAGATTGGAGGGGTACGGGAGTGTTAGCGGGGAGGCCACAGAGCAGGAGGTTGTAGTAGTCGAGGCGGGAGATGATGAGGGCGTGCACTAGTGTTTTTGCAGATTCATGGTTGAGGAATATGCGGATCCATGTTTTTGAGTTGGAGACGGCAGGAGGAGGAAAGGGCTTTGATATGTGGCTTGAAGGAGAGGTTAGAGTCCAGGGTTACTCTGATGCAGCGAGCTTGTGGGACTGGGGAAAGTGGACAGCCATTGATTTTGATGGATAGGTCAGATGGGGAGGCTGAGTGAAATGGGGGAAAGATGATGAATTCTGTTTTATCCATGTTAAGTTTTAGAAATCTAGCAGAGAAGAAGGATGAGATAGCGAACAGACATTTTGGGGTTCTGGTTAGTAAGGAGGTGATATCAGGTCCAGAGAGGTAAATCTGTGTGTCGTTAGCATAGAGATGATACTGAAAGCCGTGGGACTCTATGAGCTGTCCCAGGCCGAAGGTGTAGATGGAGAAGAGCAGGGGTCCTATGACTTAACCTTGGGGAACACTGACAGATAGGATGCGAGATGAGGAGGTGGTGTGTGAGTGAGAAACACTGAAGGTTCTGTCTGTTAAGTATGAGTAGATCCAAGATTATTATGATCTGCAACATAAACTAGGGAAAGAAGGGGAGAGCTGTCCCCACAGTAAGACTAAGCTGAGTCCCTACGTTGTAGCAGACAACCTGTTCCTTGTGAACAGACCCGCCTTCGTCCTCGGCTAGTCTGAACGGAGACCTATAGAGAAAGGAAGGGGTCCCTAAAAGAACTAAGGACTGGGACAAAAATGGGACACCTCCTAACAGAAGTTGTTGCAGAGCAAAAGAAAAACTGACAAAAGTACTAGAGGTCCAGAGGACCAAGCAAACTAGAGATAGATAGGCACAAAAGCACCTGGCTAGAAAGACAGTCTAAACAACACTGAAGTCTAGCAAGGCCAGAAGGGCGGAGCTGGAATAAATAGGAAGATGGTCACGTGACCGCAAAACACAAGATAGAAACAAAAACAAACAGGAGGGTTCTAACAGTACCCCCTCTTTTATGAGGATCCTCCGGATCCTCCAGGCCCAGGCCTATCTGGAAATCTCCTGTGGAAAGCTCTGACAAGTCTAGGGGCAGAGACATCATCCGCCTTAACCCAGGAGTTATTCCTCGGGACCGAAACCTTTCCAAGCGACGAGATACTGCAATTTCCCTCTATGCTCTCTGGAATTCAGGATACGAGAAATTTCATATTCGCCGTCTTCCACCACCGGAGGAACTGTGACAGTGGCCTCCCTATCCGATACATCAGCCTTTTTCAACAAGGAAACATGAAACACAGGATTAATCTTCCAGGAGGAGGGAACCTCCAACCTAACAGCAGACTGGTTAACCACCTGAAGCACCTTAAAAGGCCCCACAAACTTCGGACCCAATTTTTTAGAGGAAATCCTCAATCGCAGATTCTTTGAGGACAACCAAACCATGTCACCCACAGTAAACAAAACCTCTTTACATTTCCTGTTAAAATACTTCTTGGACTTTTTGTTAGCCTCTTGAAGGTTACAACGTACATTAGTCCAAACTCTCTCCAAATCACCGGAAAAATTCTCCTCCTCCGGCACCGCCGACCGCAATTTGGAGAACGAACCAAAAGACGGATGTCTCCCAGTACAACAAAAAAAGAACACCCAGCAGAGGAGGATGTATGGTTGTTAAGAGCAAATTCTGCGAGTGGCAGAAACTCAGACCACCTCTCTTGATTGTCTGCCACAAATCAACGCAAAAACTGTTCCACATCCTGGTTCTTTCTTTCAGTCTGTCCATTAGACTCAGGATGATAACCAGACGAAAATGACAAATGGACTCCCAACCTGTCACAAAAAGCATGCCAAAAGCGAGCCACAAACTGAGGTCTCCTATCAGAAACAATGTCGGTGCGAACGCCATGGTGCCTGACAATTTCCTTAACAAACGCCTTAGCGAGTGTCTTAGCGCAGGGTAGCTTAATGAATGGAACCAAATGACACATCTTGCTAGAACGGTCCATGACCACCCAGATGTCAGTGAAACCCTCGGACACAGGAAGGTCAGTAATAAAATCCATTGCCAAATGCGTCCAAGGCGCACTAGGAACCTCCAGAGGTCAAAGCAACCCCGCAGCAGGGGTATGGGAAGCCTTTGACCTAGCACACACCGTACACTGACGCACCCACTTGATGACTTCCTTCTGCCACCCGGGCCACCAAAAACTGCGACTGATAAGTCTCTTAGTCCCAGAAATTCCTGGATGACCTGCCAACCGAGACTCATGATACCCCCCAAGCAAATCTCTCCTAGAGGTTCTAGGCACAAACAATCTCCCATGAGGAGTGTTAGATGGGGCATCCTCTTGGGCTTTCAGAATCCCTTCTTCCAAAACAGAGTCTAATGCTGCTACCACAACTCCTTCCTGTAAAATGCTCTCCTCCTCCTCGGTACCAACCATGGGGGAAAAGCTGCGAGATAAAGCATCGGCTTTAACATTCCTAGTACCAGGGATATAGGTAACAGAAAAATTAAACCGAGAAAAAAAAAGTGCCCACCTAGCTTGACGGGCATTCAAGCGTTTGGCAGCATCCAGATAGATCAAATTCTTATGATCTGTGAAAACCTGAACAGGAAATTTAGCACTTTCCAAGAAATGATGCCAATGTTCAAACGCAAGTTTAATAGCCAACAATTCCCGATTACCAACATCGTAATTAAGTTCGGTTTCTGAAAATTTTTTTGAAAAAAAATCACAGGGATGTACTCCATCCTTGTTCTCCTGAGACAAAACTGCACCGACCCCCACCGAAGAAGCATCAACCTCGACCAAAAAAGGCTTGGTCTCATCAGGCTGCATAAGGATAGGGGCAGAACTGAACCTCTCCTTGAGATACACAAAAGCTTCAATGGCCTCAGTAGTCCACTGGACCGTATTCGCACCTTTCCTGGTGAGATCAGTCAGTGGCTTAACAATTATAGAAAAATTCTTAATGAATTTCCTGTAATAATTGGCGAAACCCAAAAATCTCTGTATCGATTTCAAACCAATAGGCCTAGGCCATTCCTGCACAGCCTGAACTTTCACCGGGTCCATCTCAAAGCCCTCGCTAGAGATAATGTAGCCCAAAAAACTAATTCTCTGCACAGCGAACTCACATTTCTCCAGCTTAGCAAAAAGTGAATTATCACTCAATAACTGCAACACCTCACGTACGCTCTGCCAATGGGAATCCAGATCTGGTGAATAAATCAGAATGTCATCCAAATACACAACCACATTCTTGCCAATCAAAGGTCTCAGGATGTCATTAATAAGGTTCTGAAAAAACGCGGGTGCATTGGTAAGACCGAAGGGCATCACCAGATTCACAAAATGACCTACCGGAGTGTTAAAAGCAGTTTTCCATTCATCACCCTCCTTCATTCGTAACAAATTGTATGCCCCCCGGAGATCAATTTTATAGAACCACTTGGTCCCCACTAACTGGTTAAACAAGTCTGGAATTAACGGCAATGGGTATGAATTGCGTACGGTAATCTTATTAATTTCACGAAAGTCCAGACATGGACGTAAACCACCATCTTTTTTTTTAACAAAGAAAAATCCAACGGCCACAGGCGACTTAGAAGGTCTAATGTGACCAGCAGCCAAGCTCGTCTGTATGTATTCCTCCAAGGCCTTTCTTTCAGGGATAGTCAGATTTAATAAGCGACTCTTGGGAAGAGTAGCTCCAGAAACAAACTCAATGGTGCAATCATAGTCCCTATGAGGAGGTAAAACTTGCGACTCCTCCTCTGAATAAACCTTCCAAAAATCCTGAATAGGTACAGATAATTCCCCTTTTTCCACAGCTGCAATGCGACCATTACAACATTTATCATAGCACTTAGGACTCCAAGACTTAATCTCATTAGTAGACCAGTCCAGTAAAGGATTGTGCAGTTTTAACCAAGGCAAACCTGCACATGCGGATTTCAATTGGGGAACATTGCTGCCCTTCTACCATGCTTTTTTCATGCGTTTCCGCAGCGTTTCCGCAACTGCAAAAACGCCGCGGAAACGCATGAAAAACGCATCGTGTGAACTCAGCCTCAGGCTATGTGCCCACGTTGCAGAAATGAAGCAGAAAATTTCTGCTTCATTTCTGCAAGTCCTCTCCCGGAAAAACGCATGCGGAATTCCGCACGCATTTATCGCGCGTTTTTCGTGCGTTTATCTCGCGTATTCCACATGCGGAATTGCCTTGCGTTTTTAATGCATTGCACAAGGCAATTCCGCTTGCGGAAACGCAAAATTAATTGACATGCTGCAGATTTTTGAACGCAGCATAAAAGCTGCGGAAAAATCCGCAGCATGTGCATAGAACTTGCGGAATCCCCTTGGGGACCATGGGGTGCGGATTACCATGCGTTTTACAAGCATTTCCGCTGCGGAAATTCCGCATCAAAAACGCTTGTAATCCGCAACGTGGGCACGCAGCCTAAAAGCAAAAGTATAAATACTAATTATTTATCAAAGCTGGACAAAATCTAGAAACCATATAATAAAACTGGCATAAAATATAGTGCTGAGCAAGAGTTTAGGGAGAGATGTACAACTGGCACTGGCCTTTAGAAGGGATTGTGTAATCGCACAAAACTAGCAAAAATGTAAAGTGCCTGTAAAACAAGGAACGTGCAATTTACCTCTTAGTAAAAATCCTATTCTTTCTCAAGAACGGGAGGAATTTTAATTTTATAATTTTTTTTAATCAAATAATTTTTATTGAAAAACTCCAAATACAAATTTTCCATCTTTCAAATAACATACATGACATAGTAATTCCATAGTATAAAACATGAACAAAGTATCTGAACTTCAATTCCCTAACCCACCCTAAACCCAAATCCCAACACTCCAGAGAGAACCATTTTCAGAGCAGTTCTAGAATAACGGACTACAGCATTCGTAGAAGGGGGAAGAAGATAAAAAAGTGACTAACAAAGGGATAGCAGCGTTTTAATTTTATCATTTACTGCTTGATGACTGAGCCGGGAAGTGCACGCTTGAAAACTGTTGCAGGCTGCTGTAATCACAGGACACAAGCAAACAGCATGGCATTTCCTATCAGCAGGGAGGAAGTAAAGGGAACAGTAATGAAAGTCTCCTCCTACTCCGCTCCATAATGAAATGAACAGTGTGCATCCTACAAATGCGATGCATACAGCAAACAATTCATTTTCCATACACAGGTTGTGAGTTGACCACTGGATATATACATGTGTATAACTAATTACCAGAACTGGAAATCGAAAAAAAAGACGAGCAAGTTTGGGGTGAATCCTGCCTTCATTACTGCACAGCCGCTCATAGAGGGATCGGTACTAGGAACAGCAGCAGTGCCGGCGATGTTCACAGATTTACCTGCTGCGGGACTGAAGGAGTCTGATAGTGTTCGGCTCTAAGCTTTTTACCTTGTTTACGACAGGAATAATTGAAAGCTGTGCTTCAAAGGCGAGGAAGAAGTTGGTCACTGTCTGCGCTTGAATACCCTTAAGAGGGGAAAAAATATATATATACATATATACAAATACTGAAACATCTAAATGCATTAGAACATCAAACCTGGTGAAGCGGTAAATGACTTGTCCTCCAGGGATACAGGCTACTGTCATTCAGTAATTATTTCATAGGAATTTTACATTTTATGTGATCACCACGCTAGAATGTAAATGACAACTCCTCACCATATGAAGATATTTTGTGTTTTAGGCTATGTGCCCACGATGCAGAAATGAAGCAGAAAATTTCTGCAGCATTTCTGCATCTCCCTGGCAGAAAAAAACGCATGCAGATTGTGCATGCGTTTTTCCTGCAGAATACATGCGGATCCACATGCGGATTCACATGCATTTCCGCATGCAGATTGACAAGCACTTTCCAGGCGATTAGCATCACTTGGAAAGTGCTTGACAACTAGGTCACACTGTATAAATCCATGGAAACAGCATGGATTTATACAGTGTGAACCGTAAAAATTAAAACAAATAAAGCTATACTTACCCCCGAGGCCCCGGCGTGGCTGCAGCGCTGCTTCCTGGCTGGTTCCCGGCTGCCGGCATATCGCGAGACAGAGCGGTGAAGGGCCTGCGGTCACATGACTGTGACGTCACCGAAGGTCCTTCAGCGCTGCTGGCATTCAGAGAGAAGACGCCGGACAGGTGAATATAAACTTTATTTGTTATTTTATTCTTTTTTTTACAGGTACAATGGTACCCAGGTCTGGATCAGAGTCTCCTCTCCTCCAGAACTGGGTACCATCCGCACTTAGAGACGCATAGAAGCCGCTTGTAAAAATGTACAGTCGCGGTTTCTGTGCGTCTCAATGCAAGTCAATGGCGGGAATTCCGCTGCACTTCCGCAAAATTAAATGACATGCTGCGGATTTTTGTACGCAGCATAAACGCTGTGGAAAAATCCGCAGCATGTGCATAGAACATGCGGAATCCCCTTGGGGACCATGGGGTGCGGATTACCTAGCGTTTTACAAGCGTTTCCGCTGCGGAAATTCCGCAGCATAAACGCTTGAAAAACGCTACGTGGGCACACAGCCTTATAGAACAGCATTTCTGTGGAATAACACGACTGATTTACTGTGTATGCACCATAGCCTTCATTTGATGTCACTTACTGTCATCTGTCACCTTGCCCCAACTCTGCAATCCCCAATATCAGTCCATGACCTCAATGGGGTCACTATAAAATTCTAAAGAGGACTGGTCATGTCTCTATTAGAAAATAGATAAACTTAGGATAGAAACAATATGAGCATATACGCTGCTATAAGTAAGTAAAAAGCAATAGTGAATATATATAATATAGGGTACTTAGTAAACATGGTTTTTGATTTAAAAAAAGCCATCCCACCCGCACCAAGGTGTACCCAGTCAGTTATGTGAAATATATAATAAAATACACTTTAGTACAATATTAGTGTTTTGTCCCTTTAAATCTGCTGCTACTTCTGTCACCATGGTAACTGCATTCATGCTCAGCCAATAGGATTGCTCGGTTTGAATTTGGGAAAAAAAAAAAGTCCTATATCGTCAGTTTGTTCCTTCTCATCTGAGTGTGAAGACACCTGCGATCAGCGAGAGATTATAGGTATAAGACGTGATATAATATAACGGACGGAGCCACATCCCATCACACGCACTCAGCGACCACAACTGACAGGAATCAGCACATTTACCAGACAATAAGTTATTATACCCCAACACATAATATGCTGAGACACCAGTGGGGGGCGCCGCACTCGTTACATCTCCCATCTGGATGGATCCAGCGACGAGATCCTGATATTTCCCCCCAGCTCCGCTCCTCCATAGGGAATGGCCCAGATGCACGCAGAACGGACCGAAGTGTAATACTGCTAGAACTCTGCATGATATCACATCCTCCATATATACCACATAATAAAGGGGTGCTCCCACTGGGACAGGTCATCACCTATCCAGAGATCAGTGATAACTTGTGCCAACTAGACATCCCCTTTAATGGAAGAGATCACATCTCTAACAGTCAATACGCTATTCATTCCCAATCTCCCCTGGCCCCAGTAATGCCCCTGAGTATATCGCCAATATGAGCCAATCATCAAACCCTCTGCTGACTGTTCCCGATGTTTTATAGAGTTTGGAGACGTTGCTACAAGAGAAGTTATCAGCGGACACCATGGGGGTGGAGTATTCTGCCAGCGATGGAGCAGGTAGTATCCACCAGTCTGTGATATCTGACCTTCCTCCATATTCTGCTCTTACATGCGTTTCTTCAGCTTTACCCCTTCCCGACATAACCAATTTATGTTTTTTTTCTGTTTTTTCCTCCGCTTTTTCCAAGGGCTATAACTTTTTGATATCTGTCCACATAGTGTGAGGTCTTGTTATTTTGTAGGATGAGCTGTCCTTATAAATGACACCATTCATTTACCACATAGTCCTAGAAAACGGGAAAAACATTCCAAGTGCAGTAAAAGTGCGAAAAAAAAGCCTGACATTGTTTTTCTGGGAACGGTTTTAACGGCGCACATTGTGTGGTAAAAATGACCTGGTAATAGGATCCTACTCCTCAGTGTGATTACAGCAAGACCAAACTTCTCCAATAGTTTTGGCAAAAGAAAAGAACTTTTTTTTGATGCTGTCACCATTTTTTCTGAGACCCGAAACATTTTCAGTTTCCGGGTTGATGGAGCTGAGTGGGGGCTTATTTTTTGAAGGGCAAGAGGACTTTATTGATAACATTTTGGGACACATATGTCATGGTCATCGCTTCTTACAGGATTTTCTGCAGTATTGAGGCGAACGAAAAAATGCAATTTTGTCTTTTTGAATTTTTTTCTGTGTTCACTGATCGTTTTTTTTTTTTATATTTTGATAGATTGTATTTCTCTGAAAGAGACCATACCACAAAATGTGTATATTTTTATTATCTTTATTTTTAGTGGGAGGTGAGTTGAACGTGTGGGGTTTTAATAAATATATATATACTTTTTTTCACTGTATTTGTATACATCATCTGATTGCTTGTGCTATATACAGAGATACCACAGTAATGCTCCATATAGCAAAACCACGGTCTTCTTTACAGCCCAAATGAAGCTTTATAATGACAGGAACGGAGGCTTCAGCAGACCCCCGGATGTCATAGCAGTCCATCGGCGCCCTATGATCGCGTCACAGGAGCGCCGGTGGGCGTATGGAACGACGCGTCCCAATGCTGGCGCGCTGTTAATGCTGCTGTTAGAGATTGACAGCAGCACTGAACAGGTTAACAGTGGTGGGCAGATCTTCGCTCCACTCGCAGCTGTTAGAGGCAGGTCCTGGTTGTTTGTTACAGCCATTATCTGCCATGTACAGGGTGAGCTGACCCTGCTCCATACACCCGCTACTGACTTATACCATACATGTACGGCAGATGTTGGTAAGGAGTTAAAGCGGTTGTCCAGCTTTGGGGCCATTTTTTTTACTTTAATGCAAGTATTTGGGGCTAAAATCGATTTCTGTAATTGAGTTTCATTAAAAATGTTGCCTTCTGTAGCATCTGTGCTGCACTGTCTATTGCTGGCTGCAAAATTAGCTAACTGAGAATCTATCAGTGAGCTCCTTAGTCTTAAGGGAGAGTTTGTAGATCTTTAATCTGTTTTTTTTTCCTGAGTGCCTATTAGCTGATCTATGCCCAAAGAAAACACAAAACTTGAATGTGCAGGGAAACAATAAGTCTGTAATAGTCGGTGTAAAACACTTAATGAAACCTAAATGTAAAAAATTACTTTTAGTAGTAAATACATGACATGAGAAAATATACACTGCTCAAAAAAATAAAGGGAGCACTTAAACAACAGAATATAACTCCAAGTAAATCAAACTTCTGTGAAATCAAACTGTCCACTTAGGAAGCAACACTGATTGACAATCAATTTCACATGCTGTTGTGCAAATGGAAGACAATAGATGGAAATTATTGGCAATTATCAAGACACCCTCAATAAAGGAGTGGTTCTGCAGGTGGAGACCACAGACCACATCTCAGTACCAATTCTTTCTGGCTGATGTTTTGGTCACTTTTGAATGTTGGTTGTGCTTTCACACTCGTGGTAGCATGAGACGGACTCTACAACCCACAGAAGTTGCTCAGGTAGTGCAGCTCATCCAGGATGGCACATCATTGCGAGCTGTGGCAAGAAGGTTTGCTGCGTCTGTCAGCGTAGTGTCCAGAGGCTGGAGGCGCTACCAGGAGACAGGCCAGTACACCAGGAGACGTGGAGGGGGCCATAGCAGGGCAACAACCCAGCAGCAGGACCCCTACCTCTGCCTTTGTGCAAGGAGGAACAGAAGGAGCACTTCCAGAGCCATGCAAAATGACCTCCAGCAGGCCACAAATGTGCATGTGTCTGCATAAACGGTTAGAAACCGACTCCATGAGAGTGGGATGAGGGCCAGACGTCCACAGATGGGGGTTGTGCCCAATGCCAGACCTCATGTGGCTGGAGTATGTCAGCAGTTCCTGCAAGATGAAGGCATTGAAGCTATGGACTAGCCCGCCCGTTCCCCAGACCTGAATCCCATTGAGCACATCTGGGACATCATGTTTCACTCCATCCACCAACGTCACGTAGCACCACAGACTGTCCAGGAGTTGGTGGATGCTTTAGTCCAGGTCTGGGAGGAGATCCCACAGGAGACCATCCGCAACCTCATCAGGAGCATGTCCAGGCGTTGTAGGGAGGTTATACAGGCACGTGGAGGCCACACACAATACTGAGCCTCATTTTGGCTTGTTTTAAGGACATTACATCAAAGTTGGATCAGCCTGTAGTGTGTTTTTCCACTTTAATTTTGGGGGTGACTCCGAATCCAGGCCTCCATTGGTTAATAAATTTGATTTCCATTGATGATTTTTGTGTGATTTTGTTGTCAACACATTCAACTTTGTAAAGAACAAAGTATTCAATGAGAATATTTCATTCATTCAGATCTAGGATGTGTTATTTGAGTGTTCCCTTTATTTTTTTGAGCAGTGTGTATATATAATATAAATAATTACTGCAGCTTTAATGCTATTTATTACGTCTCAGGAGGAGCACGGAAGAGGAAGAGGACGGAAGAGGCGGAGGACGGAAGAGATGGAGGACGGAAGAGGCGGAGGACGGAAGAGGAGGAGGACAGAAGAGGAGGAGGACGGAAAAGGAGGAGGACGGAAGAGGAGGAGGATGGAAGAGAAGGAGGACGGAAGAGGCGGAGGACGGAAGAGGCGGAGGATGGAAGAGGCAGAGGACCGAAGAGGCGGAGGACGGAAGAGGCGGAGGACGGAAGAGAAGGAGGACGGAAGAGGAGGAGGACGGAAGATGAGGAGGACCGAAGAGGAGGAGGACGTAAGAGGAAGAGGACGGAAGAGGAAGAGGACGAAAGAGGCGGAGGACAGAAAAGGCGGAGGACGGAAGAGGCGGAGGACAGAAGAGGTGGAGGACGGAAGAGGCGGAGGACAGAAGAGGAGGAGGACGGAAGAGAAGGAGGACGGAAGAGGAGGAGGACGGAAGAGGAGGAGGACAGAAGAGGAGGAGGACGGAAGAGGAAGAGGACGGAAGAGGAGGAGGACGAAAGTGGAGGAGGATGGAAGAGGAGGAGGACAGAATAGGAGGAGGAGGACAGAACTGCACCTTAAGATCCCTAGGGGGAAAGGGATGGTAGTAATATAGTGGTAGTATATCCGTATTAGTGTAATATGAGTAATAATACTAGTGATAATAGTAAGAAAGTAATAAAATAACAGTAGTAATAGTAGTAGGTAGAATAGCAGTGTGATCCAGGGTCCTAGGACTGATCGCCTTTTCTCGGGGTCAAGAAGGAATTTTTCCCCTGTGACACAAATTGGCTGAAGGTGTCCTGGGGTTTTTGCCTTCTTCTGGATCAACACTGTAGGTATAGGGCAGTATTAGTAGTGATAGGAAAGAAGAATAATACTGTAATAAGATAGCACAATGTAATAATAACCATATCAAATAGATTTATAAAAACAAATTAAAATAACTCCAGTAGTACAATAATTAGTGTAATATTATATAACTTGTAATAACATTAATAGGTTTGATCCAGGGTCCTAGGACTGATCGCCTTTTCCCGGGGTCAAGAAGGAATTTTTCCCCTGTGACACAAATTGGCTGAAGGTGTCCTGGGGTTTTTGCCTTCTTCTGGATCAACACTGTAGGTATAGGGCAGTATTAGTAGTGAAAGGAAAGAAGAATAATACTGTAATAAGATAGCACAATGTAATAATAACCATATCAAATAGATTTATAAAAACAAATTAAAATAACTCCAGTAGTACAATAATTAGTGTAATATTATATAACTTGTAATAACATTATTAGGTTTGATCCAGGGTCCTAGGACTGATCGCCTTTTCCCGGGGTCAAGAAGGAATTTTTCCCCTGTGACACAAATTGGCTGAAGGTGTCCTGGGGTTTTTGCCTTCTTCTGGATCAACAGCTTTAGGCATAGGGATTTTAGTAATACCATTATCACAAGATTAATAAAAAAAAATTAGAATTACATTTTTTTAATTCGTTTTATAACAGTTACAATTAATTGCATTAATGCAATAATAATAAATAGTAAAAATGGTGGTAATAATAATAATACAAAAAACTAGTCCCAGTTAGTAAGTTAGTGTAATGTTAGTGTAGGGACCCATCTGAAGAGGTCGCCTTGACGTTGGCAGATGGGCTCGCACAATTTGCTCAAAATGTGCGCTAAGAACCTCATATTTCTATGTACAGGAGATCTAGCAGTAATACCATTCAGGAGATATCTGTGTACACACATTTTGTTATATACTTTTGTGCAGCACACAGGGCAGGTATACAGGTACAGGGCGAGAGTGTTACAGTGATATTATAACTCGGCCTTAAGGATAAAATGCTGATAACTACAGATCCTGGAAACACATTCGAAACTAGACCTTGTAAGTAACTGGTTCCCAGCTAGTGGTAAATATGTACAGGGCAGTCCGGTACCAAGACCTGCTCTATAGGACACATTATCATCAGGCAGGTCCTTACAAGATCTGCGGCAGAAGTGTGGCTGTGTAACACAGTCCTGCTCCTGCCTCAGCTGCCCACAGTGGAGCCAACCTTGATCCTGGCAGCTTAATCCATTGTATGACACAGTAGGGGGCTTCCACAGCATTTAGGCACTTTAGACAGGAGAGGGAGGCATGATCATGGTGCCAATGAGTTTCTATGGCAGCTGAGATCTAACAATGGACCCCATGACGGCCATTTTACTGCTCCTATTAGACCCCGGCTGAGGAAAGGTCTATGAGGACACCGGTCAGACTTATGTCGCCTGCTCTGCACATATTAGAAATACCTAGGGCTGATTAGTTTGCCATTTGTAAATATGATCCAGCAGCGCTGGGCTACCACTTACGTGATCAGGGCTATTGAGCTCCTAGATTGGGCAGAGGAGCTCAGTATTCAGCAGGAGCTGGCCGAGGAGAGCAGAGCAACTTGCATGGGGCTGCTGCACAAGAAGTAACTCACAAGGTGGAGATTTACCCGGAGACGCTGTGCTCGGGCTGTGATCTGCTGTGCAGGCTGCATAGTAGATGCCTTGAAGGACCCGAACTTCACCCCTAACAGGCACAGCAGAGCTCGGACGGCTGCAAGTGAACAGAGAGCGGCTGATTAGTAACTGCTGCGTCTCCTGCAGCTCAGATAAGAGCCGCACAGAGCGGGGGTTCAGTAATGATGAATATGGGAAGTGTCCGCCCCTCACATGCCCTAAATGCGGCCTCCAGAGGTAAAGTTTCCCCTGTAACCAGCGCCTCCTCCCACCTTCTCTGCTGGCATGCTCCATTACTTAAAGGGGATGTCTGTAGAAAACAAGTTATCACTTATCCACAGGCTCGGTGATCACTTACTGATCGTGGGGTCTGACCGCTGCGAGCCATCGTCTGATCGGGAAGGAGTGGAAAGTCAGGGATCAACTGCTGCTCCATTCATTCTCTATGGGGCTCCGGAAAAGCCGAGCTCAGCGCTTGAATGCCACATAGGGAATGAATGGAGCGGATCCTGGAGTAATAACATGCCCTCCTCTCCTCAGGTTTCTGTCTGTGTAAGTGGCTCAGCCCTTGTCTCCCCTTCTGCTCCGGCTTCTGTGCTGGTCCTTGTGAGGAAGAGGAAACCCTCTGCCCTTCTGCTCCGGCTTCTGTGCTGGTCCCTGTGAGGAAGAGGAAACCCTCTGCCCTTCTGCTCTCAGTCCTCTGCGACTTTTCACAATCGCTCAGTGCACCCATTATATGTAATAAGGATCATTCTTCATCCCTTGTCCAGCTTTCATCCCCCCCAGTCTGACCAGCGGACAAGATAATAAACATGTGAGTGGAAGGTTCACAATTATTAGATGTGTTGTGAAAAGTCTCCACAGCATTATTCGGAGAAAACTGCAGGGTGACCGCTTGTGAAACCAGCACAAAATCCAGCGGACAGCGCTTCCCTGCCCCCCGCCGGTCTCTGTATCCTGGCATTCAGCTATTCCATTTGGTGCTTATTCTGGAAGGAAAACAAAAATGTGATGTTCTTACACAGACGCCTGAAGACGCAGCTTTTCATCATCCATGTTGGGCTGTTGTATGACGTGTGGATTACTCTGCTTGCTGGATTCTTGCATTACCACAAACACTGCCTTTATTTTGTGATTTCTGTGCCGCTTCCCACTTCTATTGGCACTGTGATATATCAGCACGTGAGGGCTGCCACAATCATGTGTCAATAGGTTATTGCTGGAGCCTGTGATATAGAGACCATCCTGGACCAGGGAAGACTTGGTACAGAAGCACCTAGAGAGGGGGGTACAGGGGCTTCATTTCAATTTTAAACTTAGCTGGATTGTGTTTAGCTACAAGAATGGAAAGTAAAATAATAAAATCTTAATTTTTTTTTTCTATTTGGCAAAATCGTCCATCAGAGGTTTGGCCACTACCGAAAAGTTTTTGATGAACTTACAGTAGTAGCTGGCGAAACCCAAAAAACTTTGTAATGCCTTTAAGTCTTGAATATAATACCAATCCAGTACCGTCCGGACTTTGGCCAGATCCATGCAAAAACGGTGAATGATAAGAACTAACCCTGAATGGAGAACATACATTTCTCTGGTTTGACAAATAATTTATTATCTTTGAGTATCTGTAAGACCTGCCTGATATGTACCTGATGTGACTGGAGGTAAGTAAATTAATATGTCATCAAGATTGGTTTGTTGTGATCTATCTGCCAGATGACTAAAAATGTCACTAACAGTGTTGAAAGAAAGCGGGAGCATTAGTCAACCCAAATGCCATCACAAGCTTTTCATAGTGCCCCTCAGGAGTATTGAAGGCAATCTTCCACTCATCTCCTCAATGTGAATGAGATTATAAGCCCCCCTGAGGTCTAGTTTAATCAAATCGTAGGAGCCAAATTTTTTTCTAAAGAGGTCGGGGATGAGAGGGAGAGGATATGCATCCCAGACCGTGATCCGATTAAACTCGGGAAAATCAAGGCGGGGGCGCAACCCCCAGTCTTTTTTTTTGACAAATAAAAACCCCACTGCAACGGGAGATGAAGAACGTCTTATAGGGCCCAATGGTAGACTGACTGACCATTCTGTTCTGAACTGCCACCCTAAGATGGCTTCCCATTATATACCTACTGTATAAGTGCTCCTTCTAACTGCTTCCTCCACCCACACCCACTACTGGTTCCCCCTACCTTTGGGTTTCCCCCACTCCAGCCAGGGACAGGGCTCAGCAGCTGCGCTCTGCATGTTGCCCTTCCAGCCGGTCTGAAGCAGTGTAATGTTGGATGCAGGTGTTTTGGGGGGTTCTCTGCAGCACTCCCATCTTACCTGAGTGAAGGGAGACACCACACCTCTGGGTGAGGTGCAGTACCTCTGTGGCGACTGAACCCTCAGGGGCGCCACATGCCCACGATGCAGAAACGCTCCGGATTTTTCCTGAGTGTTTCTGCATCTCCCTGGCAGAAAAAACGCATGCAGATTTTACATGCGTTTTTCCTGCCAGGGACAAACGTAAGTGAAGCATTTTTCACATGCATGTCCGCATGCGGGTTGTCAACCGCTTTCCAAGCGATTTTAGCATCACTTGGAAAGTGCTTCACAACTTGGTCACACTATATAAATCCTTGCAACCGGCATGTATTTATATAGTATGAACAAGTTAATAGTTGAAAAAAAGAATAAAAATGGTAAAAAAAAAAAATAGAATTAGACTTACCGGTAATTCTGTTTCTAAGACCCTCCACGACAGCACACCTGGAGGTAGCCTCCCCATCCTAATTAGGGACAGGAAAACAAGATGTTAAATAGCCCCTCCCTGCTACAATCCCCAGTGTTTTCAAAGGACCACACAGTATGAATGCTCTAAATATTTATTAACACTAAGGATTTTTCCAATCAAAGAAATGGAGGGAACTACCCATGCTGTTGTGGAGGGTCTTAGAAACCGAATTACTGGTAAGTCTAATTCTATTTTCTCCAATCCCCTCCATGACAGCACACCTGGAGTAATACCAAAGAATGAATTTTAGGGAGCGACAACAGCCTGAAGGACTTTCCTTCCAAATGCTAAGTTCTGATCCTTCCTCCAGGTTTCAGTCTGCCTCAAATAGCGGATTATAGTCCTTCTTACATCCAATGCGTGGAATTCTTCTTCCTTGCTATTTGATGGATTTTGACAGAATGACGGAAGAATTATTGGCTGAGACATATGAAAATTAGACGACACTTTAGGTAGAAAAGAAGGATCCAACTGGAGGATGATCCTGTCCTCCAAAACACGACAATAAGTCTCTCTGATAGACAGGGCTTGGATTTCACTCACTCTTCTGGCTGTAGTCAGAGCTATAAGCAATGCCGCTTTCCAAGACAATTTGTCTATGTGTGCCTCGGCTATTGGCTCGAAAGGATGCATAGTTAGGCCTCTAAGAACTACGTTGAGATCCCAAGGTGGAACTATTTTAGCTCTTGTTGGATTAATCCAAGAAGCAGCTATCATGAACCTCTTAATCCATCAGTTTTGGGCCAAATCAGCATCAAAATAGGAACTTAAAGGCGAGACTTGGACCTTCAGCGTGCTTGGTCTTAATCCTTTAGACAGACCGTTCTGTAGGAAATCCAAGATTCTGGCCACGTCAGGCCGAAAGGGATCTAATGGACGAGGCTCATACCATAGCTTGAAAGCTTTCTAGATTTTTCCATAGATGGAAATTGTGACTGGTTTTCTGCTTTTCTGCAGTGTATGTGACTCGCCCCCAGGGGTGTCGCGGGGCACCCGGCAGCCGGGCCTAAGACTGCCTGCGGGGATTATCGCGGTGGCTGGCCCAGGGCGGTCAGTGCCAAAAGGAATTATTTGTAGGGAATTTGTTGTGACGCCACCTGTGGTGTCTGGTGAGGATCAGCAGCGCTGCAACAGTCCTCTGAGGCAGATGTCAGGACAGCTTGAGATGGAACGGCTTCCCACAGGTGGAGCAGGCCTCAGGGCAGTATAAATGATGCAGGTTGCGCTGAGCATTGTGGTGCAGGGAAAGCGATGGCACAGCAGGAGTAACGGACAGAGACAGGGGATTTGCTTAATTTCCTTTACTGGTACAGCTGTTAGGTACGGTCCAGGGTACTCCAGATGAAGGGCGCACTTTTGGACTTCTCCCCAGGGAGCAGGTATAGGGCCTCCTGATCCGTGTCTGTCCCTATGTATGTTCCTGGCCAGCCTGCAACTGGGCCTAGCTTATGTGTCCTTCTTTTACTTCACCAGATGCTCAGAAATAGGACCTCTGGTTGGTAACCACTTTCCCTGGACGTCGGGGCCTTCGTGGTTCCTGATCCTGTGTGTGTCTAGCCTTCAGGTTTGTCAGGGACTTGTAGTCCTCCTGGGATTCCGGTTATCCCCACTGGGTGTAAAGGGTCCCTGTAGGCGCGGATCCGGTGTCCAGTAGATATAATGGGGTGAGCTTATTGTGCTCCTCTGCCCCCTTGGTTTCACTCCCCTTTTTCTCCTTGCCGTCGGCCACACTCGGGGCCCTCACTACTAGGCAGCTGACGTGCTGCGTCTTCACCGCTGAGTGTCGGCACGCTCTCAGGCTCTCTCTCAGCCTGCCTGCTCTGCTCTGACTCTGAGCACTCACTAATCAACTGAGCTGCCTGGCTCCACCTTCCCTATATATATCCCTATCTGGGCTCCCTCTGCTGGTATGAGTTGGAAGGTAGAGGTGTTTGTATCTAGTGAGGGCCTCTTGTGGAGAAATCCATCCATGCACCCTTCTGGGTTCTGTGGCACCAATGCACAGCAGGGCGCCACATTTGGATCACCTGTACTGAGAAGCCTCTGGCTTTTCAGAGGGCGGTCTCAGAAGCCAAGCTGCTAGAGCCAAATTCTGAGGGGCCGGATGGAAAATCTGGCCCTAATGCAGCAGATCGTGGATTCGAGGAAGCATCAATGGATCATCCATTCTTAGACTGCTCAATGTTCCGAACCATGCTCTTTTTGGCCACATTGGAGCTATTAGGATAGTCTTGAGCCCTTCCGACCTGATTTTTTGTAAAGTCCTTGGTATTAACAGAATCAGGGGAAAAGCATTAGCGAGCCCAACTTTCCAAGGGTGAGCGAATGCATCTATCCCTGTTGCTGAATCCTCGGGTTTCAAAGAGAAAAAGGCTCTTACTTTTGCGTTTTCCTGGTTCGCAAACAGGTCCACATCTGGGTATTCCCACTTTTGAACAATCATCTGAAATATCTTCGAGTTCATGCTCCACTCCCCTGGATGAATGTATTTTCTGCTCAGAAGATCTGCATGATAGTTGTCGGAGCCCCTCAGATGCAGAGCCGATAAGGATAGTAGATTATGCTCCGCCCAGTGGAAGATCCTTTCGGAGATCATCTGTAACCTCCTGTTTCTTGTACTTCCCTGATGTCTCAAGTGGGCTATAGTTGTCATATTGTCCGAGTAGACTCTGACATTCGACCCCTGAAGCACAGTAGTGGCTGCCCATAGGGTTTCTTCCACCACTTTAATTTCTCTTAAGTTTGAGTACTGCTCTGCTATTTCTTGCGACCAGACCCCTTGGAAGGCCACGTGGGAGACTACTGCTCCCCATCCTCTTTTGCTTGCGTCTGTTTTGACGGATAATAAGGGAAGTTGAATCCATGCTGAACTTTTCTCCAGATTTCCTGGACAGAGCCACCAATTTAAAAATGCTTTCACCTTCTCTGGCAGATGAATTCTGTTGGAGAGGGAACTTGGAGATCTGTCCCAACAGGAAAGGATGTAGTTTTGAAGGACCCTTGAATGCGCTTGAGCCCAAGGTACCGCCTAAATAAATCAGGTCATGGACCCGAGGACGGACATGGCGAATCTTAATGACACTCCTCTCTGGTTCTTTAGTGCATAAACTTTCGACCTCAACTGAATCTGCTTCTCTTTTGGCAGAAAAGAGGCTTGTTGCTGAGAATCCAGGAGAATTCCCAAGGAGGTCTTCCTGGTGGAGGGAATCAGATCTGACTTTTGGTAGTTTATCAACCATCCCAAGGATTCCAGGATCTGGAGGGTCATCTGGAGGTCTCTTTCCAAACTTGAAACTGAGGGAACCATCACCAAAAAATTGTCTAAATATGGGACGATGCAGATATTCAGTTTCCTTAGATAAACCTACTACCTCTGCCATGATCTTTGTAAACAGGCGGGGTGCTGACAAAATGCCGAAGGGGAGTACATTGAATTGAAAATGAAGTACCTCTCGGTTCTGAGTTACAGCAAATCTGAGAAATTTTCTGTAATCCGGATGAATTGGCACGTGGTAGTAAGCCTCTGGCTGGTCTACTGTTGCCACGACAAATCCTTTTCCAATCAATAAGCTGCCATTGAGGAAGGAAGCTCGCAATTCTGCCTCCTACCTTCTTGGCGTCATTGTCTGTCCTGCCTAGAACCTTGAAAGATATTCCTACCTCTTCCCCCTTTTGTGTAACTCCAGCGACCAGTTTTACCCTTGCCTCTGTACTGAAATGCTTGCTGCTGTTGTTGTTGAGGGAGAAGAAATGGTCTCTTTCTGAAACTTTTTGGATTCTTTGGCTCTGGCAGAGACTTCTTCTTGTCGGATGCTTTCTCCAACAACTCGTCTAGCACCGCCCCAAACATATACTCTCCTTTAAATGGAATGGAACAAAGCTTAGATTTTGATGCGTTGTCCCCACTCCACATCTTCAACCACAGAGCTCTTCTCATAGAATTTGATAATGCTGCCGATCTTGCCGCAATCTTGACCGACTCCGCCAAGGCATCCGCTAGGAATCCAGTGGCCTTCTGCAGAAAAGGAAGAGATGCTAGGAGGTCCTCTTGAGTGGTACCTTTCCAGAGATGTTCCTCTAGTTGTTGGAGCCAGAGGAACATGGAACGAGCTACACAAGTTGAAGCGATATTAGTCTTCAGTGAAGCCGCCGATGTTTCCCATGCCTTCCTTAGAAGGCTGTCCATCTTCCTATCCATAGGATTTTTGAGCTGTGACGAGTCTTCAAAGGGAAGAGTTGTTTTCTTCGCAACCCTTGCCACCTGTACATCAACCTTCGGGACTTCCATCCATAGCTTAGCCGCCTTTTCATCTAGAGGGAATCTATCCTTCATTTCTCCTGCCATACGAAGCCTTTTCTCAGGTGACTCCCATTCATCCAAAATAAGACTCCAAATGTTGTCATGCACAGGGAACACTACCTTCTTCTTGGATTTCAGACCGCCAAACATTTCATCCTGAACTGTACGGGTTTCCTTCTCCTCTTCCACCTGCATCGTGTCTCTCACCTGCGACAACAATTCCTTCATATTCTCAGACGAAAAGTAATATTTCCTATCTTCCTCATGATCTTCACTTAGGACCCCTTCTTCCGGTTCCTCCATAGACCCTAATTCTGAATCAGAGGTCTCCCTAACCGTATATTTTCTCCTTTTGGGGGGAGATGGACCTTCAGCTCTGGCTTGTGAGAAGGAGGCTAGGGAAGATTGTATTTCCTGCCGAACCATTCCCCTGACTTCTTCCATAAGGGAAGGCTGTTCTTCCTTTACAATGTTGTCAGTGCATTTCCAGCATAGGGGTTTCTTATGCCCTGAAGCCAGCTTTTTTATACAGATGGCACATTTGCGAACTGTAGTGCTTTCTCCCACTGTCGGTGCCGGATCCTTGTCTCCCTAAATTAAAAATAAAAAAAGGGGAGATTTAAAATATATTTAGGATCCTGCTCAAAAGAGAGTGGGGAATAACCTAGGACCTAGTACTTACTGGGGCCGGGTTAGCGCTGGGCTCTGCAGACGCAGGCTTTGGAACAGCACCCTCCATAGTAGCAGAATATTCTGTCCTACCTTAATGGAGTCTTCTCATCTGGGTCTTTTATAGGGGAGACCGAGATCCAGTGCCAAATTTTCACCTATCTGGTGAAGGATCCTCATTTTCAGGGCAAACCGCGGCTTCTCCTTTTGAATTTCCCGCCGCGGCCCCATGCGTTCCACGGTGGAACGCACCAGAAGTGACGTCCCGCTGGCCAAAAGCCTGACTTCCGGCACGCCGCCATGGAGGACAGAGGAGACTCCGGCCGGGGAGCTACAGGAGGCCCCCAGCCCCCAAAACCCTACTCGGCTTTACACGCAGGCGAGTGTGTGTGTGGGGGGTCCCGCTCTCAAGGAGACACGGGAGCTGCAAAGGAAGGAAGGTCGGAGGCGATCGCTCCCTGCAGCCCGGCAGGTAAATTTAATAGGGCCCTGCTTGCCGGCTGCAGGCACCCCAGGTAACCTCTTCATCCCATAGGGACAGGAAAACACTGGGGATTGTAGCGGGAAGGGGCTATTTAACCTCTTGTTTTCCTGTCCCTAATTAGGATGGGGAGGCTACCTCCAGGTGTGCTGTCATGGAGGGGATTGGAGAAAATAACATTATACTTACCTTCTGATGGCCCCCGGTCTTTTCTCCACTGCGTCCGGTCTCTTGTATGGCTCGCGGTGGTGTGAAAGGACCTTCCATGACATCATTTAGTTATGTGACAGGTCACGCGACCGCCGTGACCAGTTGAACATCCGCAACAAGACCACAGAGAAACAAATCAAGAGGAAACGTCACACTCACCGGAGTGTTGATCAAGTTCAGGAGATACTTCTTTCCCTCGTAAGTGTAAAACAGAGACGCAGTCAGGGCCTTCACCGTAATCCCGCACTCCCTCTCCACCTGCAGCTTGTCCAGAACTTGCTTATTGGAGGAGGCTTTTGGCATACAACCTGAGGGAAGGAGCGAGACACCAGAATCCACACTGTTAGATCGTAGTGGCAGTGTCTCCCTCCATACTAGTCTGTCAATGGTAGCTTGTTTCTGTGTTTTATATATGTATTTTAGGTGTGTAAACCCTCTTCATGTGTACAGCAGCCTGGAATGAACGCTGCTTAAAAAATAAATAATAGAGTAAGGCCTCATTCAGACTTTCATCAGCTTTGTTTTGCATCCAAGAAGCTCTAAACTTTGATTTGGATCAAAGTCCGACAGGTCAACGTGTTTCGGTGAAAAATACGCGGTCCACAGAAATATGTGAACAGCCCTAGACTATAATAGATATGAGCTCTGTGAAAAACATGGATCGAGCTCGTACGAAATCCAACATTTCATTCTATAAATCTACATAAATTAAGTAACGTGCCAAATTGCTTTTTTTTTGGTTTATGTTTTGTTTATGTACGGAGGGAAAGTTCCCAGTGCTAGTGTCTAGCTCACTGATTTTCCTTGCTTGGTGCCTGACGTCCCAAAAAACTGACAGTGAGCTATCAATCAAGATAAAGAGGCTGGTGCTGGGCAGGGAAGCAACCTTGGAAGGCTGAGGCTTGGTTAGTGCTCCGTTACACCCAGAGCACTCAGAAATGCAGCAACAGATAAAAGATATAGAGGTGTCTATGGATTTAGCTTTCCAAATCCTGCATGGTCATGAATGGGAATTGGAGGGAGGGGTATATCTGATGGATACCCTTAAATTGTTAATTGGCAATTGCAGTTCACATAGTTGCATATTACTTAATGATTAGAGCTACAAAAATTTGCACTTCAAGCACCAGTAAAACAGAGGCCAAAAAAGATTCCTTAGAGGCATCTGGTCACTATTAGTGATGATCGAGCGTGTTCTATCAACCCCTTCGGCGAGCACGCTCAGGTGCTCGCCGAATATTTTGGCATGCTCGGCATTTCTTTTAAGGTCGCCTTGCCTGCAAGTGTCACGGCTGTTAGCGTGCTCGCTGAATGGGTTCATAGAACACGCTCAATCATCACTAGTCACTATACATTAGTATACAATAAAAAAACACATATCACATAGTGAATAACACAGACACTATTCAATACAGCAGGGTTGAGGTGTACTTTGTGGGACAAAATTACAGCATTTTTGAAAGACGCCATTCACTTTACTGTGCAACATATAGAAAAAAAAGGGCAATGAATTCCAAATAAAGTGAAATGGTGCAGAAGAAAACGAAAACATTTTACTGCTTTTAAAAAATTCTAAACTTTGCAAACAAATTGTTTGGCTTGTGTTTCAATTTTCTAAGACCGTTTTTAATACCATTTTGGGGTACAACTTTTTGATTGCTCCATCAAATGTATAGTCGTAAGTTACTTACCGGTAACGGGATTTTTCAGAGACAGCACCACGAGAGAGGGGATCCGCCCACCAAGGAGAGGAAACCTACAGGCTTAAAAGGGCGCCACCTCTCTCCCGCCTCAGTTGGGATTACAGAGCATTGAGAGGACTGCCAGGTTAATAAACACAGCAAACAATCACAAAATTGCCATACCAGACGACACCTATTGAGTGTGATATTATAATTAATAAAAGGGGAGTGTTCCCACAAACGTGAAAGGAGGAAATATAAGGGTGCTGTCATGGTCTCCGAAAAATTCCATTACCGGTATGTAATTTAAGATTTTATCGGTCGACCATGACAGCACCACGAGAGAATTACAGAGATGAAGTAATCTATTGAAGGACCACAGCCTGGAACACTCTTCTCCCAAAGGTGAGGTCAGCCGATACACCCATATCTAACCTATCGTGTCTATGGAATGTAGAGGGACAGGACCAGGTAGCAGCCTTACATATGTCTTCTATCGAGACACCTGTCTTCTCAGCCCAGGAGGGGTGGGGTGGGATGAGCCTTCAGCCCTTCTGGCACTTCCTCGCCGCTAGATGTACAGACCAAAAGTTTGGACACATCTTCTCATTTAAAGATTCTTCTGTATTTTCATGACTATGAAAATTGTACATTCACACTGAAGACATCAAAACTATGAATTAACACATGTGGAATTATATACTTAACAAAAAAGTGTGAAACAACTGAAAATATGTCTTATATTCTAGGTTCTTCAAAGTAGCCACCTTTTGCTTTGATGACTGCTTTGCACACTCTTAGCATTCTCTTGATGAGCTTCAAGAGGTAGTCACCGGAAATTGTTTTCACTTCACAGGTATGCCTTGTCAGGTTTAATAAGTGGGATTTCTTGCCTTATAAATGGGGTTGGGACCATCAGTTGTGTTGTGCAGAAGTCTGGTGGATACACAGCTGATAGTCCTACTGAACAGACTGTTAGAATTTGTATTATGGCAAGAAAAAAGCAGCTAAGTAAAGAAAAACGAGTGGCCATCATTACTTTAAGAAATGAAGGTCAGTCAGTCCGAAAAATTGGGAAAACTTTGAAAGTGTCCCCAAGTGCAGTTGCAAAAACCATCAAGCGCTACAAAGAAACTGGCTCACATGAGGACCGCCCCAGGAAAGGAAGACCAAGAGTCACCTCTGCTTCTGAGGATAAGTTTATCCGAGTCACCAGCTTCAGAAATCGCAGTTTAACAGCAGCTCAGATTAGAGACCAGTTCAATGCCACACAGAGTTCTAGCAGCAGACACATCTCTTCAACAACTGTTAAGAGGAGACTTTGTGCAGCAGGCCTTCATGGTAAAATAGCTGCTAGGAAACCACTGCTAAGGACGGGCAACAAGCAGAAGAGACTTGTTTGGGCTAAAGAACACAAGGAATGGACATTAGACCAGTGGAAATCTGTGCTTTGGTCTGATGAGTACAAATTTGAGATCTTTGGTTCCAACCACTGTGTCTTTGTGCGACGCAGAAAAGGTGAACGGATGGACTCTACATGCCTGGTTCCCACCGTGAAGCATGGAGGAGGAGGTGTGATGGTGTGGGGGTGCTTTGCTGGTGACACGGTTGGGGATTTATTCAAAATTGAAGGCATACTGAACCAGCATGGCTACCACAGCATCTTGCAGCGGCATGCTATTCCATCTGGTTTGCGTTTAGTTGGACCATCATTTATTTTTCAACAGGACAATGACCCCAAACACACCTCCAGGCTGTGTAAGGGCTATTTGACCAAGAAGGAGAGTGATGGGGTGCTACGCCAGATAACCTGGCCTTCACAGTCACCAGACCTGAACCCAGTTGTTTCACACTTTTTTGTTAAATATATAATTCCACATGTGTTAATTCATAGTTTTGATGCCTTCAGTGTGAATGTACAATTTCCATAGTCAAGAAAATACAGAAAAATCTTTAAATGCGAAGGTGTGTCCAAACTTTTGGTCTATACTGTATATGATAGAGAAATGGCCTCCTAATTCCATCTAGCTATGGTGGACTTCGTGACCTTAGACCGTTCCTAGCCCCTTGGTAGGATATAAACAACGAGTTATCTTTCCTAAAGCTTTTGGTAACTGAATGGTACCTAACCACACATCTCCTCACTTCTAACGTATGTAACTCCACCTCTTTCTGGTTACTAGGATGTGGACAAAAGGAGGGTAGGAGGACTTCCTGAAGTCTGTGGAAACGAGTAGCTACCTTAGGGAGAGAGAGTGATTTTTAGACCAGATCCTGCCTATCATCCAGAATTTGAGTAAACGGCGAGGCCATTGACAGGGTCTGGATGTCACTAATGCTCCTGGCCGAGGTTAAAGATATTAAAGCGGTCTTAAGAGAGAGGGATTTAAGGGTTGCTGACTATTAGCTCAAACGGCGAGCTAGTCAAGGCCTTTAGAACCAAATTTAAATCCCAGGGAACCAAGCTGCTTTTAATAATGAGTCTAGATCTAAAAGCTGCCTTAATGAACCGAGAAACCCAGTAGCTACCAGCTACATCACAGCTATATAGGGCACCCAAGGCAGAAATCTGTACTTTAAGGGTGCTGGTGGATAACCCTAGTTCAAGACCTTTTTGTAAAAACTCCAAAGATTTGTCCTATTGGCACCCCTTCCCCATCAACCCCAGAACCAGAGAAAGACAAAAACTTTCTCCAACTTGTGGCATAAATCTGGGTTGTAACAGGTTTTCTGCTGTGCAGGATGGTTACTAGACCTTTGGAAAAACCTTTCTGATTTGGCAGTGTCCTTTCAAGTTCCACACCGTCAAGTGGAGGCCAGTTGCTTGAGGATGGAATATCGGACCCCGGAGAAGGAGATATGGAATCTCTGGAAGAACCCAAGGATCAGAGATGGACATGTTCCTCAGGCATGAGAACCAGGGCCTCCTGGGCCAAAAGGGTGCGATCAGCAGAACCCTGGCCTTCTCCTCCCTGATCTTTCTTATTACCATGAGAAGAACAGCCAACCAGGGGGGGAGGAGTCATACGCCAGGCTGAAATACCAACGTATCAGGAAAGCGTCCACAGCTAGAGGATTTAGGGAACACAAGATCTTTGTCTTCCGATTTAGTTTTGTGGCAAACGGATCTACCTGACCGGAGGCCCCCCCATCTTCGGCTATTTGGGTAAAAATTCCTTGATTTAGTTCCCATTCCCCTTGCATCAGAGGATAGCAGCTTAGGAAATCTGCTCTCATGTTTTCTTTTTCCATTATATGGAGGGCCATCAGGGAAAGGAGGTGACTTTCTGTAATCTGGAAGAGATGATCTGTCACTCTCATCAGCGATCTTGACCATGTATCCCCCTGGTGGTTCACATATGCTACCGCAACTAGATTATCCAAGAGGATCTTTACATTCTGGCCCTGAAGGAAAGGTAAGAAATTATTCACCGCCTTGTCTACCGCCAGAAGTTCTTTTGAATTGGAGGAGAGACCCTTTTCAATATCTGACCAGGTCCCCTGGGCTACCATATCTCCCAGATGGGCTCCCCACCCTCTCGGACTCGCATCTGTGGTAATTGTTCTAGTGACCCTAAGTACCCAGGGAACCCCTCGAGATAGGTTAGGCTCATCCTGCCACCACTATAAAGATTTTACTGACCGGGGTGATAAGGACATCTTCCAAGTGCCCCTTAAGAGAAACTTCATTATGTAGCACATCCCACTGTAGAACTGTGGCGCCCCTGAAGGTTCGACCGCCACAGGGATGCTGCACTTCTGTAATGGAGTGTAGTGTTCCTCCTCCGAGGTAAGAACAGCGTGATGGTCGGGACCCAACCTTTGCATCCAACACCACATTTCTCCACCAGGGGGGCTAGTATGCACCAGGTGCTGCCCTCCTGGTTACAGGGAGACTGGGGAACCAAGAGTGAGGGGAACCAGTTAGTGGGTGAGGGTTGAGGACTTACAATTTAGTGACACTTTAAATTTCATATTTAATAAAAAGCCATCTTTGGTTTTGGTCTTTGTGCTGTTAATTACTGTGAGGTATTGTGATCTCCCACCCTGAACGTGGATCCTGTGTGGACCTGCAGTGGATGGAGACACAGCCCTGATACCCCAGCCTTGAGACGGGGGGCAGGTTGCAGACGAGGAATGTCTCAACCCGGTCAAGGACCACGACCAAGAAGGCCCGGAGCTTAAGAGTGTAGCTCCACAGCTAATGGATCCCGGGGAGGATGCAGACGGAGCAGTGTACGCCACCTGTCCTCACCATCTGATATATTCAGAGGGAGTCCGGCTGCAAGAGGGGTACCGGCCCCGACACCCGACCTTGCTTCTCCATGTCCTGGTTGGTAAAGCCTGGTAGGCCCAGAGGATCCCATCGGGTATCGGAAGGAGCGGAGCTGCCACCCATGCCCTTGTTCTGAGAGGAGTTCAGAGGGAGACCCGGCCTATCTACACACACAGACAGGAGAGGATACGGTCTGTAGTTCAGGAACACTCTGGTGCGGGGTCCCGATTGAATGCTGGACTTGCTCGGAGGTTGTTGGACCCCCATCCCTGGTGACTGCAGGACTCTGTGGGGATCAGGGAGTCGCCTTCCTTCTGCCATCTCTAATGTGAGTAAAGCCTTGGAAGTTCACCCCTATGGCCTCCGGACTGTTTATTCTGCGCTACACCGCGCGACGTGGCATCTGTTCTTCCTCCACTACTACCCCCTCCATCCTTCCTGTCCCTCTGCCCTGAGGCCTTGCTCCGCCTGTGGGGAGTAGTAATAACTCTGGCCGCCGTAACACTATGCCTCAGCGGACTGCAGCGGCGCTGGTGGCCTTCACCAGGTGCCACAGGTGGCGTAGTCGTAAATCAGCCACTCAACCCGGGTAAGCCCACACCATCTCTTTTAATGTGACGGCCCTGAGCACGGGTCGGGTCCGGGCCACGGCTGCACCCTATCTCTCCATCACAGGACCCGACTCCGAGTCCCCCATCTCCCAGGGTAAAGAAAAGGGCTTTTTCGAGTAAGAGACGTCACGCTATCACTTGTGGGGGGTTTCTGCTGTTTTCGCATGTCAGGGGCTCTCCAAATGTGATATGGCATCCACTTTTTTCATATGGCATTTTGTTTTCATAATGGCATTACGGCATTCATTTTAATATGGTGATATGGCATTCAGTCTTTTTTGCGTTCAAAAAAGACTGAATGCCCAAACAATAGTTTTCCCCCACATATGGGGTATCAACATGCTCAGTAGAAATTACACAACAAATTTTGTGGTTCATTTTATTTTGTTACCCTTGTGAAAATAAAAAAATTGGGGCTATAGTAAAATTTTTGTGAAAAAAAGTAAAATGTTCATTTTTCTTTCCACATTGCTTTAGTTCCTTTTGGGTATTTTCTGTCATAAAGGCCCCTCAAAGTCACTTCAAATGTGATGTGGTCCCTAAAAAAATGGTTTTGTAAATTTTGTTGGAAAAATTAGAAATCGCTGGTCAACTTTTAAACCTTCTAACTTCCTAACAAAAAAAATGTTTTAAAAATTGTGCTGATGTAAAGTAAACATATGAGAAATGTTATTTATTAACTATTTTGTGTGACATAACTCTCTGGAATTAAAAGTTTGAAAATTGCAAAATTATCAAAATTTTCACCAAATTGTCGTATCAAAATTGGTTTCCACTATCATGAAGTACAATATGTCACTAAACACAATCTCAGAATCAGTGGGATCCATTGTAAAATAAGAAGAAAATAATAAAATCCTTATACTCACATGTCCTATGTGTCCCTAGCTGTAATTCTCTGACCGCTGACGCTGAGGAGCCGAGGAGAATGAGCCGCTCCGGCGAGCGGGCCCCGAAGCTGAGCTCAGGAGCGGTGTCCTGTCACTCAGTGAGCGCAGCTCCGGGGCCACTATCCGGGGAACACTTAGGACCATAGGCAGATTATATTGAGGGCAATCTGGGCTACCGCCCGGGGCCCCGGGGCTCCGGGGAGCCCCGGGGGGTTCATGGCCAAGCTTAAAGGATCCCTCACTTTACACACTTAACATCTTTTATCCATTGTTAAAAAGCGTCATAGATTTCAAGCTTTTTTCATAGTGTTTTTCACCCTTGAATTTGTTCCAGAAAATGAAGTATTGCTCCTGGAAAATTAATGTAATTACACATGTGTTGGTATAGATATGTTTATTTCATTTGTATGTAATGGAACAACACAAAAAAACAAACAAAAAAGGCAAATTGGACATAATTTCACACAAAACTCCCAAAATGGGCCAAACCAAAATGTTGGCACTTTTCCAAAGTTGTAGGTAAACAACTTTGTTTCAAGCATATGATGCTCATTCAAACTCACCTGTGGCAAGTAACAGGTTTGAGCAATATGAAATCATACCTGAAACCAGATAAAAAGGTGAGAAATTTACATATTCTTTGCATTGTATGACTGTGTGTGCCAAACTAAGCATGGAGAACACAAAGAGGAGAAGAGAACTGTCTGAGGAGTTGAGAACCAAAATTGTTGAAAAATATCAACAATCTCAAGGTTACAAATTAATCTCCAGAGATCTTGATGTTCCTTTGTCCATGGTGCGCAACATTATCAAGAAGTTTACAACCCATGGCACTGTAGCTAATCTCTCTGGGTGTGGACAGCCGAGAAAAATTGATGAAAGGTTGCAACGCAGGATAGTCCAAATGGTGGATAAGCAACCCCAATCAAGTTCCAAAGATATTCAAGCTGTCCTGCATGCTCAGGGTGCATCAGTGTCAGCGTGAACTATATGTAGTCTTTTGAATGAAATGAATCACCATGGCAGGAGACCCAGGAGGACCCCACTGCTGACATAGATACATAAAAAAGCTAGACTACAATTTACCAATATGTGCGTGAGTAAGCCTAAATCCTTTTGGGAAATCATCTTGTGGACAGATGAAACCAAGATAGAGCTTTTTGGTGAAGCACATCATTCTACTGTTTACCAAAAATGGAATGAGGACTGCAAAGAAAAGAACACAGTACCTACAGTCATATATGGTGGAGGTTCAAAGATGTTTTGGGGTTGTTTTGTTGCCTCTGGCACTCATTGCTTTGACTGCGTGCAAAGCATCATGAAATCTGAAGATTACCAAAGGATTTTGGGTCACAATGTAGTGTCTATTGTCAGAAAGCTGGATTTGCGTCCTAGGTCATGGGACTTCGAGCAGGACAATTACCCCAAACATATTTCAAGAAGCACCAAGAAATGGATGGGAACAAAGTGTTGGAGAGTTCTGAAGTGGCAGCAATGAGTCCGGATCTAAATCCTTTTGAACACCTGTGGATTTAGATCCGGACTCATTGCTTAGTCCGGATCTAAATTGCTCTTAAAATTGCTCTTGGGAGGAGACACACTTCACATATGGGAGACCTGGGACAGTTTGCAAAAGAAGAGTGGTCTACATACTTTTATATATACAACTATCTGACTCAGATCCACGCAGACTTCCCCAACTGTGAGTAACTGGATGCTACGACCGCTCCGTCTACTTTGCACAGCTTTACCCTCCATTGACTAACCGACCGCTTCCCTCCTAGAACCAGGCCTATCTATACGTTTAGACTACCCCTACCAATATTTTCTCCTATCTGGCACCGACCGGCTCTAGGACCTAGTGGAACCACCGTGCTACCAACTTCCCTGACAAGGTATACCTAGTAGGATTCTCATACCTTGGTTGGTTGACATCTTGCCTCACCTGACCCATGTGACTCACCTCACCACAGGTACAATTATCACACCACCAGGACGTACAGGGTCACCACTGTAATAGACCCACCGGACTTCCCTGGACTGCTACAGGTGACCTATTGGAACACACCTGCATCATCAGGTAAATATCCACTACTTATTTATAGCCCCCACTAGGGCAAAGATCGTTTTCTACCCACCCTCTACCTTCGCTGCAGGTAGACTAAAAAGACAACCTAGGACACCAGGTTTCCAGGAAGCCTAGGCCCCTGGACCTCTTCTTACCCGAAACTAATATCCGCCCGGATTACAGTAGGTACAGAGAATTTACTTACTTTACGCATCTCTCTACCTTAATTTATCCTTTATACCTATCATTTTGTCCTGTAGATTCTCCCACCATGGAATAAGAGCACCTACCTAACAGATAGTCCCTGATACTTATTCACCAATAAGAACAAGGACCCTACTACAGGTACATTGGTCACCATCTATCTCATCCTGACCTTATCCAATATCTCACTAAACTAACCTCCCTTACCCTTTTTCCACAGGTTCTTACACCTCTGGACCACACTAAGGACCATCTTCTATCAAAATAATACGTTACTCCTATTCTCTAGATACACTGACCTCTGGTCAGAGATTTTATCACTTTTATCACTTTTTAACTGGTTTTATCTATTTTTTCAAATAAAGCTTAATTTATTTTATCCAATCTACGACTAGTCCTTAGTTACGCCCCCACGTTGGTAACTCCCCAATTTCCCTCTACCCACTACCCAAGCGCGAATTATACCCCTATTTGTATTGGTACTACCCCATTGACACATTGTGATTTGTGTCCCTTGATTCGCTGCTTATCAGTGACCAGCCTACCAGCGCCTCCTACCTTTTATTTGGATAAAAAAAAAAAAACAACAACAATCCGAGGTGTCAGTATTCTTTAATGAGGACATAGCCCTCATGGTTTGTAATTCCAGTGTGTGATGATTAAATAAATGTTGTGATTAATGTGCAGTTTGGCCCACAAAATACAGATGGTATCACCAAGCATAGAGATAAACAGATGGAATCATCAGGCATAGAGATAAACAGAATGTAAATAAAGACAATACAGCTGTCCTTACCTGCAGTTGAAAGGTTGTATTGTCTTTATTTACATTCTGTTTATCTCTATGCCTGATGATTCCATCTGTTTATTTCTATGCTTGGTGATACCATCTGTATTTTGTGGGCCATGATTGACTTTGCCCTATATTGATACTTGTCTACCACTTGTGGGCTTTATGGCTTCTCTCTATATGACCTATTGACATATTTATAGATATATACTTTCATGGCATTTTGACTACATTTATCTATGCTGGATACTTTAAGGTATGTACTTGTTATCCACTAATGCTTACTAGATGAATGAATTTTGGATACTGATCCTTTTACTTATTTATTTATTTAATTCTTCATGTGTTTATCACTGGGTTCATTGATATGATCTCCTTTTGTAAGTCTTGTTAAACAGAATAAATGATTGACTACCCTTGTTACTAGCACTGCAGGCACCTTCATTGGTTCACTTCCCCTTTATATGTGTTTTATAAATTTCTTTTAAATAATTCAATAAAAGTTCCAAATCTTTTTATCAAACTTGTGCATCTATACTTCTTTGACCTGATTGAGTGTTACTCCCATTCTAGTAGCCACAATAACAACGTACAACTGAAGCAATAAAAAAATGCCTTTATTAAAAATAAATATAAAAACATAACATAAGTAATTTCTAAAAATACCCATTAAATACCATGGGAAACAATTGAACTCCACAACAATAAATAAAGCTCATAGGATATGATGAAGGAGTCTATATATCATCTGATGTCTATACACATAGTATAGCACCTGCAGTATACAGGATAATATATGACTGGTATATGGTATACAGTGATTACAGAAGTCAGATATCATATACAGGATAATATGTGACTGTTATCTATTGTATAATTCCCAAATTTAACAGAAAGGAAAAAGGGACAAATTATTTGGCTTGCATAGTAGCAGAGTGCTTTGTGGAAAATTAATGACCATGCCTCGAACCATTTATTTCTATACAGATAAATGTACAAGGATGACCTGCATCTTCTAAAGCAGCAGAAGCCAAGGCATCCCGAAACAACTGCTGGGGTATCGGCCTGGGGGACATCCGTATACATAGCTAGTGTGACTGTGGATTAATTGATCTGTGATATACTGCAGTAACTGCACCTTAATCACAACATTTATTTAATCATCACACAATGGAATTACAAACCATGAGGGCTATGTCCTCATTAAAGAATACTGACACCTCGGATTGTTGTTGTTTTGTTTTTTGTTTAATACAAATCACAAATCTACAGAATCCAGAAATGTAAAATCAACTATCTACCTAAGACTAGCATCCTCTGTAATCAAAACCTTCTACCCCCATCTTCAGGACTTCTCTTGTGCTGCAGCAGTTCTCTGGAATGCACTATCCCACAGAATATGGTTAATCTAACTATGCCCTGTTCTCCCTTCCTTAATTTTCTCCAGAATCTGGTCCCTTCACTCATCTGTATCCACAGCCTCCATGCACTCTACAGCTCCTTGTATCTGTACTTATACAGATTCTGGCTGATGACTGGTTCATGTAATGGTATTTGAATTCCCCTGTTTATAATAATCATGGCCGGACCATACATGACAAGCACCTTTTTATCTTTTGTGTCACTCCTATATCTTCATAGACTGTAAGCTTTTTAGCAGGGCCTTCACTCCTGTTAGTATGTCATGAATTATGTGATAATCTGTATTGTCTTATTCAGTTTGTACATGTCTCTACTAAATATAGAAATTAAATAAAAAATATTATTATATATAACTCTCTTTGGCCCCCTGTAGTACAATGTCTCTCTTTTTGGTCCTCATTTAGAATAAAGTCCCCTTCTTTGGCCACCATTTATCATAATGTTCCCCTTTTGCTCCCATGGTATGATGCCCCCCTTTTTAGACAAAATTTACAATAATGTCCCCTCTTGGGGCCCCCATTTAAAATAATGTCCCCCTCCTTGGACCCCAATTAAAATAATGTCTCCCTCTGTGGCCCCTACTTAGGACAATGCCCCCTTCTTTGGCCTTTGGCTCCCATTAGGTGTCAAGTATTATACATATATATATATATATATGTATATATATATATATATATATATATATATATATATATATATAAAAGTATGTAGACCACTCTTCTTTTGCAAACTGTCCCAGGTCTCCCATATGTGAAGTGTGTCTCCTCCCAAGAGCAATTTTAAGAGCAATTTAGATCCGGACTAAGCAATGAGTCCGGATCTAAATCCACAGGTGTTCAAAAGGATTTAGATCCGGACTCATTGCTGCCACTTCAGAACTCTCCAGCACTTTGCTCCCATCCATTTCTTGGTGCTTCTTGAAATATGTTTGGGGTAATTGTCCTGCTCGAAGTCCCATGACCTAGGACGCAAACCCAGCTTTCTGACAATAGACACTACATTGTGACCCAAAATCCTGTGGTAATCTTCAGATTTCATGATGCTTTGCACGCAGTCAAAGCAATGAGTGCCAGAGGCAACAAAACAACCCCAAAACATCTTTGAACGTCCACCATATATGACTGTAGGTACTGTGTTCTTTTCTTTGCAGTCCTCATTCCATTTTTGGTAAACAGTAGAATGATGTGCTTCACCAAAAAGCTCTATCTTGGTTTCATCTGTCCACAAGATGATTTCCCAAAAGGATTTAGGCTTACTCACGCACATATTGGTAAATTGTAGTCTAGCTTTTTTATGTATCTATGTCAGCAGTGGGGTCCTCCTGGGTCTCCTGCCATGGTGATTCATTTCATTCAAAAGACTACATATAGTTCACGCTGACACTGATGCACCCTGAGCATGCAGGACAGCTTGAATATCTTTGGAACTTGATTGGGGTTGCTTATCCACCATTTGGACTATCCTGCGTTGCAACCTTTCATCAATTTTTCTCGGCTGTCCACATCCAGAGAGATTAGCTACAGTGCCATGGGTTGTAAACTTCTTGATAATGTTGCGCACCATGGACAAAGGAACATCAAGATCTCTGGAGATTAATTTGTAACCTTGAGATTGTTGATATTTTTCAACAATTTTGGTTCTCAACTCCTCAGACAGTTCTCTTCTCCTCTTTGTGTTCTCCATGCTTAGTTTGGCACACACAGTCATACAATGCAAAGAATATGTAAATTTCTCACCTTTTTATCTGGTTTCAGGTATGATTTCATATTGCTCAAACCTGTTACTTGCCACAGGTGAGTTTGAATGAGCATCATATGCTTGAAACAAAGTTGTTTACCTACAACTTTGGAAAAGTGCCAACATTTTGGTTTGGCCCATTTTTGTGTGAAATTATGTCCAATTTGCCTTTTTTGTTTGTTTTTTTGTGTTGTTCCATTACATACAAATGAAATAAACATATCTATACCAACACATGTGTAATTACATTAATTTTCCAGGAGCAATACTTCATTTTCTGGAACAAATTCAAGGGTGAAAAACACTATGAAAAAAGCTTGAAATCTATGACGCTTTTTAACAATGGATAAAAGATGTTAAGTGTGTAAAGTGAGGGATCCTTTAAGCTTGGCCATGGACCCCCCGGGTCCACCCGGAGCCCCGGGGCCCCGGGCGGTAGCCCAGATTGCCCTCATTATAATCTGCCTATGGTCCTAAGTGTTCCCCGGATAGTGGCCCCGGAGCTGCGCTCACTGAGTGACAGGACACCGCTCCTGAGCTCAGCTTCGGGGCCCGCTCGCCGGAGCGGCTCATTCTCCTCGGCTCCTCAGCGTCAGCGGTCAGAGAATTACAGCTAGGGACACATAGGACATGTGAGTATAAGGATTTTATTATTTTCTTCTTATTTTACAATGGATCCCACTGATTCTGAGATTGTGTTTAGTGACATATTGTACTTCATGATAGTGGTAACCAATTTTGATACGACAATTTGGTGAAAATTTTGATAATTTTGCAATTTTCAAACTTTTAATTCCAGAGAGTTATGTCACACAAAATAGTTAATAAATAACATTTCTCATATGTTTACTTTACATCAGCACAATTTTTAAAACATTTTTTTTGTTCGGAAGTTAGAAGGTTTAAAAGTTGACCAGCGATTTCTAATTTTTCCAACAAAATTTACAAAACCATTTTTTTAGGGACCACATCACATTTGAAGTGACTTTGAGGGGCCTTTATAACAGAAAATACCCAAAAGGAACTAAAGCAATGTGGAAAGAAAAATGAACATTTTACTTTTTTTCACAAAAATTTTACTATAGCCCCAATTTTTTTATTTTCACAAGGGTAACAAGATAAAATGAACCACAAAATTTGTTGTGTAATTTCTACTGAGCATGTTGATACCCCATATGTGGGGGAAAACTATTGTTTGGGCACATGACAGGGCTCGGAAGGGAAGGAGCACCGTTTCGACTTTTTGAACGCAAAAAAGACTGAATGCCATATCACCATATTAAAATGAATGCTGTAATGTCATTACGAAAACAAAATGCCATATGAAAAAAGTGGATGCCATATCACATTTGGAGAGCCCCTGACATGCGAAAACAGCAGAAACCCCCCACAAGTGATAGCGTGACGTCTCTTACTCGAAAAAGCCCTTTTCTTTACCCTGGGAGATGGGGGACTCGGAGTCGGGTCCTGTGATGGAGAGATGGGGTGCAGCCGTGGCCCGGACCCGACCCGTGCTCAGGGCCGTCACATTAAAAGAGATGGTGTGGGCTTATCCGGGTTGAGTGGCTGATTTACGACTACGCCACCTGTGGCACCTGGTGAAGGCCACCAGCGCCGCTGCAGTCCGCTGAGGCATAGTGTTACGGCGGCCAGAGTTATTACTACTCCCCACAGGCGGAGCAAGGCCTCAGGGCAGAGGGACAGGAAGGATGGAGGGGGTAGAAGTGGAGGAAGAACGGATGCCACGTCGCGCGGTGTAGCGCAGAATAAACAGTCCGGAGGCCATAGGGGTGAACTTCCAAGGCTTTACTCACATTAGAGATGGCAGAAGGAAGGCAACTCCCTGATCCCCACGGAGTCCTGCAGTCACCAGGGATGGGGGTCCGACAACCTCCGAGCAAGTCCAGCATTCAATCGGGACCCCGCACCAGAGTGTTCCTGAACTACAGACCGTATCCTCTCCTGTCTGTGTGTGTAGATAGGCCGGGTCTCCCTCTGAACTCCTCTCAGAACAAGGGCACGGGTGGCAGCTCCGCTCCTTCCGATACCCGATGGGATCCTCTGGGCCTACCAGGCTTTACCAACCAGGACATGGAGAAGCAAGGTCGGGTGTCGGGGCCGGTACCCCTCTTGCAGCCGGACTCCCTCTGAATATATCAGATGGTGAGGACAGGTGGCGTACACTGCTCCGTCTGCATCCTCCCCGGGATCCATTAGCTGTGGAGCTACACTCTTAAGCTCCGGGCCTTCTTGGTCGTGGTCCTTGACCGGGTGGAGACATTCCTCGTCTGCAACCTGCCCCTCGTCCCAAGGCTGGGGTATGAGGGCTGTGTCTCCATCCACTGCAGGTCCACACAGGATCCACGTTCAGGATGGGAGATCACAATACCTCACAGTAATTAACAGCACAAAGACCAAAACCAAAGATGGCTTTTTATTAAATATGAAATTTAAAGTGTCACTAAATTGTAAGTCCTCAACCCTCACCCACTAACTGGTTCCCCTCACTCTTGGTTCCCCAGTCTCCCTGTAACCAGGAGGGCAGCACCTGGTGCATACTAGCCCCCTCTGGTGGAGAAATGTGGTGTTGGATGCAAAGGTTGGGTCCCGACCATCACGCTGTTCTTACCTCGGAGGAGGAACACTACACTCCATTACAGAAGTGCAGCATCCCTGTGGCGGTCGAACCTTCAGGGGCGCCACAGTTCTACAGTGGGATGTGCTACATAATGAAGTTTCTCTTAAGGGGCACTTGGAAGATGTCCTTATCACCCCGGTCAGTAAAATCTTTATAGTGGTGGCAGGATGAGCCTAACCTATCTCGAGGGGTTCCCTGGGTACTTAGGGTCACTAGAACAATTACCACAGATGCGAGTCCGAGAGGGTGGGGAGCCCATCTGGGAGATATGGTAGCCCAGGGGACCTGGTCAGATATTGAAAAGGGTCTCTCCTCCAATTCAATAGAACTTCTGGCGGTAGACAAGGCGGTGAATAATTTCTTACCTTTCCTTCAGGGCCAGAATGTAAAGATCCTCTTGGATAATCTAGTTGCGGTAGCATATGTGAACCACCAGGGGAATACATGGTCAAGATCGCTGATGAGAGTGACAGATCATCTCTTCCAGATTACAGAAAGTCACCTCCTTTCCCTGATGGCCCTCCATATAATGGAAAAAGAAAACATGAGAGCAGATTTCCTAAGCTGCTATCCTCTGATGCAAGGGGAATGGGAACTAAATCAAGGAATTTTTACCCAAATAGCCGAAGATGGGAGGGCCTCCGGTCAGGTAGATCCGTTTGCCACAAAACTAAATCGGAAGACAAAGATCTTGTGTTCCCTAAATCCTCTAGCTGTGGACGCTTTCCTGATATGTTGGTATTTCAGCCTGGCGAATGACTCCTCCCCCCCTGGTTGGCTGTTCTTCTCATGGTAATAAGAAAGATCAGGGAGGAGAAGGCCAGGGTTCTGCTGATCGCACCCTTTTGGCCCAGGAGGCCCTGGTTCTCATGCCTGAGGAACATGTCCATCTCTGATCCTTGGGTTCTTCCAGAGATTCCATATCTCCTTCTCTGGGGTCCGATATTCCATCCTCAAGCAACTGGCCTCCACTTGACGGTGTGGAACTTGAAAGGACACTGCCAAATCAGAAAGGTTTTTCCAAAGGTCTAGTAACCATCCTGCACAGCAGAAAACCTGTTACAACCCAGATTTATGCCACAAGTTGGAGAAAGTTTTTGTCTTTCTCTGGTTCTGGGGTTGATGGGGAAGGGGTGCCAATAGGACAAATCTTTGGAGTTTTTACAAAAAGGTCTTGAACTAGGGTTATCCACCAGCACCCTTAAAGTACAGATTTCTGCCTTGGGTGCCCTATATAGCTGTGATGTAGCTTGTAGCTACTGGGTTTCTCGGTTCATTAAGGCAGCTTTTAGATCTAGACTCATTATTAAAAGCAGCTTGGTTCCCTGGGATTTAAATTTGGTTCTAAAGGCCTTGACTAGCTCGCCGTTTGAGCTAATAGTCAGCAACCCTTAAATCCCTCTCTCTTAAGACCGCTTTAATATCTTTAACCTCGGCCAGGAGCATTAGTGACATCCAGACCCTGTCTATGGCCTCGCCGTTTACTCAAATTCTGGATGATAGGCAGGATCTGGTCTAAAAATCACTCTCTCTCCCTAAGGTAGCTACTCGTTTCCACAGACTTCAGGAAGTCCTCCTACCCTCCTTTTGTCCACATCCTAGTAACCAGAAAGAGGTGGAGTTACATACGTTAGAAGTGAGGAGATGTGTGGTTAGGTATTTCTCTATCATATACAGTATAGACCAAAAGTTTGGACACACCTTCGCATTTAAAGATTTTTCTGTATTTTCTTGACTATGGAAATTGTACATTCACACTGAAGGCATCAAAACTATGAATTAACACATGTGGAATTATATATTTAACAAAAAAAGTGTGAAACAACTGGGTTCAGGTCTGGTGACTGTGGAGGCCAGGTTATCTGGCGTAGCACCCCATCACTCTCCTTCTTGGTCAAATAGCCCTTACACAGCCTGGAGGTGTGTTTGGGGTCATTGTCCTGTTGAAAAATAAATGATGGTCCAACTAAACGCAAACCAGATGGAATAGCATGCCGCTGCAAGATGCTGTGGTAGCCATGCTGGTTCAGTATGCCTTCAATTTTGAATAAATCCCCAACCGTGTCACCAGCAAAGCACCCCCACACCATCACACCTCCTCCTCCATGCTTCACGGTGGGAACCAGGCATGTAGAGTCCATCCGTTCACCTTTTCTGCGTCGCACAAAGACACGGTGGTTGGAACCAAAGATCTCAAATTTGGACTCATCAGACCAAAGCACAGATTTCCACTGGTCTAATGTCCATTTCTTGTGTTCTTTAGCCCAAACAAGTCTCTTCTGCTTGTTACCCGTCCTTAGCAGTGGTTTCCTAGCAGCTATTTTACCATGAAGGCCTGCTGCACAAAGTCTCCTCTTAACAGTTGTTGAAGAGATGTGTCTGCTGCTAGAACTCTGTGTGGCATTGAACTGGTCTCTAATCTGAGCTGCTGTTAAACTGCGATTTCTGAAGCTGGTGACTCGGATAAACTTATCCTCAGAAGCAGAGGTGACTCTTGGTCTTCCTTTCCTGGGGCGGTCCTCATGTGAGCCAGTTTCTTTGTAGCGCTTGATGGTTTTTGCAACTGCACTTGGGGACACTTTCAAAGTTTTCCCAATTTTTCGGACTGACTGACCTTCATTTCTTAAAGTAATGATGGCCATTCGTTTTTCTTTACTTAGCTGCTTTTTTCTTGCCATAATACAAATTCTAACAGTCTGTTCAGTAGGACTATCAGCTGTGTATCCACCAGACTTCTGCACAACACAACTGATGGTCCCAACCCCATTTATAAGGCAAGAAATCCCACTTATTAAACCTGACAAGGCATACCTGTGAAGTGAAAACAATGTCCGGTGACTACCTCTTGAAGCTCATCAAGAGAATGCTAAGAGTGTGCAAAGCAGTCATCAAAGCAAAAGGTGGCTACTTTGAAGAACCTAGAATATAAGACATATTTTCAGTTGTTTCACACTTTTTTGTTAAGTATATAATTCCACATGTGTTAATTCATAGTTTTGATGCCTTCAGTGTGAATGTACAATTTTCATAGTCATGAAAATACAGAAGAATCTTTAAATGAGAAGATGTGTCCAAACTTTTGGTCTGTACATCTAGCGGCGAGGAAGTGCCAGAAGGGCTGAAGGCTCATCCCACCCCACCCCTCCTGGGCTGAGAAGACAGGTGTCTCGATAGAAGACATATGTAAGGCTGCTACCTGGTCCTGTCCCTCTACATTCCATAGACACGATAGGTTAGATATGGGTGTATCGGCTGACCTCACCTTTGGGAGAAGAGTGTTCCAGGCTGTGGTCCTTCAATAGATTACTTCATCTCTGTAATTCTCTCGTGGTGCTGTCATGGTCGACCGATAAAATATTAAATTACATACCGGTAATGGAATTTTTTGGAGACCATGACAGCACCCTTATATTTCCTCCTTTCACGTTTGTGGGAACACTCCCCTTTTATTAATTATAATATCACACTCAATAGGTGTCGTCTGGTATGGCAATTTTGTGATTGTTTGCTGTGTTTATTAACCTGGCAGTCCTCTCAATGCTCTGTAATCCCAACTGAGGCGGGAGAGAGGTGGCGCCCTTTTAAGCCTGTAGGTTTCCTCTCCTTGGTGGGCGGATCCCGTCTCTCGTGGTGCTGTCTCTGAAAAATCCCGTTACCGGTAAGTAACTTACGACTATACATTTGATGGAGCAATCAAAAAGTTGTACCCCAAAATGGTATTAAAAACGGTCTTAGAAAATTGAAACACAAGGCAAACAATTTGTTTGCAAAGTTTAGAATTTTTTAAAAGCAGTAAAATGTTTTCGTTTTCTTCTGCACCATTTCACTTTATTTGGAATTCATTGCCCTTTTTTTTCTATATGTTGCACAGTAAAGTGAATGGCGTCTTTCAAAAATGCTGTAATTTTGTCCCACAAAGTACACCTCAACCCTGCTGTATTGAATAGTGTCTGTGTTATTCACTATGTGATATGTGTTTTTTTATTGTATACTAATGTATAGTGACTAGTGATGATTGAGCGTGTTCTATGAACCCATTCAGCGAGCACACTGTCTAACAGCCGTGACACTTGCAGGCACGGCGACCTTAAAAGAAATGCAGAGCATGCCAAAATACTCGGCGAGCACCTGAGCGTGCTCGCCGAAGGGGTTGATAGAACACGCTCGATCATCACTAATAGTGACCAGATGCCTCTAAGGAATCTTTTTTGGCCTCTGTTTTACTGGTGCTTGAAGTGCAAATTTTTGTAGCTCTAATGATTAAGTAATATGCAACTATGTGAACTGCAATTGCCAATTAACAATTTAAGGGTATCCATCAGATATACCCCTCCCTCCAATTCCCATTCATGACCATGCAGGATTTGGAAAGCTAAATCCATAGACACCTCTATATCTTTTATCTGTTGCTGCATTTCTGAGTGCTCTGGGTGTAACGGAGCACTAACCAAGCCTCAGCCTTCCAAGGTTGCTTCCCTGCCCAGCACCAGCCTCTTTATCTTGATTGATAGCTCACTGTCAGTTTTTTGGGACGTCAGGCACCAAGCAAGGAAAATCAGTGAGCTAGACACTAGCACTGGGAACTTTCCCTCCGTACATAAACAAAACATAAACCAAAAAAAAAGCAATTTGGCACGTTACTTAATTTATGTAGATTTATAGAATGAAATGTTGGATTTCGTACGAGCTCGATCCATGTTTTTCACAGAGCTCATATCTATTATAGTCTAGGGCTGTTCACATATTTCTGTGGACCGCGTATTTTTCACCGAAACACGTTGACCTGTCGGACTTTGATCCAAATCAAAGTTTAGAGCTTCTCGGATGCAAAACAAAGCTGATGAAAGTCTGAATGAGGCCTTACTCTATTATTTATTTTTTAAGCAGCGTTCATTCCAGGCTGTTGTACACATGAAGAGGGTTTACACACCTAAAATACATATATAAAACACAGAAACAAGCTACCATTGACAGACTAGTATGGAGGGAGACACGGCCACTACGATCTAACAGTGTGGATTCTGGTATCTCGCTCCTTCCCTCAGGGTGTATTCCAAAAGCCTCCTCCAATAAGCAAGTTCTGGACAAGCTGCAGGTGGAGAGGGAGTGCGGGATTACGGTGAAGGCCCTGACTGTGTCTCTGTTTTACACTTACGAGGGAAAGAAGTATCTCCTGAACCTGATCAACACTCCGGTGAGTGTGACGTTTCTTCTTGATTTGTTTCTCTGTGGTCTTGTTGCGGATGTTCAACTGGTCACGGCGGTCGCGTGACCTGTCACATAACTAAATGATGTCATGGAAGGTCCTTTCACACCACCGCGAGCCGTACAAGAGACCGGACGCAGTGGAGAAAAGACCGGGGGCCATCAGAAGGTAAGTATAATGTTATTTTCTCCAATTCCCTCCATGACAGCACACCTGGAGGTAGCCTCCCCATCCTAATTAGGGACAGGAAAACAAGAGGTTAAATAGCCCCTTCCCGCTACAATCCCCAGTGTTTTCCTGTCCCTATGGGATGAAGAGGTTACCTGGGGTGCCTGCAGCCGGCAAGCAGGGCCCTATTAAATTTACCTGCCGGGCTGCAGGGAGCGATCGCCTCCGACCTTCCTTCCTTTGCAGCTCCCGTGTTTCCTTGAGAGCGGGACCCCCCACACACACACTCGCCTGCGTGTAAAGCCGAGTAGGGTTTTGGGGGCTGGGGGCCTCCTGTAGCTCCCCGGCCGGAGTCTCCTCTGTCCTCCATGGCGGCGTGCCGGAAGTCAGGCTTTTGGCCAGCGGGACGTCACTTCTAGTGCGTTCCACCGTGGAATGCATGGGGCCGCGGCGGGAAATTCAAAAGGAGAAGCCGTGGTTTGCCCTGAAAATGAGGATCCTTCACCAGATAGATGAAAATTTGGCACTGGATCTCGGTCTCCCCTATAAAAGACCCAGATGAGAAGACTCCATTAAGGTAGGACAGAATATTCTGCTACTATGGAGGTTGCTGTTCCAAAGCCTGCGTCTGCAGAGTCCAGCGCTAACCCGGCCCCAGTAAGTACTAGGTCCTAGGTTATTCCCCACTCTCTTTTGAGCAGGATCCTAAATATATTTTAAATCTCCCCTTTTTTTATTTTTAATTTAGGGAGACAAGGATCCGGCACCGACAGTGGGAGAAAGCACTACAGTTCGCAAATGTGCCATCTGTATAAAAAAGCTGGCTTCAGGGCATAAGAAACCCCTATGCTGGAAATGCACTGACAACATTGTGAAGGAAGAACAGCCTTCCCTTATGGAAGAAGTCAGGGGAATGGTTCGGCAGGAAATACAATCTTCCCTAGCCTCCTTCTCACAAGCCAGAGCTGAAGGTCCATCTCCCCCCAAAAGGAGAAAATATACGGTTAGGGAGACCTCTGATTCAGAATTAGGGTCTATGGAGGAACCGGAAGAAGGGGTCCTAAGTGAAGATCATGAGGAAGATAGGAAATATTATTTTTCGTCTGAGAATATGGAGGAATTGTTGTCGCAGGTGAGAGACACGATGCAGGTGGAAGAGGAGAAGGAAACCCGTACAGTTCAGGATGAAATGTTTGGCGGTCTGAAATCCAAGAAGAAGGTAGTGTTCCCTGTGCATGACAACATTTGGAGTCTTATTTTGGATGAATGGGAGTCACCTGAGAAAAGGCTTAGTATGGCAGGAGAAATGAAGGATAGATTCCCTCTAGATGAAAAGGCGGCTAAGCTATGGATGGAAGTCCCGAAGGTTGATGTACAGGTGGCAAGGGTTGCGAAGAAAACAACCCTTCCCTTTGAAGACTCGTCACAGCTCAAAAATCCTATGGATAGGAAGATGGACAGCCTTTTAAGGAAGGCATGGGAAACATCGGCGGCTTCACTGAAGACTAATATCGCTTCAACTTGTGTAGCTCGTTCCATGTTCCTCTGGCTCCAACAACTAGAGGAACATCTCTGGAAAGGTACCACTCAAGAGGACCTCCTAGCATCTCTTCCTTTTCTGCAGAAGGCCACTGGATTCCTAGCGGATGCCTTGGCGGAGTCGGTCAAGATTGCGGCAAGATCGGCAGCATTATCAAATTCTATGAGAAGAGCTCTGTGGTTGAAGATGTGGAGTGGGGACAACGCATCAAAATCTAAGCTTTGTTCCATTCCATTTAAAGGAGAGTATATGTTTGGGGCGGTGCTAGACGAGTTGTTGGAGAAAGCATGAGACAAGAAGAAGTCTCTGCCAGAGCCAAAGAATCCAAAAAGTTTCAGAAAGAGACCATTTCTTCTCCCTCAACAACAACAGCAGCAAGCATTTCAGTACAGAGGCAAGGGTAAAACTGGTCGCTGGAGTTACACAAAAGGGGGAAGAGGTAGGAATATCTTTCAAGGTTCTAGGCAGGACAGACAATGACGCCAAGAAGGTAGGAGGCAGAATTGCAAGCTTCCTTCCTCAATGGCAGCTTATTGATTGGAAAAGGATTTGTCGTGGCAACAGTAGACCAGCCAGAGGCTTACTACCATGTGCCAATTCATCCGGATTACAGAAAATTTCTCAGATTTGCTGTAACTCAGAACCGAGAGGTACTTCATTTTCAATTCAATGTACTCCCCTTCGGCATTTCGTCAGCACCCCGCCTGTTTACAAAGATCATGGCAGAGGTAGTAGGTTTATCTAAGGAAACTGAATATCTGCATCGTCCCATATTTAGACAATTTTTTGGTGATGGTTCCCTCGGTTTCAAGTTTGGAAAGAGACCTCCAGATGACCCTCCAGATCCTGGAATCCTTGGGATGGTTGATAAACTACCAAAAGTCAGATCTGATTCCCTCCACCAGGAAGACCTCCTTGGCAATTCTCCTGGATTCTCAGCAACAAGCCTCTTTTCTGCCAAAAGAGAAGCAGATTCAGTTGAGGTCGAAAGTTTATGCACTAAAGAACCAGAGAGGAGTGTCATTAAGATTCGCCATGTCCGTCCTCGGGTCCATGACCTCATTTATTTAGGCGGTACCTTGGGCTCAAGCGCATTCAAGGGTCCTTCAAAACTACATCCTTTCCTGTTGGGACAGATCTCCAAGTTCCCTCTCCAACAGAATTCATCTGCCAGAGAAGGTGAAAGCATCTTTAAATTGGTGGCTCTGTCCAGGAAATCTGGAGAAAAGTTCAGCATGGATTCAACTTCCCTTGTTATCCGTCAAAACAGACGCAAGCAAAAGAGGATGGGGAGCAGTAGTCTCCCACGTGGCCTTCCAAGGGGTCTGGTCGCAAGAAATAGCAGAGCAGTACTCAAACTTAAGAGAAATGAAAGTGGTGGAAGAAACCCTATGGGCAGCCACTACTGTGCTTCAGGGGTCGAATGTCAGAGTCTACTCGGACAATATGACAACTATAGCCCACTTGAGACATCAGGGAAGTACAAGAAACAGGAGGTTACAGATGATCTCCGAAAGGATCTTCCACTGGGCGGAGCATAATCTACTATCCTTATCGGCTCTGCATCTGAGGGGCTCCGACAACTATCAAGCAGATCTTCTGAGCAGAAAATACATTCATCCAGGGGAGTGGAGCATGAACTCGAAGATATTTCAGATGATTGTTCAAAAGTGGGAATACCCAGATGTGGACCTGTTTGCGAACCAGGAAAACGCAAAAGTAAGAGCCTTTTTCTCTTTGAAACCCGAGGATTCAGCAACCGGGATAGATGCATTCGCTCACCCTTGGAAAGTTGGGCTCGCTAATGCTTTTCCCCTGATTCTGTTAATACCAAGGACTTTACAAAAAATCAGGTCGGAAGGGCTCAAGACTATCCTAATAGCTCCAATGTGGCCAAAAAGAGCATGGTTCGGAACATTGAGCAGTCTAAGAATGGATGATCCATTGATGCTTCCTCGAATCCACGATCTGCTGCATTAGGGCCAGATTTTCCATCCGGCCCCTCAGAATTTGGCTCTAGCAGCTTGGCTTCTGAGACCGCCCTCTGAAAAGCCAGTGGCTTCTCAGTACAGGTGATCCAAATGTGGCGCCCTGCTGTGCATTGGTGTCACAGAACCCAGAAGGGTGCATGGATGGATTTCTCCACAAGAGGCCCTCACTAGATACAAACACCTCTACCTTCCAACTCATACCAGCAGAGGGAGCCCAGATAGGGATATATATAGGGAAGGTGGAGCCAGGCAGCTCAGTTGATTAGTGAGTGCTCAGAGTCAGAGCAGAGCAGGCAGGCTGAGAGAGAGCCTGAGAGCGTGCCGACACTCAGATAGCGGTGAAGACGCAGCACGTCAGCTGCCTAGTAGTGAGGGCCCCGAGTGTGGCCGACGGCAAGGAGAAAAAGGGGAGTGAAACCAAGGGGGCAGAGGAGCACAATAAGCTCACCCCATTATATCTACCGGACACCGGATCCGCGCCTACAGGGACCCTTTACACCCAGTGGGGACAACCGGAATCCCAGGAGGACTACAAGTCCCTGACAAACCTGAAGGCTAGACACACACAGGATCAGGAACCACGAAGGCCCCGACGTCCAGGGAAAGTGGTTACCAACCAGAGGTCCTATTTCTGAGCATCTGGTGAAGTAAAAGCAGGACACATAAGCTAGGCCCAGTTGCAGGCTGGCCAGGAGCATACATAGGGACAGACACGGATCAGGAGGCCCTATACCTGCTCCCTGGGGAGAAGTCCAAAAGTGCGCCCTTCATCTGGAGTACCCTGGACCGTACCTAACAGCTGTACCAGTAAAGGAAATGAAGCAAATCCCCTGTCTCTGTCCGTTACTCCTGCTGTGCCATCGCTTTCCCTGCACCACAATGCTCAGCGCAACCTGCATCATTTATACTGCCCTGAGGCCTGCTCCACCTGTGGGGAGCCGTTCCATCTCAAGCTGTCCTGACATCTGCCTCAGAGGACTGTTGCAGCGCTGGTGATCCTCACCAGACACCACAGGTGGCGTCACAACAAATTCCCTACAAATAATTCCTTTTGGCACTGACCGCCCTGGGCCAGCCACCGCGATAATCCCCGCAGGCAGTCTTAGGCCCGGCTGCCGGGTGCCCCGCGACACCCCTGGCGGCGAGTCACATACACTGCAGAAAAGCAGAAAACCAGTCACAATTTCCATCTATGGAAAAATCTAGAAAGCTTTCAAGCTATGGTATGAGCCTCGTCCATTAGATCCCTTTCGGCCTGATGTGGCCAGAATCTTGGATTTCCTACAGAACGGTCTGTCTAAAGGATTAAGACCAAGCACGCTGAAGGTCCAAGTCTCGCCTTTAAGTTCCTATTTTGATGCTGATTTGGCCCAAAACAGATGGATTAAGAGGTTCATGATAGCTGCTTCTCGGATTAATCCAACAAGAGCTAAAATAGTTCCACCTTGGGATCTCAATGTAGTTCTTAGAGGCCTAACTATGCATCCTTTCGAGCCAATAGCCGAGGCACACATAGACAAATTGTCTTGGAAAGCGGCATTGCTTATAGCTCTGACTACAGCCAGAAGAGTGAGTGAAATCCAAGCCCTGTCTATCAGAGAGACTTATTGTCGTATTTTGGAGGACAGGATCATCCTCCAGTTGGATCCTTCTTTTCTACCTAAAGTGTCGTCTAATTTTCATATGTCTCAGCCAATAATTCTTCCGTCATTCTGTCAAAATCCATCAAATAGCAAGGAAGAAGAATTCCACGCGTTGGATGTAAGAAGGACTATAATCCGCTATTTGAGGCAGACTGAAACCTGGAGGAAGGATCAGAACCTATTTGTCCAATATGGAAGCCCCAATAAAGGAAAGAAAATTGCAAAAATATGCTAGCAAATTGGATTAAGAAAGCAATTTGTGAAACATACATAGTTCAAGATTTGCCTCCTCTGAAATCCTTGAAAGCTCTTTCTACTAGAGCTATGTGGGTCTCCTGGGCGGAAAAAGCTAGTGCATCCATTGAGCAGATTTGCAGGGCAGCTACATGGTCGTCTGTCCATACCTTTGCTAAACATTATAGACTAGATGTAATATCTAATAGAGACTTAGCATTTGGAAGGAAAGTCCTTCAGGCTGTTGTCGCTCCCTTAAAATTCATTCTTTGGTATTACTCCAGGTGTGCTGTCATGGAGGGGATTGGAGAAAATAGAATTAGACTTACCAGTAATTCGGTTTCTAAGACCCTCCACAACAGCATGGGTAGTTCCCTCCATTTCTTTGATTGGAAAAATCCTTAGTGTTAATAAATATTTAGAGCATTCATACTGTGTGGTCCTTTGAAAACACTGGGGATTGTAGCAGGGAGGGGCTATTTAACATCTTGTTTTCCTGTCCCTAATTAGGATGGGGAGGCTACCTCCAGGTGTGCTGTCGTGGAGGGTCTTAGAAACAGAATTACCGGTAAGTCTAATTCTATTTTTTTTTTTTTACCATTTTTATTCTTTTTTTCTACTATTAACTTGTTCACACTATATAAATACATGCCGGTTGCAAGGATTTATATAGTGTGACCAAGTTGTCAAGCACTTTCCAAGTGATGCTAAAATCGCTTGGAAAGCGGTTGACAACCCGCATGCGGACATGCATGTGAAAAATGCTTCACTTACGTTTGTCCCTGGCAGGAAAAACGCATGTAAAATCTGCATGCGTTTTTTCTGCCAGGGAGATGCAGAAACACTCAGGAAAAATCCGGAGCATTTCTGCATCGTGGGCATGTGGCGCCCCTGAGGGTTCAGTCGCCACAGAGGTACTGCACCTCACCCAGAGGTGTGGTGTCTCCCTTCACTCAGGTAAGATGGGAGTGCTGCAGAGAACCCCCCAAAACACCTGCATCCAACATTACACTGCTTCAGACCGGCTGGAAGGGCAACATGCAGAGCGCAGCTGCTGAGCCCTGTCCCTGGCTGGAGTGGGGGAAACCCAAAGGTAGGGGGAACCAGTAGTGGGTGTGGGTGGAGGAAGCAGTTAGAAGGAGCACACAGTAGGTATATAATGGGAAGCAATCTTAGGGTGGCAGTTCAGAACAGAATGGTCAGTCAGTACAGTACAGACGGTCAGTGAGGACTGTCTGGGAGCAGAGGCTCAGCAGGAGCTCTGCTCCACAAGAAGGGCCCGGGATAGAGGCCCCGGAGGGGAGAAGGGAGTAGGCTCCATTCTAAGAAGGGATCCCAGGGGTACGGCCCGTGCAGGACAGCACCCATACGCCCCGCATCTGTCAGAAGACAGAGGGATCGGTTGCCCCATTCTAATCTCCAGGGGGTCAGGTTGGTCCCGGATCCGACGTACAGGAAGGACTTCAGCATACCCGAGCGGGATTGAGAGTGGGCAGCGCAGGGCAGCAGGGAGAAGGACCTAGTGTGAAGACGGTCAAAGTAGGAACACGAGAAAGTGGGGTTCTGCCAAGCATTCCTAAACTTCCTGAGGAAGGATTGAACCCCTGCCAGGGTGAACACGGCGCAACGTGGGAGGCCTTCACCTGTAACTTGCACTTGTGTGTTTCCTGAAGAACTGTGAATTAAAATCTTGGACGACTGCACTGAGTTGCCTCCGTCTATTCCTTCACTGGTGCCATTTCCCTCCCTGCACTACAACGCCCAGTGCACCCTCCATCTATTTACACTGCCCTGAGGCCCGCTCCACCTGTGGGGAGCCGTTCCATCTCTAGCTGCCCTAACATCTGCCTCAGAGGACTGTTGCAGCGCTGGTGATCCTCACCAGACACCACAGGTGGCTTCACGACAAATCCTATAAATAATCCCTTTTGCACTGACCCCCCCGGGCCATCCACCGTGATATTCCCCAAAGCAGCCATACGGCCCGGCTGCCGTGTGCCCCGCGGCCCAGGGGGCAGCGAGTCACCACTTGGCGTCACGAACAGGATATGTGACCAGCCTGCCATCTGCGGGTAATGTGCGCCTAAAGAAGTGTTTTCTGCCTTGAATGTGGCGCCCGCCCCAGAAGAACGGGCGCCATTATGTGCGTGCTAAAGAACAACAGAATGGAACCTCCCGTCGTGGGCCGGGTCCCAGAATGGCTCCAAAAGCAGGCCCTGCCCCTTGCAACAGTGACTGTCCGCATAGATGTGTCCGTCAAAGCGGGGAGGCCGACACATTGAGTGACCGACAGCAAAGTGCCATGGGACCGCCCCCGAAAGAGGAGAGGCGGTGGAGAGAAGCTGCGTAAAGACCGGGAGGTGTCAGGCCGAGCTGACGCAGTCGCGGGAGCAGGTCGGAGTGATGTCCCTGTCCCAAGTGCGGCTGGCGCTGCTCCATCCCTGGTCCCCCTGCAGCCCGAGGCTGATGACCAGGCTGGGTCAGCCTGCAGAAACCAGGGGTTCCCCCGGAGGGGGCCCCACTGTTAAACTGTTTTAGTTAACTGGACTGTACATAAGTTGCCCGGAAGGGTGCAGTTGACTTCATGTTTGCTACCCAGTTACCCGTCAGGGTACAGAGACTGACAGGCTGAGGACTGTGAGAAGCCGGACGTTGACATTGTACATAGTTTAGCACTTCTTAAAGTGCATCCTATTGGTTTTATAATTACAAATATACCTCAGAACAAAAACCCGTTTGGCGTGGCGGAAGACGAGGTCCAGGATTGGATCGTCTATGCCCTGCAGCCATGCCCAGGGCCTACGTTGAGGGTTTGTGGACGGGTCCCTCATGCTGCTACTGTTGCACCCTGGTGCTGGAACTGTCTTGAAAATTGTTTTATATGACAATACTCTTATGATGTTTTATAATGTAACCAGTAACGTTAAAAGAAATGTGCCTCCCATAAAGGGAAGAAATGTTGTTTTATGGTCTTATATGCGGATGCATCTTAAAAATTTTGCATGTCAGTTATGCCTGGTTTTGCTCTGTTCCAGCCCGCGGACGTGCTGTGTTTTACCGGGGGGGGGAATGTGGCGCCCCTGAGTGTTCAGTCGCCACAGTGGTACTGCACCTCACCCAGAGGTATGGTGTCTCCCTTCACTCAGGTAAGATGGGAGTGCTGCACAGAACCCCCCAAAACACCTGCATCCAACATGCAGAGTGCAGCTGCTGAGCCCTGTCCCTGGCTGGAGTGGGGGGAACCCAAAGGTAGGGGGAACCAGTAGTGGGTGTGGGTGGAGGAAGCCGTTAGAGGGAGCACTTATACAGTAGGTATATAATGGGAAGCCATCTTAGGGTGGCAGTTCAGAACAGAATGGTCAGTCAGTCTACCATTGGGCCCTATAAGACGTTCTTCATCTCCCGTTGCAGTGGGGTTTTTATTTGTCAAAAAAAAAGACTGGGGGTTGCGCCCCCGCCTTGATTTTCGCGAGTTTAATCGGATCACGGTCTGGGATGCATATCCTCTCCCTCTCATCTCCGACCTCTTTAGAAAAAAATTTGGCTCCTACGATTTGATTAAACTAGACCTCAGGGGGGCTTATAATCTCATTCACATTGAGGAGATGAGTGGAAGATGGCCTTCAATACTCCTGAGGGGCACTATGAAAAGCTTGTGATGGCATTTGGGTTGACTAATGCTCCCGCTTTCTTTCAACATTGTTAGTGACATTTTTAGTCATCTGGCAGGTAGATCACAACAAACCAATCTTGATGATATATTAATTTACTTACCTCCAGTCACATCAGGTACATATCAGGCAGGTCTTACAGATACTCAAAGATAATAAATTATTTGTCAAACCAGAGAAATGTATGTTCTCAGGGTTAGTTCTTATCATTCACCGTTTTTGCATGGATCTGGCCAAAGTCCGGACGGTACTGGATTGGTATTATATTCAAGACTTAAAGGCATTACAAAGTTTTTTGGGTTTCGCCAGCTACTACTGTAAGTTCATCAAAAACTTTTCGGTAGTGGCCAAACCTCTGATGGACGATTTTGCCAAATAGAAAAAAAAAATTAAGATTTTATTATTTTACTTTCCATTCTTGTAGCTAAACACAATCCAGCTAAGTTTAAAATTGAAATGAAGCCCCTGTACCCCCCTCTCTAGGTGCTTCTGTACCAAGTCTTCCCTGGTCCAGGATGGTCTCTATATCACAGGCTCCAGCAATAACCTATTGACACATGATTGTGGCAGCCCTCACGTGCTGATATATCACAGTGCCAATAGAAGTGGGAAGCGGCACAGAAATCACAAAATAAAGGCAGTGTTTGTGGTAATGCAAGAATCCAGCAAGCAGAGTAATCCACACGTCATACAACAGCCCAACATGGATGATGAAAAGCTGCGTCTTCAGGCGTCTGTGTAAGAACATCACATTTTTGTTTTCCTTCCAGAATAAGCACCAAATGGAATAGCTGAATGCCAGGATACAGAGACCGGCGGGGGGCAGGGAAGCGCTGTCCGCTGGATTTTGTGCTGGTTTCACAAGCGGTCACCCTGCAGTTTTCTCCGGATAATGCTGTGGAGACTTTTCACAACACATCTAATAATTGTGAACCTTCCACTCACATGTTTATTATCTTGTCCGCTGGTCAGACTGAGGGGGATGAAAGCTGGACAAGGGATGAAGAATGATCCTTATTACATATAATGGGTGCACTGAGTGATTGTGAAAAGTCGCAGAGGACTGAGAGCAGAAGGGCAGAGGGTTTCCTCTTCCTCACAGGGACCAGCACAGAAGCCGGAGCAGAAGGGCAGAGGGTTTCCTCTTCCTCACAAGGACCAGCACAGAAGCCGGAGCAGAAGGGGAGACAAGGGCTGAGCCACTTACACAGACAGAAAGCTGAGGAGAGGAGGGCATGTTATTACTCCAGGATCCGCTCCATTCATTCCCTATGTGGCATTCAAGCGCTGAGCTCGGCTTTTCCAGAGCCCCATAGAGAATGAATGGAGCTGCAGTTGATCCCTGACTTTCCACTCCTTCCCGATCAGACGATAGCTCGCAGCGGTCAGACCCCATGATCAGTAAGTGATCACCGAGCCTGTGGATAAGTGATAACTTGTTTTCTACAGACATCCCCTTTAAGTAATGGAGCATGCCAGCAGAGAAGGTGGGAGGAGGCGCTGGTTACAGGGGAAACTTTACCTCTGGAGGCCGCATTTAGGGCATGTGAGGGGCGGACACTTCCCATATTCATCATTACTGAACCCCCGCTCTGTGCGGCTCTTATCTGAGCTGCAGGAGAGGCAGCAGTTACTAATCAGCCGCTCTCTGTTCACTTGCAGCCGTCCGAGCTCTCCTGTGCCTGTTAGGGGTGAAGTTCGGGTCCTTCGAGGCATCTACTATGCAGCCTGCACAGCAGATCACAGCCCGAGCACAGCGTCTCCGGGTAAATCTCCACCTTGTGAGTTGCTTCTTGTGCAGCAGCCCCATGCAAGTTGCTCTGCTCTCCTCGGCCTGCTCCTGCTGAATACTGAGCTCCTCTGCCCAATCTAGGAGCTCAATAGCCCTGATCACGTCAGTGGTAGCTCAGCGCTGCTGGATCAGATTTAGAAATGGCAAACTAATCAGCCCTGGGTATTTCTAATATGTGCAGAGCAGGCGACATAAGTCTGACCGGTGTCCTCATAGACCTTTCCTCAGCCGGGGTCTAATAGGAGCAGTAAAATGGCCGTCATGGGGTCCATTGTTAGATCTCAGCTGCCATAGAAACTCATTGGCACCATGATCATGCCTCCCTCTCCTGTCTAAAGTGCCTAAATGCTGTGGAAGCCCCCTACTGTGTCATACAATGGATTAAGCTGCCAGGATCAAGGTTGGCTCCACTGTGGGCAGCTGAGGCAGGAGCAGGACTGTGTTACACAGCCACACTTCTGCCGCAGATCTTGTAAGGACCTGCCTGATGATAATGTGTCCTATAGAGCAGGTCTTGGTACCGGACTGCCCTGTACATATTTACCACTAGCTGGGAACCAGTTACTTACAAGGTCTAGTTTCGAATGTGTTTCCAGGATCTGTAGTTATCAGCATTTTATCCTTAAGGCCGAGTTATAATATCACTGTAACACTCTCGCCCTGTACCTGTATACCTGCCCTGTGTGCTGCACAAAAGTATATAACAAAATGTGTGTACACAGATATCTATCTCCTGAATGGTATTACTGCTAGATCTCCTGTACATAGAAATATGAGGTTCTTAGCGCACATTTTGAGCAAATTGTGCGAGCCCATCTGCCAACGTCAAGGCGACCTCTTCAGATGGGTCCCTACACTAACATTACACTAACTTACTAACTGGGACTAGTTTTTTGTATTATTATTATTACCACCATTTTTACTATTTATTATTATTGCATTAATGCAATTAATTGTAACTGTTATAAAACAAATTAAAAAAATGTAATTCTAATTTTTTTTTATTAATCTTGTGAATCTAATAATGGTATTACTAAAATCCCTATGCCTAAAGCTGTTGATCCAGAAGAAGGCAAAAACCCCAGGACACCTTCAGCCAATTTGTGTCACAGGGGAAAAATTCCTTCTTGACCCCGGGAAAAGGCGATCAGTCCTAGGACCCTGGATCAAACCTAATAATGTTATTACAAGTTATATAATATTACACTAATTATTGTACTACTGGAGTTATTTTAATTTGTTTTTATAAATCTATTTGATATGGTTATTATTACATTGTGCTATCTTATTACAGTATTATTCTTCTTTCCTTTCACTACTAATACTGCCCTTTACCTACAGTGTTGATCCAGAAGAAGGCAAAAACCCCAGGACACCTTCAGCCAATTTATGTCACAGGGGAAAAATTCCTTCTTGACCCCGGGAAAAGGCGATCAGTCCTAGGACCCTGGATCAAACCTATTAATGTTATTACAAGTTATATAATATTACACTAATTATTGTACTACTGGAGTTATTTTAATTTGTTTTTATAAATCTATTTGATATGGTTATTATTACATTGTGCTATCTTATTACAGTATTATTCTTCTTTCCTATCACTACTAATACTGCCCTATACCTACAGTGTTGATCCAGAAGAAGGCAAAAACCCCAGGACACCTTCAGCCAATTTGTGTCACAGGGGAAAAATTCCTTCTTGACCCCGAGAAAAGGCGATCAGTCCTAGGACCCTGGATCACACTGCTATTCTACCTACTACTATTACTACTGTTATTTTATTACTTTCTTACTATTATCACTAGTATTATTACTCATATTACACTAATACGGATATACTACCACTATATTACTACCATCCCTTTCCCCCTAGGGATCTTAAGGTGCAGTTCTGTCCTCCTCCTCCTATTCTGTCCTCCTCCTCTTCCATCCTCCTCCACTTTCGTCCTCCTCCTCTTCCGTCCTCTTCCTCTTCCGTCCTCCTCCTCTTCTGTCCTCCTCCTCTTCCGTCCTCCTCCTCTTCCGTCCTCCTTCTCTTCCGTCCTCATCCTCTTCTGTCCTCCGCCTCTTCCGTCCTCCGCCTCTTCTGTCCTCCGCCTCTTCCGTCCTCTGCCTTTTCTGTCCTCCGCCTCTTTCGTCCTCTTCCTCTTCCGTCCTCTTCCTCTTACGTCCTCCTCCTCTTCGGTCCTCCTCATCTTCCGTCCTCCTCCTCTTCCGTCCTCCTTCTCTTCCGTCCTCCGCCTCTTCCGTCCTCCGCCTCTTCTGTCCTCTGCCTCTTCCATCTTCCGCCTCTTCCGTCCTCCGCCTCTTCCGTCCTCCTTCTCTTCCATCCTCCTCCTCTTCCGTCCTCCTCCTTTTCCGTCCTCCTCCTCTTCTGTCCTCCTCCTCTTCCATCCTCCGCCTCTTCCGTCCTCCATCTCTTCCGTCCTCCGCCTCTTCTGTCCTCTTCCTCTTCCGTCCTCCTCCTGAGACGTAATAAATAGCATTAAAGCTGCAGTAATTATTTATATTATATATACACACTGCTCAAAAAAATAAAGGGAACACTCAAATAACACATCCTAGATCTGAATGAATGAAATATTCTCATTGAATACTTTGTTCTGTACAAAGTTGAATGTGTTGACAACAAAATCACACAAAAATCATCAATGGAAATCAAATTTATTAACCAATGGAGGCCTGGATTCGGAGTCACCCCCAAAATTAAAGTGGAAAAACACACTACAGGCTGATCCAACTTTGATGTAATGTCCTTAAAACAAGTCAAAATGAGGCTCAGTATTGTGTGTGGCCTCCACGTGCCTGTATAACCTCCCTACAACGCCTGGACATGCTCCTGATGAGGTTGCGGATGGTCTCCTGTGGGATCTCCTCCCAGACCTGGACTAAAGCATCCACCAACTCCTGGACAGTCTGTGGTGCTACGTGACGTTGGTGGATGGAGTGAGACATGATGTCCCAGATGTGCTCAATGGGATTCAGGTCTGGGGAACGGGCGGGCTAGTCCATAGCTTCAATGCCTTCATCTTGCAGGAACTGCTGACATACTCCAGCCACATGAGGTCTGGCATTGGGCACAACCCCCATCTGTGGACGTCTGGGCCTCATCCCACTCTCATGGAGTCGGTTTCTAACCGTTTATGCAGACACATGCACATTTGTGGCCTGCTGGAGGTCATTTTTCATGGCTCTGGAAGTGCTCCTCCTGTTCCTCCTTGCACAAAGGCAGAGGTAGGGGTCCTGCTGTTGGGTTGTTGCCCTCCTATGGCCCCCTCCACGTTTCCTGGTGTACTGGCCTGTCTCCTGGTAGCGCCTCCAGCCTCTGGACACTACGCTGACAGACGCAGCAAACCTTCTTGCCACAGCTCGCAATGATGTGCCATCCTGGATGAGCTGCACTACCTGAGCAACTTCTGTGGGTTGTAGAGTCCGTCTCATGCTACCACGAGTGTGAAAGCACAACCAACATTCAAAAGTGACCAAAACATCAGCCAGAAAGAATTGGTACTGAGATGTGGTCGTGGTCTCCACCTGCAGAACCACTCCTTTATTGAGTGTGTCTTGATAATTGCCAATAATTTCCATCTATTGTCTTCCATTTGCACAACAGCATGTGAAATTGATTGTCAATCAGTGTTGCTTCCTAAGTGGACAGTTTGATTTCACAGAAGTTTGATTTACTTGGAGTTATATTCTGTTGTTTAAGTGTTCCCTTTATTTTTTTGAGCAGTGTATATTTTCTCATGTCATGTATTTACTACTAAAAGTAATTTTTTACATTTAGGTTTCATTAAGTGTTTTACACCGACTATTACAGACTTATTGTTTCCCTGCACATTCAAGTTTTGTGTTTTCTTTGGGCATAGATCAGCTAATAGGCACTCAGGAAAAAAAAACAGATTAAAGATCTACAAACTCTCCCTTAAGACTAAGGAGCTCACTGATAGATTCTCAGTTAGCTAATTTTGCAGCCAGCAATAGACAGTGCAGCACAGGTGCTACAGAAGGCAACATTTTTAATGTTACAGAAATCGATTTTAGCCCCAAATACTTGCATTAAAGTAAAAAAAATGGCCCCAAAGCTGGACAACCGCTTTAACTCCTTACCAACATCTGCCGTACATGTATGGTATAAGTCAGTAGCGGGTGTATGGAGCAGGGTCAGCTCGCCCCGTACATGGCAGATAATGGCTGTGACAAACAACCAGGACCTGCCTCTAACAGCTGCGAGTGGAGCGAAGATCTGCCCACCACTGTTAACCTGTTCAGTGCTGCTGTCACTCTCTAACAGCAGCATTAACAGCGCGCCAGCATTGGGACGCGTCGTTCCATACGCCCACTGGCGCTCCTGTGACGCGATCATAGGGCGCCGATGGACTGCTATGACATCCGGGGGTCTGCTGAAGCCTCCATGCCTGTCATCATAAAGCTTCATTTGGGCTGTAAACAAGACCGTGGTTTTGCTATATGGAGCATTACTGTGGTATCGCTGTATATAGCACAAGCAATCAGATGATGTATACAAATACAGTGAAAAAAAGTATATATATATTTATTAAAACCCCACACGTTCAACTCACCTCCCACTAAAAATAAAGATAATAAAAATATACACATTTTGTGGTATGGTCTCTTTCAGAGAAATACAATCTATCAAAATATAAAAAAAAAAAACGATCAGTGAACACAGAAAAAAATTCAAAAAGACAAAATTGCATTTTTTCGTTCGCCTCAATACTGCAGAAAATCCTGTAAGAAGCGATGACCATGACATATGTGTCCCAAAATGTTATCAATAAAGTCCTCTTGCCCTTCAAAAAATAAGCCCCCACACAACTCCATCAACCCGAAAACTGAAAATGTTACGGGTCTCAGAAAAAATGGTGACAGCATCAAAAAAAAGTTTTTTTCTTTTGCCAAAACTATTGGAGAAGTTTGGTCTTGCTGTAATCACACTGAGGAGTAGGATCCTATTACCAGGTCATTTTTACCACACAATGTACGCCGTTAAAATCGTTCCCAGAAAAACAATGTCAGGCTTTTTTTTTCGCACTTTTACTGCACTTGGAATGTTTTTACCGTTTTCTAGGACTATGTGGTAAATGAATGGTGTCATTTATAAGGACAGCTCATCCTACAAAATAACAAGACCTCACACTATGTGGACAGATATCAAAAAGTTAGAAAAGTTGGAAAAAGCGGAGGAAAAAACAGAAAAAAAACATAAATTGGTTATGTCGGGAAGGGGTAAAGCTGAAGAAACGCATGTAAGAGCAGAATATGGAGGAAGGTCAGATATCACAGACTGGTGGATACTACCTGCTCCATCGCTGGCAGAATACTCCACCCCCATGGTGTCCGCTGATATCTTCTCTTGTAGCAACGTCTCCAAACTCTATAAAACATCGGGAACAGTCAGCAGAGGGTTTGATGATTGGCTCATATTGGCGATATACTCAGGGGCATTACTGGGGCCAGGGAAGATTGGGAATGAATAGCGTATTGACTGTTAGAGATGTGATCTCTTCCATTAAAGGGGATGTCTAGTTGGAACAAGTTATCACTGATCTCTGGATAGGTGATGACCTGTCCCAGTGGGAGCACCCCTTTATTATGTGGTATATATGGAGGATGTGATATCATGCAGAGTTCTAGCAGTATTACACTTCGGTCCGTTCTGCGTGCATCTGGGACATTCCCTATGGAGGAGCGGAGCTGGGGGGAAATATCAGGATCTCGTCGCTGGATCCATCCAGATGGGAGATGTAACGAGTGCGGCGCCCCCCACTGGTGTCTCAGCGTATCATGTGTTGGGGAATAATAACTTATTGTCTGGTAAATGTGCTGACTCCTGTCAGTTGTGGTCGCTGAGTGCGTGTGATGGGATGTGGCTCCGTCCGTTATATTATATCACGTCTTATACCTATAATCTCTCGCTGATCGCAGGTGTCTGTCTTCACACTCAGATGAGAAGGAACAAACTGACGATATAGGACTTTTTTTTTTTTTTCCAAATTCAAACCGAGCAATCCTATTGGCTGAGTATGAATGCAGTTACCATGGTGACAGAAGTAGCAGCAGATTTAAAGGGACAAAACACTAATATTGCACTAAAGTGTATTTTATTATATATTTCACATAACTGACTGGGTACACCTTGGTGCGGGTGGGATGGCTTTTTTTAAATCAAAAACCATATTTACTAAGTACCCTATATTATATATATTCACTATTGCTTTTTACTTACTTATAGCAGGGTATATGCTCATATTGTTTCTATCCTAAGTTTGTCTGTTTTCTAATAGAGACATGACCAGTCCTCTTTAGAATTTTATAGTGACCCCATTGAGGTCATGGACTGATATTGGGGATTGCAGAGTTGGGGCAAGGTGACAGGTGACAGTAAGTGACATCAAATGAAGGCTATGGTGCATACACAGTAAATCAGTCGTGTTATTCCACAGAAATGCTGTTCTATAAGGCTGTGTGCCCACGTAGCATTTTTCAAGCGTTTATGCTGCGGAATTTCCGCAGCGGAAACGCTTGTAAAACGCTAGGTAATCCGCACCCCATGGTCCCCAAGGGGATTCCGCATGTTCTATGCACATGCTGTGGATTTTTCCGCAGCGTTTATGCTGCGTGCAAAAATCCGCAGCATGTCATTTAATTTTGCGCAAGCGCAGCGGAATTCCCGCCATTGACTTGCATTGAGACGCACAGAAACCGCGACTGTACATTTTTACAAGCGGCTTCTATGCGTCTCTATGTGCGGATGGTACCCAGTTCTGGAGGAGAGGAGACTCTGATCCAGACCTGGGTACCATTGTACCTGTAAAAAAAAGAATAAAATAACAAATAAAGTTTATATTCACCTGTCCGGCGTCTTCTCTCTGAATGCCAGCAGTGCTGATGGAACTTCGGTGACGTCACAGTCATGTGACCGCAGGCCCTTCACCGCTCTGTCTCGCGATATGCCGGCAGCCGGGAACCAGACAGGAACGAGCGCTGCAGCCACGTCGGGCATCAGGGGTGAGTATAGATTTATTTGTTTTAATTTTTACGGTTCACACTGTATAAATCCATGCTGTTTCCATGGATTTATACAGTGTGACCTAGTTGTCAAGCACTTTCCAAGTGATGCTAATCGCCTGGAAAGTGCTTGTCAATCTGCATGCGGAAATGCATGTGAATCCGCATGTGGATCCGCATGTATTCTGCAGGAAAAACGCATGCACAATCTGCATGTACAATCTGCATGCGTTTTTTTCTGCCAGGGAGATGCAGAAATGCTGCAGAAATTTTCTGCTTCATTTCTGCATCGTGGGCACATAGCCTAAAACACAAAATATCTTCATATGGTGAGGAGCTGTGTTGTGTTTTCATCATTTACATTCTAGCGTGGTGATCACATAAAATGTAAAATTCCTATTAAATAATTACTGAATGACAGTAGCCTGTATCCCTGGAGGACAAGTCATTTACCGCTTCACCAGGTTTGATGTTCTAATGCATTTAGATGTTTCAGTATTTGTATATATATATTTTTTTCCCCCCTTAAGGGTATTCAAGCGCAGACGGTGACCAACTTCTTCCTCGCCTTTGAAGCACAGCTTTCAACTATTCCTGTCGTAAACAGGTGAAAAGCTTCGAGCCGAACACTATCAGACTCCTTCAGTCCCGCAGCAGGTAAATCTGTGAACATCGCCGGCACTCCTGCTGTTCCTAGTACCGATCCCTCTATGAGCGGCTGTGCAGTAATGAAGGCAGGATTCACCCCAAACTTGCTCGTCTTTTTTTTCGATTTCCAGTTCTGGTAATTAGTTATACACATGTATATATCCAGTGGTCAACTCAAAACCTGTGTATGCAAAATGAATTGTTTGCTGTATGCATCGCATTTGTAGGATGCACACTGTTCATTTCATTATGGAGCGGAGTAGGAGGAGACTTTCATTACTGTTCCCTTTACTTCCTCCCTGCTGATAGGAAATGCCATGCTGTTTGCTTGTGTCCTGTGATTACAGCAGCCTGCAACAGTTTTCAAGCGTGCACTTCCCGGCTCAGGCATCAAGCAGTAAATGATAAAATTAAAACGCTGCTATCCCTTTGTTAGTCACTTTTTTATCTTCTTCCCCCTTCTACGAATGCTGTAGTCCGTTATTCTAGAACTGCTCTAAAATGGTTCTCTCTGGAGTGTTGGGATTTGGGTTTAGGGTGGGTTAGGGAATTGAAGTTCAGATACTTTGTTCATGTTTTATACTATGGAATTACTATGTCATGTATGTTATTTGAAAGATGGAAAATTTGTATTTGGAGTTTTTCAATAAAAATTATTTGATTAAAAAAAAATCATGAAATTAAAATTCCTCCCGTTCTTGAGAAAGAATAGGATTTTTACTAAGAGGTAAATTGCACGTTCCTTGTTTTACAGGCACTTTACATTTTTGCTAGTTTTGTGCGATTACACAATCCCTTTTAAAGGCCAGTGCCAGTTGTACATCTCTCCCTAAACTCTTGTTCAGCACTATATTTTATGCCAGCTTTATTATATGGTTTCTAGATTTTGTCCAGCTTTGATAAATAATTAGTATTTATACTTTTGCTTTTAGGCTGCGTGCCCACGTTGCGGATTACAAGCGTTTTTGATGCGGAATTTCCGCAGCGGAAATGCTTGTAAAACGCATGGTAATCCGCACCCCATGGTCCCCAAGGGGATTCCGCAAGTTCTATGCACATGCTGCGGATTTTTCCGCAGCTTTTATGCTGCGTTCAAAAATCCGCAGCATGTCAATTAATTTTGCGTTTCCGCAAGCGGAATTGCCTTGTGCAATGCATTAAAAACGCAAGGCAATTCCGCATGTGGAATACGCGAGATAAACGCACGAAAAACGCGCGATAAATGCGTGCGGAATTCCACATGCGTTTTTCCGGGAGAGGACTTGCAGAAATGAAGCAGAAATTTTCTGTTTCATTTCTGCAACGTGGGCACAAAGCCTGAGGCTGAGTTCACACGATGCGTTTTTCATGCGTTTCCGCGGCATTTTTACAGTTGCGTAAACGCCGCGGAAACGCATGAAAAACGCATGGTAGAAGGGCAGCAATGTTCCCCAATTGAAATCCGCATGTGCAGGTTTGCCTTGGTTAAAACTGCACAATCCTTTACTGGACTGGTCTACTAATGAGATTAAGTCTTGGAGTCCTAAGTGCTATGATAAATGTTGTAATGGTCGCATTGCGGCTGTGGAAAAAGGGGAATTACCTGTACCTATTCAGGATTTTTGGAAGGTTTTTTCAGAGGAGGAGTCGCAAGTTTTACCTCCTCATAGGGACTATGATTGCACCATTGAGTTTGTTTCTGGAGCTACTCTTCCCAAGAGTCGCTTATTAAATCTGACTATCCCTGAAAGAAAGGCCTTGGAGGAATACATACAGACGAGCTTGGCTGCTGGTCACATTAGACCTTCTAAGTCGCCTGTGGCCGTTGGATTTTTCTTTGTTAAAAAAAAAGACGGTGGTTTACGTCCATGTCTGGACTTTCGTGAAATTAATAAGATTACTGTACGCAATTCCTACCCATTGCCGTTAGTTCCAGACTTGTTTAACCAGTTAGTGGGGACCAAGTGGTTCTATAAAATTGATCTCCGGGGGGCATACAATTTGTTACGAATGAAGGAGGGTGATGAATGGAAAACTGCTTTTAACACTCCGGTAGGTCATTTTGTGAATCTGGTGATGCCCTTCGGTCTTACCAATGCACCCGCGTTTTTTCAGAACCTTATTAATGACATCCTGAGACCTTTGATTGGCAAGAATGTGGTTGTGTATTTGGATGACATTCTGATTTATTCACCAGATCTGGATTCCCATTGGCAGAGCGCACATGAGGTGTTGCAGTTATTGAGTGATAATTCACTTTTTGCTAAGCTGGAGAAATGTGAGTTCGCTGTGCAGAGAATTAGTTTTTTGGGCTACATTATCTCCAGCGAGGGCTTTGAGATGGACCCGGTGAAAGTTCAGGCTGTGCAGGAATGGCCTAGGCCTATTGGTTTGAAATCGATACAGAGATTTTGGGGTTTCGCCAATTATTACAGGAAATTCATTAAGAATTTTTCTATAATTGTTAAGCCACTGACTGATCTCACCAGGAAAGGTGCGAATACGGTCCAGTGGACTACTGAGGCCATTGAAGCTTTTGTGTATCTCAAGGAGAGGTTCAGTTCTGCCCCTATCCTTATGCAGCCTGATGAGACCAAGCCTTTTTTGGTCGAGGTTCATGCTTCTTCGGTGGGGGTCGGTGCAGTTTTCTCTCAGGAGAACAAGGATGGAGTACATCCCTGTGATTTTTTTTCAAAAATTTTTTCAGAAACTGAACTTAATTACGATGTTGGTAATCGGGAATTGTTGGCTATTAAACTTGCGTTTGAACATTGGCATAATTTCTTGGAAAGTGCTAAATTTCCTGTACAGGTTTTCACAGATCATAAGAATTTGATCTATCTGGATGCTGCCAAACGCTTGAATGCCCGTCAAGCTAGGTGGGCACTTTTTTTTTCTCGGTTTAATTTTTCTGTTACCTATATCCCTGGTACTAGGAATGTTAAAGCCGATGCTTTATCTCACAGCTTTTCCCCCATGGTTGGTACCGAGGAGGAGGAGAGCATTTTACAGGAAGGAGTTGTGGTAGCAGCATTAGACTCTGTTTTGGAAGAAGGGATTCTGAAAGCCCAAGAGGATGCCCAATCTAACACTCCTCATGGGAGATTGTTTGTGCCTAGAACCTCTAGGAGAGATTTGTTTGTGGGGTATCATGAGTCTCGGTTGGCAGGTCATCCAGGAATTTCTGGGACTAAGAGACTTATCAGTCGCAGTTTTTGGTGGCCCTGGTGGCAGAAGGAAGTCATCAAGTGGGTGCGTCAGTGTACGGTGTGTGCTAGGTCAAAGGCTTCCCATACCCCTGCTGCGGGGTTGCTTTGACCTCTGGAGGTTCCTAGTGCGCCTTGGACGCATTTGGCAATGGATTTTATTACTGACCTTCCTGTGTCTGAGGGTTTCACTGACATCTGGGTGGTCGTGGATCGTTTTAGCAAGATGTGTCATTTGGTTCCATTCATTAAGCTACCCTGCGCTAAGACACTCGCTAAGGCGTTTGTTAAGGAAATTGTCAGGCACCATGGCGTTCCCACCGACATTGTTTCTGATAGGAGACCTCAGTTTGTGGCTCGCTTTTGGCGTGCTTTTTGTGACAGGTTGGGAGTCCATTTGTCATTTTCGTCTGGTTATCATCCTGAGTCTAATGGACAGACTGAAAGAAAGAACCAGGATGTGGAACAGTTTTTGCGTTGATTTGTGGCAGACAATCAAGAGGGGTGGTCTGAGTTTCTGCCACTCGCAGAATTTGCTCTTAACAACCATACATCCTCCTCTGCTGGGTGTTCTTTTTTTGTTGTACTGGGAGACATCCGTCTTTTGGTTCGTTCTCCAAATTGCGGTCAGCGGTGCCGGAGGAGGAGAATTTTTCCGGTGATTTGGAGAGAGTTTGGACTAATGTACGTTGTAACCTTCAAGAGGCTAACAAAAAGTCCAAGAAGTATTTTAACAGGAAATGTAAAGAGGTTTTGTTTACTGTGGGTGACATGGTTTGGTTGTCCTCAAAGAATCTGCGATTGAGGATTTCCTCTAAAAAATTGGGTCCGAAGTTTGTGGGGCCTTTTAAGGTGCTTCAGGTGGTTAACCAGTCTGCTGTTAGGTTGGAGGTTCCCTCCTCCTGGAAGATTAATCCTGTGTTTCATGTTTCCTTGTTGAAAAAGGCTGATGTATCGGATAGGGAGGCCACTGTCACAGTTCCTCCGGTGGTGGAAGACGGCGAATATGAAATTTCTCGTATCCTGAATTCCAGAGAGCATAGAGGGAGATTGCAGTATCTCGTCGCTTGGAAAGGTTTCGGTCCCGAGGAATAACTCCTGGGTTAAGGCGGATGATGTCTCTGCCCCTAGACTTGTCAGAGCTTTCCACAGGAGATTTCCAGATAGGCCTGGGCCTGGAGGATCCGGAGGATCCTCATAAAAGAGGGGGTACTGTTAGAACCCTCCTGTTTGTTTTTGTTTCTATCTTGTGTTTTGCGGTCACGTGACCATCTTCCTATTTATTCCAGCTCCGCCCTTCTGGCCTTGCTAGACTTCAGTGTTGTTTAGACTGTCTTTCTAGCCAGGTGCTTTTGTGCCTATCTATCTCTAGTTTGCTTGGTCCTCTGGACCTCTAGTACTTTTGTCAGTTTTTCTTTTGCTCTGCAACAACTTGTGTTAGGAGGTGTCCCATTTTTGTCCCAGTCCTTAGTTCTTTTAGGGACCCCTTCCTTTCTCTATAGGTCTCCGTTCAGACTAGCCGAGGACGAAGGCGGGTCTGTTCACAAGGAACAGGTTGCCTGCTACAACGTAGGGACTCAGCTTAGTCTTACTGTGGGGACAGCTCTCCCCTTCTTTCCCTAGTTTATGTTGCAGATCAAAATAATCTTGGATCTACTCATACTTAACAGACAGAACCTTCAGTGTTTCTCACTCACACACCACCTCCTCATCTCGCATCCTATCTGTCAGTGTTCCCCAAGGTTAAGTCATAGGACCCCTGCTCTTCTCCATCTACACCTTCGGCCTGGGACAGCTCATAGAGTCCCACGGCTTTCAGTATCGTCTCTATGCTAACGACACACAGATTTACCTCTCTGGACCTGATATCACCTCCTTACTAACCAGAACCCCAAAATGTCTGTTCGCTATCTCATCCTTCTTCTCTGCTAGATTTCTAAAACTTAACATGGATAAAACAGAATTCATCATCTTTCCCCCATTTCACTCAGCCTCCCCATCTGACCTATCCATCAAAATCAATGGCTGTCCACTTTCCCCAGTCCCACAAGCTCGCTGCATCAGAGTAACCCTGGACTCTAACCTCTCCTTCAAGCCACATATCAAAGCCCTTTCCTCCTCCTGCCGACTCCAACTCAAAAACATGGATCCGCATATTCCTCAACCATGAATCTGCAAAAACACTAGTGCACGCCCTCATCATCTCCCGCCTCGACTACTACAACCTCCTGCTCTGTGGCCTCCCCGCTAACACTCCCGTACCCCTCCAATCTATCCTAAACTCTGCTGCCCGACTAATCCACCTGCCTTCCGCCTACTCCCCGGCCTCTCCTCTCTGTCAAATGCTTCACTGACTCCCCATTGCCCAGAGACTCCAGTTCAAAACCCTAACCGTGGCATACCAAGCCATCCACTACCTGTCTCCTCCATACATCTGTGACCTAGTCTCCCGGTACACACCTACACGCAACCTACGATCCTCACAAGATCTCCTTCTCTACTCCCCTCTTATCGTTTCTTCTCACAATTGCATACAAGATTTCTCCCGTGCATCCCCCCTACTCTAGAACTCTCTACCCCAAAACATCAGACTCTCGCCTACCGTGGAAACCTTCTAAAGGAACCTGAAAACCCACCTCTTCCGAAAAGCCTACAACCTGCAGTAATCATTGCTCCACCACACCGCTGCATGACCAGCTCTACCCTCACCTACTGTATCCTCACCCATCCCTTGAAGATTGTGAGACATCGCAGGTAGGGTTCTCTCTCCTCCAGTACCAGTTTGCCATTGCGTTTTTGTTCAAGATTTTTGCAATTGTGTTTGCTATGTATACCCCCTTTTTCACATGTAAAGCACCATGGAATAAATGGAGCTAGAATAATAAATAATAATAATAAAGTGCCACACACAGTGTCCTGGTATCTCATCCATGCTCTTTCTATTTTATGTTTCATTTGCAGAGATATTAGCAATGAAAGTATTTGGCGCCTAATGAGTTAAAAAAAATTAAGTCCAAGTAGATGTTATCAGAGTTTTCACTGGGGGTGCGAAATTCTTCTCCCTGCATGATGCTGACCAATTATAAGCAGACGACAACACTGAAAAGAAAGATGATCACATCCCCACCATAGCTTAGAGCAGATTTCTCAGTGTCTAAGATGTAAGGATACAGACCTGGTCTCCTGGGCTAACCTCCTGCATGATTAGAGCACACAACTGACTAATACCTTTCAGTTAAGGTCTCTGTGGGTGAAGGGGCAGCACAAGAGAGTTTAGTTGTGCAACATTACAAACCTTTCTAACAGCTTTCCTCCTCTTATGGCACTCTCACCTCTGCTGTTCTGCGCCTATCCCAAACTGCCTGTCCAGAAATGAGAGCACAGTGTCAGTATCACACTTAGATCCATTGTGCTCAACTTGTACTCATTCTGCAGTGAGATTAGAGCAGACTGTCATTGCATTTCACCATAGAAGTAACCCAGAACACACTGCTCCTGTGTGAGGTGTAATAACAGCCTAATATCACTGCAGAAAGAATACAAGTTGCTTGAGCACAGAAGACATAAGTGTGATACTGGCACACTCCATAATCAGGAGAGTCAATAAAAGGGTTTGTAATGTAACACAGAGAAACTCAGCTGTGCGGCTCCTTCCTTGTCTAAGAGCTGTTACCTCTGCTTTCTAATCATGCAGAAGGTTAGACCAGGAGATCAGGACTCTCCATCATTACACATCTTAGGCTAGGTTCCCACGATGAGCTTTTGGTGAGTTTTTGATGTTGCAGAATTTCTGCACCCATTAAGATAGGTTACTTGCATTATTTCTAAAATATGCAGCGTAAAAACTCACTAAAAACTCATAGTGAGAACGTGGCTTTATACCCTAAGAAACCCGCTTTGAGCTATGGTGGGGGCGTGTTCTTCTTTTCTTTGAGTGTTGCTGCTTGCTTATGATTGGTCAGCATCATACAGGAGAAATCTGCAGCATATTTAAGGATTTCTCACAAGCCTCATTCGGGTAAGGCTGAGTGCCCACGTAGCGTTTTTCAAGCGTTTATGCTGCGGAATTTCCGCAGCATAAACGCTTGTGAAACGCTAGGTAATCCGCACCCCATGGTCCCCAAGGGGATTCCACATGTTCTATGCACATGCTGCGGATTTTTCCGCAGCGTTTATGCTGCGTACAAAAATCTGCAGCATGTCATTTAATTTTGCAGAAGCGCAGCGGAACTCCCGCCATTGACTTGCATTGAGACGCATAGAAACCGCGACTGTACATTTTTACAAGCGGCTTCTATGCGTCTCTATGTGCGGATGGTACCCAGTTCTGGAGGAGAGGAGACTCTCATCCAGACCTGGGTACCATTGTACCTGTAAAAAAAGAATAAAAAAACAAATAAAGTTTATATTCACCTGTCTGGCGGCTTCTCTCTGAATGCCGGCATTGCTTGAGGATCTGCGGTGACGTCACAGTCATGTGACCGCAGGCCCTTCACCGCTCTGTCTCGCGATATGCCGGCATCCAGGAACCAGACAGGAAGCAGCGCTGCAGCCACGTCGGGCATCAGGGGTGAGTATAGCTTTATTTGTTTTCATTTTTACGGTTCACACTATATAAATCCATGCTGTTTCCATGAATTTATACAGTGTGACCTAGTTGTCAAGCACTTTCCAAGTGATGCTAAAATCGCCTGGAAAGCGCTTGTCAATCTGCATGCGTTTTTTCTGCCAGGAAGATGCAGAAATTTTCTGCTTCATTTCTGCATCGTGGGCACATAGCCTAAATGCAAAAAGGTAAATAAAATGACCAAAATTTCCACAACAAAAGTGTAGCTCTACCTACAGCTTATTCACACCCAGACTATAAGATTATGGCCGGTCTCTGGGTGGGTGTTTTATTACACAGTAGTCAGAACCTACAACATTGTGGTGCCGTGCATTACATGAGCTATACTAAGGGAGCGCCTGTCAGCATAGAGCGAATACGTCCATATACCGACCAGCAGAAAGTGTAAGAGAAGAACTATAGAAGGATGGACCATAGTGGAGCATTCCGGACTGGAGCAACATAAGGAGCCAGAAGGCTTCCCCCCGGTATTCCATGCTATGTGCTCCTTATAAAGAGACATCTCTCCATAGACCCCTCTGTGAAGACCACCCCCTTATCCAGATGATACATTCCCACTTCCACCATATATAATGCAGACTGGCCATTTTTTTTTTTTTTTCAGAAAATCACCAATTTTGGGTCGTCAGCTGTAAAAGAAGAAATGCTTTACACCAGTGCTGGGAACCTATGGCAGCGTGCAGAGGGGGCAGCAGAGCCCTCCTGGGGGGCACCATGGCCGCAGCACTAGCGCTACTGGATCGGGCCGGCGGGGAGAACTCTGAGCCGCCGAGTGCCGGCACCAGCTCCGCTACTGCAGCTAGATGTGCGATCTCTCTCGGACGGAAACACATCGAGCTGAAGTGTATTGCAGCGCACGAACTAGCCAGGTCCGAGCGCTGCAATACACGCTGCCGGCCAATCAGAGGCCAGCATGACGTCGACCGGTCAATCAGAGGCCAGCGTCTGCCGGCCAATCAGAGGCCATCGGCTACCGGCCAATCAGAGGCCAGCATGACATCGACCGGTCAATCAGAGGCCAGCGTCTGCCGGCCAATCAGAGGCCAGCATGACGTCGGCCGGCCAATCAGAGCCCAGCGGCTTCCTACCAATCAGAGGCCAGCATGACGTCGGCCGGCCAATCAGAGGCCAGCGGCTTCCGGCCAATCAGAGGCCAGCATGACGTCGGTCGGCCAAAAGAGGCCAGCGGCTGCCGTCCAATCAGAGGCCAGCATGAATTCGGTCGGCCAATCAGAGGCCTGCGGCTTCTGGCCAATCAGAGACCAGCATGACGTTGGCCGGCCAGTCAGAGGCTAGCGGCTTCCGGACAATCAGAAGCGGCTGCCGGCCAATCAGAGGCCAGCGCCCGCGGACCTGGCTAGTACGTGCTGCAATACTCTTCAGCTAGATGTGCCGACTACAGGAGAGGACGCTGCGCGGGAGAAGAAGGAAGGTGAGGAGGAGGGTTTATTATGTGTTTTTTTTTTTTTTATATGCGATGCACAGTGACTGGGGGGGGGGAGAGGGAGCATGTATACCAGGATTGAGGGGAGGGCCAGCATATATACCAGGATTGAGGGGAGGGCCAGCATATATACCAGGATTGAGGGGAGGACCAGCATATATACCAGGATTGAGGGGGGGGGCCAGCATATATACCAGGATTGAGGGGGGGGGCCAGCATATATACCAGGATTGAGGGGAGGGCCAGCAAATATACCAGGATTAAGGGGGGGCAGCATATATACCAGGATTGAGGGGAGGGCCAGCATATATACCAGGATTGAGGGGAGGGCCAGCATATATACCAGGATTAAGGGGAGGGCCACCATATATACCAGGATTGAGGGGAGGGCCAGCATATATACCAGGATTGAGGGGGGGGGCAGCATATATACCAGGATTGAGGGGAGGGCCAGCATATATACCAGGATTGAGGGGGGGGCAGCATATATACCAGGATTGAGGGGAGGGCCAGCATATATACCAGGATTGAGGGGAGGGCCAGCATATATACCAGGATTGAGGGGAGAGCCTGCTTATATACCAGGATTGAGGGGAGAGCCAGCATATATACCAGGATTGAGGGGAGGGCCATCATATATACCAGGATTGAGGGGAGGGCCAGCATATATACCAGGATTGAGGGGAGGGCCAGCATATATACCAGGATTGAGGGGAGGGACAGCATATGTACCAGGATTGAGGGGAGGGCCAGCATATATACCAGGATTGAGGGGAGGGCCAGCATATATACCAGGATTGAGGGGAGGGACAGTATATATATACCAGGATTGAGGGGAGGGCCAGCATATATACCAGAATTGAGGGGAGGGCCAGCATATATACAAGGATTGAGGGGAGGGCCAGCATATATACCAGGATTGAGGGGGGGGCAGCATATATACCAGGATTGAGGGGAGGGCCAGCATATATACCAGGATTGAGGGGAGGGCCAGCATATATACCAGGATTGAGGGGAGAGCCTGCTTATATACCAGGATTGAGGGGAGAGCCAGCATATTTACCAGGATTGAGGGGAGGGCCAGCATATATACCAGGATTGAGGGGAGGGACAGCATATGTACCAGGATTGAGGGGAGGGACAGCATATATACCAGGATTGAGGGGAGGGCCAGCATATATACCAGGATTGAGGGGAGGGCCAGCATATATACCAGGATTGAGGAGAGGGCCAGCATATATACCAGGATTGAGGGGAGGGCCAGCATATATACCAGGATTGAGGGTAGTGCCAGCATATATACCAGAATTGAGGGGAGGGCCAGCATATATACCAGGATTTAGGTGAGGGCCAGCATATATACCAGGATTGAGGGGAGGGCCATCATATATACCAGGATTGAGGGGAGAGCCAGCATATATACCAGGATTGAGGGGGGGCCAGCATATATACCAGGATTGAGGGGAGGGCCAGCATATATACCAGGATTGAGGGGAGGGACAGCATATGTACCAGGATTGAGGGGAGGGACAGCATATATACCAGGATTGAGGGGAGGGCCAGCATATATACCAGGATTGAGGGGAGGGCCAGCATATATACCAGGATTGAGGAGAGGGCCAGCATATATACCAGGATTGAGGGGAGGGCCAGCATATATACCAGGATTGAGGGTAGTGCCAGCATATATACCAGAATTGAGGGGAGGGCCAGCATATATACCAGGATTTAGGTGAGGGCCAGCATATATACCAGGATTGAGGGGAGGGCCATCATATATACCAGGATTGAGGGGAGAGCCAGCATATATACCAGGATTGAGGGGGGGGCCAGCATATATACCAGGATTGAGGGGAGGGCCAGCATATATACCAGGATTGAGGGGAGGGGGAGCATATATACCAGGATTGAGGGGGGGGCCAGCATATATACCAGGATTGAGGGGGGAGCCAGCATATATACCAGGATTGAGGGGAGAGCCAGCATATATACCAGGATTGAGGGGAGGGCCATCATATATACCAGGATTGAGGGGAGGACCAGCATATATACCAGGATTGAGGGGAGGGACAGCATATGTACCAGGATTGAGGGGAGGGCCAGCATATATACCAGGATTGAGGGGAGGGCCAGCATATATACCAGGATTGAGGGGAGGGCCAGCATATATACCAGGATTGAGGGGAGGACCAGCATATATACCAGGATTGAGGGGAGGGCCAGCATATATACCACGATTAAAGGGAGGGCCAGCATATAAACCAGGATTGAGGGGAGGGCCAGCATATATACCAGGATTGAGGGGAGGGCCAGCATATATACCAGGATTGAGGGGAGGGCCAGCATATATACCAGGATTGAGGGGAGGACCAGCATATATACCAGGATTGAGGGGAGGGCCTGCATATATACCAGGATTGAGGGGAGGGCCAGCATATATACCAGGATTGAGGGGAGGGCCAGCATATATACCAGGATTGAGGGGAGGGCCAGCACATATACCAGGATTGAGGGGAGGGCCAGCATATATACCAGGATTGAGGGGGGGGGCATATATACCAGGATGGAGGGGAGGGACAGAATATATACCAGGATTGAGGGGGGGGCAGCATATATACCAGGATTGAGGGGAGGGCCAGCATATATACCAGGATTGAGGGGAGAGCCAGCATATATACCAGGATTGAGGGGGGGGCAGCATATATACCAGGATTGAGGGGAGGGCCATCATATATACCAGGATTGAGGGGAGGGCCATCATATATACCAGGATTGAGGGGAGGGCCAGCATATATACCAGGATTGAGGGGAGGGCCATCATATATACCAGGATTGAGGGAAGGGCCAGCATATATACCAGGATTGAGGGAAGGGCCAGCATATATACCAGGATTGAGGGGGGGGGCATATATACCAGGATTGAGGGGAGGGCCAGCATATATATCAGGATTGAGGAGAGGGCCAGCATATATACCAGGATTGAGGGGGGGGCATATATACCAGGATTGAGGGGAGGGCCAGCATATATACCAGGATTGAGGTGGGGGGGCATATATACCAGGATTGAGGGGAGGGCCAGCATATATACCAGGATTGAGGAGAGGGCCAGCATATATACCAGGATTGAGGGGAGGGCCAGCATATATACCAGGATTGAGGGTAGTGCCAGCATATATACCAGGATTGAGGGGAGGGCCAGCATATATACTAGGATTGAGGTGAGGGCCAGCATATATACCAGGATTGAGGGGAGGGCCAGCATATATACCAGGATTGAGGGGAGGGCCAGCATATATACCAGGATTGAGGGGAGGGCCAGCATACATACTAGGATTGAGGGGAGGGCCAGCATATATACCAGGATTGAGGGGAGGGCCAACATATATATCAGGATTGAGGGGAGGGCCAGCATATATACCAGGATTGAGGGGAGGGCCAGCATATATACCAGGATTGAGGTGAGGGCCAGCATATATACCAGGATTGAGGGGAGGGCCAGCATATATACCAGGATTGAGGTGAGGGCCTGCATATATACCAGGATTGAGGGGAGGACCAGCATATATACCAGGATTGAGGGGAGGGCCAGCATATATACCACGATTAAAGGGAGGGCCAGCATATAAACCAGGATTGAGGGGAGGGCCAGCATATATACCAGGATTGAGGGGAGGGCCAGCATATATACCAGGATTGAGGGGAGGGCCAGCATATATACCAGGATTGAGGGGAGGACCAGCATATATACCAGGATTGAGGGGAGGGCCTGCATATATACCAGGATTGAGGGGAGGGCCAGCATATATCCAGGATTGAGGGGAGGGCCAGCATATATACCAGGATTGAGGGGATGGCCAGCACATATACCAGGATTGAGGGGAGGGCCAGCATATATACCAGGATTGAGGGGGGGGCATATATACCAGGATGGAGGGGAGGGACAGAATATATACCAGGATTGAGGGGGGAGCAGCATATATACCAGGATTGAGGGGAGGGCCAGCATATATACCAGGATTGAGGGGAGAGCCAGCATATATACCAGGATTGAGGGGGGGGCAGCATATATACCAGGATTGAGGGGAGGGCCATCATATATACCAGGATTGAGGGGAGGGCCATCATATATACCAGGATTGAGGGGAGGGCCAGCATATATACCAGGATTGAGGGGAGGGCCATCATATATACCAGGATTGAGGGAAGGGCCAGCATATATACCAGGATTGAGGGAAGGGCCAGCATATATACCAGGATTGAGGGGGGGGGCATATATACCAGGATTGAGGGGAGGGCCAGCATATATATCAGGATTGAGGAGAGGGCCAGCATATATACCAGGATTGAGGGGGGGGCATATATACCAGGATTGAGGGGAGGGCCAGCATATATACCAGGATTGAGGTGGGGGGGCATACATACCAGGATTGAGGGGAGGGCCAGCATATATACCAGGATTGAGGAGAGGGCCAGCATATATACCAGGATTGAGGGGAGGGCCAGCATATATACCAGGATTGAGGGTAGTGCCAGCATATATACCAGGATTGAGGGGAGGGCCAGCATATATACCAGGATTGAGGTGAGGGCCAGCATATATACCAGGATTGAGGGGAGGGCCAGCATATATACCAGGATTGAGGGGAGGGCCAGCATATATACCAGGATTGAGGGGAGGGCCAGCATACATACTAAGATTGAGGGGAGGGCCAGCATATATACCAGGATTGAGGGGAGGGCCAACATATATATCAGGATTGAGGGGAGGGCCAGCATATATACCAGGATTGAGGGGAGGGCCAGCATATATACCAGGATTGAGGTGAGGGCCAGCATATATACCAGGATTGAGGTGAGGGCCAGCATATATACCAGGATTGAGGGGGGGGGCATATATACCAGGATTGAGGGGAGGGCCAGCATATATACCAGGATTGAGGGGAGGGCCAGCATATATACCAGGATTGAGGTGAGGGCCAGCATATATACCAGGATTGAGGTGAGGGCTAGCATATATACCAGGATTGAGGTGAGGGCCAGCATATATACCAGGATTAAGGGGGGGGGCATATATACCAGGATTGAGCGGAGGGCCAGCATATATACCAGGATTGAGGAGAGGGCCAGCATATATACCAGGATTGAGGGGAGGGCCAGCATATATACCAGGATTGAGAGGAGGGCCAGCATATATACCAGGATTGAGGGGAGGGCCAGCATATATACCAGGATTGAGGGGAGGGCCAGCATATATACCAGGATTGAGGGGAGGGCCAGCATATATACCAGGATTGAGGGGAGGGCCAGCATATATACCAGGATTGAGGGGAGGGCCAGCATATATACCAGGATTGAGGGGGGGGGCCAGCATATATACCAGGATTGATGGGAGGGCCAGCATATATACCAGGATTGAGGGGAGGGCCAGCATATATACCAGGATTGAGGGGAGGGCCAGCATATATACCAGGATTGAGGTGAGGGCCAGCATATATACCAGGATTGAGGTGAGGGCTAGCATATATACCAGGATTGAGGTGAGGGCCAGCATATATACCAGGATTGAGGGGGGGGGCATATATACCAGGATTGAGCGGAGAGCCAGCATATATACCAGGATTGAGGGGAGGGCCAGCATATATACCAGGATTGAGGGGAGGGCCACCATATATACCAGGATTGAGGGGAGGGCCAGCATATATACCAGGATTGAGGGGAGGGCCAGCATATATACCAGGATTGAGGGGAGGGCCAGCATATATACCAGGATTGAGGGGAGGGCCAGCATATATACCAGGATGTGGGTGAGCACATTCTTTATTTCTGCAGTCTCTTACCCCTGCTCCTGTCTGTGGCTGCTCTATGCTGCCCTCGCCTGCTCTTTGTATCAGTTGTTTGTATCCGTAAAACCTCAATATTTAGGATAAATTGCCGTGTTGGCACTTGGCGATAAATAAGTGGGTTTTGGATTGCAGTTTGGGCACTCGGTCTCTAAAAGATTCGCCATCACTGCTTTAAACCAATCAATGTGCAAATATCAACATTTTTGAGAAAATACAATACATTTGATCAGATGTCAAAAAATATTCCATAAAAAAAAATTGTGATCAGAAATCATAAAGAAAAATTAACTCTTTAATACCATTTTTACCAAAAATACATTGTAAAAAAAAGAAGTGTAATTTTCTACATTACAATATTTATTTGTATTTTTCTCAAAAGAATTGTCATTTTAGGCCCCCCAAAAATTGAAAATCAATGTAAAAAGTGTATTTTAATACAATAAAAAAAATCAGGGTAATTGTTCAGTTGTATTGCCAGTTTTACAGCACGACCCGTAGCGATTTACGATCCCACAGGCCGATGAGCTACAATCTTCCTGAGAAAGGATTCATCAATGTATCAGATGCCTTCTTGCATGTTTCTACATGGAGCAATACACATATGTTCCATGTCCCTTTCTCTAAGAAACCTTCAATGAAACCTGATAGGATCTACAGAGAATAGACAAGACGTCCTTTACAGTGTTACACACTTACTCCATACTCAGTCTAATTTCATCATTCAATTTACTTTCTGCTTATAAATGCATTCATTAAAATAATGAATATCTGCATTGAGGACAGTAGAAGAACTAGTTTGTGTTTGTTCATCAAGATGCATTATCTTGGTCTCGTCTTGGCACTGTTAACTGTTGGTAGGTAGGCAGAGTACTGGAGAGGTTGCTCCCGTCGTTCAGAGAGTTGCTCCGGTGCGGTGTTCTGTTGGTAGACTGACCGCTTTGTTGGTTTGCTATCAGGTGGTGAATCATATCGGTTATGAGATTGAGTTTATCATCCATTTGAGTTACCTACAAATGTATAAAAAAAAATTCAAACAAAGAGAATAGCATAGATACAGACCACACTCCATACACATTTCACACTACCCATGAGCGCTGCCTGATATTGTAGCTTATCCCTAACCAAATCAATGGGGCGCTGAGTTGCAATACCAGACACACCCCATGGACAAGAGAGGCACAGTTTTGGGGAGAAATAAAGTAGATAGATCCTTTAATGCAATATTGGTTAGCCATTTAGTCATTGTTGTTTTATTTGAAAACTATAGTTGGTGCGATTCGTTTCGCAGCACTCGGTCCATCGGCCACGTCAGTAATGTTTGGATGCTGGACAGGAGCCTCAAGACCTGCCTTCTACCTTCCAAGATTCCCTGCTTCTCTTCTGATTAGCTGCATCTTTATGGTTACAGCATGATGCATATGTGACATTGCATCAGGCCGGCTAATCAGTAGAACAGCTGTGGATGCCGGGATGTAGGACGTGGTTCTCAGGGCTCCGATGCAGCGGTCACAGATTATGGATGTGGCTGATGGACTGGGTCCTGCGAATTGACTCGCACCAACTCTATTGGAAACCTTTGTCAGATTGAACTACTTAATGAACTCAGAAAGAGCTTTCTGTCCACATCCATGAAAGTAGTAGCCAACACTTAAAGGGGTTTTCTACTACTCGGACATCTCCTTCTCCATAAATATATTTTTGCCCTCAGTAAAATAATAACACCTATACTCCCCTCCAGTGTTCCAGCCGTGTCGGCATTGGCTCTCCTTGGGATCACGTGACATTGTTATGTCAAGTGATCCCAAGGACAAGCGACATTCTAAAATATGTAGATCTATATTCTTTCTATTTGAACAAAGGAAATGTTTGATGCCTAAAAGGAGTTTTCATAAGTGATCTCTTGAGCAGCTCAGTGCTGTGCAGTCTCCTTACTTCCTGATTTCTGGCAGGACGGGCTCTTCTCCCTGAGTGATAGCTCTGATGAGCAGCAGAGCTGTAGTATTATTAGAACTATAAAGCTCAGCACAAGTTCTGCTGTAACACATTCAGCCATCAGTGGTTGGTTCTGGAATGTACTCTACCACTATCACTATTTTTACACATAGAGACAACAGGGTATTTGAGCAAGCAGGCATCCACAGACAATGAGAGCCTAGATACTGGGTGCCAGGAATTGTGATTCTACAGGATGGATAAGAGCATCTCGTCAAAAGCCTAAAGGGAGCAGCTAACTGATGTATAGAAATGAATGGGCTGGACAGAGATAACGGTATGTTAGGAGTTAACTTTTCTCCTGGAATGTGACTACTGCACACTCTTTACCAAGGTATACTAGTGGCTGAACTCCATGGAAATGAGCTTTACACTATGTAAGATAAAAGCTCTCATTGCAGGAGAATGACAGCAGATAGAAAAAGCAAGTCAGTGGCAAACTTGCGTATTTTCATGCTGTTTAACTAATTAAAGCAACTTAGTAATTTGAGAATACCTGTTTATTGACAAAGGTGTTATGAGACTTAATGAGGTTGTCTGGTTTAGAAACCACTTGCACATACTTGGGGCACTATACAGGTTAATAGTGGGGATTCTCCGTTGTAAACCTGAACCCATTTTATGCAGACTAGAGAGCAGTTACATGGAGTCATTCCCACTTTGAAGGTCCCAGGACTTCATTCTTTACATAGTCAGCTTATTGATTTCACTGGATACTGTGCAGTACCTCCTCTTTCCTTTGGTGGCAGTGCAGGAGAATTAAATGCTTGTTGCCATATTTTTCAACAAATGGCTTATTGCTGAGATTGCCAGCAACAGATCATCCTTTAGTCAGCATATTGGGGCCCTTCTAACAAAAAGACATTAACTAATGCAGACATTCCCTTTAAGTACAAAGCATATGCCAGTATACTATCTGCAAAGTAAAAAATAAATACATTCTTAAGTGCTTAAAAGGAACTGTGACACCCCAGGGGTCTGGTTGCCACAGTGATAGAGATATTATGTCTGAGAGCAGGTGGGAGGTCCTTTGGTCAGGGATCCTGTGCATGCCACACCTCCTGCCCAGTCTTGGGAGGGGAAGAACTTCCCCTGTATAAACCCGGGGCTGAGGCAGGGTGAGTCAGACAAGGAGAGTGGAGAAGAGAAGCAGCATAGGAAACAGCAGAGTTACAAGGAGTCAGGGGCTGGCAGCTACAGAGCTCGCCCTGACTAAGAAGATTCTTTACCGGACCCGGAGTCCGAGGCTGTGGGGACTAACTCCTACCCAGCAGCAGAATCCGTCGGGCAGGGGATTTCAGGTCCTCTGGCCCAGAAGCCCGAAGGCACGGTCACACGTGTGGGACCAGCACCGCCATCGTGGAGCGGAAGCCATTAGAAGGCCCCGAGTCACCGGCCATACGGGTGAGCACCACACGGTACACTCAGGGACGTGGGCTACTTACATCAGCTTCTAGCAAGGTAGCCAGAAGAGTACAGTCAGTTTGGGAGGCCTACAACTACGCCTGGCCAGGGGAGATCCCATCTGCTCAAAGACTGACCAGGCCCCGTTTGCTAGCAAGTACTCCGGGAGGGTCTGTCGTTGTTACCAGTAAAGACCCTGAACTACACCGCACCGTCTCTGAGTGGTTCCTGCTACCCCCATCATCCACGTCGGCTGCCCTGAGGCCATACCCCTCCCGTTGGGGGTTATACTATCACGCTGCACAATCCTACCACCGGCCTCAGCGGTCTGCCCTGCAGCAGCAGCTTCCTGGCTGCACTCAACGGGTGGCGTAGTCATCAACTATTTACTACTAATAGACTGCCGTCTAGTTTGACTCCCTGGGCACGGACCGGGTCACCGCCACGAGATTACAACCCTCCACGGATCCGGCTCCGGGTAAGCTCCCGCGTGCGCACCGCAGCGCGACACAGGCCTAGGGGCGCGTCAGAACGTGTCCTCTGTTGTTTAACCCCTATCTGCCCTACATGTATAGTGCATGTTGGGTGCGAGTGTGTGGAGTGGACTCTGCAACTCAACCCGCAATATACCTGCAGATTCCAGCTGTGTTATACTGCCGGTATTTGTCTGTAAAAGCCGCTATTAGAGCAGCTCTGGTTGCTGCTGTTAACCCCTTAGATGCTGCAGTAAATCCCTGACCGTGGTAGTTAAGGTGCGATCTCCCAGAGGTTCACCATTTTGGATGCCCATGGGATGTTGCCTTCCACCCCCCTTCACTAAGTGAAAGTGCTGCTTATGGATTTCAGTGGTAACCATGAGCCTGCTGACCGCCCCCATGGCTGCCATGTTGGTATATGAAAAAGTGGGATTGAAACATCGTATATAACCCAAAAATGTTATTAATGAAAACCTCAGCAATTAACAAGCCCTCATAAAGCTCTATCGACCGAATCGCTGAAATATTTTCACCATCAAAATAAAACTACAAGTTTGATATCTGGTTTTTCAAGTTTGCTCGACGTGAAGAATCATGTTCACAGGTCATTTTCACTGCACAATGAAACCTTAGAAACAAAACCCAAAAACAATGAAAAACGCAATCCCATTTAACTTCGCTTGGAATTTTTGTTCCAGTTTTCCAGTATATTGTAGGGTAAAAAAAACAGCCCTCATACAGCTATGTCACACGAAAGGGGAGAAAGAAGGAGAGGAACCAAGAAAAAGCCCAAAAACTAAAACTGTCCATGGTGAGAAGGGATTACATTAAATTTACTTTAAATGTCATTTTTTTTAGAATTTCACTTTTTAACATCACAATCAAAAAAAAAACCAATCCTGAAGTCTTACAATTTTCACACTGGCCACTAGTCCTAAGAATAGACTCATTGTGAAGGAAGGGTGAGGAGGTGAGCTGTGACCATCATTTCTTGTGAATGGTGGCTACTTTATCTGCTTTATATAGAGGTGTCATCTTTCATTGTCATTTTCAGTCATGATAATAAAACTGCTGAAAAATCTTCTGCATACAACAGGAAATATGAAACTAATTTTGGCCAGGGTGATAATTGCAGGATCTGTGGGTGTGTTTTTTTAGTTTAGATGGTTACTATAGTGAAAAAAAAGTAAAATAAAAATAATAAATTTCATGTTAAAAGGTAATTTAAACAATTGGTTATTTTTTGATAACACATTCTCTTTAACTGCTCTTCTCTAATAAGATGGCAATATTGCACCGCTGCAAAAATAGGAAGAAGTAGTTTGTCAATTTTAAAGCAGCTTCTTGGAAACTAATGACTTAGTCATTGATATAACATCCTGACAAAATGACTGTTCACTGTCTGTTTCTGAGAAATTAATTCAAAGGTCACAACCGATATGGCTGCACTTCCTATTATCACTTTTGGAAAGACAGACAGTGGATAATGATTATTTCTATTATATATGATCTACGGTATATTCTGATTTGCTAAAAGTGAGATAAGTGACAAGTCTATTGGAAGTAGCAATCCTAAAAGTCAATATCGACCCTTTAACGAGCCTTGTCACATGACTTGGGAGAAAAGCCAAACCAGAATCTCAATTTGCAGCCACGGTGTTTCAGGGTATTGCTCCTCGTCAGTACAAAGCATGAGATCCGATTTGACTGTATGAGAGGCTTCTCACTGGGATCTAAAGGGTCATTTTTCTCCTTGTGGAGATTGACATGCCTGGCATGCCAGTGTATATATAGATACTCGGCACTCAAATATTCATAATGATAATGCAATTCTTTATTTCATAAAGAAATCCCAAAATTCAATGTAACGTTTCAGCCTTATGCAAAAGGCCTTTTTCAAACACTGAGACATAAATGAAACAGATAAAGAAATCAATATTACAAAATTAACACCACAATAGAATTTTTTATTTTAATTTTTTTATTATAAGAAAATAACATCCTGTTGTATTGTTGAAATCACTGAGATTTATTTAAATATAAAGACATTATTATATAATGTCAAATTAATGTGGGAATTCACTTACTTCATTCAAAATAAATTACAATATGACCAATTACATTTCAATATCTCATATACAGTTGAAACCAGAAGTTTCCATACACTATATAAAAAGACATACAGTATATGCATGTTTCTCTCCATATCTGACATGAAATCAGAATAAACCTTTCCTGTTTTAGGTCAATTAGGATTACCATCATTTGTAATATTTGCCAAATGCCAGAATAATGAGAGAGCGAGAATGCAGTAAGTAATAAAAATGCTTAAAACAAAGTCAAAACTTTCCATCCATTTCATTAGTATTTGGTACCATTGTCCTTAAAGTGAATGACTTGGGTGAAACATTTGGGATTTCCTCCCACAAGCTTCTCACAATATAAGGCTATGTGCCCACGTTGTGGAAATGAAGCAGAAAATTTCTGTTCATTTCCGCATGTCCTCTCCCGGAAAAACGCATGCGGAATTCCACGCGGGTTTATCCTGCGTTTATCGCGCGTTTTCCACATGCGGAATTCCACGCGCGTTTATCCTGCGTTTATCGCGCGTTTTCCACATGCGGAATTCCACACGCGTTTATCCTGCGTTTATCGCGCGTTTTCCACATGCGGAATTCCACGCGCGTTTATCCTGCGTTTATCGCGCGTTTTCCACATGCGGAATTCCACACGCGTTTATCCTGCGTTTATCGCGCGTTTTCCACATGCGGAATTCCACGCGGGTTTATCCTGTGTTTATCGCGCGTTTTCCACATGCGGAATTGCCTTGCGTTTTTTATTGCATTGCAAACGCAAATCCGCTTGCGGAAACGCAAAATTAATTGACATGCTGTGGATTATTGCGCGCATCAAAAACGCTGCGGAAAAATCCGCAGCATGGGCATAGAACTTGCGGATTCCCCTTGGGGACCATGGGGGGCAGATTACCTAGCGTTTCACAAGCGTTTACCCTGAGGAAAGTCCGCAGCATATACGCTTGTAAAACGCTACGTGGGCACATACTCTTAGGTCGGAATTTGGGCCCATTTCTCCTGACACAACTGCTGTAACTGATCCAGGTTTGTAGGTCGTCTTGCTCGCAGCCTTTTCAGCTTTGCCCATACATTTTCAATAGGACTAAGATCAGGGCTTTAGTAACAAAGAAAATGACGGCACTTCCACTACAAAAACTAGGTGTGAACAGGTGCTTACTAAGAGCAGCTACCTCCATATATAATGAGCAAATAAAGTAGCACACTGTAACACTGAGTATATAGATATGAAATATGAATAGCTTAACTGCTGTAGAAAATAAAAATAAATGAAAAAAATTTTTTGAAAATTTTTTTTGCGCATGTAAATATGACGTATGGAAAATGAATAGCATTACTGCTGTAAATAAATGAGAAATCTTAGCGCATAAATTGGCCAATTCATGTGTACCTGACAGCCGCGGTAAGGCGTTTCTCGATGTCAGGACCTATAATGTGAATACCTCTCTAAGAGACCTCCGTCTGCTTATGTGTGGGAAAGACAGATCCTGATGCATTTAAAACCACCTGCGGCATGGGGGTGGGGGTGGAGTGCTCAGTCAACGCTAAATCTAGTAACAAAGAGAATGACGGCACTTCCACTACAAAAACTAGGTGTGAACTGAGCACTCCACCCCCACCCCCATGCCGCAGGTGGTTTTAAATGCATCAGGATCTGTCTTTCCCACACATAAGCAGACGGAGGTCTCTTAGAGAGGTATTCACATTATAGGTCCTGACATCGAGAAACGCCTTACCGCGGCTGTCAGGTACACATGAATTGGCCAATTTATGCGCTAAGATTTCTCATTTATTTACAGCAGTAATGCTATTCATTTTCCATACGTCATATTTACATGCGCAAAAAAAATTTTCAAAAAATTTTTTTCATTTATTTTTATTTTCTACAGCAGATAAGCTATTCATATTTCATATTTCATATCTATATACTCAGTGTTACAGTGTGCTACTTTATTTGTTCTTTAAGATCAGGGCTTTGTGATAGCCGCTCCAAAACATTGACTTTGTTATCCTTAACCCCTTATTGACCAATAGACGTCTTTTTACTGATCTGCAATATAAGAGACTAGCGTTCCCCGACAGGTGACTATCCTGTAGCTGTCACCTGTACATTATAGCTGACAACTTGCTGCATCAGCCATGATCAGTGTTGGCACAGACCATGGACGTTTAACCCCTTTGATTCTGTTGTCAATAGTGATTATAGAATCTAAATAGTTAACACAGTGTGGGGGCTTCCTTTTAACTTTATCGGCACCTTGATATCTTGATTGTGTGGTCCTGATGTTTGCCTTGGCAGCTCATGGCCAAATAACTACCTTTAAAGTATGCCGGCTATAATTGCCTGTTCAGAAGTTATCAAAATCTAGATTGTAAAAATAAACTTTTTCATTCTTGTCATTCCACTTTCCATTACTTCCTGAAAAGAACCAGAAGGGTTAATGAACTATATGAAAGCAATTTTAAATACGTTGAGGGGTGCAGTGTTTAAAATGGTATCACTTTTGGGTGGTTTCCAACATATAAGACTCGCAGGCTAAGTGCCCACGAAGCAAAAATGCTCCGGATTTTTTCTGTATCTCCCTGGCAGGAAAAATGCATGCGGATTTTACATGCGTTTTTCCTGCCAGGTAGAAGCGTTTGTCAAGCGTTTTTGCATGCATTTTTGCATGCGGGTTGTCAAGCGCTTTTCCAAGCTATTTTAGCATCACTTGGAAAAGTGCTTGACAACTTGGTCACACTATATAAGTCCATGCAACCGGCATGGATTTATATAGTGTTACCAAGTTAATAGTTAAAAAAAGAATAAAAATGGTAAACAAAAAAAACATTCTACTCGCCTTCCGATGGCCCCCGGTCTCCTTCTCCGGTGCGTCCGGTGTCTTGGCTCGCGATGGTGTAAAAGGACTTTCCATGACGTCATTTAGTCTTGTGACAGGTCAAGCGACCGCCGACATCAGCGGTCACGTGACCTGTCACATGACTAAATGACAATAATTAATAAAGACCAAGCTCAACTATTGAAAAAGAAGGGTGCCAGGAATACAACACATGCATCCATGTAGATAAAGATTCCGGCACACCAAATAATATAGAAAAGTCTCATATAGGTGATAAAATAGTAGATGCTTTATTTCTCCAATATCAACTGGTTCAAATCGTGGTCAGTATACAGTTGCCCAACGTTTCAACCCCAACAGGGTTTTCCTCAGGGGCATCAGAAGAGCTTAAAAACCAGAGCATAAACATAAATAAAGACATAAGTGAGATACAATATAGTAGATAATACAATGAGTAATATATACAAAAATAGGTACATGTTGATGAAACAAGACGAGGGGGAAAAAAGGGGGGGGAAGGGGGCTAGGGGGAGGAAAAGGAGGGGAAGGGAGAAAAAAGGGAAAGTATTAGGGAGAACAACGGGAGTAAAGAGAAAAGGGAGCGTATACACTCAAAACAAAAGGAGCGGACCGTTGTAAAGTGAAAGAATTTCAAGATACCTAGTTGCTATGTACTGCTTAATATCTGGGCATCTATCCACGTGACTGCAGAGAAGCTCAGGATAAATTACAGTAAAGAGAACCAGTCGTTGTTGTCGTAAGGGAAAAATGTCAGCCGGCAATAGTAGCTGTGGATAGACAGCAAAGGGAAAATGAGTCACCAGTATCCAGATATAACCTGTATCAAGCCACGAAAATACTTGCCTTAAGCAATAATAGTGGTAATGGCCGAGGAGGTATGCCTACGGGGTATGGTAAGTGGACCTAAGACCAGAAAAAGTGGGTAAATACCGAAGTCTACATGGGGTCATGATGATCAGCCCAGAAGGCTCTTACCTATGTGCCTCTTGGAAAGTGTATCCTGCCGGTGGTGGTGTGGTGTCAGGAGCGGTGACGGTGCTTAAATAGCGCTGTGTGACTTGCTGCTTCCGGAGTGCGATGACGCAACATCCGGTCTCGTGGAACGCAACTTCCGGTTGCGTGGAATGCATGACAGCGCATGCGCGCGACACAATGGATGAGATATACATAGAGGGAAAAAAACAACAACAGCGCGTGCGCAGGATGCGTACTGTGGAGCTGAGTGAACCTAAAGAAAGCCATTAGGAGCTCAGGGAGCGGTAGCTAAAAATGGATAAGGGTAATATAGATGAAGGGGAGGACCATATTGGGGAAATGTTAATGTATGCCTGGGAGAAGGAAAAAATGAATAAACATATACATAAGAGGAGAAAGGCTGGGGAAACATATACAGATAGTATATGATGGTACATGCAGGGAGAAGGGGAACGACAGGGGGGATGATTGATAAATAGACACACATACATATCCATGTGAGAGGGGAGAGGCAGGGGAAATATATATTATATAGAGTACATGTAATATAGCATCCGCAAAACATTATAAGCAATACAGTGTAACATAGAAAATATTATATAGGGTGACAAAAAGGATATATCCGGTTCATATATGTAGGATCTGTGAAAAAAGTAAAAACATAATATAAGAAATACAGAACAAAGCAATAATAATGGGCAATATGTCATGGTATGTAACAAAAGACCTCTGAACCTTAGGGACAGACTGGTACAGGCCGACATTGGGAGTTTTAACCCAAGGACACACCAGACGACATTATCTACACCACGATTAGGCAATTTCCCGTGCCTAGGCTGCCGCCAATGTTCAAACATCCACAGGTGTGTCTCTAATTAACTCAGATGTTGCCAAAAAAACTATTAGAAGCTTCCAAACACATGGCATCATCATATGGGCAGTCGAGAATTGTTTAACCACTTCGCTCCAGAGCCTGTTTTTGCCTTCGTGACCGGGCCAATTTTTTCAATTCTGACCACTGTCACTTTATGAAGTAATTACTCTGGAACGCTTCAACGGATCCCCCTGATTCTGCGAATGTTTTTTCTTGACATATTGTACTTCATGATAGTGGTAAAATTTCTTCGATTTTATTTGTGAAAAAATCGGAAATTTGGCGAAAATTTTGCAATTTTCAAACTTTGAATTTTCATGCCCTTAAATCAGAGAGATACAGTACAGACCAAAAGTTTGGACACACCTTCTCATTTAAAGATTTTTCTGTATTTTCATGACTATGAAAATTGTACATTCACATTGAAGGCATCAAAACTATGAATTATCACATGTGGAATTATATACTTAACAAAAAAGTGTGAAACAACTGAAAATATGTCTTATATTCTAGGTACTTCAAAGTAGTTACCTTTTGCATTGATGACTGCTTTGCACACCCTTGGCATTCTCTTGATGAGCTTCAAGAGGTAGTCACCGGAAATGGTCTTCCAACAATCTTGAAGGAGTTCCCAGAGATGCTTAGCACTTGTTGGCCCTTTTGCCTTCACTCTGCGGTCCAGCTCACCCCAAACCATCTTGATTGAGTTCAGGTCTTGTGACTGTGGAGGCCAGGTCATCTGGCGTAGCACCCCATCATTCTCCTTCTTGGTCAAATAGCCCTTACACAGCCTGGAGGTGTGTTTGGGGTCATTGTCCTGTTGAAAACTAAATGATGGTCCAATTAAACGCAAACCGGATGGAATAGTATGCCGCTGCAAGATGCTGTGGTAGCCATGCTGGTTCAGTATGCCTTTAATTTTGAATAAATCCGCAACAGTGTCACCAGCAAAGCACCCCCACACCATCACACATGCTTCACGGTGGGAACCAGGCATGTAGAGTCCATCCGTTCACCTCTTCTGCGTCGCACAAAGACACGGTGGTTGGAACCAAAGATCTCAAATTTGGACTCATCAGACCAAAGCACAGATTTCCACTGGTCTAATGTCCATTCCTTGTGTTCTTTAGCCCAAACAAGTCTCTTCTGCTTGTTGCCTGTCCTTAGCAGTGGTTTCCTAGCAGCTATTTTACCATGAAGGCCTGCTGCACAAAGTCTCCTCTTAACAGTTGTTGTAGAGATGTGTCTGCTGATAGAACTCTGTGTGGCATTGACCTGGTCTCTAATCTGAGCTGCTGTTAACCTGCGATTTCTGTGGCTGGTGATTCGGATAAACTTATCCTCAGAAGCAGAGGTGACTCTTGGTCTTCCTTTCCTGGGGCAGTCCTCATGTGAGCCCGTTTCTTTGTAGCGCTTGATGGTTTTTGCAACTGCACTTGGGGACACTTTCAAAGTTTGCCCAATTTTTCGGACTGACTGACCTTCATTTCTTAAATTAATGATGGCCACTTGTTTTTCTTTACTTAGCTGCTTTTTTCTTGCCATAATACAAATTCTAACAGTCTATTTAGAAGGACTATCAGTTGTGTAGCCACCTGACTTCTGCACAACACAACTGATGGTCCCAACTCCATTTATAAGGCAAGAAATCCCATTTATTAAACCTGACAGGGCACACCTGTGAAGTGAAAACCATTTCCGGTGACTACCTCTTGAAGCTCATCAAGAGAATGCCAAGAGTGTGCAAAGCAGTCATCAAAGCAAAAGGTGGCTACTTTGAAGAACCTAGAATATAAGACATATTTTCAGTTGTTTCACACTTTTTTCTTAAGAATATAATTCCACATGTGTTAATTCATAGTTTTGATGCCTTCAGTGTGAATGTAAAATTTTCAAAGTCATGAAAGTACAGAAAAATCTTTAAATGAGAAGGTGTGTCCAAACTTTTGGTCTGTACTGTATGTCACACAAAATAGTTAATAAATAACATTTCCCACATGTCTACTTTACATCAGCACAATTTTGGAACCAAAATTTTTTTTTGTTAGGGAGCTATAAGGGTTAAAAGTTGACCAGCGATTTCTCATTTTTCTAACAAAATTTACAAAAACATTTTTTTAGGGACCACATCATATTTGAAGTCACTTTGAGGGGTCTTTATGACAGAAAATACCCAAAAGTGACACCATTCTAAAAATTGCACCCCTCAAGGTGCTCAAAACCACATTCAAGAACTTTATTAACCCTTCAGGTGCTTCACAGGAATTTTTGGAATGTGGAAGAAAAAAATGAACATTTAACTTTTTTCACAAAAATGTTACTTTAGACCCATTTTTTTTTTATTTTCGTAGGGGTAACAGGAAAAATTGAACCCCAAAATTTTTTGTGCAATTTCTCTTGAGCGCACTGATACCCCATATGTGAGGGAAAACCACTATTTGGGCGCACTGCAGTGTTCGGAAGGGAAGGAGCGCCATTAGACTTTTTGAATGTAAAATTTGTTTGAATAATTAGCAGACGCCATGTTGCGTTTGGGGAGCCCCTGATGTTCCTAAACAGTGGAAACCCCCCACAAGTGACACCATTTTGGAAACTAGACCCCTTAGGGAACTTATCTAGATGTGTGGTGAGCAACTTGAACCCCAAGGTGCTTCACAGAAGTTTATAATATTGAGCTGTAAAAATACAATTTTCACATTTTTCCCACAAAAATGTTTTTCATCCCCTAATTTTGCATTATCATAAGGGTAATAGGATAAATTGCACCATGAAATTTGTTGTGCAATTTCTCCTGAACACGCCGATACCCCATATGTCGGGCAAAACCACTGTTTGGGCGCAGGGAAGGAGCGCCATTTGACTTTTTGAATGTAAAATTTGCTTGAATAATTAGTGGACGCCATGTTGCATTTGGGGAGCCCCTGATGTGCCTAAACAGTGGAAACCCCCCACAAGTGACACCATTTTGGAAACTAGACCCCTTAGGGAACTTATCTAGATGTGTGGTGAGCACCTTGCACCCCCAGGTGCTTCACAGAAGTTTATAATATTGAGCCGTAAAAATAAAATGTTCACATTTTTCCCACAAAAAATGTTTTTCTTCCCCTAATTTTGCATTATCATAAGGGTAACGGGAGAAATTGCACCATTAAATTTGCTGTACAATTTCTCCTGAGTACGCTGATACCCCATATGTGGGGGAAAACCACTATTTGGGTACACTGCAGGGTTTGGAAGGGAAGGAGCGCCATTTGACTTTTTGAATGTAAAATTTGTTTGAATAATTAGTGGACGCCATGTTGCATTTGGGGAGCCCCTGATGTGCCTAAACAGTGGAAACCCCCCACAAGTGACACCATTTTGTAAACTAGACCCCTTAGGGAACTTATCTAGATGTGTGGTGAGCACATTGGGAGACATAATAAACAAATCAGTAACAGGTGAAGAATTGGTTTTATTTATTTTTTACGCCGTTCCTCGTGCGGTATAAGTGATGAGATTACTTTATTCTTTGGGTCGGTGCGATTACAGAGATACCAGATTCATATTGAGTTTTTATGATTGACAGCTGTCACACACTAAAAGACGTTTTTTTTTTGTAAAATCTAGTTTTTGTGTCGCCATATTTTGAGAGCTATAATTTTTCCATATTTCGGCCGACAGTGTCTTGTGACGGCTTGTTTTTTGCGGGACGAGTTGACATTTTTATTCGTACCATTTTTGTGTACGTGAAATTTTTTGATCGCTTTCTATTCCGTTTTTTGGGAGGTAAAATTAACAAAAACCAACAATTCAGGAATTGTTTTTTGAGTTTTTTTTTATGCCGTTCTGCGTGTGGTAAAATTGATGAGGCAGCATTATTCTTCGGGTCAGTACGTTTACAGCGATACTACACTTACTGTATATTTTTTTATGTTTTGGCGCTTTTACACAATAAAACAATTTTATAGAAAAAATATTTTTTTTTGCATTGCTTTATTCTGAGAGTTATAACTTTTTTATTTTTCGGCTGATGGAGCTCTATGGTGGCTTTTTTTTTTGCGGAATAAGATGACGTTTTCAGCGGTAGCATTTTTATTTCCATTTTGCTTTTTGATCGCATTTTTTTCCACTTTTTGTTTGGCGATATGAGGAAAAAGCATAGTTTTTTGCTCCGTTTTTTATTTATTTTTATTACGGTGTGCACAGAAGGAGTTAATTAGTGTGACAGTTTTATAGCTCGGGTTGTTTCGGATGCGGCGATACCAAATATGTGTACTTTTTTTGTTTTTGCATAAGTATATACGGATTTATCGGTTTAATATTTTATTTATTTATTTTTATTTATTTTGTGATTTTTTTTTTAGTACTTTGAAAACATTTTCTTTACTTTTTTTTACATTTTTACTTAGTCCCTGTATGGGACAGTAATTTTTATTTTTCTGATCACTGATCTCATGTAATGTAATAGACATGTATTACATTACATGAGATCTTTGCTGACTGTTTCACAGTCAGTGTCTCCTGCCAGGCTTCAGCTGCAGGCTGAGCCTGGCAGGACACCATATATGGCAGATCTGGAGGCGGTCATGTGACCTCCAGCTGCCATAGCAACGCCAGGTCCTAGAAGGTATCAGGGGTCGTCGGAGAGGTAAGTAGACGACCCCCTCTCCTCCTGCTGTCTTCTATATGCCGCGATCACTATAGATCGTGGCATATAGAAGACAGCAAAGGGTTAACATCACTGGGACCTGATCCAATCAGGTCCCGATGATGTTCCCTGTCAGAGCTATCGCTCTGCACCGCACCCGCAGCGCTTGCAGGACCCTCGGGGTCCTGAGTGCTGCGGGACCACCCACCGTTTTTAAGCGTCCGCGCTGCACAGAGCCCAGGCTGCGCGGACTTTTATCTACAGTGGGCGGTCGGGAAGTGGTTAAATTTAAAAAAAAAAGTTACACAAAGTAAAATAGAGAGTTACCTTTTTGTTATCATCTAGGACTGTGTTCATACTTTCTATCCCTAGCGTATCAATAGGTCCATCAAAGATAACCCATTTTCTTTCCGGAGTCTCAGATAACGCAAACTCCCGGAAAGTATTAGCGACTATCCCATCGGTCCACTGCAAATGAAGAGAGGCATCAATAAAATTGCTCTTCCCATAAAATCCAATACAATCCCACAATTGAAAGGATTATTAAAGGGAACGCCTGGGATTATGATATTGATGATACACATGTATTGACTACACGTGGCCCCTATTGAAGTGAATGTGCCGGCACCGGGAGAGACCGCAAGTAAGTGATTTGCATATATGCGGTCACATGCCAACTAGAAGTGCGTGACCTCACTCAAAGCAAGTGTATTGAGTGAGGCCAGACACAGTCTAGTCAGAATGTATCTGGAAGTATGCAAACTTATGCTAATTTCTGCCATAAATAATACAATTTGTTGCTTCCATGTCTGATGGGGAAAATAAAACAGTTTCCAATTTTTGTGCAAACAGGGAGTAAGTCATAATAAAATGATTGCCCGGCAATGTATGGCTGGGGTCTATGTCTCTGAAGGAACCCCTTCTACCATGTCCATAAGCCATAAAAGGGGAGAGTTTCCCATTTTCAGCAAAGATATTAGTATTATAAACAATAATTCCAATCATAGGCGAACCTCATGTGACACTGGATCAAACTGCCCGAACAGCTGCCCCATGGTGATGGCTTTAGGGTTCACTGTCCGGTAAATCACTTTTTCTTCTTCGCACCCTCGCTCACTCATAAGAGACAGCGTATCAGCGAGGACGTGGAGGACCTTCGTTTTTCCAGAGAACGGCTCTCCAACCAACATAAAACTGTACGGGATAAACAAAATGCAGCATGGTCCATTGTATAAAATGGAAACAGCGAAGAATAAATCCCCCGTCCCATGGACTTCTGTAGTTCCAGCTTACCCGTGTCTGACAATCATCATCTCATACGTCTGGATCATGTCCTCCAGGAAGACCTTCTCGGGCTGGATGTTGTGTCCAGCACAGCTCTCCTGTGCGCATTCCAGTAAATCCTGAGCAAAAGGAAGGTAAAATATTTCATCAGTCTGTTTACAGTGGATCCAATTAGAGGTGGGAGAATACATTTTCAGGACCCAGATCAGTATTCTGTGGCCGCTGGACGGGACCCCTGAGAGCCGCCTCTTAGCTGCCGGCATCCCCGACTCCTCTTCTGATTATGTGGCCTGGTGTACATCATGCTGCAACCATAACGTCATGCCAGGCCGGCTAATATGAAGAAGAGCCGGGGGGCAGGAAGAAATAAGGTGGCTCTCAGGGGTCTCATTCAGTGCCCACCACTGACCTGATGTCACGCACAGTGTAGGAAAGACAAAGTACGACACAAAGGGATGAGGGGAAGGGAGCCCAGACACTAGGGAAAGGGGGAAATGGAGACCTCCTAGGCTGATCTGCAATCACCCTGTCTCCCCTACCGACTCTATATTGGTTCCTCACCAATTGCCGCACAGGAACCTATCCCTGTATTTCCTTGGCCCTGGATAGGGAAGGGGGGGTGAGCACTAGTCGATCCCCACTGACAACTAAAGACAGCAAGGGGAGACAGACACAGGGGAAGTAGCTTAGCTTGAGTCGACTTCAGAGAGATGGCACACACATCCTCTTAGCATCAGAGAGGAAGTAAGAGCTGCACTTGCTCCAAGCCTTCACAAGGGGTCATGTGAATATCACTGGCACCTCTGTGTAGCAACCTGGAAGTATTTAAACACCCAGGCCTGATTGTCAATTAGAATAGGAGGGAGGTAACCGCTGGGTCCTACAGTGAGACCGCTAAGAAGATGTCTGTAATGCCAAACGAAGGGATCTCCTGCAACCAACTGCAGCGCGACTGTCTGTCACATCTGACGCACCCATGACACCTGGCCATTGAATCAGGCTCCTGCAAATCGATTCATTCATCTAAAAAAAATGTCTCCATAACCTACAACTAAACTAGCGATAAATCACTAACATGTTTTAACCATTTGTTTTCTACATCAGATCATCTTGCATTGGAGGTATAAGTGAGCCCCCTTACCTCTGGTGCCCCTGTGCAGCTGCCCAGGTTGCACTAATGGGACCGGACGATGAGTGACAAGGTCATGTAACCCAATTCCAAAGCAGTGGATCAGGATCGGGTGATTTCAATGGGATTGGTCTACCATCTACTGTGTATGGGGGCCTCATGACAGATTATGTTGGGGGACATAAAAATCGGGCGGATGGAATGTAATCACCCGATCCTTACTTTCTGACCCTGAAATTAGCAGCTGCCATAAGATTCTGGCAGCGACTCTGTCATAGAGAAAACAGGAGCGAGCATTCCTGAATATGGGGGAGCAGGGAAAGATAACGGTCATCCAAATGATAGCTGGCCCGCTATATAGGACCTATCACTTGCCATTAATATGCAATTTTATTACCTGGTGTAAATGCCGCTGTTCTAATGAATCCGGTGTTGTTTTTCTTTTGCGCCTCTCCATTCCTGAGATATAGCCTCTTTATAGAAATCTAGTTCATAATTTTTAATAGCCAAGTGGGCGTGGTCATCAAGTCCTCTCTGTGGGAGTCTTCAGGAAGGCCTTGCCCAGTTGGCTTAAAGGGCTAGAGGAGAGTGACAGATGTCAGGAACGGAGAGGAGCAGGAAGAAAAGAAAAACAATGCCGGAGTCAGGAGAACAGCGGCATTTACATATTTATGGCGAGGGACAAGTCCTCTTTAAGTCTTGGAAAACCCCTTTAAGACACTATTATATTTTAATACCTTAGTGTCGGCTTTCGGAAGTTGAATGCCAGGGAACAGGTCGCTGGTAATCCCATTGAACAGAGGAATATCAGGAGACAAAAATTTGGGTTTGTTTACATCCTTAATTGACGGCAAGAGCTAAATAGAATGAAAAAGGATTAAATGATAAAATAATTCATATACAATATGACATGAAACAATATTAAAAGTGAGGAACCCCATTACAAAGGAGCAGTCAGTTCTTGTGGTATGTCTGTATTAGTAAAGAATAGTATTCTCCAAAAAATAAGGATGAAACCTCTTTTCCTAAAACTCTACATTGTATCGTCCCTCTGTTATACCTCCTGGAAATGTATGTGTAAATGATATATAATGTATATATAATCTATATAGGGGACAACACTATACAATCTGACTGTGCCCAAACAGTGGTGACATTGTCAGACTGTGTAGGGTACTCGTTATTGACAGATTTCAATTAATTCCTACATTTCCAGGAATGATAAAAGAGGAATGGAACGCTGCTGAGTTGCACTAAAATATGCTGCAGAATTGTTTTTCCATAGGGAATACATGTGGCCTCTGTGTTGCACTGTTAATTGCCGGCTGCAGAATGAGTTAAGTGAGATACTGTCAGTGAACTCGTTTTTGCTGGCTGACGGGGAGTTTGTAAATGTTTAGAGGTTTAGCGTGCAGAAAACCGTAAGAATAAAGGCCGATCTCCGCAATCAGAGCATAGTTGGGGACCATCATTGCTACAGTCCGGAAAAGAACCTGAAATGCGCAAACCAGATGGGTTAGTCAACAAATGAAACTAAATTACTGTAAACTAGGCATAGAGCCGGGGAACCCATTATGTCCATTTACACTATCCTCCACCCCAGACCTAAAAGTGATGTGTCTATTCCACATCAGAGGAAAGTCAGTCAAAGTGTGGTTAAAGGGGTATTCCCATCTCCAAGATCCTGTCCCAATATGTAATAGGTATAATAATAATAATGTTTGCAAATATCTCCAATTTGAAATGTAGTATAGTTTTTCTGATTAGCTACAGTAAGTTTCTTACCCCCATGTGCAGGACATTGCAGTAGCTTAGGTATCCATGGTTACGACCACTCATAGTAACAGTTAGTTACTTGATAGTGGTCGTAACCATGGATACCTAAGCTACTGCTATGCCCTGCACATGGGTTAAGCAACATAGCTAATCAGAAGAACTATACTACATTTCCAATTGGAGGTATTTGCTATTAATATTATTATTACACCTATTACATATTGGGATAGGATCTTGGAGATGGGAATACTCCTTTAACACTTTCCAAATCTCTCTCCACACCTCTACTGTGTCCATTTTGGAAAATAGGAGAATGGGACATCAATATTAAGGAGCTTGCAGAAATGAGGGCATCAGGTGTTGTGATTATACATAGGAAATGTACAATCTCATATAGGTTCAGGGGAGAATAATCCTTTTGATGAAATCTTATGTTTCTTTTGTAAACCTAGTATTTACTTGAAAGTTTGTGAACCCCTCAAAAATTTCTGTATTACTGCATAAATTTGACTTAAAGCTACATCAGTCTGTGAGGTCACAAAGGAACTCAAGGTAACCTCTAAGCAACTAAAGGCCTCTCCTCAGATTAGCTAATGTAATTGTTCATGAGTCCACCATCAGAAGGACAATGAACAACAATGGCGAGCATGGCAGGATTGCAAGGAGAAAGGCAATGCGATTTAAAATGTCACTGCTAAAACTCACCTGGGCACATCAATAGGTAACTGGAATAATGCTTTGTGGAAGGATGAGGCCAAGATAGAGATTTTAAGTGAGAAGCTATATGTTTGCAGAAAGAAAATACTGCATTACAGCATAAGAACCTCCTATCATCTATGAAACACAAAGATGGTAATCGTAACATGCTTTGGGCCTGTTTTGCTGCACTTGGCCAAGGACGGCTGCCATCATTGATGGAACAATGAATTCTAAAATCTATCAGCAAATGCTAAAGGAAAATATCAGGATATCAGTTCATGTACTGAATCTCAAGAAAACGTGGGTCATGGAGCAAGACAATGGCCCAAAGACACAAGTCGTTCTACAAAAGAATGGTTGAATAAACATAAAGTTTTGGAATGGCCGAGTCATAGTCCTGAGCTTAATCCTATAGAAATGTTGTGGAAGGACCCGATGCAAGGCACTGGGACTCTTTACCTTGAGGTTATCCGGCAGCTCAGAACGTCCCGCGTAGCCAGGATTCATGGTATTGGCTACGAAGCAATTTGGGTTAAACTTCAGTTCTGTTCCTTCGAAGTTGAACATGTCCATCTTCATCTGGATGGCTCTCTGGATGCTGAGAATCTGTTGGGCCACCACGGACAACACCTCCAGCTCAATACGGTTAAACTCATCAAAACACGCCCATGCTCCCGATGATGCCAGCCCTTGGAAAAACTAAAAAAAAAAAGTATATACAGTACAGACCAAAAGTTTGGACACACCTTCTCATTTAAAGATTTTCTGTATTTTCATGACTATGAAAATTGTACATTCACACTGAAGGCATCAAAACTATGAATTAACACATGTGGAATTATATACTTAACAAAAAAGTGTGAAACAACTGAAAATATGTCTTATATTCTAGGTTCTAGAAAGTAGCCACCTTTTGCTTTGATGACTGCTTTGCACACTCTTGGCATTCTCTTGATGAGCTTCAAGAGGTAGTCACCGGAAATGGTCTTCCAACAATCTTGAAGGAGTTCCCAGAGATGCTTAGCACTTGTTGGCCCTTTTGCCTTCACTCTGCGGTCCAGCTCACCCCAAACCATCTCGATTGGGTTCAGGTCTGGTGACTGTGGAGGCCAGGTCATCTGGCGTAGCACCCCATCACTCTCCTTCTTGGTCAAATAGCCCTTACACAGCCTGGAGGTGTGTTGGGGTCATTGTCCTTTTGAAAAATAAATGATGGTCCAACTAAACGCAGACCGGATGGAATAGCATGCTGCTGCAAGATGCTGTGGTAGCCATGCTGGTTCAGTATGCCTTCAATTTTGAATAAATCCCAAACAGTGTCACCAGCAAAGCACCCCCACACCATCACACCTCCTCCTCCATGCTTCACGGTGGGAACCAGGCATGTAGAGTCCATCCGTTCACCTTTTCTGCGTCGCACAAAGACACGGTGGTTGGAACCAAAGATCTCAAATTTGGACTCATCAGACCAAAGCACAGATTTCCACTGGTCTAATGTCCATTCCTTGTGTTCTTTAGCCCAAACAAGTCTCTTCTGCTTGTTGCCTGTCCTTAGCAGTGGTTTCCTAGCAGCTATTTTACCATGAAGGCCTGCTGCACAAAGTCTCCTCTTAACAGTTGTTGTAGAGATGTGTCTGCTGCTAGAACTCTGTGTGGCATTGACCTGGTCTCTAATCTGAGCTGCTGTTAACCTGCGACTTTTAAGAACCAAGAATATAAGACATATTTTCAGTTGTTTCACACTTTTTTGTTAAGTATATAATTCCACATGTGTTAATTCATAGTTTTGATGCCTTCAGTGCGAATGTACAATTTTCATAGTCATGAAAATACAGAAAAATCTTTAAATGAGGTGTGTCCAAACTTTTGGTCTGTACTATACAATCAAAAGATGTCAGCAGAACATCGGTTGGAGTCAGTTTATTATCTGCAATGGAGCACCTTAACATTGTATGTACCTTTGACATTGCTATGTAGTCCAAACCATCAGAGCAGTTAAAGACCACACACTGCACGGCCAGCGCCTTGGCCAAATCTTTGGTGGTCTCAGTTTTTCCTGTGCCGGCCGGACCTTCTGGAGCTCCACCAAGATTTAGATAAAAAGCACCGATCTACCAATGAAACATGAAAGAACTGGTATGAAATATCAATAAACTTTCTAAGAAGTTTCATGCATCATACAAAAGTCAAAAAGATTTCTGAGCATAACCCATCACATCATAGCAGAGTCCGCTAGCATCTGTCAGTGAGCGGAGTGATGACCAGGCGTGGGGAGTTGCCCAGGTACTCATAGGCGGACTTCACATTGCAGTTGATGATTCGCACTCTCGCATTCTCATTCTCCCAGTAATAGCGGAGTTGGGCAAGCCACTGAAAGTCTGTTTCATGAGAAACTCCTGAGCAATGTAGGAAAAGATAGTCAACCTCTAAGACACTGCAGAATCACAAGGGAGAGTTTCTAAAGGGAAGGCAAATGCACATACATTATAGGACAAAACTCCTAGTCACCGAATTCTGCTTTTTTCATTTAGTCCCATTGCCCACGGTGTATAACATCCGGACTCTCAGCCCCCAGTTTATAAAATCCGGCCTCTCGCCTCCCCCGGTGTATAACATCCGCCCCTTGCCCCTAGTTTAGTATAACATCCGTCCCCTCGCCCCCCCCGCCAGTGTATAAAATCCATCCCCTCAACCCCACTGTATAACATCCAACCCCAAGCCATCCATTGCATAACATCCGGCCCCCAGGGTATAACATCTGGCCCCCAGCCCCGGTGTATAACATCTGTCCCCTCGTTCCCTCCCCCTGGTGTATAACATCCGGCCTCTCGCCCCCTGGTGTATAATATCCGTCCCCTCGCTCCCAGTGTATAACAACCATCCCCTCGCCCACGGTGTATAATATCCGTCCCCTGACCCCTGGTGTATAATATCCGCCCCCTCGCCCCTGGTGTATAATATCCGTCCCCTCACCCCTGGTGTATAATATCCGTCCCCTCACCCCTGGTGTATAATATCCGTCCCCTCACCCCTGGTGTATAATATCCGTCCCCTCACCCCTGGTGTATAATATCCGTCCCCTCACCCCTGGTGTATAATATCCGTCCCCTCACCCCTGGTGTATAATATCCGTCCCCTCACCCCTGGTGTATAATATCCGTCCCCTCGCCCACGGTGTATAATATCCGTCCCCTCGCCCACGGTGTATAATATCCGTCCCCTCGCCCACGGTGTATAATATCCGTCCCCTCGCCCACGGTGTATAATATCCGTCCCCTCGCCCACGGTGTATAATATCCGTCCCCTCGCCCACGGTGTATAATATCCGTCCCCTCGCCCACGGTGTATAATATCCGTCCCCTTGCCCCGGTGTATAATATCCGTCCCCTCGCCTCGGTGTATAATATCCATCCCCTCGCCCCTTAGTGTATAACATCCAGCCCTCGGACTTGTATAACATCTAGCCCCTTGTACCCCCAGTGTATAACATCTGGCCCCTCGGCCTTGTATAACATTAAGACTCTCGCCCCAACCAGTGTATAACATCAATCCCCTCGCCCCTGGTGTATAATATCCGTCCCCTTGCCCCTCAGTGTATAACATCTAGCCCCTCGTACCCCTAGGGTATAACATCTAGCCCCTCGGCCTTGTATAACATTAAGACTCTCGCCCCCCTTCAGTGTATAACATCAATCCCCACGCCCCCCGGTGTATAACATCCGCCCTCCCATGCTGTGTGCGGTTACTAACATATGACAGAACGGCTGGTGGTGCAGAGCTCTCTGATACCAGCGCGGTCCTGTAATAGGAGCCACCGGGGTAACAAGTCTGGATATTACATTTCTTCCCTCCTAAATCTTCCCCCATCACATGTGAGTGATATTATTAAGGAGTAGAAGGAACTGCAGCAACTCAGGAGACCCCGGAACATTACAGAGCGGGGTCACTGAGTGCTGAGGAGCAGAGGGCAGAACGCTTTCCTGACTCCATTGGTAACAACATCACCACAAACACTGCGCCCCCGCCAGGAGCTTCATGGCCGAGCAGCTGCATGCAGCCTTACATCACCAAGCACGATGCCGAGCGTCAGATGGAGTGGTGTGAAGCCGCCAACACAGGACTCTGGAGGAGACCTGTTCTGTGCAGTGACGGATCACACTTCTCTATCTGGCATCTGATGGACGAGTCTGGATTTGGTGAATGCCAGGAGAACGTTACCCTATTAACCGGTTCCCGACCGCCCACTGTAGATAAACGTCGGCGCTTGCCGGGCTCTGTGCAGCGCCGACGTTTAAAAACGGTGGGTGGTCTCGCAGCGCTCAGGACCCCCAGGGTCCTGCAAGCGCTGCGATTCCGGTGCAGAGCGTTAGCTCTGACAGGGAACATCATCGGGACCTGATTAGATCAGGTCCCAGTGATGTTAACCCTTAGCTGTCTTCTATATGCTGTGATCTATAGTGATCGCGGCATATAGGAGACAGCAGGAGGAGAGGGGGTCGTCAACTTACCTCTCCGAAGACCTCCGAGTCCTTCCAGGACCTGGGGTTGCTATGGCAGCTGGAGGTCACATGACCGCCTCCAGATCTGCCATATATGGTGTCCTGTCTGGCTCAGCTGCAGCTGTAGCCAGACAGGAGACTCTGACTGAAACAGTCAGGGAAGATCTCATGTAATGTAATATATGTCTATTACATTACATGAGATCAGAGATCAGAAAAATAAAAATTAATGTCCCATACAGGGACTAAGAAAAAATGTGAAAAAAAGTAAACAAAAAGTTTTTAAACTATTAATAAAAAAATCACAAAATAAATAAAAATAAATAAATAAAATATTAAACCAATAAATCCGTATATTTTTACAAAACCAAAAAAAGTACACATATTTGGTATCGCCGCGTCCAAAACAACCCGAGCTATAAAACTGTCACACTAATTAACTCCTTCTGTGCACACCGTAATAAAAATAAATAAAAAACAGAGCAAAAAAATATGCTTTTTCATCATATTGCCAAACAAAAAGTGGAAAAAAATGCGAACAAAAAACAAAATAGAAATAAAAATGGTACCACTGAAAACGTCATCTTGTTACGCAAAAAAAAAGCCGCCATACAGCTCCATCAGCCGAAAAATAAAAAAGTTATAGCGCTCAGAATAAAGCAATGCAAAAAAAATATTTTTTTCTATAAAATAGTTTTATTGTGTAAAAGCGCCAAAACATAAAAAAAATACAGTAAGTGTAGTATCGCTGTAAACGTACTGACCCGAAGAATAACGCTGCCTGATCACTTTTACCACACGCAGAACGGCATAAAAAAAAAACTCAAAAAACAATTCCTGAATTGTTTGTTTTTGTTAATTTTACCTCCCAAAAAACGGAATAGAAAGCGATCAAAAAATGTCACGTCCCCAAAAATGGTACCAATAAAAATGTCAACTCGTCCCGCAAAAAACAAGCCGTCACATGACTCTGTCGGCCGAAATATGGAAAAATTATAGCTCTCAAAATATGGTGATGCAAAAACTAGATTTTGCAAAAAAAGCGTCTTTTAGTGTGTGACAGCTGTCAGTCATAAAAACCCGATATCAATCTGGTATCTCTGTAATCACACCGACCCGAAGAATAAAGTAATCTAATCAGTTATATCACACTAGGAACGGCGTAAAAAATAAATAAAACCAATTCTTCACTTGCTACTGATTTGTTTATTATGTCCCCAAAGATCCCAGTAAGGCTCTGCCCACATTTATCCTGTGCTCTGCGCTGAGCACTTACACCAGAGTTTCCGTGTAAATCTCTGAAATACATGATTCAGCCGGAACCCATGACGGAAGATTCCCTGTAATGAGACAGATATAGGCCACTGTGGACGCCGTCTAGCCTGGGATCCCACGGTGTCATTTGTTTTAGGCGTGCATAAAAGTGCGGTTGGCCACAGTTTTGTGCACTTCTGAAAAAAAGGACACCGCTACACAGAGGCCAGACGGTGTCCAGAGTAACTCTGCTGCCTCATTACAGTGAATGGATCCTGCAGGGGTTTCATCTGAATTACATCACTTGGAAATTTAGATGGAAACCCCGATGTAAGTGCTCAGCCTAGAGCGCCGGATAAATGTTACGTAAAATGTTCCCAATAAAAGCTTCAACTCAGTCCTCAAAAAAAGCTAGTCCCCACTCAGGTCCGTCATCTGTTAAAAATATAAGGGACTTCCAAGTTACTGGTAGCAGAAAGGCTCTGGAAAAGCAAAATGACCCTTGCCCCCCAAAAGAAATTCAGAAAATTTTGTGCTCCCAAATCCAAATGCCTATTCTACAATAATTTGTTCTCCAATTGTCAAATAGCACTCCGTCCCCCCCAGATCTCACCGTATGGCTAAGCGGTACGATACAGCCACATATGGGGTATTGACACTTTTAGAAGAAATTGTGTGACACATTTCGGCACCATTTTTACCCATTGCCCTGTGTGAAAATGTAAAATCTGAGGGTAAAACATTTTTTTGTGGTAAAAATATAATTAGGATTTTTTCACTGCCCAATGGTATAAATTTAAAAATTAAAAAATACTCACTACTTCCCTAGATGAATTCCTTGAGAGGTGTAGTTTACAAAATGGGGTCATTTGTGGAGGTTTCTGCTGTTTTGGCATGTCAGCGACTCTTCAAATGTGACATGGTGTCTGCTGCCTATCCCAGCCAACATAGCGCTCCATTCTCTTCCGAACCCTGCCGTACACCAAAGCAGTGGTGTTCCCCCACATATGGGGTATCGGCGTACTCAGGAGAAATTGTACAACAAATTTCATGGTGCAATTTCTCCGGTTATCCTTATGATAATGCAAAATTAGGGGATGAAAAACATTTTTTATGGGAAAAATGTGAAAATTTTATTTTCACGGCTCAATATTATAAACTTCTATGAAGCAGCTGGGGGTGCAAGGTGCTCACCACACATCTAGATAAGTTCCCTAAGGGGTCTAGTTTCCAAAATGGTGGCACTTGTGGGGGGTTTCCGCTGTTTAGACACATTAGGGGCTCCACAAATGTGACATGGCGTCCGCTAATTATTCAAACAAATTTTACATTCAAAAAGTCAAATGGCGCTCCTTCCCTTTCAAACCCTGCAGTGCGCGCAAACAGTGGTTTTCCCTCACATATGGGGTATCAGCGTGTTCAGGAGAAATTGCACAACAAACTTCATGGTGCAATTTATCCTGTTACCCTTATGATAATACAAAATTAGAGAATGAAAAAGATTTTTTGTGGGAAAAATGTGAAAATTTTATTTTCACGGCTCAATATTATAAACTTCTGTGAAGCAGCTGGGGGTGCGAGGTGCTCACCACACATCTAGATAAGTTCCCTAAGGGGTCTAGTTTCCAAAATGGTGGCACTTGTGGGGGTTTCCACTGTTTAGGCACATTAGGGGCTCCCCAAATGCGACATGGCGTCTGCTAATTATTCAAACAAATTTTACATTCAAAAAGTCAAATGGCGCTCCTTCCCTTTCAAAGCCTGCCATGCGCCCAAACAGTAATTTGCCTCCACATATGGGGTATCAGCGTGTTCAGGAGAAATTGCACAACAAATTTCATGGTGCAATTTATTCTATTACCCTTATGATAATGCAAAATTAAGGGATGAAAAACGGTTTTGTGGGAAAAATGTGAAAATTTTATTTTTACAGCTCAATATTATAAACTTCTGTGAAGCACCTTGGGGTTCAAGGTGCTCACCACACATCTAGATAAGTTCCCTAAGGGGTCTAGTTTCCAAAATGGTGTCACTTGTGGGGGGTTTCCACTGTTTAGGCACATCAGGGGCTCCCCAAATGCGACATGGCGTCTGCTAATTATTCAAACAAATTTTACATTCAAAAAGTCTAATGGCGCTCCTTCCCTTCCGAGCCCTGCAGTGCGCCCAAACAGTGGTTTTCCCTCACATATGGGGTATCAGCACGCTCAAGAGAAATTGCACAAAAAAATTTGGGGTCCATTTTTTCCTGTTACCCCTGTGAAAATAAAAAAAATTGGGTCTAAAGTAACATTTTTGTGAAAAAAGTTAAATGTTAATTTTTTTTTTCCACATTCCAAAAATTCCTGTGAAGCACCTGAAGGGTTAATAAAGTTCTTGAATGTGGTTTTGAGCACCTTGAGGGGTGCAGTTTTTAGAATGGTGTCACTTTTGGGTATTTTCTGTCATAAAGACCCCTCAAAGTGACTTCAAATATGATGTGGTCCCTAAAAAAATGTTTTTGTAAATTTTGTTGGAAAAATGAGAAATCGCTGGTCAACTTTTAACCCTTATAGCTCCCTAACAAAAAAAAATTTTGGTTCCAAAATTGTGCTGATGTAAAGTAGACATGTGGGAAATGTTATTTATTAACTATTTTGTGTGACATATCTCTCTGATTTAAGGGCATGAAAATTCAAAGTTTGAAAATTGCAAAATTTTCTAAATTTTCGCCAAATTTCCGATTTTTTCACAAATAAACGCAAGTTATATGGAAGAAATTTTACCACTATCATGAAGTACAATATGTCATGAAAAAACAGTCTCAGAATCAGGGGAATACGTTGAAGCGTTCCAGAGTAATTACTTCATAAAGTGACAGTGGTCAGAATTGAAAAAATTGGCCCGGTCACGAAGGCAAAAACAGGCTCTGGCGCGAAGTGGTTAACTGCATTGTGCCCGCTGTACAGTTTGCTGGTGGGGGTATGGCCTTGTTTTTAGGGGTTGGTCTAGACCCCTTAGTTCCAGTGAAAAGATATCTTAATGCTTCAGCACAAGACATTTTAAACAATTGTAGCTTCCAACCCTAAGGGAATAGAAGAGCAGAACTGTTTCACACACGTTCTCAACCTCAACCCCACTAAACACCTTTAGGATGATTAATTAGAACAAATACTGCACAATGGCAGCATAAATATGTCACCGCAACATAGGGAAGAACAATGTCAGTCACACATCAATTACACTGACATATGTCTGCTCAGGCTTAGAATGGCTGACCATTCAGAGAATTACATAATACCTACAAAGAAGCCGAACAAAAGGTCATTAAAGGAATTGACATAAAAACCCTTTATTAGTACATCCATGGTTATGGAAGGACACCGCACAGAGGAGGGCACACACACCATTGATAGAAAATATTACAAACCGCACCTAGGCCATCCAAAACACTGACTATAAAGAATATCAATTGTGGCAATGAGTCATATACGGGGGATGCCGACACATACAGATGCAAAAACATTCCTATATAGGGACCACCATCTCAATATGCAGAAATTACTACTGCCCCATAGACGTCATTGTAAGTACACCCCAAGATTGCTTTACTGTGACAAGATCAATTGTGTCCTATGAAAACTCAAAGAAAAGAGGGGGGAACATAACATAGATATGGAAAGAAGATAGGAATGGGGTGAAATGTATGAAGGTGCTCGGCATATTGAGCTGTGATATCTGTAGAGGGACGGACTCCATATTAACATCCTGTATATGGATTTAGAATAGGAGGCCATAAAAGCCCCTGTAGGTGTAATGTGGAGGGGGCACAATACCTTTCTCCATGTAGTGTATAATAAATAGAACATGGTATTGGAAAGTTTGGTGCCAGCCATGATGTTTGCACAAACCTGTTTGGATCATTTCCATGCCCACGTCACGAGCGTGCCCCTCTATGGTGACGAGAGCCCCCAATGTGCTGCGAGTCTGCTGGGACAATTTGCCTCCTCGCACAAGCTCCACAATATCATTTAGCTGGAGCTGCAGATTATCAGAGGAGTTTTTCAGGCCCTACAAGAAGGATGTAACGGTGAAATCATCTGCAGAAACATTCATAGAACATACATATTGCAAGGGGGCTGAAATCTATACAGATTATAAGCTGCAGACTAGATTGAGAACTCCACAATATGCAGGCACTTTATAATGTACACAACAATTTTACAACATATCTTTATAGAAGTTGGAGATCTGGATTGAACCCAGAGCTCCAAATACCCAGATGTACCTCTATAAAACCCTGCCACAAACAGCATGGAAAACTCAATGTAGATGGATTCATTTTATGCTGGTATTATGGGAAATCCCATACAATGTCTTCCCTTATTGGTAGATATGACGAGAGTAGAGATGAGCGAATGGATTTGCAGGACTCTGGTCCAACAGTCGGGTCAGTATTCCACGGCCGCAGGACCGGAGCCCCATGAACCGGCATCTCCGGCTCCTCTTTTGATGTCGATGTCATAGTTGTGGTGTGAGGCACAAATGACATCACGCCTGGCCGGCTAATCAAAAGAGGAGCCAGGGATGCCGGCATGTAAGAGGCGGTTAGCAAGGCTCCCATCCAACAGCCACAGACTACTAACCTGCTCTCTTAGACCAAGGTCCTGCAAATTTAGTTGCTCATCTCTAGAAAAGATGCATGAATCAATGCAAAGTCCCAACAATACTATGGAGCCTTTTGGGTACCTTCAAGATATTGAGCCGCTGTACAACTGCAACCCCCAGGAGAAGACCCCTGGGCAAGAACAGTACATGGGCTCTTTGCAGTCTAATAACGTACTGTGAAATAAGCTACTTGCATCTTTTGATGTGAATGTGGGTTCCCTTACCTCTGTTGCACCAATGGTATATCCGCCCCTGGAAACTCCTATAAGCTGCGTCCCTGGGTATGACAGTCTATTAGCAGGAGAACTCATGAAGTCTGTCTATGAATGTATATATATGTATTTCTCCCAGAAAATTATTACAATTACACATGTTTTGTTGTTCACATGTTTATTTAATTTGTGTGTATTGGAACAACACAAAAAGAAGATATTGGTCAACAATTTTGGTTTTCAAGTCCTCAGACAGTTCTCTTTTCCTCTTTCTGTTCTCCCTACTTAGTGTGGCACGTAACAACGCAAAGATTGAGTCAACTTTTCCCCTTTGTATCGGGTTTCAGGTGTGATTTTCATATTGCCCACACCTGTTACTTGCCACAGGTGAGTTTGAATGAGCATCACAAGCTTGAAACAAAATTGTTTACCCACAATTTTGGAAAGATGCCAACAATTTTGTCCGGCCCATTTTTGGGGTTTTGTGTGAAATTATATCCAATTTGCCTTTTTTTCTCTGTTTTTTTTGTGTTGTTCCAATACACACAAGGGAAATAAACATGTGTATAACAAAAAATACACATGCAATTGCAATAATTTTATGGAAAATACTTCAAGGGTGCCAACACTTCCGGCCATGACTGTTTCTAGTGAAGCAACCTTGATCAGTAAAGGAGCTTATGCCGTACCTCTGGGCCACTGCCGATAGCTTCATGCACTTCACTTGTCCAGAACATCTGAGACACACAGAGCACGACCTGTCCCGGCCATTCCCTCACCCAGTCTTTTCTTGCAGTCTCAGGGTATGCCTTTTAAAAAACAAAGTTAAATTACGTTGACAGAAGCATTTAAGAGAGGGACAACCTTACTAGTATTATCCAGCAAATTCATTTCTACCGATTGCAGGTAGAAGATCTGCTACCTGGCTCTATAGCAAGAGATACATCATCCACAAATCATTCACTGCTGCCAAATAATCTTATACAAATATAAAAGTACTAGATTAGTTCCAATTAATGCTTTTGGTCTGTAGGTAGATCCGTACCATTCGTGACCGAGCAGTAACATCATGCACGCTCCTTAACATGACATCTTCCCCTTGGATGAGCCACTTCTCCACGGCCCCCCGAGCCTCGGAGGTGGAGATGGTCTGGATGAGCTCTACGCGTTCCCCCTCGGTGCTGTACATGGCTTTGATGTCCAGGTTAGGAAGGAACTCCAGCTTTGCGATGCCTTCAAAGCCCTTCTTTAGATGTGGTTGGACCCGCAGAGGATCTTTAGTCTCAGAGAGAATTTCTAGCATTTCGTCGTTGGACAGGAAGAAAAAGCTAAAGCGAAAATGCACAATATGATAAAGATGTCATTAAAGTATTGGGTCAGGCGCCATTTGTATTAGTGTCTATGTGAGAAAATAGAAAAGCAAAGCTTTAAAGTAAAGATTCAGTCCCCATACACATTGGATTAAAATAGTTTAAACCTGACGATTGCAGCAGGACCGGCCTACCCACTGATGTGTATGGGGGTCTCCTGACTCTCCCCCGATAGAGGATGTCAGGGCCAGAAGGATCGGGCAGATGGGATTTCAATACCCGGTCTTTGGTTCTCAGGGGAGATAACCCGCTGCCGGAGGTGTCCATTACTGACTTTCTCCTCTCTCCCCATTAAAAACACATGACTGTTCAGCAGAATATGTGGGAGTCAGGAGAAGTAGCCAAATAACCATTCAGACGACGGGTATCTCATATCTCATGCGTATGGCTAGCTTAAAGGGGCTATCCAGTTTTGGGAACTTTTTTTTATTTAACTGAAATGTGTATTCCCATCTCCAGGATTCTACCCCAATATGTAGTAGGCGTCATAATAATATTAGCAAATACCTCCAATTAGAAGTGTAGTATAGTTCTTCTGATTTGCTTTGTCGCTTATCCCATGTGCAGGGCATTGCAGTAGCTTAGGTTACGACCACTAGCAAATAACTGTCACTATATGAGTGGTCGTAACCATGGATACCGAAGCTACTGCAATGCCTTGCACATGGGGAAAGCGACATAGCGAATCAGAAGAACTATACTACACTTCTAATTGGAGGTATTTGCTAATATTATTATTATTACTACGCCTACTACATATTGGGATAGGATCTTGGAGATGGGAATACCCATTTAATTGAGAGTATTTGCGACAATTCAGTTTCATTAAAAATGCTGCACCGTTAGGCTTTTTGTTTCCTGCACATTCAGCTTTGATGTGATCTGTGGTCATAAATCGGCTAAGAGGAGCTGAAAAAAGACAGATTACAAATAAGTCCAATAGCCAGCGCAACACAGAGCCAATAGAAGGCAAACAGTGCAAAATTATTAATGAAATCCAATTACAAAAATGATTTCAATGCGTTTAAATAAGAAAAAAAAATTTCTTTAAGTAGTATATAGAATCATTGCAACAAGTGATAGGACTATACCGTGGGAAAAAAGCCTCTTCTTCTCCAGATAGGCATTCAGCCCTTTCATGATTTTATCCAGAAGCACATTGCTGTCCTGAAGTTTTTCCAGAAGTCCGGTCAGAGAAGTGGCGCTTAAAACCTAAAACAAAGTAGATAGCCCATAAGTAAGATTCCATTATATAGTTATAGAGACTGAAAAAAGGTCACATTCATTGACTATTGTGCCAATAGTTCATATTAAAAAAATAATTAGAACATACAGTTATATGAAAAAGTTTGGGCACCCCTATTAATCTTAAGCTTAATGTTTTATAAAAATTGGTGTTTTTGCAACAGCTATTTCAGTTTGATATATGTTATAACTGTTGGACACCGTAATGTTTCTGCCTTGAAATGAGGTTTATTGTACTAACAGAAAATGTGCAATCTGCATTCAAACAAAATTTGACAGGTGCATAAGTATGGGCACCTCACCAGAAAAGTGACATTAATATTTAGTAGATCCTCCTTTTGCAAAAATAACAGCCTCTAGTCGCTTCCTGTAGCTTTTAATGATTTCCTGGATCCTGGATGAAGGTATTTTTGACCATTCCTCTTTACAAAACAATTCCAGTTCAGTTAAGTTTGATGGTCGCCGAGCACGGACAGCCCTCTTCAAATGACCCCACAGATGTTCAATGATATTCAGGTCTGGGGACTGGGATGGCCATTCCAGAACATTGTAATTGCTCCTCTGCATGAATGCCTGAGTAGATTTGGAGACATGTTTTGGATCATTGTCTTGCTGAAAGATCCATCCCCTGCGTAACTTCAACTTTATCACTGATTCTTGAACATTATTGTCAAGAATCTGCTGATACTGAGTGGAATCCATGCGTCCCCATCCATCCATCCTGGGTAGGTGTATATGCCCCGCCATCCATCCATCCTGGGTAGGTGTAGATGCCTCTCCATCCATCCATCCTGGGTAGGTATACATGCCCCTCCATCCATCCTGGGTAGGTGTATATGGTCCTCCATCCATCCATTCTGGGTAGGTGTATATGCCCCTCAATTCATCCATTCTGGGTAGGTGTATATGCCCCTCCATCCATCCATTCTGGGTAGGCGCAGATGCCCCTCCATCCATCCATTCTGGGTAGGTGTATATGCCCCTCCATTCATCCATTCTGGGTAGGTGTATATGCCCCTCCATCCATTCTGGGTAGGCGTAGATGCCCCTCCATCCATCCATTCTGGGTAGGTGTAGATGCCCCTTCATCCATCAATCCATCCTGGGTAGGGGTATATGCCCTCCATCCATCCATTCTGGGTAGGCGTAGATGACCCTCCATCCATCCATCCCGGGTAAGGTGTAGATGCCCCTCCATCCATCCATCCTGGGTAGGTGTAGATGCCCCTCCATCCATCTATACATCCTGGGTAGGTGTAGATGCCCCTCCATCCATCCACCCATCCTGGGTAGGTGTAGATACCCAGGATGAATGGATGGATGGAGGGGCATCTACACCTACCCAGGATGGATGGATGGAGGGGCATCTACACTTACCCAGGATGAATGGATGGATGGAGGGGCAAGTGTAGATGCCCCTCCATCCATCCATCCTGGGTAGGGGTAGATGCCCCTCCATCCATCCATTCTGGGTAGGTGTATATGCCCCTCCATCCATCCATCCTGGGTAGGCGTAGATACCTTTCCATCCATCCATCCTGGGTAGGTGTATATGCACCTCCATCCATCCATCCATGCATCCATCCAATCTGGGTAGGTGTATATGCCCCTTCATCCATCCATTCTGGGTTTGCGTAGATGCACCTCCATCCATCCTGGGTAGTCTATTCTGGTAGGTGTATATGCCCCTCCATCCATCCATCCATCCTGGGTAGGAGTATTTGCCCCTCCATCCATCCTGGGTAGGTGTATATGCCCCTCCATCCATCCTGAGTAGGTGTATTTCCCCCTCCATCCATCCATCCTGGGTGAGTGTATATGACCCTTCATCCATCCATCCATTCTGGGTAGGCGTAGATGCCCCTCCATCCATCCATCCTGCGCAGTCTATTCTGGTAGGTGTATATGCCCCTCTATCCATCCATCCTGGGTAGGTGTATATGCCCCTCCATTCGTCCATATATCCTGAGTAAGTGTAGATGCCCCTCCATCCATCCATCGTGGGTAGGGGTAGATGCCCCTGCATCCGTCCACTCTGGGTAGGTGTATATGCCCCTCCATCCATCCATACATCCTGGGTAGGTCTAGATGCCCCTCCATCCATCCACCCATCCTGGGTAGGTGTAGATGCCCTTCCATCCATCCATCCTGCGTAAGTGTAGATGCCCCTCCATCCATCCATCGTGGGTAGGGGTAGATGACCCTCCATCCATCCATTCTGGGTAGGTGTATATGCCCCTCATTCCATCCATCCTGGGCAGGTGTAGATACCTCTCCATCCATCCATCCTGGGTAGGTGTATATGCACCTCCATCCATCCATCCAAACTGGGTAAGCATAGATGCCCCTCCATCCATCCATCCATCCATCCATCCTGAGCAGTCTATTCTGGTAGGTGTATATGCCCCTCCATCCATCCACTCTGGGTAGGTGTAGATGCCCCTCCATCCATCAATCCATCCTGGGTAGGAATATATGCCCCTCCATCCATCCATGGTAGATGCGAATACCCCTCCATCCATTCTTCCATCCATCCATCCTGGGTAGGTGTATATGCCCCTCCATCCATCCAGTGTAGGAGTATTTGCCCCTCCATCCATCCTGGGTAGGTGTATATGCCCCTCCATCCATCCTGGGTAGGTGTATATGCCCCTCCATCCATCCTGGGTAGGTGTATCGGCCCCTCCATCCATCCATCCATCCTGAGTAGCTGTATCTGCCCCTCCAGCCATCCTGGGTAGGTGTATATGCCCCTTCATCCATTCTGGGTAGGTGTAGATGCCCCTCCATCCATCCTGGGTAGTCTATTCTGGTAGGTGTATATGCCCCTCCATCCAACCTGGTTAGGTGTAGATGCCCCCTCCATTCATCCATCCTTTTTAGGTGTAGATGCCCCTCCATCCATCCATCCATCCTGGGTAGTCTATTCTGCTAGGTGTATATGCCCCTCCATCCATCCTGGTTAGGTGTAGATGCCCCTCCATCCATCCATCCTGGTTAAGTGTAGATGCCCCTCCATCCATCCATCCTGGGTAGGTGTAAATGCCCCTCCATCCATCCATCCTGGGTAGGTGTAAATGCCCCTCCATCCATCCACTCTGGGCAGGTGTAGATGCCCCTCCATCCATCAATCCATCCTGGGTAGGGGTAGATGCCCCTCCATCCATCCATGGTAGATGCGAATACCCCTCCATCCATTCTTCCAACCATCCATCCTGGGTAGGTGTAAATGCCCCTCCATCCATCCATCCATCCATCCTTGGTAGGTGTATATGCCCCTCCGTCCATCCAGTGTAGGAGTATTTGCCCCTCCATCCATCCTGGGTAGGTGTATATTGCCCCCTCCATCCATCCTGGGTAGGTGTATATGCCCCTCCATCCATCCTGGGTAGGTGTATATGCCCCTCCATCCATCCATCCTGGGTAGCTGTATATGCCCCTCCAGCCATCCAGGGTAGGTGTATATGCCCCTTCATCCATTCTGGGTAGGTGTAGATGCCCCTCCATCCATCCTGGGTAGGTGTAGATGCCCCTTCATCCATCCTGGGTAGTCTATTCTGGTAGGTGTATATGCCCCTCCATCCAACCTGGTTAGGTGTAGATGCCCCCTCCATTCATCCATCCTGGTTAGTTGTAGATGCCCCTCCATCCACCCATCCATCCTGGGTAGTCTATTCTGGTAGGTGTATATGCCCCTCCATCCAACCTGGTTAGGTGTAGATGCCCCCTCCATCCATCCATCCTGGGTAGGTGTATATGCCCCTTCATCCATCCATCCTGGGTAGGTGTAAATGCCCCTCCATCCATCCATGCTGGGTAGGTTTATATGCCCCTGACTAGCCCAGGGGAATGGGTATGACTCGGTACCCGGGCCTTAAGGGATGTCGCGGTGGTCGGCTCCCGGGCCCGTACCCTGGGGTCGCTCCTTTAAAAGGGTTGGTGATTTGTGAAGTTTATAAAAGAGTTTGTGACGCCACCTGTGGTTTCTGGTGAGGATCACCAGCGCTGCGCAGTCCACTGAGGCCGGTGATAAGGCAGCTCGATGGTATAGCTTCCCACAGGTGGAGCTAGGCCTCAGGGCAGCGTATGGACGGGGAAAGCAGGACGGAGAGACCCAGCCGGGTCAGAGCAAGAACAGGGACAGACACGATTGTCACTTCAGTACCTTTTACTGATGGAAATTCAGGCACGTCCCAGAGCACTGTAGGGTGAAGGGTGCACGTCAGGATCCTCCCCAATGAGCGGGTTTTGGGCCTCCTGTTTCTTGCCTCTGCGTAGTAAGTTTCTGACCTTCCTGGAGCAAGGCCTAACTTTGTCTCTGTCCTGCGCTGGCTGACCTTGTGGTAGGGCCTTTTCTTGGATTACACGCTCCCGACTTAAGGGGCCTATGTGTCTCCTGGCTCTATTACGTATCAGCACTTTTGCGATACTGGGACTTGTAGTTCTCCAGGGATTCTGGTTATATCTTACTGGGTCGTGGAGATCCCGGTAAGCTTCGGACCCGATGTCCGGTAACTGCTTCTTCGGGGTGAGCTAGTTAAGCTCCTCTGCCCCCTATGTATTAACTCTCCACTAGCCTTCGGCCTACTCGGGCCCTCACTAGGCTATACACACTAACGGCAGCTTGCCGCGCTTCATCGATCTTATGGCGCCGGCACACCTAAAGCTCACCTCTCTGAGCTACAACTGAGTCTAGAACGTGCTCCACTGCAGACTGACCTCTCTCAGGCTTTTGCACTGCAGGAGCTCTCTCAACAGGTTTGCTTTCTGTCGACTCCAGTCTAGACTAACTGCTGCCTGGCTCCACCTTCCCTTATATATCTACCCCTAACGGGCTCCCTCTGATGGTCTGAGGTGGAAGGTGGAGATGTGTGAATGGTTATGGGGGCCTCTTGTGGAGGAATCCATCAATACACCCTGCTAGGATCTGTGATACCAAGCGCAGCTAGGCGTCACACACCCCCATCCATCCTGGGTAGATGTATATGCCCCTCCATCCATCCCGGTCAGTATATGCCCCCCTCCATCCATCCATCCTGGTGGATATATCCTCCCCTTCATACTGGTGGGTATATGCCCCCCCCCTCCATCCATCCTGGTGGGTATATGCCCCCCCCCTCCATCCATCCTGGTGGGTATATGCCCCCCCCTCCATCCATCCTGGTGGGTATATGCCCCCCCCCTCCATCCATCCTGGTGGGTATATGCCCCCCCCCTCCATCCATCCTGGTGGGTATATGCCCCCCCCCCTCCATCCATCCTGGTGGGTATATGCCCCCCCCCCTCCATCCATCCTGGTGGGTATATGCCCCCCCCTCCATCCATCCTGGTGGGTATATGCCCCCCCCCTCCATCCATCCTGCTGGGTATATGCCCCCCCCCATCCATCCTGCTGGGTATATGCCCCCCCCTCCATCCATCCTGGTGGGTATATGCCCCCCCCCTCCATCCATCCTGGTGGGTATATGCCCCCCCCCTCTCCATCCATCCTGGTGGGTATATGCCCCCCCCCTCCATCCATCCTGGTGGGTATATGCCCCCCCCTCCATCCATCCTGGTGGGTACATGCCCCCCCCTCCATCCATCCTGGTGGGTATATGCCCCCCCTCCATCCATCCTGGTGGGTATATGCCTCCTCCTCCATCCTGGTGGGTATATGCCCCCATATATTCAATGCGAAGGGAAAAAAAACAAAACAAACGCTTCTACTCACCTTCACCTTCCACGTTCCCACGCAGCGCTGTGTCTGTGTTGCCTGAAGATGTCGGCGGTGATAACAGCTGAGAGGCTGAGATCACCGCACGGCGCCGCTGCAGATACTCACTCGGGACGTCCACTCCTAGGCATTTCCTCCCCGGCAGTTCCTGTCATGGCATGCTCTGACTGAGCAGTGCGTGCGACGACAGGGGGAATGTACAGCTTACACTGCAGGCTCCACAAAGATGGCTGCAATCTCCTCCCACGGCTGCGACCTGAACAGCCAAGGGGGCGTGCCCAGGTCACAGCTAGAGGCAGGAGGAGCGGCCTGTAATGTTAGAGAAAGGGTCGGTGACAGACTACTGTCTCTTATGGCCAGGGCTGCCGTAAATGAGGTGTGTAAGAGCGCTTCTTACACACCCCCCAAATAAAAATGGCAGCCCCTAGTGGCCAATGTAAAAATAAATAAAAAACTAATAAAGTGGTACATTTAATTTTGTATTAAAAATAATTGATTACATAATTATTAATACAAAACATAAAATCGTGGCCCCTTCCCTGTAAGAATAGCACATGGCTCTTTTCACGTCTGGTTATTTCTCTAGCAGGTAGAATATGCTCCGTTATAGACCGTGGACAGGTTTACAGCTCTATTTATTGTGGACGATTGATCTGCAAATCAGAACGGAGACCGGTCCGATTTTCATCCGATTTGTAGATAAAGATCATCTATTGAAGTCAACGAGTCTGTCAGAAAAATGGCCAGAACCAACCATGTTGCCTGTACTGCTTGTTTTCCAGTGTCTATAGGCCGGGCAAGCGAGGCGAGGAAACCTTTAGCTTTTTACTTTACATATAAAAAAATATGCCCCACTGAGGAGAAAAACTGACACTGACCAAAATCAGATGAAAATTAGAAAAAAAACACTGATTAAAACCTGACATGTGAACGGGGCCTTAATCAGATGTCAGCAGGGTCGGACTGGGGTGTCTGGGGCCCACAGGGGACACTGACTCTAGGGGCCACCTCCAGCAATATGCAGATCGCTCTTCTCTGCTCTCCCTGTTATAGTGGAGCAGTGACCGGCGGCTCCTCACATCTACTCTGCACAGACTACAACAGGGATGGACAATTTCTGTAGTTTGCATGAAAGAGCTTCTTTGGTTAAAACAAGTCATCACAGATTCATGGGCTACACAGGATAGGTGATCACTTATTGATTGGAAGAATGGGGAAGTTTTATCCCTGACAGGACACTTATCCCCATTTTAAAATGCAGCGACAGGTGGGACGTCTGACCACAGCCTCATTCGTTCTCTTGGGGGCTTCCAAAGAAGAGCAGCGCTCACAGCCCCTGAGGGAATGAATGGATCAGTGGTCGAGTCGCACATGAGCTCCAGTGTAATGGGGAGAAAAGCTCCACAGTCTGCCGATCGCTGCAGGTCCCAGTAGTCAGACCCCACCAATCAATAAGTTATCACTTATCCTGTGGAGAGGGGATTACTTGTTCTCCCCGGAGAACCCCTGTGAGTGCATCTCTGACGCTCTGCTCCAAGTATTTCATCTCTAAGGCCACAGCCCCACTATCAGTATTCAGTCAGGATTTTTTCTCAGGAGTGGGAGCCAAAACCAGGTGAGGAACAATCAGAGAAAAGGTAGAATAGAAACAAGTCACCAATTCTGTATTTATCACCCACTCCTGCTTTTGGCTCTCACTACTGAGAAAAAATACTGACCAAATACTGATAGTGAAGCCGTGGCCTCATGGAAAAAAATCTTTTCCTAGTTAATCTCAGCGAGAACAAATGACCGCCATACACAACATAATCCACTATAACAACACCAATAATATCACATACAAAAGGGACAAATATCACCACACCATGACCAGACCACATATTACCACCATATAGTGACCAAATAATACAATACTGATCAGGAATACAAACCACAATACTAACAACACTGTCACTATACATATGAGCTCTGTATATAGTGTCAGTGTACAGGTAATACAGTGATCCCCAGTGACATTATAAACAGGATCTCTGTATATAGTGTCAGTGTACATGTAATACAGTGATCACCGGTGACATTATACACAGGAGCTCTGTATGTAGTGTACAGGTAATACAGTTATCACGAGTGACATTATACACAGGAGCTCTGTATATAGTGTATAGGTAATACACTGGTCACCAGTGACATACACAGGAGCTCTGTATATACTATATAGTGTAAATGTACAGTAATACACTGACTCACCAGTGATGTCTCTAGGTGAAGTTCTTCATCTTCGCTTTTCTTCATCTGGCACAGTCCACCATCACTTCTTCCAGCCAGGAATCATCTCTGCAGAAAATAACACACAGTTATCAATAACTGATCTCTTTTAGAGCACATTCCCACTTTTCCCCAGGCTTCTACACTACACCAGTTGAAGAAATAAAGCGACATAGTGGCGCCCTGCACAGTAACAGGACCCCCTTTTGTCCCCTCTTACGGAAAACAGTTTCCTAAAAATAAAATTATATTACAGAAGTAATAATGTCCCTAATTGGACTCTAAAGTAATAATGTTCCCCACTCGCCATATATCCATTCTGGTCTCCATGTGTCCAGTCTGCCCCTCCTATATATCCATCCGGGCCTCCATGTGTCCAGCCTGCCCCCCTTCATATATCCATCCTGTCCCACTCATATATGCATCCCACCCCACCCCATATATCTATCCAGGACCCCATGTGTCCAGCTTGCCGCCCTTCACCTCCATGTGTCCATCCAGGTCCCCATGTGTCCAGCTTGCTGCCCTTCACCTATATGTGTCCATCCAGGTCCCAATGTGTCCAGCTTGCCCCCCTTCACCTCCATGTGTCCATCCAGGTCCCCAACTTGGCCCCCTTCACCACCATGTGTCCCTTTATGCGTCCATCCAGCCCCCCCCCCCCTTCAGCCCCGTGCCTCCATCCATATGTCTCCCCATGGGTCCAGCCAGCCCCCCCTTCAGCCCCATGTCCCCATCCATGTCTCCATGGGTCCAGCCAGCCCCCCCTTCAGCCCCGTGCCTCCATCCATATGTCCCCCATGCGTCCAGCCAGCCCCCCCTTCAGCCCCATGTCACCATGGGTCCAGCCAGCCCCCCCTTCAGCCCCATATCCCCATCCATGTCCCCATGGGTGCAGACAGCCAGCCCCATGTCCCCATGGGTCCAGCCAGCCCCCCCCCCTTCAGCCCCATGTCCCCATCCATGTTCCCATGGGCCCAGCCAGCCCCCTCCCCTTCAGCCCCATGGGTCCAGCCAGCCCCCCCTTCAGCCCCATGTCCCCATCCATGTCCTCATGGGTCCATCCAGCCCCCCCTTCAGACCCATGTCCCCATCCATGTCCCCATGGGTCCAACCAGCCCCCCCTTCAGCCCCATGTCCCCATCCATGTCCCCATGTGACCAGCCTGCGACCCCTCCATATATGGATGATGACCAATGCTGGGAACACTCACCCAGAAAAACGTGGATATTGCACTTGACTTGAAGTTGAAGCAGGGAGAGCTGTAGCCAGACCTGCAGCCTTGTTTCCAGGGTTATGGTGAGAGAGCAGAGTGCTGGTCACCGCATACTCAGCCCAGGAGCCGGCTTAAAAGGCAAGAGAGCAGGAGAGAAGAGGGCGGTGCGCGGTGCTGGTGCGGTGTTCCATACCCGGACGGGAGCCGGTGTTACAAGGCCAATTCCAAGGGAGCAGGAGCCGGGACTGGAGAGCAGAGCGCGGCGTCGGCGTATCAAAAGCCGGCAGGGGAGCAGGGAGAGGAGAGCGCGACGTCAGCGTGTCACCTGACAACACACCACTGCCAGCCACCAGCGGCAAAGCAGAGCGCGGTGCGTGTCACCGCCCACCAAGAACACGTCCTCAGTCATGTGACTATGCGCGTCACCCGCTGTCATCACTGAATAGTATGAGCGCCGCACGCGACGCTACATTTCCTTCGGCTGCGCTTTTAAAGGGCCCGCACTTTTTAAGATCCCCCGCTACCAATTCTCTCACCCTCTCATCGGGGCCCACCGGGAATTTTTCCAGCTATCACACCAGGCCAGTCCTACCCTGCGCGCTGGCATCGGGGCCCCCTCCTCAAATACTTAACTCTCCCGTTCCCAGCAACTCCTGTGTCTTCAGCGTCTTCGGAGTCTGTCGTCACTACCGTGCGCCCTCTGTCTTATCTAGCAATCCATAAGTATAATGCAAACTATGGGGCCATTATACAGCATGGAGCAATCTATGGGGCCATTACACGCATGGAGCAATCTATGGGGCCATTACACGCATGGAGCAATCTATGGGGCCATTACACGCATGGAGCAATCTATGGGGCCATTACACGCATGGAGCAATCTATGGGGCCATTACACGCATGGAGCAATCTATGAGGCCATTACACGCATGGAGCAATCTATGGGGCCATTACACGCATGGAGCAATCTATGGGGCCATTACACGCATGGAGCAATCTATGGGGCCATTACACGCATGGAGCAATCTATGGGGCCATTACACGCATGGAGCAATCTATGGGGCCATTACACGCATGGAGCAATCTATGGGGCCATTACACGCATGGAGCAATCTATGGGGCCATTACACTTATGGAGCAATCTATGGGGCCATTACACTTATGGAGCAATCTATGGGGCCATTACAGCATGGAGCAATCTATAGGGCCATTACACTTATGGAGCAATCTATGGGGCCATTACAGCATGGAGCAATCTATGGGGCCATTACAGCATGGAGCAATCTATGGGGCCATTACAGCATGGAGCAATCTATGGGGCCATTACAGCATGGAGCAATCTATGGGGCCATTACAGCATGGAGCAATCTATGGGGCCATTACAGCATGGAGCAATCTATGGGGCCATTACAGCATGGAGCAATCTATGGGGCCATTGCAGCATGGAGCAATCTATGGGGCCATTACAGCATGGAGCAATCTATGGGGCCATTACAGCATGGAGCAATCTATGGGGCCATTATACAGCATGGAGCAATCTATGGGGCCATTATACAGCATGGAGCAATCTATGGGGCCATTATACAGCATGGAGCAATCTATGGGGCCATTATACAGCATGGAGCAATCTATGGGGCCATTATACAGCATGGAGCAATCTATGGGGCCATTATACAGCATGGAGCAATCTATGGGGCCATTATACAGCATGGAGCAATCTATGGGGCCATTATACAGCATGGAGCAATCTATGGGGCCATTATACAGCATGGAACAATCTATGGGGCCATTATACAGCATGGAGCAATCTATGGGGCCATTATACAGCATGGAGCAATCTATGGGGCCATTATACAGCATGGAGCAATCTATGGGGCCATTATACAGCATGGAGCAATCTATGGGGCCATTATACAGCATGGAGCAATCTATGGGGCCATTATACTTATGGAGCAATCTATAGGGCCATTATACTTATGGAGCAATCTATAGGGCCATTATATTTATGGAGCAATCTATGGGGCCATTATACAGTATGGAGCAATCTATGGGGCCATTATACAGTATGGAGCAATCTATAGGGCCATTATAGCATGGAGCAATCTATGGAGCCATTACACGCATGGAGCAATCTATGGGGCCATTACACGCATGGAGCAATCTATAGGGCCATTATACAGCATGGAGCAATCTATGGAGCCATTATGCTGTATGGAGCAATCTATGGGGCCATTATGCTGTATGGAGCAATCTATGGGGCCATTAAGCAGCATGGAGCAATCTATAGGGCCATTACAGCATGGAGCAATCTATGGGGCCATTATACTTATGGAGCAATCTTTGGGGCCATTACAGCATGGAGCAATCTATGGGGCCATTATACAGCATGGAGCAATCTATGGGGCCATTACAGCACGGAGCAATCTATGGGGCCATTATGCAGCATGGAGCCATCTATGGGGCCATTACAGCATAGAGCAATCTATGGGGCCATTATACTTATGGAGCAATCTATAGGGCCATTACAGCATGGAGCAATCTATAGGGCCATTACAGCATGGAGCAATCTATGGGGCCATTATACACAATGGAGCAATCTATGGGGCCATTATACTTATGGAGCAATCTATAAGGCCATTATACTTATGGAGCAATCTATAGGGCCATTATACTTATGGAGCAATCTATGGGGCCATTATACAGTATGGAGCAATCTATGGAACCATTATGCAGTATGGAGCAATCTATGGGGCCATTATGCAGCATGGAGCAATCTATAGGGCCATTACAGCAAGGAGCAATCTATGGGGCCATTATACTTATGGAGCAATCTATGGGGCGATTATACAGCATGGAACAATCGATGGGGCCATTATACAGCATGGAGCAATCTATGGGGCCATTATACAGCATGGAGCAATCTATGGGGCCATTATACTTATGGAGCAATCTATAGGGCCATTACATCATGGAGCAATCTATGTGGCCATTATACTTATGGAGCAATCTATAGGGCCATTACAGCATGGAGCAATCTATGGGGCCATTATACAGCATGGAGCAATCTATGGGGCCATTATACAGCATGGAGCAATCTATGGGGCCATTATACAGCATGGAGCAATCTATGGGGCCATTATACAGCATGGAGCAATCTATGGGGCCATTATACAGCATGGAGCAATCTATGGGGCCATTATACAGCATGGAGCAATCTATGGGGCCATTATACAGCATGGAGCAATCTATGGGGCCATTATACAGCATGGAGCAATCTATGGGGCCATTACAGCATGGAGCAATCTATGGGGCCATTACAGCATGGAGCAATCTATGGGGCCATTACAGCATGGAGCAATCTGTGGGGCCATTACAGCATGGAGCAATCTGTGGGGCCATTATACTTATGGAGCAATCTATAGGGCCATTATACTTATGGAGCAATCTATGGGGCCATTATACAGTAGGGAGCAATCTATGGGACCATTATACAGCATGGGGCAATCAATGGGGCCATTATACAGCATGGAGCAATCTATGGGACCTTTATACTTATGGAGCAATCTATAGGGCCATTACAGCATGGAGCAATCTATGGGGCCATTATACAGCATGGAGCAATCTATGGGGCCAATACAGCATGGAGCAATCTATGGGGCCATTATACTTATGGAGCAATCTATAGGACCATTACAGCATGGAGCCAATCTATGGGGCCATTATACAGCATGGAGCAATCTATGGGGCCATTATACTTATGGAGCAATCTATAGGGCTATTATACTTATGGAGCAATCTATAGGGACATTATACAGTATGGAGCAATCTATGGAGCCATTATGCAGTATGGAGCAATCTATGGGGCCATTGTGGAGCATGGAGCAATCTATAGGGCCATTATACTTATGGAGCAATCTATGGGGCCATTACAGCATGGAGCAATCTATGGGGCCATTATACAGCATGGAGCAATCTATGGGGCCATTATACTTATGGAGCAATCTATAGGGCCATTACAGCATAGAGCAATCTATGGGGCCATTATACAGCATGGAGCAATCTATGGGGCCATTATACTTATGGAGCAATCTATCGGGCCATTACAGCATGGATCAATCTATGGGGCCATTATACTTATGGAGCAATCTATAGGGCCATTATACTTATGGAGCAATCTATAGGGTCATTATACTGATGGAGCAATCTATAGGGTCATTATACAGTATGGAGCAATCTATAGGGTCATTATACAGTATGGAGCAATCTATGGAGCCATTATGCAGCATGGAGCAATCTATGGGGCCATTATGCAGCATGGAGCAATTTATAGGGCCGTTACAGCATGGAGCAATCTATGGGGCCATTATACTTATGGAGCAATCTATGGGGCCATTATACAGCATGGAACAATCTATGGGGCCATTATACAGCAGGGGTCAATCTATGGGGCCATTATACAGCAGGGGTCAATCTATGGGGCCATTATACAGCATGGGGCAATCTATGGGGCCATTATACTTATGGAGCAATCTATAGGGCCATTACATCATGGAGCAATCTATTGGGCCATTATACTTATGGAGCAATCTATAGGGCCATTACAGCATGGAGCAATCTATGGGGCCATTACAGCATGGAGCAATCTATGGGGCCATTATACTAATGGAGCAATCTATGAGGCCATTATACTAATGGAGCAATCTATAGGGCCATTATACTTATGGAGCAATCTATGGGGCCATTATACTTATGGAGCAATCTATGGGGCCATTATACAGTAGGGAGCAATCTATGGGACCATTACAGCATGGAGCAATCTATGGGGCCATTATACAGCATGGAGCAATCTATGGGGCCATTATACAGCATGGGGCAATCTATGGGGCCATTATACAGCATGGGGCAATCTATAGGGCCATTACAGCATGGAGAAATCTATGGAGCCATTATGCAGTATGGAGCAATCTATGGGGCCATTATACAGCATGGAGCAATCTATGGGGCCATTATACAGCATGGAGCAATCTATGGGGCCATTATACAGCATGGAGCAATCTATGGGGCCATTATACAGCATGGAGCAATCTATGGGGCCATTATACAGCATGGAGCAATCTATAGGGCCATTATACAGCATGGAGCAATCTATAGGGCCATTACAGCATGGAGCAATTTATGGGGCCATTACCGCGTGGAGCAATCTATGGGGCCATTATACTTATGGAGCAATCTATAGGGCCATTAAACTTATGGAGCAATCTATAGGGCCATTAAACTTATGGACCAATCTATGGGGCCATTATACAGTAGGGAGCAATCTATGGGGCCATTATACAGTAGGGAGCAATCTATGGGGCCATTATACAGCATGGAGCAATCTATGGGGGCATTATCCTTATGGAGCAATCTATAGGGCCATTACAGCATGGAGCAATCTATGGGGCCATTATACAGTAGCGAGCAATCTATGGGGCCATTATACTTATGGACCAATCTATAGGGCCATTACAGCATGCAGCAATCTATGGGGCCTTTATACTTATGGAGCAATCTATAGGGCCATTACAGCATGGAGCAATCTATGGGACCTTTATACTTATGGAGCAATCTATAGGGCCATTACAGCATGGAGCAATCTATGGGGCCATTACACAGCATGGAGCAATCTATGAGGCCATTATCCTTATGGAGCAATCTATAGGGCCATTACAGCATGCAGCAATCTATGGGGCCATTATACAGTATGGAGCAATCTATGGGGCCATTATACAGCATGGAGCAATCTATGGGGCCATTATACAGCATGGAGCAATCTATGGGGCCATTATACAGCATGGAGCAATCTATGAGGCCATTACAGCATGGAGCAATCTATGGGGCCATTATACTTATGGAGCAATCTATAGGACCATTACAGCATGGAGCCAATCTATGGGGCCATTATACAGCATGGAGCAATCTATGGGGTCATTATACTTATGGAGCAATCTATGGGGCCATTATACTTATGGAGCAATCTATAGGGACATTATACAGTATGGAGCAATCTATGGAGCCATTATGGAGCATGGAGCAATCTATGGGGCCATTATACTTATGGAGCAATCTATGGGGCCATTACAGCATGGAGCAATCTATGGGGCCATTATACAGCATGGAGCAATCTATGGGGCCATTATACTTATGGAGCAATCTATAGGGCCATTACAGCATAGAGCAATCTATGGGGCCATTATACAGCATGGAGCAATCTATGGGGCCATTATACTTATGGAGCAATCTATCGGGCCATTACAGCATGGATCAATCTATGGGGCCATTATACTTATGGAGCAATCTATAGGGTCATTATACTTATGGAGCAATCTATGGGGCCATTATACAGTATGGAGCAATCTATGGAGCCATTATGCAGCATGGAGCAATCTATGGAGCCATTATGCAGCATGGAGCAATCTATGGAGCCATTATGCAGCATGGAGCAATTTATAGGGCCATTACAGCATGGAGCAATCTATGGGGCCATTATACAGCATGGAGCAATCTATGAGGCCATTACAGCATGGAGCAATCTATGGGGCCATTATACTTATGGAGCAATCTATAGGACCATTACAGCATGGAGCCAATCTATGGGGCCATTATACAGCATGGAGCAATCTATGGGGCCATTATACTTATGGAGCAATCTATGGGGCCATTATACTTATGGAGCAATCTATAGGGACATTATACAGTATGGAGCAATCTATGGAGCCATTATGGAGCATGGAGCAATCTATAGGGCCATTATACTTATGGAGCAATCTATGGGGCCATTACAGCATGGAGCAATCTATGGGGCCATTATACAGCATGGAGCAATCTATGGGGCCATTATACTTATGGAGCAATCTATAGGGCCATTACAGCATAGAGCAATCTATGGGGCCATTATACAGCATGGAGCAATCTATGGGGCCATTATACTTATGGAGCAATCTATCGGGCCATTACAGCATGGATCAATCTATGGGGCCATTATACTTATGGAGCAATCTATAGGGTCATTATACTTATGGAGCAATCTATGGGGCCATTATACAGTATGGAGCAATCTATGGAGCCATTATGCAGCATGGAGCAATCTATGGAGCCATTATGCAGCATGGAGCAATCTATGGAGCCATTATGCAGCATGGAGCAATTTATAGGGCCATTACAGCATGGAGCAATCTATGGGGCCATTATACAGCATGGAGCAATCTATGGGGCCATTATACAGCATGGAACAATCTATGGGGCCATTATACAGCATGGAACAATCTATGGGGCCATTATACAGCAGGGGTCAATCTATGGGGCCATTATACAGCATGGGGCAATCTATGGGGCCATTATACAGCATGGAGCAATCTATGGGGTCATTATACTTATGGAGCAATCTATAGGGCCATTACATCATGGAGCAATCTATTGGGCCATTATACTTATGGAGCAATCTATAGGGCCATTACAGCATGGAGCAATCTATGGGGCCAATACAGCATGGAGCAATCTATGAGGCCATTACAGCATGGAGCAATCTATTGGGCCATTACAGCATGGAGCAATCTATTGGGCCATTATACTAATGGAGCAATCTATAGGGCCATTATACTTATGGAGCAATCTATGGGGCCATTATACTTATGGAGCAATCTATGGGGCCATTATACTTATGGAGCAATCTATGGGGCCATTATACTTATGGAGCAATCTATGGGGCCATCATACAGTATGGAGCAATCTATGGAGCCATTATGCAGTATGGAGCAATCTATGGAGCCATTATACGGCATGGAGCAATCTATGGGGCCATTATGCAGCATGGAGCAATCTATGGGGCCATTATACTTATGGAGCAATCTATGGGACCATTACAGCATGGAGCAATCTATGGGGCCATTATACAGCATGGAGCAATCTATGGGGCCATTATACAGCATGGAGCAATCTATAGGGCCATTACACTTATGGAGCAATCTATAGGGCCATTACAGCATGGAGAAATCTATGGGGCCATTATACAGTATGGAGCAATCTATGGAGCCATTATGCAGCATGGAGCAATCTATGGGGCCATTACAGCATGGAGCAATCTATGGGGCCATTATACAGCATGGGGCAATCTATGGGGCCATTATACAGCATGGGGCAATCTATGGGGCCATTACACTTATGGAGCAATCTATAGGGCCATTACACTTATGGAGCAATCTATGGGGCCATTACACTTATGGAGCAATCTATGGGGCCATTATACAGTATGGAGCTATCTATTTGGCCATTATGCAGCATGGAGCAATCTCTGGGGCCATTCTACTTATGGAGCAATCTAAGGGGCCATTATACAGCATGGAGCAATCTATGGGGCCATTATACAGCATGGAGCAATCTATGGGGCCATTATACAGCATGGAGCAATCTATAGGGCCATTATACTTATGGAGCAATCTATAGGGCCATTATACTTATGGAGCAATCTATAGGGCCATTAAACTTATGGAGCAATCTATAGGGCCATTAAACTTATGGACCAATCTATAGGGCCATTATACAGTAGGGAGCAATCTATGGGGCCATTATACAGTAGGGAGCAATCTATGGGGCCATGATACAGCATGGAGCAATCTATGGGGGCATTATCCTTATGGAGCAATCTATAGGGCCATTACAGCATGGAGCAATCTATGGGGCCATTATACAGTAGCGAGCAATCTATGGGGCCATTATACTTATGGAGCAATCTATAGGGCCATTACAGCATGCAGCAATCTATGGGGCCATTATACAGCATGGAGCAATCTGTGGAGCCATTATACTTATGGAGCAATCTATGGGGCCATTATGGAGCAATCTATAGGGCCATTACAGCATGGAGCAATCTTCATCCATTCTGGGTAGGTGTAGATGCCCCTCCATCCATCCTGGGTAGTCTATTCTGGTAGGTGTATATGCCCCTCCATCCAACCTGGTTAGGTGTAGATGCCCCATCCATTCATCCATCCTGGTTAGGTGTAGATGCCCCTCCATCCATCCATCCATCCTGGGTAGTCTATTCTGGTAGGTGTATATGCCCCTCCATCCAACCTGGTTAGGTGTAGATGCCCCATCCATCCATCCATCCTGGTTAAGTGTAGATGCCCCTCCATCCATCCATCCTGGGTAGGTGTAAATGCCCCTCCATCCATCCTGGGTAGGTGTAAATGCCCCTCCATCCATCCTGGGTAGGTGTAAATGCCCCTCCATCCATCCATGCTGGGTAGGTTTATATGCCCCTGACTAGCCCAGGGGAATGGGTATGACTCGGTACCCGGGCCTTTAGGGATGTCGCGGTGGTCGGCTCCCGGGCCCGTACCCTGGGGTCGCTCCTTTAAAAGGGTTGGTGATTTGTGAAGTTTATAAAAGAGTTTGTGACGCCACCTGTGGTTTCTGGTGAGGATCACCAGCGCTGCGCAGTCCACTGAGGCCGGTGATAAGGCAGCTCGATGGTATAGCTTCCCACAGGTGGAGCTAGGCCTCAGGGCAGCGTATGGACGGGGAAAGCAGGACGGAGAGACCCAGCCGGGTCAGAGCAAGAACAGGGACAGACACGATTGTCACTTCAGTACCTTTTACTGATGGAAATTCAGGCACGTCCCAGAGCACTGTAGGGTGAAGGGTGCACGTCAGGATCCTCCCCAATGAGCCGGTTTTGGGCCTCCTGTTTCTTGCCTCTGCGTAGTAAGTTTCTGACCTTCCTGGAGCAAGGCCTAACTTTGTCTCTGTCCTGCGCTGGCTGACCTTGTGGTAGGGCCTTTTCTTGGATTACACGCTCCCGACTTAAGGGGCCTATGTGTCTCCTGGCTCTATTACGTATCAGCACTTTTGCGATACTGGGACTTGTAGTTCTCCAGGGATTCTGGTTATATCTTACTGGGTCGTGGAGATCCCGGTAAGCTTCGGACCCGATGTCCGGTAACTGCTTCTTCGGGGTGAGCTAGTTAAGCTCCTCTGCCCCCTATGTATTAACTCTCCACTCGCCTTCGGCCTACTCGGGCCCTCACTAGGCTATACACACTAACGGCAGCTTGCCGCGCTTCACCGATCTTATGGCGCCGGCACACCTAAAGCTCACCTCTCTGAGCTACAACTGAGTCTAGAACGTGCTCCACTGCAGACTGACCTCTCTCAGGCTTTTGCACTGCAGGAGCTCTCTCAACAGGTTTGCTTTCTGTCGACTCCAGTCTAGACTAACTGCTGCCTGGCTCCACCTTCCCTTATATATCTATCCCTAACGGGCTCCCTCTGATGGTCTGAGGTGGAAGGTGGAGATGTGTGAATGGTTATGGGGGCCTCTTGTGGAGGAATCCATCAATACACCCTGCTAGGATCTGTGATACCAAGCGCAGCTAGGCGTCACACACCCCCATCCATCCTGGGTAGATGTATATGCCCCTCCATCCATTCTGGGTAAATGCATATGCCCCTTCATCCATCCATCCATCCTGGTTAGGTGTAAATGCCCCCCTCCATCCATCCATCCTGGTGGGTATATGCCCCCCCTCCATCCATCCTGGTGGGTATATGCCCCCCCTCCATCCATCCTGGTGGGTATATGCCCCCCCCTCCATCCATCCTGGTGGGTATATGCCCCCCCTCCATCCATCCTGGTGGGTATATGCCCTCCCCCTCCATCCATCCTGGTGGGTATATGCCCCCCCCTCCATCCATCCTGGTGGGTATATGCCCCCCCCCTCCATCCATCCTGGTGGGTATATGCCCCCCCCTCCATCCATCCTGGTGGGTATATGCCCCCCCCTCCATCCATCCTGGTGGGTATATGCCCCCCCTCCATCCATCCTGGTGGGTATATGCCCCCCCCTCCATCCATCCTGGTGGGTATATGCCCCCCCCCCCTCCATCCATCCTGGTGGGTATATGCCTCCTTCTCCTCCATCCTGGTGGGTATATGCCCCCATATATTCAATGCGAAGGGAAAAAAACCAAAACAAACGCTTCTACTCACCTTCCACGTTCCCACGCAGCGCTGTGTCTGTGTTGCCTGAAGATGTCGGCGGTGATAACAGCTGAGAGGCTGAGATCACCGCACGGCGCCGCTGCAGATACTCACTCGGGACGTCCACTCCTAGGCATTTCCTCCCCGGCAATTCCTGTCATGGCATGCTCTGACTGAGCAGTGCGTGCGACGACAGGGGGAATGTACAGCTTACACTGCAGGCTCCACAAAGATAGCTGCAATCTCCTCCCACGGCTGCGACCTGAACAGCCAAGGGGGCGTGCCCAGGTCACAGCTAGAGGCAGGAGGAGCGGCCTCTAATGTTAGAGAAAGGGTCGGTGACAGACTACTGTCTCTTATGGCCAGGGCTGCCGTAAATGAGGTGTGTAAGAGCGCTTCTTACACACCCCCCAAATAAAAATGGCAGCCCCTAGTGGCCAATGTAAAAATAAATAAAAAACTAATAAAGTGGTACATTTAATTTTGTATTAAAAATAATTGATTACATAATTATTAATACAAAACATAAAATTGTGGCCCCTTCCCTGTAAGAATAGCACATGGCTCTTTTCACGTCTGGTTATTTCTCTAGCAGGTAGAATATGCTCCGTTATAGACCGTGGACAGGTTTACAGCTCTATTTATTGTGGACGATTGATCTGCAAATCAGAACTGAGACCGGTCCGATTTTCATCCGATTTGTAGATAAAGATCATCTATTGAAGTCAACGAGTCTGTCAGAAAAATGGACAGAACCAACCATGTTGCCTGTACTGCTTGTTTTCCAGTGTCTATAGGCCGGGCAAGCGAGGCGAGGAAACCTTTAGCTTTTTACTTTACATATAAAAAAATATGCCCCACTGAGGAGAAAAACTGACACTGACCAAAATCAGATGAAAATTAGAAAAAAAACACTGATTAAAACCTGACATGTGAACGGGGCCTTAGGCCTTAATCAGATGTCAGCAGGGTCGGACTGGGGTGTCTGGGGCCCACAGGGGACACTGACTCTAGGGGCCCACCTCCAGCAATATGCAGATCTCTCTTCTCTGCTCTCCCTGTTATAGTGGAGCAGTGACCGGCGGCTCCTCACATGTACTCTGCACAGACTACAACAGGGATGGACAATTTCTGTAGTTTACATGAAAGGGTTTCTTTGGTTAAAACAAGTCATCACAGATTCATGGGCTACACAGGATAGGTGATCACTTATTGATTGGAAGAATGGGGAAGTTTTATCCCTGACAGGACACTTATCCCCATTTTAAAATGCAGCGACAGGTGGGACGTCTGACCACAGCCTCATTCTTTCTCTTGGGGGCTTCCAAAAAAGAGCAGCGCTCACAGCCCCTGAGGGAATGAATGGATCAGTGGTCGAGTCGCACATGAGCTCCAGTGTAATGGGGAGAAAAGCTCCACAGTCTGCCGATCGCTGCAGGTCCCAGTAGTCAGACCCCACCAATCAATAAGTTATCACTTATCCTGTGGAGAGGGGATTACTTGTTCTCCCCGGAGAACCCCTGTGAGTGCATCTCTGACGCTCTGCTCCAAGTATTTCATCTCTAAGGCCACAGCCCCACTATCAGTATTCAGTCAGGATTTTTTCTCAGGAGTGGGAGCCAAAACCAGGTGAGGAACAATCAGAGAAAAGGTAGAATAGAAACAAGTCACCAATTCTGTATTTATCACCCACTCCTGCTTTTGGCTCTCACTACTGAGAAAAAATACTGACCAAATACTGATAGTGAAGCCGTGGCCTCATGGAAAAAAATCTTTTCCTAGTTAATCTCAGCGAGAACAAATGACCGCCATACACAACATAATCCACTATAACAACACCAATAATATCACATACAAAAGGGACAAATCACCACACCATGACCAGACCACATATTACCACCACATAGTGACCAAATAATACACTACTGATCAGGAATACAAACCACAATACTAACAACACTGTCACTATACATATGAGCTCTGTATATAGTGTCAGTGTACAGGTAATACAGTGATCCCCAGTGACATTATAAACAGGATCTCTGTATATAGTGTCAGTGTACATGTAATACAGTGATCACCGGTGACATACACAGGAGCTCTGTATGTAGTGTACAGGTAATACAGTTATCACGAGTGACATTATACACAGGAGCTCTGTATATAGTGTATAGGTAATACACTGGTCACCAGTGACATACACAGGAGCTCTGTATATACTATATAGTGTAAATGTACAGTAATACACTGACTCACCAGTGATGTCTCTAGGTGAAGTTCTTCATCTTCGCTTTTCTTCATCTGGCACAGTCCACCATCACTTCTTCCAGCCAGGAATCATCTCTGCAGAAAATAACACACAGTTATCAATAACTGATCTCTTTTAGAGCACAATCCCACTTTTCCCCAGGCTTCTACACTACACCAGTTGAAGAAATAAAGCGACATAGTGGCGCCCTGCACAGTAACAGGACCCCCTTTTGTCCCCTCTTACGGAAAACAGTTTCCTAAAAATAAAATTATATTACAGAAGTAATAATGTCCCTAATTGGACTCTAAAGTAATAATGTTCCCCACTCGCCATATATCCATTCTGGTCTCCATGTGTCCAGTCTGCCCCTCCCATATATCCATCCGGGCCTCCATGTGTCCAGCCTGCCCCCCTTCATATATCCATCCTGTCCCACTCATATATGCATCCCACCCCACCCCATATATCTATCCAGGACCCCATGTGTCCAGCTTGCCGCCCTTCACCTCCATGTGTCCATCCAGGTCCCCATGTGTCCAGCTTGCTGCCCTTCACCTATATGTGTCCATCCAGGTCCCAATGTGTCCAGCTTGCCCCCCTTCACCTCCATGTGTCCATCCAGGTCCCCAACTTGGCCCCCTTCACCACCATGTGTCCCCTTATGCGTCCATCCAGCCCCCCCCCCTTCAGCCCCGTGCCTCCATCCATATGTCTCCCCATGCGTCCAACCAGCCCCCCCTTTCAGCCCCATGCCTCCATCCATATGTCTCCCCATGGGTCCAGCCAGCCCCCCCTTCAGCCCCATGTCCCCATCCATGTCTCCATGGGTCCAGCCAGCCCCCCCTTCAGCCCCGTGCCTCCATCCATGTCCCCCATGCGTTCAGCCAGCCCCCCCTTCAGCCCCATGTCCCCATGGGTCCAGCCAGCCCCCCCTTCAGCCCCATGTCCCCATCCATATCCCCATGGGTCCAGCCAGCCCCCCCTTCAGCCCCATATCCCCATCCATGTCCCCATGGGTCCAGCCAACCCCCCCTTCAGCCCCATGTCCCCATGGGTCCATCCAGCCCCATTTCCCCATCCATGTCCCCATGGGTCCAGCCAGCCCCCCCTTCAGCCCCATGTCCCCATCCATGTCCCCATGGGTCCAGTCAGCCAGCCCCATGTCCCCATGGGTCCAGCCAGCCCCATGTTCCCATGGGTCCAGCCAGCCCCCCCTTCAGCCCCATGTCCCCATCCATGTTCCCATGGGTCCATCCATCCCCCCCTTCAGCCTCATGTCCCCATCCATGTCCCCATGGGTCCAGCCAGCCCCCCCCTTCAGCCCCATGTCCCCATGGGTCTAGCCAGCCCCCCCTTCAGCCCCATGTCCCCATCCATGTCCCCATGGGTCTAGCCAGCCCCCCCTTCAGCCCCATGTCCCCATCCATGTCCCCATGGGCCCAGCCAGCCCCCTCCCTTTCAGCCCCATGTCCCCATGGGTCCAGCCAGCCCCCCCCTCAGCCCCATGTCCCCATCCATGTCCTCATGGGTCCATCCAGCCCCCCCTTCAGCCCCGTGCCTCCATCCATATGTCCCCCATGCGTCCAGCCAGCCCCCCCTTCAGCCCCATGTCCCCATGGGTCCAGCCAGCCCCCCCTTCAGCCCCATGTCCCCATCCATATCCCCATGGGTCCAGGTAGCCCCCCCTTCAGCCCCATATCCCCATCCATGTCCCTATGGGTCCAGCCAGCCAGCCCCATTTCCCCATGGGTCCAGCCAGCCCCCCCCTCAGCCCCATGTCCCCATCCATGTCCTCATGGGTCCATCCAGCCCCCCCTTCAGACCCATGTCCCCATCCATGTCCCCATGGGTCCAACCAGCCCCCCCTTCAGCCCCATGTCCCCATCCATGTCCCCATGTGACCAGCCTGCGACCCCTCCATATATGGATGATGACCAATGCTGGGAACACTCACCCAGAAAAACGTGGATATTGCACTTGACTTGAAGTTGAAGCAGGGAGAGCTGTAGCCAGACCTGCAGCCTTGTTTCCAGGGTTATGGTGAGAGAGCAGAGTGCTGGTCACCGCATACTCAGCCCAGGAGCCGGCTTAAAAGGCAAGAGAGCAGGAGAGAAGAGGGCGGTGCGCGGTGCTGGTGCGGTGTTCCATACCCGGACGGGAGCCGGTGTTACAAGGCCAATTCCAAGGGAGCAGGAGCCGGGACTGGAGAGCAGAGCGCGGCGTCGGCGTATCAAAAGCCGGCAGGGGAGCAGGGAGAGGAGAGCGCGACGTCAGCGTGTCACCTGACAACACACCACTGCCAGCCACCAGCGGCAAAGCAGAGCGCGGTGCGTGTCACCGCCCACCAAGAACACGTCCTCAGTCATGTGACTATGCGCGTCACCCGCTGTCACCACTGAATAGTATGAGCGCCGCACGCGACGCTACATTTCCTTCGGCTGCGCTTTTAAAGGGCCCGCACTTTTTAAGAGCCCCCGCTACCAATTCTCTCACTCTCTCATCAGGGCCCACCGGGAATTTTTCCAGCTATCACACCAGGCCAGTCCTACCCTGCGCGCTGGCATCGGGGCCCCCTCCTCAAATACTTACCTCTCCCGTTCCCAGCAACTCCTGTGTCTTCAGCGTCTTCGGAGTCTGTCGTCACTACCGTGCGCCCTCTGTCTTATCTAGCAATCCATAAGTATAATGCAAACTATGGGGCCATTATACAGCATGGAGCAATCTATGGGGCCATTATACAGCATGGAGCAATCTATGGGGCCATTACAGCAGGGAGCAATCTATGGGGCCATTACAGCAGGGAGCAATCTATGGGGCCATTACAGCAGGGAGCAATCTATGGGGCCATTACAGCAGGGAGCAATCTATGGGGCCATTACAGCAGGGAGCAATCTATGGGGCCATTACAGCAGGGAGCAATCTATGGGGCCATTACAGCAGGGAGCAATCTATGGGGCCATTACAGCAGGGAGCAATCTATGGGGCCATTACAGCAGGGAGCAATCTATGGGTCCATTCTACTTATGGAGCAATCTATGGGGCCATTATACAGCATGGAGCAATCTATGGGGCCATTACACGCATGGAGCAATCTATGGGGCCATTCTACAGCATGGAGCAATCTATGGGGCCATTACACGCATGGAGCAATCTATGGGGCCATTACAGCATGGAGCAATCTATGGGGCCCATTACAGCATGGAGCAATCTATGGGGCCATTACAGCATGGAGCAATCTATGGGGCCATTACAGCATGGAGCAATCTATGGGGCCATTACAGCATGGCGCAATCTATGGGGCCATTACAGCATGGCGCAATCTATGGGGCCATTACAGCAGGGAGCAATCTATGGGGCCATTACAGCAGGGAGCAATCTATGGGGCCATTACAGCAGGGAGCAATCTATGGGGCCATTACAGCAGGGAGCAATCTATGGGGCCATTACAGCAGGGAGCAATCTATGGGGCCATTACAGCAGGGAGCAATCTATGGGGCCATTACAGCAGGGAGCAATCTATGGGGCCATTACAGCAGGGAGCAATCTATGGGGCCATTACAGCAGGGAGCAATCTATGGGTCCATTCTACTTATGGAGCAATCTATGGGGCCATTCTACAGCATGGAGCAATCTATGGGGCCATTATACAGCATGGAGCAATCTATGGGGCCATTATACAGCATGGAGCAATCTATGGGGCCATTATACAGCATGGAGCAATCTATGGGGCCATTATACAGCATGGAGCAATCCATGGGGCCATTCTACTTATGGAGCAATCCATGGGGCCATTCTACTTATGGAGCAATCTATGGGGCCATTCTACTTATGGAGCAATCTATGGGGCCATTCTACTTATGGAGCAATCTATGGGGCCATTATACAGCATGGAGCAATCTATGGGGCCATTATACAGCATGGAGCAATCTATGGGGCCATTATACAGTAGGGAGCAATCTATGGGGCCATTATACAGTAGAGAGCAATCTATAGGGCCATTATACTTATGAAGCAATCTATAGGGCCATTATACAGTATGGAGCAACCTATGGGGCCATTACAGCATGGAGCAATTTATGGAGCCATTATGCAGCATGGAGCAATCTATGGAGCCATTATACAGTATGGAGCAATCTATAGGGCCATTATACAGCATGGAGCAATCTATGGAGCCATTATACAGTATGGAGCAATCTATGGGGCCATTATACAGCATGGAGCAATCTATAGGGCCATTACAGCATGAAGCAATCTATGGGGCCATTACAGCATGGAGCAATCTATGGGGCCATTTTACTTATGGAGCAATCTGTGGGGCAATTACAGCATGGAGCAATCTGTGGGGCCATTACAGCATGGAGCAATCTATGGGGCCATTATACAGCATGGAGCAATCTATGGGGCCATTACAGCACGGAGCAATCTATGGGGCCATTATGCAGCATGGAGCAATCTATGGGGCCATTATGCAGCATGGAGCAATCTATGGGGCCATTACAGCATAGAGCAATCTATGGGGCCATTATACTTATGGAGCAATCTATAGGGCCATTACAGCATGGAGCAATCTATGGGGTCATTATACTTATGGAGCAATCTATAGGGCCATTACAGCATGGAGCAATCTATGGGGCCATTATACACCATGGAGCAATCTATGGGGCCATTATACTTATGGAGCAATCTATGGGGACATTATACTTATGGAGCAATCTATAGGGCCATTATACTTATGGAGCAATCTATGGGGCCATTATACAGTATGGAGCAATCTATGGAACCATTATGCAGTATGGAGCAATCTATGGGGCCATTATGCAGCATGGAGCAATCTATAGGGCCATTACAGCAAGGAGCAATCTATGGGGCCATTATACTTATGGAGCAATCTATGGGGCGATTAAACAGCATTGGGCAATCTATGGGGCCATTACATCATGGAGCAATCTATGGGGCCATTATACTTCTGGAGCAATCTATGGGGCCATTATACTTCTGGAGCAATCTATAGGGCCATTACAGCATGGAGCAATCTATGGGGCCATTATACAGCATGGAGCAATCTATGGGGCCATTATACAGCATGGAGCAATCTATGGGGCCATTATACAGCATGGAGCAATCTATGGGCCATTACAGCATGGAGCAATCTATGGGGCCATTATACAGCATGGAGCAATCTATGGGGCCATTATACAGCATGGAGCAATCTATAGGGCCATTACAGCATGGAGCAATCTATAGGGCCATTACAGCATGGAGCAATCTATGGGGCCATTATACTTATGAAGCAATCTATAGGGCCATTACAGCATGAAGCAATCTATGGGGCCATAATACAGCATGGAGCAATCTATAGGGCCATTACAGCATGGAGCAATCTATGGGGCCATTATACTTATGGAGCAATCTATAGGGCCATTATACTTATGGAGCAATCTATAGGGCCATTATACTTATGGAGCAATCTATGGGGCCATTACAGCATGGAGCAATCTATGGGGCCATTACCCCATGGAGCAATCTATGGGGCCATTATACTTATGGAGCAATCTATAGGGCCATTATACTTATGGAGCAATCTATGTGGCCATTATACAGTATGGAGCCATTATGCAGTATGGAGCAATCTATGGGGCCATTATCCAGCATGGAGCAATCTATGGGGCCATTATACTTATGGAGCAATCTATGGGGCCATTATACAGCATGGAGCAATCTATGGGGCCATTAGACTAATGAAGCAATCTATAGGGCCATTACAGCATGGAGCAATCTATGGGGCCATTACAGCATGGAGCAATCTATGGGGCCATTATACAGTAGGGAGCAATCTATGGGGCCATTATACAGTAGGAAGCAATCTATGGGGCCATTATACAGTAGGGAACAATCTATGGGGCCATTATACAGTAGGGAGCAATCTATGGGGCCATTAGACTAATGGAGCAATCTATAGGGCCATTATACTTATGGATAAATCTATGGGGCCATTACAGCATGGAGCAATCTATGGGGCCATTATACTTATGGAGCAATCTATAGGGCCATTACAGCATGGAGCAATCTACGGGGCCATTATACAGTAGCGAGCAATCTATGGGGCCATTATACTTATGGAGCAATCTATAGGGCCATTACAGAATGCAGAAATCTATGGGGCCATTATACAGTATGGAGCAATCTGTGGAGCCATTATACTTATGGAGCAATCTATGGGGCCATTATGGAGTATGGAGCAATCTATGGGGCCATTATACTTATGGAGCAATCTATGGGGCCATTATACAGCATGGAACAATCTATGGGGCCATTATACAGCAGGGAGCAATCTAGGGGGCCATTATACAGCATGGGGCAATCTATGGGGCCATTATTCAGCATGGAGCAATCTATGGGGCCATTATACTTATGGAGCAATCTATAGGGTTATTACATCATGGAGCAATCTATGGGGCCATTATACTTATGGAGCAATCTATAGGGCCATTACAGCATGGAGCAATCTATGAGGCCATTACAGCATGGAGCAATCTATGCGGCCATTATACTTATGGAGCAATCTATAGGGCTATTATAATTATGGAGAAATCTATGGGGCCATTATACAGTATGGAGCAATCTATAGGGCCATTACAGCATGGAGCAATCTATGGGGCCATTATACTTATGAAGCAATCTATGGGACCATTACAGCGTGGAGCAATCTATGGGGCCATTATACAGCATGGAGCAATCTATGGGGCCATTATACAGTATGGGGCAATCTATGGGGCCATTATACAGCATGGAGCAATCTATGGGGCCATTACAGCATGAAGCAATCTATGGGGCCATTATACAGCATGGAGCAATCTATAGGGCCATTACAGCATGGAGCAATCTATGGGGCCATTATACTTATGGAGCAATCTATGGGGCCATTACAGCATGGCGCAATCTATGGGGCCATTATACAGTATGGAGCAATCTATGGGGCCATTATACTTATGGAGCAATCTATGGGGCCATTACAGCATGGCGCAATCTATGGGGCCATTATACAGTATGGAGCAATCTATGGGGCCATTATACAGCATGGAGCAATCTATGGGGCCATTATACTTATGGAGCAATCTATAGGGCCATTACAGCATGGAGCAATCTATGGGGCCATTATACAGCATGGAGCAATCTATGGGGCCATTGTACTTATGGAGCAATCTATAGGGCCATTATACTTCTGGATCAATCTATGGGGCCATTATACTTATGGAGCAATCTATAGGGCCATTATACTTATGGAGCAATCTATAGGGTCATTATACTTATGGAGCAATCTATGGGGCAATTATACAGTATGGAGCAATCTATAGGGCCATTATGCAGCATGGAGCAATTTATAGGGCCATTACAGCATGGAGCAATCTATGGGGCCATTATACTGCATGGAACAATCTATGGGGTCATTATACAGCAGGGGTCATTCTATGGGGCCATTATACAGCATGGGGCAATCTATGGGGCCATTATACAGCATGGGGCAATCTATGGGGCCATTATACTTATGGAGCAATCTATAGGGCCATTACATCATGGAGCAATCTATGGGGCCATTACAGCATGGAGCAATCTATGGGGCTATTACAGCATGGAGCAATCTATGAGACCATTACAGCATGGAGCAATCTATGCGGCCATTATACTTATGGAGCATTCTATGGGGCCATTATACAGTATGGAGCAATCTATGGGGCCATCATACAGTATGAAGCAATCTATGGGGCCAGTATGCAGCATGGAGCAATCTATAGGGCCATTACAGCATGGAGCAATCTATGGGGCCATTATACTTATGGAACAATCTATGGGACCATTACAGCATGGAGCAATCTATAGGGCCATTATACAGCATAGGGCAATCTATGGGGCCATTATACAGCATGGAGCAATCTATGGGGCCATTATACAGCATAGGGCAATCTATGGGGCCATTATACAGCATGGAGCAATCTTTAGGGCCATTACACTTATGGAGCAATCTATAGGGCCATTACAGCATGGAGAAATCTATGGGGCCATTATACAGTATGGAGCAATCTGTGGAGCCATTATACTTATGGAGCAATCTATGGGGCCATTATGGAGTATGGAGCAATCTATGGGGCCATTATACTTATGGAGCAATCTATGGGGCCATTATACAGCATGGAACAATCTATGGGGCCATTATACAGCAGGGAGCAATCTAGGGGGCCATTATACAGCATGGGGCAATCTATGGGGCCATTATACTTATGGAGCAATCGATAGGGCCATTACAGCATGGCGCAATCTATGGGGCCATTACCGCGTGGAGCAATCTATGGGGCCATTATACAGCATGGAGCAATCTATGGGGCCATTATACAGCATGGAGCAATATGTGGAGCCATTATACTTATGGAGCAATCTATGGGGCCATTATGGAGCATGGAGCAATCTATAGGGCCATTACAGCATGGAGCAATCTATGGGGCCATTATACTTATGGAGCCATCTATGGGGCCATTATACAGCAATCTATGGGGCCATTATACAGCATGGAACAATCTATGGGGCCATTATACAGCAGGGAGCAATCTATGGGGCCATTATACAGCAGGGAGCAATCTATGGGGCCATTATTCAACATGGGGCAATCTATGGGGCCATTATTCAGCATGGAGCAATCTATGGGGCCATTATTCAGCATGGAGCAATCTATGGGGCCATTATTCAGCATGGAGCAATCTATAGGGCCATTACAGCATGGAGCAATCTATGAGGCCATTACAGCATGGAGCAATCTATGCGGCCATTATACTTATGGAGCAATCTATAGGGCCATTATACTTATGGAGCAATCTATAGGGCCATTCTACTTATGGAGCAATCTATAGGGCCATTCTACTTATGGAGAAATCTATGGGGCCATTATACAGTATGGAGCAATCTATGGAGCCATTATGCAGTATGGAGCAATCTATGGGGCCATTATGCAGCATGGAGCAATCTATAGGGCCATTACAGCATGGAGCAATCTATGGGGCCATTATACTTATGGAGCAATATATGGGACCATTACAGCGTGGAGCAATCTATGGGGCCATTATACAGCATGGAGCAATCTATGGGGCCATTATACAGCATGGAGCAATCTATGGGGCCATTATACAGCATGGAGCAATCTATGGAGCCATTATACAGCATGGGGCAATCTATGGGGCCATTATACAGCATGGGGCAATCTATGGGGCCATTACACTTATGGAGCAATCTAAAGGGCCATTACAGCATGAAGCAATCTATGGGGCCATTATACAGCATGGAGCAATCTATGGGGCCATTATACTTATGGAGCAATCTATAGGGCCATTATACTTATGGAGCAATCTATGGGGCCATTATACAGTATGGAGCAATCTATGGGGCCATTATACAGTATGGAGCAATCTATGGGGCCATTATACAGTATGGAGCAATGTATAGGGCCATTACAGCATGGAGCAATCTATGGGACCATTACAGCATGGAGCAATCTATGGGGCCATTATACAGCATGGAGCAATCTATGGGGCCATTATACAGCATGGAGCAATCTATGGGGCCATTATACAGCATGGAGCAATCTATGGGGCCATTATACAGCATGGAGCAATCTATGGGGCCGTTACAGCATGGAGCAATCTATGGGGCCATTATACTTATGGAGCAATCTATGGGGCCATTACAGCATGGCGCAATCTATGGGGCCATTATACAGCATGGAGCAATCTATGGGGCCATTATACTTATGGAGCAATCTGTAGGGCCATTATACTTATGGAGCAATCTATGGGGCCATTACAGCATGGAGCAATCTATGGGGCCATTACCCCATGGAGCAATCTATGGGGCCATTATACTTATGGAGCAATCTATAGGGCCATTATACTTATGGAGCAATCTATGTGGCCATTATACAGTATGGAGCCATTATGCAGTATGGAGCAATCTATGGGGCCATTATCCAGCATGGAGCAATCTATGGGGCCATTATACTTATGGAGCAATCTATGGGGCCATTATACAGCATGGAGCAATCTATGGGGCCATTAGACTAATGAAGCAATCTATAGGGCCATTACAGCATGGAGCAATCTATGGGGCCATTACAGCATGGAGCAATCTATGGGGCCATTATACAGTAGGGAGCAATCTATGGGGCCATTATACAGTAGGAAGCAATCTATGGGGCCATTATACAGTAGGGAGCAATCTATGGGGCCATTATACAGTAGGGAGCAATCTATAGGGCCATTATACTTATGGATAAATCTATGGGGCCATTACAGCATGGAGCAATCTATGGGGCCATTATACTTATGGAGCAATCTATAGGGCCATTACAGCATGGAGCAATCTACGGGGCCATTATACAGTAGCGAGCAATCTATGGGGCCATTATACTTATGGAGCAATCTATAGGGCCATTACAGAATGCAGAAATCTATGGGGCCATTATACAGTATGGAGCAATCTGTGGAGCCATTATACTTATGGAGCAATCTATGGGGCCATTATGGAGTATGGAGCAATCTATGGGGCCATTATACTTATGGAGCAATCTATGGGGCCATTATACAGCATGGAACAATCTATGGGGCCATTATACAGCAGGGAGCAATCTAGGGGGCCATTATACAGCATGGGGCAATCTATGGGGCCATTATTCAGCATGGAGCAATCTATGGGGCCATTATACTTATGGAGCAATCTATAGGGTTATTACATCATGGAGCAATCTATGGGGCCATTATACTTATGGAGCAATCTATAGGGCCATTACAGCATGGAGCAATCTATGAGGCCATTACAGCATGGAGCAATCTATGCGGCCATTATACTTATGGAGCAATCTATAGGGCTATTATAATTATGGAGAAATCTATGGGGCCATTATACAGTATGGAGCAATCTATAGGGCCATTACAGCATGGAGCAATCTATGGGGCCATTATACTTATGAAGCAATCTATGGGACCATTACAGCGTGGAGCAATCTATGGGGCCATTATACAGCATGGAGCAATCTATGGGGCCATTATACAGTATGGGGCAATCTATGGGGCCATTATACAGCATGGAGCAATCTATAGGGCCATTACAGCATGAAGCAATCTATGGGGCCATTATACAGCATGGAGCAATCTATAGGGCCATTACAGCATGGAGCAATGTATAGGGCCATTACAGCATGGAGCAATCTATGGGGCCATTATACTTATGGAGCAATCTATGGGGCCATTACAGCATGGCGCAATCTATGGGGCCATTATACAGTATGGAGCAATCTATGGGGCCATTATACTTATGGAGCAATCTATGGGGCCATTACAGCATGGCGCAATCTATGGGGCCATTATACAGTATGGAGCAATCTATGGGGCCATTATACAGCATGGAGCAATCTATGGGGCCATTATACTTATGGAGCAATCTATAGGGCCATTACAGCATGGAGCAATCTATGGGGCCATTATACTTATGGAGCAATCTATAGGGCCATTACAGCATGGAGCAATCTATGGGGCCATTATACAGCATGGAGCAATCTATGGGGCCATTGTACTTATGGAGCAATCTATAGGGCCATTATACTTCTGGATCAATCTATGGGGCCATTATACTTATGGAGCAATCTATAGGGCCATTATACTTATGGAGCAATCTATAGGGTCATTATACTTATGGAGCAATCTATGGGGCAATTATACAGTATGGAGCAATCTATAGGGCCATTATGCAGCATGGAGCAATTTATAGGGCCATTACAGCATGGAGCAATCTATGGGGCCATTATACTGCATGGAACAATCTATGGGGTCATTATACAGCAGGGGTCATTCTATGGGGCCATTATACAGCATGGGGCAATCTATGGGGCCATTATACAGCATGGGGCAATCTATGGGGCCATTATACTTATGGAGCAATCTATAGGGCCATTACATCATGGAGCAATCTATGGGGCCATTACAGCATGGAGCAATCTATGGGGCTATTACAGCATGGAGCAATCTATGAGACCATTACAGCATGGAGCAATCTATGCGGCCATTATACTTATGGAGCATTCTATGGGGCCATTATACAGTATGGAGCAATCTATGGGGCCATTATACAGTATGGAGCAATCTATGGGGCCATCATACAGTATGAAGCAATCTATGGGGCCAGTATGCAGCATGGAGCAATCTATAGGGCCATTACAGCATGGAGCAATCTATGGGGCCATTATACTTATGGAACAATCTATGGGACCATTACAGCATGGAGCAATCTATAGGGCCATTATACAGCATAGGGCAATCTATGGGGCCATTATACAGCATGGAGCAATCTATGGGGCCATTATACAGCATAGGGCAATCTATGGGGCCATTATACAGCATGGAGCAATCTTTAGGGCCATTACACTTATGGAGCAATCTATAGGGCCATTACAGCATGGAGAAATCTATGGGGCCATTATACAGTATGGAGCAATCTGTGGAGCCATTATACTTATGGAGCAATCTATGGGGCCATTATGGAGTATGGAGCAATCTATGGGGCCATTATACTTATGGAGCAATCTATGGGGCCATTATACAGCATGGAACAATCTATGGGGCCATTATACAGCAGGGAGCAATCTAGGGGGCCATTATACAGCATGGGGCAATCTATGGGGCCATTATACTTATGGAGCAATCGATAGGGCCATTACAGCATGGCGCAATCTATGGGGCCATTACCGCGTGGAGCAATCTATGGGGCCATTATACAGCATGGAGCAATCTATGGGGCCATTATACAGCATGGAGCAATATGTGGAGCCATTATACTTATGGAGCAATCTATGGGGCCATTATGGAGCATGGAGCAATCTATAGGGCCATTACAGCATGGAGCAATCTATGGGGCCATTATACTTATGGAGCCATCTATGGGGCCATTATACAGCAATCTATGGGGCCATTATACAGCATGGAACAATCTATGGGGCCATTATACAGCAGGGAGCAATCTATGGGGCCATTATACAGCATGGGGCAATCTATGGGGCCATTATTCAACATGGGGCAATCTATGGGGCCATTATTCAGCATGGAGCAATCTATGGGGCCATTATTCAGCATGGAGCAATCTATAGGGCCATTACAGCATGGAGCAATCTATGAGGCCATTACAGCATGGAGCAATCTATGCGGCCATTATACTTATGGAGCAATCTATAGGGCCATTATACTTATGGAGCAATCTATAGGGCCATTCTACTTATGGAGCAATCTATAGGGCCATTCTACTTATGGAGAAATCTATGGGGCCATTATACAGTATGGAGCAATCTATGGAGCCATTATGCAGTATGGAGCAATCTATGGGGCCATTATGCAGCATGGAGCAATCTATAGGGCCATTACAGCATGGAGCAATCTATGGGGCCATTATACTTATGGAGCAATATATGGGACCATTACAGCGTGGAGCAATCTATGGGGCCATTATACAGCATGGAGCAATCTATGGGGCCATTATACAGCATGGAGCAATCTATGGGGCCATTATACAGCATGGAGCAATCTATGGGGCCATTATACAGCATGGGGCAATCTATGGGGCCATTATACAGCATGGGGCAATCTATGGGGCCATTACACTTATGGAGCAATCTAAAGGGCCATTACAGCATGAAGCAATCTATGGGGCCATTATACAGCATGGAGCAATCTATGGGGCCATTATACTTATGGAGCAATCTATAGGGCCATTATACTTATGGAGCAATCTATGGGGCCATTATACAGTATGGAGCAATCTATGGGGCCATTATACAGTATGGAGCAATCTATGGGGCCATTATACAGTATGGAGCAATGTATAGGGCCATTACAGCATGGAGCAATCTATGGGACCATTACAGCATGGAGCAATCTATGGGGCCATTATACAGCATGGAGCAATCTATGGGGCCATTATACAGCATGGAGCAATCTATGGGGCCATTATACAGCATGGAGCAATCTATGGGGCCATTATACAGCATGGAGCAATCTATGGGGCCGTTACAGCATGGAGCAATCTATGGGGCCATTATACTTATGGAGCAATCTATGGGGCCATTACAGCATGGCGCAATCTATGGGGCCATTATACAGCATGGAGCAATCTATGGGGCCATTATACTTATGGAGCAATCTATAGGGCCATTATACTTATGGAGCAATCTGTGGAGCCATTATACTTATGGAGCAATCTATGGGGCCATTATGGAGCATGGAGCAATCTATAGGGCCATTACAGCATGGAGCAATCTATGGGGCCATTATACTTATGGAGCCATCTATGGGGCCAGTATACAGCAATCTATAGGGCCATTACAGCATGGAGTAATCTATGGGGCCATTACAGCATGGAGCAATCTATGTGGCCATTATACTTATGGAGCAATCTATAGGGCCATTATACTTATGGAGAAATCGATAGGGCCATTATACAGTATGGAGCAATCTATGGAGCCATTATGCAGTATGGAGCAATCTATGGAGCCATTATGCAGTATGGAGCAATCTATGGAGCCATTATGCAGCATGGAGCAATCTATAGGGCCATTACAGCATGGAGCAATCTATGGGGCCATTATACTTATGGAGCAATCTATGGGACCATTACAGCGTGGAGCAATCTATGGGGCCTTTATACAGCATGGAGCAATCTATGGGGCCATTATACAGGATGGAGCAATCTATGGGGCCATTACAGCATGCAGCAATCTATGGGGCCATTATACAGCATGGAGCAATCTATGGAGCCATTATGCAGTATGGAGCAATCTATGGAGCCATTATGCAGCATGGAGCAATCTATAGGGCCATTACAGCATGGAGCAATCTATGGGGCCATTATACTTATGGAGCAGTCTACGGGACCATTACAGCGTGGAGCAATCTATGGGGCCATTATACAGCATGGAGCAATCTATGGGGCCATTATACAGCATGGAGCAATCTATGGGGCCATTATACAGCATGGAGCAATCTATGGGGCCATTATACAGCATGGAGCAATCTATGGGGCCATTATACTTATGGAGCCATCTATGGGGCCATTATACAGCAATCTATGGGGCCATTATACAGCATGGAACAATCTATGGGGCCATTATACAGCAGGGAGCAATCTAGGGGGCCATTATACAGCATGGGGCAATCTATGGGGCCATTATTCAGCATGGAGCAATCTATGGGGCCATTATACTTATGGAGCAATCTATAGGGCCATTACAGCATGGAGCAATCTATGGGGCCATTACAGCATGGAGCAATCTATGCGGCCATTATACTTATGGAGCAATCTATAGGGCCATTATACTTATGGAGAAATCTATGGGGCCATTATACAGTATGGAGCAATCTATGGAGCCAATATGCAGTATGGAGCGATCTATGGGGCCATTATGCAGCATGGAGCAATCTATAGGGCCATTACAGCATGGAGCAATCTATGGGGCCATTATACTTATGGAGCAGTCTATGGGACCATTACAGCGTGGAGCAATCTATGGGGCCATTATACAGCATGGAGCAATCTATGGGGCCATTATACAGCATGGAGCAATCTATGGGGCCATTATACAGCATGGGGCAATCTATGGGGCCATTACACTTATGGAGCAATCTAAAGGGCCATTACAGCATGAAGCAATCTATGGGGCCATTATACAGCATGGAGCAATCTATGGGGCCATTATACAGCATGGAGCAATCTATAGGGCCATTATGCTTATGGAGCAATCTATGGGGCCATTATACAGTATGGAGCAATCTATGGGGCCATTATACAGTATGGAGCAATCTATGGGGCCATTACAGCATGGAGCAATGTATAGGGCCATTACAGCATGGAGCAATCTATGGGGCCATTATACTTATGGAGCAATCTATGGGACCATTACAGCATGGAGCAATCTATGGGGCCATTATACAGCATGGAGCAATCTATGGGGCCATTATACAGCATGGAGCAATCTATGGGGCCATTATACTTATGGAGCAATCTATGGGGTCATTATACTTTTGGAGCAATCTATAGGGCCATTAGACTCATGGAGCAATCTATAGGGCCATTATACTTATGGAGCAATCTATGGGACCATTACAGCGTGGAGCAATCTATGGGGCCATTATACAGCATGGAGCAATCTATGGGGCCATTATACAGCATGGGGCAATCTATGGGGCCATTATACAGCATGGAGCAATCTATGGGGCCATTACACTTATGGAGCAATCTATAGGGCCATTACAGCATGAAGCAATCTATGGGGCCATTATACAGCATGGAGCAATCTATGGGGCCATTATACAGCATGGAGCAATCTATGGGGCTATTATACTTATGGAGCAATCTATAGGGCCATTATGCAGTATGGAGCAATCTATGGGGCCATTATACTTATGGAGCAATCTATGGGGCCATTATACAGCATGGAGCAATCTATGGGGCCATTATACAGCATGGGGCAATCTATGGGGCCATTATACAGCATGGAGCAATCTATGGGGCCATTATACAGCATGGAGCCATCTATAGGGCCATTGCAGCATGGAGCAATATATAGGGCCATTACAGCATGGAGCAATCTATGGGGCCATTATACTTATGGAGCAATCTATGGGACCATTACAGCATGGAGCAATCTATGGGGCCATTATACAGCATGGAGCAATCTATGGGGCCATTATACAGCATGGAGCAATCTATGGGGCCAGTATACAGCATGGAGCAATCTATGGGGCCATTATACAGCATGGAGCAATCTATGGGCCCATTATATTTATGGAGCAATCTATGGGCCCATTATATTTATGGAGCAATCTATGGGCCCATTATATTTATGGAGCAATCTATGGGGCCATTACAGCATGGAGCAATCTATGGGGCCATTATACTTATGGAGCAATCTATGGGGCCATTACAGCATGGCGCAATCTATGAGGCCATTACCGCATGGAGCAATCTATGGGGCTATTATACTTATGGAGCAATCTATGGGGCTATTACAGCATGGCGCAATCTATGGGGCCATTATACAGCATGGAGCAATCTATGGGGCCATTATACTTATGGAGCAATCTATGGGGCCATTACAGCATGGAGCAATCTATGGGGCCATTATACTTATGGAGCAATCTATGGGGCCATTACCGCATGGAGAAATCTATGGGGCCATTATACAGTATGGAGCAATCTATAGGGCCATTAGACTCATGGAGCAATCTATAGGGCCATTAGACTTATGGAGCAATCTATGGGGCCATTACAGCATGGCGCAATCTATGGGGCCATTATACAGCATGGAGCAATCTATAGGGCCATTATACAGTAGGGAGCAATCTATGGGGCCATTATACAGCATGGAGCAATCTATGGGGCCATTATACAGTAGGGAGCAATCTATGGGGCCATTATACTTATGGAGCAATCTATAGGGCCATTACAGCATGCAGCAATCTATGGGGCCATTATACAGCATGGAACAATCTATGGAGCCATTATACAGTATGGAGCAATCTATGGGGCCATTATACAGCATGGAGCAATCTATGGGGCCATTATACAGCATGGAGCAATCTTTAGGGCCATTACAGCATGGAGCAATGTATGGGGCCATTATACTTATGGAGCAATCTATAGGGCCATTATACTTATGGAGCAATCTATAGGGCCATTATACTTATGGAGCAATCTATGGGGCCATTAGACTCATGGAGCAATCTATAGGGCCATTATACTTATGGAGCAATCTATGGGGCCATTACAGCATGGCGCAATCTATGGGGCCATTATACAGCATGGAGCAATCTATGGGGCCATTATACAGTAGGGAGCAATCTATGGGGCCATTATACAGCATGGGGTAATCTATGGGGCCATTATACAGCATGGAGCAATCTATGGGGCCATTACAGCATGGTGCAATCTATGGGGCCATTATACAGCATGGTGCAATCTATGGGGCCATTATACAGCATGGAGCAATCTATGGGGCCATTATACAGCATGGAGCAATCTATGGGGCCATTATACTTATGGAGCAATCTATGGGGCCATTACAGCATGGAGCAATCTATGGGGCCATTATACAGCATGGAGCAATCTATGGGGCCATTATACTTATGGAGCAATCTATAGGGCCATTACAGCAGGGAGCAATCTATGGGGCCATAATACTTATGGAGCAATCTATGGGGCCATTACAGCATGGAGAAATCTATGGGGCCATTATACAGCATGGAGCAATCTATGGGGCCATTATACAGTAGGGATCAATCTATGGGGCCATTATACAGCATGGGGCAATCTATGGGGCCATTATCCTTATGGAGCAATCTATAGGGCCATTACAGCATGGAGCAATCTATAGGGCCATTATACTTATGGTGCCATCTATAGGGCCATTACAGCATGGAGCAATCTATGGGGCCATTATACAGCATGGAGCAATCTATGGGGCCATTATACTTATGGAGCAATCTATGGGGCCATTATACTTATGGAGCAATCTATAGGGCCATTATACTTATGGAGCAATCTATAGGGCCATTATACTTATGGAGCAATCTATGGGGCCATTACAGCATGGAGCAATCTATGGGGCCATTACAGCATGGAGCAATCTATGGGGCCATTATACTTATGGAGCAATCTATGGGGCAATTATAGCATGGAGCAATCTATGGGGCCATTATACTTATGGAGCAATCTATAGGGCCATTACAGCATGGAGCAATCTATGGGGCCATTATACTTATGGAGCAATCTATGGGGCCATTACCGCATGGAGCAATCTATGGGGCCATTATACAGTATGGAGCAATCTATAGGGCCATTAGACTCATGGAGCAATCTATAGGGCCATTAGACTTATGGAGCAATCTATGGGGCCATTACAGCATGGCGCAATCTATGGGGCCATTATACAGCATGGAGCAATCTATAGGGCTATTATACAGTAGGGAGCAATCTATGGGGCCATTATACAGCATGGAGCAATCTATGGGGCCATTATACAGTAGGGAGCAATCTATGGGGCCATTATACTTATGGAGCAATCTATAGGGCCATTACAGCATGCAGCAATCTATGGGGCCATTATACAGCATGGAACAATCTATGGAGCCATTATACAGTATGGAGCAATCTATGGGGCCATTATACAGCATGGAGCAATCTATGGGGCCATTATACAGCATGGAGCAATCTTTAGGGCCATTACAGCATGGAGCAATCTATGGGGCCATTATACTTATGGAGCAATCTATAGGGCCATTATACTTATGGAGCAATCTATAGGGCCGTTATACTTATGGAGCAATCTATGGGGCCATTAGACTCATGGAGCAATCTATAGGGCCATTATACTTATGGAGCAATCTATGGGGCCATTACAGCATGGCGCAATCTATGGGGCCATTATACAGCATGGAGCAATCTATGGGGCCATTATACAGTAGGGAGCAATCTATGGGGCCATTATACAGCATGGGGTAATCTATGGGGCCATTATACAGCATGGAGCAATCTATGGGGCCATTACAGCATGGTGCAATCTATGGGGCCATTATACAGCATGGTGCAATCTATGGGGCCATTATACAGCATGGAGCAATCTATGGGGCCATTATACAGCATGGAGCAATCTATGGGGCCATTATACTTATGGAGCAATCTATGGGGCCATTACAGCATGGAGCAATCTATGGGGCCATTATACAGCATGGAGCAATCTATGGGGCCATTATACTTATGGAGCAATCTATAGGGCCATTACAGCAGGGAGCAATCTATGGGGCCATAATACTTATGGAGCAATCTATGGGGCCATTACAGCATGGAGAAATCTATGGGGCCATTATACAGCATGGAGCAATCTATGGGGCCATTATACAGTAGGGATCAATCTATGGGGCCATTATACAGCATGGGGCAATCTATGGGGCCATTATCCTTATGGAGCAATCTATGGGGCCATTATCCTTATGGAGCAATCTATAGGGCCATTATACTTATGGTGCCATCTATAGGGCCATTACAGCATGGAGCAATCTATGGGGCCATTATACAGCATGGAGCAATCTATGGGGCCATTATACTTATGGAGCAATCTATGGGGCCATTATACTTATGGAGCAATCTATAGGGCCATTATACTTATGGAGCAATCTATAGGGCCATTATACTTATGGAGCAATCTATGGGGCCATTACAGCATGGAGCAATCTATGGGGCCATTACAGCATGGAGCAATCTATGGGGCCATTACAGCATGGAGCAATCTATGGGGCCATTATACTTATGGAGCAATCTATGGGGCAATTATAGCATGGAGCAATCTATGGGGCCATTATACTTATGGAGCAATCTATAGGGCCATTACAGCATGGAGCAATCTATGGGGCCATTATACAGTATGGAGCAATCTTTGGGGCCATTATGCAGCATGAAGCAATCTATGGGGCCATTACAGCATGGAGCAATATATGGGGCCATTACACAGTATGGAGCAGTCTATGGGGGGCCATTATACAGCAGGGAGCAATCTATGGGGCCATTATACAGCATGGGGCAATCTATGGGGCCATTATACAGCATGGGGCAATCTATGGTGCCATTATACTTATGGAGCAATCTATAGGGCCATCACAGCATGGAGCAATCTATGGGGCCATTATACTTATGGAGCAATCTATAGGGCCATTATACTTATGGAGCAATCTATAGGGCCATTATACTTATGGAGCAATCTATAGGGCCATTGCAGCATGGAGCAATCTATGGGGCCATTATACTTATGGAGCAATCTATGGGGCCATTACAGCATGGAGCAATATATGGGGCCATTATACAGCATGGAGCAATCTATGGGGCCATTATACAGTAGGGAGAAATCTATGGGACCATTATACAGCATGGGGCAATCTATGGGGCCATTATACAGCATGGAGCAGTCTATGGGGCCATTACAGCATGGAGCAATCTATGGGGCCATTATACTTGTGGAGCAATCTATAGGGCCATTACAGCATGGAGCAGTCTATGGGGCCATTATACAAGAGGGAGCAATGTATGGGGTCATTACACAGTATGGGGTAATCTATGGGGCCATTACAGTATGGAACAATCTATGGGGCCATTACAGGATGGAGCAATCTATGGGGCCATTACAGGATGGAGCAATCTATGGGGCCATTATACTTATGGAGCAATCTATAGGGCCATTACAGCATGGAGCAATCTATAGGGCCATTACAGCATTGAGCAATCTATAGGGTCATTACAGCATGGAGCAATGTATGGAGCCATTATACAGTATGGAGCAATATATGAGGCCATTATACAGTATGGAGCACTATATGGGGCCATTATACATTATGCAGCAGCATGTGGGGGCATTATACAGTATGGAGTTATATATGGGGCCATTATACAGTTTGCAGCAGTATCATTTGGGGCCATTATGCAGCATGGAGCAAACTATGGGGCCATTACAGTATGGAGCAATCTATGGGGTCATTATGCAGCATGGAGCAATATATGGGGCCATTATATTATGGAGCAATCTAGGGGGGCATTGTACAGTAGGGAGCAATCTATGGTGCCATTACAGCATGGAGCAATCTATGGGGCCATCACAGCATGGAGCAATCTATGGGGCCATCACAGCATGGAGCAATCTATGGGGCCATCACAGCATGGAGCAATCTATGGGGTCATCACAGCATGGAGCAATCTATAGGGCCATTACAGTATGGAGCAATCTATGGGGCCATTACAGCATGGAGCAATCTATGGGGCCATTACAGCATGGAGCAATCTATGGGGCCATTACAGCATGGAGCAATCTATGGGGCCAATACAGCATGGAGCAATCTATGGGGCCATCACAGCATGGAGCAGTCTATGGGGCCATCACAGCATGGAGCAATGTATAGGGCCATTACAGCATGGAGCAATCTATAGGGCCATTATACAGTATGGGGTAATCTATGGGGCCATTACAGTATGGAACCATCTATGGGGCCATTACAGGATGGAGCAATCTATGGGGCCATTACAGCATGGAGCAATCTATGCGGCCATTATACTTATGGAGCAATCTATAGGGCCATTACAGTATGGCGCAATCTATAGGGCCATTATGGCATGGAGCAATCTATGGGGCCATTACAGCATGGAGCAATGTATGGAGCCACTATACAGTATGGAGCAATATATGGGGCCATTATACAGTATGGAGCAATATATGAGGCCATTATTCAGTATGGAGCACTATATGGGGCCATTATACATTATGCAGCATCATGTGGGGCCATTATGCAGCATGGAGCAATCTATGGGGCCATTATGCAGCATGGAGCAATCTATGAGGCCATTACAGTATGGAGCAATCTAGGGGCTATTATACAATATGGAGCAATCTATGGGGCCATTATACAGCATGGAGCAATCTATGGGGCTATTATACAATATGGAGCAATCTATTGGGCCATTATGCAGCATGGAGCAATCTAGGGGGCCATTATACTTATGGAGCAATCTAGGGGGCCATTATACTTATGGAGCAATCTATGGGGCCATTACAGCATGGAGCAAGTTATAGGGCCATTACAGCATGGAGCAATCTATGGGGCCATTATACAGTATGGAGCAATCTATGCGGCCATTATGCAGCATGGAACAATCTATGGGGTCATTATACAGTATGGAGCAATCTATGGGGCCATTATACAGTATGGAGCAATCTATGGGGCCATTACAGCATGGAGCAATCTATGGAGCCATTACAGCATGGAACAATCTTTGGGGCCATTATACAGTATGGAGCAATCTATGGGGCCATTATGCAGCATGGAGCAACATATGGGGCCATTATACAGTATGGAGCAATCTATGGAGCCATTATACAGTATGGAGCAATCTATGGGGCCATTATGCAGCATGGAGCAATATATGGGGCCATTATGCAGCATGGAGCAATATATGGGGCCATTTTACAGCATGGAGCAATATATGGGGCCATTTTACAGCATGGAGCAATTTATGGAGCCATTATACAGTATGGGGCAATCTATGGGGCCATTATGCAGCATGGAGCAATCTATGGGGCCATTATGCAGCATGGAGCAATCTATGGGGTCATTATGCAGCATGGAGCAATCTATGGGGTCATTATGCAGCATGGAGCAATCTATGGGGTCATTATGCAGCATGGAGCAATCTATGGGGTCATTATGCAGCATGGAGCAATCTATGGGGTCATTATGCAGCATGGAGCAATCTATGGGGCCATTATACAGTATGGAGCAATCTATGGGGCCATTATACAGTATGCAGCACTATATGGGGCCATTATACAGTATGCAGCACTATATTGGGCCATTATACAGTATGGAGTTATACATGTGAAAAAGACTTAGGTATACTAATAGATCATAGACTGAACATGAGTCAACAGTGTGATGCAGCAGCAAAAAAGGCAAATACAATTCTGGGATGTATTAACAGAAGCATACAGTCTAGATCAGGGTTCCCCAACTCCAGTCCTCAAGGCCCACCAACAGGTCATGTTTTCAGGATTTCCTTAGTATTACACAGGTGATAATTCCATCACCTGCACAGGCAATAATTCCATCACCTGTGCAATACTAAGGAAATCCTGAAAACATGACCTGTTGGTGGGCCTTGAGGACTGGAGTTGGGGAACCCTGGTCTAGATCACATGAAGTCATTATCGGTCTTTACTCCTCTTTGGTAAGACCTCATCTGAAATACTGTGTACAGTTTTGGGCACCACATTTTAAAAAAGACATAGACAAACTGGAGCAAGTTCAGAGAAGAGCGACCAGAATGGTGACTGGTCTGCAAACCATGTCCTATGAGGAACGGTTGCAGGATTTGGGAATGTTTAGCTTGCAAAAAAGAAGACTGAGAGGAGACTTAATAGCTGTCTACAAATATGTCATGGGCTGTCACATTGTAGAAGGATCATCTTTATTCTCATTTGCACAAGGAAAGACTAGAAGCAATGGGATGAAACTAAATGGGAGGAGACACAGATTAGATATTAGAAAAAACTTTTTGACAGTTAGGGTGATTAATGAGTGGAACAGGCTGCCACGAGAGGTGGTGAGTTCCCCTTCAATGGACGTCTTCAAACAGAGGCTGGACAGACATCTGTCTGAGATGATCTAGTGAATCCTGCTTTGAGCAGGGGGTTGGACCAGATGACCCAGGAGGTCCCTTCCAACTCTACCATTCTATGATTCTATGATTCTATGGGGCCATTATACAGTATGCAGCATCATGTGGGGCCATTATAGTATGGAGCAATCTAGGGGGCCATTATACAGTAGGGAGCAATGTATGGGGCCATTATGCAGCATGGAGCAATCTATGAGGCCATTATGCAGCATGGAACAATCTATGAGGCAATTAATGTATGGAGCAATCTATGGGGCCATTACAGTATGGAGCAATCTAGGGGCTATTATACAATATGGAGCAATCTATGGGGCCATTACAGTATGGAGCAATCTAGGGGCCATTTCAGTATGGAACAATCTATGGGGCCCATTATACTGTATGGAGGTTTATGTGGGGCCCATTATTCTGTATGGAGGACTATGTGGGGCCATTATTCTGTATAGAGGACTATGTAGGGCCCATTACATTTTATAGAGGACTTTGTGGTGCCCATAATTCTGTATGGAGGACTATGTGGGGGCCGGGAATTGGATGTTTCGCCCCCAGCAGTTCGCCCCCAGCAGTTCGCCCCCAGCAATTCGCCCCCAGCAATTCGCCCCCAGCAATTCGCCCCCAGCAATTCGCCCCCGGGTACATTTCGCCCCCGGGTACATTTCGCCCCCAGGATGTTTCGCCCCCAGGATGTTTCGCCCCCAGGATGTTTCGCCCCCAGGATGTTTCGCCCCGAACATTTCGCCCCCAGCATTTCATCCCTGGATGTTTTGTCTCTAGCAATTTGCTCCTGGATCTTTCGCATACGGGAAAGACCTGCCTGAACTGAACTTTGGCAGGTTCGCTTATCACTAATAATACACCATATGAGTCTAAGATATAGAATTTTGATCAAATGATTTTTTTTTATTCTAAAACATTGTTTTCTAGATAAGTCATTTTACAAACAGACAGGAAAATAGTAGGATTTCATTGGTTACTACGGAGGTCGAGCCCCCTTGGTAGCAGAACGGATCCTGGTTCCCTGTGATACATTCAGGGCTGCTTGTTCACAGCCCTCTGCAAAGCTCCCCTTCACCCTCCGCTCATGTGCTCTGTCCTGGACAAGAGGAGGGCTCCCCCCCGCCTGTGTAAAGCCGTTACAGGACGGAACACATAGGGGGGGGCTCTGCAGAAGGCTGTAAACCAGCAGCCCTTTATACATCATAGGGAATCTATTGTTACGGTAGTTGCATGCTCCTGTGCAGCCACAGCCTCTAGAATCCATCCACAAGTTCTGCTACTAAGGAGAAACAACCTCCTTAGCCACCACTGAAATCCTGCAGCACATGGAGCTTTAACTTGGAGGAGACTTTTCACACAGAAGTGAAGCTGCTGGAAGGTCTCCTTTGGAAATGAATATCATGGGCACAGGTACTATAACAGAACTTATGTTTTTTGGAGAGTTATGCTTTAACTGTATATATCAAAACTGTTGTAACAAGAAACATAAAAAGGTATAGAGGGGAAGGATTAGAGAAAAAGAGAAAAGACAAATTACAGGTTATAATGCTTGAATGATTTTACAGCTAAAAACACTGCTCTCAAAACATACAATATGTGACCATGAACTAAAATCCAAAGCTGTAGGCAATGCCTCTCAGATAATCCATCACGCTTCTATTATTGAAATCTTGCTCGATACGTTTAACCCTTGCTGAAATTGCAGCATACTTTTTGTTTCTTGCAGCGATGGGATTTCCTGCTATTATCTGAATAATTTCAAAACTATGGAGCTCTTGCTGATGTTTCAGACAGTTAATGAACCGGTATATATTTTGGAAAAGAGTACCACATGTTTCTCGAAAGCTACGGTGCCATCCTTCGACATCATTATTTGTTCGCTGTTGATCATTCAGTGTTCGTTCATACACATTCCAGAGTTGAACTGGAAACAAATGTGCTTGACGTCCTCTGCGATTCATTCGACCGATATTAGCCGTCTTCAAAATAGTTGGTGATAGGTATTGCTTCTTGTGGAAAGTCAGGATCTTCCACCAATTCTTCAAATGATTGCACAACATTCTGTGGTGGTATAAAGGCCAGGGCAGGTATCATGCGTATCCAACGGGCAAATTCATGGTCACCTTGGTATTGCATCTTGAGTCCTTCATTTTGAACTTTACGCCAAACCGACTGTGATAGGTGGAGAAAGCAACCAGTCTTCTCAAGGTTGGGGAATTCACTTTCAAATGCCTGTATTGCAGCTAGTTCAAAATCCAACATCAGGTTGTCTGGCTGCCGTCCAGGCTGCAAGTTCTTCAGCTTTTGCAGCAACCTCTGGTATGTAGAACAGCTCTGGTCTGTCAGCAAGGTGCACACTAGCGGAACAACAAGGCCGCTATGGACTACATGGATTGTGTAAAGCTGCTTAAACAAGGCTGGTGTAGTGAAAAACATGCCATCAGCAAACCACTCTTTAGTTTGTGCCAGTAGATGGAGATTGTCTCTTGTTCCAAATATCAACATACGGCTGTGTCCATTTCCTAATTTAAAATGAAAGTATTAGTAGAGGAAATAACAGAAAAAGTGTAACAAGCATCAGACAGATAATTTTGGGATGAATTCACAAAAAAAAATATCCTAATCAGAAGCCTCTGTTCATATCTCACATTAAAAACTCACATTTTGCTCCAGATTTTCTGATTTCATAACTGAAGCAAAATCTAGTGTAAAGGGTCCAACCAATACTTTTTGACAACATATATTGTCCCAGTGGAAAATGATATATTTTTGTTTAAAAAAATAAATTATGCATAATGGAATTGTTTTAATACAATGTTAAATAGTTAAGTAGCTTACCAGAGTCATGCAGAAGGTACTGCTGCTGGACACCATCAATACTGATCTCCTGAAACTCCTGGGGGATAGCAAGTTGATCAAGGGTTTGAGGGAACCTTGGAATATTGCCAAGCTGCCTTGCTAATCGTATTGTTCTCTTCAGTGATGCTTTCCTTGGGAGAAGTGCTACAACATTAGAATGGGCTCCTGAAACGACGTCTGTGAGAATCTGTTGTGGTGTCTCCCGTGTTGTCCTTGCCCTGGTGACTGCCACATTAACAAGTCGGATTGCTTCAGGTCTTGCAGCTGGTGCTGCGTGACTGTGAAGATTGACTACTTTCACAACTTTGCCAGATTCTTCATTGGTCCAAACACGTCCCATGCAAGTCGACCGTTTTTCACATACCCAGATGGAATGGACATCATCAGCGGTTCGTTTGGAAAATAAGTAAATGTGATTCTCATGGACCAACTTCCTCCTTCCACGTTTGGACAGAACTGAATTCATAGTTGTAGAAAGTGAATTGCTGTGGAAGCTGACTGATTTTTTGTGGCAGTACACTTCTCTTTGTGGAGATTTCAGACACTGCTATATTCTGATGTACAAATGGAATAAAAGCTAGTCTAATGTAACTTGCAGGACACCTGACCTGCTACTTGTTACATCTGCAACAAAACTTGCAACAAAGCAGGCCCGTGCTGGGTCAGGTAAAAGTTCAAAATGGTTTTGATTTTAGGCCTCTTGCACACTGTAATTTTAGAGTGGTTTCACACTTGTGTTTGGGGCCGCCAGAGGTCGATCCGCTCTGGATCTGACATCCAGCTGACCCCGGGGCAATGCTGGCAGAATGCTGGCATTCTGCTTGCATTGCCCATAGATGTGAACGGCTGGGTTCCGCGATCTGCAGCCGCCCGTTCGCTTTCGTAATACCGCATTCCGCTATCAGTGTCAGAACAAAAAGAAAAGCATTTTCTTCTTTTCATTCCGCTGCAGGTTAACGGAACGGCGGCATTACAGAAGCGAACGGGAGGCCTGTAGTACATATGTAGTGGAAGTGTGAAAGCACCCTTATGCTGCCACTGTTTTAGAACTCCAAAGCATGTGCTTTACTAGCATTTTTGAGAGCACTTTTGTGAGCGCTCTCGGTAATGACCCATAAGATACAGGCTATTGATGAACGCTAAGTGCTCAAAAATAGCTCCTGTAATAAAATAAAAAGAGCTGGCCGAAACAACACCTCGCTTTTCCAGCCATTGACTTATATATTCAAAATTGGCAATCTTCTTAGCAATTTTCCAGTGCTTAGCACTTGGGAAAGTGCCTACTGTGAAAGAGGTCATAGGGCTAAAACACAAGGCCGAAATTCCCTGCCTAATTTGGGGCCAAAACATCTGGGGGCGAAACATCCTGGGGGCGAAATGTGCGGGGGCGAAATGTACCTGGGGGCGAAACTTCCTAGAACCGTTTGAGGGTACCGTTGAATCGCTCATACAAACCATTGGTTTGGGGCTGATACGTGCTCGATACCAGATGCTGCACCTGCATTTTCTTACATAGGGCCTCCATTAAGCAACACATGAACTGGGTCCCCTGGTCGGTAAGCATCTCACTGGGGAAGCCTACTCGCGAAAAGATGGCCAAGAGGGCGTCCGACACCTTATCCGCCCTAATTGAGGACAGGGCTACTGCCTCCGGATACTGGGTAGCATAGTCTATCACAGTAAGGATGAAACGTTTTCCAGAGCTGCTGGGTATGGCCAGTGGTCCCACAATATCCACAACAATCCTCTGGAAAGGCTCCTCTATCACTGGCAAAGATATCAGGGGGGGCATTGGGAGCCGGCCCTGACTTTCCCACTCTTTGACACGTGGTACAGGAGTGACAGTAGTTCACCACATCTGTCCTCATTTTGGGCCAATAAAAGTAGTGAGACAGCCGGGCCTTGGTTTTGCTGACCCCCAAGTGTCCAGCAAGTGGAATCTCATGGGCGATCTGCAACAACTCACCCCTGAATTGGTAGGGGACGACCAGCTGTCTTCCCCTCAGCCACTCCTGTTGGGGTGTACAGGGAACTGTCTCCCAGTACAACCTCCTATGGTCCCACAATACCCTCTCCTTATCCGACTCGGAGGTGGGTTTCTCAGCGAGGCTCCTTAACGCCTCTAGGCTAGCATCTGAGTGCAGAGCTGCTTGAAACTCCTGGCTGGAGGAAGCCAGAAGTGAGGTTAAGGCCACGTCCTCACTGGGACCGGCTCTGGGTCCCTAACTGATTCCGTTATTCCTCTGTCCGAGGAGGGTCCAGAAGGCAGGACGTTACTTGCATTCTGGGCACTCTGACTGCGGGTAACAGCGGCTATATAGGCCGTCTCCCCGGGGAATAACACCGTCCCATCAGCCTGCGCGGCTATGCGTGCCACTTCCCCATCCTCCCCCATTACCTCAGGCGCAGTGCTACTTATGGGGCAGCTACCATCAGCCAGATCACCGTCTGTTGTGACACTGGTCGCTGGCACAGCACCACCTGCTTCATGGTCCCCGTGCGTCTCTCCATTACCCATAGCACTGACACTTGCTCCTGCTAGGGGATCTTCAGCAATATCACCCTGCAGCGTGACATGGCTGAGTTCTCCTGTACCTTCAAATACATCATCATCAGGTAAAGCTTTGACATTCACATTATCAGCATTAACCTTAACAACTGTATCAGATCGGGCAGGGGTGTCAGGGATATAATAAGCAAATATCCTCCCCAAATCAGATCCCAACAAAACATTTGCAGGCAGGTTTTCAGATACTCCCACTTCCTTCACCCCACTCCCCGCACCCTAATCAATAAAAACCTGGGCAAGGGGCATCGTACACCACCAATCCCGGTGACAGTCAGGGTCTTTCCTGGAATAAGCTCTTCAGCGGACTCCATTTCGGGTCGGATGAGGGTTCGTTCGGCCCCAGTGTCCTTGAGGCCTACAGTGACAGTATCCACCACAGTGACAGACTGCAAGTTTTCACAGGCCCTCCCAACCGGCCCACCCACCAAAAGAATTGATGCATTAGGCCCTGGGACCTTGGATGGGGGGTTCTTCCTCTGCTTCTCTGGGCAAGTGGCACTGAGATGACAAGTCTGGTTGCAGAAATAACACTTGCGGGCATCAGATGCAGGCCGGGCGTTGGTAACGGGGACAAGGCCTCCAGAAGGTCGGATGCTGGGGCAGGGATGGCGGTTGATGGCTTACCCCCTTTCCAGCTGGCAACGCCCGGCTTCCGCACCTCCGGTTGGCCTTGTAGGTGTCTGCGATCTGCGCTGCTTTATTGGCATCTGGTGGCTCCCGATCCATTACCTCAGTCGGACACAGATGCAGGAACTGGTCTTTCACCATCAGGTCCTTTAACTGCTCAAAGGTGGTCGCTGACAGTCCTTGGATCCACTGCTTGAAGTTGGTTCTGAGCCCATGCACCACATCGCTGTAACTGTCGTGCGGTCCACGTTGGAGGTTCCGGAACTTTTTACAGTACACCTCAGGAGTCAGTTGGAACCTCTGGATTAGGGCCTGCTTAATGGCATCATAGTTCCCATCTAGGCCCTGAGGAAGAGCCACAAACACATCCAGAGCTTTGCCTCGCAGCCCTGCAGTTAAGTACCGGGCCCACTGGTCCACAGGCAGCTGGTACTGTCTGCAAGTCTTTTCAAAACCCCTCAGAAAGGTGTCGAGGTCGCTGTCCTTTAACATCACCGGAAAATGCTCTGGACGGGGTTTAAACAGCCGTGAGGTGGATGGTGAGATCCTGAGCTGGGCCATCTGCAGTTCATGGGCCTTCTGAGCTTGGGCCTGCCGCTCGGCTCTCTCTGCCTCTCACTGGGCTTGGGCCTCCGCTCGTCAGCCTCCTGGTGCTGCTGAATTACTTTCAGCCGTCCTTCATGATCCTCTGCAGGAAGTTGCTGTAGAGCCATCTGCAGATAAGGGTCCAGGCTGCCCTGGTCGCTGACGCGGCATGCGTCTACAGGTGGGACCCCTGCAGCAGTACTGTCCATATCTTGGCTGACCCCTGGCCCTGCTGAGGTCTGGAGAAGGGCTTGCTCTGCCTCCAGTTGTGCCAGCGCAGCAGCCATTTGTTCTTTGTTTTTGCCGAGGTGGTCCATGCCTTTGGTTATACATATTCCAATAAGAGTGTCCATTTTCTGCTGGCTGTACCAGAACTCCCCAACAATGACCTTGTATTTTGGTGATCAAATAGAAAGAAAAAACGAAGAAGGGTAGGGGTGACTGCTGCACATACAGTATTGTCTCAGATCTAATAAACACTGAGTTCAATCTTCAAAACTTTTGTGCAGGGTCCAGGTAAGAACCGTGCAAGTTTTTAGTGAGAGGAATGATTGCTCAAACCAGATCACTAATGTCCTATGATCCCACCGCTTGCCACCAATTGTCAGGAAAACTTGGTCAGACCTTGCAGCACTCTGGCGCCCCCTTATCCTGCTGGTGAAACACGGTATTGACCGAGGATAAGCAACAGGGCGCAGCTGCTCTCATTTATGTCGACTATTGCGGCACGTGATGTGACAGGATGTATATATACCACCAGTTCCGTCCAGGAACGTATATATACCTCAATCCCACCACCCTCAACCACAATATCACATAAATACACCGTATGCTGCCACCACCGATCTCTTAACAGGTGGATCGGGTACCCGTTCGGTAACGTGAATTAGCGGGTGAGGAACGGGTTTGCTCAACATAGGACAAGAAGAACGAAGCTAGTAAATAATAATTTACTCCTGAAAGTTGGCAGTGTTTGCAAAAGATATACAAGATATTATAAAAGACAATTTACATATATGCACAAAACAGTTATTAAAATAAAAGGGGTAAATAATAGCAAAACCTGCGCCACGAGGTGATGGTCTCAGATTCTGTGGGGGGGGGGGACGGCTCCCCGGAAATTAGGTGTGATTCCTCCACGCAGCTAGGAGTGCTTGCATCTGACGTCCCTGGGTTGGAATGAGCCAACATGGACGTTCTGGTTTTTAGTAAGGAGGCAAAACACTAGGACACACCCATGTTTACCTCACACGGGGGCTCGGTTTTGTGAACCCACCCAGCTGCACAAGACATAAAAATCCTTCATCTTCCATATCTTGGTATGGGGGGGCCCACATCCAAGATGGATACATAATGTTTGCCGTCACCAATATTCACGGAGATTGATATCAAATTTGATATTTCTATGATGTTCAGAAGCTCAGAACCCATTTCCTAGGTTTCTGGTGGTTTCCCAGTTATGAAAGATACAACATCATAACTGGAAAAAGGTGAGCATCCCAAAAATGTGGTCCATGTGTTTGTGACAGTCATGTGCATTGTTAACCCCTTAACATTTGACGTACTAATACGCGTCTGTGCCCTGGGACTTAAGAGCCAGACCCGTATTAGTACGTCATAGCGATCGCGCGCGCACACAGGCTGTGCGGGCGCGATCGCCGCCGGGTGTCAACTGATTGTCACAGCTGACACCCGGTACTATGTGCAGGGAGCGGTCACGCACCGCTCCCAGCACATTAACCCCCGCGATGCTGCGATCGAAGTCGATCGCAGCATTGCGGTGGCAAGGGGAGGTGATCGCAGATACTCACCTCCTCTTCCGGCTTCCAGCGCTGTCTGCCGTGGCTTCCAGGATGTTGCCATGACAACATCCGGGTCACCAGACAGCAGGAAGATTTTTTGGACATGCGCAGTGCATCTCCAAAAATCTTCTCCCTGTCCAGCGCTGACAGCCTGCATGACACAGGGATGGTGCTGCATTCCATCAGAGAAAAAAAAGTGAAAGTCCCATAGTGGGACAAAGTAATGAAGTATAAAAACTATCAGAAAGTGAAAAAAAAAAAAAAAAATTGTAAAAATATATATAAAAAAAAAAATAAAAAAAAATCATCCACCAAAAATAAAAATATAATGTACCCATCAATGAATATCATTATATAAAAAAAAAAAAACACAACAATAAAAGTACACATATTTGGTATCGCCACGTCCGGAACAACCTGACCTATAAAACTGTCCCACTAGTTAACCCCTTCAGTGAACACGTTAAAAAATAAAAATAAAAAACGAAGCAAAAAACAATGCTTTATCACCATACCGCCCAACAAAAAATGGAATAACACGCGATCAAAAAGACAAATATAAATAAAAATGGTACCGCTGAAAAAGTCATCTCGTCCCGCAAAAAACAAGCTGCCATGCAGCTCCATCAGCCAAAAAATAAAAAAGTTATAGCTCTCAGAATAAAGCTATGCTAAAAAATAATTTTTTCTATAAAATTGCTTTTATTATGTAAAAGTGCAAAACATAGAAATACGATATAAATGTGGTACCGCTGTAAACGTACTGACCCGAAGAATAAAGCTGCCTTATCAATTTTACCACACGCGGAACAGAATAAAAAAAAAACAAAAAAAACAATTCATGAATTGTTGGTTTTCGTTTATTCTGCCTCCCAAAAATCGGAATAGAAAGCGATCAAAAATGTCACGTGCCTGAAAATGGCACCAATAACAACGTCAACTCATCCCGCAAAAAAAAAGCCGTCAAATGACTGTCTGCCAAAATCTGGAAAAATTATAGCTCTCAAAATATGGCGATGCAAAAACTAGATTTTACTAAAAATGCGTCTTAGTGTGTGACAGCTGTCAGTCATAAAAACCCCATATGATTCTGGTATCTCTGTAATCACACCGACCTGAAGAATAAGGTCATCTAATCACTTATACCGCATGAGGAACGGCATAAAAAAAACTCTCGAGTTGTGCTAGGGTTAGGGTTGTGCTACGGTTAGGGTTGTGCTACGGTTAGGGTTAGGGTTGTGATGGGGTTGGGATTTTTTTCAAAAGTAAGACAAAAAGATGACGATATGGCGACTAGTGTTGAGCGCAAGTGCTCGCTACTTGAGTTTGCATCGGGTGTTCTGGTATGCATTGAGTATCGTGGGTATTTGAGTGACATGCTCGAGTCTCCGCCCCATATGCTTCACGGCCCAAAAAACTTTGCGGGGATTGCCTGCCATGCACGAGCGATCCCTGCATGTTTTTTTTTGGGTGTCTAATAACCGTGAAACATCCGGGCGGGGACTCGAGCATTTCACTCGAGCACATGCAGTACATGGTGCATACCTGAGTACCCGATGCAAACTCAAGTAGCGAGCACTTGCGCTCAAGACTAATGACAACTTATTCAATATGATGACCTAATGTTATCAAATTCTGTGTCGTACCTCCAAATGCAACATGGTGTCCACTAACAAATTGTCGGCTCAAATTGTTAGCGGACACCATGTTGCATTTGGAGAGTCCCTTTGTGCCCAAACATTGGAGCTCCCCCACAAGTGACCCCATTTTGGAAACTAGACCCCCCAAGGCACCTATCTAGATGCATAGTGAGCACTTGGAACCCTTAGGTGCTTCACAAATTGATTCGTAAAAATGGAAAAGTATTTTTTTTCCACTTTTTCATTTTTACAAATCAATTTGTGAAGCACCTGGGGGTTCCAAGTGCTCACTATGCATCTAGATAGGTGCCTTGGGGGGTCTAGTTTCCAAAATGGGGTCACTTTGTGGGGGAGCTCCAATGTTTGGGCACATCAGGGGCTCTCCAAACACAACATGGCGTCCGCTAATTATTCAAGCAAATTTTACAATCAAAAAGTCAAATGGCGCTCCTTCCCTTTCGAGCCCTGCCGTGAGCCCAAACAGTGTTTTTTCCCCACATATGGGGTATCTGCGTGCCCAGGGGAAATTGCACAACAAATTTTATGTAGATACAAGTCTGTACATCAGTACAGGGGAGAACACAAGAGCGGTGTATGATCCGAGCTGCGGTAATACATTATACCTGTATAACAATTGGCGCAGGCTTTGGCACTTTCCGGTCTCCTTTCAGAGTCTGCCCGTTCTTCTGGGTCATTACTTGCTTGTTGCCATTTCCTAGAGCTTTTCTTCATGTTTTCCCACATGATACAGAACCGCGCACTTTGTCCTGGTGGCTTTTGACAAGTGACTTTACTTTAGGGAAATATAGATCATGTGAGGACAGTTCCTGAGCCAAACATGTGGAGCATCAATGGGCATGAAAGTGAAAGATTGCCAACACCAAAGCTGCAGAGGCAAAAGTCTTCCAATACACAAGGAACAGAATTATGCCCACCTGGATGTCAGGTGTACTAGTAATCCCAGCACCCAACCCTCATGCCCAAAAGGACTACGTCATTTCTGCACTAAAAGTATTTCACGTGTCAAAACCCCACTGAAGTGGCACTTTAACCCCTTACCAACATGATTTGCAGTTACATCATATGCCAGCTCTGACTTCTTGCCTGGAAGATGATGGCTGTGATATTTAGCCATCATCTGCCTTTAATAGCCACATGTAGAGCAGAGCTCCACCTGTTAGAGATGGACAGCAGCATTAACAGCGAACTGAGAAGGGAGTCATGCCATGTGCCCAACTGTGCCCCTGTAACACGATCGTGGGATGCCATCACTGCCAGGAAGGAGTCTGCTGAAAAGACCCATGCCTGTCATGACAGATCTGTGAATGCTGGCTATATACTGCAGTATTGCTGTACATAACACAAGAAACCAGATGATTGCATGTTCACGTCCCCTAAGGCTATGTGCCCACGATGCAGAAATGCTCCGGATTTTTCCTGAGCCTTTCTGCATCTCTCCTGGCAGACAAAACGCATGCGGATTGTACATGCGTTTTTCCTGCCAGGGATATGCGGATGTGAAGCGTTCTTCACATGCATTTCTGCATGCGGGTTGACAAGCGCTTTTCAAGCGATTTTAGCATCACTTGGAAAGTGCTTGTCAACTTGGTCACACTATATAAATCCATGCAAATGGAGTGTGACCCGAGAGAATGTCAAAAAATGAAAAAATAAATCTATACTTACCTTGCGATGGCCCCCGGAGTCTTGCTTCACTCGGTGCTGACTGCCGGCAGATCGCGGTACAGTGCACTGAAGGACCTGCCGACGTCAGCGCAGGTCACAAGAATATGACGTCAGCGCAGGTCCTTCAGTCCATCGCGATTTGCCGGCATGAGAGGAGGAGCGCAACGGGGGCCGCCAGAAGGTAAGTATCATATTTATTTTTTATTTTATTCTTTTTTTTTCACAGTTTCTATGGTACCTGGGTCTGGAGGAGAGTCTCCTCTCCTCTAGACCTGGGTACCATCCGCACATTGGAACACGTGGATTGCGCATCTACAAATACAGTGATGCGTAGTCCATGCGTTCTAATGCAAGTCAATGGCGTATAGCAAATGTGGTGCCAATATTCAAAAAGGGGACAAAAACTGAACTTGGAAATTATAGGCCAGTAAGCTTAACCTCTACTGTGGGTAAAATCCTGGAGGGTTTCCGTAGATATGCTATGATACAGTATCTGAAGAAGAATAACCTCATGACCCAATATCAACATGGGTTTATGAGGGACCGTTCCTGTCAAACTAATCTGATTAGTTTTTATGAGGAGGCAAGTTCTGGACTGGACCAAGGAAATGCAGTGAATGTTGTGTATATGGACTTTTCAAAAGCTTTTGATACGGTTCCACACAAAAGGTTGATACATAAAATGAGAACATTGGGGATAGGGGAAAATATATGTATGTGGGTTAAGAATTGGCTCAGTGATAGGAAACAAAGGGTGGTTATTAATGGAAAACACTCAGACTGGGTCTCAGTTAACAGTGGGGTACCACAGGGGTCAGTATTGGGCCCCCTTCTTTTTAACATTTATTAATGACCTTGTAGGGGGCATATAGAGTAATATTTCAATATTTGCAGATGACACTAAACTCTGCAGGGTAATCAATACAGAGGAGGACAATTTTATATTACAGGAGGATCTATGTAAACTAGAAGCTTGGGCTGATAAATGGCAAATGAGCTTTAATGGGGATAAATGTAAGGTAATGCACTTGGGCAGAGGAAATAAAATGAATAATTATATGCTTAATTGTAAAACACTGTGCAAAACTGGAACTGAAAAAGACCTGGGTGTATTGGTGGACGACAAGCTCACGTTTAATGGCCAGTGTCAGGCAGCTGCTGCAAAGGCAAATAAAATAATGGGATGCATTAAAAGAGGCATAGATGCTCATGAGGAGAACATAATTTTACCTCTATACAAGTCATTAGTGCGACCACACTTCGAATACTGTGTACAGTTCTGGTCTCCGGTATATAAGAAAGACATGGCTGAACTAGAGCGGGTGCAGAGAAGAGCGACCAAGGTTATTAGAGGACTGGGGGGTCTGCAATACCAAGACAGGTTATTACACTTGGGGTTATTTACTGTGGAAAAAAGAAGGCTTAGAGGTGATCTTATTACTATGTACAAGTATATGAGGGGACAGTACAAAGACCTTTCTACTGATCTTTTTACTCTGAGGCCTGAGACGGGGACAAGGGGGCATCTTCTACGTCTGGAAGAAAGAAGGTTTAATCATAATCACAGACGGGGATTCTTTACTGTAAGAGCAGTGAGACTATGGAACTCTCTGCCGCATGATGTTGTAACGAGTGATTCACTATTAAAATTTAAGAAGGGCATGGATGCCTTTCTTGAAAAGTACAATATTGCAGGTTATAAATACTAGATTCCTTGATAGGGCGTTGATCCAGGGAACTAGTCTGATTGTCGTATGGAGTCGGGAAGGAATTTTTTCCCCCAATGTGGAGCTTAGTGTTTGCCACATGTTTTTTTTTTGCCTTCCTCTGGATCAAGATGTTAGGCTATGGGTTGAACTAGATGGACTTAGTCTTCCTTCAACCTTAAAAACTATGTTACTATATAATGGTGGCGAAAACGCAGCACTTCCGCAAAATAATTGGTAGTGCTGTTTTTTTTCCGCAATGATAATCCGCAGCGGAAATTTCCACAGCATGTGCACAGCACATGCGGATCATCATTGGGGAACATGGCAGGCCTTCTACCATGCGTTTTTTAAGCGTTTCTGCAGCGTTTTTGCTGCTGCGGAAACGCTTAAAAAGGAATCGTGGGCACACAGCCTAAGGGGACAAAAAGGAAAAAGTTTAATCTGAACATTCAAATCACTCCTGCCCCTCTATGACCCATTTTAAAATAAAACATATGGGCGTTATCCAATCAAAATATAAAAATAATTAACCTGATCAGTGAACGGCATAAAAACAAAAACCACCCTCATATGGCTGTATGGACAGAAAAATAAAGCTACTGCTCTTAGAAGAATAAGAAAAATGCAGAGCCGGGAAATAACATGGTCAGGAAGGGGTTAAATTCTGCCACTTCTATAGAAAATTGAACCCATTTCGCTGACTGCCTTCAATGGCAGCCAAATAAGGCAGAGGGTTAGAGGAATACCGACCTTATATTGTAGACTTCTAGGATGCTTAAGAAGTGGACAATCCCTTTAAGCTACATTGTGCAGACAAAGCCATGGCAGTGTAGAAGGCCGACAAGATCTCAGTGGAAAGGCTGCAGGTTTGCGTCTGCATTAGGCAAGTTATAGAGGTAGAAGTGTTGGGACCTTGTTGCTGTGCAGGTAGAATCTGGAGCCTCGGCACCGTCCTGCGGAGCCCATACTACAGGGAGGAGGAGCAGCGCCATGTGTAGTAATCTGAGCAGGATAGTCAGTGTTCAGCCAGCACTGATGGAGACTGACACCCCAACTCATTACCCAATACATGACCGGCTTAAAGACCCTCTCCCATCAGAGCTTATCCTCTTACTATATTGTAATCAGATTATACAGCACTGCACTTACAGCTGCTCATTATACCTTTCTACTGGGCTAATTATTCTCTTTTCTCTGCTCTATGTAGAATTAGCTGGGTCCCCTCCTGACCCAGCCGCTCTCATCCCCCTGCCAGGGACTTTTGCAGGGACTTATGACTCATACAAGGATAACTGACCTCCTGTTTCTACATACAGCTTATAAATATTAGCAAAAATGTCCAATCACATTGTAAATATAACGACATCCAAAAATGTGTGCGTCCAATGGACATTCCACACGGACAGTGTAGAGCAGGGGTCTCAAACTCGGCTGGGTATATGGGCCGCATATGGAAAAAATTGGAATTTGGGGGGCTGCATTCTTTGCAGGTCAAAGTGACATTTTTAGTGATGCCATTTTTTTTGTATACACCGTCTGAACATTTTTGCTGTGTTTATTTTATTTTTTTATAGCTTGGGTCGTTACGGATATGGCGATAATAAATGTGCACTTTTTGTGTTTACTTTAGTTTATATATAAAACAGCATTTTTAGTGGCATAATATTTTTTCATGCTTTATTTTTACAATTTTGTTTCCCTCTTTTGGCCACAGAGTAATATAGTTTCAGAATTAGCACCATATATAGTAATTCTGGCAAACATCTAGTAATTTGCCCCATCCTGGTCCCCACCTTGTAGTAATATGCCCCATCCTGGTGGTCCCCATCTTGAAGTAACGTGCCCCATCCTGGTGGTCCCCATCTTGCAGTAATGTGGCCCATCCTGGTGGTCCCCATCTTGAAGTAACGTGCCCCATCCTGGTGGTCCCCATCTTGCAGTAATGTGGCCCATCTTGGTGGTCCCCATCTTGCAGTAATGTGGCCCATCCTGGTGGTCCCCATCTTGCAGTAATGTGGCCCATCCTGGTGGTCCCCATCTTGCAGTAATGTGGCCCCCATCTTGCAGTAATGTGGCCCATCCTGGTGGTCCCCATCTTGCAGTAATGTGGCCCATCCTGGTAGTCCCCATCTTGCAGTAATATGCCCATCCTGGTGGTCCCCATCTTGCAGTAATGTGCCCCATCCTGGTGGTCCCCATCTTGCAGTAATGTGGCCCCCATCTTGCAGTAATGTGGCCCATCCTGGTGGTCCCCATCTTGCAGTAATGTGGCCCATCCTGGTAGTCCTCATCTTGCAGTAATATGCCCATCCTGGTAGTCCCCATCTTGTAGTAATATGCCCCATCCTGGTGGTCCCCATCTTGTAGTAATGTGCCCCATTCTTGTCCCCATCTTGTAGTAATGTGCCCCATCCTGGTGGTCCCCATCTTGTAGTAATATGCCCCATCCTGGTGGTCTCCATCTTGCAGTAATATGCCCCATCCTGGTGGTCCCCATCTTGCAGTAATATGCCCCATCCTGGTGGTCCCCATCTTGTAGTAATATGCCACATCCTGGTGGTCCCCATCTTGCAGTAATATGCCCCATCCTGGTGGTCCCCATCTTGCAGTAATATGCCCCATCCTGGTGGTCCCCATCTTGTAGTAATATGCCCCATCCTGGTGGTCCCCATCTTGCAGTAATATGCCCCATACTTGTGGTCCCCATCTTGCAGTAATATGCCCCATCCAGGTCCCCATCTAGTAGAATTGTCCTCTGCGCTGTTCTTCACACACATAAAAAAGTAAAAAAAAAAAAAAAAAAAAAAAAAAAAGATTCCTTTCACCTGTCCTCCGTTCCCTCTGCTTCCTTTGTGCACATGTGGTCCGCGGGCCGCATGTTTGAGACCTGTGGTGTAGACGGTTATGTAAAAGAATTGGAAGCCACTAGGTGGCAGCACAACGTCACATAACAGGATTTTTTATCCAGATGGCTGTGAATCTACTAGTCATTAGGTTACCTGACTCAAGTAATCATTCATAGATCTCCACAGCCCAATGTAGATGTATTGAAGTAGAACAGTGAGACCAGAACCAGTTAGGCTTGTATTTTACCATGGAGATTCAAAAACACAATTTAAACTTCCTTGACATTACAATAATAAATACCAACCAAGGCCGGTTACCACAACACTGAAAACTGACAGCCACAAGTGGGTTACTATCCTGGCAGAGCTACCATCCGGCTCCCCTACGTAGAGGAATACCGAAAAGCCAATATATACGCCTAAGGAGAAATTGCTCAACGGTGAATGAGTACATGATAAAATCGAGGGAATTACAAAAACGCTTCCTACAAAAGGGATATCCTAAAAAAGTGCTAGGCCAACGCCCTTACAAGAGACAGAAATTCTCTATTGACCCCTAAAGCACGAGAACAACAAGATAATGAGATCCATCTAATAGGAACCTACGACGACCGAAATCAGGGGGTGATGAACATACTCCATGATCTTTGGGCAATTTTGAGATCAGATAAAGATCTGCAAGATGTGGTCCCTGAGAGCCCCAGGGTCACATACAGGAGAGGCAGGAACCTTAGAGATCACCTTGTGCGCAGCCACTTTGTGGAGGACAACACGGGCAAAACAACGTGGCTGAGCAGTGACACCACGGGGACTTATAGATGTGGTGACTGCAAAGCCTGCAAATACATCTGTAAAAGCAAGAAATGTATCAGTGCCACAACCAAACTAGAAGACCAAAATCACGAATTCACAAACCGCAAGACGCAAGGAGTAATCTATATGGCAACTCGCCAATGTCCGATGAACTACATCGGCAAAACCAAAAGAGTTCCGGAGACGGATATTGCACCATATCGGTTATGTCAGACGTAGGGAGGACACAACTCTCTCGAGACACATGCGTGAGAAACACACCTTGGACCCGTTTTCTTTATACTTTCAAGCCATCGAAGTAGTACGCCCCCCGAGAGGAGGTAATTGGGACCAACTGCTGCTTCAGAAAGAAAGTAGATGGATCCATAGAATGAAATCCTATAACCCACACTACATAAATGAAACATTGTCCTTCTCATGCTTCATTGACACATAACAACATTTTCACCCCCTATGAAACCTCTTGAACCTCGCTAAAAACCTCTCTAAAATATAATATGTAGAATCCAGTCCATGTTCTTCATAATGGATATTGGTCCACATAACTATCAAATCAGCGCCATATAGGACCAAAACTATTAAAGTTATTATACTTTAAAATCACAAAATGACCTCTTGAACAAATTGAACTTTGATAACAATAGGACAAATTTCATCAGAATTTCTTCCTTTGTTTTTAGATTATAAAATACTCATCTGAAGACTTAATAATACAGATACATCGATACAATCAGACACACTGATACAATCAGAATAAAAGTCATCCCAATGTCTATTATTATGGACATATTGATACGATCAAATGAAATGAACTTTGAGGAAATAGACGTCCGCAAGCGTTTGCTGGTGTGGAAGCAGTGACATAGCCAGATGGCATTTGTCACGATGAAAGGAAGTTCTGCATCGATCTAAGTGTAGGTGGGACGAGGTAGCACATGAAACAGGCAGATCTGTCTGTAAACAAATGACAAACTCCGAACAAACACTATTAACAACTCATATCGCAACAAACTCGTAGAGACGACATTATAAGATGCAATGCAATATACCAGTCTCCTTCCCTAGATATAAAAGACATATTAATACTGTGAGATCGCAGCGCAGCCAAGACATCTCTGTGAGAAAAAGATCCTACTGGAAGAATGAGACGAGTCCCTGCATGATTATATGATCGCAACATAATACGCCTGCAACGCACCCGAGTCACTCGATTGGATGACAGAAGGGGGGGCGCACAAGAGGGGGCACCAACTCTCCTATAAAGTCACGCTGGTTTAGCCGCCAGACGCTGCCGGCAACCCTGCCGATAAGTTTATTACAAAACCATCGTACTATCAAACCAAAAAAGATCATAGACTGTGAGCCCCTGATGACCATGAGAGTCTCATATAAGAATGATGAAACGCGTAGGGCTGAGCATTTCTATAGAAAGTCCTACAAGAGATGATTAGCCAGGCTACCTCAATATAAAGCTCCTAGATCAGGAGAAACAAGCACCGCACCGGTATATGACGGCAGCACTATAAAGCCGTTCTGAAGAGAATAGCACAGGACATGGTAAAATGAAGATTATTAATGCCATTATCAGACTGCAGACTCACAATGAGGAGAAATGAGATGGCATGATTTCTAATAGCCAGAGGCCAAATTGAAAAGGGAGTTATACATATAAATAAAGAGATACCCCTAGGAATTGTGACTAATCCCTGGCCTCCCAACAAGACAATATATATAAATGGTTAGCCGGTGAGATAAATTAAAACCATACACAATAGTCCTATGTTTAGGATAATTTTAGGAAATTTGTCACGGATTTTGGACACTTAAAAAAAAAAATCCTTTTTAAAATATTGAATAAAGGTTATTTTTTATATTTTACTCCCATTGGAGCATATTTATACTATATAAAAACAGTGAGGGGTCAATATTGGTTTAGTAGTTTCCATATTACTCTGGATAGGCTTCTCAGTGTCTGCGGCATGGCAGGCTGGATGGCAGCGTTCTGCTACGATCCAGCCTGCCATCTCAATGTAGCAGAGCTGGAGCCGTCGTAGGAACCATGGAAAGGTAAAGATGAGGTTTGTTAATTATTTTACTTCTATTGCAGGAGACATTGGCTTCAGCTGGAATGGGCGTGATGGTAAGTATGGTTTAATTTAGGATATTAAAGTATTGTGTGTTTATTTCAATTAAAAGATTTTATTCTGGGTGTTGGTGTTTTATTCACTTTCACTATGGGGTTAGTAATGGGCGCGTCTTATAGACACCTCCTCATTACTAACCTGGGCTTGATGTCAGCTGGCATTATAAGCTGACATCAACCCCAGCCCTATTACTCCAGTGCCACCGCTACAGGGCAGTGGGAGAGCGAGGCTAAGTGCCAGAATTGGCGTATCCTATGGATGTGTCATTTCTCGGGCGGCTGACGGCTGGTGTTTCTAGCCTGTGAGGCGGCCAATATTCATGGCACCCTTCCTGGGCTATTAATATCAGCCCCCAGCTGTCTGCCTAGCCTTTGCTAGCTATTAAAATAGGGGGAACCCACGTCATTTTTCTTTGGGTCCCCCATTTTAAGATGGCGGATACACAGGTGCAAAATACTGATGAAACAATCACTCACAACCTACAATTTCATGGAGGGGGTGACTGCCTAGTATTAGAATTGCACAAAGATAGGCTTGTATAGGGTGCTGTTCACACTAGGGTAGTGCACAGTATCCGGCCCTGGGCACGGAGCGGGTCTGGGCCATGGCTGCACCCCATCGACAACATAGGACCCGGCTCCGAGTCCCCCATCCCCCAGGGTAGGGCTTCCAGCGTCACACATCTGCTATCTTTATGTGGGTCTGCTGCATCCTGGTAGTGCATTTGGCTTTGAAGATCAGGCCAGGTAAACACTGCTGCCCTTTCCTTACCCCCAGCATAGTGAGCGGGGGTGAGGAGCAAGGGGGAATGTGTGTGTGGAAATATAAGGAACAGGGGGGTAATGTGTCAGGAGACAGAGTAGGGGGAGAAAAGTTTGTGCGGGCACATAATAGAGACTGGGTAATGTGGGGAAAGGAGTAACATGAAGAGACAGTGTGAGGGCATACCAAAGAGGAGACAGTACATGTACTGATGGTGGTTCTGGTGATGTTGTACTGTACTGATGAGGGTTGTGATGCTGTATTTCTGCATACTGCTGGTAGTTCTATTGATGTATTTTTGTGCAGCTATTGGTTCTGATCCTGTACACATGGAACAGTCCATAACTTGTAAGATTACATGATACATGGCCATGTTAATAAAGTGTTGTGCTGTCTGAGAAGAGTTACTGTTTTTATTTGTTTTAGGAAAATTAAAGGGTTAGATCAAGTTTGTGATGAAAGTCTGCAATCACTGACAGCACACCTCTGAATTCTCATCGTGCGCATGTGCACTGCATGCGGTCAGGATTCTCTGGTGCTAGTGGTGAGAGCAGGAAGTCTTGAAACCACAATTATGCGAATTGCATACACATGATCACATGCCGACTAGACATGCATGGCCTCATTCTATACAAATTACTTGAGTGAGGCTGGTCACGTTTAGTTGGAATGTGGCCAGAAGTATGAAAATCTCATACTTGCACGCACATGACCTTTCAGGATTCTCCTGTACTGGAGGAAAGGTGAAAGTGTGCAGTGCATGCGCTGCGAGTATTCAGAAGTCTGCAGTCACCTAGAGTTCTTCCGACTTTAATCACAAACCTGGACAACCCTTTTAATTATACAATTAAGTACTGTAGCATGCCCAATCCTAACAGCGTGTAATATACTCAATGTCAGGATTCAGCTCTGCTAGCTGGGTCCAGCAGACACCACATGACCACTCGTATGTGATTTTCATACTTACGGTTATGTGACAACTAGCCTTTAATCCTGCTTCTCTTTATGAAATGGAGCTGTAGTTTTTGACTGAAATTGAGAGAATTAGGAAGAGTAGCTAGTCACGTGACTGTCAAAAAGCAAATCGTATATGAGCGGTCACATGACTACTATTCAAACTGCATGAGCGGTGTGTGTGGGGGGCGCCAAACTGAATTCCTGCTCCGGGTGCCGGGAAACAGATCTGCCTCTGTGCTAAGCTTGCAGATATGGTCAGAAGGTTCTGTAAGACATTGCTCTATAGATCAGATATTCTTCCAGAAACAAACCGCCTGGAAGCCTCCTTGTCAGATTTATGCTTAAGAACTAATTATATTTTACTTTAAATATTTCTAATAAAGAAAATAATCAATACAGTAATTATAATCCATAATATTCCAATATGTTATATTACTTGTGATACGTCTGATATAGTCTAGCTTTATTAAATCATGTTTTGTTTCTGTAAAGGAAATCGAGGCTGAGCCTGCAGATATTGTTAGAAAGTTCTGTACCATGTTATTCTATAGATAAAATGTACTCACAGAAACCAGGTGTCTGGAGGTCTCCTGCAACAGACTTATCCTTGAGAACTAAGAATTGTAATGTTTAATCTGAACATGCATGGAAACTTTGTTACTGTGAGCCAGAACTTTGGTTTAGATACTGCACTCTTCTGTAACAGAGTAGGTCCCTCTCTCATTCATAGGGGTCCTGTATACACAATTTATGTCTCATCTCCATCTCTGAACTGTAACTATTATTCAAAATACATTTTTCTCTCATTCTAATCACCTGTGAATATGGATGTTTTGCTTGGAATACAGATTTCCATGTCATTTCATGATATTGTCTGGGCGTGCGTGGAAACTCCATGCAGGAGAGAAATTTACATTTAAATATTTCATCCTTTTGCAAGAAGGCCGACCCACTCCTCATTCCTAGAGGTTTCTGTAGAAGTGTTTTTATATCTTAGCCTTATCTATACCTTTTTTAATTGTAAGTTTATTCTAAATTAACCTCCATTTTATTCAATTACCTATGAAGACCTGGTTTGTCCAGAAGTCTGCACCGACTTCTGCTCTCAAGCTCATCCAGTGGCCGGTATCATTATGGTATGGCATCCAGCGGCCAGTATCGTTATGGTATGGCATCCAGCGGCCAGTATCGTTATGGTATGGCATCCAGCGGCCAGTATCGTTATGGTATGGCATCCAGCGGCCAGTATCGTTATGGTATGGCATCCAGCGGCCAGTATCGTTATGGTATGGCATCCAGCGGCCAGTATCGTTATGGTATGGCATCCAGCGGCCAGTATCGTTATGGTATGGCATCCAGCGGCCAGTATCGTTATGGTATGGCATCCAGTGGCCAGTATCATTATGGTATGGCATCCAGTGGCCAGTATCATTATGGTATGGCATCCAGTGGCCAGTATCATTATGGTATGGCATCCAGTGGCCAGTATCATTATGGTATGGCATCCAGTGGCCAGTATCATTATGGTATGGCATCCAGTGGCCAGTATCATTATGGTATGGCATCCAGTGGCCAGTATCATTATGGTATGGCATCCAGTGGCCAGTATCATTATGGTATGGCATCCAGTGGCCAGTATCATTATGGTATGGCATCCAGTGGCCAGTATCATTATGGCATGGCATCCAGTGGCCAGTATCATTATGGCATGGCATCCAGTGGCCAGTATCATTATGGTATGGCATCCAGTGGCCAGTATCATTATGGTATGGCATCCAGTGGCCAGTATCATTATTATACACACTATAATCCTCCCAATTGGCATCAAGATAACAGAACAGTAGTGTTGCGCAGACGTGCTTGGATAAGGTGTCATCTGAGCATGCTCGGGTGCTAACAGATTATCTTTTGCGTGCTCTAATAATATGTTCACACCGCCGCGGCTCCACACAAACTGGCAAGCCCTGCATGTATTGCGGCGGTCTAACAGCCGTGAGACATGCAGCCGCGGTGACGCAAACATATTTTTCAAGCACGCCGAAGATACTCTTAGCACCCGAGAATACTCGGATAACGCCTTATCGGAGCACGTTAGCTTATCACTACAGAACAGATCTGAACAGTGCTCAGGATTCTCCTCACCTAGCACCCTGCCGAGAATAATAAATGCCTGTAGCCAATTTCCAAAAGTCCCTCCTACATTGCTCACCCTCCACCTCCCTATGCTTTTTCCCTGCTCCCACATTTCAGTGACGAAACACTCAAGAGGCAGTAAAGTAGATATAGCTGCAGTTTTCCTTTTCCAAATATTTTTAACTTCCATTTTTTAAATGAGGCCCTAATGGTCCTTGAAAGCATACACACACGCTCCCAAGTCAGACTTTGTTGCAGACGGACAAGCCTATTTTTGGTAACAGTCTCTGCTGCCACTGGCCAAGTCCCAACACATCCTTCTGCATCATCAACCCTAACAGACCATGCTGCTACAGGCCCCTCACACTGTGGTCCCAACTGCAACACCCGGTGGCCTAAAAGATGTACCCAGGTCACCGTACGTGAGGTGTGAAAGCGTGTAACTGGCATGTCTCACCGGAGGTCATCACCACAACCCACTAATGGTCCATCCTAACTGACTCTGGGCATTTTGAGGACCTGATGCAAAGTATCTTCTGGATTAACGACCTCTGATGAAGTCTGCAATAATGAAAAATAATAATAATAAAGTAAACGCTGCATTGCACCGAATGACCAGCAGGTGGCAACGAAGTCACAACATTAACTAGCCCCCTATTGTAGAAAACCTAAACACCATCAGGAGGTGCTGAGGCTTCATGAGAACGCGCCACCCCCAAACTTAAAAGGCTTTTCCACTATTCAGACAACTTCTCAATCACTGTTTCCCCTGAGTAAAATAATAACTATTCTACTCTGTGCCATTCCAGCAGTGTCAGCACTGGCTCTCCCGGGGTCCGCGATCCCTGCGGCCAATCAGAGGTGTCTTCACTCTCTCGTACTTTGGAGGAATTGACCGCTGCAGCTGCTCTCCCACTTCCTCCAGATGTCAATGATGTCTGTAGGAGAGGAAAGTGAAGCCAGCGCTGAATGTCACGCCAAAGATGGCTGCCCTCCTATTATATAAATCTCACTATAACTCCACCAGCAGCCTATCACATTCCTAGTTCCACATCCAACCTCCATATCAAACCCTGTAATAAACCCTTCATTACCTGGTCTTGTCAGGACCTCAATAAACCCAGCCTTTTTGAGGCCTAGTTCTGTACGGCCATTAATAATGCACTGGTGTAAATAATGTGTGTGAGGTAAATGGTGTGGAAAACCGGATTGTAATCAAGCAATGATTTCTTCAATTGGACTGCAATGTCCTGAACCATACGACTTGTACCAGTCATGTGACTTATGCTGCCCCAGGACTACAGCCATATTGGCCAAAGCTGTGATATCGCAGAGGCACATACCAGCATGTGGAAGCATGGCGACATAGCGATGACATCACAATGGCAGGTGACGGAATGTGGAATCTATGACAGCGATGACATCACAATGGCAGGTGCCGGAATGTGGAATCTATGACAACGATGACATCACAATGGCAGGTGCCGGAATGTGGAATCTATGACATAGCGATGACATCACAATGGCAGGCGCCTATATACACACGGGAGACACACGGGAGCTCACAAACCACAAGGAAGGCAAGAAGAATCGATTGGAGAATAGGGACAGGAGAAAGCCAAGAAGAACAGAATAACCCGCTTCTTAGCCTTCACTGAGCCATGACGAGACTGAGCGGATGGAAGCGGAGGAGGAGACCCAGGACCCCGTCACATCCACCTGACTGATGAGAAAGGTGAGAAATTATGTAGATTATGTAGCAGCATTACAACTATTCTCGTTACCCATAGCAACCAGTCAGAGCTCAGCTTTTATTAAAGGGGTATTCCCATCTCCAAAATCCTCTACCAATATGTAGTAGGTGTAATAATAATAATATTAGATATCCATGCTTACAACCACCAGTTATCTAGTTGCTAGTGGTCGTAACCATGGATACCTAAGGTCCTGCAATGCCTGCACATGAGGGAAGAGACAGCGAAGCAGAAAAACTATTCTACATTTCTAATTGAGGTTTTTTCTATTATTATTACACCTACTACATATTGGGATAGGATCTTGGAGATGGGAATACCCTTTTAATCTCTGATTGCTATGGGTAACTAGGAGAGTTTGTTGTTCAGCTTTGATAAGGGATGACAGATTTTACTAGACTAAGTGGATATCATTGGTGCAACCAGAGCAGCTGCACAGGGGGCTAATAGGTTAGGGGGTCACTCACCTTCATTTTGTTAATTCTGTGTATTGCTGTAGCAGTGCTGTGCGCGTATATTGATGCTGTGGGGCAGGGGCGTACATAGAAATCATCGGGGCCCATAGCAGAAGTTTGAGTTGAGGTCTCTCCCTTCAAAAGAAATGAATAAAAAAATTATATTTGTCAGTGTCACAACTTTCCAGCCTTTACATAGTAATTTTCCCCCTGCTGAAGTCCTAGATTCCCCTCTCATTGCCACCATAACGTATGATGCCAACAAAAGTGCCCCCCAAACACAGTATGATACCCCCCATGGTGAATTCCTCTACCTTAGCCTCCACATGTACAGTAGGGTCATCAAACTATGCCCCCCCTCAACTTCCAAGGCAAAGTAAGGTGACCACAACACAGCAATCCCCCAACTGTGACCCCCACACAGCCCTCCATGTAGAGTAATGGGCCTACATACAGTATAATGGCCCCACACTGTATAATAGTCTGCACTAGCCCTCCAAACAGTATGATGGACACCACATAGGTCAGAGTAATATTCAGCTCACCCTTGAAGGATTCCCAGTGGGTTCCATATAACGAAGCACAGGATCCAGTCTCTGCCAGATGTAGAAGCAAGGTGCATCCAAATCCAGTACAAAAAAAGTCTTTATAAGAACGATTGAAACAATGGCATTGTTGTGACACACCATTTAGGTGTAGTTGGGGGTTTGGAAGGTGCACAAAATATGAGTCTAAGAACATGCAGAGTGTTTGAAACGCGTTCGGTGTTGCACATTTTCTACACCTTCCAAACCCCCAACTACAGCTAAATGGTGTCACAGCAATCCATTTGTTTTTTTACTGGAGCTGGATATTCACTTCAATCCAAGCATGATGGACCCCACACAAACCTTAACACTGTATAATTGCTTGCATACTGTATAATGGCCCCACACAACCCTTCAAATATTATAATGGCCCCCCATAGTATAACACGCCACCATAATCCTCCATACAATAAAATACTCACTATAGTGCTCCACAGAGCATAATTCACTTCCCCATGGTCCTCCTCACAGAATAATACACTCCCCATGGTCCTCCACACAGTAATATGCACCCGCCCATAGGGTAAAACTCAACCCCCCCGCCCATAAGATAAAACTCAACCCCCCCCTCCATAGGGTGAAATACAACCCCCCCATAGGGTGAAACGCAAACCCCCGCCCATAGGGTAAAACACAACCCCACCCCCCATAGGGTAAAACGCAGCCCACAGTTTTCCAGTATTATGGGCACCACGTACTCACTGATTTTTTTTAAGAAAAATACAATACTCACCGCTCCTTGTTCCCCCACTGCTTCAGTCTCTGCAGCGCATATACTCACCTCAGCAGCTACACTATCTGACACAGCATGGAGTGCGATGAAGTGTCATCATCGTGCCCGCTGTGTCAGATGCAGGAGGGAGGGAGCATTAAATGCTGCCGTTCAGTCAATACCATGGTTAATCACTAACAGGGGCATTTAAGTGTCCTGGTAGCTACTTCACTCATGTACCTCTTCCCATCGCCCCATAGAAGTGATTGCCGAAGATTTACCATGGCAGTCAGGGGCCTTAAAGAAGGATTCAATCACTGCCATCTTAGTACTCCTATAAAGCTTGGCTTCACAAGAGAATGTCAATTAAACTACATGCATATACTGCAATAATACAAAATTACAAAATATAGTATAAGGGGTTAAATGATCACATAAGTCCACTAAGTTAACTTAAAAATAAAGTAAAAATTGAAAAAGTTTTGAAAAATATGAACGTTTAAATTATACTTCAACCGTTATCTTAAAATACCCCCCAAAACATAAAATGAAATGCTCTTCTTCACAAAAAAAACACAATCAAAAGCAATGACATTTAATGCAACCCAAAAAGGTATCAAAAACGGATCAATTCACTTGTATTGAGAGAGGCTGAACACATCCAGTCGGCACGTGATAGCGTGTATGCAAATTGCAATCTTGCGGCGCCAGTACTAGAGAAATTCTGTCCGCTCGCACACTGTGCACTTTAAGGAGCCACAAGTCTGACTGCAGATGGCGCCCCAAACCTGGGCAAACCTTTTAATATACCCCAAAATTGTATCAATAAAAGCTACGCAAAATCACACCCTCACAAAGGTCCATCAACAGAAAAAAAAATGTAAAAGGTCTCAGAATATGGTGACCCAAACCAATTTCTTTAGTGTTGTTACATAGTTGTTTAACCACCGTGGGAGATAAAACACCTTGAGTTTGGTATTGCGGTTATCTCAATGACCTGGAGAATTATATTATAATCTAAAAACAAATCCTTAAAAGACAATAGTGGAATTGCTTTTATCTCATTATTTCATCCCAACACAGATTTTGTTTCTCTCCACATTTCAGACCTATGATAAATATATAGTTGTATAGTTTGTTTTTATCTTAGTGGTGAAAACTTTTTATTTTGTTTCATTTTGCAACAAAGAAAATAACTCGTTTCCCACTATTTCCTGTGGCCAAATATTTTCCTATTGGTAAAGCAAAATGAGGATTTAGTTTGTGTGAGTGAAGCTCATGTTTTTATTGACAAAAGTTTGGGGAACATAGAAGATTTTGATTCTTTTTTAAAATCATTATTTGGGTATGTTATATGGTTATTAAAGGGGTAAATACTTGTTATGGTGCTAATATTATGGGTTCAATAATTTAACGTTTTATATGGCGATTGGATTAAATGATACTTCCGCGTTTTAAATTTTTATACCTTTGAAATCAGATCGGGGCCCGTCTGCCCACCAGGGACAGGTGGTCGGGGCCCGTCTGCCCACCAGGGACAGGTGGTCGGGGCCCGTCTGCCCACCAGGGACAGGTGGTCGGGGCCCGTCTGCCCACCAGGGACAGGTGGTCGGGGCCCGTCTGCCCACCAGGGACAGGTGGTCGGGGCCCGTCTGCCCACCAGGGACAGGTGGTCGGGGCCCGTCTGCCCACCAGGGACAGGTGGTCGGGGCCCGTCTGCCCACCAGGGACAGGTGGTCGGGGCCCGTCTGCCCACCAGGGACAGGTGGTCGGGGCCCGTCTGCCCACCAGGGACAGGTGGTCGGGGCCCGTCTGCCCACCAGGGACAGGTGGTCGGGGCCCGTCTGCCCACCAGGGACAGGTGATCGGGGCCCGTCTGCCCACCAGGGACAGGTGATCGGGGCCCGTCTGCCCACCAGGGACAGGTGATCGGGGCCCGTCTGCCCACCAGGGACAGGTGATCGGGGCCCGTCTGCCCACCAGGGACAGGTGATCGGGGCCCGTCTGCCCACCAGGGACAGGTGATCGGGGCCCGTCTGCCCACCAGGGACAGGTGATCGGGGCCCGTCTGCCCACCAGGGACAGGTGATCGGGGCCCGTCTGCCCACCAGGGACAGGTGATCGGGGCCCGTCTGCCCACCAGGGACAGGTGATCGGGGCCCGTCTGCCCACCAGGGACAGGTGATCGGGGCCCGTCTGCCCACCAGGGACAGGTGATCGGGGCCCGTCTGCCCACCAGGGACAGGTGATCGGGGCCCGTCTGCCCACCAGGGACAGGTGATCGGGGCCCGTCTGCCCACCAGGGACAGGTGATCGGGGCCCGTCTGCCCACCAGGGACAGGTGATCGGGGCCCGTCTGCCCACCAGGGACAGGTGATCGGGGCCCGTCTGCCCACCAGGGACAGGTGATCGGGGCCCGTCTGCCCACCAGGGACAGGTGATCGGGGCCCGTCTGCCCACCAGGGACAGGTGATCGGGGCCCGTCTGCCCACCAGGGACAGGTGATCGGGGCCCGTCTGCCCACCAGGGACAGGTGATCGGGGCCCGTCTGCCCACCAGGGACAGGTGATCGGGGCCCGTCTGCCCACCAGGGACAGGTGATCGGGGCCCGTCTGCCCACCAGGGACAGGTGATCGGGGCCCGTCTGCCCACCAGGGACAGGTGATCGGGGCCCGTCTGCCCACCAGGGACAGGTGATCGGGGCCCGTCTGCCCACCAGGGACAGGTGATCGGGGCCCGTCTGCCCACCAGGGACAGGTGATCGGGGCCCGTCTGCCCACCAGGGACAGGTGATCGGGGCCCGTCTGCCCACCAGGGACAGGTGATCGGGGCCCGTCTGCCCACCAGGGACAGGTGATCGGGGCCCGTCTGCCCACCAGGGACAGGTGATCGGGGCCCGTCTGCCCACCAGGGACAGGTGATCGGGGCCCGTCTGCCCACCAGGGACAGGTGATCGGGGCCCGTCTGCCCACCAGGGACAGGTGATCGGGGCCCGTCTGCCCACCAGGGACAGGTGATCGGGGCCCGTCTGCCCACCAGGGACAGGTGATCGGGGCCCGTCTGCCCACCAGGGACAGGTGATCGGGGCCCGTCTGCCCACCAGGGACAGGTGATCGGGGCCCGTCTGCCCACCAGGGACAGGTGATCGGGGCCCGTCTGCCCACCAGGGACAGGTGATCGGGGCCCGTCTGCCCACCAGGGACAGGTGATCGGGGCCCGTCTGCCCACCAGGGACAGGTGATCGGGGCCCGTCTGCCCACCAGGGACAGGTGATCGGGGCCCGTCTGCCCACCAGGGACAGGTGATCGGGGCCCGTCTGCCCACCAGGGACAGGTGATCGGGGCCCGTCTGCCCACCAGGGACAGGTGATCGGGGCCCGTCTGCCCACCAGGGACAGGTGATCGGGGCCCGTCTGCCCACCAGGGACAGGTGATCGGGGCCCGTCTGCCCACCAGGGACAGGTGATCGGGGCCCGTCTGCCCACCAGGGACAGGTGATCGGGGCCCGTCTGCCCACCAGGGACAGGTGATCGGGGCCCGTCTGCCCACCAGGGACAGGTGATCGGGGCCCGTCTGCCCACCAGGGACAGGTGATCGGGGCCCGTCTGCCCACCAGGGACAGGTGATCGGGGCCCGTCTGCCCACCAGGGACAGGTGATCGGGGCCCGTCTGCCCACCAGGGACAGGTGATCGGGGCCCGTCTGCCCACCAGGGACAGGTGATCGGGGCCCGTCTGCCCACCAGGGACAGGTGATCGGGGCCCGTCTGCCCACCAGGGACAGGTGATCGGGGCCCGTCTGCCCACCAGGGACAGGTGATCGGGGCCCGTCTGCCCACCAGGGACAGGTGATCGGGGCCCGTCTGCCCACCAGGGACAGGTGATCGGGGCCCGTCTGCCCACCAGGGACAGGTGATCGGGGCCCGTCTGCCCACCAGGGACAGGTGATCGGGGCCCGTCTGCCCACCAGGGACAGGTGATCGGGGCCCGTCTGCCCACCAGGGACAGGTGATCGGGGCCCGTCTGCCCACCAGGGACAGGTGATCGGGGCCCGTCTGCCCACCAGGGACAGGTGATCGGGGCCCGTCTGCCCACCAGGGACAGGTGATCGGGGCCCGTCTGCCCACCAGGGACAGGTGATCGGGGCCCGTCTGCCCACCAGGGACAGGTGATCGGGGCCCGTCTGCCCACCAGGGACAGGTGATCGGGGCCCGTCTGCCCACCAGGGACAGGTGATCGGGGCCCGTCTGCCCACCAGGGACAGGTGATCGGGGCCCGTCTGCCCACCAGGGACAGGTGATCGGGGCCCGTCTGCCCACCAGGGACAGGTGATCGGGGCCCGTCTGCCCACCAGGGACAGGTGATCGGGGCCCGTCTGCCCACCAGGGACAGGTGATCGGGGCCCGTCTGCCCACCAGGGACAGGTGATCGGGGCCCGTCTGCCCACCAGGGACAGGTGATCGGGGCCCGTCTGCCCACCAGGGACAGGTGATCGGGGCCCGTCTGCCCACCAGGGACAGGTGATCGGGGCCCGTCTGCCCACCAGGGACAGGTGATCGGGGCCCGTCTGCCCACCAGGGACAGGTGATCGGGGCCCGTCTGCCCACCAGGGACAGGTGATCGGGGCCCGTCTGCCCACCAGGGACAGGTGATCGGGGCCCGTCTGCCCACCAGGGACAGGTGATCGGGGCCCGTCTGCCCACCAGGGACAGGTGATCGGGGCCCGTCTGCCCACCAGGGACAGGTGATCGGGGCCCGTCTGCCCACCAGGGACAGGTGATCGGGGCCCGTCTGCCCACCAGGGACAGGTGATCGGGGCCCGTCTGCCCACCAGGGACAGGTGATCGGGGCCCGTCTGCCCACCAGGGACAGGTGATCGGGGCCCGTCTGCCCACCAGGGACAGGTGATCGGGGCCCGTCTGCCCACCAGGGACAGGTGATCGGGGCCCGTCTGCCCACCAGGGACAGGTGATCGGGGCCCGTCTGCCCACCAGGGACAGGTGATCGGGGCCCGTCTGCCCACCAGGGACAGGTGATCGGGGCCCGTCTGCCCACCAGGGACAGGTGATCGGGGCCCGTCTGCCCACCAGGGACAGGTGATCGGGGCCCGTCTGCCCACCAGGGACAGGTGATCGGGGCCCGTCTGCCCACCAGGGACAGGTGATCGGGGCCCGTCTGCCCACCAGGGACAGGTGATCGGGGCCCGTCTGCCCACCAGGGACAGGTGATCGGGGCCCGTCTGCCCACCAGGGACAGGTGATCGGGGCCCGTCTGCCCACCAGGGACAGGTGATCGGGGCCCGTCTGCCCACCAGGGACAGGTGATCGGGGCCCGTCTGCCCACCAGGGACAGGTGATCGGGGCCCGTCTGCCCACCAGGGACAGGTGATCGGGGCCCGTCTGCCCACCAGGGACAGGTGATCGGGGCCCGTCTGCCCACCAGGGACAGGTGATCGGGGCCCGTCTGCCCACCAGGGACAGGTGATCGGGGCCCGTCTGCCCACCAGGGACAGGTGATCGGGGCCCGTCTGCCCACCAGGGACAGGTGATCGGGGCCCGTCTGCCCACCAGGGACAGGTGATCGGGGCCCGTCTGCCCACCAGGGACAGGTGATCGGGGCCCGTCTGCCCACCAGGGACAGGTGATCGGGGCCCGTCTGCCCACCAGGGACAGGTGATCGGGGCCCGTCTGCCCACCAGGGACAGGTGATCGGGGCCCGTCTGCCCACCAGGGACAGGTGATCGGGGCCCGTCTGCCCACCAGGGACAGGTGATCGGGGCCCGTCTGCCCACCAGGGACAGGTGATCGGGGCCCGTCTGCCCACCAGGGACAGGTGATCGGGGCCCGTCTGCCCACCAGGGACAGGTGATCGGGGCCCGTCTGCCCACCAGGGACAGGTGATCGGGGCCCGTCTGCCCACCAGGGACAGGTGATCGGGGCCCGTCTGCCCACCAGGGACAGGTGATCGGGGCCCGTCTGCCCACCAGGGACAGGTGATCGGGGCCCGTCTGCCCACCAGGGACAGGTGATCGGGGCCCGTCTGCCCACCAGGGACAGGTGATCGGGGCCCGTCTGCCCACCAGGGACAGGTGATCGGGGCCCGTCTGCCCACCAGGGACAGGTGATCGGGGCCCGTCTGCCCACCAGGGACAGGTGATCGGGGCCCGTCTGCCCACCAGGGACAGGTGATCGGGGCCCGTCTGCCCACCAGGGACAGGTGATCGGGGCCCGTCTGCCCACCAGGGACAGGTGATCGGGGCCCGTCTGCCCACCAGGGACAGGTGATCGGGGCCCGTCTGCCCACCAGGGACAGGTGATCGGGGCCCGTCTGCCCACCAGGGACAGGTGATCGGGGCCCGTCTGCCCACCAGGGAGGACAGGTGATCGGGGCCCGTCTGCCCACCAGGGACAGGTGATCGGGGCCCGTCTGCCCACCAGGGACAGGTGATCGGGGCCCGTCTGCCCACCAGGGACAGGTGATCGGGGCCCGTCTGCCCACCAGGGACAGGTGATCGGGGCCCGTCTGCCCACCAGGGACAGGTGATCGGGGCCCGTCTGCCCACCAGGGACAGGTGATCGGGGCCCGTCTGCCCACCAGGGACAGGTGATCGGGGCCCGTCTGCCCACCAGGGACAGGTGATCGGGGCCCGTCTGCCCACCAGGGACAGGTGATCGGGGCCCGTCTGCCCACCAGGGACAGGTGATCGGGGCCCGTCTGCCCACCAGGGACAGGTGATCGGGGCCCGTCTGCCCACCAGGGACAGGTGATCGGGGCCCGTCTGCCCACCAGGGACAGGTGATCGGGGCCCGTCTGCCCACCAGGGACAGGTGATCGGGGCCCGTCTGCCCACCAGGGACAGGTGATCGGGGCCCGTCTGCCCACCAGGGACAGGTGATCGGGGCCCGTCTGCCCACCAGGGACAGGTGATCGGGGCCCGTCTGCCCACCAGGGACAGGTGATCGGGGCCCGTCTGCCCACCAGGGACAGGTGATCGGGGCCCGTCTGCCCACCAGGGACAGGTGATCGGGGCCCGTCTGCCCACCAGGGACAGGTGATCGGGGCCCGTCTGCCCACCAGGGACAGGTGATCGGGGCCCGTCTGCCCACCAGGGACAGGTGATCGGGGCCCGTCTGCCCACCAGGGACAGGTGATCGGGGCCCGTCTGCCCACCAGGGACAGGTGATCGGGGCCCGTCTGCCCACCAGGGACAGGTGATCGGGGCCCGTCTGCCCACCAGGGACAGGTGATCGGGGCCCGTCTGCCCACCAGGGACAGGTGATCGGGGCCCGTCTGCCCACCAGGGACAGGTGATCGGGGCCCGTCTGCCCACCAGGGACAGGTGATCGGGGCCCGTCTGCCCACCAGGGACAGGTGATCGGGGCCCGTCTGCCCACCAGGGACAGGTGATCGGGGCCCGTCTGCCCACCAGGGACAGGTGATCGGGGCCCGTCTGCCCACCAGGGACAGGTGATCGGGGCCCGTCTGCCCACCAGGGACAGGTGATCGGGGCCCGTCTGCCCACCAGGGACAGGTGATCGGGGCCCGTCTGCCCACCAGGGACAGGTGATCGGGGCCCGTCTGCCCACCAGGGACAGGTGATCGGGGCCCGTCTGCCCACCAGGGACAGGTGATCGGGGCCCGTCTGCCCACCAGGGACAGGTGATCGGGGCCCGTCTGCCCACCAGGGACAGGTGATCGGGGCCCGTCTGCCCACCAGGGACAGGTGATCGGGGCCCGTCTGCCCACCAGGGACAGGTGATCGGGGCCCGTCTGCCCACCAGGGACAGGTGATCGGGGCCCGTCTGCCCACCAGGGACAGGTGATCGGGGCCCGTCTGCCCACCAGGGACAGGTGATCGGGGCCCGTCTGCCCACCAGGGACAGGTGATCGGGGCCCGTCTGCCCACCAGGGACAGGTGATCGGGGCCCGTCTGCCCACCAGGGACAGGTGATCGGGGCCCGTCTGCCCACCAGGGACAGGTGATCGGGGCCCGTCTGCCCACCAGGGACAGGTGATCGGGGCCCGTCTGCCCACCAGGGACAGGTGATCGGGGCCCGTCTGCCCACCAGGGACAGGTGATCGGGGCCCGTCTGCCCACCAGGGACAGGTGATCGGGGCCCGTCTGCCCACCAGGGACAGGTGATCGGGGCCCGTCTGCCCACCAGGGACAGGTGATCGGGGCCCGTCTGCCCACCAGGGACAGGTGATCGGGGCCCGTCTGCCCACCAGGGACAGGTGATCGGGGCCCGTCTGCCCACCAGGGACAGGTGATCGGGGCCCGTCTGCCCACCAGGGACAGGTGATCGGGGCCCGTCTGCCCACCAGGGACAGGTGATCGGGGCCCGTCTGCCCACCAGGGACAGGTGATCGGGGCCCGTCTGCCCACCAGGGACAGGTGATCGGGGCCCGTCTGCCCACCAGGGACAGGTGATCGGGGCCCGTCTGCCCACCAGGGACAGGTGATCGGGGCCCGTCTGCCCACCAGGGACAGGTGATCGGGGCCCGTCTGCCCACCAGGGACAGGTGATCGGGGCCCGTCTGCCCACCAGGGACAGGTGATCGGGGCCCGTCTGCCCACCAGGGACAGGTGATCGGGGCCCGTCTGCCCCCAGGGACAGGTGATCGGGGCCCGTCTGCCCACCAGGGACAGGTGATCGGGGCCCGTCTGCCCACCAGGGACAGGTGATCGGGGCCCGTCTGCCCACCAGGGACAGGTGATCGGGGCCCGTCTGCCCACCAGGGACAGGTGATCGGGGCCCGTCTGCCCACCAGGGACAGGTGATCGGGGCCCGTCTGCCCACCAGGGACAGGTGATCGGGGCCCGTCTGCCCACCAGGGACAGGTGATCGGGGCCCGTCTGCCCACCAGGGACAGGTGATCGGGGCCCGTCTGCCCACCAGGGACAGGTGATCCGGGGCCCGTCTGCCCACCAGGGACAGGTGATCGGGGCCCGTCTGCCCACCAGGGACAGGTGATCGGGGCCCGTCTGCCCACCAGGGACAGGTGATCGGGGCCCGTCTGCCCACCAGGGACAGGTGATCGGGGCCCGTCTGCCCACCAGGGACAGGTGATCGGGGCCCGTCTGCCCACCAGGGACAGGTGATCGGGGCCCGTCTGCCCACCAGGGACAGGTGATCGGGGCCCGTCTGCCCACCAGGGACAGGTGATCGGGGGCCGTCTGCCCACCAGGGACAGGTGATCGGGGCCCGTCTGCCCACCAGGGACAGGTGATCGGGGCCCGTCTGCCCACCAGGGACAGGTGATCGGGGCCCGTCTGCCCACCAGGGACAGGTGATCGGGGCCCGTCTGCCCACCAGGGACAGGTGATCGGGGCCCGTCTGCCCACCAGGGACAGGTGATCGGGGCCCGTCTGCCCACCAGGGACAGGTGATCGGGGCCCGTCTGCCCACCAGGGACAGGTGATCGGGGCCGTCTGCCCACCAGGGACAGGTGATCGGGGCCCGTCTGCCCACCAGGGACAGGTGATCGGGGCCCGTCTGCCCACCAGGGACAGGTGATCGGGGCCCGTCTGCCCACCAGGGACAGGTGATCGGGGCCGTCTGCCCACCAGGGACAGGTGATCGGGGCCCGTCTGCCCACCAGGGACAGGTGATCGGGGCCCGTCTGCCCACCAGGGACAGGTGATCGGGGCCCGTCTGCCACCAGGGACAGGTGATCGGGGCCCGTCTGCCCACCAGGGACAGGTGATCGGGGCCCGTCTGCCCACCAGGGACAGGTGATCGGGGCCCGTCTGCCCACCAGGGACAGGTGATCGGGGCCCGTCTGCCCACCAGGGACAGGTGATCGGGGCCCGTCTGCCCACCAGGGACAGGTGATCGGGGCCCGTCTGCCCACCAGGGACAGGTGATCGGGGCCCGTCTGCCCACCAGGGACAGGTGATCGGGGCCCGTCTGCCCACCAGGGACAGGTGATCGGGGCCCGTCTGCCCACCAGGGACAGGTGATCGGGGCCCGTCTGCCCACCAGGGACAGGTGATCGGGGCCCGTCTGCCCACCAGGGACAGGTGATCGGGGCCCGTCTGCCCACCAGGGACAGGTGATCGGGGCCCGTCTGCCCACCAGGGACAGGTGATCGGGGCCCGTCTGCCCACCAGGGACAGGTGATCGGGGCCCGTCTGCCCACCAGGGACAGGTGATCGGGGCCCGTCTGCCCACCAGGGACAGGTGATCGGGGCCCGTCTGCCCACCAGGGACAGGTGATCGGGGCCCGTCTGCCCACCAGGGACAGGTGATCTGGGGCCCGTCTGCCCACCAGGGACAGGTGATCGGGGCCCGTCTGCCCACCAGGGACAGGTGATCGGGGCCCGTCTGCCCACCAGGACAGGTGATCGGGGCCCGTCTGCCCACCAGGGACAGGTGATCGGGGCCGTCTGCCCACCAGGGACAGGTGATCGGGGCCCGTCTGCCCACCAGGGACAGGTGATCGGGGCCCGTCTGCCCACCAGGGACAGGTGATCGGGGCCCGTCTGCCCACCAGGGACAGGTGATCGGGGCCCGTCTGCCCACCAGGGACAGGTGATCGGGGCCCGTCTGCCCACCAGGGACAGGTGATCGGGGCCCGTCTGCCCACCAGGGACAGGTGATCGGGGCCCGTCTGCCCACCAGGGACAGGTGATCGGGGCCCGTCTGCCCACCAGGGACAGGTGATCGGGGCCCGTCTGCCCACCAGGGGACAGGTGATCGGGGCCCGTCTGCCCACCAGGGACAGGTGATCGGGGCCCGTCTGCCCACCAGGGACAGGTGATCGGGGCCCGTCTGCCCACCAGGGACAGGTGATCGGGCCCGTCTGCCCACCAGGGACAGGTGATCGGGGCCCGTCTGCCCACCAGGGACAGGTGATCGGGGCCCGTCTGCCCACCAGGGACAGGTGATCGGGGCCCGTCTGCCCACCAGGGACAGGTGATCGGGGCCCGTCTGCCCACCAGGGACAGGTGATCGGGGCCCGTCTGCCCACCAGGGACAGGTGATCGGGGCCCGTCTGCCCACCAGGGACAGGTGATCGGGGCCCGTCTGCCCACCAGGGACAGGTGATCGGGGCCCGTCTGCCCACCAGGGACAGGTGATCGGGGCCCGTCTGCCCACCAGGGACAGGTGATCGGGGCCCGTCTGCCCACCAGGGACAGGTGATCGGGGCCCGTCTGCCCACCAGGGACAGGTGATCGGGGCCCGTCTGCCCACCAGGGACAGGTGATCGGGGCCCGTCTGCCCACCAGGGACAGGTGATCGGGGCCCGTCTGCCCACCAGGGACAGGTGATCGGGGCCCGTCTGCCCACCAGGGACAGGTGATCGGGGCCCGTCTGCCCACCAGGGACAGGTGATCGGGGCCCGTCTGCCCACCAGGGACAGGTGATCGGGGCCCGTCTGCCCACCAGGGACAGGTGATCGGGGCCCGTCTGCCCACCAGGGACAGGTGATCGGGGCCCGTCTGCCCACCAGGGACAGGTGATCGGGGCCCGTCTGCCCACCAGGGACAGGTGATCGGGGCCCGTCTGCCCACCAGGGACAGGTGATCGGGGCCCGTCTGCCCACCAGGGACAGGTGATCGGGGCCCGTCTGCCCACCAGGGACAGGTGATCGGGGCCCGTCTGCCCACCAGGGACAGGTGATCGGGGCCCGTCTGCCCACCAGGGACAGGTGATCGGGGCCCGTCTGCCCACCAGGGACAGGTGATCGGGGCCCGTCTGCCCACCAGGGACAGGTGATCGGGGCCCGTCTGCCCACCAGGGACAGGTGATCGGGGCCCGTCTGCCCACCAGGGACAGGTGATCGGGGCCCGTCTGCCCACCAGGGACAGGTGATCGGGGCCCGTCTGCCCACCAGGGACAGGTGATCGGGGCCCGTCTGCCCACCAGGGACAGGTGATCGGGGCCCGTCTGCCCACCAGGGACAGGTGATCGGGGCCCGTCTGCCCACCAGGGACAGGTGATCGGGGCCCGTCTGCCCACCAGGGACAGGTGATCGGGGCCCGTCTGCCCACCAGGGACAGGTGATCGGGGCCCGTCTGCCCACCAGGGACAGGTGATCGGGGCCCGTCTGCCCACCAGGGACAGGTGATCGGGGCCCGTCTGCCCACCAGGGACAGGTGATCGGGGCCCGTCTGCCCACCAGGGACAGGTGATCGGGGCCCGTCTGCCCACCAGGGACAGGTGATCGGGGCCCGTCTGCCCACCAGGGACAGGTGATCGGGGCCCGTCTGCCCACCAGGGACAGGTGATCGGGGCCCGTCTGCCCACCAGGGACAGGTGATCGGGGCCCGTCTGCCCACCAGGGACAGGTGATCGGGGCCCGTCTGCCCACCAGGGACAGGTGATCGGGGCCCGTCTGCCCACCAGGGACAGGTGATCGGGGCCCGTCTGCCCACCAGGGACAGGTGATCGGGGCCCGTCTGCCCACCAGGGACAGGTGATCGGGGCCCGTCTGCCCACCAGGGACAGGTGATCGGGGCCCGTCTGCCCACCAGGGACAGGTGATCGGGGCCCGTCTGCCCACCAGGGACAGGTGATCGGGGCCCGTCTGCCCACCAGGGACAGGTGATCGGGGCCCGTCTGCCCACCAGGGACAGGTGATCGGGGCCCGTCTGCCCACCAGGGACAGGTGATCGGGGCCCGTCTGCCCACCAGGGACAGGTGATCGGGGCCCGTCTGCCCACCAGGGACAGGTGATCGGGGCCCGTCTGCCCACCAGGGACAGGTGATCGGGGCCCGTCTGCCCACCAGGGACAGGTGATCGGGGCCCGTCTGCCCACCAGGGACAGGTGATCGGGGCCCGTCTGCCCACCAGGGACAGGTGATCGGGGCCCGTCTGCCCACCAGGGACAGGTGATCGGGGCCCGTCTGCCCACCAGGGACAGGTGATCGGGGCCCGTCTGCCCACCAGGGACAGGTGATCGGGGCCCGTCTGCCCACCAGGGACAGGTGATCGGGGCCCGTCTGCCCACCAGGGACAGGTGATCGGGGCCCGTCTGCCCACCAGGGACAGGTGATCGGGGCCCGTCTGCCCACCAGGGACAGGTGATCGGGGCCCGTCTGCCCACCAGGGACAGGTGATCGGGGCCCGTCTGCCCACCAGGGACAGGTGATCGGGGCCCGTCTGCCCACCAGGGACAGGTGATCGGGGCCCGTCTGCCCACCAGGGACAGGTGATCGGGGCCCGTCTGCCCACCAGGGACAGGTGATCGGGGCCCGTCTGCCCACCAGGGACAGGTGATCGGGGCCCGTCTGCCCACCAGGGACAGGTGATCGGGGCCCGTCTGCCCACCAGGGACAGGTGATCGGGGCCCGTCTGCCCACCAGGGACAGGTGATCGGGGCCCGTCTGCCCACCAGGGACAGGTGATCGGGGCCCGTCTGCCCACCAGGGACAGGTGATCGGGGCCCGTCTGCCCACCAGGGACAGGTGATCGGGGCCCGTCTGCCCACCAGGGACAGGTGATCGGGGCCCGTCTGCCCACCAGGGACAGGTGATCGGGGCCCGTCTGCCCACCAGGGACAGGTGATCGGGGCCCGTCTGCCCACCAGGGACAGGTGATCGGGGCCCGTCTGCCCACCAGGGACAGGTGATCGGGGCCCGTCTGCCCACCAGGGACAGGTGATCGGGGCCCGTCTGCCCACCAGGGACAGGTGATCGGGGCCCGTCTGCCCACCAGGGACAGGTGATCGGGGCCCGTCTGCCCACCAGGGACAGGTGATCGGGGCCCGTCTGCCCACCAGGGACAGGTGATCGGGGCCCGTCTGCCCACCAGGGACAGGTGATCGGGGCCCGTCTGCCCACCAGGGACAGGTGATCGGGGCCCGTCTGCCCACCAGGGACAGGTGATCGGGGCCCGTCTGCCCACCAGGGACAGGTGATCGGGGCCCGTCTGCCCACCAGGGACAGGTGATCGGGGCCCGTCTGCCCACCAGGGACAGGTGATCGGGGCCCGTCTGCCCACCAGGGACAGGTGATCGGGGCCCGTCTGCCCACCAGGGACAGGTGATCGGGGCCCGTCTGCCCACCAGGGACAGGTGATCGGGGCCCGTCTGCCCACCAGGGACAGGTGATCGGGGCCCGTCTGCCCACCAGGGACAGGTGATCGGGGCCCGTCTGCCCACCAGGGACAGGTGATCGGGGCCCGTCTGCCCACCAGGGACAGGTGATCGGGGCCCGTCTGCCCACCAGGGACAGGTGATCGGGGCCCGTCTGCCCACCAGGGACAGGTGATCGGGGCCCGTCTGCCCACCAGGGACAGGTGATCGGGGCCCGTCTGCCCACCAGGGACAGGTGATCGGGGCCCGTCTGCCCACCAGGGACAGGTGATCGGGGCCCGTCTGCCCACCAGGGACAGGTGATCGGGGCCCGTCTGCCCACCAGGGACAGGTGATCGGGGCCCGTCTGCCCACCAGGGACAGGTGATCGGGGCCCGTCTGCCCACCAGGGACAGGTGATCGGGGCCCGTCTGCCCACCAGGGACAGGTGATCGGGGCCCGTCTGCCCACCAGGGACAGGTGATCGGGGCCCGTCTGCCCACCAGGGACAGGTGATCGGGGCCCGTCTGCCCACCAGGGACAGGTGATCGGGGCCCGTCTGCCCACCAGGGACAGGTGATCGGGGCCCGTCTGCCCACCAGGGACAGGTGATCGGGGCCCGTCTGCCCACCAGGGACAGGTGATCGGGGCCCGTCTGCCCACCAGGGACAGGTGATCGGGGCCCGTCTGCCCACCAGGGACAGGTGATCGGGGCCCGTCTGCCCACCAGGGACAGGTGATCGGGGCCCGTCTGCCCACCAGGGACAGGTGATCGGGGCCCGTCTGCCCACCAGGGACAGGTGATCGGGGCCCGTCTGCCCACCAGGGACAGGTGATCGGGGCCCGTCTGCCCACCAGGGACAGGTGATCGGGGCCCGTCTGCCCACCAGGGACAGGTGATCGGGGCCCGTCTGCCCACCAGGGACAGGTGATCGGGGCCCGTCTGCCCACCAGGGACAGGTGATCGGGGCCCGTCTGCCCACCAGGGACAGGTGATCGGGGCCCGTCTGCCCACCAGGGACAGGTGATCGGGGCCCGTCTGCCCACCAGGGACAGGTGATCGGGGCCCGTCTGCCCACCAGGGACAGGTGATCGGGGCCCGTCTGCCCACCAGGGACAGGTGATCGGGGCCCGTCTGCCCACCAGGGACAGGTGATCGGGGCCCGTCTGCCCACCAGGGACAGGTGATCGGGGCCCGTCTGCCCACCAGGGACAGGTGATCGGGGCCCGTCTGCCCACCAGGGACAGGTGATCGGGGCCCGTCTGCCCACCAGGGACAGGTGATCGGGGCCCGTCTGCCCACCAGGGACAGGTGATCGGGGCCCGTCTGCCCACCAGGGACAGGTGATCGGGGCCCGTCTGCCCACCAGGGACAGGTGATCGGGGCCCGTCTGCCCACCAGGGACAGGTGATCGGGGCCCGTCTGCCCACCAGGGACAGGTGATCGGGGCCCGTCTGCCCACCAGGGACAGGTGATCGGGGCCCGTCTGCCCACCAGGGACAGGTGATCGGGGCCCGTCTGCCCACCAGGGACAGGTGATCGGGGCCCGTCTGCCCACCAGGGACAGGTGATCGGGGCCCGTCTGCCCACCAGGGACAGGTGATCGGGGCCCGTCTGCCCACCAGGGACAGGTGATCGGGGCCCGTCTGCCCACCAGGGACAGGTGATCGGGGCCCGTCTGCCCACCAGGGACAGGTGATCGGGGCCCGTCTGCCCACCAGGGACAGGTGATCGGGGCCCGTCTGCCCACCAGGGACAGGTGATCGGGGCCCGTCTGCCCACCAGGGACAGGTGATCGGGGCCCGTCTGCCCACCAGGGACAGGTGATCGGGGCCCGTCTGCCCACCAGGGACAGGTGATCGGGGCCCGTCTGCCCACCAGGGACAGGTGATCGGGGCCCGTCTGCCCACCAGGGACAGGTGATCGGGGCCCGTCTGCCCACCAGGGACAGGTGATCGGGGCCCGTCTGCCCACCAGGGACAGGTGATCGGGGCCCGTCTGCCCACCAGGGACAGGTGATCGGGGCCCGTCTGCCCACCAGGGACAGGTGATCGGGGCCCGTCTGCCCACCAGGGACAGGTGATCGGGGCCCGTCTGCCCACCAGGGACAGGTGATCGGGGCCCGTCTGCCCACCAGGGACAGGTGATCGGGGCCCGTCTGCCCACCAGGGACAGGTGATCGGGGCCCGTCTGCCCACCAGGGACAGGTGATCGGGGCCCGTCTGCCCACCAGGGACAGGTGATCGGGGCCCGTCTGCCCACCAGGGACAGGTGATCGGGGCCCGTCTGCCCACCAGGGACAGGTGATCGGGGCCCGTCTGCCCACCAGGGACAGGTGATCGGGGCCCGTCTGCCCACCAGGGACAGGTGATCGGGGCCCGTCTGCCCACCAGGGACAGGTGATCGGGGCCCGTCTGCCCACCAGGGACAGGTGATCGGGGCCCGTCTGCCCACCAGGGACAGGTGATCGGGGCCCGTCTGCCCACCAGGGACAGGTGATCGGGGCCCGTCTGCCCACCAGGGACAGGTGATCGGGGCCCGTCTGCCCACCAGGGACAGGTGATCGGGGCCCGTCTGCCCACCAGGGACAGGTGATCGGGGCCCGTCTGCCCACCAGGGACAGGTGATCGGGGCCCGTCTGCCCACCAGGGACAGGTGATCGGGGCCCGTCTGCCCACCAGGGACAGGTGATCGGGGCCCGTCTGCCCACCAGGGACAGGTGATCGGGGCCCGTCTGCCCACCAGGGACAGGTGATCGGGGCCCGTCTGCCCACCAGGGACAGGTGATCGGGGCCCGTCTGCCCACCAGGGACAGGTGATCGGGGCCCGTCTGCCCACCAGGGACAGGTGATCGGGGCCCGTCTGCCCACCAGGGACAGGTGATCGGGGCCCGTCTGCCCACCAGGGACAGGTGATCGGGGCCCGTCTGCCCACCAGGGACAGGTGATCGGGGCCCGTCTGCCCACCAGGGACAGGTGATCGGGGCCCGTCTGCCCACCAGGGACAGGTGATCGGGGCCCGTCTGCCCACCAGGGACAGGTGATCGGGGCCCGTCTGCCCACCAGGGACAGGTGATCGGGGCCCGTCTGCCCACCAGGGACAGGTGATCGGGGCCCGTCTGCCCACCAGGGACAGGTGATCGGGGCCCGTCTGCCCACCAGGGACAGGTGATCGGGGCCCGTCTGCCCACCAGGGACAGGTGATCGGGGCCCGTCTGCCCACCAGGGACAGGTGATCGGGGCCCGTCTGCCCACCAGGGACAGGTGATCGGGGCCCGTCTGCCCACCAGGGACAGGTGATCGGGGCCCGTCTGCCCACCAGGGACAGGTGATCGGGGCCCGTCTGCCCACCAGGGACAGGTGATCGGGGCCCGTCTGCCCACCAGGGACAGGTGATCGGGGCCCGTCTGCCCACCAGGGACAGGTGATCGGGGCCCGTCTGCCCACCAGGGACAGGTGATCGGGGCCCGTCTGCCCACCAGGGACAGGTGATCGGGGCCCGTCTGCCCACCAGGGACAGGTGATCGGGGCCCGTCTGCCCACCAGGGACAGGTGATCGGGGCCCGTCTGCCCACCAGGGACAGGTGATCGGGGCCCGTCTGCCCACCAGGGACAGGTGATCGGGGCCCGTCTGCCCACCAGGGACAGGTGATCGGGGCCCGTCTGCCCACCAGGGACAGGTGATCGGGGCCCGTCTGCCCACCAGGGACAGGTGATCGGGGCCCGTCTGCCCACCAGGGACAGGTGATCGGGGCCCGTCTGCCCACCAGGGACAGGTGATCGGGGCCCGTCTGCCCACCAGGGACAGGTGATCGGGGCCCGTCTGCCCACCAGGGACAGGTGATCGGGGCCCGTCTGCCCACCAGGGACAGGTGATCGGGGCCCGTCTGCCCACCAGGGACAGGTGATCGGGGCCCGTCTGCCCACCAGGGACAGGTGATCGGGGCCCGTCTGCCCACCAGGGACAGGTGATCGGGGCCCGTCTGCCCACCAGGGACAGGTGATCGGGGCCCGTCTGCCCACCAGGGACACCCCCCCCCGTGGGCGCTTCTAGAACTCCCCCCCCCCCCCGTGGGCGCTTCTAGAACTCCCCCCCCCCCGTGGGCGCTTCTAGAACTCCCCCCCCCCCCGTGGGCGCTTCTAGAACTCCCCCCCCCCCCCCCCCGGTGGGCGCTTCTAGAACTACCCCCGGTGGGCGCTTCTAGAACTACCCCCGGTGGGCGCTTCTAGAACTACCCCCGGTGGGCGCTTCTAGAACTACCCCCGGTGGGCGCTTCTAGAACTACCCCCGGTGGGCGCTTCTAGAAGTCCTCTTAGTGTGCAGTTTTAGAACTACACCTGGTGTCTGTGGGCGGTTATAGAACTACCCCCCTGGTGCCGTGAGTAGTTCTAGAACTTCTTTTAGTGTGCGGTTCTAATACTGCTCCTGGTGGGCGCCTTTAGAACTTCCCCTGGTGGGCGGTTCTAGAAGTACTCCTAGTATGCAGTTCTAGAACTACCCCTGGTGCCCGTGGGGGGTTCTAGAGCTACCCCTGGTGGGCGCCTTTAGAACTTCCCCTGGTGGGCGGTTCTAGAAGTACTCCTAGTATGCAGTTCTAGAACTACTCCCGGTGCCGATGAGCGCTTCTAGAGCTACCTCTGGTGGGCGCTTCTAGAAGTACTCCTAGTGTCCCGTTCTAGAACTACCCCTGGTGCCGTGAGCGGTTCTAATACTGCTCCTGGTGAGCGGTTTTAGACCTACCCTTGGTGGGCGGTTCTAGAAGTACTCCTAGTGTGCAGTACTAGAACTACCCCTGGTGCCGGTGTGCGCTTCTAGAACTACCCCTGGTGCCATGATCGGTTGTAGAACTTCTTCTAGATTGTGGTTCTAATACTGCTCCTGGTGGGCGCTTCTAATACTATCACTGGTGGGCAGTTCTAGTACTACTCATTGTGCTGGTGGGCACTTCTAGAACTACCCCTGGTGCCATGATCGGTTGTAGAACTTCTTCTAGATTGCGCTTCTAATACTATCACTGGTGGGCAGTTCTAGTACTACTCATTGTGCTGGTGGGCACTTCTAGAACTACCCCTGGTGGGTGGTTCTGAAACTACTGGTGCCGATGGACTCTTCTAGAAATACCCCTGGTGGGCAGTCATAGAACTACCTCTGGTGCTGGTGGGCGCTTCTAGAACTACCCCTGGTGGGCGCTTCTAGAACTAACCGCAGTGTAGTGTGCGGTTCTAATACTGTTCCAGGTGGGCGCTTCTAAAGCTACCCCTGGCGGGCGCTTCTAGAACTACCCCTGGCGGGCGCTTCTAGAACTACCCGCAGTGTAGTGTGTGGTTCTAATACTGTTCCAGGTGGGCGCTTCTAGAACTACATCTCTTGGGCGCTTCTAGAAGTACTCTTAGTGTGCGGTTCTAGAACTACCCCTGATACAGGTGGGCGGTTCTAGAACTACTGCTAATATGCAGTTCTAGAACTACCCCTGGTGGGCGCTTCTAGAACTACCCGCAGTGTAGTGTGCGGTTCTAATACTGTTCCAGGTGGGCGCTTCTAGAACTACATCTTGTGGGTGCTTCTATATGTACTCAGTGTGCGGTTCTAGAACTACCCCTGGTGCAGGTGGGCGGTTCTAGTACTACCTCTAGTGTGCAGTTCTCGAACTACTGCTAACATGCAGTTCTAGAACTACCCCTGGTGCCCGTGGGGGGTTCTAGAGCTACCCCTGGTGGGCGCTTTTAGAACTTCCCCTGGTGGGCGGTTCTAGAAGTACTCCTAGTATGCAGTTCTAGAACTACCCCTGGTGCCGTTGGGTGGTTCTGAAACTACCCCTGGTGCCGTGAGTGGTTCTAGAACTTATACTAGTGTGCAGTTCTAATAATGCTCCTGGTAGGTGGTTCTAGAAGTACTCTAGTGAGCAGTTCTAGAAATACCCCTGGTGCCGGTGGGCTCTTCGAGAACTACTCCCTCGTGGGCGCTTAGAGAACTACTCCCTCGTGGGCGCTTAGAGAACTACTCCCTCGTGGGCGCTTCGAGAACTACTCCCTCGTGGGCGCTTCGAGAACTACACCTAGTGCCGGTGAGCGGTTCTGAAGCTACCTCTGGTGGGCGCTTCTAGAACTACCCCTGGTGGGCGCTTTTAGAACTACCCCTGGTGGGCAGTTCTAGACCTACTCCCGGTGCCGTGAGCGGTACTAGAACTACTCCTGGTGGGCAGTTCTAGAGCTACATCTGGTGGGCGGTTATAGAACTACCCCTGGTGCCGTGAGCAGTTCTAGAACTTCTTTTAGTGTGCGGTTCTAATACTGCTCCTGGTGGGTGCTTTTAGAACTTCCCCTGGTGGGCGGTTCTAGAAGTACTCCTAGTATGCAGTTCTAGATCTACACCTGCTGCCGGTGGACGGTTCTAGAACCACTCCTAGTGTGCAGCTCTAGAACTACCCCTGGGGGTGCTTCTAGAACTACCCCTCGTGGGTGCTTCTAGAACTACATCTAGTGCCGGTGAGCGGTTCTGAAACTACCCCCGGTGGGCGCTTCTAGAAGTACTCTTAGTGTGCAGTTCTAGAACTACTCCCGTTGCCGATGGAAGCTTCTAGAACTACCCCCCACGGGCGCTTCTAGAAGTACTCCTAGTGTGCAGTTCTAGAACTACCCGCAGTGCCGTGAGCAGTTCTAGAACTTCTAGTGTGCAGTTCTAATACTACCCCCGGTGGGCGCTTCTAGAACTACCCCCGGTGGGCGCTTCTAGAACTACCCCCGGTGGGCGCTTCTAGAACTACACCTAGTGCTGGTGAGCGGTTCTGAAACTACCCCCGCTGGGCGCTTCTAGAAGTACTCTTAGTGTGCAGTTCTAGAACTACTCCCGGTGCCGATGGACGGTTCTAGAACTACCCCCGGTGCCGATGGGCGCTTCTAGAACTACCCCCGGTGCCGTGAGCGGTTCTAGCACTTCTAGTGTGCGGTTCTAATACTGCTCCTGGTGAGCGCTTTTAGACCTACCCTTGGTGGGCGGTTCTAGAAGTACTCCTAGTGTGCAGTACTAGAACTACCCCTGGTGCCGGTGTGCGCTTCTAGAACTACCCCTGGTGCCATGATCGGTTGTAGAACTTCTTCTAGATTGCGCTTCTAATACCATCACTGGTGGGCAGTTCTAGTACTACTCATTGTGCTGGTGGGCACTTCTAGAACTACCCCTGGTGGGTGGTTCTGAAACTACTGGTGCCGATGGGCGCTTCTAGAAAAACCCCTGGTGGGCGCTTCTAGAACTACCCGTAGTGTGTGGTTCTAATACTGTTCCAGGTGGGCGCTTCTAGAACTACATCTTGTGGGTGCTTCTATAAGTACTCAGTGTGCGGTTCTAGAACTACCCCTGGTGCAGGTGGGCGGTTCTAGTACTACCTCTAGTGTGCAGTTCTCGAACTACTGCTAACATGCAGTTCTAGAACTACCCCTGGTGCCCGTGGGGGGTTCTAGAGCTACCCCTGGTGGGCGCTACTAGAACTACACCTGGTGGGTGCTTCTAGAAGTACTCCTAGTATGCAGTTCTAGAACTACCCCGGTGCCGTGAGTGGTACTAGAACTAGTCCTGGTGGGCAGTTCTAGAACTTCTTCTAGTGTGCAGTTCTAATACTGCTCCTGGTGGGCGCTTTTAGAACTTCCCCTGGTGGGCGGTTCTAGAAGTACTCCTAGTATGCAGTTCTAGAACTACCCCTGGTGCCGGAGGGTGCTTCTGGAACTATCCCTGGTGGGTGGTTCTGAAACTACCCCTGGTGCTGTGAGTGGTTCTAGAACTTCTACTAGTGTGCAGTTCTAATAATGCTCCTGGTAGGTGGTTCTAGAAGTACTCTAGTGAGCAGTTCTAGAAATATCCCTGGTGCCAGTGGGCTCTTCTAGAATTACTCCTAGTGTGCAGTTCTAGAACTTCCCCCTAGGGGGTGCTTCTAGAACTACACCTAGTGCCGGTGAGCGGTTCTGAAGCTACCTCCGCTGGGCGCTTCTAGAACTACCCCTGGTGGGCGCTTTTAGAAGTACTCTTAGTGTGCAGTTCTAGAACTACACCTGGTGTCTGTGGGCGGTTCTAGAGCTACATCTGGTGGGCGGTTATAGAACTACCCCTGGTGCAGTGAGCAGTTCTAGAACTTCTTTTAGTGTGCGGTTCTAATACTGCTCCTGGTGGGCGCTTTTAGAACTTCCCCTGGTGGGCGGTTCTAGAAGTACTCCTAGTATGTAGTTCTAGAACTACCCCTGGTGCCGGTGGGCGGTTCTAGATCTACACCTGGTGTCGGTGAACGGTTCTAGAACTTCCCCCTGGTGGGTGGTTCTGAAACTACCCCTGGTGCTGTGAGTGGTTCTAGAACTTCTACTAGTGTGCAGTTCTAATAATGCTCCTGGTAGGTGGTTCTAGAAGTACTCTAGTGAGCAGTTCTAGAAATACCCCTGGTGCCCGGTGGGCGCTTCTAGAACTACCCCTGGTGGGCGCTTTTAGAAGTACTCTTAGTGTGCAGTTCTAGAACTACACCTGGTGTCTGTGGGCGGTTCTAGAGCTACATCTGGTGGGCGGTTATAGAACTACCCCTGGTGCCGTGAGCAGTTCTAGAACTTCTAGTGTGCAGTTCTAATACTGCTCCTGGTGGGCACTTTTAGAACTACCCCCGGTGCCGATGGGCGCTTCTAGAACTACCCCTGGTGGGCGCTTTTAGACCTACCCTTGGTGGGCGGTTCTAGAAGTACTCCTAGTGTGCAGTACTAGAACTACCCCTGGTGCCATGATCGGTTGTAGAACTTCTTCTAGATTGCGGTTCTAATACTGCTCCTGGTGGGCGCTTCTAATACTATCACTGGTGGGCAGTTCTAGTACTACCCATTGTGCTGGTGGGCAGTTCTAGTACTACCCATTGTACTGGTGGGCAGTTCTAGTACTACCCCTGGTGGGTGGTTCTGAAACTACTGGTGCCGATGGGTGCTTCTAGAACTACCCCTGGTGGCCAGTCATAGAACTACCCCTGGTGGCCAGTCATAGAACTACCCCTGGTGGCCAGTCATAGAACTACCCCTGGTGGCCAGTCATAGAACTACCCCTGGTGGCCAGTCATAGAACTACCCCTGGTGGCCAGTCATAGAACTACCCCTGGTGGCCAGTCATAGAACTACCCCTGGTGGCCAGTCATAGAACTACCCGCAGTGTAGTGTACGGTTCTAATACTGTTCCAGGTGGGCGCTTCTAGAACTACATCTTGTGGGCGCTTCTAGAAGTACTCTTAGTGTTCCGTTCTAGAACTACCCCCAGTGCCGTGAGCGGTTCTAGAACTTCTAGTGTGCGGTTCTAATACTGCTCCTAGTGGGCGCTTTTAGACCTACCCTTGGTGGGCGGTTCTAGAAGTGCTCCTAGTGTGCAGTACTAGAAGTACCCCTGGTGCCGGTGTGCGTTTCTAGAACTACCCCTGGTGCCATGATCGGTTCTAGAAATTCTTCTAGATTGTGGTTCTAATACTACCCATTGTGCTGGTGGGCAGTTCTAGAACCACCCCTGGCGGGCAGTTCTAGAACCACCCCTGGCGCCGTGAGCGGTTCTAATACTGCTTCTGGTGGGCGCTTTTAGCACTAACCCTGGTGGGCGGTTCTAGAAGTACTCCTAGTATGCAGTTCTAGAACTACCCCTGGTGCCGGTGGGCGCCTCTAGAACTATCCCTGGTGCCAGAGTGCACTTCTAGAACGACTCCAGGTGGGCGCTTCTAGAACTACCCCTGGAGGGCGGTTCTAATACTGCTCCTGGTGGGCGCTTTTAGAACTACCCGTGGTGGGCGGTTCTAATACTGCTCCTGGTGGGCGCTTCTAGACCTAACCCCGGCGTACGCTTCTAGAACTACCCCTGGTGGGCGCTACTAGAGCTACCCCTGGTGGGCGCTACTAGAGCTACCCCTGGTGGGCGCTACTAGAGCTACCCCTGGTGGGCGCTACTAGAACTACCCCTGGTGGGCGCTACTAGAACTACCCCTGGTGGGCGCTACTAGAACTACCCCTGGTGGGCGCTACTAGAAGTACTCCTCGTGTGCGGTTCTAGAACTGCCCCCGGTGCAGGTGGGCGATTCTAGAACTACCTCTAATGTGCAGTTCTAGAACTACTGCTAATATGCAGTTCTAGAACTACCCATAGAGCGCTTCTAGAACTACCCCTGGTGTCTGTGGGCGGTTCTAGAGCTACACCTGGTGGGCGGTTATAGAACTACCCCTGTTGCCGTGAGCAGTTCTAGAACTTCTTTTAGTGTGCGGTTCTAATACTGCTCCTGGTGGGCGCTTTTAAATCTACACCTGGTGCCGGTGGACGGTTCTAGAACTACCCCTGGTGGGTGGTTCTGAAACTACCCCTGGTGCTGTGAGTGGTTCTAGAACTTCTACTAGTGTCCAGTTCTAATAATGCTCCTGGTAGGTGGTTCTAGAAGTACTCTAGTGAGCAGTTCTAGAAATACCCCTGGTGCCGGTGAGCTCTTCTAAAACTACTCCTAGTGTGCAGCTCTAAAACTACTCCTAGTGTGCAGCTCTAGAACTACCCGCAGTGCTGTGGGCACTTCTACAACTACCCGCAGTGCTGTGGGCACTTCTACAACTACCCGCAGTGCTGTGGGCACTTCTACAACTACCCGCAGTGCTGTGGGCACTTCTACAACTACCCGCAGTGCTGTGGGCACTTCTACAACTACCCGCAGTGCTGTGGGCACTTCTACAACTACCCGCAGTGCTGTGGGCACTTCTACAACTACCCCCCTCGTGGGCACTTCTACAACTACCCCCCTCGTGGGCACTTCTACAACTACCCCCCTCGTGGGCACTTCTACAACTACCCCCCTCGTGGGCACTTCTACAACTACCCCCCTCGTGGGCACTTCTACAACTACCCCCCTCGTGGGCACTTCTACAACTACCCCCCTCGTGGGCACTTCTAGAAGTACCCCTCGTGGGCGCTTCTAGAACTACCCCTGATGCCGATGTGATCTTCTATAACTACCCTTGGAGGGCGGTTCTAGAACTACCCCTGGTGCCATGATCGGTTCTAGAACTTTCTAGTGTGCGGTTCTAATACTGCTCCTGGTGGGCGCTTCTAGAACTACCCCTGGTGGGTGGTTCTAGAACTACTCCTGGTAGTATACATCTATTCTATATTTTTCGATTTTAACTATTGTATGTACATTGGTGTGAGTGCCTGTCTCTAGGGTGTCTTACTTAACCGTGTATTTATTATAGGTTTTTTAATTTCCTATTTATGCATAATTTGACAATTTTGTTCGGTTGTTCTTGATTGGTTCTTTGACATTCCTAGTTTGCCTATGGGGTCAACGCACCAAAATGAGTCATCTAGCGTCAATGAACTTTAACCACCTTCACTGCACACGTCAGTGTTGTGCCCTTCTCCCCCGCCCCCCCAAATAGCTGCAAAGTCCCACCTGTATACTGGAGCCCAAGACCACAAGATCACAAGATCACATGCTGGATCTCTGGCACTCATGAAGTCATGTGCAGGGGCCTCAGGAGCCTCCGAACACCACACTGACATCTGTCTGCTCTCCTCCACAACTGAGCAGCATCAGAAACCCAGCTAACAGACATTGCTGTCACTGCAAACACTCATTGGATTAACTGACACGATGTCAGCAAGTTGCTGAAGATCTGGATACTGCAGCCATGAGATCTGTGGCAGCATTAGGCAGATGGGACACTGCAGCTAATAGAGAGTAAGAGTGCAACAGAGATGGCCCTAAACTGCATTTAAAGGGTGTCAGGAAAACTTAGTCAGACTTTGCAGCCCTCTGGCGCCCCCTTATCCTGCTGGTCAAACACGGTATTGACTGAGGATAAGCAACAGGGCGCAGCTGCTCTCATTTATGTCGACTATTGTGGCACGTGATGTGACAGGACGTATATATACCACCAGTTCCGTCCAGGAACGTATATATACCTCAATCCCACCACCCTCAACCACAATATCACATAAATACACCGTATGCTGCCACCACCGATCTCTTAACAGGTGGATCGGGTACCAGTTAGGTAACGTGAATTAGCGGGTGAGGAACGTGTTTGCTCGACATAGGACAAGAAGAACGAAGCTGGTAAATAATAATTTACTCCCGAAAGTTGGCAGTGTTTACAAAAGATATACAAGATTTTATAAAAGACAATTTACATATATGCATAAAACAGTTATTAAAATAAAAGGGGTAAATAATAGCAAAACCTGCGCCACGAGGTGATGGTCTCAGATTCTGTGGCGGGACGGCTCCCCGGAAATTAGGTGTGATTCCTCCATGCAGCGAGGAGTGCTTGCATCTGACGTCCCTGGGTTGGAATGAGCCAACATGGACATTCTGGTTTTTAGTAAGGAGGCAAAACACTAGGACACACCCATGTTGTTTACCTCACACGGGGGCTCTGTTTTGTGAACCCACCCAGCTGCACAAGACATAAAAATCCTTCATCTTCCATATCTTGGTATGGGGGAGCCCCACATCCAAGATGAATACATCATTTTTTTATTTTTTTTTTAAGGTTGAAGGAAGACTAAGTCCATCTAGTTCAACCCATAGCCTAACATGTTGATCCAGAGGAAGGGAAAAAAAAACCATGTGGAAAACACTAAGCTCCACATTGGGGAAAAAAATTCCTTCGACTCCATACGACAATCAGACTAGTTCCCTGGATCAACGCCCTATCAAGGAATCTAGTATTTATAACCTATAATATTATACTTTTCAAGAAAGGCATCCATGCCCTTCTTAAATTTAAAAAGTGAATCACTCGTTACAACATCATGCAGCAGAGAGTTCCATAGTCTCACTGCTCTTACAGTAAAGAATCCCCGTCTGTGATTATGATTAAACCTTCTTTCCTCCAGACGTAGAAGATGCCCCCTTGTCCCCGTCTCAGGCCTCAGAGTAAAAAGATCAGTAGAAAGGTCTTTGTACTGTCCCCTCATATACTTGTACATAGTAATAAGATCACCTCTAAGCCTTCTTTTTTCCACAGTAAATAACCCCAAGTGTAATAACCTGTCTTGGTATTGCAGACCCCCCAGTCCTCTAATAACCTTGGTCGCTCTTCTCTGCACCCGCTCTAGTTCAGCCATGTCTTTCTTATACACCGGAGACCAGAACTGTACACAGTATTCTAAGTGTGGTCGCACTAGTGACTTGTATAGAGGTAAAATTATGTTCTCCTCATGAGCATCTATGCCTCTTTTAATGCATCCCATTATTTTATTTGCCTTTGCAGCAGCTGCCTGACACTGGCCACTAAACGTGAGCTTGTCGTCCACCAATACACCCAGGTCTTTTTCAGTTACAGTTTTGCCCAGTGTTTTACAATTAAGCATATAATTATACATTTTATTTCCTCTGCCCAAGTGCATTACCTTACATTTATCCCCATTAAAGCTCATTTGTCATTTATCAGCCCAAGCTTCTAGTTTACATAGATCCTCCTGTAATATAAAATTGTCCTCCTCTGTATTGATTACCCTGCAGAGTTTAGTGTCATCTGCAAATATTGAAATATTACTCTGTATGCCCCCTACAAGGTCATTAATAAATATGTTAAAAAGAAGGGGGCCCAATTCTGACCCCTGTGGTACCCCACTGTTAACTGAGACCCAGTCTGAGTGTTTTCCATTAATAACCACCCTTTGTTTCCTATCACTGAGCCAATTCTTAACCCACATACATATATTTTCCCCTATCCCCATTGTTCTCATTTTATGTATCAACCTTTTGTGTGGAACCGTATCAAAAGCTTTTGAAAAGTCCATATACACAACATCCACTGCATTTCCTTGGTCCAGTCCCGAACTTGCCTCCTCATAAAAACTGATCAGATTAGTTTGACAGGAACGGTTCCTCGTAAATCCATGTTGATATTGGGTCATGAGGTTATTCTTCTTCAGATACTCTATTATAGCACCTCTTAGGAAACCCTCCAGGATTTTACACACAGTAGAGGTTAAGCTTACTGGCCGATAAATTTCCAAGTTCAGTTTGTCCCCTTTTTGAATATTGGCACCACATTTGCTATACGCCAGTCGTGTGGACCCTGTTATTATTGAATCTTTAAAGATTAAAAATAATGGTCTATCTATGACGTTACTTAATTCCTGCAGTACTCGCGGGTGTATCCCACCTGGGCCTGGGGATTTGTCAACTTTAGTGATTTTTAGACGCCGCCGTACTTCCTGCTGGGTTAAGCAAGTGACATTTAATGGAGAATTTTTGTTATCACTAATCATGTTTTCGGTCATGCGATTTTCTTGTGTAAATACGGTTGAAAAAAAAATCATTTAGCATATTGGCTTTTTCCTCATCCTCATCCACCATTTCACCCAGACTATTTTTAAGGGGGCCAACACTATTATTTTTTAGTTGTTTACTATTTATGTAGTTAAAGAATATTTTGGGGTTATTTTTACTTTCTCTGGCAATGATTCTCTCTGCCTCAATCTTTGCCGCCTTGATTTGCTTTTTACATAATTTATTTAATTTTCTATATTTATTTAATGCCTCATCACTACCTACATGCTTTAGTTCTCTAAATGCTTTCTTTTTGTCACTTATTGTGCCCCTTACAGCTCTATTTAGCCATAGTGGTTTCCTCCCATTTCTAGCATGTTTATTCCCAAAGGGTATATATTGTGCACAGGTCCTATTCAGGAGGTTAATAAATGTCTCCCATTTGCTTTGTGCAGCTTTATGTCTCAGGATATCGTCCCAGTTTATTGCACTAAGATCATCTCTCAACCGTTGGAAATTAGCCTTCCTGAAGTTTAGTGTCCTTGTAACCCTTCTACTACACATCTTATTAAAGGTTACATGAAAATGTATTATTTTGTGATCACTATTACCCAAGTGACCCCCAACTCGTATATTTGATATGCGGTCTGGCCTATTGGTTAATATTAGGTCTAGCAGTGCCCCCCTTCTTGTTGGGTCCTGAATCAGTTGTGAAAGGTAATTGTCTCTCATAGTTGTCAAAACCTATTACCTTTGCTTGAAGTACATGTTTCTGTCCCCCAACGTATTTCAGGGTAGTTGAAGTCTCCCATAATAATGACTTCTCCTTGAGTCGCTGCTTCATCTATTTGCTTTACGAGGATATTCTCCGCTACTTCCATTATTTTTGGAGACTTATAACAAACCCCTATCAGTAATTTATTATTTTTTCCCCCTCCCCTTATCTCCACCCACAGGGACTCTACATTTTCATTAGATTCACATATATCCTCCCGCAAGACAGGTTTTAAGGATGATTTTACATATAAACACCCCCCCCCCTCGCTTGTTTGTACGGTCATTTCTAAACAGACTATAGCCCTGTAAATTAGCTGCCCAGTCATGGCTCTCGTCCAGCCACGTCTCAGATATTCCTACCATGTCATAATTATTTTCCAACAAAATTAATTCTAATTCCTCCATTTTGTTGGTGAGGCTTCTGGCATTAGTGTACATGCATTTTATGTATCTCTCTGTACCTCTATTCCTTCTTACTTTATTGGCTGTTCTAACCCCACCCCCAATTTATTTGTGCCCAGGTCACTATCTGCACTATCTTCCCCACCTATAAAATGAATACCCCCCCCCAATCCCTAGTTTAAACACTCCTCCAACCTTCTAGCCATTTTCTCCCCCAGCACAGCTGCACCCTCCCCATTAAGGTGCAGCCGGTCCCTAGCGTAGAGTCTGTAGCCAACTGAGAAGTCGGCCCAGTTCTCCAGGAACTCAAATCCCTCCTTCCTACACCAGTTCTTGAGCCACTTATTTATCTCCCTAATCTCCCGTTGCCTCTCTGGCGTGGCACGTGGTACCGGTAGTATTTCAGAGAATACCACCTTGGAGGTCCTTGCTTTCAGCTTGCAGCCTAATTCCCTGAAGTCATCTTTAAGGACCTTCCACCTACCTCTAACTTGGTCATTTGTGCCAATGTGCACCATGACCGCTGGGTCCTCACCAACCCCTCCCAGTAATCTGTCAACCCGATCAGCGATGTGCCGGACTTGAGCGCCAGCTAGGCAGCACACTGTTTGATGATCCCTGTCTTTGTGACAGATTGCCCTATCTGTTCCCCTAATAATTGAGTCGCCCACTACCAGCACCTGCCTGGCCTGCCCTACTCTCCTATTTCCCTCTTTACTGGAGCTGACACTCCTCCGGCTTTCAGGATACATGCCTTGCTGCAGCAGTGCTACCCCTGTACCATCACTCCCCTCATCTGCCAACTTTGCAAACTTATTGGGGTGTGCCAGATCAGGACTAGCCTCCCTTGCACTCTTCCCTCTACCCCCCCTTCTAACTGTCACCCAACTAACGGCCTCACTGTCCTGCAGCTCCAGACTACCACCCTCCCCCACATCTACCCCAGTGAGCGGCTGCTCAGTGAGCAGCAGACTCCTTTCCATGTTGTCAATGGATCTCAGTGTTGCCAGCTGCTCATTTAGATCCAGTATCTGGGCTTCCAAACGCACAACGTGCTCACATCTCGCGCAGCAGTAAGCAACCACGACCGGCTGTTCAGGATTGCCTACATGTGGCAAGATGTACACTGGATAGCATTGTCAATAATGGAGCTCATTTCCTAATGGGGATTGCAATAGACAGAATGTTAAGTAAAAAGAAAAGCAAAGAATTAATGAAATACAGACAGCAATTCAGTCCAAAGTCCTGCCTTCCAAACTTCCTGAATCCAAGTCACTGAAAAATAAGTCACACACTTACTTTCGTTCGCACTTACGCTCTGGTCACACTCCGCTCGTTCACACTCGCAAATTAAGAGATTTAAAGAGGTTTTGTTTTGTTTTTTCCCCTTTTCCAGCAATACACCCTTCACCTCAATGCACTTCCAAAGGCAAGTTTGCCGTCACCAATATTGACGGAGATTGATATCAAATATAATATTTCTATGACGTTCAGAAGCTCAGAAACCATTTCCTAGGTTTCTGGTGGTTTCCCAGTTATGAAAGATACACCATCATAACTGGAAAAAGGCGAGCATCCCAAAAATGTGGTCCATGTGTTTGTGACAGTCATGTGCATTATTAAACTTGACATTAAAAGTTTGTACAGTTACACAATAGGGCTTTGGAGGGGAAATCCAGTGTAAACCAGTATGCTTGCCCTGGGCTGAGGTTTATGGCGGTTATAAAAATTCCTTGTTTGGGGGAAGCAAGAGTAGAGTTCTATGGAGGTCCCTTCCAAGTGAACAGGGGACGGAGATTTAAGACATCTCTGGCTGTCCTTTCAACATTTTTAAAACTAGGACAAAAATACATTTTGCCTGACAAAGGGAATGTCACTAGGTTTATTGCCACCTGATCTGAGCACAGCACAACGTGTGGACAAAGATCCCCAATTCCAACGACATGTTGCTCTCTGGGCTGACTGATGTAGTTTTGATAAGTGATCCTCCACCAGCAGGAGACTGCCACCAGAGGACTAGTAAAGCTGCTGCCATGTAGTCCAACCCTGTCCCCACAACTGATGAATAGCTCTGTACACTGTGCATTGGTAGCTTTCTGCCTATCAGTGGTGTGGGTGGGGTTATACAGAGCCCAGCATTCAGAGAATTAGATCTGCAGCAGACACAGAGTATGTGCCCACGAAGCGTTTTTCAAGAGGATATGCTGCAGAATTTCCGCAGCGTAAAGTCTTTTTTAGCGCTATGTTATCCGCCCCCCATGGTCCCCAATGTGATTACGCAAGTTCAATGCCCATGCTGCGTTTTTTTCCGCAGCGTTTTTCCGGCGGGGAAAAATCCGCAGCACGCTCATTAATTTTGCGTTTCCGCAAGCGGAATTGCCTTTGCAGTGCAATTAAAAACTCAAGGCAATTCCGCATGCGTTTATCCGGGAGAGGACATGCAGAAATGAAGCAGAAAATTTCTGCTTCATTTCCACAGCATGGGAACATAGCCTTACTCTGAACTGCACCAAGCGATCCATCACTGTAATCAGGATCTCTGCCCCTAAATCACCCTGCTCTCAGATGGGGCAGCAAAATCCTGGTGACAAATTCACTAACCCCATCCAGCTTCAGATGCAAGTATTAGAATGGATTCTGATGCTCAAAATTAAATGTAATGGCCAGTGGCTAATGGCAGGCAATAGGTACAGCAAAGTGTGGAAAAGTTACCTGCAGGATTGTAGGGAACAAACTTCTCAGTGTCGGGGTACTGCTGCTCGTCTGTCTTATCAGAAGTGCCAGAAACCTAGTGGGGAACAGGAACCAGGTCACAAGCTTCATTTATCCAGGGTTTACCATTAGGTTCTCCATATAGGATCTGAAAAGTAGTGTTGAGCCACCCCCGTAGTGTTCGAGTTCGGTTCGTCGAACACCCGTATGTTCGCCGAACACCTTCGAACACTGTTAAAACCAATGGCAGGCAAACAAAAACACATAGAAAACACCTTCAAAAGGTGTCCAAAAAGCTGACAAACTGCTCAGTAGACACAACTAACACATGGAAAAGTGACAAGTACAAATAGTCATGCGAAAAGAAAAGAGGTGGAGGAGTAAAAGGAGGGGGAGACACAGATATAGGCATGTCATGCCCTTCTAAAGCCAAAAAAATGCGAAGCTAACACGGCCAGTCCGTTCCTGCCCGTGCGACCTCCGTGACGCCGGGTTTGTGCCAGAGCTGCGGTGGACCCTGACGGCTAGCACCCTCTCCCAATACTGGTGCCTGTCCGCTGGTGGGTCGAGCGAGCCCCCCTGCGGTGGAGACAGGTCTAAGCTTTTTAATTTAAATTGTCTCTCTAATTTGAATGAGTACACTTTAAATCCTTTTACAAGGATTGCCAGCAGCCGCGGGAATTCCAGCTCTAGTAGCGTCCACTAAAGCTGCTGCAGTTAAAAAGCTTTTATAAGATCGAGCTCGGCGGTCCACCGCAAGGCGTCCTACCGCCAGTCCCAGGCCCTGTGCCTTGGGGTGCCTCCCCGATGCTCTTCACTGAGTGTCCCGGGGGCCCGAGGCATTTCCTTTGAAAAAATTAAGTGTCCAAACTACAGGTGGTGCAGCTTGCTTAACAGTTGGGATAATCCGCTGACTAGCAGACACTGCTACTAGGTCCAAAGTATTTCCTGGGCTAGATACAGTTAAAAATTTGTAATTAGATACTCTCGTTGGATGCTGAGAAAGCATTCCATAGAGTCTCCTGGCACGCCATATATTATTTTCTTAAAAAGCTTGGGGTAGGGATCTAGGGGACCCTTTCATAGGCAAAATCACAGCCCGGTATCGCAATACGTCACCTAGGCTGAAGATGAATGGAACATTTTCATCACCTTTCATAATCAGCAATGGGACAAGGCAGGGATGTCCTCTGTCCCCTCTCTTATACATCCTAGTGATGGAGCACCTGCTCTCATCAATTCGCCATAACCCCAATATTAGGTGGATTGAGGTGGCAGGCACAGAGTACAAGTGCTCTGCATTTGCTCATGATGTCCTAGTATATAGCACTCAATCACATATATCCATCCCTGCTGTTATGGCTGAAATAGATCACTTTGTTACATGGTCAAATTTTAAAATCAATGCAGCGAAGTCTGAGGCCCTCGATGTCTCCCTCCTCAAATCCATACAGGATTCCATCCAGTCCAACTTTCCCTTTGCCTGTCCCTCACAGGGTATCAAATACTTAGGAATTCGTATTCATAGAGACCTCTCCCGTCTAGGTTATCTTAATTTTGGGCCCTTTATTGAACAACTCCATACAGACCACGGTTGGCAAGTTAGAACTGTAAGATTCACTACGTGAACCACTGGTGTTTTGTGGAAAAGCACATGTACACTGTGTTCCAAATTATTATGCAAAAAGTGTTTAGGAGTGATAAGGGAAGAATTTGTTTGTTTGTCAGTTAAACTCATTGATGGTGATGTGTGTCAGGGCTCTTTATATCACTGTAAGCAATTGCAGACACCTGTGCTAATTAGTTTGGCAGGGGTGTCCAATGAAAGGCAAGACTTCTTAAGAAGGCTGTCCCACATTATTAAGCAGCCTACATTTTCTGCCAAAATGGGAAAGAAAAAGGATGTGTCGGCTGCTGAGAAGCAACAAATTGTGGATTGTTTAGGTCAAGGCATGACTACAATCAACATTGCCAAGACACTTCATCCTGATCATCGCATAATCAAGAAGTATGAAGCTGATTCACAGTACACATGTGTGCGTGCTGATAAGGGAAAATTGAGGACTCTTTCCTACAGGCAATTACGTCAGGTTAAAAGAGCAGCGGCAAAAAAGCCTTGTCATAGCAGCAGACAAGTTTTTGAAGCTGCTGGTGCCTCCAACGTCCCCCGAACAACAAGATGCAGGGTCCTCAGAGGTTTGCAGCTGTGCGTAAGTTATCCTGTCGACCTCCTCTATCTAATGTACACAAGCAGAAAGGGCTACAGTGGGCCAAACAATACATGAAGACTGACTTCAAAACTGTTTTGTTCACCTATGAGTGCCGTGCAACGCTCGATGGTCCAGATGGATGGAGTGGAGGATGGCTGGTTGATGGACACCCCATGCAAACACTGCTACGGCACCAACAAGGAGGAGGTGGAGTAATGTTTTGGGCTGGAATCATGGGGAGAGAGATTGTCGGCCCCTTTAGGATCCCTGAAGGGGTAAATATGAACTCCATAATGTATGTGGAGTTTCTCAAACAGCACTTCCTGCTATGGTTCAAGAAGAAGAACCGTGTATTCCGCAGCAAGATCATTTTCATGCATGATAATGCACCGTCTCATGCTGCACATAACATCTGCATCTCTGGCTGATATGGGCATAAAAGGGGACAAAGTTATGGTGTGACCCCCATGCTCCCCTGACCTCAACCCCATTGAGAACCTCTGGAGCATCATCAAAAGGAGTGTCTATAATGGCGGGAGGCAGTTCACATCTAAGCAACAGCTCTGGGAGGGTATTCTGTCCTCATGCAAAACAATTGAAGCAGAAACCATCCAAAACCTGACAAATTCAATGGACGAGAGAGTTCAGAAGCTCCTTTCGAACAAGGGGTCCTATGTGCAAATGTAACATCACCTAGAATAAAGTTTTTTGAGCTGAAAACTGTTTGATTACAGTTTGTAATAACCGGCTAATGCTTATAATTTCAAAAATGACCATTTTTTTGCTCTTTATTAAAATGAAAAGGTTGATCGTAGAGTGTGGGGGATCTAAGAGTGGCAACCCAGTAGTCAGGATTATTTCGAATTCTGACAATCTGAGGGTCATGTTGCAGGTAGTGCAGCAAGAAGGCACTCATGTGTCTTGCGCATCTCGGAGCCCCAAAATTATTTTCCGGGCTAGATGCAGCAAAAAATTATTAGTAATTTGAAAGCTGGTGGAGCTTAGTATAGATGGCCTAATAGAATTAGTACTGCAAACTGCTACAAGGCCCAAATTATTTTCCAGCCAAGATACAGATAAACATGATTAGTAATTTGAAAGCTTATAACGGTTGGTGAGGTGATTTTAACAAATCATCAAGCTTTTACTCTCCCCAGCATGACACAGGGGTAGAAAAGTCGTTTCGGATCCATGATTTGTTCATCTTTATGAACGTGAGTCTGTCTACATTATCAGTGGAGAGCCCCGTGCGCTTATCTGTCAGCACACCACCAGCAGCGCTGAACACACATTCAGACAGAACGCTGGCTGCGGGGCATGACAAGATCTCCAAGGCGTAAGTGGCAAGCTCCGGCTATTTATCCAGATTGGAAGCCCAAAAAGAGCAAGGGTCCAGTGACACAGTCATGGCTTCAATGTTTACTTGGATATACTCCTGTACCATCGTCTCTAGGCATTGACTATGTGTCAGACTTCTTGTCTCCTGTGGCCTTGCAAAGGATGGGCTAAAAAAGTGGTGAAATGATTCCGCAAAATTGATGTTACCAGCAGATACTGTGTTTGTTACGTTTTGAGTGCTGAACACTCGACGGTCCCACGGTTGGCAAGTTGGAACTGTGAGACTCACTACGTGCACCACTAGTGTTTTGTGGAAAAGCACATGTAAGATTCTGAAACAGTCTCTGCTGATACTCCAGCATGCGTGCATCTCTTTCTATGGCAGGAATAATTTCTGCAAATTTACTTTTGTACCGGGGATCTAAGAGTGTGGCAACCCAGTAGTCAGGATTATTTCTAATTCTCACAATTCGAGGGTCATGTTGCAGGTAGTGCAGCAAGAAGGCACTCATGTGTCTTGCGCATCCAGGAGCACCAAGTCCCTGTTGTGTTGGTGGCGAGGTAACAATCATGCTTTCTTCCTCTGCCCTCTCCCCCCAACCTCGCACAACAGAAATGTGATCAAGGTCTCCCTCATCTGATGAGTCTTCCATCAGTTCGTCCTCCACTCCTGCACCTTCCTCACTAGTTTGGCTGCTACCATGCGCCCTGGTAAAACCATCTTCCCCACCCTCACATGCCTGCCGCCTTGGTGCTGCCGACCATCTGGACCTTGCAGATGTTAGCCCTTCCTCATGCAACTCCTCCTCCTCTACTTCCTCCACCTCCTCTTCTGCCACCACCTGACTCCGAATTCTGTTTAACATGTGCTCCAGCATGTAAATCACCGGAATAGTCATGCTGATAATGGCATCGTCAGCACTAAACATCTTCTTCGCCATTTCAAAACTGTGCAGAAGGGTGCATAGGTCCCTGATCTGAGACCACTCCTCCAGCGTGATTTGCCCCACCTCTGGATCTCGTTGGCCCAGGCTATACGTCAGAACGTATTGCACCAGGGCTTGTCGGTGCTGCCACAGTCGCTGCAACATGTGCAGAGTTGAATTCCACCGGGTAGGCACATCGCATTTTAGCCGGTGAAGTGGCAGGCCCAACGACTTCTGTAGAGATGTAAGTCGCTGAGCTGCGGGATGCGAATGGCGGAAGCGAGCACACAGCGACCGTGCCCTCTGCAGAAGGCCATCTAGTCCGGGATAGTGGGCTAAAAGTTGCTCGACAACCAGGTTCAACATGTGAGCCATACAAGGCACGCGTGTGACATTGCCTCGGCAAAGGGCCGCACCCAGGTTTGCAGCATTGTCGCACACGACTTTCCCTGGTTTCAGGTCCAGTGGAGACAACCATTCATGAAATTGGTTCTCCAGAGCTGACCACAACTCCTCAGCTGTGTGACTCACATTTCCCAGACATTTCAAAGTAAAAACCGCCTGATGACGTTGAGCCCTGCTGCCAGCATAGTAAGGAGGTGTGCAGGATCCCTTCTGCGCAGTTAGAAAGCTTGTGGAATGACCAGACAGGCTTTGGGTGCAGGTGGAGGACCGAGAGGAGGTTGAGGAGGCAGAAGCAGTGGAGGAAATTCGAGATAAAGAGGATTGACGCACAACTCATGGGGACGGCAAGACTTGGACAGCAGCCCCTTGTCCTGCTGTCACCATAGTTACCCAGAGCCCAGTCAGCGACATGTAACGCCCCTGTCCATGCCTACTCGTCCAAGTGTCTATGGTGAAATGCACCCTGTCACACACAGTTTCTCAAAGAAGCGGTGATGTTGTGTGCAACATGCTGGTGGAGGAGCGCAGGCACACCTTTCTTTGAGAAGTAGTGCCGACTGGGCATCTGGTACTGGGTCACTGTGACAGACATAAGGTCTCGAAAATCCTCTGTGTCCACCAGGCGGAAAGGCAGCATTTCTGTAGCCAAAAGCTTGCAGATGGTGAAATTCAACCTCTTAGCTTTCTCATGGCTAGGAGGAAATGGTCTTTTACTTGTCCACATCTGAGGGACCGAGGGCTGGCTGTTGTGCTTAGACGAGGTTGAGAAGGGTGTCCCCGGCAAACTGCCGGTCCGTGAGGAAGATGCAGGCGGACATGTTAGGTTGCCTTGATCCAAAGGTGGTGCTATCGATGTCGGACAGCGCTGAACACCAGCTGGTGTTTCCACCTCCAAAGAAAATGATGACCTGCCAATCACGCTGGCTGTTGCAGGTAAAGAGGTGGCAGGTCTGCGTCCCAAAACAGGTGTGACTGCTGTCCCCCCAGTCACAGAGGATGAAGAGGCCGCGGATGCACAAGATGTGGCAGACGGCGGTTGGCCCGGCCGGCTAGGCCGCATTGTAGCACAGTGAGCTTCCCACTGCAATTTATGCTTCATATCCATGTGCCGGTTCATGCATGAAGTGCTCAAACTATGTATTTTTTGGCCTCTACTTAGCTTTTGCTGACAAATGTTACAGATAACACAAGTTGGGTCATCCTTATCGATCTGAAAAAATGCCCAGGCTATGCAAGGCTTAGCACCCATGCGACCTGAAGAGCCACCACGACTTGTGGTCAGAGGCAGAGTTGTGTTTGAGGATGCAGTTGTTGACGTGCTTCCAGTACTACGTCTGTCCAGGAAGGCGCAACCTGACCTCGTCGTCACTAGCATCCTCCTCCACCTCCTCTGCTGACCTCATCGACTGGCTAACTGTGGGTTGACAGTAAGTGGGATCTCCAACCTCATCATCATCACCCTGTGTGTTATCACACCCGTCGTCCTCAGAGCCAACCTCTTCCTGCCCTGACAAAAAACTAAAGTTGTCGCTCCAATCAGGTATATGAGTCTCATCATCATCTTCCTCATTGTCTCCACCAACAGGAGTTACAGTTTGGGAACGAGGGTCTACATTATGGTCAGAACCTTCTGCCTCTGGTCCTGGATCCGACTCAAAGATTCTGGGCATCAGTGCAGATCATTTCCTCGTCTGGATTCACAGAAGCTCTGCAGCCGACCTCTAATTCCCAGGCTATAGTATGAGTAAACAGCTCTGCAGACTCCACCATCTGTGTTACCCCATACTAAGACTGGCAGCTGGAGACTTGGGAGCTGTGAGGAAGCAAGTGCGATTGGGGTGACACCTCTGAGGACTGGAGTATTTGTGATGTTGAAGTTGAGGTGGAGGAGAGCCCACTTAAAGGAGCACTTGATATCTGTTGAAGCACATGCTGTTTTTGTGCCTCATCTGGAATTTGTAGCGATTGGCGTGGCCGTAAGAAAGGGATCTTCTCACATTGTCCGCTAAAAGAAGTAGACATCTTAGTTTGGCTGGAAGATTGTCTTTCTTCAGCAGATGTTACTGTTGCTTTAACACCTACCCCATGGATACAACCTTTCTTTCCCTTCCCAACATGCCTATTCCCCTTTCCACAAGCAGCAGGCCTTTTTCCACTCATTTTGGTGGTTAACTAATTGACAACTCTGGAGTTGTTTGCACAAAAACAATGAATGGGAACCGAGCAGAGCTGAGTGGCCAAACTGTGGTATTAGCCCAAAAGTATTGGCTGGGTTAGATGCAGAAAAAAATTATTTTGAATTTGCAACCTGGTGGAGGTTAGTATAGATGGACTAATAGAACAAGTCCCACACACTGCTACAAGCCAAAATATTTTTTTTTCAGAGCAAGATGCAGATAAAAATTATTTTGAATTTCCAACCTGGTGTAGGTAAGTATAGATGGACTAATAGAATGATGCTATGCCCAAAAGGTTTTCCTTCACTAGGTGCAGTAAAAAAATTTGCATTCTATACACAGGTGGTGTAGCTTGCAACACAGATAGGCTACTCCACTGACTAACACACACTGCAAGAGGCCAAAAAGGATTTGCTTTGCTAGATTTAGCCAAATGCTGTGAAAAAAACTTGCACAGCACTAGTACAGACCTGCCTGGCAAAAAGTGATAGGAACTGATGTAACCTAGTCCTCAAAAGGACTGCAATCACAACTATTCCCTACTCCCAAGCTATCTGTAGATTTGTGCGAAAATTGGCTTGAAATTAACACAAAGTATAGCGCACACAGCAACAGCAGTGCAGTCTAACACGCAGCTGCAGCAGTGAGAAAATGGTGGTGACGGGGAAAATGGCTGGGTCTTATAGGGCAAGGACATGTGACATACACTGCCAATGACATGCCCTTGCTTGTGTGAAAAAAAGCAGTTCGCTCCGTGTGTGCGCTGCTGATAGGCTGACAGATTGCACCTCCCTACTGTAAATGCGGGAAAGAGAAAAAAAAATGGAGATCTTCATTATTTATGCAGAGATCCATCCCCTGCCCCTCCCCCCACCCCGCTGTACACTTAAACTGCGTATTTACATTAATTTTCAGCATTACTGAGAAAAAATCCAGTTATGATTTTGGTGCACGAACAGTTATCGAACATAACCTCGAACAGCCGAATTTTTCTCAAATTGTTCGTGTTCGCCGAACGGCTCGAACACCGCCCAAAACAGCTCGAAGTTGAGATTGGCGAACAGTTCGAGTCGAACACCGCTCATCTCTACTGAAACTGAGTCAGCCAAGTCCTTGTGGCATAGCTGTGGCCTGGCCATACACTATTTGGCTAGCAGCCATCTCTCCCAACATACAGATGAGTTCTCATGTGTTCTGTGGGGAGGAGGGTAATCGCCTGCCTCTAAGCAATTTGTGCCTAGAGAACAAGGAGCGGGTATTTGAACTGAACATTTGTTAGGGCAGCTAGATTAGCCAGATATTAGCCCACTTTAATCAAACAGAAAACAATGGGACTTGTAATTGTGGTGCCCCTGATGGTTCAGTCACCACAGAGATAGTGCACCTCACCCAGAGGTGTGGAGTCTCCTTCTCTCAGGTGAGGAGGGAGTGCTGCCCAGAACCCCAACACCCGCATTCAACACTACACTGCTCCAGGCCGGCTGGAGGGGCAACATGCATGAGCGCAACTGCTGAGCCCTGTCCCAGGCTGGAGTAGGGGGAACCCAGAGGTAGGGGGAACCAGTAGTGGGTGTGGGTGGAGGAAGTAGTTTAAGGGAGCACTATAGTAGTAGGTATATAAAGGGGAGCCATTTTAGGGTGGCAGGAGAGTTCGGTAGAGGAGTCAGTGGAGAACAGTCAGGGATCAGAGTCTCTTTAGGAGCTCTGCTCCACAAGCAGGGCCCAGTGCTAGAGGCCCAGGAGGGGAGCAGAGGAGTAGGCTCCGATCTAAGGAAGGGATCCTAGGGGGTACGGCGAGTGCAGGACGGCACCCGTATGCCCCGCATCTGTCAGAAGACAGGGATCGTAAGCCGCAGGAAGGGGACGGACCCCTGGTCCAGCCGTGTAACTCCAGGTCTTGGCTGGGAGGCTTCTGGCTTATATAGTCAGTTGCTGAAGCCTCATTCTAATCCCCGTGAGGGACAAGCAGGTCCGGGAACTCCAACGTACAGGAGGGGCTTCAGAGCACCCAAATGGGATTGAGAGTGGGAAGCACAGGGCAGGAGGGAGACAGACCCAGTGTGAAGACTGTCTAGCTAGGAACACAGAAAGTGGAGTTCTGTCAGGTGCTCCTAATCTACCTGAGGAAGTGCTGAACCCCTGCCTGGTGAACGCAGCGCGACGTGGGGAGGCTGACAACTGTACAGTGCACCAATGGAACTGTCATAAGAACTGTGAGAAAAGACTCGGATGACTGCATCGCACTGCCTCAGTCCATTCTTTATCTGCGCCATCTTTCCCTCCCTGCACTACAACGCCCAGTGCAACTTTCACTGCCTTACACTGCCCAGGAGCAAGCTCTACCTGTGGAGAGCCACACCATCCCTGCTGCCGTAACATCAGCTCCAGAGGACTGCTCCGCAGCGGCAGCTCCCTTTGGCTGCCTTCCACAGGTGGCGTCACAAACACTTTCCCCAGATCCTCCAATATCTTCCCCTTTTTACTGACCGCCCTGGGTCACGGACCGGGCCAGCCACGGTGATATCCCCTATACCGGCATCCATAGGCCCAGCTGCCAGGGGGCGCGTCAGCTCTGGAGTCATGAACAAGATAAGTGACCAACCCGTTATCGGTGGGTGAAGTGTGCCTAAAGAACTGTGTAATGATACTGATGTGGTGCCCGCCCCAGAAGAACGGGCGCCATTATGTGCGTGATCAAAGACAACAGTATGGAACCTCCCATCGTGGGCCGGGTCCCAGAATGGCGCCAAAAGCATACCCTGCCCCTTGCAACTGTGACTGTCCGCATAGATGTGTCCGTCAAGGCAGGGAGGCCGTCACAAGGAGTGACCGACAGCAGATTGCCATGGGACCGACCCCGAAAGAGGAGGAGGAGGAGGAGGAAAGAAGGAATGGAGACAGGGTGTGGTCTTAACCAGTCTAGACCAGGGTTCCCCAACTCCAGTCCTCAAGGCCCACCAACAGGTCATGTTTTCAGGATTTCCTTAGTATTGCACAGGTGATGGAATTATTGCCTGTGCAGGTGATGCAATTATCACCTGTGTAATACTAAGGAAATCCTGAAAACATGACCTGTTGGTGGGCCTTGAGGACTGGAGTTGGGGAACCCTGGTCTAGACAGACCGCACCCGGCAGACAACATGGACGGAAGTCAGGATCAAGCCTCCGCCTCTGGCCTGCTGCCGTGGCAAGCGACCCCCCTCACCCTGGAGGGAGAAGCCAGTAAGTTATCCCCGGAGGACGCGGAGTTCCTCCAGAGTGAGATTCTGGAGCTGAGCCAACAAGTGGACCAGGCCCAGCAAGCAGCAGTTACCAAGTGGAGGAGCGAGCTGTTGGAGAAGTTTACAGCACGGTGTAGAGCAGCACAGGATGCCAGCAGCGGCAACCCAGCGGAACCCGCTGAATACCAGGAGGCCGTGTGCAGCACAGGAGCAGGTGGGAAGAAATCCCCTGTCCCAGACGCTGCAAGCGCCGACCTGCTCCTGGGCTTCCTACACCAACACTCTCCGTACCCCGCCATGCCCTCCCTGGAGCAGCTGCTCAGCCCGGAACCTCCACCCCAGGGCACTGACTGAGGACCTTCCACTTGTTGCCCTCCCGGAACCTCCACTCCCAGGCACTGAAGTCAGGAACCTTCTGCTGGGTTCCCTCGCGGAGCCTCCACCTCCGGCACCTGAGTGGGTGTACGGCGCGCCGGGCTTCGATTGGTCCACCCGGTTTGAGGACCAGCAGCTGTGCACGCTAGTGTTGATCGAGCACTAAAATGCTCGGGTGCTCAAATCTCGGGCCGAGCTCGCCGTGATACTCGGGTGCTCGACCCGAGCAACGAGCCCAATGTTAGTCTATGGGAGACCTGAGCATTTTTGGCATGGCACTCCCGGCCGTCTTTTAAAAGCCTAACAAGTGCCCAAAACGATAGTGACAGTGCTCAAATGACATGGGGACAGCATGGGGATCGCCCCAGGAAGCATTTCTGATGCCCAGGTCACTGCTGTCAACAACGTGGTCAGAGGTATTAAGCCACTTTTAAGGGCTCACAATAAAACATTCAAAAATGAAACTGAAACTGCTTTCCTGTGAAATATGTTAAGGAACTTCCTTTCCAGGGTAAAGACTTGTGTATAAGGTAAAATAAATAACCCCGTCCAAAAAAATACTCCTCCACACCTTGGGCTATGTTAACAAGTAGCATTTTTTTAGAAGTTTTTGCACTTTTGTATTGCTTTCAACCGTGACAAATGCATTCACCGGGAAATGTCATTTTAACATTTTACAACCTTATCTGACCATGTGCTGTGTGACACATGCATACAGTGCTGAAAATACATGGGAACAGCATGGGGAATACCCCTGGAAGCATCTCTGACACCCAGGTCACTGCCTAAAAGTGTGCCCATCAGAAATGATCCTTGCCGCGTCAGAAGATGCAGACTTGCAACTATCCCCGTGCAAGTTCTTGTCCCAGGGTATTGTTCAATTGTACCTCCCCCATTCCTTGCAATGCAAGCGCAAGTATGCAGCCTGCCACCCACCCACCCCCAGGCTGCAATACCATACTGCTTGCTTGCTTTCACTTGAAATTGGGCCTTTTAGGCATATGGAGGCGAAATCTGGCCACCACGTCATGGCTGCGTTGGCGGCCTGGAATCCATACTCAGTCCCCAGCCGCCAGGTAGCCGGGCATCCACACTGGGTCCCCAGCCGCCCCGCGGCCGGGTGTCCACACACGGTCCCCAGCCGCCTGGGGGCAGCCGGGTGTCCATAAACGTTCCCAGCCGCCCCTATTTCTCCTGTCAACTTCCCCCCACACACTTTTCTTAGCCCAGCCTGCTTTAGGGCAGCATTGGACGACACCACCAGAGAACCAGACTCCTCTGGTAGGCCCTGGCTTCTCCATCAGGGGAGTTGAGAGTGCCAAGGTGAGGAGCATGATGATGATGAAAGTTAGCATCTGCTTTGTTTTCTTGGAATGCAAGCATAAGTGTGCAGCCTGCCACCCACCCACCCCCAGGCTGCAATGCCATACTGCTAGCTTGCACTTGAAATGGGGCCTTTTAGTTTGGAGGAGGCCGAAGCTGGCCACTACCTCATGGCTGCTTCGGCAGCGAGGTATTCAAACTCAGTCCCCAGCCGCCCCTATTTGTCCCTCTGTACCTTATACATAAGATTAAGCGCGTATACCAAAACATTACCTGTGCCCTCCCCAGTGCATTTAGTGGGAAGGACAGCCTATTCCGCTGTAGTGTGTGCATGCCAAACCCCTGTTCATGGTACATGCGAAGATGCCTCCCACCCTGCACCTGTCGTTGCAGACTTGCAACTATACCCGTTCAAGTCCTTGTCCCAGGGCAGTGTTCAATTGTACCTCTCCCATTCCTTGCAATGCAAGCGCAAGTATGCAGCCTGCCACCCACCCACCCCCAGGCTGCAATACCATACTGCTTGCTTGCATAAACGGTCCCCAGCCGCCCCCATTTCTCCTGTCAACTTCCCCCCACACACTTTTCTTAGCCCGGCCTGCTTTAGGGCAGCATTGGACGAGACCACCAGAGAACCAGACTCCTCTGGTGGGCCCTGGCTTCTCCATCAGGGGAGTTGAGAGTGCCAAGGTGAGGACCATGATGATGATGATACAAGTTAGCATCTGCTTTGTTTTCTTGGAATGCAAGCGCATGTATGTAGTAGCGGCTAGGCCTGAGGTGGTCAGCGTTTTGACGCATATCCTACCTCCTCCGAGGATTTCTGGATGTTTTCCTGCTACTATCACAGTTCTATGACTCCCATTAAAACAAAGCTTCAGGTGAAAAATGATGGATGAGGTAGTGGCAAAGGAGAAGGAGGAACAGGGACCATTCACATCAATATCAGGCCAGTCAACCACATATGTCTTGTAGGATATGTTTCTGTAACAAAAAGGAGCAGTTCGGCTACACAGTTATAGGGCATACAGTGAGTGCAATGCCTACCAAAAATTTTGAGGCACTCCAATGCCCCTTGGAAATGACATGGAGGTCAGAGGGCCTTAACTAAACAGTTTTTTCCATTTATACCAACTGGGTCTCCTGTACACTGTTAGCCTAAGCAGTGAATGGAAGGCTTTCCAAAAATTATGAGGAACTTGCAATGCCCCTTACAAGAGCCATGCAGTACAGCATATTACAAACATAAGTCCCATTATTGGGGAGTGGGTCTCCCATAGTATTTGCTTATGCCTTCCAAGCAAAAGCTTCAAAAAATTAGGAGGAAATGCAGAGCCCGTTCAAAGACTCGTGGAGGTCCCAGTAGCTTAACAAGACGGTTTTAATGCCCCTTACAAGAGACGTGGAGGTCAGAGTGGTATAACAAGATGCTTTTAATGCCCCTTACAAGAGCCAGACAGTACAGCATCTTAAAAATAGTATTCCCATTATTGGGGAGTGGGTCTCCCACAGTCTTTGCTTATGCCTTCCAAGCAAAAGCTGACAAAAATAAGGACGGAGAAACTTTCAATAATGGCAACACGGACCACGGTCACCCTGGTGGTATAGTGGTGGTGGAGGCTGAGGATAAGGAGAAGAACATAAAACAGCCGAAATGAGGAAGCGTATACCCATGTGTGGGTGTGAAGTGGTGCATGGGAATACACCTCCCGAAATAACACCGTGGATTTGACTTTATGTTACTCTGCTGTCACTTGGTGGTGATGAGAAGTCTGGCCCAATCTAGCCCTTGTTCATTTTGATAAGGGTCAGCTTGTCAGCATTGTCAGTTGACAGGAGAGTGTGCTCATCAGTTATAATTCCCCCAGCGGCACTAAAAACAAGCTCCAATAACATGCTAGCGGCAGGGCAGGCCAGGACCTCCAAGGCGTACAGAGCGAGTTCATTCCAAGTGTCCAGCTTGGATACCCAATAATTAAAAGGCACGAAGAACGCTGGTACGGTCGGCAAGGTACTTCCTCACCATCTTTTGAAACTTTCCACTCCTTGTGAGAGTACCCCACGCCTCAGGGTCTGAGAAAACTGTCCCAGAACGTTGACAGTGTTCCCCTGCCTCTACTAGATTGGAGTTGCCTCTCTCTCGCTTGTACGCTTTGGTTGGTCAACGAACTGTGACCTCTGCCGCTAGCGTGTTCAGATGGGAATTTTTTTTTAACAGTTCTGCAGCAAGGGCCTTCTGGTACAGGCCCATTTTTGTAGACCTCTCCACCTCAGAAATAAGACAGTGAAAGTTCTCCTTGTAGCGGGGGTCTACAAGTGTCACCAACCAGTAATGACTGTCACCCAACATTTTGACAACGCGAGGGTCACAGTTAAGGCAGCGCAACATAAAGTCAGCCATGCGTGCTAGACTGGTAATGGGCAAGATTTCCTTGTCCTCACCAAGATGACGACTGACCATGCTCTCCTCCTCCCCCCTGTCCTCAGGCCACCCACGCTGAACCGACGGTATAACACTTGTACAGGTACTACCATCTACAGCACTTGATAGCAGCTCCTGTTCCTCCTCTCCCTCTGTCCCCCAATGCACGTTGGGATGAGATGAGGCTGGGCTGTGTGTAATCGCCCACTACGGCTTCTTGATCCATCTCATCATACTCTGGCTGCAATGCCTCCTCTTTAATTCTCTGCAGAGAGCGTTGCAAAAGACAGACAAGTGGGATGCTGACACTAATGATGGCGTCATCGCCACTCACCATCTTGGTGGCCTCCTCAAAGTTTGTCAGGATGGTACATATGTCAGACATCCAGGTCCACTCCTGAGGTCTTATGTGTGGAGTCTGACCTGAACATCGACGGCCTTGTTGTATCTGGTACACCACAACTGCTCTCTTCTGCTCACAAATCCTTTGCAACATGTGGAGGGTAGAGTTCCAACGTGTGGGACATCACACACCAGTCGGTGTGCTGGAAGCTGCAAACGCTGCTGCAACACAGCAAGGGCGGCGGAAGCTGTAGCAGACTTGCAAAAATGAGCTGACAGGCGGCGTACTTTCACGAGCAGATCTGGCAACTCGGGGTATGATTTAAGAAACCGCTGAACCACGAGGTTAAGCACATGAGCCAGGCATGGTACGTGTGTGATCTCACCTCAGAGCCGCCACCAGGTTACGGCCATTGTCACACACGACCATGCCGGGATGTAGGTTCAGCAGTCTCAGCCACAGATCTGCCTGCTCTTTCACAGCTGTCCACAACTCACAAGCAGTGTGAGGTTTATCACCTGAGCTTATGAGTTTCAGCACAGCCTGTTGCCACTTGGCGGAGGCAGTACTGCAGTGCTTCCAGCTTGTAACTGATGTGGTGATATCTGAGATGGAGATGGAGGCTGAACAGAAGGAGGAGATGGAGATGGAGATGGAGGCTGAACAGGAGGAGGAGATGGAGATGGAGGCTGAACAGGAGGAGGAGATGGAGATGGAGGCTGAACAGGAGGAGGAGATGGAGATGGAGGCTGAACAGGAGGAGGAGACTGAACAGGAGGAGGAGATGGAGGAGGAGGCGGAGATGGAGGAGGAGGCGGAGGAGGAGGAGGAGATGGAGATGGAGGCTGAACAGGAGGAGGAGATGGAGATGGAGGAGGAGGCTGAACAGGAGGAGGCTGAACAGGAGGAGGAGATGGAGGAGGAGGAGATGGAGGAGGAGGCTGAACAGTAGGAGGAGATGGAGATGGAGGAGGAGATGGAGGCGGAGATGGAGGCGGAGATGGAGGCGATGGAGGAGGAGGAGGAGCTATAAACTATGGGGGCAACTATGACTGACATAGGGCCCGCAATCCTCGGTGTGGGGAGGATGTGTTCCGTCCCAAGGTCCGACTGGGTCCCGGCTTCCACTATGTTTACCCAGTGTGCCGTCAGAGAGATGTACTGTCCCTGGCCACAAGCACTTGTTCATGTGTCTGTTGTCAGGTGGACTCTCCCAGTAACTGCGTTGTTGAGGGCACGGCAGATGCTTTGGGACACGTGCTTGTGTAGTGCGGGGATGGCACACCGGGCAAAATAGTGTCGGCTGGGGACCGAGTACCGAGGGACGGCCACCGCCATAAGATTGCGGAAGGATTCCATCTCCACCAGCCTAAAAGGCAGCATTTCCAATGCAAGCAGTCGTGAAATGTGCGAATTTAGGACTGTGGCCTGTGGGGCGTTAGCTGCGAATTTCCGCTTTCGTTCAAAGGTCTGGGATATGGACAACTGAACGCTGCGGTGGGACGTGGACGTGGATGCTGTTTCTTGAGAAACTGCCATAACAAGTGAAGACTGAGAGGAGGGGGAATCTTTACATGCAGTATGGACAAGGGATTGCCTTGCACACACAACAGGGGGTTCTATTGCACGCACAACAGTAGAAGAAGCAGTGGTGACACCCGCTGACACTGGTCGTGGACCCTGGGTTTCGCCCCACAAAGTCGGGTGCTTTGCTGCCATGTGCCTGATCATGCTGGTGGTGGTCAGGCTGGTAGTTTTGTCACCCCTGCTGATGCTGGCATGGCAGGTGGAACATATGACCTTTTTGGGGCTATCAGCAGAGTCTTTAAAAAAATTCCAGACTCTGGAAGACCTACCGCTTGTACTGGCAACGTCCCTCGTGTTGGTGTTACGGGGAACGGTTGCCCGCCTTCTGTCTGCGGCCACCACACTGCTTCTTCCTGCCTGTTGAGGTACTCTGCCTCCCTCCCCCTGTGTGCTGCTGGCCTCACTCTGCATGTCCTCCTGCCACGTTGGGTCAGTTACTAGATCATCCACCACCTCCTCCTCTTCCACTTGCGCACCACGATGCTCCTCCTCACTTCCTGGCAATTGTGTCTCGCCATCGTCCACCTCTTGTGACAAATTGGCAGCGTCGACTTCCTCTGGCCGTGGCTGTTCAAATATTTGGGCATCGCTACATGGGATCTCCTCTTCCACCACAAGCTTATCAGGCGAGGGGCACAAATATGGAAATGGACCAGTGAACAGCTCTTCAGAGTGTCCAAGTGTGGGATCAATTGCTGTCTGACGACACTCAGCATGGTGGGAGGAAGGAGCATCAGGGTGAGGAGGAGTATGCGGTCGAGACTCACGGCTACTAAGAGCTGACTGTGTGGAAGACAGAGCGGAGGTGGTGGTGCCCATGTAACTGGAAGTATTATCTGCTATCCAATTAATAACCTGTGCACACTGATCAGTTCTCAATACTGGTGTTGTTCTGTGCTTCCCTAATAATTCGGTCAAGAAGTGGGAGCGAGAAGATGTGGCGTTGGTTGTGGCACGTTTTCACCTTGGCCACGGCCCCGTCCTCTGCACAAACCATCACCAGAACGTCCAGTTCCACGTCCCTTGCCACGCGCCTTGCCCATTGTAAAGGAAGTAAAATAGCTTACACTCACACTATCAATGGAAAAAGGGTAATAAAAAGTAGATTAGATCCGTGGAAGAGGAAAACCACAGTTCTATTTCTCTGGCCTACACCCGACTCTTTTAAACAATCTGAACAATCAGGGAGAAACTATTACTGTTTTTCTTTACGTAAAAACTACTAAAACCTGAATAATAGAGATTTTTTACCGTGGGATGGCAAAACCACAGTTGTTTACTGGGGTATACCAGACTTTTTTAAATAGATATAATTGCGGCTGAACAGTGAGCGACACACTCAAACCATGTTTTTTTTTTAGATACAAATGGGCCAAAGTGGATAATACAGAGGTTTGAACCGTGGAAGTGCAAAACACTTCTGTTTCTCTAGCCTACACCTGACTATTTTCAACAGATATATTTGTGTCTGAAAAATCAGACACGCTTTTTTTTTTTTTTGGGGGGGGGGGGGGGGGGGGACAAAAGGTTAATAAGATGGGTATTTGTACAGTGTGAAGGAGGAAAAAAAAAAAAAAAAAGGATTTTTCCTGTCCCCTGAGACCTGGAGCTAAGTCCAGCAATTTCAGCAACAGGAGCACACAGGACTGTAATGCAGCGTTTGCTGGTATAACCACTGTGTCTCCTATACAGCCTGCCTGCCTGGTATCTGGGATGGATATTAGTCCTGAGAAGGACTGTTTGTTTGATCTGGCAGCCTTTACAGACCCTACACTAACTATTTCGCAGTTTATATCTCTCCCTAAATCAGCAGCGCTGTCCCTACACTGTCTGATCCGGAGCGACTGTTTCCAAGATGGCGGCGCCCGGTTTTAAATACTCGAGGTGACGCTATGCGGCCAACCAATCACTGTAATGCCCACAAACAACATGGCTGCGGCATTACAGTGACTGGCTGGCAATCCCTGCATGTTCATTGGCTCGGTAAAGAGCGCCAAACATACAGGGCGGAGACCCGAGCTCCCGCCCGAGTAACCCGGAAATGCTCGGTGCTCTCCGAAAATCCCGAGTAGTGAGATGCTCGGGCGAGTACTGAGCAGTGTCGAGCATGCTCGCTCAACACTAAAAATGACCTCTTGAACAAATTGAAGTTTAATAACAATAGGACAAATTTCATCAGAATTTCTTCCTTTGTTTTTAGATTATAAAATACTCATCTGAAGACTTAATAATACAGATACATCGATACAATCAGAATAAAAGTCATCCCAATGTCTATTATTATGGACATATTGATACGATCAAATGAAATGAACTTTGAGGAAATAGACGTCCGCAAGCGTTTGCTGGTGCGGAAGCAGTGACATAGCCAGATGGCATTTGTCACGATGAAAGGAAGTTCTGCATCGATCTAAGTGTAGGTGGGACGAGGCAGCACATGAAACAGGCAGATCTGTCTGTAAACCAAACAAATGACAAACTACGAACAAACACTATTAACAACTCATATCGCAACAAACTCGTAGAGACTACATTATAAGATGCAATGCAATATACCAGTCTCCTTCCCTAGATATGAAAGACATATTAATACTGTGAGATCGCAGTGCAGCCAAGACATCTCTGTGAGAAAAAGATCCTACTGGAAGAATGAGACGAGTCCCTGCATGATTATATGATCGCAACATGATACGCCTGCAACGCACCCGAGTCACTCGATTGGATGACAGAAGGGGGGGGCGCACAAGAGGGGGCACCAACTTTCCTATAAAGTCACGCTGGTTTAGCCGCCAGACGCTGCCGGCAACCCTGCCGATAGTTTTGTAATAAACTTATCGTACTATCAAACCAAAAAAAGATCATAGACTGTGAGCCCCTGATGACCATGAGAGTCTCATAAGAATGATGAAACGCGTAGGGCTGAGCATTTCTATAGAAAGTACTACAAGAGATGATTAGCCAGGCTACCTCAATATAAAGCTCCTAGATCAGGAGAAACAAGCACCGCACCGGTATATGACGGCAGCACTATAAAGCCGTTCTGAAGAGAATAGCACAGGACATGGTAAAATGAATATTATTAATGCCATTATCAGACTGCAGACTCACAATGAGGAGAAATGAGATGGCATGATTTCTAATAGCCAGAGGCCAAATTGAAAAGGGAGTTATACATATAAATAAAGAGATACCCCTAGGAATTGTGACTAATCCCTGGCCTCCCAACAAGACTATATATATAAATGGTTAGCCGGTGAGATAAATTAAAACCATACACAATAGTCCTATGTTTAGGATAATTTTAGGAAATTTGTGACGGATTTTGGACACTTAAAATCTTTTTAAAATATTGAATAAAGGTTATTTTTTATATTTTACTACCATTGGATTTGACTGTGAAATACTGCAGAATTATCTTGGAGCATATTTATACTACACTGCTCAAAAAAATAAAGGAGACACTCAAATAACACCTCCTAGATCTGAATGAATGAAATATTCTCATTGAATACTATGTTCTGTACAAAGTTGAATGTGCTGACAACAAAATCACACAAAAATCATCAATGGAAATCAAATTTATTAACCAATAGAGGCCTGGATATGGAGTCACCCCCAAAATTAAAGTGGAAAAACACACTACAGGCTGATCCAACTTTGATGTAATGTCCTTAAAACAAGTCAAAATGAGGCTCAGTATTGTGTGTGGCCTCCACGTGCCTGTATGACCTCCCTACAACACCTGGGCATGCTACTGATGAGGTTGCGGATGGTCTCCTGTGGGATCTCCTCCCAGACCTGGACTAAAGCATCCTCCAACTCCTGGACAGTCTGTGGTGCAACGTGACGTTGGTGGATGGAGCCAGACATGATGTCCCAGGTGTGCTCAATCTGATTCCGGTCTGGGGAATGAGCAGGCCAGTCCATAGCTTCAATGCCTTCATCTTGCAGGAACTGCTGACACTCCAGCCACATGAGGTCTGGCATTGTCCTGCATTAGGTTTCACCCAGGGCACCAGCATAAGGTCTCACAAGGGGTCTGAGGATCTCATCTCGGTACCTAATGGCGGTCAGGCTACCTCTGGCGAGCACATGGAGGGCTGGTAGGTCCTTTCACAAGCATTTTGGTCGTACTATCACTTCTGGTCGGCTTGGGCTCGCGTCATTGTCGTGCACCAGCTGTGCCAAGGCCTGCATTTTGTCATGGAAGCGTAAGACATTCAATGACTGACACTCCAGGGGAGGCCAAGTCCCCTTCCCAGACCTCCTTCACCAGAGCCAGGCGCCCCGCGCACGCCAGTCGTACAGGAGCTCAAAAGGGAGAACCCCGTTGAGGCCCGTGGAACCTCCCGGTAGGCAAGGAGCAGGTGTGGAGGTACCGCGCCCAGTCGTGCCCCTAGGAGTCAACCAACATCTTAAGCATCTGCTTCAGAGTGCCAGTTCGCACAGGCCATTGGTCTGTGGGTGGTATGGGCTGGTCACCAGATTTTGCACCTGTATTTGCTTACAGAGGGTCTCCATCAGCTGCGACATGAACTGGGTTCCCCGGTCGGTGAGCATTTCCTGGGGAAAACACACTCGGGAGAACATCTTCAGTAAGGCGATAGCCACCTTGTCTGCCCGAATGGATGACAAGGCTACCGCTTCCGGGTACCGGGTGGCATAGTCTACTACCATCAGTATGAAGCGTTTCCTTGAGCTGCTGGGAGTGGCCATCGGGCCAGCCAAATCCACAGCCACCCTCCTGAAAGGCTCTTCGATGATGGGCAGAGTTACCAGTGGGGCTTTGGGCCACCGCCCCACCTTCCCCACCCTCTGACAGGTGTAACACGAACGGCAGTAGACAGTTACCTCAGCCCCCAACCTTGGCCATTAGAAATGCTGGGCTAGCCTGGCCTTGGTCTTATGGATCCCTAGATGTCCAGCCATCGGAATTTCGTGTGCCATCTGCAACAAACTCCACCCTGAACGGATAGGGTACCACTAACTGTCGATCCCTGGGCCACGCCTCCGGTGAGCCTCGCTGGACTGCTACCCGGTATAGCCATCCTTGGTCCCAGACCACCCACTGGAGGACCGAGTTCGAGGGAGGCTGTGCCGCCCGCTCCTCACGAGGCTTCAGGCTGTCAGTCTCTAACGCCACCTGAAACCCCTGACTGGACATGGCCAGAATAGACAAACCTGCCACGTCTCCTGGCCTCCGTCTGACCCGGCAGCCACTTGGTCGGAAGGGGAGAAGCCGTCGGACTCCCGAGGGGCCACTAGGGCCCGGGTGCCGCCACTGCAAGTAACAGTGGCTATGGCCGCTGAGACCGCGGGTAGCGCCCGTTTCTCCTCTGCTTCTGACCAAGCATCTGGTCTAAAAGGACTACCCTGGCCCTCTAACATCCTGGTTGTGGAGGAACCCTACCATGCGGCCTTACCTGGGAGCCCTATCTCTCCTGGAACTGCCCCGCCCTCTGCAGCTGTTTGCCCCTTGTCTGCCCCCTCTGCAACAACCTCACAGGACAAATTTCTCCAGCCTGCCGTATGGCCACATTCTGAGGCCTCATCACAGCTGACTTGATTGATCTCGTCCCCCATGGGGAGAGAGGTGTGAGGGGCTCAGGGTGGTAGTTGTGGTGAGGGGCTGCTGTGTTCCCACACTCTGGCTCCCTGATAAAGACACATGTCCCAATTCTCCTGTGCTCTGTATGTGGTGTGTAACACTCACGTTTTGGTCGCAGATCTCTGCTGTCTTCGGTTCTTCCACCTCAGGAACCACCGCACACACATTAGGGAACTTCCACTCCATTTTATAAAAAAGAACTTTACTTGAACGTTTGAATACAACTTCATACAGCATGCAGAATTGATCACATACACCTTGGCGATGGACAGCGCCGGCTTGATGCCTCCAATCCCGGAGCCGGCGAAAGTTTTATCAGGTATCAAATCCTAGGGTGACACCAGTTCGGGCCGCACAAGGGTCATCTCAGCACCGGTGTCTCACAGTCCCATTGCTCTGGCGTGGCCTATGGTAACAGTCTGAAAGTTGTCAAGGGACCTCCCACCACCCCCACTCACACACAAAACAGTGGACAGATTCTGGGACGAGGATCAACTGCTCTCATTAGGGCCCACATGTGATCGACCCAGCAGTCTGCAGGACACCACTGCATACTCTGGAGCTTCTTCCGGTATGACTCAGGAGTCAAGTTGTACTGCCAGACCAGAGCCTGCTTGAAGTCCTCATAGCTCAGGGTGGTCTCACTGTGCAAGTACCCAAAGATTTCCAGGGCCTTACCCCTAAGCTGAGGGGTTAGGAACCAGACCCACTGTTCCTCAGGCAGATGGTACTGATGGCAGTTTTTTTCAAATGCCAGCAAGAAAGTGTCCAAGCCCCCTCCTTTGTGCAGAAGGGAGAAGTCATTCGTCCATAGCTTCGGGACTCGGATCTCAGGGGACTTGCGACTGGCTGGGGCCTGCAGTTGGAGCTGGAACACATCTTTCTGGTGCTCGTGCTCCCGCTGACGTTCTGCCATGAGGGTCTCATAGGTGGCCCTGTCTCCAACCTGGAGACTCGCTAGGGAAACTTGTATGAGGGGGTCAGGTGGTGGGTAGCCCACTGCGGGACCGACCACTGGTGAATCTCTCTCTGGGGGGCCTAAGTTGGACTCCCCTTCTCTTAGAGTAACGTGGTCTTCCACCTCCTCAACACCATATGGTGCATTGGCCATCTCCTTGGTTTTGGCCCTGGTGCCACTGGCCATCCTCTATGGTCAGTGACACCGAACTGCCACCTGATGCACCCACACACACCTTACAGTATTTGCACTCGGACTGTCTAGTGCTGAGCTGATCTTAAGTGTCTGAGTATGCGTTACACACACACACTATTATCTTGATCCCACCGCTTGCCACCAATGCAAAGAAATTGGCAGCAGGAGGGACCCCACAGAATCCTACCACTGTCGGAACTGATGAATCCACACCCCACCACCTGCCTGACGTCACAATTACGTGAGACGGAGCACGTGGTACGGATCTGTCATTTGCACCATCATGACATTCCGCACCCCCTCGAGGACGTGTAAGGTCAGATTGGTACAGTTCTACACAGACAATGGGACCTCTGCTTATAAAATATATAATTCCCGGCATGACTATATTCTCAACTACAGCTGGAACTTTTATGCTGAAAGGGGCCCTGCCCACACATTCCCCTGTCATGACTTCACTGTGGGCTTGGCACCACTTCATGGTTTTATTAAGATCTCTAACTTCCACAATAACTCCTCGCTGGTTGATCGCAGAAGTTTCCATGTAATATCACATTTCTTATTACAAATTTACCTTTCTTTAGAGACTAGACATGACATATCTTCGGTTGGTCATTCCTGCCTTCTTGCATCATAGCGCACCCGTACTGTTCTCAGATAAGGAAAAATATGTATATTGTTCCTTAGCTAACCCTGCCACTAAAAATATGTATCCTATCACAATCAGTGTTATAGAAACTCTGATATTCCATATTTCATTTCAGTGCCTACCAGACTGCAGCTTGAATACATGTGCAAATGGAGATGAGCTAAGCTTCAAAGGAATTCTAGGAGCTGTATCCTTTTCACCCAGGTGTCAATTCATCACTCCTGTCTCCATTTTATATGGTGATTAGCCTGAACACTTGGTGGATCCCGCTATTTGCATATGGGCAATTGGGAAGAGTGTAAGCTCTTGCTCCTTTGACAAATGGTAGATAGGGGAGGAGGGAATAGTGAGTGGGATTTCGGAGGGGGAGAAAGATTCTCAATATTTCTATGACCGTGACATTTCCCATTCTCTTGGGATCTCGAAAATCTAGATTATGAATAACTAGGACATGCTATAATTCAATACCGAGTTATGGGAATACTGTATCTGACACAAAGGGCATGCTGCATGGCTGGGGTCCAAAGGGGGTCTTGCTATGGCAGCTTCTTGGCTGAGAGCTGCTGTGACACATTTGTCACTCGCTGTCTCTCTGCCCCCTCCCTTCTTAGCTGCAGAAGTGTCCAGTTACAACTGTATGCTGTAGACCTCTATAATCCCGCCAAACAGGGCACAATGATTGACATGGGGTTAAATTTTCAATATTCTTCTCAAGGCAAAATCACATTAAAAAAAGATGGCATCACTTGCTAACTTCTGTGATCAACCAGTGAGAAGTTATTTCAGAAATTATAGATTTCATAAAACCATGATGGACAGAGATGAGCCCACGTGAGGTCATCACAGGGGAGTGTGTGGGCAGGGCCACCCCTTCAGCATAAAAGATCCAGCTGAATATGGGTCTATACTCATGCCGTGAGATACATATTTGTAAGCACAGGTCCTGCTCCATAACAGTCCATTGGAGCACCTCTCCTCCAGGTAAATTGAATAGTCTCTGATCTGTCTAGTAAGTTCTTCCATTAATACCTTTTATTTTGTGTAACTGTATATGTATTGTACTGTCCCTCTTTGTAAAATCCTTTGTATATTTTTTCATAAACCCTGCCTCCTTTTGGATTAAATATAAAATGTATTAGTCCTGTTTCTTCTGTTCTGTAATCGTTCCTCCCCCGAAGCCATACGCTACCAGAAAGCAGGAGTCCGATCAGGCCTGTATTTAGAACTGATCGGTGGTGGCAGTGAATACTATTAATTGGGTTATCGTGAAGCTGGCAATGATCGTTTGGGGGCATATACACATTCAATGCGTTGAAATTCGGAGGCGTGTACGCCATACGCTCACGGCTTGCTTGCCGGTAACTACATAGTGAGTAATCAGGATAGTCTGTGTGTGCAAATCCCTGACAAATTGGTGGCAGCGGTGGGATATTGTAAGATCTCGCCGATGCCTTCCCCCATAGTTCACTATCCAGCTACATCTAATTTTCCTACTTGTCAACTGGGCATTCTGCATATGGGCTGCTTAGATTGCCCTCTTTTGTCCTATTGCAAAAGAGGAGGTGAGAGGGGTGAAGGAATTCTCCTTTACTAGTGGCTTCAGAAATTGCAATATTTTCTATGACACGGTGCAATACCACATTATTATGCTATATAGTGAAAATACCAGTTTCCTTCAAAGCTCTGATTCAGATCAGTTCAAATATAGTCGAGACAGGGACCTTCAGCATGCCACCAGCTTTCATTTTAACTCATCGGCCTCATCCCAGAGCGCCAGTGGGAGCCAGCGGCATTTAAATGGTTAACAGCTGCGGCCGAAACGAAGCTCTGACTGCGACTGTTAGAGATAAAATGTCAGCTATATAGAAAGGGTTGTCCACTACTCAAACAGCTCTCAATCACAATATTTCCTACATATAAAACAGCTATAATCACCTTTTGTGCTGTTGCTGTTCTACCCAAGTCTGCGCTTAGTCTCCCAGGACTCGAGTGACCTCATATCACGCAGTCAGTAGCCATTTCACTCTCACTTCCTTCAGACGAAAGGGACACCCTAAAGAAGTGTAATCTGCTGCTGCTCTCTGGTTGTCAGTTCTGTTCAAAGGATGAGAGAGTGATGCAGTTGTAGCGCCCAGAGGGTTCGGTCGCTACAGGGGTATTGCACCTTAACCAGAGGTGTGATATTCCACTCCCAGGTAAGGATGGAGTATGGACCAAGGCTCAGTTAGCTGCATACACACACTCCTCATTTCCGGGGGACAGTTCGCAGATGCTCCCATTTATTGCAGGCACAACTGACCATGTCCCTGGCTGGAGTGGGGAGGGGGGAGAGAACCCGGTGATGCAGGAGCAGAAGGGGACAGTTTCTGGAGCATAGGAAGGAGCTCATTGGTTGCAGGTCACCTGAGCTCAGACACAGTGAAGCAGATAAAAGGTGGGGGCCATCTTAGGAGAGTGTTCAGTCGGTTAGTTCAGAGAGGGAAGAAGTTCAGCCAGAGAGGGCTGACAGGGAGCTGAGGCTCAGCTTGGGCTCAGCTCCACGAGGCAGGCCTAGAGAAGAGGCCGGGGCCAGGAAGGAGAAGAGGAGAAGGAGAAGGAAGGAAGAAAGGTGGAGAGAAAGAGGAGTAGAAAGGCTCCAGAAACAAGAAGGCAGAAGGGACCCTGAGAGAGAGAACTACATAACCGGACACTGGGATCCGAGGCTGTCAGGGTTGCAAGCCCGGCAGCAGATAACCTACCTGCGAGGGATTTTAGGTCCCTTGGCCTGAGAAGCCTGGAGGCTCCGCCACACAGAGGGACTGGTACAGCACAGAGAAGCAACAGGTACCTAAGGCCCGAGTCGCAAGCCATACAGGTGTAGTACACTGCCAGCTCAGGGACGTGGGCTATCACACCACTAAAGGGGGAGATAGTCAGCAAGGGCAGAGAGAACGGTAGGCCTACCCACTCACCCTGACCAGTGGGGCTCGCCTGAATGTTCTCAGACACCCAGGCCCATTCCTACCCTGTACTCCTGTTGGGTCATAAGTACCACCTACAATAAAGACCCTGGACTGTTTGAAGTAGACTCTGGACCTTTATTATTGCGGCCTGCACCATCACCCCCAGCATCCTATTACCTGCTCTGAGGCTACACTCTTCCCGTGGGGAGTTATCCTATCCCTGTGCTGCATATCTACATCAGCCTCAGCGGTCTGCCTTGCAGCGGCGGTCCTCCCTGACCGCAATCCACGGGTGGCGTAGTCTGACATTCAAAACCCTACAAATAGATTGTCACAACATTTGGTCTGACCACCCTGAGCCACGGGATCAGGTTGCCACTACTACCCCCATCATCACACTGAAGCCCGGTTCCAAGTGCCCCACGGCCCAGGGGGTGAGTCACAGTCACTGATTGGCTGCAGGGATCCTATGATTAGTCATGCATGTGACTCGCCCCCTGAGCCGTGGGGTACCCGGAACTAGGCCTTCTAGTGTACGGTGCTGATGGGGGTAGTAGTGGCAACCCGATCCCGTGGCTCAGGGTGGTCAGACCAAATGCTGTGGCAGTCTATTTATAGTTTTGTGAATGTCCGACTACGCCACCCGTGGATTGCGGTCAGAGATAACCGCCGCTGCGAGGCAGACCGCTGAGGCTGGTATTAGTGTGCAGCACAGGGATAGGATAACTCCCCATGGGAAAAGTGTAGCCTCAGGGCAGTGAAAGTGAATGCTGGGGGTGATGGTGCAGGCGCAGCATAAATGACACAGAGTCCAATGATGCAGTCCAGGGTGTTTTACTCACAGTTGATATCCAAGTCACTTCTGTCAGCAAGGACTGCCCGAGCCGTGCTGTGTCCACCAGGTGAGGAGCTCGGTCAACCCCCAGGCAATTCAGGAGTATGGCACAGGACCCCCTTCTGTCCTTTCTCTGGCCTCTCGTGCCCCACCAGTGTCCTGACTTCTGTCCGGCTACCGCGGACCGTGTCGGGTAAGCATTGGCCTTCACTTCCCGCTATCCTATATGGTGCCTCCCTAGCAGGTTTAGCGGGGGGTCGCACCAATAAATGGTCACAACCTCCGGTTCTTGGCTGAGGGTAGATTCGCCTCCACCAACTTAGGGATCCCGTACCTTTCCACGGCCTGACCCTTTCACCCGGTATAATGGGGTTTGCAATGGTTGCTGGCCGTTCTGCACTCTTAGGATCCCTCCTGCCTTCTTGTTTCTGGATCCCTTCCACTCCTCTGTCTCTTCTCCTTCCTTCCTTCTTCTCTTCTTCTCTCTGGCCCCGGCCTTCTCTCTAGGCCTGCCTCATGGAGCTGAGCTCAGGCTGAGCTGCTGCTCCCTGTCAGCTCTCTCTCTTACTACTCCTACTATTCTCCTAGACTTGAGATGGCTCTCACCTTATATCTGCTTCTCTGTGCTGAGCTCAGGTGACCTGCACCCAATGCGCTCCTTCCTATGCTCCAGAAACCGTCCCCTTCTGCTCCTACACCACTGGGTTCTCTACCCCCTCCCCACTCCAGCCAGGGACATGGTCAGTTGTGCCTGCAAAAATGGGAGCACCATCGAGCTTTCCCCCGGAAATGGGGAGTGTGTGCGTGTGCAGCTAACTGAGCCCTGGTCCACACTCCATCCTTACCTGGGAGTGGAATATCACACCTCTGGTTGAGGTGCAATACCCCTGTAGCAACCGAACCCTCGGGGTGCTACACATGCCCCAGGAGACCAGACACAGACATCACTGGAATGGCGTTGGCTGCAGGGTTCCCGTGATATGTCATGCATGCTCCAGGAGACCAGACACAGACATCACTGGAATGGCGTCGGCTGCAGGGTTCCCGTGATATGTTATGCATGCTCCAGGAGACCAGACATAGACATCACTGGAATGGCGTCGGCTGCATGGTTCCCGTGATATGTCATGCATGCTCCAGGAGACCAGACGCCGACATCACTGGAATGGCGTCGGCTGCAGGGTTCCCGTGATATGTCATGCATGCTCCAGGAGACCAGACGCCGACATCACTGGAATGGCGCCCGCACCAGAGGAGAGCATAGCTGCTATTTCACATGATTGAAACCGTAATTAAGAAGGGGTTGTCTGAGTAATGGACAACCCCTTTATTTCAGTCTGCATCAGACACGTGTGGAAGGAGTTCAGCTCCTGAGCCGCCTCCACATGCGTTCACCTCAGCGCGGACGTACAGTTACGCCCATATATGCAAAGGGGTCAAATTCATATAAAACATTAAATGTTATTCTGAATTTATCTGCCTTTCATTCATTTCTAACAGTAAATCCTCATAGTAGTTGGTGCTCAGTTTTTCAGATTCAGAGCTCCAAATTTTCATAAGCAAAATTAAAGGGGAGGCATCATAAAAAAAGTTTACTTTAAATGCATTCAAAAAAGTTGGCAATATTTTCCCATATCAAAATTTATATTTAAAATTAGAAATCTTAGAATTTTTTACACTGACCCCTGAGGCTATTCTATGTTCATATGTCCTGTTCTTTCAGGAAATCTACATTAACAGCAATAAACTCACTTAGACACTATGGGCCTCATTCAAAGCCAGAATACTAGTGTAAAAAGCTTTGAAAAGTCACAAAGTTTTAGCGCAACTCGAAGCTGGGCTGAAATTGTGACTTTTTAGCGTTCACACTCCATTTTCACCCAGCCCTGATAAAGTGGGCACCAGCAAAATTTTATAAGCTGTGGCATTCTCTGTGCGACATATCTTACTCCAGTCACTGACTGGAGTAAGATTATTGGCAAGGCACACATGGAGACACACAAGGCGCTCGCTAGTTCTCTGATAGTCCTGATTCATTGACCTCTGCATGACTCTAGCACACCGACCTCATCAAGATTAGCATGAACACCACTGGTCTGAAGTCAGGGCCTCTGTTTTGCATTGAAGCGTCCAATGAGCTTGTACAAAGATCATTGGGTGAAGGGGAGGGGAGTAAGGTCAGGTGTGACATCAACTGTGATTGGTGGAACCTGCGTTATCAGCTGTATGTTACCGGTCATTGTAATCCGGCCTCTGATAAAAAGCTTTGCTGAAAATTCTTCCAGAAAGGACAGAAGTAAATGTCTAAAATAGCCCTGGTGGCCAGTGTGAGAACTGCAAGATTGTGAGAAGAAAGTATGAAAACATTAAAAAAACACACGGAAAACAAACTAATTTAAACATTTTCTGATGACTAGATCTGAGCGAATCGATTCAACGGGAATCAAGTTCATGTTAAATTTTTGTGCCTAAAATGAATGTCACCTTTTGAGACATTGCAGAAGATTGCATCAGTCAGAGAAGACGGGCTTTCCCAGAATGCCTTGCTGCCATCATATTAGGTCTCATCTGCAATGCACGCACGAGTTGTAGCAGTTTTAATGGATAGAACGTGTACTCAATGTATGGTGCTATTCACACACCAGTGTTTTTACACACCCCTTGTGTCCATACAGAACACACAGAGCCATGTCCATTTTTTTTCCGGCAGCACAGATGACACGGAGGTCCAATAGTGGTCTATGGGTCGGTCAGTGTGCCATCAGTGTCCTGTACAAGTTTAACATTGTATAGGAGAAGCTTTGTAATTTCTTTATCCATCGGTGAAAAACACTGATAAAACTGAGGACACCGGTACCATTTTTTCACGTACATGTTTAAACCCTGCACATGTGAATGAGGCCTAACATAGTATAGCTCAGACAATTAAGAAGGACTATTATAGCAAGTATAAAAGCAGAAGCAGGAAAGGAAGCAGCCATTTTGTGGTGAACCTGGATAGAGAAAAGTACATCACAGCTCACAGCCTAGCCATAGAAATAGGGAGAGAAAGCCATGAAACATGATAGAAAACAGACAGAGAGAGAGGGCGACATCAATGCAGTGAAGGGGATTAGTGTGTTAAGGAAAAGAGGGAATGGCGTCATACATGTTTTTCAGGGCAAGTAGAGGCTTTGGAAGACATTTGCAGAGAATGGAATTTCCTGGGAAAACTCTGCAAATGTAAGTTTCAAAAGTCTTGCTCATCTTTACTGATCGGTCATTATCCATTGGTGGCAGTTTTACCTATAGTATGTTCCCCTCCATACAGGGCAGTAACTCCCCTGTGGGCCTCATTGTTCCAGTTACCTTACACATCTTCCTTCCGTGTAGTGCACATTCCCATCATCTTCATGCTTTCCCATCCTGCACAGCCGGCTGCAGCGGAGGAGGATCAGGACAAATTCCTATCCTCCTCCTTGAGGGATAAGAGGGAATGTGGAGCCATCACCCTGCTCCATGCTGCTCTGCTCCTCCAAGCTAATTACTCTAAAGGCAAACCTGGGACTGAGCTTTATATTAACTCTTCTCCTCCCGCCTTCTGGATGCTACATAGCTAATCTGTTGGGTTAACCCTGTAGTGTGTAAAGTGCTGAATTATACAACAGTGATATGTCTTCTACTCACAAAAATGGTGTAAGTGTGATGAGTGTTTTTGATCAGTTTCATCACAGTTTGGTCAGGGTTCATTAGCTTTTCTCAGCTGAAAATAAAACTGATGAATGTTTCTCCCCCTTCTCATAACCAACAGTCCATTTCATGACTGGCACACAGATGACATCCAAATGCTGTCCACATTTTTTGCGGCCTAATAGACTTGCATTGGTGATACTGTATATAATTTTGTGTGGACCACTTAGGCCTCATTCAGACATCAGGTTTTTTCATGTACGAGAAAAATAGAGCGAGTTTAATCAGTGATTTTTACCTTAGGTTGGTCAGAATTACATCAGTACTTTTCCCATCGGTCAGTCAAAAACGGACAAACTTCATCCGAGTTCTGGCCCATCTTTTAACAGACCCGGACACTTTCATTGATGAATTTGATCTGACACTTGAATCAATATAAAACATATCTCAATGAAAAATCATGGACATGTGAGCATCCCCATAGACTGTCATAGGTACACATGCTACCTGTGAAAAAAATAAAAAATAGCACAGAAACTAACAGGTGAATGAGCCCCAAGACTGTGAAAATACACTGGCATGTAAACAGGCCCATAGACATGGGTGTACATAGAAATCATGGGATCCCATAGCAGAAGTGCTAGTTGCCCCCCACCCAACAAAAAAAATAACATTCGACGGGGTCACAGAAGAGCATATCTCACAACTTTCCAGCCTTTAGAAAGTAATTTTCCTCCTACTGAAGCCCCAGATTCCTCTTTCATTGCATGTTTAAAGTATGATACCAACAAAAGTGCCCAACAAACACAGTATGTGAATTCTTTCACAGTACCCTGGACATGCACATAATGATGACCCTACTGTACTCGACTTCAACTCCCCCGGCAAAGTATGGTGACCGTGACACAGTGTGATCCCCCAGCTTTGGCCCCCACACAGCCCTCTATAAAGTATAATAGGTCATCATACAGTATAATGGCCCCACACCTCGCCATGCTGTATAATGGCCCCCACTAGCTCTCCAAACAGTACAACCAAACAGTGCAATGACCCCCACGGCCCTCCACATGGTATGATGGTCCCCACTCAAACCTTCACACTGTATAATTGCTTGCATACAGTATATTGGCCCTCACATAGCCCTCCACAAAGTATAAAGGCTCCCACATAGCCCTCGAAATATTATAATAGCCCCCACATAGCCCTCTATATACTATAATGGGCCCCATATTCCTCCATATTGTATAATGCAAAATCATAATCTTTTATATAGTGTGCTGAACCCTATAGTCCTCCATATAGTATCATGCACTCCCCATAGTCTTCCATATAGTATAATGCACTCCCCATAGTCCTGCATATAGTATAATGCAATCCACACAGTCCTCCATACAGTATAATGCACCCCATATTCCTCCATATACTATAATGCACTTCCCATAATCCTCCATATAGTATAATGCACTCCCCATTGTTCTCCATATAGCATAATGCACTCTCCATAGTCCTCCATATAGCATAATGCACTCCTCCATATAGTAAAATGCACTCCTCATAGTGCTCCATACAGTAAGATGCACTCCTCATAGTCCTCCATATAGTATAATACACTCCCCATAGTCCTCCATACAGTATATGGCACTGCCGATAGTCCTCCATGTAGTATAATGCACTTCCCATAATCCGCCATATAGTATAATGCACTCCCATAGTCCTCCATATAGTATAACACACTCCCCATAGTCCTCCATATAGTATAATGCACTCCCCATGGTCCTATATAGTCCATACAGTATAATGCACTCCTCATAGTCCTCTATACAGTACTATGACCACCACAATGTGTTCATTGATTTAAAAAAAAAATACTCACCTCTCCTCCATGTTCTCCGCTGCTCAGGTCTATGCAGCAAGCATTCTGAAGTGCTTGCACATCTCAGGGCAGTGGATGCCATGTAATGATGTCATAGGGCCCGCTGTACTGAGACGTCAGATGCTGAGGAAGAATGACGAAGTAGGAAGTCACAGGCCCCATAGTACTCGCGTGGCCTATGTTCCAACAATGAGCTTTTGGTTTGCTTTTGACACTAATTATTTTCTGTGGCAAAAACTGAGTGTTTTACAATTCAAGCAAAGTGGATGGAATTTATAGAAACCTCATGGCCACTGTGCTTTAATTTTATTCAGCGTAAACTGAGCTGCGGTGTGTGTATCAAATCCACATCATGTCAATTTCTCTTGTGAGTATGCTGAGTTTTATGTGTGGATTTTCCCCATAGATTTTCATTAGATGCCGAAAATCTGCAGGTAAAAACGCACATACATAGTCCTGCATATAGTATAGTGCAATCCACATAGTCCTCCATACTGTATAATGCACTCCACATAGACCTCTATATAGTATAATGCACCCCATATTCCGCCATATAGTATAATGCACTCCCCATAGTCCTCCACATAGTATAATGCACTCCCATAGTCCTCCACGTAGTGTAATGCACTCCCCATAGTCCTCAATGTAGTATAATGCACTTCCATAGTCCTCCATATTGTATAATGCACTACCCATAGCCCTCCATACAGTATAATGCACTACCCATAGTCCTCCATATAGTATAATACACTCCCCATAGTCCTCCATATAGTATAATGCACCTCCATCGTCCTCCATACAGTACAATGAATTCCCCATGGTCCTCTATACATTACTATGACTACCAAAATGTGCTCATTGATTTAAAAAAAAAAAAATACTCACCTCTCCTCCTTGTTCCCCGCTGCTCCGGTCTATGCAGCATGCATTCTGAAGCGCCTGCACATCTCAGGGCAGTGGGTGCCATGTAGTGATGTCATCAGGCCCGCTGTGCTGAGACGTCAGACGCTGAGGAAGAATGATAGAGGAGGAAGTCACAGGCCCCATAGTACTCTTGGGGGTTATGTTCCCACAATGAGCTTTCGGTTTGTTTTTGACAATATTTATTTGCTGTGGCAAAAACAGAGTGTTTTGCAGTTCAAGCAAAGTGGATGGGATTTTATAGAAACCTCATGGCCACTGTGCTTTAAAGGGGTTGTCCACTACTTTCACATTGATGCCCTATCCATAGGATAGGGCATCAATTTATGTTTGCCCGGGGTCCCGCACACAGCACCCCCGCCATCAGCTGTTATCGGTGCCGGCGGTGGCCGCCGGCCGGAAGTGCTTACCTTCCGGTGACTGGTCGCCATGTTGTAGTGGTCGGCACTTGTTAGTGCACATCAAACTGCCATTCAATTGAATGGGAGGCGGATGTGCAGTACCCCGCGGCGGCCACTACAGATGGATGGCCAAACACCGCAGGCAAGTACTTCCGGCCGGTGGCCGCCGCCGCCAGCACCGATAACTTCTGATCGGCAGGGGTGCTGCGTGCAGGACCCCGGCCGATCATACATTGATGCCCTATCTTATGGATATGACTCGCCCCCTGGGCCGTGGGTTACCCGGGACCGGGCAATAGGGCAATAATGGGGGTAGTAGTGGCAACCCGGTCCATGGCTCAGGGTGGTCATACCAAATGTTGTGGCAGTCTATTTGTAGGGTTTTAAATGTCCGACTACGCCACCCGTGGATTGCGGTCAGGGTTAACCGCCGCTGCAGTGCAGACCGCTGGGGCAGATGTAGGTGTGCAGCACTAAGTAGTATAACTCCCCACGGGAGGAGTGTGGCCCCAGGGCAGTATATAGATGGATGATGGAGGGGATGATTCTGACCGCAATAGCCAGGAAACGGAGGCCTCTTAAACAGTTCAGGGTCTTTATTAGAACAGGTGAGACGACCCAAAAACAGGGGGCCTGGATGTCTGAGAACAAGTGGGAAGCTGGCCCTGGTCAGGGTGAGGGTGAAGGCCTACCATGCTCTCTGCGCTCTTTCTGGCTATTTCCCTCCTTGTGGTGTAACAGCCCACGTTCCTGAGCTCACCGTGTCTTCTCGCCCGTATGGCTTGCAACTTGTGTCCCTTTCTACTCTTGGCCTGGTGCAGCTTTGCTGGTCCCTTCTGCTGTGGCGGAACCTCCGGGCTTCTTAGGCCAAGGAACATACAGTCCCCTGCGGGCTGGTTATTTGCTGTAGGACTTGGATTCCTAACAGCCTCGGACACCAAGTCCGGTAGATCAGTTTCTCTCTCAGCCAGGACAGGCTCTCCTCGCCTTCCGTCCCTGGCTCGTGGCTCCTCTACTGCCACACGACCTCCTCAGCTTCAGCTGAACTGGCTCTCCCTTCTCTGGGACACCTCTCACTCCAGAGACAGGTCGTCCAGAACTCTCTAACCCTGCCCCCAGTTCCAGCTTTTATAGGGTCAGCCTGCTCCCCCTACTGACTTGGGACAGGAGGTGCTGCATGCTAATGGTCCCTGACCAGAGAACCTCCCCCTTGCTCTCAGACACAGCTTTATTATACATTTGTGGCATCCAGGCCAGGGTGACACATTCCCCCCTAGTAAAACTTAGTACTCCGGGACTAACAGGAAACACAAATATAGGTTATAAACAACAACATAACATATGTACAAGTGCATTTTGTCCTTAAGGAAACGGCGCTTCCGCGACCGGGTGTCCATTTCACCCAACAAGGCGAAGTCTTTGAGCGATGTGGGGACCTGTCCAAAGCAAACCCCAAACGTTGGGCGTGGCTGCAAGGCAAAACTACCTACTTTGGACCACACGGGGCCACGCCAGACAGGTTTTTCTTCCGTGGCCGTCTTCGCAAGAGGCACCAACTGCAACTATCTACATGATAGTTCCGGTTATTCATCGTCCATAACCTGTCAGTCCATGAGCTAGAAAAACTAGAAAAACATAATTAATAACCAGGGTACAACATAACACATTAAATACATACATTATCCACTTAGATCTTCCAGCGAGCTGGCATTTGCCCCTTAGTGCTTCGGGTTGACCTACGTAACCCACTGTCTGGTGGTGGTCTAACCTGGTTTTTCTCACTAGCGCTCGCGGTGCAGTCACTGGCTAAACTTACAGGCAGGGCAGGCAGCTGTCTGCGGGTCCTCTGGCTTACCGCAGGCATGGCAGGCTCACTGTCAGCAGAGGGTTGACTCTCCTGGGCTGCTGGTACAGGCCCTTCTGCCTCTGGAACTGCTTGTTCTTCTCCACCTTCCTGCTCTGGTGTAGGTTGTTGCTGAGCCGGTTGCAGGAAATGCAGGACGGGTACCACTATGGCACCGTTTATTCGAGTCCAGGACTGAGGGAATTCTCCGAGAATGGTGCTGATCATTTCTTCCTTGTCCTCTGCGGGTTCAAGGTCACTTTGATCCTCTTCTGCACTACGGAGTTGCTCGGGGCACATTTTTAGGTGGTCTCTGGAGACGGTACTAGTGGTTTCTCCTCCATCCTTAGTGACCACGCACACCTTCGGGTTGTCGTGATCAGACTGCAGTACTGTGTAGGGTTCCCTTTCCCACTGGTCATCCAGCTTGTGTAGCCTTCTCTTTCGCTTCAGAACCTGCTCACCAGGTTCCAGGGGACAAGCAGGGACGTGTTGGTTGAAGAGCCTCTCTTGCTTTTGTCTCGCCTGGGCCAGGCTCTTCTCCACACTCTCCTGTACCTTCTTGTACTGCAGTCGCCTTTCCGTATCCCAGTCCGCATCTGGGGAGGTGTCCTTGGGTGTTAGGACTCCCATCTCCAGGTCTATGGGCAGCTTACCTGGTCTGGCTCTCATCAGGTAAGCCGGGGTGCAGTTTGTAGCATTCACCGGGATATGGTTGTATAAGTCTATCAGGTCCGGCAGTTTTTCTGGCCACAGGCTGCATTCCTCCAGGGGCAACGTCTTCATGAGATCAATGACTATATTGTTCATTTTCTCACACATCCTGTTGGTTTGTGGGTGGTAAGGCGTTGTCCGAATCTTCTTACAGCCATAGAGGTTGCAGAACTCTTGGAAGATTTTGGCCTCGAATGCAGGACCTTGGTCTGTTAGGACCTGTTCTGGATACCCGTGTGGGTGGCAGAAGGTTTGCTGGAAGGCTCTGGCCGCCGTTTGAGCTGTCAAGTCTTTTACCGGGACCACCACTAGAAATCGGGAATAGTGGTCCATGATTGTCAGGGCATAAACGTATCCTGACCGGCTTGGAGCCAATTTGACGTGGTCCAGAGCTACCAGCTCAAGAGGCTGCTTGGTGACGATGGGCCTCAAGGGTGTCTTCTGGCTGGTGCGGTCCTTCCTCCTTAGATTACAAAGGCCACAGTCTCTGCACCACTTCTCTACAGCCCCTCTCATGCTGATCCAGAAGAACCGTCCTCTTAGCAGGAACTCCAGTTTCTTCCAGCCGAAGTGCCCCGCTCTGTCATGGTAAGCCTCCAGGACCATAGCTGCATCTCGCCTTGGGACGACTTGCCAGGTCAGCTCGTGCGTCCGGTGGTTGACGAGTCTTCTGCACAGCTTACCTTCATAGAGGAACAGCCTGCTCTTCTCTTTCCATAGCTGCTTGGCTTCCTCTGGGGCATCCGGATCTAGACGGACGTCTTCTCGGGTCAGCAGGTCTTTCACCATGCGGACTGCAGAGTCACTATCTTGGGTCTTGGCCCAGCTGTGGTGAGGTAGGGGATTGATCATGATGGTTGTTAAGTCTTCCTCCTTCACGCGGTGGGAATATTGAGTGGCCCCATACCGGTGGAATGCAGGGAGCTGTTATGAACTGCTACAAACACTAAGGAAAGAAAGGAAAACTGTCCCTACCATAGGACTAAGCTGATTCCCTACGATGCAGCGGGGGACCTGTTCCTTGTGAACAGACCCGCCTAAGTCCTCGGCTAGTCCGAACGCTGACCTATAGATATAAGGGAGGGGTCCCTACAAGAACTAAGGACTGGGATATAGTTGGACACCTCCTAGCAGAAATTGTAGCAGAGCAAAGACAAACAAACAAACAGAAGTACTAGTGGTCAAAAGACCAAGCAAACTACAGAGTAAGGTACAAGGCACCTGGCTAGCTTAAGAGTAAATGTAACACTGAAGTCCTGCAAGGCCAGGAGGGCGGAGCTGAATTATATAGGCAAAAAGTCATGTGACCAGCAAAATAGAAAAAACTAACAGGAGGGTTCTAACAGTACCCCCTCTTCAATGAGGATCCTCCGGATCCTCCAGGCCCAGGTCTATCAGGAAACCTCCTGTGAAACGCTCCGACAAGTCTAGGAGCAGAGACATCATCCGCCCTTACCCAGGAGTTATCCTCGGGACCGAAACCCTTCCAAGCGACGAGATACTGCAATCTCCCTCTATGCCATCTAGAATTAAGAATGCGAGAAATTTCATATTCACCTTCTTCCTCCACCGGAGGAACAGAGACAGTGGCGTCCCTATCAGAAACATCAGCTTTTTTCAATAAGTAAACATGAAACACCGGATTAATCTTCCAGGAGGTAGGAACCTCCAACCTAACAGCAGATTGGTTAACTACCTGAAGCACCTTAAACGGACCTACAAACTTCGGGCCCAATTTCTTAGAAGGAATCCTCAACCGCAGATTCCTAGAGGACAACCAAACCATGTCACCAACAGTAAACAAAACCTCTTGACGTTTCCTGTCAAAGTACCTCTTGGATTTTTTGTTGGCCTCTTGAAGGTTACGACGTACATCAGTCCAAACTCTCTCCAAATCATCGGAAAAATTCTCCTCCTCCGGCACAGCCGATACCAATTTGGAGAATGACCCAAACGACGGATGTTTCCCAGTACAACAAAAAAAAGGAGAACACCCAGCAGAAGAGGATGTATGGTTGTTAAGAGCAAATTCAGCCAGTGGCAGAAACTCAGACCACCCCTCTTGATTGTCAGCCACAAAACAACGCAAAAACTGTTCAACATCCTGGTTCTTTCTTTCTGTCTGTCCATTAGACTCAGGATGATAACCAGACGAAAATGACAAATGGACTCCCAACCTGTCACAAAAGGCACGCCAAAAACGAGCCACGAACTGAGGTCCCCTATCGGAAACAATGTCGGAAGGAACGCCATGGAGCCTGACAATTTCTTTAACAAAAGCCTTAGCGAGTGTCCTGGCGAAGGGCAGTTTGATGAAGGGAACCAAGTGACACATCTTGCTAAAACGGTCCACGACCACCCAGATAACAGTGAAACCCTCAGAGGCAGGAAGGTCAGTAATAAAATCCATAGCAAGATGCGTCCAAGGAGCACTAGGAACCTCCAGAGGGCAAAGCAACCCCGCAGCAGGAGCATGTGAAGACTTAGATCTAGCACACACAGTACATTGACGCACCCACTTAATGACTTCCTTCTGCCACCCAGGCCACCAAAAACTGCGACCTACAAGTCTCTTAGTCTCCGAAATTCCTGGATGACCTGCCAACCGAGACTTATGACACTCCACAAACAAATCTCTCATAAAGTTCCTAGGCACAAACAACCTTCCATGGGGAGTGTTAGATGGGGCATACTCCTGGGCTTTCAGAATCCCATCTTCCAAAACGGAGTCCAATGCTGCTATCACAACATCTTCCTGTAAAATGCTCTCCTCCTCCTCGGTACCAACCATGGGAGAAAAACTGCGAGATAAAGCATCAGCTTTTACATTCTTGGTACACGGGATGTAAGTAACAGAAAAATTAAACCGCGAAAAAAAAAGTGCCCACCTAGCTTGACGGGCATTCAAGCGCTTGGCAGCATCAAGATAGATCAGATTCTTACGATCAGTAAAAACCTGAATGGTAAATTTAGCACCTTCCAAGAGATGACGCCAATGTTCAAATGCGAGTTTAATCGCCAGCAATTCCCGATTACCGACATCGTAATTAAGTTCGGTCTCAGAAAATTTTTTTGAAAAAAAAAGCACAGGGATGTACTCCATCCTTGTTTTCCTGAGACAAAACAGCACCGACCCCCACCGAAGAAGCATCAACCTCGACCAAAAAAGGCTTGGTCTCATCAGGCTGCATAAGGATGGGGGCAGAACTGAACCTCTCCTTGAGATACACAAAAGCTTCAATGGCCTCAGTAGTCCACTGAACCGTATTCGCACCTTTCCTGGTGAGATCGGTCAGCGGCTTAACAATTATAGAAAAATTCTTAATGAATTTTCTGCAATAATTGGCGAAACCCAAAAATCTCTGTATAGGCCTAGGCCATTCCTGCACCGCCTGAACCTTCACCGGATCCATCTCAAAGCCCTCACTGGAGATAATGTAGCCCAAAAAACTAATTCTCTGCACAGCGAACTCACATTTCTCCAGCTTAGCAAAAAGTGAATTGTCGCTTAACAACTGCAATACCTCACGTGCGCTCTGCCAATGAGACTCCAGATCCGGCGCAAAAATCAAAATGTCATCCAAATACAACACCACATTCTTACCGATCAACGGTCTTAGGATGTCATTAATAAGGTTCTGAAAAAAAGCTGGTGCGTTGGTAAGACCAAAGGGCATAACCAGATTCTCAAAATGACCCACTGGAGTGTTAAAAGCAGTTTTCCACTCATCACCTTCCTTCATACGTAACAAATTGTATGCCCCCCGGAGATCAATCTTAGAGAACCACTTGGCCCCCACTAACTGGTTGAACAAGTCAGGAATTAATGGCAGTGGGTAGGAATTGCGTACTGTAATTTTATTAATTTCGCGAAAGTCCAGACATGGACGTAAACCGCCGTCCTTTTTTTTTCCAAAAAAAAATCCAACAACCACAGGTGACTTAGAAGGTCTAATGTGACCGGCGGCCAAGCTTGTCTGTATGTATTCCTCCAAGGCCTTTCTCTCAGGGATAGTAAGATTAAATAAGCGACTCTTGGGAAGAGTTGCTCCAGGGACAAACTCAATAGTACAATCATAGTCCCTATGAGGAGGCAAAACTTGCAACTCCTCCTCTGAAAAAACCTTCCAAAAATCCTGAATAGGTACAGGTAATTCCCCTCTTTCCACAGCAGCAATGCGACCGTTACAACATCTATCATAACACTTAGGACTCCAAGACTTAATTTCATTGGTAGACCAGTCCAGTACAGGATTGTGCAATTTTAACCAAGGTAACCCCAAAACCACTGGAGCAGGCAAATTATTTAACCGGTTCCCGACCGCCCACTGTAGATAAACGTTGGCGCTTGCTGGGCTCTGTGCAGCGCCGACGTTTAAAAACGGTGGGTGGTCTCGCAGCGCTCAGGACCCCCAGGGTCCTGCAAGCGCTGCGATTCCGGTGCAGAGCGTTAGCTCTGACAGGGGACATCATCGGGACCTGATTGGATCAGGTCCCAGTGATGTTAACCCTTTGCTATGTTCTATATGCCGCGATCTATAGTGATCGCGGCATATAGAAGATAGACAGAGGAGAGGGGGTCGTCTTACTTACCTCTCCGACGACCCCTGATACCTTCCAGGACCTGGGGTAGCTATGGCAGCTGGAGGTCACATGACCACCTCCAGATCTGCCATATATGGTGTCCTGCCTGGCTCAGCCTGCAGCTGAAGCCTGGCAGGAGACACGGTGTGAAACAGTCAGCAAAGATCTCATGTAATGTAATACATGTCTATTACATTACATGAGATCAGTGATCAGAAAAATAAAAATTAATGTCCCATACAGGGACTAAGTAAAAATGTAAAAAAAAGTTTAAAAAAAGTTTTTAAACTGTTAAAAAAAATCACAAAATAAATAAAAAATAAATAAAATATTAAACCAATAAATCCGTATATTTTTACAAAACCAAAAAAAGTACACATATTTGGTATCACCGCGTCCGAAACAACCCAAGCTATAAAAGTGTCACACTAATTAACTCCTTCTGTGCACACCGTAAAAAAAATAAATAAAAAACGGGGCAAAAAAATATGCTTTTTCATCATATCGCCAAACAAAAAGTGGAAAAAAATGCGATCAAAAAGCAAAATAGAAATAAAAATGGTACCGCTGAAAACGTCATCTTGTTCCGCAAAAAAAAAGCCGCCATACAGCTCCATCAGCCGAAAAATAAAAAAGTTATAGCGCTCAGAATAAAGCATAAAATTGTTTTATTGTGTAAAAGCGCCAAAAAATAAAAAAAATACAGTAAGTGTAGCATCGCTGTAAATGTACTGACCCGAAGAATAACGCTGCCTGATCACTTTTACCACACGCAGAACGGCATAAAAAAAAACCCTCAAAAAACAATTCCTGAATTGTTGGTTTTTGTTAATTTTACCTCCCAAAAAACGGAATAGAAAGCGATCAAAAAATGTCACGTACCCAAAAATGGTACCAATAAAAATGTCAACTCGTCCCGCAAAAAACAAGCCATCACATGACTCTGTCAGCCAAAATATGGAAAAATTATAGCTCTCAAAATATGGTGATGCAAAAACTAGATTTTGCAAAAAAAAGCGTCTTTTAGTCTGTGACAGCTGTCAATCATAAAAACCCGATATGATTCTGGTATCGCTGTAATCACACCGACCCGAAGAATAAAGTAATCTAATCAGTTATATCACACGAGGAAAGGAGTAAAAAATAAATAAAACCAATTCTTCACCGGCTACTGATTTGTTTATTATGTCTCCCAAAGATCGCAGTAAGGCTCTGCCCACATTTATCCTGCGCTCTGCGCTGAGCGCTTACACAAGAGTTTCCGTGTAAATCTCTGAAATACGTGATTCAGACAAAACCCATGACGGAAGATTCCCTCTAATGAGGCAGATATAGGCCACTGTGGATGCCGTCTGGCCTGGGATCCCACGGTGTCATTTGTTTTAGGCGTGCATAAAAGTGCGGTTGGCCACAGTTTTGTGCACTTCTGAAAAAAAGGACACCGCTAAACAGAGGCCAGACGGAGTCCAGAGTAACTCTGCTGCCTCATTATAGTGAATGGATCCCGCAGGGGTTTCATCTGAATTACATCACTTGGAAATTTAGATGGAAACCCCGATGTAAGTGCTCAGCCTAGAGCGCCGGATAAATGTTACGTAAAATGTTCCCAATAAAAGCTTCAACTCAGTCCTCAAAAAAAGCTAGTCCCCACTCAGGTCCGTCATCTGTTAAAAATATAAGGGACTTCCAAGTTACTGGTAGCAGAAAGGCTCTGGAAAAGCGAAATGGCCCTTGCCCCCCAAAAGAAATTCAGAAAATGTTGTGCTCCCAAATTCAAATGCCTATTCTACAATAATTTGTTCTCCAATTGTCAAATAGCACTCCGTCCCCCCAGATCTCGCCGTATGGCTGAGCGGTACAATACAGCCACATATGGGGTATTGCCACTTTTAGTAGAAATTGTGTGACACATTTCGGCACCATTTTTACCCATTGCCCTGTGTGAAAATGTAAAATCTGAGGGTAAAACATTTTTTTGTGGTAAAAATATAATTATGCTTTTTTCACTGCCCAATGGTATAAATTTAAAAATTAAAAAATACTCACTACTTCCCTAGATGAATTCCTTGAGAGATGTAGTTTACAAAATGGGGTCACTTGTGGGGGTTTCTGCTGTTTTGGCATGTCAGCGACTCTTCAAATGTGACATGGTGTCTGCCACCTATCCCAGCCAACATAGCGCTCCTTTCTCTTCCGAACCCTGCCGTACACCAAAGCAGTGCTTTTCCCCCACATATGGGGTATCGGCGTACTCAGTGCAATTTATCCTGTTACCCTTATGATAATGCAAAATTAGGGAATGAAAAACATTTTTTGTGGGAAAAATGTGAAAATTGTATTTTTACGGCTCAATATTATAAACTTCTGTGAAGCACTTGGGGTGCAAGGTGCTCACCACACATCTAGATAAGTTTCCTAAGGGGTCTAGTTTCCAAAATGGTGGCACTTGTGGGGGGTTTCCACTGTTTAGGCACATTAGGGGCCCCCCAAATGCGACATGGCGTCTGCTAATTATTCAAACAAATTTTCCATTCAAAAAGTCAAATGGCGCTCCTTCCCTTTCAAACCCTGCCATGCGCCCAAACAGTAATTTGCCTCCACATATGGGGTATCGGCGTGTTCAGGAGAAACTGCACAATAAATTTCATGGTGCAATTTATCCTATTACCCTTATGATAATGCAAAATTAAGGGATGAAAAACGGTTTTGTGGGAAAAATGTGAAAATTTTATTTTTACAGCTCAATATTATAAACTTCTGTGAAGCACCTTGGGGTTCAAGGTGCTCACCACACATCTAGATAAGTTCCCTAAGGGGTCTAGTATCCAAAATGGTGTCACTTGTGGGGGGTTTCCACTGTTTAGGCACATCAGGGGCTCCCCAAATGCAACATGGCGTCCGCTAATTATTCAAACAAATTTTCCATTCAAAAAGTCAAATGGCGCTCCTTCCCTTTCAAACCCTGCCATGCGCCCAAACAGTAATTTGCCTCCACATATGGGGTATCGGCGTGTTCAGGAGAAACTGCACAATAAATTTCATGGTGCAATTTATCCTATTACCCTTATGATAATGCAAAATTAAGGGATGAAAAACGGTTTTGTGGGAAAAATGTGAAAATTTTATTTTTACAGCTCAATATTATAAACTTCTGTGAAGCACCTTGGGGTTCAAGGTGCTCACCACACATCTAGATAAGTTCCCTAAGGGGTCTAGTATCCAAAATGGTGTCACTTGTGGGGGGTTTCCACTGTTTAGGCACATCAGGGGCTCCCCAAATGCAACATGGCGTCCGCTAATTATTCAAACAAATTTTACATTCAAAAAGTCAAATGGAGCTCCTTCCCTTTCAAACCTTGCCGTGCGCCCAAACAGTGGTTTGCCTCCACATATGGGGTATCGGCGTGTTCAGGAGAAACTGCACAATAAATTTCATGGTGCAATTTATCCTATTACCCTTATGATAATGCAAAATTAAGGGATATAAAACGTTTTTGTGGGAAAAATGTGAAAATTTTATTTTTACAGCTCAATATTATAAACTTCTGTGAAGCACCTTGGGGTTCAAGGTGCTCACCTCACATCTAGATATGTTCCCTAAGGGGTCTAGTTTCCAAAATGGTGTCACTTGTGGGAGGTTTCCACTGTTTAGGAACATCAGGGGCTCTCCAAACGCAACATGGCGTCTGCTAATTATTCAGACAAATTTTACATTCAAAAAGTCTAATGGCGCTCCTTCCCTTCCGAGCCCTGCAGTGCGCCCAAACAGTGGTTTTCCCTCACATATGGGGTATCAGCGCGCTCAAGAGAAATTGCACAAAAAATTTTGGGGTCCATTTTTTCCTGTTACCCCTGTGAAAATAAAAAAAATTAGGTCTAAAGTAACATTTTTGTGAAAAAAGTTAAATGTTAATTTTTTTCTTCCACATTCCAAAAATTCCTGTGAAGCACCTGAAGGGTTAATAAAGTTCTTGAATGTGGTTTTGAGCACCTTGAGGGGTGCAGTTTTTAGAATGGTGTCACTTTTGGGTATTTTCTGTCATAAAGACCCCTCAAAGTGACTTCAAATATGATATGGTCCCTAAAAAAATGTTTTTGTAAATTTTGTTGGAAAAATGAGAAATCGCTGGTCAACTTTTAACCCTTATTGCTCCCTAACAAAAAAAAAATTTTGGTTCCAAAATTGTGCTGATGTAAAGTAGACATGTGGGAAATGTTATTTATTAACTATTTTGTGTGACATATCTCTCTGATTTAAGGGCATGAAAATTCAAAGTTTGAAAATTGCAAAATTTTCAAAATTTTTGCCAAATTTCCGATTTTTTCACAAATAAACACAAGTGATATCAAAGAAATTTTACCACTATCATGAAGTACAATATGTCACGAAAAAACAATCTCAGAATCAGGGGAATCCGTTGAAGCGTTCCAGAGTAATTACTTCATAAAGTGACAGTGGTCAGAATTGAAAAAATTGGCCCGGTCACGAAGGCAAAAACAGGCTCTGGAGCGAAGTGGTTAAAACATTATCTTTCTTATTATTCTAACATTTGGCAAATATTAAAAATTATGGTAATCCTAATTGACCTAAAACGGGAAAGGTTTATTCTTATTTCATGTCAGATTTTGAGAAAAACATGCATATGTGTCTTTTTATATAGTGTATGTAAACTTCTGGTTTCAGCTGTATATATGTATATATGTGCACATCTCATTGCTATAGCAAATCAGTGGGAGTCATCAACAGTGATAAAATAATAGAAAAAAAGGAAGAAAATTGAATCCTTAGAGGAAAAGTAAGATGATTTGTCTAAAAAATGCCAGTGTAAGGAGGCTCGTAAGCTCCCCGGGGAGCCATTGCATGGTTTATAAGCCTCCTTACTCTGGCATTTCACTCTCCTCACTAGGATCTAAGGGGTAAAGTTTTTCCTTCTGAAGTCTCTCACACAGCTAAATCAGATCTCATGCTTTGCACTGCTGAGGGGCAACACCCCGAAACACCATGGCTGCAAATTGAGATTCTAGTTTCCCATTTATCCTAAATCATGTGGCAAGGCTTGTTAAAAGGTTGATATTGACTTTTAGGATTGCTACTTCCAATAGGTGGCACTGGAAGAGACAGTTTGCAAGTTTTGGGTAGAATTTCTCTTCAATAAAAATACTTTTTGATTACACCAGTGATTTTTTTCCTTTCTTACAGACTGGACCAGTCATTGGGGAAGCCCTCACTGTTTCTTTCTGGATAGATTCCACTTCCTACCACTATGAAATGGAATAAATGCTATGTTTTAGAGAAATTAACAATAGTAATGGTAATAATCTGACACCATATGATGGCAAATCCAAGCAACATGCCGTCATTTGTAACAATGGGAAAGCCTTTTTTTAAGAGGTTGTCCAGAATAAGGATGCCATATTTCATCGCTTTGTGGAAGAATAGGTAAATCGTTTCTCATGTTATATTCTCTGAACTGTAAATCGTAAACGGCTTCACAAATTTGGTTGAATGCCAGTGGACCCAAAAAATGCTAATTTCTAATAGTAAATTTAAAAATGACTTTTTTTTACTTTTATTTATTTCCAGATAAAGTGAAAGATCGAGGCTCTAATACAATTGGGTCAAGATTGAACCGTGTCGAGGACAAGGTAAGAAAATAAGATAAAACCATATATATTTATATTATGCACAGCTACTACTTACACATACACACATGGAGTACAGGATATACAGACAATTACCACATACTACATACAGAATATTCCTCACTCTCTGAAAAAGTGTAAAATACATAATGGTGCATCCAGACACCAATTCTACAGCGCTGCTCATACACTGCAAAGAGTCTAAATACCTGTGGTCATCTGTGACTTGCACACACAAGTTAAGGTGGCCACACACAATAACTGAAAGTTGATTGCTGGTTCGGCCGTCCACTACCTCTCCCAACTCTCATACACGAGAAGGTTTGGCTTGGTTAAATGTTCATGTGTTTTCAAAGTGGAGAACTGTGAAAATCACTGCCAAACGGCTCTGGCAGCAGCTTATCACCTGAATAACAAAAGGGTCAGGCATTAAGGGTCAGGCAGTTTGAATTTTACCTCCTCTGACCTCATCTGTCAGGGAAGAGTCTGGATGTCCCCTTAGACTATTAGCTTAGTCTATTGTGTATGGAGGCTTAAAGGGGTTTTCCATTACTCAGACAACTCCTTCTCAATCCATATGTGTGTCCCCCAGTAAAATAATAACACCTATACTCACCTCCAGTGCCAGCACTATTCCAGCGGTGTCTGCACTGGCTCTCCTGGGGATTGCGTGTGTCATGGGTGTGTCAGAAGTGACAGACAGTCATCCTGCAGTTGGTTGCAGGAGATCTCTTCATTTGGCCTTACAGACAACTTCTTAGAATATGTATCTCTAGGACCCAGGGGCTAGCTTCCTCGGGCTAATTAACACCCTGGCCTGGATGTATAAATACCTGTTGTGAGCCAGAGGGAGGTGCCAGCGATATTCATTGCCCCTTGTGAAGGCTTGAGCAAGAGCAGTACTTCTATCTCTCTGGTGCTAGAGAACGTGTGCGCATTTGTCTGGAGTCGAGTAAAGCTAAGCGATTTTCCCTTGTTTGTCCCCCCTTGTTGTCTTTAGTGTTCAGTGGGGATCAACTAGTGCTCATCCTTTCTGTTCCCTAGACTGAGCCTAATGCCAGGGATAGACAGGCTGAGGTATGCGTGCGGCGATTGGTGAAGAACCAATAAAGGGACATTAGTGGAGACAGGGTGACACTAGATCAGCCTAGGAGTTCTCCACTCCCCACTTTCCCTAGTCTGGGTTCCCTTTCCGTTTTCCCTTTGTGTTGCACTTAGTCTTTCCCACACCTTGTGTGACAGCATGACATTATGTCTCATGATTCCTAGGGGCAATCAGTGCTGACTTTACTCTCCCCGCCTTTGGCCAACTTGCATACATCCAGAGGAAGTGAGAGATGTTGCTGCTCTTACTTCCTCCGGATGTACAGGTATGTGCTATAACTGGAGGCAGGAAGAGTGAAGCCAGCGCTGATTGGCAGCAGGGATCACTTGACATAACAATGTCACGTGATCCCAAGGAGAGCCAATGCCGACACGGCTGGAACACTGGAAGGGAGTATAGGTGTTATTATTTTACTGAGGGCAAAAATATATATATGGAGAAGGAGATGTCCGAGTAGTAGAAAACCCCTTTAAGTGTTGGCTACTACTTTCATGGATGTGGACAGAAAGCTCTTTCTGAGTTCATTAAGTAGTTCAATCTGACAAAGGTTTCCAATAGAGTTGGTGCGAGTCAATTCGCAGGACCCAGTCCATCAGCCACATCCATAATCTGTGACGGCTGCATCGGAGCCCTGAGAACCACCTCCTACATCCCGGCATCCACAGCTGTTCTACTGATTAGCCGGCCTGATGCAATGTCACATATGCATCATGCTGTAACCATAAAGATGCAGCTAATCAGAAGAGAAGCAGGGATCTTGGAAGGTAGAAGGCAGGTCTTGAGGCTCCTGTCCAGCATCCAAAGATTACTGACGTGGCCGATGGACCGAGTGCTGCGAAACGAATCGCACCAACTATAGTTTTCAATTAAAACAACAATGTCTAAATGGCTAACCAATATTGCATTAAAGGATCAATCTACTTTATTTCTCCCCAAAACTGTGCCTCTCTTGTCCATGGGGTGTGTCTGGTATTGCAACTCAGTGCCCCATTGATTTGGTTAGGGATAAGCTACAATATCAGGCAGCGCTCATGGGTAGTGTGAAATGTGTATGGAGTGTGGTCTGTATCTATGCTATTCTCTTTGTTTGAATTTTTTTTTATATATTTGTAGGTAACTCAAATGGATCATAAACTCAATCTCATAACCGATATGATTCACCACCTGATAGCAAACCAACAAAGCGGTCAGTCTACCAACAGAACACCGCACCGGAGCAACTCTCTGAACGACGGGAGCAACCTCTCCAGTACTCTGCCTACCTACCAACAGTTAACAGTGCCAAGACGAAACCAAGATAATGCATCTTGATGAACAAACACAAACTCGTTCTTCTACTGTCCTCAATGCAGATATTCATTATTTTAATGAATGCATTTATAAGCAGAAAGTAAAATGAATGATGAAATTAGACTGAGTATGGAGTAAGTGTGTAACACTGTAAAGGACGTCTTGTCTATTCTCTGTAGATCCTATCAGGGTTCATTGAAGGTTTCTTAGAGGAAGGGACATGGAACATATGTGTATTGCTCCATGTAGAAACATGCAAGAAAGCATCTGATACATTGATGAATCCTTTCTCAAGAAGATTGTAGCTCATCGGCCTGTGGGATCGTAAATCGCTACGGGTCGTGCTGTAAAACTGGCAATACAACTGAACAATTACCCTGATTTTTTTTATTGTATTAAAATACACTTTTTACATTGATTTTCAATTTTTGGGGGGCCTAAAATGACAATTCATTTGAGAAAAATAGAAATAAATATTGTACTGTAGAAAATTACACTTCTTTTTTTTTACAATGTATATTTGGTAAAAATGGTATTAAAGAGTTAATTTTTCTTTATGATTTCTGATCACAATTTTTTTTTTCTGGAATATTTTTTGACATCTGATCAAATGTATTGTATTTTCTCAAAAATGTTGATATTTGCACATTGATTGGTTTAAAGCAGTGATGGCGAATCTTTTAGAGACCGAGTGCCCAAACTGCAATCCAAAACCCACTTATTTATCGCCAAGTGCCAACACGGCAATTTATCCTAAATATTGAGGTTTTACTGATACAAACAACTGATACAAAGAGCAGGCGAGGGCAGCATAGAGCAACCACAGACAGGAGCAGGGGTAAGAGACTGCAGAAATAAAGAATGTGCTCGCCCACATCCTGGTATATATGCTGGCCCTCCCCTCAATCCTGGTATATATGCTGGCCCTCCCCTCAATCCTGGTATATGTGCTGGCCCTCCCCTCAATCCTGGTATATATGCTGGCCCTCCCCTCAATCCTGGTATATGTGCTGCCCCCCCCCTCAATCCTGGTATATATGCTGGCCCTCCCCTCAATCCTGATATATATGTTGGCCCCCCCTCAATCCTGGTATATATGCTGCCCCCCCCCCTCAATCCTGGTATATGTGCTGGCCCTCCCCTCAATCCTGGTATATATGCTGGCCCTCCCGTCAATCCTGGTATATATGCAGGCCCTCCCCTCAATCCTGGTATATATGCCGGCCCTCCCCTCAATCCTGGTATATATGCTGGCCCTTCCCTGAATCCTGGTATATATGCTGGCCCTCCCTTCAATCCTGGTATATATGCTGGCCCTCCCCTCAATCCTGGTATATATGCTGGCCCTCCCTTCAATCCTGGTATATATACTGGCCCTCTCTTCAATCCTGGTATATATGCTGGCCCTCTCCTCAATCCTGGTATATATGCTGCCCCTCCCCTCAATTCTGGTATATATGCTGCCCCCCCTCAATCCTGGTATATATGCTGGCCCTCCCCTCAATCCTGGTATATATGGTGGGCCTCCCCTCAATCCTGGTATATATGCTGGCCCTCCCTTCAATCCTGGTATATATGCTGGCCCTCCCCTCAATCCTGGTATATATGCTGGCCCTCCCTTCAATCCTGGTATATATGCTGGCCCTCCCCTCAATCCTGGTATATATGCTGGCCCTCCCTTTAATCCTGGTATATATGCTGGCCCTCTCTTCAATCCTGGTATATATGCTGGCCCTCTCCTCAATCCTGGTATATATGCTGGCCCTCCCCTCAATCCTGGTATATATGCTGGCCCTCCCCTCAATCCTGGTATAAATGCTGGCCCTCCCCTCAATCCTGGTATATATGCTGCCCTCCCCTCAATCCTGGTATATATGCTGGCCCTCCCCTCAATACTGGTATATATGCTGGCCCTCCCCTCAATCCTGGTATATATGCTGCCCTCCCCTCAATCCTGGTATATATGCTGGCCCTCCCCTCAATCCTGGTGTATATGCTGGCCCTCCCCTCAATCCTGGTATATATGCTGGCCCTCCCCTCAATCCTGGTATATATGCTGGCCCTCCCCTCAATCCTGGTATATATGCTGGCCCTCCCCTCAATCCTGGTATATATGCTGGCCCTCCCTTCAATCCTGGTATATATGCTGTCCCTCTCTTCAATCCTGGTATATATGCTGGCCCTCTCCTCAATCCTGGTATATATGCTGGCCCTCCCCTCAATCCTGGTATATATGCTGGCCCTCCCCTCAATCCTGGTATAAATGCTGCCCTCCCCTCAATCCTGGTATATATGCTGGCCCTCCCTTCAATCCTGGTATATATGCTGGCCCTCCCCTCAATCCTGGTATATATGCTGGCCCTCCCTTCAATCCTGGTATATATGCTGGCCCTCTCTTCAATCCTGGTATATATGCTGGCCCTCTCCTCAATCCTGGTATATATGCTGGCCCTCCCCTCAATCCTGGTATATATGCTGGCCCTCCCCTCAATCCTGGTATAAATGCTGGCCCTCCCCTCAATCCTGGTATATATGCTGGCCCTCCCCTCAATCCTGGTATATATGCTGGCCCTCCCCTCAATCCTGGTATATATGCTGGACCTCCCCTCAATCCTGGTATATATGCTGCCCTCCCCTCAATCCTGGTATATATGCTGGCCCTCCCCTCAATCCTGGTGTATATGCTGGCCCTCCCCTCAATCCTGGTATATATGCTGGCCCTCCCCTCAATCCTGGTATATATGCTGGCCCTCCCCTCAATCCTGGTATATATGCTGGCCCTCCCTTCAATCCTGGTGTATATGCTGGTCCTCCCCTCAATACTGGTATATATGCTGGCCCTCCCCTCAATCCTGGTATATATGCTGGCCCTCCCCTCAATCCTGGTATATATGCTGGCCCTCCCTTCAATCCTGGTATATATGCTGGCCCTCTCCTCAATCCTGGTATATATGCTGGCCCTCCCCTCAATCCTGGTATATATGCTGGCCCTCCCCTCAATCCTGGTATATATGCTGGCCCTCCCCTCAATCCTGGTATAAATGCTGGCCCTCCCCTCAATCCTGGTATATATGCTGCCCTCCCCTCAATCCTGGTATATATGCTGGCCCTCCCCTCAATCCTGGTATATATGCTGGCCCTCCCCTCAATCCTGGTGTATATGCTGGCCCTCCCCTCAATACTGGTATATATGCTGGCCCTCCCCTCAATCCTCGTATATATGCTGGCCCTCCCCTCAATCCTGGTATATATGCTGGCCCTCCCCTCAATCCTGGTATATATGCTGGCCCTCCCTTCAATCCTGGTATATATGCTGGCCCTCTCCTCAATCCTGGTATATATGCTGGCCCTCCCCTCAATCCTGGTATATATGCTGGCCCTCCCCTCAATCCTGGTATATATGCTGGCCCTCCCCTCAATCCTGGTATATATGCTGCCCTCCCCTCAATCCTGGTATATATGCTGGCCCTCCCCTCAATCCTGGTATATATGCTGGCCCTCCCCTCAATCCTGGTATATATGCTGCCCTCCCCTCAATCCTGGTATATATGCTGGCCCTCCCCTCAATCCTGGTGTATATGCTGGCCCTCCCCTCAATCCTGGTATATATGCTGGCCCTCCCCTCAATCCTGGTATATATGCTGGCCCTCCCCTCAATCCTGGTATATATGCTGGCCCTCCCTTCAATCCTGGTATATATGCTGGCCCTCTCCTCAATCCTGGTATATATGCTGGCCCTCCCCTCAATCCTGGTATATATGCTGGCCCTCCCCTCAATCCTGGTATATATGCTGGCCCTCCCCTCAATCCTGGTATAAATGCTGGCCCTCCCCTCAATCCTGGTATATATGCTGCCCTCCCCTCAATCCTGGTATATATGCTGGCCCTCCCCTCAATCCTGGTATATATGCTGGCCCTCCCCTCAATCCTGGTGTATATGCTGGCCCTCCCCTCAATACTGGTATATATGCTGGCCCTCCCCTCAATCCTCGTATATATGCTGGCCCTCCCCTCAATCCTCGTATATATGCTGGCCCTCCCCTCAATCCTGGTATATATGCTGGCCCTCCCCTTAATCCTGGTATATATGCTGGCCCTCCCCTCAATCCTGGTATATATGCTGGCCCTCCTCTCAATCCTCGTATATATGCTGGCCCTCCCCTCAATCCTCGTATATATGCTGGCCCTCCCTTCAATCCTGGTATATATGCTGTCCCTCTCCTCAATCCTGGTATATATGCTGGCCCTCCCCTCAATCCTGGTATATATGCTGGCCCTCCCCTCAATCCTGGTATATATGCTGGCCCTCCCCTCAATCCTGGTATAAATGCTGGCCCTCCCCTCAATCCTGGTATATATGCTGCCCTCCCCTCAATCCTGGTATATATGCTGGCCCTCCCCTCAATCCTGGTATATATGCTGGCCCTCCCCTCAATCCTGGTGTATATGCTGGCCCTCCCCTCAATACTGGTATATATGCTGGCCCTCCCCTCAATCCTCGTATATATGCTGGCCCTCCCCTCAATCCTGGTATATATGCTGGCCCTCCCCTCAATCCTGGTATATATGCTGGCCCTCCCCTCAGTCCTGGTATACATGCTCCCTCTCCCCCCCAGCCATTGTGCATCCCATATTAAAAAAAAAAAAAAAACACATAATAAACCCTCCTCCTCACCTTCCTTCTTCTCCCGCGCAGCATCCTCTCCTGTAGTCGGCACATCTAGCTGAAGTGTATTGCAGCGCACGTACTAGCCAGGTCCGTGCGCGCTGCAGTACACGCTGCCGGCCAATCAGAGGCCAGCGACCGCTGGCCTCTGATTGGCCAGCCGACGTCATGCTGGCCTCTGATTTGCCGGCAGCCGCTTCTGATTGTCCGGAAGTCGCTAGCCTCTGATTGGCCGGCCAACGTCATGCTGGTCTCTGATTGGCCAGAAGCCGCAGGCCTCTGATTGGCCGTCCGAATTCATGTTGGCCTCTGATTGGAAGGAAGCCGCTGGCCTCTGATTGACCGGCCGACGTCATGCTGGCCTCTGATTGGCCGGCAGCCGCTGGCCTCTGATTGGCCGGCAGCGTGTATTGCAGCGTACGGGCCTGGCTAGTTCGTGCGCTGCAATACACTTCAGCTCGATGTGTTTCCGTCCGAGAGAGATCGCACATCTAGCTGAAGTGGCGGAGCTGGTGCCGGCACTCGGCGGCTCAGAGTTCTCCCCGCCGGCCCGATCCAGTAGCGCTAGTGCTGCGGCCATGGTGCCCCCCAGGAGGGCTCTGCTGCCCCCTCTGCACGCTGCCATAGGTTCCCAGCACTGGTGTAAAGCATTTCTTCTTTTACAGCTGACGACCCAAAATTGGTGATTTTCTGAAAAAAAAAATAAAATGGCCAGTATGCATTATATATGGTGGAAGTGAGAATGTATCATCTGGATAAGGGGGTGGTCTTCACAGAGGGGTCTATGGAGAGATGTCTCTTTATAAGGAGCACATAGCATGGAATACCGGGGGGAAGCCTTCTGGCTCCTTATGTTGCTCCAGTCCGGAATGCTCCACTATGGTCCATCCTTCTATAGTTCTTCTCTTACACTTTCTGCTGGTCGGTATATGGACGTATTCGCTCTATGCTGACAGGCGCTCCCTTAGTATAGCTCATGTAATGCACGGCACCACAATGTTGTAGGTTCTGACTACTGTGTAAAAAAACACCACCCAGAGACCGGCCATAATCTTATAGTCTGGGTGTGAATACGCTGTAGGTAGAGCTACACTTTTGTTGTGGAAATTTTGGTCATTTTATTTACCTTTTTGCATTTAGGCTATGTGCCCACGATGCAGAAATGAAGCAGAAAATTTCTGCAGCATTTCTGCATCTCCCTGGCAGAAAAAACGCATGCAGATTGACAAGCGCTTTCCAGGCGATTTTAGCATCACTTGGAAAGTGCTTGACAACTAGGTCACACTGTATAAATTCATGGAAACAGCATGGATTTATATAGTGTGAACCGTAAAAATGAAAACAAATAAAGCTATACTCACCCCTGATGCCCGACGTGGCTGCAGCGCTGCTTCCTGTCTGGTTCCTGGATGCCGGCATATCGCGAGACAGAGCGGTGAAGGGCCTGCGGTCACATGACTGTGACGTCACCGCAGGTCCTCAAGCGATGGCGGCATTCAGAGAGAAGCCGCCGGACAGGTGAATATAAACTTTATTTGTTTTTTTATTCTTTTTTTACAGGTACAATGGTACCCAGGTCTGGATGAGAGTCTCCTCTCCTCCAGAACTGGGTACCATCCGCACATAGAGACGCATAGAAGCCGCTTGTAAAAATGTACAGTCGCGGTTTCTATGCGTCTCAATGCAAGTCAATGGCGGGAGTTCCGCTGCGCTTCTGCAAAATTAAATGACATGCTGCGGATTTTTGTACGCAGCATAAACGCTGCGGAAAAATCCGAAACATGTGCATAGAACATGCGGAATCCCCTTGGGGACCATGGGGTGCGGATTACCTAGCGTTTCACAAGCGTTTATGCTGCGGAAATTCCGCAGCATAAACGCTTGAAAAACGCTACGTGGGCACCCAGCCTTACCCGAATGAGGCTTGTGAGAAATCCTTAAATATGCTGCAGATTTCTCCTGTATGATGCTGACCAATCATAAGCAAGCAGCAACACTCAAAGAAAAGAAGAACACGCCCCCACCATAGCTCAAAGCGGGTTTCTTAGGGTATAAAGCTACGTTCTCACTATGAGTTTTTAGTGAGTTTTTACGCTGCATATTTTAGAAATAATGCAAGTAACCTATCTTAATGGGTGCAGAAATTCTGCAACATCAAAAACTCACCAAAAGCTCATCGTGGGAACCTAGCCTAAGATGTGTAATGATGGAGAGTCCTGATCTCCTGGTCTAACCTTCTGCATGATTAGAAAGCAGAGGTAACAGCTCTTAGACAAGGAAGGAGCCGCACAGCTGAGTTTCTCTGTGTCACATTACAAACCCTTTTATTGACTCTCCTGATTATGGAGTGTGCCAGTATCACACTTATGTCTTCTGTGCTCAAGCAACTTGTATTCTTTCTGCAGTGATATTAGGCTGTTATTACACCTCACACAGGAGCAGTGTGTTCTGGGTTACTTCTATGGTGAAATGCAATGACAGTCTGCTCTAATCTCACTGCAGAATGAGTACAAGTTGAGCACAACGGATCTAAGTGTGATACTGACACTGTGCTCTCATTTCTGGACAGGCAGTTTGGGATAGGTGCAGAACAGCAGAGGTGAGAGTGCCATAAGAGGAGGAAAGCTGTTAGAAAGGTTTGTAATGTTGCACAACTAAACTCTCTTGTGCTGCCCCTTCACCCACAGAGACCTTAACTGAAAGGTATTAGTCAGTTGTGTGCTCTAATCATGCAGGAGGTTAGCCCAGGAGACCAGGTCTGTATCCTTACATCTTAGACACTGAGAAATCTGCTCTAAGCTATGGTGGGGATGTGATCATCTTTCTTTTCAGTGTTGTCGTCTGCTTATAATTGGTCAGCATCATGCAGGGAGAAGAATTTCGCACCCCCAGTGAAAACTCTGATAACATCTACTTGGACTTAATTTTTTTTAACTCATTAGGCGCCAAATACTTTCATTGCTAATATCTCTGCAAATGAAAGATAAAATAGAAAGAGCATGGATGAGATACCAGGACACTGTGTGTGGCACTTTATTATTATTATTTATTATTCTAGCTCCATTTATTCCATGGTGCTTTACATGTGAAAAAGGGGGTATACATAGCAAACACAATTGCAAAAATCTTGAACAAAAACGCAATGGCAAACTGGTACTGGAGGAGAGAGAACCCTACCTGCGATGTCTCACAATCTTCAAGGGATGGGTGAGGATACAGTAGGTGAGGGTAGAGCTGGTCATGCAGCGGTGTGGTGGAGCAATGATTACTGCAGGTTGTAGGCTTTTCGGAAGAGGTGGGTTTTCAGGTTCCTTTAGAAGGTTTCCACGGTAGACGAGAGTCTGATGTTTTGGGGTAGAGAGTTGTAGAGTAGGGGGGATGCACGGGAGAAATCTTGTATGCAATTGTGAGAAGAAACGATAAGAGGGGAGTAGAGAAGGAGATCTTGTGAGGATCGTAGGTTGCGTGTAGGTGTGTACCGGGAGACTAGGTCACAGATGTATGGAGGAGACAGGTAGTGGACGGCTTGGTATGCCACGGTTAGGGTTTTGAACTGGAGTCTCTGGGCAATGAGGAGTCAGTGAAGCATTTGACAGAGAGGAGAGGCGGGGAGTAGGCGGAAGGCAGGTGGATTAGTCGGGCAGCAGAGTTTAGGATAGATTGGAGGGGTACGGGAGTGTTAGCGGGGAGGCCACAGAGCAGGAGGTTGTAGTAGTCGAGGCGGGAGATGATGAGGGCGTGCACTAGTGTTTTTGCAGATTCATGGTTGAGGAATATGCGGATCCATGTTTTTGAGTTGGAGTCGGCAGGAGGAGGAAAGGGCTTTGATATGTGGCTTGAAGGAGAGGTTAGAGTCCAGGGTTACTCTGATGCAGCGAGCTTGTGGGACTGGGGAAAGTGGACAGCCATTGATTTTGATGGATAGGTCAGATGGGGAGGCTGAGTGAAATGGGGGAAAGATGATGAATTCTGTTTTATCCATGTTAAGTTTTAGAAATCTAGCAGAGAAGAAGGATGAGATAGCGAACAGACATTTTGGGGTTCTGGTTAGTAAGGAGGTGATATCAGGTCCAGAGAGGTAAATCTGTGTGTCGTTAGCATAGAGATGATACTGAAAGCCGTGGGACTCTATGAGCTGTCCCAGGCCGAAGGTGTAGATGGAGAAGAGCAGGGGTCCTATGACTTAACCTTGGGGAACACTGACAGATAGGATGCGAGATGAGGAGGTGGTGTGTGAGTGAGAAACACTGAAGGTTCTGTCTGTTAAGTATGAGTAGATCCAAGATTATTATGATCTGCAACATAAACTAGGGAAAGAAGGGGAGAGCTGTCCCCACAGTAAGACTAAGCTGAGTCCCTACGTTGTAGCAGGCAACCTGTTCCTTGTGAACAGACCCGCCTTCGTCCTCGGCTAGTCTGAACGGAGACCTATAGAGAAAGGAAGGGGTCCCTAAAAGAACTAAGGACTGGGACAAAAATGGGACACCTCCTAACAGAAGTTGTTGCAGAGCAAAAGAAAAACTGACAAAAGTACTAGAGGTCCAGAGGACCAAGCAAACTAGAGATAGATAGGCACAAAAGCACCTGGCTAGAAAGACAGTCTAAACAACACTGAAGTCTAGCAAGGCCAGAAGGGTGGAGCTGGAATAAATAGGAAGATGGTCACGTGACCGCAAAACACAAGATAGAAACAAAAACAAACAGGAGGGTTCTAACAGTATCCCCTCTTTTATGAGGATCCTCCGGATCCTCCAGGCCCAGGCCTATCTGGAAATCTCCTGTGGAAAGCTCTGACAAGTCTAGGGGCAGAGACATCATCCGCCTTAACCCAGGAGTTATTCCTCGGGACCGAAACCTTTCCAAGCAACGAGGTACTGCAATCTCCCTCTATGCTCTCTGGAATTCAGGATACGAGAAATTTCATATTCGCCGTCTTCCACTACCGGAGGAACTGTGACAGTGGCCTCCCTATCCGATACATCAGCCTTTTTCAACAAGGAAACATGAAACACAGGATTAATCTTCCAGGAGGAGGGAACCTCCAACCTAACAGCAGACTGGTTAACCACCTGAAGCACCTTAAAAGGCCCCACAAACTTCGGACCCAATTTTTTAGAGGAAATCCTCAATCGCAGATTCTTTGAGGACAACCAAACCATGTCACCCACAGTAAACAAAACCTCTTTACATTTCCTGTTAAAATACTTCTTGGACTTTTTGTTAGCCTCTTGAAGGTTACAACGTACATTAGTCCAAACTCTCTCCAAGTCACCGGAAAAATTCTACTCCTCCGGCACCGCCGACCGCAATTTGGAGAACGAACCAAAAGACGGATGTCTCCCAGTACAACAAAAAAAGAACACCCAGCAGAGGAGGATGTATGGTTGTTAAGAGCAAATTCTGCGAGTGGCAGAAACTCAGACCACCCCTCTTGATTGTCTTCCACAAATCAACGCAAAAACTGTTCCACATCCTGGTTCTTTCTTTCAGTCTGTCCATTAGACTCAGGATGATAACCAGACGAAAATGACAAATGGACTCCCAACCTGTCACAAAAAGCACGCCAAAAGCGAGCCACAAACTGAGGTCTCCTATCAGAAACAATGTTGGTGGGAACGCCATGGTGCCTGACAATTTCCTTAACAAACGCCTTAGCGAGTGTCTTAGCGCAGGGTAGCTTAATGAATGGAACCAAATGACACATCTTGCTAAAACGGTCCACGACCACCCAGATGTCAGTGAAACCCTCGGACACAGGAAGGTCAGTAATAAAATCCATTGCCAAATGCGTCCAAGGCGCACTAGGAACCTCCAGAGGTCAAAGCAACCCCGCAGCAGGGGTATGGGAAGCCTTTGACCTAGCACACACCGTACACTGACGCACCCACTTGATGACTTCCTTCTGCCACCCGGGCCACCAAAAACTGCGACTGATAAGTCTCTTAGTCCCAGAAATTCCTGGATGACCTGCCAACCAAGACTCATGATACCCCACAAACAAATCTCTCCTAGAGGTTCTAGGCACAAACAATCTCCCATGAGGAGTGTTAGATGGGGCATCCTCTTGGGCTTTCAGAATCCCTTCTTCCAAAACAGAGTCTAATGCTGCTACCACAACTCCTTCCTGTAAAATGCTCTCCTCCTCCTCGGTACCAACCATGGGGGAAAAGCTGCGAGATAAAGCATCGGCTTTAACATTCCTAGTACCAGGGATATAGGTAACAGAAAAATTAGACCGTGAAAAAAAAAGTGCCCACCTAGCTTGACGGGCATTCAAGCGTTTGGCAGCATCCAGATAGATCAAATTCTTATGATCTGTGAACAGGAAATTTAGCACTTTCCAAGAAATGATGCCAATGTTCAAACGCAAGTTTAATAGCCAACAATTCCCGATTACCAACATCGTAATTAAGTTCGGTTTCTGAAAATTTTTTTGAAAAAAAATCACAGGGATGTACTCCATCCTTGTTCTCCTGAGACAAAACTGCACCGACCCCCACCGAAGAAGCATCAACCTCGACCAAAAAAGGCTTGGTCTCATCAGGCTGCATAAGGATGGGTGCAGAACTGAACCTCTCCTTGAGATACACAAAAGCTTCAATGGCCTCAGTAGTCCACTGGACCGTATTCGCACCTTTCCTGGTGAGATCAGTCAGTGGCTTAACAATTATAGAAAAATTCTTAATGAATTTCCTGTAATAATTGGCGAAACCCAAAAATCTCTGTATCGATTTCAAACCAATAGGCCTAGGCCATTCCTGCACAGCCTGAACTTTCACCGGGTCCATCTCAAAGCCCTCGCTGGAGATAATGTAGCCCAAAAAACTAATTCTCTGCACAGCGAACTCACATTTCTCCAGCTTAGCAAAAAGCGAATTATCACTCAATAACTGCAACACCTCACGTACGCTCTGCCAATGGGAATCCAGATCTGGTGAATAAATCAGAATGTCATCCAAATACACAACCACATTCTTGCCAATCAAAGGTCTCAGGATGTCATTAATAAGGTTCTGAAAAAACGCGGGTGCATTGGTAAGACCGAAGGGCATCACCAGATTCACAAAATGACCTACCGGAGTGTTAAAAGCAGTTTTCCATTCATCACCCTCCTTCATTCGTAACAAATTGTATGCCCCCCGGAGATCAATTTTATAGAACCACTTGGTCCCCACTAACTGGTTAAACAAGTCTGGAATTAACGGCAATGGGTAGGAATTGCGTACGGTTATCTTATTAATTTCACGAAAGTCCAGACATGGACGTAAACCACCGTCTTTTTTTTTAACAAAGAAAAATCCAACGGCCACAGGCGACTTAGAAGGTCTAATGTGACCAGCAGCCAAGCTCGTCTGTATGTATTCCTCCAAGGCCTTTCTTTCAGGGATAGTCAGATTTAATAAGCGACTCTTGGGAAGAGTAGCTCCAGAAACAAACTCAATGGTGCAATCATAGTCCCTATGAGGAGGTAAAACTTGCGACTCCTCCTCTGAAAAAACCTTCCAAAAATCCTGAATAGGTACAGGTAATTCCCCTTTTTCCACAGCCGCAATGCGACCATTACAACATTTATCATAGCACTTAGGACTCCAAGACTTAATCTCATTAGTAGACCAGTCCAGTAAAGGATTGTGCAGTTTTAACCAAGGCAAACCTGCACATGCGGATTTCAATTGGGGAACATTGCTGCCCTTCTACCATGCGTTTTTCATGCGTTTCCGCGGCGTTTACGCAACTGCAAATACGCCGCGGAAACGCATGAAAAACGCATCATGTGAACTCAGCCTCAGGCTATGTGCCCACGTTGCAGAAATGAAGCAGAAAATTTCTGCTTCATTTCTGCAAGTCCTCTCCCGGAAAAACGCATGCGGAATTCCGCACGCGTTTATCGCGCGTTTTTCATGCGTTTATCTCGCGTTTTCCACATGCGGAATTGCCTTGCGTTTTTAATGCATTGCACAAGGCAATTCCGCTTGCGGAAACGCAAAATTAATTGACATGCTGCGGATTTTTGAACGCAGCATAAAAGCTGCGGAAAAATCCGCAGCATGTGCATAGAACTTGCGGAATCCCCTTGGGGACCATGGGGTGCGGATTACCATGCGTTTTACAAGCATTTCCGCTGCGGAAATTCCGCATCAAAAACGCTTGTAATCCGCAACGTGGGCACGCAGCCTAAAAGCAAAAGTATAAATACTAATTATTTATCAAAGCTGGACAAAATCTAGAAACCATATAATAAAACTGGCATAAAATATAGTGCTGAACAAGAGTTTAGGGAGAGATGTACAACTGGCACTGGCCTTTAAAAGGGATTGTGTAATCGCACAAAACTAGCAAAAATGTAAAGTGCCTGTAAAACAAGGAACGTGCAATTTACCTCTTAGTAAAAATCCTATTCTTTCTCAAGAACGGGAGGAATTTTAATTTCATGATTTTTTTTTAATCAAATAATTTTTATTGAAAAACTCCAAATACAAATTTTCCATCTTTCAAATAACATACATGACATAGTAATTCCATAGTATAAAACATGAACAAAGTATCTGAACTTCAATTCCCTAACCCACCCTAAACCCAAATCCCAACACTCCAGAGAGAACCATTTTCAGAGCAGTTCTAGAATAACGGACTACAGCATTCGTAGAAGGGGGAAGAAGATAAAAAAGTGACTAACAAAGGGATAGCAGCGTTTTAATTTTATCATTTACTGCTTGATGCCTGAGCCGGGAAGTGCACGCTTGAAAACTGTTGCAGGCTGCTGTAATCACAGGACACAAGCAAACAGCATGGCATTTCCTATCAGCAGGGAGGAAGTAAAGGGAACAGTAATGAAAGTCTCCTCCTACTCCGCTCCATAATGAAATGAACAGTGTGCATCCTACAAATGCGATGCATACAGCAAACAATTCATTTTCCATACACAGGTTGTGAGTTGACCACTGGATATATACATGTGTATAACTAATTACCAGAACTGGAAATCGAAAAAAAAGACGAGCAAGTTTGGGGTGAATCCTGCCTTCATTACTGCACAGCCGCTCATAGAGGGATCGGTACTAGGAACAGCAGGAGCGCCGGCGATGTTCACAGATTTACCTGCTGCGGGACTGAAGGAGTCTGATAGTGTTCGGCTCTAAGCTTTTTACCTTGTTTACGACAGGAATAATTGAAAGCTGTGTTTCAAAGGCGAGGAAGAAATTGGTCACCGTCTGCGCTTGAATACCCTTAAGGGGGGAAAAAATATATATATACATATATACAAATACTGAAACATCTAAATGCATTATAACATCAAACCTGGTGAAGCGGTAAATGACTTGTCCTCCAGGGATACAGGCTACTGTCATTCAGTAATTATTTAATAGGAATTTTACATTTTATGTGATCACCACGCTAGAATGTAAATGATGAAAACACAACACAACTCCTCACCATATGAAGATATTTTGTGTTTTAGGCTATGTGCCCACGATGCAGAAATGAAGCAGAAAATTTCTGCAGCATTTCTGCATCTCCCTGGCAGAAAAAAACGCATGCAGATTGTACATGCAGATTGTGCATGCGTTTTTCCTGCAGAATACATGCGGATCCACATGCGGATTCACATGCATTTCCGCATGCAGATTGACAAGCACTTTCCAGGCGATTAGCATCACTTGGAAAGTGCTTGACAACTAGGTCACACTGTATAAATCCATGGAAACAGCATGGATTTATACAGTGTGAACCGTAAAAATTAAAACAAATAAAGCTATACTCACCCCCGAGGCCCCGGCGTGGCTGCAGCGCTGCTTCCTGGCTGGTTCCCGGCTGCCGGCATATCGCGAGACAGAGCGGTGAAGGGCCTGTGGTCACATGACTGTGACGTCACCGAAGGTCCTTCAGCGCTGCTGGCATTCAGAGAGAAGACGCCGGACAGGTGAGTATAAACTTTATTTGTTATTTTATTCTTTTTTTTACAGGTACAATGGTACCCAGGTCTGGATCAGAGTCTCCTCTCCTCCAGAACTGGGTACCATCCGCACATAGAGACGCATAGAAGCCGCTTGTAAAAATGTACAGTCGCGGTTTCTGTGCGTCTCAATGCAAGTCAATGGCGGGAATTCCGCTGCACTTCCGCAAAATTAAATGACATGCTGCGGATTTTTGTACGCAGCATAAACGCTGCGGAAAAATCCGCAGCATGTGCATAGAACATGCGGAATCCCCTTGGGGACCATGGGGGGCGGATTACCTAGCGTTTTACAAGCGTTTCCGCTGCGTAAATTCCGCAGCATAAACGCTTGAAAAATGCTACGTGGGCACACAGCCTTATAGAACAGCATTTCTGTGGAATAACACGACTGATTTACTGTGTATGCACCATAGCCTTCATTTGATGTCACTTACTGTCACCTGTCACCTTGCCCCAACTCTGCAATCCCCAATATCAGTCCATGACCTCAATGGGGTCACTCTAAAATTCTAAAGAGGACTGGTCATGTCTCTATTAGAAAATAGATAAACTTAGGATAGAAACAATATGAGCATATACCCTGCTATAAGTAAGTAAAAAGCAATAGTGAATATATATAATATAGGGTACTTAGTAAACATGGTTTTTGATTTAAAAAAAGCCATCCCACTCACACCAAGGTGTACCCAGTCAGTTATGTGAAATATATAATAAAATACACTTTAGTACAATATTAGTGTTTTGTCCCTTTAAATCTGCTGCTACTTCTGTCACCATGGTAACTGCATTCATACTCGGCCAATAGGATTGCTCGGTTTGAATTTGGAAAAAAAAAAAAAAGTCCTATATCGTCAGTTTGTTCCTTCTCATCTGAGTGTGAAGACAGACACCTGCGATCAGCGAGAGATTATAGGTATAAGACGTGATATAATATAACGGACGGAGCCACATCCCATCACACGCACTCAGCGACCACAACTGACAGGAGTCAGCACATTTACCAGACAATAAGTTATTATTCCCCAACACATAATACGCTGAGACACCAGTGGGGGGCGCCGCACTCGTTACATCTCCCATCTGGATGGATCCAGCGACGAGATCCTGATATTTCCCCCCAGCTCCGCTCCTCCATAGGGAATGGCCCAGATGCACGCAGAACGGACCGAAGTGTAATACTGCTAGAACTCTGCATGATATCACATCCTCCATATATACCACATAATAAAGGGGTGCTCCCACTGGGACAGGTCATCACCTATCCAGAGATCAGTGATAACTTGTTCCAACTAGACATCCCCTTTAATGGAAGAGATCACATCTCTAACAGTCAATACGCTATTCATTCCCAATCTTCCCTGGCCCCAGTAATGCCCCTGAGTATATCGCCAATATGAGCCAATCATCAAACCCTCTGCTGACTGTTCCCGATGTTTTATAGAGTTTGGAGACGTTGCTACAAGAGAAGATATCAGCGGACACCATGGGGGTGGAGTATTCTGCCAGCGATGGAGCAGGTAGTATCCACCAGTCTGTGATATCTGACCTTCCTCCATATTCTGCTCTTACATGCGTTTCTTCAGCTTTACCCCTTCCCGACATAACCAATTTATGTTTTTTTTCTGTTTTTTCCTCCACTTTTTCCAACTTTTCTAACTTTTTGATATCTGTCCACATAGTGTGAGGTCTTGTTATTTTGTAGGATGAGCTGTCCTTATAAATGACACCATTCATTTACCACATAGTCCTAGAAAACGGGAAAAACATTCCAAGTGCAGTAAAAGTGCGAAAAAAAAAGCCTGACATTGTTTTTCTGGGAACGGTTTTAACGGCGCACATTGTGTGGTAAAAATGACCTGGTAATAGGATCCTACTCCTCAGTGTGATTACAGCAAGACCAAACTTCTCCAATAGTTTTGGCAAAAGAAAAAAACTTTTTTTTGATGCTGTCACCATTTTTTCTGAGACCCGAAACATTTTCAGTTTCCGGGTTGATGGAGCTGTGTGGGGGCTTATTTTTTGAAGGGCAAGAGGACTTTATTGATAACATTTTGGGACACATATGTCATGGTCATCGCTTCTTACAGGATTTTCTGCAGTATTGAGGCGAACGAAAAAATGCAATTTTGTCTTTTTGAATTTTTTTCTGTGTTCACTGATCGTTTTTTTTTTATATTTTGATAGATTGTATTTCTCTGAAAGAGACCATACCACAAAATGTGTATATTTTTATTATCTTTATTTTTAGTGGGAGGTGAGTTGAACGTGTGGGGTTTTAATAAATATATATATACTTTTTTTCACTGTATTTGTATACATCATCTGATTGCTTGTGCTATATACAGCGATACCACAGTAATGCTCCATATAGCAAAACCACGGTCTTCTTTACAGCCCAAATGAAGCTTTATGATGACAGGCACGGAGGCTTCAGCAGACCCCCGGATGTCATAGCAGTCCATCGGCGCCCTATGATCGCGTCACAGGAGCGCCGGTGGGCGTATGGAATGACGCGTCCCAATGCTGGCGCACTGTTAATGCTGCTGTTAGAGATTGACAGCAGCACTGAACAGGTTAACAGTGGTGGGCAGATCTTCGCTCCACTCGCAGCTGTTAGAGGCAGGTCCTGGTTGTTTGTCACAGCCATTATCTGCCATGTACGGGGCGAGCTGACCCTGCTCCATACACCCGCTACTGACTTATACCATACATGTACGGCAGATGTTGGTAAGGAGTTAAAGCGGTTGTCCAGCTTTGGGGCCATTTTACTTTAATGCAAGTATTTGGGGCTAAAATCGATTTCTGTAATTGAGTTTCATTAAAAATGTTGCCTTCTGTAGCATCTGTGCTGCACTGTCTATTGCTGGCTGCAAAATTAGCTAACTGAGAATCTATCAGTGAGCTCCTTAGTCTTAAGGGAGAGTTTGTAGATCTTTAATCTGTTTTTTTTTCCTGAGTGCCTATTAGCTGATCTATGCCCAAAGAAAACACAAAACTTGAATGTGCAGGGAAACAATAAGTCTGTAATAGTCGGTGTAAAACACTTAATGAAACTTAAATGTAAAAAATTACTTTTAGTAGTAAATACATGACATGAGAAAATATACACTGCTCAAAAAAATAAAGGGAACACTTAAACAACAGAATATAACTCCAAGTAAGTTATTAGACGTGGAGGGGGCCATAGCAGGGCAACAACCCAGCAGCAGGACCCCTACCTCTGCCTTTGTGCAAGGAGGAACAGGAGGAGCACTTCCAGAGCCATGCAAAATGACCTCCAGCAGGCCACAAATGTGCATGTGTCTGCATAAACGGTTAGAAACCGACTCCATGAGAGTGGGATGAGGGCCAGACGTCCACAGATGGGGGTTGTGCCCAATGCCAGACCTCATGTGGCTGGAGTATGTCAGCAGTTCCTGCAAGATGAAGGCATTGAAGCTATGGACTAGCCCGCCCGTTCCCCAGACCTGAATCCCATTGAGCACATCTGGGACATCATGTCTCACTCCATCCACCAACGTCACGTTGCACCACAGACTGTCCAGGAGTTGGTGGATGCTTTAGTCCAGGTCTGGGAGGAGATCCCACAGGAGACCATCCGCAACCTCATCAGGAGCATGTCCAGGCGTTGTAGGGAGGTTATACAGGCACGTGGAGGCCACACACAATACTGAGCCTCATTTTGACTTGTTTTAAGGACATTACATCAAAGTTGGATCAGCCTGTAGTGTGTTTTTCCACTTTAATTTTGGGGGTGACTCCGAATCCAGGCCTCCATTGGTTAATAAATTTGATTTCCATTGATGATTTTTGTGTGATTTTGTTGTCAACACATTCAACTTTGTACAGAACAAAGTATTCAATGAGAATATTTCATTCATTCAGATCTAGGATGTGTTATTTGAGTGTTCCCTTTATTTTTTTGAGCAGTGTGTATATATAATATAAATAATTACTGCAGCTTTAATGCTATTTATTACGTCTCAGGAGGAGGACGGAAGAGGAAGAGGACGGAAGAGGCGGAGGACGGAAGAGATGGAGGACGGAAGAAGCGGAGGACGGAAGAGGAGGAGGACAGAAGAAGAGGAGGACGGAAAAGGAGGAGGACGGAAGAGGAGGAGGATGGAAGAGAAGGAGGACGGAAGAGGCGGAGGACGGAAGAGGCGGAGGATGGAAGAGGCAGAGGACAGAAGAGGCGGAGGACGGAAGAGGCGGAGGACGGAAGAGAAGGAGGACGGAAGAGGAGGAGGACGGAAGATGAGGAGGACCGAAGAGGAGGAGGACGTAAGAGGAAGAGGACGGAAGAGGAAGAGGACGAAAGAGGCGGAGGACAGAAAAGGCGGAGGATGGAAGAGGCGGAGGACAGAAGAGGCGGAGGACGGAAGAGGCGGAGGACAGAAGAGGAGGAGGACAGAAGAGAAGGAGGACGGAAGAGGAGGAGGACAGAAGAAGAGGAGGACAGAAGAGGAGGAGGACGGAAGAGGAAGAGGACGGAAGAGGAGGAGGACGAAAGTGGAGGAGGATGGAAGAGGAGGAGGACAGAATAGGAGGAGGAGGACAGAACTGCACCTTAAGATCCCTAGGGGGAAAGGGATGGTAGTAATATAGTGGTAGTATATCCGTATTAGTGTAATATGAGTAATAATACTAGTGATAATAGTAAGAAAGTAATAAAATAACAGTAGTAATAGTAGTAGGTAGAATAGCAGTGTGATCCAGGGTCCTAGGACTGATCGCCTTTTCTCGGGGTCAAGAAGGAATTTTTCCCCTGTGACACAAATTGGCTGAAGGTGTCCTGGGGTTTTTGCCTTCTTCTGGATCAACACTGTAGGTATAGGGCAGTATTAGTAGTGATAGGAAAGAAGAATAATACTGTAATAAGATAGCACAATGTAATAATAACCATATCAAATAGATTTATAAAAACAAATTAAAATAACTCCAGTAGTACAATAATTAGTGTAATATTATATAACTTGTAATAACATTAATAGGTTTGATCCAGGGTCCTAGGACTGATCGCCTTTTCCCGGGGTCAAGAAGGAATTTTTCCCCTGTGACACAAATTGGCTGAAGGTGTCCTGGGGTTTTTGCCTTCTTCTGGATCAACACTGTAGGTATAGGGCAGTATTAGTAGTGAAAGGAAAGAAGAATAATACTGTAATAAGATAGCACAATGTAATAATAACCATATCAAATAGATTTATAAAAACAAATTAAAATAACTCCAGTAGTACAATAATTAGTGTAATATTATATAACTTGTAATAACATTATTAGGCTTGATCCAGGGTCCTAGGACTGATCGCCTTTTCCCGGGGTCAAGAAGGAATTTTTCCCCTGTGACACAAATTGGCTGAAGGTGTCCTGGGGTTTTTGCCTTCTTCTGGATCAACAGCTTTAGGCATAGGGATTTTAGTAATACTATTATTAGAATCACAAGATTAATAAAAAAAAAATTAGAATTACATTTTTTTAATTCGTTTTATAACAGTTACAATTAATTGCATTAATGCAATAATAATAAATAGTAAAAATGGTGGTAATAATAATAATACAAAAAACTAGTCCCAGTTAGTAAGTTAGTGTAATGTTAGTGTAGGGACCCATCTGAAGAGGTCGCCTTGACGTTGGCAGATGGGCTCGCACAATTTGCTCAAAATGTGCGCTAAGAACCTCATATTTCTATGTACAGGAGATCTAGCAGTAATACCATTCAGGAGATATGTGTACACACATTTTGTTATATACTTTTGTGCAGCACACAGGGCAGGTATACAGGTACAGGGCGAGAGTGTTACAGTGATATTATAACTCGGCCTTAAGGATAAAATGCTGATAACTACAGATCCTGGAAACACATTCGAAACTAGACCTTGTAAGTAACTGGTTCCCAGCTAGTGGTAAATATGTACAGGGCAGTCCGGTACCAAGACCTGCTCTATAGGACACATTATCATCAGTCAGGTCCTTACAAGATCTGCGGCAGAAGTGTGGCTGTGTAACACAGTCCTGCTCCTGCCTCAGCTGCCCACAGTGGAGCCAACCTTGATCCTGGCAGCTTAATCCATTGTATGACACAGTAGGGGGCTTCCACAGCATTTAGGCACTTTAGACAGGAGAGGGAGGCATGATCATGGTGCCAATGAGTTTCTATGGCAGCTGAGATCTAACAATGGACCCCATGACGGCCATTTTACTGCTCCTATTAGACCCCGGCTGAGGAAAGGTCTATGAGGACACCGGTCAGACTTATGGCGCCTGCTCTGTACTTATTAGAAATACCTAGGGCTGATTAGTTTGCCATTTGTAAATCTGATCCAGCAGCGTTGGGCTACCACTGACGTGATCAGGGCTATTGAGCTCCTAGATTGGGCAGAGGAGCTCAGTATTCAGCAGGAGCTGGCCGAGGAGAGCAGAGCAACTTGCATGGGGCTGCTGCACAAGAAGCAACTCACAAGGTGGAGATTTACCCGGAGACGCTGTGCTCGGGCTGTGATCTGCTGTGCAGGCTGCATAGTAGATGCCTCGAAGGACCCGAACTTCACCCCTAACAGGCACAGCAGAGCTCGGACGGCTGCAAGTGAACAGAGAGCGGCTGATTAGTAACTGCTGCGTCCCCTGCAGCTCAGATAAGAGCCGCACAGAGCGGGGGTTCAGTAATGATGAATATGGGAAGTGTCCGCCCCTCACATGCCCTAAATGCGGCCTCCAGAGGTAAAGTTTCCCCTGTAACCAGCGCCTCCTCCCACCTTCTCTGCTGGCATGCTCCATTACTTAAAGGGGATGTCTGTAGAAAACAAGTTATCACTTATCCACAGGCTCGGTGATCACTTACTGATCGTGGGGTCTGACCGCTGCGAGCCATCGTCTGATCGGGAAGGAGTGGAAAGTCAGGGATCAACTGCTGCTCCATTCATTCTCTATGGGGCTCCGGAAAAGCCGAGCTCAGCGCTTGAATGCCACATAGGGAATGAATGGAGCGGATCCTGGAGTAATAACATGCCCTCCTCTCTTCAGCTTTCTGTCTGTGTAAGTGGCTCAGCCCTTGTCTCCCCTTCTGCTCCGGCTTCTGTGCTGGTCCTTGTGAGGAAGAGGAAACCCTCTGCCCTTCTGCTCCGGCTTCTGTGCTGGTCCCTGTGAGGAAGAGGAAACCCTCTGCCCTTCTGCTCTCAGTCCTCTGCGACTTTTCACAATCGCTCAGTGCACCCATTATATGTAATAAGGATCATTCTTCATCCCTTGTCCAGCTTTCATCCCCCCCAGTCTGACCAGCGGACAAGATAATAAACATGTGAGTGGAAGGTTCACAATTATTAGATGTGTTGTGAAAAGTCTCCACAGCATTATCCGGAGAAAACTGCAGGGTGACCGCTTGTGAAACCAGCACAAAATCCAGCGGACAGCGCTTCCCTGTCCCCCGCCGGTCTCCGTATCCTGGCATTCAGCTATTCCATTTGGTGCTTATTCTGGAAGGAAAACAAAAATATGATGTTCTTACACAGACGCCTGAAGACGCAGCTTTTCATCATCCATGTTGGGCTGTTGTATGACGTGTGGATTACTCTGCTTGCTGGATTCTTGCATTACCACAAACACTGCCTTTATTTTGTGATTTCTGTGCCGCTTCCCACTTCTATTGGCACTGTGATATATCAGCACGTGAGGGCTGCCACAATCATGTGTCAATAGGTTATTGCTGGAGCCTGTGATATAGAGACCATCCTGGACCAGGGAAGACTTGGTACAGAAGCACCTAGAGAGGGGGGTACAGGGGCTTCATTTCAATTTTAAACTTAGCTGGATTGTGTTTAGCTACAAGAATGGAAAGTAAAATAATAAAATCTTAATTTTTTTTTTCTATTTGGCAAAATCGTCCATCAGAGGTTTGGCCACTACCGAAAAGTTTTTGATGAACTTACAGTAGTAGCTGGCGAAACCCAAAAAACTTTGTAATGCCTTTAAGTCTTGAATATAATACCAATCCAGTACCGTCCGGACTTTGGCCAGATCCATGCAAAAACGGTGAATGATAAGAACTAACCCTGAATGGAGAACATACATTTCTCTGGTTTGACAAATAATTTATTATCTTTGAGTATCTGTAAGACCTGCCTGATATGTACCTGATGTGACTGGAGGTAAGTAAATTAATATGTCATCAAGATTGGTTTGTTGCGATCTACCTGCCAGATGACTTAAAATAAGTAAACAATGGTGCAGCGGTCTCAGGGAGCGCCAAAGGAATACTGGACAATTTAGTAGATGTCAACCGACTTTTATTCTTCCTCCAATACCACTGCCACAACGCGTTTCAACGGTCTAAGCCGTCTTCATCAGATGGGGACGAGATTCGCACCAAGCTATGCTAACCTTTTTATGGGTGCGGTGGAATCCGTCCTCATCGCGCAGCCGGGATCATCCACGAGTGGAGTACTTTTCTATAGGCGCTTTATAGATGATTTATTCATTATATGGCATGGATCAATGGAGGAGGCATTGAGCTTTGCGGACAAACTAAATCACAATGATTGGGGGTTAAAATTCACGGCCACAGCATCATCCACTTCTCTCCAATTCTTAGATCTATGGGTACAGTTCGACCACCTGGGGAGAATATTCACATCCACGTTTTTTAAACCAGTAGATGTGAATAGCTACCTCAAATTCAACAGTGGACACCTTCCTGGATGGATCAAAAATGTGCCTTATGGGCAGTATTGGAGAGTCAGGAAAAACTGTACTCTGGATTCTGACTTTAAGGTGGAATCCAAGATTCTCAAAAAGAGATTTTTGGAAAAAGGCTATCCAAAAAAACTTTTAAAAGATGCATATAAAAGAACATGCACTCTATCACAGGACTCGTGCTTGGACAGATGGGAGAATCCGGATAGGGCTTCTGTAAGGACAGAGGAAAAGACAAAGTGGAGTTTAATTACTACATTTTGCCAATCCAGGTCGGTAGTACGGGAGTTATTACAAAAACATTGGTTTATTTTAAAAGGTGACCCCATTCTCTCCAAAAGTATCCCAGAGAAACCAAATATTATCTTTAGGAAGAATAGAAGTTTAAAAACCTTGCTTGCTCCTAGCAACACGAATAGAAAAAAGAAAAAAATAAGGGATGTGACGACTAATCCTAACACAGGAGGCTGCTTCACATGCAATACACCTAAATGTATGTGTTGTGGCGTTATAATCAATAATGCAAAAACCTTTAAATCTAATACCACTAATGAGGTTTTCCAGATCAAGCAGAGATTAACATGCCAATCCACCTATGTAGTGTACTTGCTGGAGTGCCCTTGTGGCTTGCAATACATCGGCCGGACAATTCAGACCGCCCATGCCCGATTAAATAAACATAGATCTAATATAAGGGCAGGATATCAATTACATAGTGTCTCCAGACACTATGCAAACCATCACCACAAAGACCCGAGTAAGATGAAAATAACCATTATTGACCACATTGTGGATAATGGACTAGAACGATTGAGTACACTTATAAAGAAAGAAAGTTTTTGGATATACAAAATGGGCACTTTGTACCCTGAGGGTTTGAACCTTACGATTGAAAACACATCAAACCATTAAATCTGAGAAGGTTCAATGTTGTCCCTCTCATATCTTTCTCGGGTTGTCATCAGCCGTTTAATGATGGCTTGCGGGGCTACCTGCACAGGATTAAAGGTATGGTATGACGTAGCATAGCAGGAGATTTGCTTGCCCTTTCGGGCTGGTATTTAGTTCTTTTTTCATGTTGTCGTCAGTTACTTAGTTTACTGGAAGCATAGGTTCCGATCATGATAATGGATAGCATTGGGTTTTATGAGTTTTATTATAGCAGTGGGCAATTGTACAAGGTTATTTTCGGCTATTTTATATGAAAGTGTACTGTCTCTTTAAGAAACTTAACTTTAGAATTGGGGGTTGACAATCGTAGTATAGCATTGTCAGGACACTCTGGTAAGGTTCCCAGGGTGTTTTTAAACATTTATGGGGTTTATAATCGCAGTTGGCAAGGGTACAAGGTTATTTTCGGCCATTTTATATGAAAGTGTACTGTCTCTTTAAGAAATCCAACTTTTGAATTGGGGGCTGGAAACTGCAGTATAGCATTGTCAGGACACTCTGGTAAGGTTCCCAGGGTGTTTTTAAATATTTATGGGGTTTATAATCGTAGTGGGTAATTGTACAGGGTTATTTTCGGCCATTTTATATGAAAGTGCACTGTCTCTTTAAGAAATTCAACTTTTGAATTGGGGGCTGGAAACTGCAGTATAGCACTGTCAAGACACCCCAAGAAGGTCCCCAGGATGATTTTAATAATTTTTAATAGTTGGTAATAAATATATTTTTAAAAAAAAACAAAACAAAAAAAAAAAAACTTATTTATTTTTTTACAAATAGGAAGTTTTTACTAAGAATTGTGATTTTAAGAATCCATGTAGGGATTTTTTAGTGCACAATGCTGTTTCCAGGGGAAATAAGAGGTTAATTGGTTAAGAATGTATTATATGGAGTTTTTCAATGAAAGGGTTAATTGATTACAACACGTGGTCTAAATTTTGTAAAATACCACCCCTTTATAAAGCTGTCATTGTAACATTCCCCGTTACCCCACCTGATGAAGACGGCTTAGACCGTTGAAACGCGTTAAAAAAAAAAGACCCCACCTGATGAAGACGGCTTAGACCGTTGAAACGCGTTGTGGCAGTGGTATTGGAGGAAGAATAAAAGTCGGTTGACATCTACTAAATTGTCCAGTATTCCTTTGGCGCTCCCTGAGACCGCTGCACCATTGTTTACTTGTGAGATATCTCCATGCAGAGCTAAAGCGGCAGGAGCGGCCTGGTCTATTTGGATGTTTGAGGACCTGCGGTATCCAACCACCGGGTTAAACTACTGAGGACCTGCGGTGACGTAGTATCTGGTCCAGCAGGATCGTGTGACCACTTGAGGAGCACGGAGTTGCGAGGCAAACACCGACAGGACGGTACTACAAATAGAGGTGACCCGGAGCCTCATTAATTACACGCTTAATCTTGGTTGTGTAGACGTACACAACCTTCACAGGTGAGTGTACTGGCACTTTTTAAATTAAGCAAATAGCCCTGTGAGTCTACACATGCGCCCTTTCTTTTCTTTTCACAGATGACTAAAAATGTCACTAACAGTGTTGAAAGAAAGCGGGAGCATTAGTCAACCCAAATGCCATCACAAGCTTTTCATAGTGCCCCTCAGGAGTATTGAAGGCCATCTTCCACTCATCTCCTCAATGTGAATGAGATTATAAGCCCCCCTGAGGTCTAGTTTAATCAAATCGTAGGAGCCAAATTTTTTTCTAAAGAGGTCGGGGATGAGAGGGAGAGGATATGCATCCCAGACCGTGATCCGATTAAACTCGCGAAAATCAAGGCGGGGGCGCAACCCCCAGTCTTTTTTTTTGACAAATAAAAACCCCACTGCAACGGGAGATGAAGAACGTCTTATAGGGTCCAATGGTAGACTGACTGACCATTCTGTTCTGAACTGCCACCCTAAGATGGCTTCCCATTATATACCTACTGTATAAGTGCTCCCTCTAACGGCTTCCTCCACCCACACCCACTACTGGTTCCCCCTACCTTTGGGTTCCCCCCACTCCAGCCAGGGACAGGGCTCAGCAGCTGCACTCTGCATGTTGGATGCAGGTGTTTTGGGGGGTTCTGTGCAGCACTCCCATCTTACCTGAGTGAAGGGAGACACCACACCTCTGGGTGAGGTGCAGTACCACTGTGGCGACTGAACACTCAGGGGCGCCACATTCCCCCCCCCCGGTAAAACACAGCATGTCCGCGGGCTGGAACAGAGCAAAACCAGGCATAACTGACATGCAAAATTTTTAAGATGCATCAGCATATTTGACCATAAAACAACATTTCTTCCCTTCATGGGAGGCACATTTCTTTTAACGTTACTGGTTACATTATAAAACATCATAAGAGTATTGTCATATAAAACAATTTTCAAGACAGTTCCAGCACCAGGGTGCAACAGTAGCAGCATGAGGGACCCGTCCACAAACCCTCAACGTAGGCCCTAGGCATGGCTGCAGGGCATAGACGATCCAATCCTGGACCTCGTCTTCCGCCACGCCAAACGGGTTTTTGTTCTGAGGTATATTTGTAATTATAAAACCAATAGGATGCACTTTAAGAAGTGCTAAACTATGTACAATGTCAACGTCCGGCTTCTCACAGTCCTCAGCCTGTCAGTCTCTGTACCCTGACGGGTAACTGGGTAGCAAACATGAAGTCAACTGCACCCTTCCGGGCAACTTATGTACAGTCCAGTTAACTAAAACAGTTTAACAGTGGGGCCCCCTCCGGGGGAACCCCTGGTTTCTGCAGGCTGACCCAGCCTGGTCATCAGCCTCAGGCTGCAGGGGGACCAGGGATGGAGCAGCGCCAGCCGCATTTGGGACAGGGACATCACTCCGACCTGCTCCCGTGACTGCGTCAGCTCGGCCTGACACCTCCCGGTCTTTACGCAGCTTCTCTCCACCACCTCTCCTCTTTCGGGGGCGGTCCCATGGCACTTTGCTGTCGGTCACTCCCTGTGTCGGCCTCCCCGCTTTGACGGACACATCTATGCGGACAGTCACTGTTGCAAGGGGCAGGGCCTGCTTTTGGAGCCATTCTGGGACCCGGCCCACGACGGGAGGTTCCATTCTGTTGTTCTTTAGCACGCACATAATGACGCCCGTTCTTCTGGGGCGGGCGCCACATTCAAGGCAGAAAACACTTCTTTAGGCGCACATTACCCGCAGATGGCAGGCTGGTCACGTATCCTGTTCGTGACGCCAAGTGGTGACTCGCTGCCCCCTGGGCCGCGGGGCACACGGCAGCCGGGCCGTATGGCTGCTTTGGGGAATATCACGGTGGCTGGCCCGGGGCGGTCAGTGCAAAAGGGATTATTTATAGGATTTGTTGTGAAGCCACCTGTGGTGTCTGGTGAGGATCACCAGCGCTGCAACAGTCCTCTGAGGCAGATGTTAGGGCAGCTAGAGATGGAACGGCTCCCCACAGGTGGAGCGGGCCTCAGGGCAGTGTAAATAGATGGAGGGTGCGCTGGGCGTTGTAGTGCAGGGAGGGAAATGGCACCAGTGAAGGAATAGACGGAGGCAACTCAGTGCAGTCGTCCAAGATTTTAATTCACAGTTCTTCAGGAAACACAAAAGTGCAAGTTACAGGTGAAGGCCTCCCACGTTGCGCCGTGTTCACCCTGGCAGGGGTTCAATCCTTCCTCAGGAAGTTTAGGAATGCTTGGCAGAACCCCACTTTCTCGTGTTCCTACTTTGACCGTCTTCACACTAGGTCCTTCTCCCTGCTGCCCTGCGATGCCCACTCTCAATCCCGCTCGGGTATGCTGAAGTCCTTCCTGTACGTCGGATCCGGGACCAACCTGACCCCCTGGAGATTAGAATGGGGCAACCGGTCCCTCTGTCTTCTGACAGATGCGGGGCGTATGGGTGCTGTCCTGCACGCGCCGTACCCCTGGGATCCCTTCTTAGAATGGAGCCTACTCCCTTCTCCCCTCCGGGGCCTCTATCCCGGGCCCTTCTTGTGGAGCAGAGCTCCTGCTGAGCCTCTGCTCCCAGACAGTCCTCACTGACCGTCTGTACTGTACTGACTGACCATTCTGTTCTGAACTGCCACCCTAAGATTGCTTCCCATTATATACCTACTGTGTGCTCCTTCTAACTGCTTCCTCCACCCACACCCACTACTGGTTCCCCCTACCTTTGGGTTTCCCCCACTCCAGCCAGGGACAGGGCTCAGCAGCTGCGCTCTGCATGTTGCCCTTCCAGCCGGTCTGAAGCAGTGTAATGTTGGATGCAGGTGTTTTGGGGGGTTCTCTGCAGCACTCCCATCTTACCTGAGTGAAGGGAGACACCACACCTCTGGGTGAGGTGCAGTACCTCTGTGGCGACTGAACCCTCAGGGGCGCCACATGCCCACGATGCAGAAATGCTCCGGATTTTTCCTGAGTGTTTCTGCATCTCCCTGGCAGAAAAAACGCATGCAGATTTTATATGCGTTTTTCCTGCCAGGGACAAACGTAAGTGAAGCATTTTTCACATGCATGTCCGCATGCGGGTTGTCAACCGCTTTCCAAGCGATTTTAGCATCACTTGGAAAGTGCTTGACAACTTGGTCACACTATATAAATCCTTGCAACCGGCATGTATTTATATAGTGTGAACAAGTTAATAGTTGAAAAAAAGAATAAAAATGGTAAAAAAAAAAAAATAGAATTAGACTTACCGGTAATTCTGTTTCTAAGACCCTCCACGACAGCACACCTGGAGGTAGCCTCCCCATCCTAATTAGGGACAGGAAAACAAGATGTTAAATAGCCCCTCCCTGCTACAATCCCCAGTGTTTTCAAAGGACCACACAGTATGAATGCTCTAAATATTTATTAACACTAAGGATTTTTCCAATCAAAGAGATGGAGGGAACTACCCATGCTGTTGTGGAGGGTCTTAGAAACCGAATTACTGGTAAGTCTAATTCTATTTTCTCCAATCCCCTCCATGACAGCACACCTGGAGTAATACCAAAGAATGAATTTTAGGGAGCGACAACAGCCTGAAGGACTTTCCTTCCAAATGCTAAGTCTCTATTAGATATTACATCTAGTCTATAATGTTTAGCAAAGGTATGGACAGACGACCATGTAGCTGCCCTGCAAATCTGCTCAATGGATGCACTAGCTTTTTCCGCCCAGGAGACCCACATAGCTCTAGTAGAAAGAGCTTTCAAAGATTTCAGAGGAGGCAAATCTTGAACTATGTATGTTTCACAAATTGCTTTCTTAATCCAATTTGTTAGCATATTTTTGCAATTTTCTTTCCTTTATTGGGGCTTCCATATTGGACAAATAGGTTCTGATCCTTCCTCCAGGTTTCAGTCTGCCTCAAATAGCGGATTATAGTCCTTCTTACATCCAACGCGTGGAATTCTTCTTCCTTGCTATTTGATGGATTTTGACAGAATGACGGAAGAATTATTGGCTGAGACATATGAAAATTAGACGACACTTTAGGTAGAAAAGAAGGATCCAACTGGAGGATGATCCTGTCCTCCAAAATACGACAATAAGTCTCTCTGATAGACAGGGCTTGGATTTCACTCACTCTTCTGGCTGTAGTCAGAGCTATAAGCAATGCCGCTTTCCAAGACAATTTGTCTATGTGTGCCTCGGCTATTGGCTCGAAAGGATGCATAGTTAGGCCTCTAAGAACTACGTTGAGATCCCAAGGTGGAACTATTTTAGCTCTTGTTGGATTAATCCAAGAAGCAGCTATCATGAACCTCTTAATCCATCTGTTTTGGGCCAAATCAGCATCAAAATAGGAACTTAAAGGCGAGACTTGGACCTTCAGCGTGCTTGGTCTTAATCCTTTAGACAGACCGTTCTGTAGGAAATCCAAGATTCTGGCCACGTCAGGCCGAAAGGGATCTAATGGACGAGGCTCATACCATAGCTTGAAAGCTTTCTAGATTTTTCCATAGATGGAAATTGTGACTGGTTTTCTGCTTTTCTGCAGTGTATGTGACTCGCCCCCAGGGGTGTCGCGGGGCACCCGGCAGCCGGGCCTAAGACTGCCTGCGGGGATTATCGCGGTGGCTGGCCCAGGGCGGTCAGTGCCAAAAGGAATTATTTGTAGGGAATTTGTTGTGACGCCACCTGTGGTGTCTGGTGAGGATCACCAGCGCTGCAACAGTCCTCTGAGGCAGATGTCAGGACAGCTTGAGATGGAACGGCTCCCCACAGGTGGAGCAGGCCTCAGGGCAGTATAAATGATGCAGGTTGCGCTGAGCGTTGTGGTGCAGGGAAAGCGATGGCACAGCAGGAGTAACGGACAGAGACAGGGGATTTGCTTCATTTCCTTTACTGGTACAGCTGTTAGGTACGGTCCAGGGTACTCCAGATGAAGGGCGCACTTTTGGACTTCTCCCCAGGGAGCAGGTATAGGGCCTCCTGATCCGTGTCTGTCCCTATGTATGCTCCTGGCCAGCCTGCAACTGGGCCTAGCTTATGTGTCCTGCTTTTACTTCACCAGATGCTCAGAAATAGGACCTCTGGTTGGTAACCACTTTCCCTGGACGTCGGGGCCTTCGTGGTTCCTGATCCTGTGTGTGTCTAGCCTTCAGGTTTGTCAGGGACTTGTAGTCCTCCTGTAGGCGCGGATCCGGTGTCCGGTAGATATAATGGGGTGAGCTTATTGTGCTCCTCTGCCCCCTTGGTTTCACTCCCCTTTTTCTCCTTGCCGTCGGCCACACTCGGGGCCCTCACTACTAGGCAGCTGACGTGCTGCGTCTTCACCGCTATCTGAGTGTCGGCACGCTCTCAGGCTCTCTCTCAGCCTGCCTGCTCTGCTCTGACTCTGAGCACTCACTAATCAACTGAGCTGCCTGGCTCCACCTTCCCTATATATATCCCTATCTGGGCTCCCTCTGCTGGTATGAGTTGGAAGGTAGAGGTGTTTGTATCTAGTGAGGGCCTCTTGTGGAGAAATCCATCCATGCACCCTTCTGGGTTCTGTGGCACCAATGCACAGCAGGGCGCCACATTTGGATCACCTGTACTGAGAAGCCTCTGGCTTTTCAGAGGGTGGTCTCAGAAGCCAAGCTGCTAGAGCCAAATTCTGAGGGGCCGGATGGAAAATCTGGCCCTAATGCAGCAGATCGTGGATTCGAGGAAGCATCAATGGATCATCCATTCTTAGACTGCTCAATGTTCCGAACCATGCTCTTTTTGGCCACATTGGAGCTATTAGGATAGTCTTGAGCCCTTCCGACCTGATTTTTTGTAAAGTCCTTGGTATTAACAGAATCAGGGGAAAAGCATTAGCGAGCCCAACTTTCCAAGGGTGAGCGAATGCATCTATCCCTGTTGCTGAATCCTCGGGTTTCAAAGAGAAAAAGGCTCTTACTTTTGCGTTTTCCTGGTTCGCAAACAGGTCCACATCTGGGTATTCCCACTTTTGAACAATCATCTGAAATATCTTCGAGTTCATGCTCCACTCCCCTGGATGAATGTATTTTCTGCTCAGAAGATCTGCATGATAGTTGTCGGAGCCCCTCAGATGCAGAGCCGATAAGGATAGTAGATTATGCTCCGCCCAGTGGAAGATCCTTTCGGAGATCATCTGTAACCTCCTGTTTCTTGTACTTCCCTGATGTCTCAAGTGGGCTATAGTTGTCATATTGTCCGAGTAGACTCTGACATTCGACCCCTGAAGCACAGTAGTGGCTGCCCATAGGGTTTCTTCCACCACTTTAATTTCTCTTAAGTTTGAGTACTGCTCTGCTATTTCTTGCGACCAGACCCCTTGGAAGGCCACGTGGGAGACTACTGCTCCCCATCCTCTTTTGCTTGCGTCTGTTTTGACGGATAACAAGGGAAGTTGAATCCATGCTGAACTTTTCTCCAGATTTCCTGGACAGAGCCACCAATTTAAAGATGCTTTCACCTTCTCTGGCAGATGAATTCTGTTGGAGAGGGAACTTGGAGATCTGTCCCAACAGGAAAGGATGTAGTTTTGAAGGACCCTTGAATGCGCTTGAGCCCAAGGTACCGCCTAAATAAATGAGGTCATGGACCCGAGGACGGACATGGCGAATCTTAATGACACTCCTCTCTGGTTCTTTAGTGCATAAACTTTCGACCTCAACTGAATCTGCTTCTCTTTTGGCAGAAAAGAGTCTTGTTGCTGAGAATCCAGGAGAATTCCCAAGGAGGTCTTCCTGGTGGAGGGAATCAGATCTGACTTTTGGTAGTTTATCAACCATCCCAAGGATTCCAGGATCTGGAGGGTCATCTGGAGGTCTCTTTCCAAACTTGAAACCGAGGGAACCATCACCAAAAAATTGTCTAAATATGGGACGATGCAGATATTCAGTTTCCTTAGATAAACCTACTACCTCTGCCATGATCTTTGTAAACAGGCGGGGTGCTGACGAAATGCCGAAGGGGAGTACATTGAATTGAAAATGAAGTACCTCTCGGTTCTGAGTTACAGCAAATCTGAGAAATTTTCTGTAATCCTGATGAATTGGCACGTGGTAGTAAGCCTCTGGCTGGTCTACTGTTGCCACGACAAATCCTTTTCCAATCAATAAGCTGCCATTGAGGAAGGAAGCTCGCAATTCTGCCTCCTACCTTCTTGGCGTCATTGTCTGTCCTGCCTAGAACCTTGAAAGATATTCCTACCTCTTCCCCCTTTTGTGTAACTCCAGCGACCAGTTTTACCCTTGCCTCTGTACTGAAATGCTTGCTGCTGTTGTTGTTGAGGGAGAAGAAATGGTCTCTTTCTGAAACTTTTTGGATTCTTTGGCTCTGGCAGAGACTTCTTCTTGTCGGATGCTTTCTCCAACAACTCGTCTAGCACCGCCCCAAACATATACTCTCCTTTAAATGGAATGGAACAAAGCTTAGATTTTGATGCGTTGTCCCCACTCCACATCTTCAACCACAGAGCTCTTCTCATAGAATTTGATAATGCTGCCGATCTTGCCGCAATCTTGACCGACTCCGCCAAGGCATCCGCTAGGAATCCAGTGGCCTTCTGCAGAAAAGGAAGAGATGCTAGGAGGTCCTCTTGAGTGGTACCTTTCCAGAGATGTTCCTCTAGTTGTTGGAGCCAGAGTAACATGGAACGAGCTACACAAGTTGAAGCGATATTAGTCTTCAGTGAAGCCGCCGATGTTTCCCATGCCTTCCTTAGAAGGCTGTCCATCTTCCTATCCATAGGATTTTTGAGCTGTGACGAGTCTTCAAAGGGAAGGGTTGTTTTCTTCGCAACCCTTGCCACCTGTACATCAACCTTCGGGACTTCCATCCATAGCTTAGCCGCCTTTTCATCTAGAGGGAATCTATCCTTCATTTCTCCTGCCATACTAAGCCTTTTCTCAGGTGACTCCCATTCATCCAAAATAAGACTCCAAATGTTGTCATGCACAGGGAACACTACCTTCTTCTTGGATTTCAGACCGCCAAACATTTCATCCTGAACTGTACGGGTTTCCTTCTCCTCTTCCACCTGCATCGTGTCTCTCACCTGCGACAACAATTCCTCCATATTCTCAGACGAAAAGTAATATTTCCTATCTTCCTCATGATCTTCACTTAAGACCCCTTCTTCCGGTTCCTCCATAGACCCTAATTCTGAATCAGAGGTCTCCCTAACCGTATATTTTCTCCTTTTGGGGGGAGATGGACCTTCAGCTCTGGCTTGTGAGAAGGAGGCTAGGGAAGATTGTATTTCCTGCCGAACCATTCCCCTGACTTCTTCCATAAGGGAAGGCTGTTCTTCCTTCACAATGTTGTCAGTGTATTTCCAGCATATGGGTTTCTTGTGCCCTGAAGCCAGCTTTTTTATACAGATGGCACATTTGCAAACTGTAGTGCTTTCTCCCACTGTCGGTGCCGGATCCTTGTCTCCCTAAATTAAAAATAAAAAAGGGGAGATTTAAAATATATTTAGGATCCTGCTCAAAAGAGAGTGGGGAATAACCTAGGACCTAGTACTTACTGGGGCCGGGTTAGCGCTGGGCTCTGCAGACGCAGGCTTTGGAACAGCACCCTCCATAGTAGCAGAATATTCTGTCCTACCTTAATGGAGTCTTCTCATCTGGGTCTTTTATAGGGGAGACCGAGATCCAGTGCCAAATTTTCACCTATCTGGTGAAGGATCCTCATTTTCAGGGCAAACCGCGGCTTCTCCTTTTGAATTTCCCGCCGCGGCCCCATGCGTTCCACGGTGGAACGCACCAGAAGTGACGTCCCGCTGGCCAAAAGCCTGACTTCCGGCACGCCGCCATGGAGGACAGAGGAGACTCCGGCCGGGGAGCTACAGGAGGCCCCCAGCCCCCAAAACCCTACTCGGCTTTACACGCAGGCGAGTGTGTGTGTGGGGGGTTCCGCTCTCAAGGAGACATGGGAGCTGCAGCGCGGCAGGTAAATTTAATAGGGCCCTGCTTGCCGGCTGCAGGCACCCCAGGTAACCTCTTCATCCCATAGGGACAGGAAAACACTGGGGATTGTAGCGGGAAGGGGCTATTTAACCTCTTGTTTTCCTGTCCCTAATTAGGATGGGGAGGCTACCTCCAGGTGTGCTGTCATGGAGGGGATTGGAGAAAATAACATTATACTTACCTTCTGATGGCCCCCGGTCTTTTCTCCACTGCGTCCGGTCTCTTGTACGGCTCGCGTTGGTGTGAAAGGACCTTCCATGACATCATTTAGTTATGTGACAGGTCACGCGACCGCCGTGACCAGTTGAACATCCGCAACAAGACCACAGAGAAACAAATCAAGAAGAAACGTCACACTCACCGGAGTGTTGATCAGGTTCAGGAGATACTTCTTTCCCTCGTAAGTGTAAAACAGAGACGCAGTCAGGGCCTTCACCGTAATCCCGCACTCCCTCTCCACCTGCAGCTTGTCCAGAACTTGCTTATTGGAGGAGGCTTTTGGCATACAACCTGAGGGAAGGAGCGAGACACCAGAATCCACACTGTTAGATCGTAGTGGCAGTGTCTCCCTCCATACTAGTCTGTCAATGGTAGCTTGTTTCTGTGTTTTATATATGTATTTTAGGTGTGTAAACCCTCTTCATGTGTACAGCAGCCTGGAATGAACGCTGCTTAAAAAATAAATAATAGAGTAAGGCCTCATTCAGACTTTCATCAGCTTTGTTTTGCATCCGAGAAGCTCTAAACTTTGATTTGGATCAAAGTCCGACAGGTCAACGTGTTTCGGTGAAAAATACGCGGTCCACAGAAATATGTGAACAGCCCTAGACTATAATAGATATGAGCTCTGTGAAAAACATGGATCGAGCTCGTACGAAATCCAACATTTCATTCTATAAATCTACATAAATTAAGTAACGTGCCAAATTGCTTTTTTTTTGGTTTATGTTTTGTTTATGTACGGAGGGAAAGTTCCCAGTGCTAGTGTCTAGCTCACTGATTTTCCTTGCTTGGTGCCTGACGTCCCAAAAAACTGACAGTGAGCTATCAATCAAGATAAAGAGGCTGGTGCTGGGCAGGGAAGCAACCTTGGAAGGCTGAGGCTTGGTTAGTGCTCCGTTACACCCAGAGCACTCAGAAATGCAGCAACAGATAAAAGATATAGAGGTGTCTATGGATTTAGCTTTCCAAATCCTGCATGGTCATGAATGGGAATTGGAGGGAGGGGTATATCTGATGGATACCCTTAAATTGTTAATTGGCAATTGCAGTTCACATAGTTGCATATTACTTAATCATTAGAGCTACAAAAATTTGCACTTCAAGCACCAGTAAAACAGAGGCCAAAAAAGATTCCTTAGAGGCATCTGGTCACTATTAGTGATGATCGAGCGTGTTCTATCAACCCCTTCGGCGAGCACGCTCAGGTGCTCGCCGAGTATTTTGGCATGCTCGGCATTTCTTTTAAGGTCGCCGTGCCTGCAAGTGTCACGGCTGTTAGCGTGCTCGCTGAATTGGTTCATAGAACACGCTCAATCATCACTAGTCACTATACATTAGTATACAATAAAAAAACACATATCACATAGTGAATAACACAGACACTATTCAATACAGCAGGGTTGAGGTGTACTTTGTGGGACAAAATTACAGCATTTTTGAAAGACGCCATTCACTTTACTGTGCAACATATAGAAAAAAAAAGGGCAATGAATTCCAAATAAAGTGAAATGGTGCAGAAGAAAACGAAAACATTTTACTGCTTTTAAAAAATTCTAAACTTTGCAAACAAATTGTTTGGCTTGTGTTTCAATTTTCTAAGACCGTTTTTAATACCATTTTGGGGTACAACTTTTTGATTGCTCCATCAAATGTATAGTCGTAAGTTACTTACCGGTAACGGGATTTTTCAGAGACAGCACCACGAGAGAGGGGATCCGCCCACCAAGGAGAGGAAACCTACAGGCTTAAAAGGGCGCCACCTCTCTCCCGCCTCAGTTGGGATTACAGAGCATTGAGAGGAATGCCAGGTTAATAAACACAGCAAACAATCACAAAATTGCCATACCAGACGACACCTATTGAGTGTGATATTATAATTAATAAAAGGGGAGTGTTCCCACAAACGTGAAAGGAGGGAATATAAGGGTGCTGTCATGGTCTCCGAAAAATTCCATTACCGGTATGTAATTTAAGATTTTATCGGTCGACCATGACAGCACCACGAGAGAATTACAGAGATGAAGTAATCTATTGAAGGACCACAGCCTGGAACACTCTTCTCCCAAAGGTGAGGTCAGCCGATACACCTATATCTAACCTATCGTGTCTATGGAATGTAGAGGGACAGGACCAGGTAGCAGCCTTACATATGTCTTCTATCGAGACACCTGTCTTCTCAGCCCAGGAGGGGTGGGGTGGGATGAGCCTTCAGCCCTTCTGGCACTTCCTCGCCGCTAGATGTACAGACCAAAAGTTTGGACACATCTTCTCATTTAAAGATTCTTCTGTATTTTCATGACTATGAAAATTGTACATTCACACTGAAGACATCAAAACTATGAATTAACACATGTGGAATTATATACTTAACAAAAAAGTGTGAAACAACTGAAAATATGTCTTATATTCTAGGTTCTTCAAAGTAGCCACCTTTTGCTTTGATGACTGCTTTGCACACTCTTAGCATTCTCTTGATGAGCTTCAAGAGGTAGTCACCGGAAATTGTTTTCACTTCACAGGTATGCCTTGTCAGGTTTAATAAGTGGGATTTCTTGCCTTATAAATGGGGTTGGGACCATCAGTTGTGTTGTGCAGAAGTCTGGTGGATACACAGCTGATAGTCCTACTGAACAGACTGTTAGAATTTGTATTATGGCAAGAAAAAAGCATCTAAGTAAAGAAAAACGAGTGGCCATCATTACTTTAAGAAATGAAGGTCAGTCAGTCCGAAAAATTGGGAAAACTTTGAAAGTGTCCCCAAGTGCAGTTGCAAAAACCATCAAGCGCTACAAAGAAACTGGCTCACATGAGGACCGCCCCAGGAAAGCAAGACCAAGAGTCACCTCTGCTTCTGAGGATAAGTTTATCCGAGTCACCAGCTTCAGAAATCGCAGTTTAACAGCAGCTCAGATTAGAGACCAGTTCAATGCCACACAGAGTTCTAGCAGCAGACACATCTCTTCAACAACTGTTAAGAGGAGACTTTGTGCAGCAGGCCTTCATGGTAAAATAGCTGCTAGGAAACCACTGCTAAGGACGGGCAACAAGCAGAAGAGACTTGTTTGGGCTAAAGAACACAAGGAATGGACATTAGACCAGTGGAAATCTGTGCTTTGGTCTGATGAGTCCAAATTTGAGATCTTTGGTTCCAACCACCGTATCTTTGTGCGACGCAGAAAAGGTGAACGGATGGACTCTACATGCCTGGTTCCCACCGTGAAGCATGGAGGAGGAGGTGTGATGGTGTGGGGGTGCTTTGCTGGTGACACGGTTGGGGATTTATTCAAAATTGAAGGCATACTGAACCAGCATGGCTACCACAGCATCTTGCAGCGGCATGCTATTCCACCTGGTTTGCGTTTAGTTGGGCCATCATTTATTTTTCAACAGGACAATGACCCCAAACACACCTCCAGGCTGTGTAAGGGCTATTTGACCAAGAAGGAGAGTGATGGGGTGCTACGCCAGATAACCTGGCCTTCACAGTCACCAGACCTGAACCCAGTTGTTTCACACTTTTTTTTTAAATATATAATTCCACATGTGTTAATTCATAGTTTTGATGCCTTCAGTGTGAATGTACAATTTCCATAGTCAAGAAAATACAGAAAAATCTTTAAATGCGAAGGTGTGTCCAAACTTTTGGTCTATACTGTATATGATAGAGAAATGGCCTCCTAATTCCATCTAGCTATGCTGGACTTCGTGACCTTAGACCGTTCCTAGCCCCTTGGTAGGATATAAACAACGAGTTATCTTTCCTAAAGCTTTTGGTAACTGAATGGTACCTAACCACACATCTCCTCACTTCTAACGTATGTAACTCCACCTCTTTCTGGTTACTAGGATGTGGACAAAAGGAGGGTAGGAGGACTTCCTGAAGTCTGTGGAAACGAGTAGCTACCTTAGGGAGAGAGAGTGATTTTTAGACCAGATCCTGCCTATCATCCAGAATTTGAGTAAACGGCGAGGCCATTGACAGGGTCTGGATGTCACTAATGCTCCTGGCCGAGGTTAAAGATATTAAAGCGGTCTTAAGAGAGAGGGATTTAAGGGTTGCTGACTATTAGCTCAAACGGCGAGCTAGTCAAGGCCTTTAGAACCAAATTTAAATCCCAGGGAACCAAGCTGCTTTTAATAATGAGTCTAGATCTAAAAGCTGCCTTAATGAACCGAGAAACCCAGTAGCTACAAGCTGCATCACAGCTATATAGGGCACCCAAGGCAGAAATCTGTACTTTAAGGGTGCTGGTGGATAACCCTAGTTCAAGACCTTTTTGTAAAAACTCCAAAGATTTGTCCTATTGGCACCCCTTCCCCATCAACCCCAGAACCAGAGAAAGACAAAAACTTTCTCCAACTTGTGGCATAAATCTGGGTTGTAACAGGTTTTCTGCTGTGCAGGATGGTTACTAGACCTTTGGAAAAACCTTTCTGATTTGGCAGTGTCCTTTCAAGTTCCACACCGTCAAGTGGAGGCCAGTTGCTTGAGGATGGAATATCGGACCCCGGAGAAGGAGATATGGAATCTCTGGAAGAACCCAAGGATCAGAGATGGACATGTTCCTCAGGCATGAGAACCAGGGCCTCCTGGGCCAAAAGGGTGTGATCAGCAGAACCCTGGCCTTCTCCTCCCTGATCTTTCTTATTACCATGAGAAGAACAGCCAACCAGGGGGGGAGGAGTCATACGCCAGGCTGAAATACCAACGTATCAGGAAAGCGTCCACAGCTAGAGGATTTAGGGAACACAAGATCTTTGTCTTCCGATTTAGTTTTGTGGCAAACGGATCTACCTGACCGGAGGCCCCCCCATCTTCGGCTATTTGGGTAAAAATTCCTTGATTTAGTTCCCATTCCCCTTGCATCAGAGGATAGCAGCTTAGGAAATCTGCTCTCATGTTTTCTTTTTCCATTAAATGGAGGGCCATCAGGGAAAGGAGGTGACTTTCTGTAATCTGGAAGAGATGATCTGTCACTCTCATCAGCGATCTTGACCATGTATCCCCCTGGTGGTTCACATATGCTACCGCAACTAGATTATCCAAGAGGATCTTTACATTCTGGCCCTGAAGGAAAGGTAAGAAATTATTCACCGCCTTGTCTACCGCCAGAAGTTCTTTTGAATTGGAGGAGAGACCCTTTTCAATATCTGACCAGGTCCCCTGGGCTACCATATCTCCCAGATGGGCTCCCCACCCTCTCGGACTCGCATCTGTGGTAATTGTTCTAGTGACCCTAAGTACCCAGGGAACCTCTCGAGATAGGTTAGGCTCATCCTGCCACCACTATAAAGATTTTACTGACCGGGGTGATAAGGACATCTTCCAAGTGCCCCTTAAGAGAAACTTCATTATGTAGCACATCCCACTGTAGAACTGTGGCGCCCCTGAAGGTTCGACCGCCACAGGGATGCTGCACTTCTGTAATGGAGTGTAGTGTTCCTCCTCCGAGGTAAGAACAGCGTGATGGTCGGGACCCAACCTTTGCATCCAACGCCACATTTCTCCACCAGGGTGGCTAGTATGCACCAGGTGCTGCCCTCCTGGTTACAGGGAGACTGGGGAACCAAGAGTGAGGGGAACCAGTTAGTGGGTGAGGGTTGAGGACTTACAATTTAGTGACACTTTAAATTTCATATTTAATAAAAAGCCATCTTTGGTTTTGGTCTTTGTGCTGTTAATTACTGTGAGGTATTGTGATCTCCCACCCTGAACGTGGATCCTGTGTGGACCTGCAGTGGATGGAGACACAGCCCTGATACCCCAGCCTTGAGACGGGGGGCAGGTTGCAGACGAGGAATGTCTCAACCCGGTCAAGGACCACGACCAAGAAGGCCCGGAGCTTAAGAGTGTAGCTCCACAGCTAATGGATCCCGGGGAGGATGCAGACGGAGCAGTGTACGCCACCTGTCCTCACCATCTGATATATTCAGAGGGAGTCCGGCTGCAAGAGGGGTACCGGCCCCGACACCCGACCTTGCTTCTCCATGTCCTGGTTGGTAAAGCCTGGTAGGCCCAGAGGATCCCATCGGGTATCGGAAGGAGCGGAGCTGCCACCCGTGCCCTTGTTCTGAGAGGAGTTCAGAGGGAGACCCGGTCTATCTACACACACAGACAGGAGAGGATACGGTCTGTAGTTCAGGAACACTCTGGTGCGGGGTCCCGATTGAATGCTGGACTTGCTCGGAGGTTGTTGGACCCCCATCCCTGGTGACTGCAGGACTCCGTGGGGATCAGGGAGTCGCCTTCCTTCTGCCATCTCTAATGTGACTAAAGCCTTGGAAGTTCACCCCTATGGCCTCCGGACTGTTTATTCTGCGCTACACCGCGCGACGTGGCATCCGTTCTTCCTCCACTACTACCCCCTCCATCCTTCCTGTCCCTCTGCCCTGAGGCCTTGCTCCGCCTGTGGGGAGTAGTAATAACTCTGGCCGCCGTAACACTATGCCTCAGCGGACTGCAGCGGCGCTGGTGGCCTTCACCAGGTGCCACAGGTGGCGTAGTCGTAAATCAGCCACTCAACCCGGATAAGCCCACACCATCTCTTTTAATGTGACGGCCCTGAGCACGGGTCGGGTCCGGGCCACGGCTGCACCCCATCTCTCCATCACAGGACCCGACTCCGAGTCCCCCATCTCCCAGGGTAAAGAAAAGGGCTTTTTCGAGTAAGAGACGTCACGCTATCACTTGTGGGGGGTTTCTGCTGTTTTCGCATGTCAGGGGCTCTCCAAATGTGATATGGCATCCACTTTTTTCATATGGCATTTTGTTTTCATAATGGCATTACGGCATTCATTTTAATATGGTGATATGGCATTCAGTCTTTTTTGCGTTCAAAAAGTCGAAACGGTGCTCCTTCCCTTCCGAGCCCTGTCATGTGCCCAAACAATAGTTTTCCCCCACATATGGGGTATCAACATGCTCAGTAGAAATTACACAACAAATTTTGTGGTTCATTTTATCTTGTTACCCTTGTGAAAATAAAAAAATTGGGGCTATAGTAAAATTTTTGTGAAAAAAAGTAAAATGTTCATTTTTCTTTCCACATTGCTTTAGTTCCTTTTGGGTATTTTCTGTCATAAAGGCCCCTCAAAGTCACTTCAAATGTGATGTGGTCCCTAAAAAAATGGTTTTGTAAATTTTGTTGGAAAAATTAGAAATCGCTGGTCAACTTTTAAACCTTCTAACTTCCTAACAAAAAAAATGTTTTAAAAATTGTGCTGATGTAAAGTAAACATATGAGAAATGTTATTTATTAACTATTTTGTGTGACATAACTCTCTGGAATTAAAAGTTTGAAAATTGCAAAATTATCAAAATTTTCACCAAATTGTCGTATCAAAATTGGTTACCACTATCATGAAGTACAATATGTCACTAAACACAATCTCAGAATCAGTGGGATCCATTGTAAAATAAGAAGAAAATAATAAAATCCTTATACTCACATGTTCTATGTGTCCCTAGCTGTAATTCTCTGACCGCTGACGCTGAGGAGCCGAGGAGAATGAGCCGCTCCGGCGAGCGGGCCCCGAAGCTGAGCTCAGGAGCGGTGTCCTGTCACTCAGTGAGCGCAGCTCCGGGGCCACTATCCGGGGAACACTTAGGACCATAGGCAGATTATAATGAGGGCAATCTGGGCTACCGCCCGGGGCCCCGGGGCTCCGGGGAGCCCCGGGGGGTCCATGGCCAAGCTTAAAGGATCTCTCACTTTACACACTTAACATCTTTTATCCATTCTTAAAAAGCGTCATAGATTTCAAGCTTTTTTCATAGTGTTTTTCACCCTTGAATTTGTTCCAGAAAATGAAGTATTGCTCCTGGAAAATTAATGTAATTACACATGTGTTGGTATAGATATGTTTATTTCATTTGTATGTAATGGAACAACACAAAAAAACAAACAAAAAAGGCAAATTGGACATAATTTCACACAAAACTCCCAAAATGGGCCAAACCAAAATGTTGGCACTTTTCCAAAGTTGTAGGTAAACAACTTTGTTTCAAGCATATGATGCTCATTCAAACTCACCTGTGGCAAGTAACAGGTTTGAGCAATATGAAATCATACCTGAAACCAGATAAAAAGGTGAGAAATTTACATATTCTTTGCATTGTATGACTGTGTGTGCCAAACTAAGCATGGAGAACACAAAGAGGAGAAGAGAACTGTCTGAGGAGTTGAGAACCAAAATTGTTGAAAAATATCAACAATCTCAAGGTTACAAATTAATCTCCAGAGATCTTGATGTTCCTTTGTCCATGGTGCGCAACATTATCAAGAAGTTTACAACCCATGGCACTGTAGCTAATCTCTCTGGATGTGGACAGCCGAGAAAAATTGATGAAAGGTTGCAACGCAGGATAGTCCAAATGGTGGATAAGCAACCCCAATCAAGTTCCAAAGATATTCAAGCTGTCCTGCATGCTCAGGGTGCATCAGTGTCAGCGTGAACTATATGTAGTCTTTTGAATGAAATGAATCACCATGGCAGGAGACCCAGGAGGACCCCACTGCTGACATAGATACATAAAAAAGCTAGACTACAATTTACCAATATGTGCGTGAGTAAGCCTAAATCCTTTTGGGAAATCATCTTGTGGACAGATGAAACCAAGATAGAGCTTTTTGGTGAAGCACATCATTCTACTGTTTACCAAAAATGGAATGAGGACTGCAAAGAAAAGAACACAGTACCTACAGTCATATATGGTGGAGGTTCAAAGATGTTTTGGGGTTGTTTTGTTGCCTCTGGCACTCATTGCTTTGACTGCGTGCAAAGCATCATGAAATCTGAAGATTACCAAAGGATTTTGGGTCACAATGTAGTGTCTATTGTCAGAAAGCTGGGTTTGCGTCCTAGGTCATGGGACTTCGAGCAGGACAATTACCCCAAACATATTTCAAGAAGCACCAAGAAATGGATGGGAACAAAGTGCTGGAGAGTTCTGAAGTGGCAGCAATGAGTCCGGATCTAAATCCTTTTGAACACCTGTGGATTTAGATCCGGACTCATTGCTTAGTCCGGATCTAAATTGCTCTTAAAATTGCTCTTGGGAGGAGACACACTTCACATATGGGAGACCTGGGACAGTTTGCAAAAGAAGAGTGGTCTACATACTTTTATATATATATATATATATATACATATATATATATATATATATATATATGTATGTATAATACTTGACACCTAATGGGAGCCAAAGGCCAAAGAAGGGGGCATTGTCCTAAGTAGGGGCCACAGAGGGAGACATTATTTTAATTGGGGTCCAAGGAGGGGGACATTATTTTAAATGGGGGCCCCAAGAGGGGACATTATTGTAAATTTTGTCTAAAAAGGGGGGCATCATACCATGGGAGCAAAAGGGGAACATTATGATAAATGGTGGCCAAAGAAGGGGACTTTATTCTAAATGAGGACCAAAAAGAGAGACATTGTACTACAGGGGGCCAAAGAGAGTTATATATAATAATATTTTTTATTTAATTTCTATATTTAGTAGAGACATGTACAAACTGAATAAGACAATACAGATTATCACATAATTCATGACATACTAAGAGGAGTGAAGGCCCTGCTAACAAGCTTACAGTCTATGAAGATATAGGAGTGACACAAAAGATAAAAAGGCGCTTGTCATGTATGGTCCGGCCATGATTATTATAAACAGGGGAATTCAAATACCATTACATGAACCAGTCATCAGCCAGAATCTGTATAAGTACAGATACAAGGAGCTGTAGAGTGCATGGAGGCTGTGGATACAGATGAGTGAAGGGACCAGATTCTGGAGAAAATTAAGGAAGGGAGAACAGGGCATAGTTAGATTAACCATATTCTGTGTGATAGTGCATTCCAGAGAACTGCTGCAGCACAAGAGAAGTCCTGAAGATGGGGGTAGAAGGTTTTGATTACAGAGGATGCTAGTCTTAGGTAGATAGTTGATTTTACATTTCTGGATTCTGTAGATTTGTGATTTGTATTAAACAAAAAAAAAACAACAACAACAATCCGAGGTGTCAGTGACGCGCCCCCTGGGCCAGTGCTGTAGGGGATACCCGGAGCCGGATCTCGATGGGGGTAGTAGTCCTTGTGGCGGTGACCCGGTCCGTGCCCAGGGTGTCAAACTAAGTGGCAGTCTATGGCAGTAGATGTTAACTTGATTGTCGACTACGCCACCCGTTGAGTGCGGCTTTGAAGCCGCCGCTGCAGAGCAGTCCACTGAGGCCGGTGGTATATGTGCAGCAGTGATGGTATAACCCCCAACGGGAGGGGTATGGCCTCAGGGCAGCAGGTGTAGATGATGGGGGTTGTGATGATGCAAAAAGAAGATTCAGAGTCAGGAGATGCAGTTCAGGGTTTTTACTTACTGGTGTTCTCTTGGTCACTCTGGCCTTGAGCGACCACCCGAGCCGTGCTGCGTCCACCAGGTCCTGGACTCGGCCAACCCCCAGACAATTCCGGAGCGTGGTCCTGAGCTCCTTTCTGACTCTCCCTTCCTCTGGCCGTTCCCACCAGGGATCCACTTTTGGCCGGCTCCCTCGGGTCTCTTGGTGGTCAAGCCTCCTCTGGGCTCCCTGACCCTATGCTCGGTGTGCCTTTCTAGTGGATTTGGTGAGGGTCGTGGCAGATCCTGCCCACGACCTCCGGTTCCTGGCTAAGGTTCGTTTTGGGCCTCCGCCAGCTTGGGACCCGGTACCCTTGTCCGCCAACCCTTCACCCTTCTGTCCTTATTCTGGGATCTTGGGGTTCCTTCTTGTTTCCTCTCTGGGTCCTTCTCACTCCTCTCTCTCTCTCTGCAGGCTCTGCTCTGGAGCTGAGCCCAGCCGGAGCCACAGCTCCCTGTCAGCCCTCCTGGCTGAGCTTCTCTGCTCTGCTCCTCAGGCTAAAAAGACCCTGTCCTAAGATGGTGCCCACCATATATACTACCTCTATGTGTGAGCTCAGGTGACCAGCACCCAATGAGCTCCTAGCTTTACCCAGACTACTCCCCCTATCTGCCCCTACACTACTGGGATGTTCCACCCCCCTCCCACTCCAGCCAGGGACAGACGCTGTCGTACCTGCACATAAACTGGTGGGAGTACCGTTGATCTGTCCCCCGGAAATGGGATGTATGTAGTGCATGCAGCCTACTGAGCTCAGTTCCACACTCCATCCTTACCCGGGAGTGGAATACCACACCTCTGGAGTGAGGTGCAATACCCCTGTAGCAGCCGAATCCTCAGGGTGCTACATCAGTATTCTTTAATGAGGACATAGCCCTCATGGTTTGTAATTCCAGTGTGTGATGATTAAATAAATGTTGTGATTAATGTGCAGTTTGGCCCACAAAATACAGATGGTATCACCAAGCATAGAAATAAACAGATGGAATCATCAGGCATAGAGATAAACAGAATGTAAATAAAGACAATACAGCTGTCCTTACCTGCAGTTGAAAGGTTGTATTGTCTTTATTTACATTCTGTTTATCTCTATGCCTGATGATTCCATCTGTTTATCTCTATGCTTGGTGATACCATCTGTATTTTGTGGGCCATGATTGACTTTGCCCTATATTGACACTTGTCTACCACTTGTGGGCTTTATGGCTTCTCTCTATATGACCTATTGACATATTTATAGATATATACTTTCATGGCATTTTGACTACATTTATCTATGCTGGATACTTTAAGGTATGTACTTGTTATCCACTAATGCTTACTAGATGAATGAATTTTGGATACTGATCCTTTTACTTATTTATTTATTTAATTCTTCATGTATTTATCACTGGGTTCATTGATATGATCTCCTTTTGTAAGTCTTGTTAAACAGAATAAATGATTGACTACCCTTGTTACTAGCACTGCAGGCACCTTCATTGGTTCACTTCCCCTTTATGTGTGTTTTATAAATTTCTTTTAAATAATTCAATAAAAGTTCCAAATCTTTTTATCAAACTTGTGCATCTATACTTCTTTGACCTGATTGAGTGTTACTCCCATTCTAGTAGCCACAATAACAACGTACAACTGAAGCAATAAAAAAATGCCTTTATTAAAAATAAATATAAAAACATAACAAAAGTAATTTCTAAAAATACCCATTAAATACCATGGGAAACAATTGAACTCCACAACAATAAATAAAGCTCATAGGATATGATGAAGGAGTCTATATATCATCTGATGTCTATACACATAGTATAGCACCTGCAGTATACAGGATAATATATGACTGGTATATGGTATACAGTGATTACAGAAGTCAGATATCATATACAGGATAATATGTGACTGTTATCTATTGTATAATTCCCAAATTTAACAGAAAGGAAAAAGGGACAAATTATTTGGCTTGCATAGTAGCAGAGTGCTTTGTGGAAAATTAATGACCATGCCTCGAACCATTTATTTCTATACAGATAAATGTACAAGGATGACCTGCATCTTCTAAAGCAGCAGAAGCCAAGGCATCCCGAAACAACTGCTGGGGTATCGGCCTGGGGGACATCCGTATACATAGCTAGTGTGACTGTGGATTAATTGATCTGTGATATACTGCAGTAACTGCACCTTAATCACAACATTTATTTAATCATCACACACTGGAATTACAAACCATGAGGGCTATGTCCTCATTAAAGAATACTGACACCTCGGATTGTTGTTGTTTTTTTTTTTTGTTTAATACAAATCACAAATCTACAGAATCCAGAAATGTAAAATCAACTATCTACCTAAGACTAGCATCCTCTGTAATCAAAACCTTCTACCCCCATCTTCAGGACTTCTCTTGTGCTGCAGCAGTTCTCTGGAATGCACTATCCCACAGAATATGGTTAATCTAACTATGCCCTGTTCTCCCTTCCTTAATTTTCTCCAGAATCTGGTCCCTTCACTCATCTGTATCCACAGCCTCCATGCACTCTACAGCTCCTTGTATCTGTACTTATACAGATTCTGGCTGATGACTGGTTCATGTAATGGTATTTGAATTCCCCTGTTTATAATAATCATGGCCGGACCATACATGACAAGCACCTTTTTATCTTTTGTGTCACTCCTATATCTTCATAGACTGTAAGCTTGTTAGCAGGGCCTTCACTCCTCTTAGTATGTCATGAATTATGTGATAATCTGTATTGTCTTATTCAGTTTGTACATGTCTCTACTAAATATAGAAATTCAATAAAAAATATTATTATATATAACTCTCTTTGGCCCCCTGTAGTACAATGTCTCTCTTTTTGGTCCTCATTTAGAATAAAGTCCCCTTCTTTGGCCACCATTTATCATAATGTTCCCCTTTTGCTCCCATGGTATGATGCCCCCCTTTTTAGACAAAATTTACAATAATGTCCCCTCTTGGGGCCCCCATTTAAAATAATGTCCCCCTCCTTGGACCCCAATTAAAATAATGTCTCCCTCTGTGGCCCCTACTTAGGACAATGCCCCCTTCTTTGGCCTTTGGCTCCCATTAGGTGTCAAGTATTATACATATATATATATATATGTATATATATATATATATATATATATATATATATATATATATATATATATATATATATATATATATAAAAGTATGTAGACCACTCTTCTTTTGCAAACTGTCCCAGGTCTCCCATATGTGAAGTGTGTCTCCTCCCAAGAGCAATTTTAAGAGCAATTTAGATCCGGACTAAGCAATGAGTCCGGATCTAAATCCACAGGTGTTCAAAAGGATTTAGATCCGGACTCATTGCTGCCACCTCAGAACTCTCCAGCACTTTGTTCCCATCCATTTCTTGGTGCTTCTTGAAATATGTTTGGGGTAATTGTCCTGCTCGAAGTCCCATGACCTAGGACGCAAACCCAGCTTTCTGACAATAGACACTACATTGTGATCCAAAATCCTTTGGTAATCTTCAGATTTCATGATGCTTTGCACGCAGTCAAAGCAATGAGTGCCAGAGGCAACAAAACAACCCCAAAACATCTTTGAACCTCCACCATATATGACTGTAGGTACTGTGTTCTTTTCTTTGCAGTCCTCATTCCATTTTTGGTAAACAGTAGAATGATGTGCTTCACCAAAAAGCTCTATCTTGGTTTCATCTGTCCACAAGATGATTTCCCAAAAGGATTTAGGCTTACTCACGCACATATTGGTAAATTGTAGTCTAGCTTTTTTATGTATCTATGTCAGCAGTGGGGTCCTCCTGGGTCTCCTGCCATGGTGATTCATTTCATTCAAAAGACTACATATAGTTCACGCTGACACTGATGCACCCTGAGCATGCAGGACAGCTTGAATATCTTTGGAACTTGATTGGGGTTGCTTATCCACCATTTGGACTATCCTGCGTTGCAACCTTTCATCAATTTTTCTCGGCTGTCCACATCCAGAGAGATTAGCTACAGTGCCATGGGTTGTAAACTTCTTGATAATGTTGCGCACCATGGACAAAGGAACATCAAGATCTCTGGAGATTAATTTGTAACCTTGAGATTGTTCATATTTTTCAACAATTTTGGTTCTCAACTCCTCAGACAGTTCTCTTCTCCTCTTTGTGTTCTCCATGCTTAGTTTGGCACACACAGTCATACAATGCAAAGAATATGTAAATTTCTCACCTTTTTATCTGGTTTCAGGTATGATTTCATATTGCTCAAACCTGTTACTTGCCACAGGTGAGTTTGAATGAGCATCATATGCTTGAAACAAAGTTGTTTACCTACAACTTTGGAAAAGTGCCAACATTTTGGTTTGGCCCATTTTGGGAGTTTTGTGTGAAATTATGTCCAATTTGCCTTTTTTGTTTGTTTTTTTGTGTTGTTCCATTACATACAAATGAAATAAACATATCTATACCAACACATGTGTAATTACATTAATTTTCCAGGAGCAATACTTCATTTTCTGGAACAAATTCAAGGGTGAAAAACACTATGAAAAAAGCTTGAAATCTATGACGCTTTTTAACAATGGATAAAAGATGTTAAGTGTGTAAAGTGAGGGATCCTTTAAGCTTGGCCATGGACCCCCCGGGGCTCCCCGGAGCCCCGGGGCCCCGGGCGGTAGCCCAGATTGCCCTCATTATAATCTGCCTATGGTCCTAAGTGTTCCCCGGATAGTGGCCCCGGAGCTGCGCTCACTGAGTGACAGGACACCGCTCCTGAGCTCAGCTTCGGGGACCACTCGCCGGAGCGGCTCATTCTCCTCGGCTCCTCAGCGTCAGCGGTCAGAGAATTACAGCTAGGGACACATAGGACATGTGAGTATAAGGATTTTATTATTTTCTTCTTATTTTACAATGGATCCCACTGATTCTGAGATTGTGTTTAGTGACATATTGTACTTCATGATAGTGGTAACCAATTTTGATACGACAATTTGGTGAAAATTTTGATAATTTTGCAATTTTCAAACTTTTAATTCCAGAGAGTTATGTCACACAAAATAGTTAATAAATAACATTTCTCATATGTTTACTTTACATCAGCACAATTTTTAAAACATTTTTTTTGTTAGGAAGTTAGAAGGTTTAAAAGTTGACCAGCGATTTCTAATTTTTCCAACAAAATTTACAAAACCATTTTTTTAGGGACCACATCACATTTGAAGTGACTTTGAGGGGCCTTTATGACAGAAAATACCCAAAAGGAACTAAAGCAATGTGGAAAGAAAAATGAACATTTTACTTTTTTTCACAAAAATTTTACTATAGCCCCAATTTTTTTATTTTCACAAGGGTAACAAGATAAAATGAACCACAAAATTTGTTGTGTAATTTCTACTGAGCATGTTGATACCCCATATGTGGGGGAAAACTATTGTTTGGGCACATGACAGGGCTCGGAAGGGAAGGAGCACCGTTTCGACTTTTTGAACGCAAAAAAGACTGAATGCCATATCACCATATTAAAATGAATGCCGTAATGCCATTATGAAAACAAAATGCCATATGAAAAAAGTGGATGCCATATCACATTTGGAGAGCCCCTGACATGCGAAAACAGCAGAAACCCCCCACAAGTGATAGCGTGACATCTCTTACTCGAAAAAGCCCTTTTCTTTACCCTGGGAGATGGTGGACTCGGAGTCGGGTCCTGTGATGGAGAGATGGGGTGCAGCCGTGGCCCGGACCCGACTCGTGCTCAGGGCCGTCACATTAAAAGAGATGGTGTGGGCTTATCCGGGTTGAGTGGCTGATTTACGACTACGCCACCTGTGGCACCTGGTGAAGGCCACCAGCGCCGCTGCAGTCCGCTGAGGCATAGTGTTACGGCGGCCAGAGTTATTACTACTCCCCACAGGCGGAGCAAGGCCTCAGGGCAGAGGGACAGGAAGGATGGAGGGGGTAGTAGTGGAGGAAGAACGGATGCCACGTCGCGCGGTGTAGCGCAGAATAAACAGTCCGGAGGCCATAGGGGTGAACTTCCAAGGCTTTAGTCACATTAGAGATGGCAGAAGGAAGGCGACTCCCTGATCCCCACGGAGTCCTGCAGTCACCAGGGATGGGGGTCCGACAACCTCCGAGCAAGTCCAGCATTCAATCGGGACCCCGCACCAGAGTGTTCCTGAACTACAGACCGTATCCTCTCCTGTCTGTGTGTGTAGATAGGCCGGGTCTCCCTCTGAACTCCTCTCAGAACAAGGGCACGGGTGGCAGCTCCGCTCCTTCCGATACCCGATGGGATCCTCTGGGCCTACCAGGCTTTACCAACCAGGACATGGAGAAGCAAGGTCGGGTGTCGGGGCCGGTACCCCTCTTGCAGCCGGACTCCCTCTGAATATATCAGATGGTGAGGACAGGTGGCGTACACTGCTCCGTCTGCATCCTCCCCGGGATCCATTAGCTGTGGAGCTACACTCTTAAGCTCCGGGCCTTCTTGGTCGTGGTCCTTGACCGGGTTGAGACATTCCTCGTCTGCAACCTGCCCCCCGTCCCAAGGCTGGGGTATGAGGGCTGTGTCTCCATCCACTGCAGGTCCACACAGGATCCACGTTCAGGGTGGGAGATCACAATACCTCACAGTAATTAACAGCACAAAGACCAAAACCAAAGATGGCTTTTTATTAAATATGAAATTTAAAGTGTCACTATATTGTAAGTCCTCAACCCTCACCCACTAACTGGTTCCCCTCACTCTTGGTTCCCCAGTCTCCCTGTAACCAGGAGGGCAGCACCTGGTGCATACTAGCCCCCCTGGTGGAGAAATGTGGTGTTGGATGCAAAGGTTGGGTCCCGACCATCACGCTGTTCTTACCTCGGAGGAGGAACACTACACTCCATTACAGAAGTGCAGCATCCCTGTGGCGGTCGAACCTTCAGGGGCGCCACAGTTCTACAGTGGGATGTGCTACATAATGAAGTTTCTCTTAAGGGGCACTTGGAAGATGTCCTTATCACCCCGGTCAGTAAAATCTTTATAGTGGTGGCAGGATGAGCCTAACCTATCTCGAGGGGTTCCCTGGGTACTTAGGGTCACTAGAACAATTACCACAGATGCGAGTCCGAGAGGGTGGGGAGCCCATCTGGGAGATATGGTAGCCCAGGGGACCTGGTCAGATATTGAAAAGGGTCTCTACTCCAATTCAAAAGAACTTCTGGCGGTAGACAAGGCGGTGAATAATTTCTTACCTTTCCTTCTGGGCCAGAATATAAAGATCCTCTTGGATAATCTAGTTGCGGTAGCATATGTGAACCACCAGGGGGATACATGGTCAAGATCGCTGATGAGAGTGACAGATCATCTCTTCCAGATTACAGAAAGTCACCTCCTTTCCCTGATGGCCCTCCATATAATGGAAGAAGAAAACATGAGAGCAGATTTCCTAAGCTGCTATCCTCTGATGCAAGGGGAATGGGAACTAAATCAAGGAATTTTTACCCAAATAGCCGAAGATGGGGGGGCCTCCGGTCAGGTAGATCCGTTTGCCACAAAACTAAATCGGAAGACAAAGATCTTGTGTTCCCTAAATCCTCTAGCTGTGGACGCTTTCCTGATACCTTGGTATTTCAGCCTGGCGTATGACTCCTCCCCCCCTGGTTGGCTGTTCTTCTCATGGTAATAAGAAAGATCAGGGAGGAGAAGGCCAGGGTTCTGCTGATCGCACCCTTTTGGCCCAGGAGGCCCTGGTTCTCATGCCTGAGGAACATGTCCATCTCTGATCCTTGGGTTCTTCCAGAGATTCCATATCTCCTTCTCCGGGGTCCGATATTCCATCCTCAAGCAACTGGCCTCCACTTGACGGTGTGGAACTTGAAAGGACACTGCCAAATCAGAAAGGTTTTTCCAAAGGTCTAGTAACCATCCTGCACAGCAGAAAACCTGTTACAACCCAGATTTATGCCACAAGTTGGAGAAAGTTTTTGTCCTTCTCTGGTTCTGGGGTTGATGGGGAAGGGGTGCCAATAGGACAAATCTTTGGAGTTTTTACAAAAAGGTCTTGAACTAGGGTTATCCACCAGCACCCTTAAAGTACAGATTTCTGCCTTGGGTGCCCTATATAGCTGTGATGTAGCTTGTAGCTACTGGGTTTCTCGGTTCATTAAGGCAGCTTTTAGATCTAGACTCATTATTAAAAGCAGCTTGGTTCCCTGGGATTTAAATTTGGTTCTAAAGGCCTTGACTAGCTCGCCGTTTGAGCTAATAGTCAGCAACCCTTAAATCCCTCTCTCTTAAGACCGCTTTAATATCTTTAACCTCGGCCAGGAGCATTAGTGACATCCAGACCCTGTCTATGGCCTCGCCGTTTACTCAAATTCTGGATGATAGGCAGGATCTGGTCTAAAAATCACTCTCTCTCCCTAAGGTAGCTACTCGTTTCCACAGACTTCAGGAAGTCCTCCTACCCTCCTTTTGTCCACATCCTAGTAACCAGAAAGAGGTGGAGTTACATACGTTAGAAGTGAGGAGATGTGTGGTTAGGTACCATTCAGTTACCAAAAGCTTTAGGAAAGATAACTCGTTGTTTATATCCTACCAAGGGGCTAGGAACGGTCTAAGGTCACGAAGTCCACCATAGCTAGATGGAATTAGGAGGCCATTTCTCTATCATATACAGTATAGACCAAAAGTTTGGACACACCTTCGCATTTAAAGATTTTTCTGTATTTTCTTGACTATGGAAATTGTACATTCACACTGAAGGCATCAAAACTATGAATTAACACATGTGGAATTATATATTTAACAAAAAAGTGTGAAACAACTGGGTTCAGGTCTGGTGACTGTGAAGGCCAGGTTATCTGGCGTAGCACCCCATCACTCTCCTTCTTGGTCAAATAGCCCTTACACAGCCTGGAGGTGTGTTTGGGGTCATTGTCCTGTTGAAAAATAAATGATGGTCCAACTAAACGCAAACCAGATGGAATAGCATGCCGCTGCAAGATGCTGTGGTAGCCATGCTGGTTCAGTATGCCTTCAATTTTGAATAAATCCCCAACCGTGTCACCAGCAAAGCACCCCCACACCATCACACCTCCTCCTCCATGCTTCACGGTGGGAACCAGGCATGTAGAGTCCATCCGTTCACCTTTTCTGTGTCGCACAAAGACAAGGTGGTTGGAACCAAAGATCTCAAATTTGGACTCATCAGACCAAAGCACAGATTTCCACTGGTCTAATGTCCATTCCTTGTGTTCTTTAGCCCAAACAAGTCTCTTCTGCTTGTTGCCCGTCCTTAGCAGTGGTTTCCTAGCAGCTATTTTACCATGAAGGCCTGCTGCACAAAGTCTCCTCTTAACAGTTGTTGAAGAGATGTGTCTGCTGCTAGAACTCTGTGTGGCATTGAACTGGTCTCTAATCTGAGCTGCTGTTAAACTGCGATTTCTGAAGCTCGTGACTCGGATAAACTTATCCTCAGAAGCAGAGGTGACTCTTGGTCTTCCTTTCCTGGGGCGGTCCTCATGTGAGCCAGTTTCTTTGTAGCGCTTGATGGTTTTTGCAACTGCACTTGGGGACACTTTCAAAGTTTTCCCAATTTTTCGGACTGACTGACCTTCATTTCTTAAAGTAATGATGGCCACTCGTTTTTCTTTACTTAGCTGCTTTTTTCTTGCCATAATACAAATTCTAACAGTCTGTTCAGTAGGACTATCAGCTGTGTATCCACCAGACTTCTGCACAACACAACTGATGGTCCCAACCCCATTTATAAGGCAAGAAATCCCACTTATTAAACCTGACAAGGCATACCTGTGAAGTGAAAACAATTTCCGGTGACTACCTCTTGAAGCTCATCAAGAGAATGCTAAGAGTGTGCAAAGCAGTCATCAAAGCAAAAGGTGGCTACTTTGAAGAACCTAGAATATAAGACATATTTTCAGTTGTTTCACACTTTTTTGTTAAGTATATAATTCCACATGTGTTAATTCATAGTTTTGATGCCTTCAGTGTGAATGTACAATTTTCATAGTCATGAAAATACAGAAGAATCTTTAAATGAGAAGATGTGTCCAATCTTTTGGTCTGTACATCTAGCGGCGAGGAAGTGCCAGAAGGGCTGAAGGCTCATCCCACCCCACCCCTCCTGGGCTGAGAAGACAGGTGTCTCGATAGAAGACATATGTAAGGCTGCTACCTGGTCCTGTCCCTCTACATTCCATAGACACGATAGGTTAGATATGGGTGTATCGGCTGACCTCACCTTTGGGAGAAGAGTGTTCCAGGCTGTGGTCCTTCAATAGATTACTTCATCTCTGTAATTCTCTCGTGGTGCTGTCATGGTCGACCGATAAAATCTTAAATTACATACCGGTAATGGAATTTTTCGGAGACCATGACAGCACCCTTATATTCCCTCCTTTCACGTTTGTGGGAACACTCCCCTTTTATTAATTATAATATCACACTCAATAGGTGTCGTCTGGTATGGCAATTTTGTGATTGTTTGCTGTGTTTATTAACCTGGCAGTCCTCTCAATGCTCTGTAATCCCAACTGAGGCGGGAGAGAGGTGGCGCCCTTTTAAGCCTGTAGGTTTCCTCTCCTTGGTGGGCGGATCCCCTCTCTCGTGGTTCTGTCTCTGAAAAATCCCGTTACCGGTAAGTAACTTACGACTATACATTTGATGGAGCAATCAAAAAGTTGTACCCCAAAATGGTATTAAAAACGGTCTTAGAAAATTGAAACACAAGCCAAACAATTTGTTTGCAAAGTTTAGAATTTTTTAAAAGCAGTAAAATGTTTTCGTTTTCTTCTGCACCATTTCACTTTATTTGGAATTCATTGCCCTTTTTTTTCTATATGTTGCACAGTAAAGTGAATAGGGTCTTTCAAAAATGCTGTAATTTTGTCCCACAAAGTACACCTCAACCCTGCTGTATTGAATAGTGTCTGTGTTATTCACTATGTGATATGTGTTTTTTTATTGTATACTAATGTATAGTGACTAGTGATGATTGAGCGTGTTCTATGAACCCATTCAGCAAGCACACTGTCTAACAGCCGTGACACTTGCAGGCACGGCGACCTTAAAAGAAATGCCGAGCATGCCAAAATACTCGGCGAGCACCTGAGCGTGCTCGCCGAAGGGGTTGATAGAACACGCTCGATCATCACTAATAGTGACCAGATGCCTCTAAGGAATCTTTTTTGGCCTCTGTTTTACTGGTGCTTGAAGTGCAAATTTTTGTAGCTCTAATGATTAAGTAATATGCAACTATGTGAACTGCAATTGCCAATTAACAATTTAAGGGTATCCATCAGATATACCCCTCCCTCCAATTCCCATTCATGACCATGCAGGATTTGGAAAGCTAAATCCATAGACACCTCTATATCTTTTATCTGTTGCTGCATTTCTGAGTGCTCTGGGTGTAACGGAGCACTAACCAAGCCTCAGCCTTCCAAGGTTGCTTCCCTGCCCAGCACCAGCCTCTTTATCTTGATTGATAGCTCACTGTCAGTTTTTTGGGACGTCAGGCACCAAGCAAGGAAAATCAGTGAGCTAGACACTAGCACTGGGAACTTTCCCTCCGTACATAAACAAAACATAAACCAAAAAAAAAGCAATTTGGCACGTTACTTAATTTATGTAGATTTATAGAATGAAATGTTGGATTTCGTACGAGCTCGATCCATGTTTTTCACAGAGCTCATATCTATTATAGTCTAGGGCTGTTCACATATTTCTGTGGACCGCGTATTTTTCACCGAAACACGTTGACCTGTCGGACTTTGATCCAAATCAAAGTTTAGAGCTTCTCGGATGCAAAACAAAGCTGATGAAAGTCTGAATGAGGCCTTACTCTATTATTTATTTTTTAAGCAGCGTTCATTCCAGGCTGCTGTACACATGAAGAGGGTTTACACACCTAAAATACATATATAAAACACAGAAACAAGCTACCATTGACAGACTAGCATGGAGGGAGACACTGCCACTACGATCTAACAGTGTGGATTCTGGTGTCTCGCTCCTTCCCTCAGGGTGTATTCCAAAAGCCTCCTCCAATAAGCAAGTTCTGGACAAGCTGCAGGTGGAGAGGGAGTGCGGGATTACGGTGAAGGCCCTGACTGCGTCTCTGTTTTACACTTACGAGGGAAAGAAGTATCTCCTGAACCTGATCAACACTCCGGTGAGTGTGACGTTTCTTCTTGATTTGTTTCTCTGTGGTCTTGTTGTGGATGTTCAACTGGTCACGGCGGTCGCGTGACCTGTCACATAACTAAATGATGTCATGGAAGGTCCTTTCACACCACCGCGAGCCGTACAAGAGACCGGACGCAGTGGAGAAAAGACCGGGGGCCATCAGAAGGTAAGTATAATGTTATTTTCTCCAATCCCCTCCATGATAGCACACCTGGAGGTAGCCTCCCCATCCTAATTAGGGACAGGAAAACAAGAGGTTAAATAGCCCCTTCCCGCTACAATCCCCAGTGATTTCCTGTCCCTATGGGATGAAGAGGTTACCTGGGGTGCCTGCAGCCGGCAAGCAGGGCCCTATTAAATTTACCTGCCGGGCTGCAGGGAGCGATCGCCTCCGACCTTCCTTCCTTTGCAGCTCCCGTGTCTCCTTGAGAGCGGGACCCCCCACACACACACTCGCCTGCGTGTAAAGCCGAGTAGGGTTTTGGGGGCTGGGGGCCTCCTGTAGCTCCCCGGCCGGAGTCTCCTCTGTCCTCCATGGCGGCGTGCCGGAAGTCAGGCTTTTGGCCAGCGGGACTTCACTTCTGGTGCGTTCCACCGTGGAACGCATGGGGCCGCGGCGGGAAATTCAAAAGGAGAAGCCGCGGTTTGCCCTGAAAATGAGGATCCTTCACCAGATAGGTGAAAATTTGGCACTGGATCTCGGTCTCCCCTATAAAAGACCCAGATGAGAAGACTCCATTAAGGTAGGACAGAATATTCTGCTACTATGGAGGGTGCTGTTCCAAAGCCTGCGTCTGCAGAGCCCAGCGCTAACCCGGCCCCAGTAAGTACTAGGTCCTAGGTTATTCCCCACTCTCTTTTGAGCAGGATCCTAAATATATTTTAAATCTCCCCTTTTTTTATTTTTAATTTAGGGAGACAAGGATCCGGCACCGACAGTGGGAGAAAGCACTACAGTTCGCAAATGTGCCATCTGTATAAAAAAGCTGGCTTCAGGGAATAAGAAACCCCTATGCTGGAAATGCACTGACAACATTGTGAAGGAAGAACAGCCTTCCCTTATGGAAGAAGTCAGGGGAATGGTTCAGCAGGAAATACAATCTTCCCTAGCCTCCTTCTCACAAGCCAGAGCTGAAGGTCCATCTCCCCCCAAAAGGAGAAAATATACGGTTAGGGAGACCTCTGATTCAGAATTAGGGTCTATGGAGGAACCGGAAGAAGGGGTCCTAAGTGAAGATCATGAGGAAGATAGGAAATATTACTTTTCGTCTGAGAATATGGAGGAATTGTTGTCGCAGGTGAGAGACACGATGCAGGTGGAAGAGGAGAAGGAAACCCGTACAGTTCAGGATGAAATGTTTGGCGGTCTGAAATCCAAGAAGAAGGTAGTGTTCCCTGTGCATGACAACATTTGGAGTCTTATTTTGGATGAATGGGAGTCACCTGAGAAAAGGCTTAGTATGGCAGGAGAAATGAAGGATAGATTCCCTCTAGATGAAAAGGCGGCTAAGCTATGGATGGAAGTCCCGAAGGTTGATGTACAGGTGGCAAGGGTTGCGAAGAAAACAACTCTTCCCTTTGAAGACTCGTCACAGCTCAAAAATCCTATGGATAGGAAGATGGACAGCCTTCTAAGGAAGGCATGGGAAACATCGGCGGCTTCACTGAAGACTAATATCGCTTCAACTTGTGTAGCTCGTTCCATGTTCCTCTGGCTCCAACAACTAGAGGAACATCTCTGGAAAGGTACCACTCAAGAGGACCTCCTAGCATCTCTTCCTTTTCTGCAGAAGGCCACTGGATTCCTAGAGGATGCCTTGGCGGAGTCGGTCAAGATTGCGGCAAGATCGGCAGCATTATCAAATTCTATGAGAAGAGCTCTGTGGTTGAAGATGTGGAGTGGGGACAACGCATCAAAATCTAAGCTTTGTTCCATTCCATTTAAAGGAGAGTATATGTTTGGGGCGGTGCTAGACGAGTTGTTGGAGAAAGCATCCGACAAGAAGAAGTCTCTGCCAGAGCCAAAGAATCCAAAAAGTTTCAGAAAGAGACCATTTCTTCTCCCTCAACAACAACAGCAGCAAGCATTTCAGTACAGAGGCAAGGGTAAAACTGGTCGCTGGAGTTACACAAAAGGGGGAAGAGGTAGGAATATCTTTCAAGGTTCTAGGCAGGACAGACAATGACGCCAAGAAGGTAGGAGGCAGAATTGCGAGCTTCCTTCCTCAATGGCAGCTTATTGATTGGAAAAGGATTTGTCGTGGCAACAGTAGACCAGCCAGAGGCTTACTACCACGTGCCAATTCATCCGGATTACAGAAAATTTCTCAGATTTGCTGTAACTCAGAACCGAGAGGTACTTCATTTTCAATTCAATGTACTCCCCTTCGGCATTTCGTTAGCACCCCGCCTGTTTACAAAGATCATGGCAGAGGTAGTAGGTTTATCTAAGGAAACTGAATATCTGCATCGTCCCATATTTAGACAATTTTTTGGTGATGGTTCCCTCGGTTTCAAGTTTGGAAAGAGACCTCCAGATGACCCTCCAGATCCTGGAATCCTTGGGATGGTTGATAAACTACCAAAAGTCAGATCTGATTCCCTCCACCAGGAAGACCTCCTTGGGAATTCTCCTGGATTCTCAGCAACAAGCCTCTTTTCTGCCAAAAGAGAAGCAGATTCAGTTGAGGTCGAAAGTTTATGCACTAAAGAACCAGAGAGGAGTGTCATTAAGATTCGCCATGTCCGTCCTCGGGTCCATGACCTCATTTATTTAGGCGGTACCTTGGGCTCAAGCGCATTCAAGGGTCCTTCAAAACTACATCCTTTCCTGTTGGGACAGATCTCCAAGTTCCCTCTCCAACAGAATTCATCTGCCAGAGAAGGTGAAAGCATCTTTAAATTGGTGGCTCTGTCCAGGAAATCTGGAGAAAAGTTCAGCATGGATTCAACTTCCCTTGTTATCCGTCAAAACAGACGCAAGCAAAAGAGGATGGGGAGCAGTAGTCTCCCACGTGGCCTTCCAAGGGGTCTGGTCGCAAGAAATAGCAGAGCAGTACTCAAACTTAAGAGAAATGAAAGTGGTGGAAGAAACCCTATGGGCAGCCACTACTGTGCTTCAGGGGTCGAATGTCAGAGTCTACTCGGACAATATGACAACTATAGCCCACTTGAGACATCAGAGAAGTACAAGAAACAGGAGGTTACAGATGATCTCCGAAAGGATCTTCCACTGGGCGGAGCATAATCTACTATCCTTATCGGCTCTGCATCTGAGGGGCTCCGACAACTATCATGCAGATCTTCTGAGCAGAAAATACATTCATCCAGGGGAGTGGAGCATGAACTCGAAGATATTTCAGATGATTGTTCAAAAGTGGGAATACCCAGATGTGGACCTGTTTGCGAACCAGGAAAACGCAAAAGTAAGAGCCTTTTTCTCTTTGAAACCCGAGGATTCAGCAACAGGGATAGATGCATTCGCTCACCCTTGGAAAGTTGGGCTCGCTAATGCTTTTCCCCTGATTCTGTTAATACCAAGGACTTTACAAAAAATCAGGTCGGAAGGGCTCAAGACTATCCTAATAGCTCCAATGTGGCCAAAAAGAGCATGGTTCGGAACATTGAGCAGTCTAAGAATGGATGATCCATTGATGCTTCCTCGAATCCACGATCTGCTGCATTAGGGCCAGATTTTCCATCCGGCCCCTCAGAATTTGGCTCTAGCAGCTTGGCTTCTGAGACCGCCCTCTGAAAAGCCAGAGGCTTCTCAGTACAGGTGATCCAAATGTGGCGCCCTGCTGTGCATTGGTGCCACAGAACCCAGAAGGGTGCATGGATGGATTTCTCCACAAGAGGCCCTCACTAGATACAAACACCTCTACCTTCCAACTCATACCAGCAGAGGGAGCCCAGATAGGGATATATATAGGGAAGGTGGAGCCAGGCAGCTCAGTTGATTAGTGAGTGCTCAGAGTCAGAGCAGAGCAGGCAGGCTGAGAGAGAGCCTGAGAGCGTGCCGACACTCAGCGGTGAAGACGCAGCACGTCAGCTGCCTAGTAGTGAGGGCCCCGAGTGTGGCCGACGGCAAGGAGAAAAAGGGGAGTGAAACCAAGGGGGCAGAGGAGCACAATAAGCTCACCCCATTATATCTACCGGACACCGGATCCGCGCCTACAGGGACCCTTTACACCCAGTGGGGATAACCGGAATCCCAGGAGGACTACAAGTCCCTGACAAACCTGAAGGCTAGACACACACAGGATCAGGAACCACGAAGGCCCCGACGTCCAGGGAAAGTGGTTACCAACCAGAGGTCCTATTTCTGAGCATCTGGTGAAGTAAAAGCAGGACACATAAGCTAGGCCCAGTTGCAGGCTGGCCAGGAGCATACATAGGGACAGACACGGATCAGGAGGCCCTATACCTGCTCCCTGGGGAGAAGTCCAAAAGTGCGCCCTTCATCTGGAGTACCCTGGACCGTACCTAACAGCTGTACCAGTAAAGGAAATGAAGCAAATCCCCTGTCTCTGTCCGTTACTCCTGCTGTGCCATCGCTTTCCCTGCACCACAATGCTCAGCGCAACCTGCATCATTTATACTGCCCTGAGGCCTGCTCCATCTGTGGGGAGCCGTTCCATCTCAAGCTGTCCTGACATCTGCCTCAGAGGACTGTTGCAGCGCTGGTGATCCTCACCAGACACCACAGGTGGCGTCACAACAAATTCCCTACAAATAATTCCTTTTGGCACTGACCGCCCTGGGCCAGCCACCGCGATAATCCCCGCAGGCAGTCTTAGGCCCGGCTGCCGGGTGCCCCGCGACACCCCTGGGGGCGAGTCACATACACTGCAGAAAAGCAGAAAACCAGTCACAATTTCCATCTATGGAAAAATCTAGAAAGCTTTCAAGCTATGGTATGAGCCTCGTCCATTAGATCCCTTTCGGCCTGACGTGGCCAGAATCTTGGATTTCCTACAGAACGGTCTGTCTAAAGGATTAAGACCAAGCACGCTGAAGGTCCAAGTCTCGCCTTTAAGTTCCTATTTTGATGCTGATTTGGCCCAAAACAGATGGATTAAGAGGTTCATGATAGCTGCTTCTTGGATTAATCCAACAAGAGCTAAAATAGTTCCACCTTGGGATCTCAACGTAGTTCTTAGAGGCCTAACTATGCATCCTTTCGAGCCAATAGCCGAGGCACACATAGACAAATTGTCTTGGAAAGCGGCATTGCTTATAGCTCTGACTACAGCCAGAAGAGTGAGTGAAATCCAAGCCCTGTCTATCAGAGAGACTTATTGTCGTATTTTGGAGGACAGGATCATCCTCCAGTTGGATCCTTCTTTTCTACCTAAAGTGTCGTCTAATTTTCATATGTCTCAGCCAATAATTCTTCCGTCATTCTGTCAAAATCCATCAAATAGCAAGGAAGAAGAATTCCACGCGTTGGATGTAAGAAGGACTATAATCCGCTATTTGAGGCAGACTGAAACCTGGAGGAAGGATCAGAACCTATTTGTCCAATATGGAAGCCCCAATAAAGGAAAGAAAATTGCAAAAATATGCTAGCAAATTGGATTAAGAAAGCAATTTGTGAAACATACATAGTTCAAGATTTGCCTCCTCTGAAATCCTTGAAAGCTCTTTCTACTAGAGCTATGTGGGTCTCCTGGGCGGAAAAAGCTAGTGCATCCATTGAGCAGATTTGCAGGGCAGCTACATGGTCGTCTGTCCATACCTTTGCTAAACATTATAGACTAGATGTAATATCTAATAGAGACTTAGCATTTGGAAGGAAAGTCCTTCAGGCTGTTGTCGCTCCCTAATATTCATTCTTTGGTATTACTCCAGGTGTGCTGTCATGGAGGGGATTGGAGAAAATAGAATTAGACTTACCAGTAATTCGGTTTCTAAGACCCTCCACAACAGCATGGGTAGTTCCCTCCATTTCTTTGATTGGAAAAATCCTTAGTGTTAATAAATATTTAGAGCATTCATACTGTGTGGTCCTTTGAAAACACTGGGGATTGTAGCAGGGAGGGGCTATTTAACATCTTGTTTTCCGGTCCCTAATTAGGATGGGGAGGCTACCTCCAGGTGTGCTGTCGTGGAGGGTCTTAGAAACAGAATTACCGGTAAGTCTAATTCTATTTTTTTTTTTTTACCATTTTTATTCTTTTTTTCAACTATTAACTTGTTCACACTATATAAATACATGCTGGTTGCAAGGATTTATATAGTGTGACCAAGTTGTCAAGCACTTTCCAAGTGATGCTAAAATCGCTTGGAAAGCGGTTGACAACCCGCATGCGGACATGCATGTGAAAAATGCTTCACTTACGTTTGTCACTGGCAGGAAAAACGCATATAAAATCTGCATGCGTTTTTTCTGCCAGGGAGATGCAGAAACACTCAGGAAAAATCCGGAGCATTTCTGCATCGTGGGAATGTGGCGCCCCTGAGGGTTCAGTCGCCACAGAAGTACTGCACCTCACCCAGAGGTGTGGTGTCTCCCTTCACTCAGGTAAGATGGGAGTGCTGCAGAGAACCCCCCAAAACACCTGCATCCAACATTACACTGCTTCAGACCGGCTGGAAGGGCAACATGCAGAGCGCAGCTGCTGAGCCCTGTCCCTGGCTGGAGTGGGGGAAACCCAAAGGTAGGGGGAACCAGTAGTGGGTGTGGGTGGAGGAAGCAGTTAGAAGGAACACACAGTAGGTATATAATGGGAAGCAATCTTAGGGTGGCAGTTCAGAACAGAATGGTCAGTCAGTACAGTACAGACGGTCAGTGAGGACTGTCTGGGAGCAGAGGCTCAGCAGGAGCTCTGCTCCACAAGAAGGGCCCGGGATAGAGGCCCCGGAGGGGAGAAGGGAGTAGGCTCCATTCTAAGAAGGGATCCCAGGGGTACGGCGCGTGCAGGACAGCACCCATACGCCCCGCATCTGTCAGAAGACAGAGGGATCGGTTGCCCCATTCTAATCTCCAGGGGGTCAGGTTGGCCCCGGATCCGACGTACAGGAAGGACTTCAGCATACCCGAGCGGGATTGAGAGTGGGCAGCGCAGGGCAGCAGGGAGAAGGACCTAGTGTGAAGACGGTCAAAGTAGGAACACGAGAAAGTGGGGTTCTGCCAAGCATTCCTAAACTTCCTGAGGAAGGATTGAACCCCTGCCAGGGTGAACACGGCGCAACGTGGGAGGCCTTCACCTGTAACTTGCACTTTTGTGTTTCCTGAAGAACTGTGAATTAAAATCTTGGACGACTGCACTGAGTTGCCTCCGTCTATTCCTTCACTGGTGCCATTTCCCTCCCTGCACTACAACGCCCAGCGCACCCTCCATCTATTTACACTGCCCTGAGGTCCGCTCCACCTGTGGGGAGCCGTTCCATCTCTAGCTGCCCTAATATCTGCCTCAGAGGACTGTTGCAGCGCTGGTGATCCTCACCAGACACCACAGGTGGCTTCACAACAAATCCTATAAATAATCCCTTTTGCACTGACCGCCCCGGGCCAGCCACCGTGATATTCCCCAAAGCAGCCATACGGCCCGGCTGCCGTGTGCCCCGCAGCCCAGGGGGCAGCGAGTCACCACTTGGCGTCACGAACAGGATACGTGACCAGCCTGCCATCTGCGGGTAATGTGCGCCTAAAGAAGTGTTTTCTGCCTTGAATGTGGCGCCCGCCCCAGAAGAACGGGCGCCATTATGTGCGTGCTAAAGAACAACAGAATGGAACCTCCCGTCGTGGGCCGGGTCCCAGAATGGCTCCAAAAGCAGGCCCTGCCCCTTGCAACAGTGACTGTCCGCATAGATGTGTCCGTCAAAGCGGGGAGGCCGACACAGGGAGTGACCGACAGCAAAGTGCCATGGGACCGCCCCCGAAAGAGGAGAGGCGGTGGAGAGAAGCTGCGTAAAGACCGGGAGGTGTCAGGCCGAGCTGACGCAGTCGCGGGAGCAGGTCGGAGTGATGTCCCTGTCCCAAATGCGGCTGGCGCTGCTCCGTCCCTGGTCCCCCTGCAGCCTGAGGCTGATGACCAGGCTGGGTCAGCCTGCAGAAACCAGGGGTTCCCCCTGAGGGGGCCCCACTGTTAAACTGTTTTAGTTAACTGGACTGTACATAAGTTGCCCGGAAGGGTGCAGTTGACTTCATGTTTGCTACCCAGTTACCCGTCAGGGTACAGAGACTGACAGGCTGAGGACTGTGAGAAGCCGGACGTTGACATTGTACATAGTTTAGCACTTCTTAAAGTGCATCCTATTGGTTTTATAATTACAAATATACCTCAGAACAAAAACCCGTTTGGCGTGGTGGAAGACGAGGTCCAGGATTGGATCGTCTATGCCCTGCAGCCATGCCCAGGGCCTACGTTGAGGGTTTGTGGACGGGTCCCTCATGCTGCTACTGTTGCACCCTGGTGCTGGAACTGTCTTGAAAATTGTTTTATATGACAATACTCTTATGATGTTTTATAATGTAACCAGTAACGTTAAAAGAAATGTGCCTCCCATAAAGGGAAGAAATGTTGTTTTATGGTCAAATATGCTGATGAATCTTAAAAATTTTGCATGTCAGTTATGCCTGGTTTTGCTCTGTTCCAGCCCGCGGACGTGCTGTGTTTTACCGGGGGGGGGGAATGTGGCGCCCCTGAGTGTTCAGTCGCCACAGTGGTACTGCACCTCACCCAGAGGTGTGGTGTCTCCCTTCACTCAGGTAAGATGGGAGTGCTGCACAGAACCCCCCAAAACACCTGCATCCAACATGCAGAGTGCAGCTGCTGAGCCCTGTCCCTGGCTGGAGTGGGGGGAACCCAAAGGTAGGGGGAACCAGTAGTGGGTGTGGGTGGAGGAAGCCGTTAGAGGGAGCACTTATACAATAGGTATATAATGGGAAGCCATCTTAGGGTGGCAGTTCAGAACAGAATGGTCAGTCAGTCTACCATTGGGCCCTATAAGACGTTCTTCATCTCCCGTTGCAGTGGGGTTTTTATTCGTCAAAAAAAAAGACTGGGGGTTGCGCCCCCGCCTTGATTTTCGCGAGTTTAATCGGATCACGGTCTGGGATGCATATCCTCTCCCTCTCATCCCCGACCTCTTTAGAAAAAAATTTGGCTCCTACGATTTGATTAAACTAGACCTCAGGGGGGCTTATAATCTCATTCACATTGAGGAGATGAGTGGAAGATGGCCTTCAATACTCCTGAGGGGCACTATGAAAAGCTTGTGATGGCATTTGGGTTGACTAATGCTCCCGCTTTCTTTCAACACTGTTAGTGACATTTTTAGTCATCTGGCAGGTAGATCACAACAAACCAATCTTGATGACATATTAATTTACTTACCTCCAGTCACATCAGGTACATATCAGGCAGGTCTTACAGATACTCAAAGATAATAAATTATTTGTCAAACCAGAGAAATGTATGTTCTCCATTCAGGGTTAGTTCTTATCATTCACCGTTTTTGCATGGATCTGGCCAAAGTCCGGACGGTACTGGATTGGTATTATATTCAAGACTTAAAGGCATTACAAAGTTTTTTGGGTTTCGCCAGCTACTACTGTAAGTTCATCAAAAACTTTTCGGTAGTGGCCAAACCTCTGATGGACGATTTTGCCAAATAGAAAAAAAAAATTAAGATTTTATTATTTTACTTTCCATTCTTGTAGCTAAACACAATCCAGCTAAGTTTAAAATTGAAATGAAGCCCCTGTACCCCCCTCTCTAGGTGCTTCTGTACCAAGTCTTCCCTGGTCCAGGATGGTCTCTATATCACAGGCTCCAGCAATAACCTATTGACACATGATTGTGGCAGCCCTCACGTGCTGATATATCACAGTGCCAATAGAAGTGGGAAGCGGCACAGAAATCACAAAATAAAGGCAGTGTTTGTGGTAATGCAAGAATCCAGCAAGCAGAGTAATCCACACGTCATACAACAGCCCAACATGGATGATGAAAAGCTGCGTCTTCAGGCGTCTGTGTAAGAACATCACATTTTTGTTTTCCTTCCAGAATAAGCACCAAATGGAATAGCTGAATGCCAGGATACAGAGACCGGCGGGGGGCAGGGAAGCGCTGTCCGCTGGATTTTGTGCTGGTTTCACAAGCGGTCACCCTGCAGTTTTCTCCGGATAATGCTGTGGAGACTTTTCACAACACATCTAATAATTGTGAACCTTCCACTCACATGTTTATTATCTTGTCCGCTGGTCAGACTGGGGGGGATGAAAGCTGGACAAGGGATGAAGAATGATCCTTATTACATATAATGGATGCACTGAGCGATTGTGAAAAGTCGCAGAGGACTGAGAGCAGAAGGGCAGAGGGTTTCCTCTTCCTCACAGGGACCAGCACAGAAGCCGGAGCAGAAGGGGAGACAAGGGCTGAGCCACTTACACAGACAGAAAGCTGAAGAGAGGAGGACATGTTATTACTCCAGGATCCGCTCCATTCATTCCCTATGTGGCATTCAAGCGCTGAGCTCGGCTTTTCCGGAGCCCCATAGAGAATGAATGGAGCAGCAGTTGATCCCTGACTTTCCACTCCTTCCCGATCAGACGATGGCTCGCAGCGGTCAGACCCCACGATCAGTAAGTGATCACCGAGCCTGTGGATAAGTGATAACTTGTTTTCTACAGACATCCCCTTTAAGTAATGGAGCATGCCAGCAGAGAAGGTGGGAGGAGGCGCTGGTTACAGGGGAAACTTTACCTTTGGAGGCCGCATTTAGGGCATGTGAGGGGCGGACACTTCCCATATTCATCATTACTGAACCCCCGCTCTGTGCGGCTCTTATCTGAGCTGCAGGAGACGCAGCAGTTACTAATCAGCCGCTCTCTGTTCACTTGCAGCCGTCCGAGCTCTGCTGTGCCTGTTAGGGGTGAAGTTCGGGTCCTTCAAGGCATCTACTATGCAGCCTGCGCAGCAGATCACAGCCCGAGCACAGCGTCTCCGGGTAAATCTCCACATTGTGAGTTGCTTCTTGTGCAGCAGCCCCATGCAAGTTGCTCTGCTCTCCTCGGCCAGCTCCTGCTGAATACTGAGCTCCTCTGCCCAATCTAGGAGCTCAATAGCCCTGATCACGTAAGTGGTAGCCCAGCGCTGCTGGATCAGATTTACAAATGGCAAACTAATCAGCCCTAGGTATTTCTAATATGTGCAGAGCAGGCGACATAAGTCTGACCGGTGTCCTCATAGACCTTTCCTCAGCCGGGGTCTAATAGGAGCAGTAAAATGGCCGTCATGGGGTCCATTGTTAGATCTCAGCTGCCATAGAAACTCATTGGCACCATGATCATGCCTCCCTCTCCTGTCTAAAGTGCCTAAATGCTGTGGAAGCCCCCTACTGTGTCATACAATGGATTAAGCTGCCAGGATCAAGGTTGGCTCCACTGTGGGCAGCTGAGGCAGGAGCAGGACTGTGTTACACAGCCACACTTCTGCCGCAGATCTTGTAAGGACCTGCCTGATGATAATGTGTCCTATAGAGCAGGTCTTGGTACCGGACTGCCCTGTACATATTTACCACTAGCTGGGAACCAGTTACTTACAAGGTCTAGTTTCGAATGTGTTTCCAGGATCTGTAGTTATCAGCATTTTATCCTTAAGGCCGAGTTATAATATCACTGTAACACTCTCGCCCTGTACTTGTATACCTGCCCTGTGTGCTGCACAAAAGTATATAACAAAATGTGTGTACACAGATATCTCCTGAATGGTATTACTGCTAGATCTCCTGTACATAGAAATATGAGGTTCTTAGCGCACATTTTGAGCAAATTGTGCGAGCCCATCTGCCAACGTCAAGGCGACCTCTTCAGATGGGTCCCTACACTAACATTACACTAACTTACTAACTGGGACTAGTTTTTTGTATTACTATTATTACCACCATTTTTACTATTTATTATTATTGCATTAATGCAATTAATTGTAACTGTTATAAAACGAATTAAAAAAATGTAATTCTAATTTTTTTTTATTAATCTTGTGATTCTAATAATGGTATTACTAAAATCCCTATGCCTAAAGCTGTTGATCCAGAAGAAGGCAAAAACCCCAGGACACCTTCAGCCAATTTGTGTCACAGGGGAAAAATTCCTTCTTGACCCCGGGAAAAGGCGATCAGTCCTAGGACCCTGGATCAAACCTAATAATGTTATTACAAGTTATATAATATTACACTAATTATTGTACTACTGGAGTTATTTTAATTTGTTTTCATAAATCTATTTGATATGGTTATTATTACATTGTGCTATCTTATTACAGTATTATTCTTCTTTCCTTTCACTACTAATACTGCCCTATACCTACAGTGTTGATCCAGAAGAAGGCAAAAACCCCAGGACACCTTCAGCCAATTTGTGTCACAGGGGAAAAATTCCTTCTTGACCCCGGGAAAAGGCGATCAGTCCTAGGACCCTGGATCAAACCTATTAATGTTATTACAAGTTATATAATATTACACTAATTATTGTACTACTGGAGTTATTTTAATTTGTTTTTATAAATCTATTTGATATGGTTATTATTACATTGTGCTATCTTATTACAGTATTATTCTTCTTTCCTATCACTACTAATACTGCCCTATACCTACAGTGTTGATCCAGAAGAAGGCAAAAACCCCAGGACACCTTCAGCCAATTTGTGTCACAGGGGAAAAATTCCTTCTTGACCCCGAGAAAAGGCGATCAGTCCTAGGACCCTGGATCACACTGCTATTCTACCTACTACTATTACTACTGTTATTTTATTACTTTCTTACTATTATCACTAGTATTATTACTCATATTACACTAATACGGATATACTACCACTATATTACTACCATCCCTTTCCCCCTAGGGATCTTAAGGTGCAGTTCTGTCCTCCTCCTCCTATTCTGTCCTCCTCCTCTTCCATCCTCCTCCACTTTCGTCCTCCTCCTCTTCCGTCCTCTTCCTCTTCCGTCCTCCTCCTCTTCTGTCCTCCTCCTCTTCCGTCCTCCTCCTCTTCCGTCCTCCTTCTCTTCCGTCCTCCTCCTCTTCTGTCCTCCGCCTCTTCCGTCCTCCGCCTCTTCTGTCCTCCGCCTCTTCCGTCCTCCGCCTTTTCTGTCCTCCGCCTCTTTCGTCCTCTTCCTCTTCCGTCCTCTTCCTCTTACGTCCTCCTCCTCTTCGGTCCTCCTCATCTTCCGTCCTCCTCCTCTTCCGTCCTCCTTCTCTTCCGTCCTCCGCCTCTTCGGTCCTCCGCCTCTTCTGTCCTCTGCCTCTTCCATCCTCCGCCTCTTCCGTCCTCCGCCTCTTCCGTCCTCCTTCTCTTCCATCCTCCTCCTCTTCCGTCCTCCTCCTTTTCCGTCCTCCTCCTCTTCTGTCCTCCTCCTCTTCCGTCCTCCGCCTCTTCCGTCCTCCATCTCTTCCGTCCTCCGCCTCTTCCGTTCTCTTCCTCTTCCGTCCTCCTCCTGAGACGTAATAAATAGCATTAAAGCTGCAGTAATTATTTATATTATATATACACACTGCTCAAAAAAATAAAGGGAACACTCAAATAACACATCCTAGATCTGAATGAATGAAATATTCTCATTGAATACTTTGTTCTGTACAAAGTTGAATGTGTTGACAACAAAATCACACAAAAATCATCAATGGAAATCAAATTTATTAACCAATGGAGGCCTTGATTCGGAGTCACCCCCAAAATTAAAGTGGAAAAACACACTACAGGCTGATCCAACTTTGATGTAATGTCCTTAAAACAAGTCAAAATGAGGCTCAGTATTGTGTGTGGCCTCCACGTGCCTGTATAACCTCCCTACAACGCCTGGACATGCTCCTGATGAGGTTGCGGATGGTCTCCTGTGGGATCTCCTCCCAGACCTGGACTAAAGCATCCACCAACTCCTGGACAGTCTGTGGTGCTACGTGATGTTGGTGGATGGAGTGAGACATGATGTCCCAGATGTGCTCAATGGGATTCAGGTCTGGGGAACGGGCGGGCTAGTCCATAGCTTCAATGCCTTCATCTTGCAGGAACTGCTGACATACTCCAGCCACATGAGGTCTGGCATTGGGCACAACCCCCATCTGTGGACGTCTGGCCCTCATCCCACTCTCATGGAGTCGGTTTCTAACCGTTTATGCAGACACATGCACATTTGTGGCCTGCTGGAGGTCATTTTGCATGGCTCTGGAAGTGCTCCTCCTGTTCCTCCTTGCACAAAGGCAGAGGTAGGGGTCCTGCTGCTGGGTTGTTGCCCTGCTATGGCCCCCTCCACGTCTCCTGGTGTACTGGCCTGTCTCCTGGTAGCGCCTCCAGCCTCTGGACACTACGCTGACAGACGCAGCAAACCTTCTTGCCACAGCTCGCAATGATGTGCCATCCTGGATGAGCTGCACTACCTGAGCAACTTCTGTGGGTTGTAGAGTCCGTCTCATGCTACCACGAGTGTGAAAGCACAACCAACATTCAAAAGTGACCAAAACATCAGCCAGAAAGAATTGGTACTGAGATGTGGTCTGTGGTCTCCACCTGCAGAACCACTCCTTTATTGAGTGTGTCTTGATAATTGCCAATAATTTCCATCTATTGTCTTCCATTTGCACAACAGCATGTGAAATTGATTGTCAATCAGTGTTGCTTCCTAAGTGGACAGTTTGATTTCACAGCAGTTTGATTTACTTGGAGTTATATTCTGTTGTTTAAGTGATCCCTTTATTTTTTTGAGCAGTGTATATTTTCTCATGTCATGTATTTACTACTAAAAGTAATTTCTTTCATTTAGGTTTCATTAAGTGTTTTACACCGACTATTACAGACTTATTGTTTCCCTGCACATTCAAGTTTTGTGTTTTCTTTGGGCATAGATCAGCTAATAGGCACTCAGGAAAAAAAAACAGATTAAAGATCTACAAACTCTCCCTTAAGACTAAGGAGCTCACTGATAGATTCTCAGTTAGCTAATTTTGCAGCCAGCAATAGACAGTGCAGCACAGATGCTACAGAAGGCAACATTTTTAATGAAACTCAATTACAGAAATCGATTTTAGCCCCAAATACTTGCATTAAAGTAAAAAAAATGGCCCCAAAGCTGGACAACCGCTTTAACTCCTTACCAACATCTGCCGTACATGTATGGTATAAGTCAGTAGCGGGTGTATGGAGCAGGGTCAGCTCGCCCCGTACATGGCAGATAATGGCTGTGACAAACAACCAGGACCTGCCTCTAACAGCTGCGAGTGGAGCGAAGATCTGCCCACCACTGTTAACCTGTTCAGTGCTGCTGTCAATCTCTAACAGCAGCATTAACAGCGCGCCAGCATTGGGACGCGTCGTTCCATACGCCCACCGGCGCTCCTGTGACGCGATCATAGGGCGCCGATGGACTGCTATGACATCCGGGGGTCTGCTGAAGCCTCCGTGCCTGTCATCATAAAGCTTCATTTGGGCTGTAAAGAAGACCGTGGTTTTGCTATATGGAGCATTACTGTGGTATCGCTGTATATAGCACAAGCAATCAGATGATGTATACAAATACAGTGAAAAAAAGTATATATATATTTATTAAAACCCCACACGTTCAACTCACCTCCCACTAAAAATAAAGATAATAAAAATATACACATTTTGTGGTTTGGTCTCTTTCAGAGAAATACAATCTATCAAAATATAAAAAAAAAAAACGATCAGTGAACACAGAAAAAACTTCAAAAAGACAAAATTGCATTTTTTCGTTCGCCTCAATACTGCAGAAAATCCTGTAAGAAGCGATGACCATGACATATGTGTCCCAAAATGTTATCAATAAAGTCCTCTTGCCCTTCAAAAAATAAGCCCCCACACAGCTCCATCAACCCGAAAACTGAAAATGTTTCGGGTCTCAGAAAAAATGGTGACAGCATCAAAAAAAAGTTTTTTTCTTTTGCCAAAACTATTGGAGAAGTTTGGTCTTGCTGTAATCACACTGAGGAGTAGGATCCTATTACCAGGTCATTTTTACCACACAATGTGCGCCGTTAAAACCGTTCCCAGAAAAACAATGTCAGGCTTTTTTTTCCGCACTTTTACTGCACTTGGAATGTTTTTCCCGTTTTCTAGGACTATGTGGTAAATGAATGGTGTCATTTATAAGGACAGCTCATCCTACAAAATAACAAGACCTCACACTATGTGGACAGATATCAAAAAGTTAGAAAAGTTGGAAAAAGCGGAGGAAAAAACAGAAAAAAACCATAAATTGGTTATGTCGGGAAGGGGTAAAGCTGAAGAAACGCATGTAAGAGCAGAATATGGAGGAAGGTCAGATATCACAGACTGGTGGATACTACCTGCTCCATCGCTGGCAGAATACTCCACCCCCATGGTGTCCGCTGATATCTTCTCTTGTAGAAACGTCTCCAAACTCTATAAAACATCGGGAACAGTCAGCAGAGGGTTTGATGATTGGCTCATATTGGCGATATACTCAGGGGCATTACTGGGGCCAGGGAAGATTGGGAATGAATAGCGTATTGACTGTTAGAGATGTGATCTCTTCCATTAAAGGGGATGTCTAGTTGGAACAAGTTATCACTGATCTCTGGATAGGTGATGACCTGTCCCAGTGGGAGCACCCCTTTATTATGTGGTATATATGGAGGATGTGATATCATGCAGAGTTCTAGCAGTATTACACTTCGGTCCGTTCTGCGTGCATCTGGGCCATTCCCTATGGAGGAGCGGAGCTGGGGGTAAATATCAGGATCTCGTCGCTGGATCCATCCAGATGGGAGATGTAACGAGTGCGGCGCCCCCCACTGGTGTCTCAGCGTATTATGTGTTGGGGAATAATAACTTATTGTCTGGTAAATGTGCTGATTCCTGTCAGTTGTGATCGCTGAGTGCGTGTGATGGGATGTGGCTCCGTCCGTTATATTATATCACGTCTTATACCTATAATCTCTCGCTGATCGCAGGTGTCTGTCTTCACACTCAGATGAGAAGGAACAAACTGACGATATAGGACTTTTTTTTTTTTTTCCAAATTCAAACCGAGCAATCCTATTGGCTGAGTATGAATGCAGTTACCATGGTGACAGAAGTAGCAGCAGATTTAAAGGGACAAAACACTAATATTGTACTAAAGTGTATTTTATTATATATTTCACATAACTGACTGGGTACACCTTGGTGTGGGTGGGATGGCTTTTTTTAAATCAAAAACCATGTTTACTAAGTATCCTATATTATATATATTCACTATTGCTTTTTACTTACTTATAGCAGGGTATATGCTCATATTGTTTCTATCCTAAGTTTGTCTATTTTCTAATAGAGACATGACCAGTTCTCTTTAGAATTTTATAGTGACCCCATTGAGGTCATGGACTGATATTGGGGATTGCAGAGTTGGGGCAAGGTGACAGGTGACAGTAAGTGACATCAAATGAAGGCTATGGTGCATACACAGTAAATCAGTCGTGTTATTCCACAGAAATGCTGTTCTATAAGGCTGTGTGCCCACGTAGCGTTTTTCAAGCGTTTATGCTGCGGAATTTCCGCAGCGGAAACGCTTGTAAAACGCTAGGTAATCCGCACCCCATGGTCCCCAAGGGGATTCCGCATGTTCTATGCACATGCTGCGGATTTTTCCGCAGCGTTTATGCTGCGTACAAAAATCCGCAGCATGTCATTTAATTTTGCGGAAGCGCAGCGGAACTCCCGCCATTGACTTGCATTGAGACGCACAGAAACCGTGACTGTACATTTTTACAAGCGGCTTCTATGCGTCTCTATGTGCGGATGGTACCCAGTTCTGGAGGAGAGGAGACTCTGATCCAGACCTGGGTACCATTGTACCTGTAAAAAAAAGAATAAAATAACAAATAAAGTTTATATTCACCTATCCGGCGTCTTCTCTCTGAATGCCAGCAGCGCTGAAGGACCTTCGGTGACGTCACAGTCATGTGACCGCAGGCCCTTCACCGCTCTGTCTCGCGATATGCCGGCAGCCGGGAACCAGCCAGGAAGCAGCGCTGCAGCCACGCCGGGGCCTCGGGGGTGAGTATAGCTTTATTTGTTTTAATTTTTACGGTTCACACTGTATAAATCCATGCTGTTTCCATGGATTTATACAGTGTGACCTAGTTGTCAAGCACTTTCCAAGTGATGCTAATCGCCTGGAAAGTGCTTGTCAATCTGCATGCAGAAATGCATGTGAATCCGCATGTGGATCCGCATGTATTCTGCAGGAAAAACGCATGCACAATCTGCATGCGTTTTTTTCTGCCAGGGAGATGCAGAAATGCTGCAGAAATTTTCTGCTTCATTTCTGCATCGTGGGCACATAGCCTAAAACACAAAATATCTTCATATGGTGAGGAGTTGTGTTGTGTTTTCATCATTTACATTCTAGCGTGGTGATCACATAAAATGTAAAATTCCTATTAAATAATTACTGAATGACAGTAGCCTGTATCCCTGGAGGACAAGTCATTTACCGCTTCACCAGGTTTGATGTTCTAATGCATTTAGATGTTTCAGTATTTGTATATATGTATATATATATTTTTTCCCCTCTTAAGGGTATTCAAGCGCAGACAGTGACCAACTTCTTCCTCGCCTTTGAAGCACAGCTTTCAATTATTCCTGTCGTAAACAAGGTAAAAAGCTTAGAGCCGAACACTATCAGACTCCTTCAGTCCCGCAGCAGGTAAATCTGTGAACATCGCCGGCACTCCTGCTGTTCCTAGTACCGATCCCTCTATGAGCGGCTGTGCAGTAATGAAGGCAGGATTCACCCCAAACTTGCTCGTCGTTTTTTTCAATTTCCAGTTCTGGTAATTAGTTATACACATGTGTATATCCAGTGGTCAACTCAAAACCTGTGTATGGAAAATGAATTGTTTGCTGTATGCATCGCATTTGTAGCATGCACACTGTTCATTTCATTATGGAGCGGAGTAGGAGGAGACTTTCATTACTGTTCCCTTTACTTCCTCCCTGCTGATAGGAAATGCCATGCTGTTTGCTTGTGTCCTGTGATTACAGCAGCCTGCAACAGTTTTCAAGCGTGCACTTCCCGGCTCAGGCATCAAGCAGTAAATGATAAAATTAAAACGCTGCTATCCCTTTGTTAGTCACTTTTTTATCTTCTTCCCCTTCTACGAATACTGTAGTCCGTTATTCTAGAACTGCTCTGAAAATGGTTCTCTCTGGAGTGTTGGGATTTGGGTTTAGGGTGGGTTAGGGAATTGAAGTTCAGATACTTTGTTTATGTTTTATACTATGGAATTACTATGTCATGTATGTTATTTGAAAGATGGAAAATTTGTATTTGGAGTTTTTCAATAAAAATTATTTGATTAAAAAAAAATCATGAAATTAAAATTCCTCCCGTTCTTGAGAAAGAATAGGATTTTTACTAAGAGGTAAATTGCACGTTCCTTGTTTTACAGGCACTTTACATTTTTGCTAGTTTTGTGCGATTACACAATCCCTTTCAAAGGCCAGTGCCAGTTGTACATCTCTCCCTAAACTCTTGTTCAGCACTATATTTTATGCCAGTTTTATTATATGGTTTCTAGATTTTGTCCAGCTTTGATAAATAATTAGTATTTATACTTTTGCTTTTAGGCTGCGTGCCCACGTTGCGGATTACAAGCGTTTTTGATGCGGAATTTCCGCAGCGGAAATGCTTGTAAAACGCATGGTAATCCGCACCCCATGGTCCCCAAGGGGATTCCGCAAGTTCTATGCACATGCTGCGGATTTTTCTGCAGCTTTTATGCTGCGTTCAAAAATCCACAGCATGTCAATTAATTTTGCGTTTCCGCAAGCGGAATTGCCTTGTGCAATGCATTAAAAACGCAAGGCAATTCCGCATGTGGAAAACGCGAGATAAACGCATGAAAAACGCGCGATAAACGCGTGCGGAATTCCGCATGCGTTTTTCCGGGAGAGGACTTGCAGAAATGAAGCAGAAATTTTCTGCTTCATTTCTGCAACGTGGGCACATAGCCTGAGGCTGAGTTCACATGATGCGTTTTTCATGCGTTTCCGCGGCGTTTTTGCAGTTGCGTAAACGCCGCGGAAACGCATGAAAAACGCATGGTAGAAGGGCAGCAATGTTCCCCAATTGAAATCCGCATGTGCAGGTTTGCCTTGGTTAAAACTGCACAATCCTTTACTGGACTGGTCTACTAATGAGATTAAGGGTATGTGCACACGATGCAGAAATGCTCAGGATTTTTTCCTGAGCGTTTCTGCATCTCTCTGGCAGGAAAAAACGCATGCGGATTGTACATGCGGTTTCCTGCCAGGGACATGCGGAAATGAAGCGGTCTTCACTTTCATTTCCGCATGCGGGTTGACAAGCGCTTCCCAAGCGATTTTAGCATCACTTGGAAAGTGCTTGTCAACTTCACACTATATAAATCCATGCAGCCGGCATGGATTTATATAGTGTGTGATGTCAAAAAATAAAAAATAAATATATACTTTACCCTCTGATGGCCCCCGGTGTCCGGCTTCATCGGTCCCGGCTGCCGGCAGTGAAGACTTTAGGACCTTCCGACGTCAGCGTCACGTGACCCGTCACATGACTCTGACGTCAGCGAAGGTCCTTCATTCAACCGCGAAGTGCCCGGGAAGCCGGCAGGACGCAGCGCGGGCCGTCAGAAGGTGAGAATATATATATTTTTTATTTTATTCTTTTTTTTTTAATGGTACCTGGGTCTGGATGAGAGTCCTCTCATCCACACCCGGGTACCATCCGCACATTAGACCGCATGAAAAGCGCATCAACATATACAGTGATGCGGATTCCATGCGGTCTAATGCAAGTCAATGGCGGCAAAAGAGCAGCGTTTCCGCAAAATTAATTGACATGCTGCGGATTTTTGACAGCAGCGTTTACGCTGCGGAAAAATCCGCATCATGGGCACAGCACATGCGGATTTCAATTGGGGAACATTGCTGCCCTTCTACCATGCGTTTTTCATGCGTTTCCGCGGCGTTTACGCAACTGCAAAAACGCCACGGAAACGCATGAAAAACGCATCGTGTGAACTCAGCCTAAGTCTTGGAGTCCTAAGTGCTATGATAAATGTTGTAATGGTCGCATTGCGGCTGTGGAAAAAGGGAAATTACCTGTACCTATTCAGGATTTTTGGAAGGTTTTTTCAGAGGAGGAGTCGCAAGTTTTACCTCCTCATAGGGACTATGATTGCACCATTGAGTTTGTTTCTGGAGCTACTCTTCCCAAGAGTCGCTTATTAAATCTGACTATCCCTGAAAGAAAGGCCTTGGAGGAATACATACAGACGAGCTTGGCTGCTGGTCACATTAGACCTTCTAAGTCGCCTGTGGCCGTTGGATTTTTCTTTGTTAAAAAAAAAGACGGTGGTTTACGTCCATGTCTGGACTTTCGTGAAATTAATAAGATTACCGTACGCAATTCCTACCCATTGCCGTTAATTCCAGACTTGTTTAACCAGTTAGTGGGGACCAAGTGGTTCTATAAAATTGATCTCCGGGGGGCATACAATTTGTTACGAATGAAGGAGGGTGATGAATGGAAAACTGCTTTTAACACTCCGGTAGGTCATTTTGTGAATCTGGTGATGCCCTTCGGTCTTACCAATGCACCCGCGTTTTTTCAGAACCTTATTAATGACATCCTGAGACCTTTGATTGGCAAGAATGTGGTTGTGTATTTGGATGACATTCTGATTTATTCACCAGATCTGGATTCCCATTGGCAGAGCGTACGTGAGGTGTTGCAGTTATTGAGTGATAATTCACTTTTTGCTAAGCTGGAGAAATGTGAGTTCGCTGTGCAGAGAATTAGTTTTTTGGGCTACATTATCTCCAGCGAGGGCTTTGAGATGGACCCGGTGAAAGTTCAGGCTGTGCAGGAATGGCCTAGGCCTATTGGTTTGAAATCGATACAGAGATTTTTGGGTTTCGCCAATTATTACTGGAAATTCATTAAGAATTTTTCTATAATTGTTAAGCCACTGACTGATCTCACCAGGAAAGGTGCGAATACGGTCCAGTGGACTACTGAGGCCATTGAAGCTTTTGTGTATCTCAAGGAGAGGTTCAGTTCTGCCCCTATCCTTATGCAGCCTGATGAGACCAAGCCTTTTTTGGTCGAGGTTGATGCTTCTTCGGTGGGGGTCGGTGCAGTTTTGTCTCAGGAGAACAAGGATGGAGTACATCCCTGTGATTTTTTTTCAAAAAAATTTTCAGAAACCGAACTTAATTACGATGTTGGTAATCGGGAATTGTTGGCTATTAAACTTGCGTATGAACATTGGCATCATTTCTTGGAAAGTGCTAAATTTCCTGTTCAGGTTTTCACAGATCATAAGAATTTGATCTATCTGGATGCTGCCAAACGCTTGAATGCCCGTCAAGCTAGGTGGGCACTTTTTTTTTCTCGGTTTAATTTTTCTGTTACCTATATCCCTGGTACTAGGAATGTTAAAGCCGATGCTTTATCTCGCAGCTTTTCCCCCATGGTTGGTACCGAGGAGGAGGAGAGCATTTTACAGGAAGGAGTTGTGGTAGCAGCATTAGACTCTGTTTTGGAAGAAGGGATTCTGAAAGCCCAAGAGGATGCCCCATCTAACACTCCTCATGGGAGATTGTTTGTGCCTAGAACCTCTAGGAGAGATTTGTTTGTGGGGTATCATGAGTCTTGGTTGGCAGGTCATCCAGGAATTTCTGGGACTAAGAGACTTATCAGTCGCAGTTTTTGGTGGCCCGGGTGGCAGAAGGAAGTCATCAAGTGGGTGCGTCAGTGTACGGTGTGTGCTAGGTCAAAGGCTTCCCATACCCCTGCTGCGGGGTTGCTTTGACCTCTGGAGGTTCCTAGTGCGCCTTGGACGCATTTGGCAATGGATTTTATTACTGACCTTCCTATGTCCGAGGGTTTCACTGACATCTGGGTGGTCGTGGACCGTTTTAGCAAGATGTGTCATTTGGTTCCATTCATTAAGCTACCCTGCGCTAAGACTCTCGCTAAGGCGTTTGTTAAGGAAATTGTCAGGCACCATGGCGTTCCCACCGACATTGTTTCTGATAGGAGACCTCAGTTTGTGGCTCGCTTTTGGCGTGCTTTTTGTGACAGGTTGGGAGTCCATTTGTCATTTTCGTCTGGTTATCATCCTGAGTCTAATGGACAGACTGAAAGAAAGAACCAGGATGTGGAACAGTTTTTGCGTTGATTTGTGGCAGACAATCAAGAGGGGTGGTCTGAGTTTCTGCCACTCGCAGAATTTGCTCTTAACAACCATACATCCTCCTCTGCTGGGTGTTCTATTTTTGTTGTACTGGGAGACATCCGTCTTTTGGTTCTTTCTCCAAATTGCGGTCGGCGGTGCCGGAGGAGGAGAATTTTTCCGGTGATTTGGAGAGAGTTTGGACTAATGTACGTTGTAACCTTCAAGAGGCTAACAAAAAGTCCAAGAAGTATTTTAACAGGAAATGTAAAGAGGTTTTGTTTACTGTGGGTGACATGGTTTGGTTGTCCTCAAAGAATCTGCGATTGAGGATTTCCTCTAAAAAATTGGGTCCGAAGTTTGTGGGGCCTTTTAAGGTGCTTCAGGTGGTTAACCAGTCTGCTGTTAGGTTGGAGGTTCCCTCCTCCTGGAAGATTAATCCTGTGTTTCATGTTTCCTTGTTGAAAAAGGCTGATGTATCGGATAGGGAGGCCACTGTCACAGTTCCTCCGGTGGTGGAAGACGGCGAATATGAAATTTCTCGTATCCTGAATTCCAGAGAGCATAGAGGGAGATTGCAGTATCTCGTCGCTTGGAAAGGTTTCGGTCCCGAGGAATAACTCCTGGGTTAAGGCGGATGATGTCTCTGCCCCTAGACTTGTCAGAGCTTTCCACAGGAGATTTCCAGATAGGCCTGGGCCTGGAGGATCCGGAGGATCCTCATAAAAGAGGGGGTACTGTTAGAACCCTCCTGTTTGTTTTTGTTTCTATCTTGTGTTTTGCGGTCACGTGACCATCTTCCTATTTATTCCAGCTCCGCCCTTCTGGCCTTGCTAGACTTCAGTGTTGTTTAGACTGTCTTTCTAGCCAGGTGCTTTTGTGCCTATCTATCTCTAGTTTGCTTGGTCCTCTGGACCTCTAGTACTTTTGTCAGTTTTTCTTTTGCTCTGCAACAACTTCTGTTAGGAGGTGTCCCATTTTTGTCCCAGTCCTTAGTTCTTTTAGGGACCCCTTCCTTTCTCTATAGGTCTCCGTTCAGACTAGCCGAGGACGAAGGCGGGCCTGTTCACAAGGAACAGGTTGCCTGCTACAACGTAGGGACTCAGCTTAGTCTTACTGTGGGGACAGCTCTCCCCTTCTTTCCCTAGTTTATGTTGCAGATCATAATAATCTTGGATCTACTCATACTTAACAGACAGAACCTTCAGTGTTTCTCACTCACACACCACCTCCTCATCTCGCATCCTATCTGTCAGTGTTCCCCAAGGTTAAGTCATAGGACCCCTGCTCTTCTCCATCTACACCTTCGGCCTGGGACAGCTCATAGAGTCCCACGGCTTTCAGTATCATCTCTATGCTAACGACACACAGATTTACCTCTCTGGACCTGATATCACCTCCTTACTAACCAGAACCCCAAAATGTCTGTTCGCTATCTCATCCTTCTTCTCTGCTAGATTTCTAAAACTTAACATGGATAAAACAGAATTCATCATCTTTCCCCCATTTCACTCAGCCTCCCCATCTGACCTATCCATCAAAATCAATGGCTGTCCACTTTCCCCAGTCCCACAAGCTCGCTGCATCAGAGTAACCCTGGACTCTAACCTCTCCTTCAAGCCACATATCAAAGCCCTTTCCTCCTCCTGCCGACTCCAACTCAAAAACATGGATCCGCATATTCCTCAACCATGAATCTGCAAAAACACTAGTGCATGCCCTCATCATCTCCCGCCTCGACTACTACAACCTCCTGCTCTGTGGCCTCCCCGCTAACACTCCCGTACCCCTCCAATCTATCCTAAACTCTGCTGCCCGACTAATCCACCTGCCTTCCGCCTACTCCCCGGCCTCTCCTCTCTGTCAAATGCTTCACTGACTCCCCATTGCCCAGTGACTCCAGTTCAAAACCCTAACCGTGGCATACCAAGCCATCCACTACCTGTCTCCTCCATACATCTGTGACCTAGTCTCCCGGTACACACCTACACGCAACCTACGATCCTCACAAGATCTCCTTCTCTACTCCCCTCTTATCGTTTCTTCTCACAATTGCATACAAGATTTCTCCCGTGCATCCCCTACTCTAGAACTCTCTACCCCAAAACATCAGACTCTCGCCTACCGTGGAAACCTTCTAAAGGAACCTGAAAACCCACCTCTTCCGAAAAGCCTACAACCTGCAGTAATCATTGCTCCACCACACCGCTGCATGACCAGCTCTACCCTCACCTACTGTATCCTCACCCATCCCTTGAAGATTGTGAGACATCGCAGGTAGGGTTCTCTCTCCTCCAGTACCAGTTTGCCATTGCGTTTTTGTTCAAGATTTTTGCAATTGTGTTTGCTATGTATACCCCCTTTTTCACATGTAAAGCACCATGGAATAAATGGAGCTAGAATAATAAATAATAATAATAAAGTGCCACACACAGTGTCCTGGTATCTCATCCATGCTCTATTTTATCTTTCATTTGCAGAGATATTAGCAATGAAAGTATTTGGCGCCTAATGAGTTAAAAAAAATTAAGTCCAAGTAGATGTTATCATAGTTTTCACTGGGGGTGCGAAATTCTTCTCCCTGCATGATGCTGACCAATTATAAGCAGACGACAACACTGAAAAGAAAGATGATCACATCCCCACCATAGCTTAGAGCAGATTTCTCAGTGTCTAAGATGTAAGGATACAGACCTGGTCTCCTGGGCTAACCTCCTGCATGATTAGAGCACACAACTGACTAATACCTTTCAGTTAAGGTCTCTGTGGGTGAAGGGGCAGCACAAGAGAGTTTAGTTGTGCAACATTACAAACCTTTCTAACAGCTTTCCTCCTCTTATTGCACTGTCACCTCTGTTGTTCTGCGCCTATCCCAAACTGCCTGTCCAGAAATGAGAGCACAGTGTCAGTATCACACTTAGATCCGTTGTGCTCAACTTGTACTCATTCTGCAGTGAGATTAGAGCAGACTGTCATTGCATTTCACCATAGAAGTAACCCAGAACACACTGCTCCTGTGTGAGGTGTAATAACAGCCTAATATCACTGCAGAAAGAATACAAGTTGCTTGAGCACAGAAGACATAAGTGTGATACTGGCACACTCCATAATCAGAAGAGTCAATAAAAGGGTTTGTAATGTGACACAGAGAAACTCAGCTGTGCGGCTCCTTCCTTGTCTAAGAGCTGTTACCTCTGCTTTCTAATCATGCAGAAGGTTAGACCAGGAGATCAGGACTCTCCATCATTACACATCTTAGGCTAGGTTCCCACAATGAGCTTTTGGTGAGTTTTTGATGTTGCAGAATTTCTGCACCCATTAAGATAGGTTACTTGCATTATTTCTAAAATATGCAGCGTAAAAACTCACTAAAAACTCATAGTGAGAACGTAGCTTTATACCCTAAGAAACCCGCTTTGAGCTATGGTGGGGGCGTGTTCTTCTTTTCTTTGAGTGTTGCTGCTTGCTTATGATTGGTCAGCATCATACAGGAGAAATCTGCAGCATATTTAAGGATTTCTCACAAGCCTCATTCGGGTAAATGCAAAAAGGTAAATAAAATTACCAAAATTTCCACAACAAAAGTGTAGCTCTACCTACAGCGTATTCACACCCAGACTATAAGATTATGGCGGTCTCTGGGTGGGTGTTTTTTTACACAGTAGTCAGAACCTACAACATTGTGGTGCCGTGCATTACATGGGCTATACTAAGGGAGCGCCTGTCAGCATAGAGCGAATACGTCCATATACCGACCAGCAGAAAGTGTAAGAGAAGAACTATAGAAGGATGGACCATAGTGGAGCATTCCGGACTGGAGCAACATAAGGAGCCAGAAGGCTTCCCCCCAGTATTCCATGCTATGTGCTCCTTATAAAGTGACATCTCTCCATAGACCCCTCTGTGAAGACCACCCCCTTATCCAGATGATACATTCTCACTTCCACCATATATAATGCAGACTGGCCATTTTATTTTTTTTCAGAATATCCCCAATTTTGGGTCGTCAGCTGTAAAAGAAGAAATGCTTTACACCAGTGCTGGGAACCTATGGCAGTGTGCAGAGGGGGCAGCAGAGCCCTCCTGGGGGGCACCATGGCCGCAGCACTAGCGCTACTGGATCGGGCCGGCGGGGAGAACTCTGAGCCGCCGAGTGCCGGCACCAGCTCCGCTACTGCAGCTAGATGTGCGATCTCTCTCGGACGGAAACACATCGAGCTGAAGTGTATTGCTGCGCACGAACTAGCCAGGCCCGAGCGCGGCAATACACGCTACCGGCCAATCAGAGGCCAGCATGACGTCGGCCGGTCAATCAGAGGCCAGCATGAATTCGGCCGGACAATCAGAGGCTAGCGGCTTCCAGACAATCAGAAGCGGCTGCCGGCCAATCAGAGGCCAGCATGACGTCGACCGGTCAATCAGAGGCCAGCGTCTGCCGGCCAATCAGAGGCCAGCACGACGTCAGCCGGCCAGAGGCCAGCGGCTTCCTTCCAATCAGAGGCCAGCATGAATTCGGCCGGCCAATCAGAGACCTGCGGCTTCTGGCCAATCAGAGACCAGCATGACGTTGGCCGGCCAATCAGAGGCTAGCGACTTCCGGACAATCAGAAGCGGCTGCCGGCAAATCAGAGGCCAGCATGACGTCGGCTGGCCAATCAGAGGCCAGCAGCAGCTGGCCAATCAGAGGCCAGCAGCAGCTGGCCTCTGATTGGCCGGCAGCGTGTACTGCAGCGCGCACGGACCTGGCTAGTACGTGCGCGGCAATACACTTCAGCTAGATGTGCCGACTACAGGAGAGGACGCTGCGCGGGAGAAGAAGGAAGGTGAGGAGGAGGGTTTATTATGTTTTTTTTTTTTTTTTTAATATGGGATGCACAATGGCTGGGGGGGGGGGGGGAGAGGGAGCATATATACCAGGATTGAGGGGAGGGCCAGCATATATACCAGGATTGAGGGGAGGGCCAGCATATATACCAGGATTGAGGGGAGGGCCAGCATATATACCAGGATTGAGGGGAGGGCCAGCATATATACCAGGATTGAGGGGAGGGCCAGCATATATACCAGGATTGAGGGGAGGGCCAGCATATATACCAGGATTGAGGGGAGGGCAGCATATATACCAGGATTGAGGGGAGGGCCAGCATTTATACCAGGATTGAGGGGAGGGCCAGCATATATACCAGGATTGAGGAGAGGGCCAGCATATATACCAGGATTGAAGAGAGGGCCAGCATATATACCAGGATTGAAGGGAGGGCCAGCATATATACCAGGATTGAGGGGAGGGCCAGCATATATACCAGGATTGAAGGGAGGGCCAGCATATATACCAGGATTCAGGGGAGGGCCAGCATATATACCAGGATTGAGGGGAGGGCCAGCATATATACCAGGATTGAAGGGAGGGCCAGCATATATACCAGGATTGAGGGGAGGCCCACCATATATACCAGGATTGAGGGGAGGGCCAGCATATATACCAGGATTGAGGGGGGGCAGCATATATACCAGGATTGAGGGGAGAGGGCCAGCATATATACCAGGATTGAAGGGAGGGCCAGCATATATACCAGGATTGAAGGGAGGGCCAGCATATATACCAGGATTGAGGGGAGGGCAGCATATATACCAGGATTGAAGGGAGGGCCAGCATATATACCAGGATTGAGGGGGGGCAGCATATATACCAGGATTGAAGGGAGGGCCAGCATATATACCAGGATTGAAGGGAGGGCCAGCATATATACCAGGATTGAGGGGAGGGCAGCATATATACCAGGATTGAAGGGAGGGCCAGCATATATACCAGGATTGAGGGGGGGCAGCATATATACCAGGATTCAGGGGAGGGCCAGCATATATACCAGGATTGAGGGGAGGGCCAGCATATATACCAGGATTGAAGGGAGGGCCAGCATATATACCAGGATTGAGGGGAGGGCCAGCATATATACCAGGATTGACGGGGGGGCAGCATATATACCAGGATTGAGGGGAGGGCCAGCACATATACCAGGATTGAGGGGAGGGCCAGCATATATACCAGGATTGAGGGGAGGGCCAGCATATATACCAGGATGTGGGTGAGCACATTCTTTATTTCTGCAGTCTCTTACCCCTGCTCCTGTCTGTGGCTGCTCTATGCTGCCCTCGCCTGCTCTTTGTATCAGTTGTTTGTATCAGTAAAACCTCAATATTTAGGATAAATTGCCGTGTTGGCACTTGGCGATAAATAAGTGGGTTTTGGATTGCAGTTTGGGCACTCGGTCTCTAAAAGATTCGCCATCACTGTTTTAAACCAATCAATGTGCAAATATCAACATTTTTGAGAAAATACAATACATTTGATCAGATGTCAAAAAATATTCCAGAAAAAAAAATTGTGATCAGAAATCATAAAGAAAAATTAACTCTTTAATACCATTTTTACCAAAAATACATTGTAAAAAAAAAGAAGTGTAATTTTCTACAGTACAATATTTATTTCTATTTTTCTCAAATGAATTGTCATTTTAGGCCCCCCAAAAATTGAAAATCAATGTAAAAAGTGTATTTTAATACAATAAAAAAAATCAGGGTAATTGTTCAGTTGTATTGCCAGTTTTACAGCACGACCCGTAGCGATTTACGATCCCACAGGCCGATGAGCTACAATCTTCCTGAGAAAGGATTCATCAATGTATCAGATGCTTTCTTGCATGTTTCTACATGGAGCAATACACATATGTTCCATGTCCCTTCCTCTAAGAAACCTTCAATGAACCCTGATAGGATCTACAGAGAATAGACAAGACGTCCTTTACAGTGTTACACACTTACTCGATACTCAGTCTAATTTCATCATTCATTTTACTTTCTGCTTATAAATGCTTTCATTAAAATAATGAATATCTGCATTGAGGACAGTAGAAGAACTAGTTTGTGTTTGTTCATCAAGATGCATTATCTTGGTCTCGTCTTGGCACTGTAACTGTTGGTAGGTAGGCAGAGTACTGGAGAGGTTGCTCCCGTCGTTCAGAGAGTTGCTCCGGTGCGGTGTTCTGTTGGTAGACTGACCGCTTTGTTGGTTTGCTATCAGGTGGTGAATCATATCGGTTATGAGATTGAGTTTATGATCCATTTGAGTTACCTACAAATATATAAAAAAAAATTCAAACAAAGAAAATAGCATAGATACAGACCACACTCCATACACATTTCACACTACCCATGAGCGCTGCCTGATATTGTAGCTTATCCCTAACCAAATCAATGGGGCACTGAGTTGCAATACCAGACACACCCCATGGACAAGAGAGGCACAGTTTTGGGGAGAAATAAAGTAGATAGATCCTTTAATGCAATATTGGTTAGCCATTTAGACATTGTTGTTTTAATTGAAAACTATAGTTGGTGCGATTCTTTTCGCAGCACTGGGTCCATCAGCCACGTCAGTAATCTTTGGATGCTGGACAGGAGCCTCAAGACCTGCCTTCTACCTTCCAAGATTCCCTGCTTCTCTTCTGATTAGCTGCATCTTTATGGTTACAGCATGATGCATATGTGACATTGCATCAGGCCGGCTAATCAGTAGAACAGCAGTGGATGCCGGGATGTAGGAGGTGGTTTTCAGGGCTCCGATGCAGCGGTCACAGATTATGGATGTGGCTGATGCACTGGGTCCTGCGAATTGACTCGCACCAACTCTATTGGAAACCTTTGTCAGATTGAACTACTTAATGAACTCAGAAAGAGCTTTCTGTCCACATCCATGAAAGTAGTAGCCAACACTTAAAGGGGTTTTCTACTACTCGGACATCTCCTTCTCCATATATATATTTTTGCCCTCAGTAAAATAATAACACCTATACTCCCTTCCAGTGTTCCAGCCGTGTCGGCATTGGCTCTCCTTGGGATCACGTGACATTGTTATGTCAAGTGATCCCTGCTGCCAATCAGCGCTGGCTTCACTCTTCCTGCCTCCAGTTATAGCACATACCTGTACATCCGGAGGAAGTAAGAGCAGCAACATCTCTCACTTCCTCTGGATGTATGCAAGTTGGCCAAAGGCGGGGAGAGTAAAGTCAGCACTGATTGCCCCTAGGAATCATGAGACATAATGTCATGCTGTCACGCAAGGTGTGGGAAAGACTAAGTGCAACACAAAGGGAAAACGGAAAGGGAACCCAGACTAGGGAAAGTGGGGAGTGGAGAACTCCTAGGCTGATCTAGTGTCACCCTGTCTCCACTAATGTCCCTTTATTGGTTCTTCACCAATCGCCGCACGCATACCTCAGCCTGTCTATCCCTGGCATTAGGCTCAGGCTAGGGAACAGAAAGGATGAGCACTAGTTGATCCCCACTGAACACTAAAGACAACAAGGGGGGACAAACAAGGGAAAATCGCTTAGCTTTACTCAACTCCAGACAAATGCGCACACGTTCTCTAGCACCAGAGAGATAGAAGTACTGCTCTTGCTCAAGCCTTCACAAGGGGCAATGAATATCGCTGGCACCTCCCTCTGGCTCACAACAGGTATTTATACATCCAGGCCAGGGTGTTAATTAGCCCGAGGAAGCTAACCCCTGGGTCCTAGAGATACATATTCTAAGAAGTTGTCTGTAAGGCCAAATGAAGAGATCTCCTGCAACCAACTGCAGGATGACTGTCTGTCACTTCTGACACACCCATGACACACGCAATCCCCAGGAGAGCCAGTGCAGACACCGCTGGAATAGTGCTGGCACTGGAGGTGAGTATAGGTGTTATTATTTTACTGGGGGACACACATATGGATTGAGATGTAGTTGTCTGAGTAATGGAAAACCCCTTTAAGCCTCCATACACAATAGACTAAGCTAATAGTCTAAGGGGACATCCAGACTCTTCCCTGACAGATGAGGTCAGAGGAGGTAAAATTCAAACTGCCTGACCCTTTATGCCCGACCCTTTTGTTATTCAGGTGATAAGCTGCTGCCAGAGCCGTTTGGCAGTGATTTTCACAGTTCTCCCCTTTGAAAACACATGAACATTTAACCAAGCCAAACCTTCTCGTGTATGAGAGTTGGGAGAGGTAGTGGACGGCCGAACCAGCAATCAACGTTCAGTTATTGTGTGTGGCCACCTTAACTTGTGTGTGCAAGTCACAGATGACCACAGGTATTTAGACTCTCTGCAGTGTATGAGCAGCGCTGTAGAATTGGTGTCTGGATGCACCATTATGTATTTTACACTTTTTCAGAGAGTGAGGAATCTTCTGTATGTAGTATGTGGTAATTGTCTGTATATCCTGTACTCCATGTGTGTATGTGTAAGTAGTAGCTGTGCATAATATAAATATATATGGTTTTATCTTATTTTCTTACCTTGTCCTCGACACGGTTCAATCTTGACCCAATTGTATTAGAGCCTCGATCTTTCACTTTATCTGGAAATAAATAAAAGTAAAAAAAAGTCATTTTTAAATTTACTATTAGAAATTAGCATTTTTTGGGTCCACTGGCATTCAACCAAATTTGTGAAACCGTTTACGATTTACAGTTCAGAGAATATAACATGAGAAACGATTTACCTATTTTTCCACAAAGCGATGAAATATGGCATCCTTATTCTGGACAACCTCTTAAAAAAAAGGCTTTCCCATTGTTACAAATGACGGCATGTTGCTTGGATTTGCCATCATATGGTGTCAGATTATTACCATTACTATTGTTAATTTCTCTAAAACATAGCATTTATTCCATTTCATAGTGGTAGGAAGTGGAATCTATCCAGAAAGAAACAGCGAGGGCTTCCCCAATGACTGGTCCAGTCTGTAAGAAAGGAAAAAAATCACTGGTGTAATCAAAAAGTATTTTTATTGAAGAGAAATTCCACCTAAAACTTGCAAACTGTCTCTTCCAGTGCAACCTATTAGAAGTAGCAATCCTAAAAGTCAATATCAACCTTTTAACAAGCCTTGCCACATGATTTAGGATAAATGGCAAACTAGAATCTCAATTTGCAGCCATGGTGTTTCGGGGTGTTGCCCCTCAGCAGTGCAAAGCATGAGATCTGATTTAGCTGTGTGAGAGACTTCAGAAGGAAAAACTTTACCCCTTAGATCCCAGTGAGGAGAGTGAAATGCCAGAGTAAGGAGGCTTATAAACCATGCAATGGCTCCCCGGGGAGCTTACAAGCCTCCTTACACTGGCATTTTTTAGACAAATTATCTTACTTTTCCTCTAAGGATTCAATTTTCTTCCTTTTTTCTATTACTTTATCACTGTTGATGACTCCCACTGATTTGCTATAGCAATGAGATGTGCACATATATACATATATACAGTTGAAACCAGAAGTTTACATACACTATATAAAAAGACACATATGCATGTTTTTCTCAATATCTGACATGAAATAAGTATAAACCTTTCCCGTTTTAGGTCAATTAGGATTACCATCATTTTTAATATTTGCCAAATGCCAGAATAATGAGAGAGAGATAATGTTTTAAGGCATTTTTATTACTTACTGCAAAGTCAAAAGTTTACATACACTAAGATTACTATGTATTTAAACAATTCTCGACTGCCCATATGATGATGCCATGTGTTTGGAAGCTTCTAATAGTTTTTTGGGCAACATCTGAGTTAATTAGAGACACACCTGTGGATGTATTTTAATGCACACCTGAAACACACTGCTTCTATGTGTAGCATCATGGGAAAGTGTAAAGAAATCAGCCAAGATATCAGGAAGAGAATTGTAGACTTGCACAAGTCTGGCTTATCCTTAGGTACAATTTCAAGATATCTGAAGGTGCCTCGTTCATCTGTACAAACAATTATATGCAAGTACAAACAAGATTGGAATGTCCAGCCATCATACCACTCAGGAAAGAGACGGGTTCTGTGTCCCAGAGATGAACGTGCTTTGGTCCGACATGTGCATATCAACCCCAGGACAAAAGCAAAAGACCTTGTGAAGAGGATGGCAGAAGCTAGTAAGATTGGCAGAGTGACAATTCACAGTGAAACGAGTACTGTATCAACATGGGCTGAAAGACCACTCTGCCAGGAAGAAGCCATTAATCCAAAAGAAACATAAAAAAGCCAGATTAATGTTTGCAAATGCACACAGGAACAAAGACCTTAATTTTTGGAGACATGTCCTGTGGTCTGATGAAACTAGAATTTAACTTTTTGTGCATAATGACCATCGTTAAGTTTAGAGGAAAAAGGGAGAAGCTTAGAAGCCTAAGAACACCATCCCAACTGTGAAACACGGGGGCAGCAGCATCATGTTGTGGGGTTGCTTTGCTGCAAGAGGGACTTGGTGCACATCACAAAATAGATGGCTTCATGAGAAAAGAAGATTATGTGGCAATACTGAAGCAACATCTCAAGATATCAGCCAGGAAGTTAAAGCTTGAGCAGAAATAGGTCCTCCAAATGGACAATGACCCGAAGCATACTGCCAAAATGGTAACAAAGTGGCTTAACCCCTTCATGACCAAACCAATTTTTTTTAAATCTGACCAGTGTCACTTTATATAGTAATAACTCTGGAATGCTTCAACATATCCCATAGCTTTCGAGACTGTTTTTTGTGATGCATGATACTTTATAATAATGGTAAATTTAGGCTGATATGGTTTGCGTTTATTTATAAAAATATCAGAAACTTGGCAAAAATGTTTTAAAAATTGCACTTTTCAAACTTTGATTGATTATGCCTTTAATCCCAATAGTCATACCACACAAAAACAGTACTAAATAACATTTCCCTCATGTCTGCTTTACATCAGCACCATTTGTAAAATGTTGTTTTATTTTGTTAGCATTTTAGAAGATTTAAAAATGTAGCAGTTATTTTTCATTTTTTTCAAGGAAATTTACAAAACTTATTTTTATAGGGACCTGTTCAGTTTTGAAGTGACTTTGAGGCTGCGTGCCCACTGTGCGTTTTTCAAGCGTTTTTGCTGCGGAATTTTCGAAGCGAAAACGCTTAAACGCTTGGTAATGCGTGCCCCATGGTCCTCACTGATAACCCGCATGTGCTGTGTGTTGGTATATGCAACAGTTGTGGACTTCTTTGTTTGTGTGAAGGAGGACTTTATGCTGATCTGACAGTAGATGGCGATGTTGTGTAAAGTTTCCTTGTTTACTGTATTGTGAAAGAAAAAAAGTCTCTCTTGTATTTTCTATTTTGTTCTTACTTCCTGATGCAGTACTGTGTGACTGTGCGTTTTTTCCTTTACCTCATGTTCTGAGAAGGAAAAGCTTGTTATCCCATGTAATCTGCTTTGTGAAGTTTTATACTGCAACTGTGGGTATCCAGAAGCTGTGCAACACTGTGCACATGCTGCGGAAATTTACGCTGCGGATTATCATTGCGGAAAAATCTGAAGCATACCCATTAATTTTGGATAAATTTTGGACTGAAGGCATCAAAACTATGAATTAACACATGTGGAATTATATACTAAACAAAAAGTGTGAAACAACTGAAAATATGTCTTATATTCTAGGTTCTTCAAAGTAGCCACCTTTTGCTTTGATGACTGCTTTGCACACTCTTGGCATTCTCTTGATGAGCTTTAAGAAGTAGTCACCGGAAATGGTTTTCACTTCACAGGTGTGCCCTGTCAGGTTTAATAAGTGGGATTTCTTGCCTTATAAATTAGGTTGGGAGCATCAGTTGTGCAGAAGTCAGGTGGATACACAGCTGAGAGTCCTACTGAATAGACTGTTAGAATTTGTATTATGGCAAGAAAAAAACAGCAAATTAAAGAAAAATGAGTGGCCATCATTACTTTAAGAAATAAATGTCAGTGAGTCCGAACAAATTGGGCAAACTTTGAAAGTGTCCCCAAGTGAAGTTGCAAAAACCATCAAGCGCTACAAAGAAACTGTCTCACATGAGGACCGCCCCAAGAAAGGAAGACCAAGAGTCACCTCTGCTTCTGAGGATAAGTTTATCCGAGTCACCAGCCTCAGAAATCGCAGGTTAATAGCAGCTCAGATTAGAGACTAGGTCAATGCCACACAGAGTTCTAGCAGAAAGAGAGGAGGACATTGAGTTTAGCGATAAAAAACATAATTTTTATTAATTCAATTTCTTAAAAACTTGCATACATAATTTAACATACAGTTTAAGATGTAAAGATGGGTACCCAGTGAGGGCTGAAGTGCCCAGTCACACAGCACATACACAGGTCGCAGAGATCAGCTGCATTTATTGGACAAAAATGGGGCAGTACTTATAGCAGGCACTTTGCAGAGAGAAAAAAAAGGGGAAGGGGGGGGGGGGGTTAAACATATATTGGTAGTCCATACAATATTACGTGCAGAGGTCCATGTAATAATCTCCCCAATGAATCATAAAGTGCAGGTGTCTTGCGCAAAGAAAAATAAATAATAATAGTAGTAATCCATTCAATGTTCCATGCAAAAGCTCTATGCAATAGATTACCCAGTAGATTGTATAATCACAGTCCCTGCAATAATGTGCCACTAATGACAGGTGAGATACCTATACATGGGAGCCCTCAGTAAAGAATGTATTAGGCATGCCATAAAAGCATGAATATAAGAGGAGCTTCCCCAAAAAGTAGAGAGAGAAACAGTCAGAAACAATGCATACCCATGTGTGTGCAGCCCGCACCAGGTCGTCAGCCTATCCCCGAACCCACGCTCTCGCCGTATGGCTTCCTCAGAGTTCTAGCAGCAGACACATCTCTACAACAACTGTTAAGAGGAGACTTTGTGCAGCAGGCCTTCATGGTAAAATAGCTGCTAGGAAACCACTGCTAAGGACAAGCAACAAGCAGAAGAGACTTGTTTGGGCTAAAGAACACAAGGAATAGACATTAAACCAGTGGAGATCTGTGCTTTGGTCTGATGAGTCCAAATTTGAGATCTTTGGTTCCAACCACCGTGTCTTTGTGCGACGCAGAAAAGGTGAACGGATGGACTCTACATGCCTTGTTCCCACCGTGAAGCATGGAGGAGGAGGTGTGATGGTGTGGGGGTGCTTTGCTGGTGACACTGTTGGGGATTTATTCAAAATTGAAGGCATACTGAACCAGCATGGCTACCACAGCATCTTGCAGCGGCATGCTATTCCATCCGGTTTGCGTTCAGTTGGACCATCATTTATTTTTGAACAAGACAATGACCCCAAACACACCTCCAGGCTGTGTAAGGGCTATTTGACCAAAATGAGAGTGATGGGGTGCTACGCCAGATGACCTGGCCTCCACAGTCACCAGACCTGAACCCAATCGAGATGGTTTGGGGTGAGCTGGACCGCAGAGTGAAGGCAAAAGGGCCAACAAGTTCTAAGCATCTCTTGGAACTCCTTCAAGATTGTTGGAAGACCATTTACGGTGACTACCTCTTGAAGCTCATCAAGAGAATGCCAAGAGTGTGCAAAGCAGTCATCAAAGCAAAAGGTGGCTACTTTGAAGAACCTAGAATATAAGACATATTTTCAGTTGTTTCCCAATTTTTTTGTGTTAAGTATATAATTCCACCTGTGTTAATTCATAGTCTTGATGCCTTCAGTGTGAATGTACAATTTTCATAGTCATGAAAATACAGAACAATCTTTAAATGAGAAGGTGTATCCAAACTTTTGGTCTGTACTGTGTATATTATATATATATATATATATATATATATATATATATATATATATATATAATTTAGAATCATTTATTTTTATTTCAGACATGTAGTTCATACACATTCTAAAATATGTAGATCTATATTCTTTCTATTTGAACAAAGGAAATGCTTGATGCCTATAAGGAGTTTTCATAAGTGATCTCTTGAGCAGCTCAGAGCTGTGCAGTCTCCTTACTTCCTGATTTCTGGCAGGACGGGCTCTTCTCCCTGAGTGATAGCTCTGATGAGCAAGCACACAGCCACAGACAGTGAGAGCCTAGATGCTGGGTGCAGGAATTGTGATTCTACAGGATGGATAAGAGCATCTCGTCAAAAGCCTAAAGGGAGAAGGCAGGGAGCAGCTAACTGGTGTATAGAAATGAATGGGCTGGACAGAGATAACGGTATGTTAGGAATTAACTTTTCTCCTGGAATGTGACTACTGCACACTCTCTACCAAGGTCTACTAGTGGCTGAACTCCATGGAAATGAGCTTTACACTATGTAAGATAAAAGCTCTCATTGCAGGAGAATGACAGCAGATAGAAAAAGCAAGTCAGTGGCAAACTTGCGTATTTTCATGCTGTTTAACTAATTAAAGCAACTTAGTAACTTGAGAATACCTGTTTATTGACAAAGGTGTTATGAGAATTAATGAGGTTGTCTGGTTTAGAAACCACTTGCACATACTTGGGGCACTATACAGGTTAATAGTGGGGATTCTCCGTTGTAAACCTGAACCCATTTTATGCAGACTAGAGAGCAGTTACATGGAGTCATTCCCACTTTGAAGGTCCCAGTACTTCATTCATTACATAGTCAGCTTATTGATTTCACTGGATACTGTGCAGTACCTCCTGTTTCCTTTGGTGGCAGTGCAGGAGAATTAAATGCTTGTTGCCAGATTTTTCAACAAATGGCTTATCGCTGAGATTGCCAGCAACAGATCATCCTTTAGTCGGCATATTGGGGCCCTTCTAACAAAAAGACATTAACTAATACAGACATTCCTTTTAAGTACAGAGCATATGCCAGTATACTATCTGCAAAGTAAAAAATAAATAAATTCTTAAGTGCTTAACAGGAACGTGTCCTCTGTTGTTTAACCCCTATCTGCCCTACATGTATAGTGCATGTTGGGTGCGAGTGTGTGGAGTGGACTCTGCAACTCCACCCGCAATATACCTGCAGATTCCAGCTGTGTTATACTGCCGGTATTTGTCTGTAAAAGCCGCTGTTAGAGCAGCTCTGGTTGCTGCTGTTAACCCCTTAGATGCTGCAGTAAATCCCTGACCGTGGTAGTTAAGGTGCGATCTCCCAGAGGTTCACCATTTTGGATGCCCATGGGATGTTGCCTTCCACCCCCCTTCACTAAGTGAAAGTGCTGCTTATGGATTTCAGTGGCAACCATGAGCCTGCTGACCGCCCCCATGGCTGCCATGTTGGTACATGAAAAAGTGGGATTGAAACATCGTATATAACCCAAAACATGTTATTAATGAAAACCTCAGCAATTAACAAGCCCTCATAAAGCTCTATCGACCGAATCGCTGAAATATTTTCACCATCAAAATAAAACTATACAAGTTTGATATCTGGTTTTTCAAGTTTGCTCGACATGAAGAATCATGTTCACAGGTCATTTTCACTGCACAATGAAACCTTAGAAACAAAACCCAAATACAATGAAAAACGCAATCCCATTTAACTTCGCTTGGAATTTTTGTTCCAGTTTTCCAGTATATTGTAGGGTAAAAAAAAACAGCCCTCATACAGCTATGTCACACGAAAGGGGAGAAAGAAGGAGAGGAACAAAGAAAAAGCGCAAAAACTAAAACTGTCCATGGTGAGAAGGGATTACATTAAATTTACTGTAAATGTCATTTTTTTAGATTTTCACTTTTTAACATCACAATCAAAAAAACCAATCCTGAAGTCTTACAATTTTCACACTGGCCACTCGTCCTAAGAATAGACTCATTGTGAAGGAAGGGTGAGGAGGTGAGCTGTGACTATCATTTCTTGTGAATGGTGGCTACTTTATCTGCTTTATATAGAGGTGTCATCTTTCATTGTCATTTTCAGTCATGATAATAAAACTGCTGAAAAATCTTCTGCATACAACAGGAAATATGAAACTAATTTTGGCCAGGGTGATAATTGCAGGATCTGTGGGTGTGTTTTTTTAGTTTAGATGGTTACTATAGTGAAAAAAAATAAAAAAATAAATAAATTTCATGTAAAAAGGTAATTTAAACAATTGGTTATTGTTTGATAACACATTCTCTTTAACTGCTCTTCTCTAATAAGATGGCAATATTGCACCGCTGCAAAAATAGGAAGAAGTAGTTTGTCAATTTTAAAGCAGCTTCTTGGAAACTAATGACTTAGTCATTGATATAACATCCTGACAAAATGACTGTTCACTGTCTGTTTCTGAGAAATTAATTCAAAGGTCACAACCGATATGGCTGCACTTCCTATTATTACTTTTGGAAAGACAGACAGTGGATAATGATTATTTCTATTATATATGATCTACGGTATATTCTGATTTGCTGAAAGTGAGATAAGTGACAAGTCTATTGGAAGTAGCAATCCTAAAAGTCAATATCGACCCTTTAACGAGCCTTGTCACATGACTTGGGAGAAAAGCCAAACCAGAATCTCAATTTGCAGCCACGGTGTTTCAGGGTATTGCTCCTCGTCAGTACAAAGCATGAGATCCGATTTGACTGTATGAGAGGCTTCTCACTGGGATCTAAAGGGTCATTTTTCTCCTTGTGGAGATTGACATGCCTGGCATGCCAGTGTATATATAGATACTCGGCACTCAAATATTCATAATGATAATGCAATTCTTTATTTCATAAAGAAATCCCAAAATTCAATGTAACGTTTCAGCCTTATGCAAAAGGCCTTTTTCAAACACTGAGACATAAATGAAACAGATAAAGAAATCAATATTACAAAATTAACACCACAATAGAATTTTTTATTTTAATTTTTTTATTATAAGAAAATAACATCCTGTTGTATTGTTGAAATTACTGAGATTTATTTAAATATAAAGACATTATTATATAATGTCAAATTAATGTGGGAATTCACTTACTTCATTCAAAATAAATTACAATATGACCAATTACATTTCAATATCTCATATACAGTTGAAACCAGAAGTTTCCATACACTATATAAAAAGACACACAGTATCTGCATGTTTCTCTCCATATCTGACATGAAATCAGAATAAACCTTTCCTGTTTTAGGTCAATTAGGATTACCATCATTTGTAATATTTGCCAAATGCCAGAATAATGAGAGAGCGAGAATGCAGTAAGTAATAAAAATGCTTAAAACAAAGTCAAAACTTTCCATCCATTTCATTAGTATTTGGTACCATTGTCCTTAAAGTGAATGACTTGGGTGAAACATTTGGGATTTCCTCCCACAAGCTTCTCACAATATAAGGCTATGTGCCCACGTTGCTTTCCGCATGTCCTCTCCCGGAAAAACACATGCGGAATTCCACGCGCGTTTATCCTGCGTTTATCGCGCGTTTTCCACATGCGGAATTCCACGCGGGTTTATCCTGCGTTTATCGCGCGTTTTCCACATGCGGAATTGCCTTGCGTTTTTTATTGCATTGCAAAGGTAATTCCGCTTGCGGAAACGCAAAATTAATTGACATGCTGTGGATTATTGCGCGCATCAAAAACGCTGCGGAAAAATCCGCAGCATGGGCATAGAACTTGCGGATTCCCCTTGGGGACCATGGGGGGCAGATTACCTAGCGTTTCACAAGCGTTTACCCTGAGGAAAGTCCGCAGCATATACGCTTGTAAAACGCTACGTGGGCACATACTCTTAGGTTGGAATTTGGGCCCATTTCTCCTGACACAACTGCTGTAACTGATCCAGGTTTGTAGGTCGTCTTGCTCGCACCGGCCTTTTCAGCTTTGCCCATACATTTTCAATAGGACTAAGATCAGGGCTTGGTGATGGCCGCTCCAAAACATTGACTTTGTTATCCTTAACCCCTTATTGACCAATAGACGTCTTTTTACTGGTCTGCAATATAAGAGACTAGCGTTCCCCGACAGGTGACTATCCTGTAGCGGTCACCTGTACATTATAGCTGACAACTTGCTGCATCAGCCATGATCAGTGTTGGCACAGACCATGGACGTTTAACCCCTTTGATTCTGTTGTCAATAGTGATTATAGAATCTAAATAGTTAACACAGTGTGGGGGCTTCATTTTAACTTTATCGGCACCTTGATATCTTGATTGTGTGGTCCTGATGTTTGCCTTGGCAGTTCATGGCCAAATAACTACCTTTAAAGTATGCCGGCTATAATTGCCTGTTCAGAAGTTATCAAAATCTAGATTGTAAAAATAAACTTTTTCATTCTTGTCATTCCACTTTCCATTACTTCCTGAAAAGAACCAGAAGGGTTAATGAACTATATGAAAGCAATTTTAAATACGTTGAGGGGTGCAGTGTTTAACCCCTTTACCCCCGAGGGTGGTTTGCACGTTAATGACCAGGCCAATTTTTACAATTCTGACCACTGTCAATTTATGAGGTAATTACTCTGGAACGCTTCAACTGATCCCCCTGATTCTGAGACTGTTTTTTCGTGACATATTGTACTTCATGATTTTGGTAAAATTTCTTCGATATCACTTGCGTTTATTTGTGAAAAAAACGAAAATTTTGAAAATTTTGCAATTTTCAAAATTTTAATTTTTATGCCCTTAAATCAGAGAGATATGTCACACAAAAGAGTTAATAAATAACAATTTCCCACATGTCTACTTTACATCAGCACAATTTTGGAACCAAATTTTTTTTTTGTTAGGGAGCTATAAGGGTTAAAAGTTGACCAGCGATTTCTCATTTTTCCAACAAAATTTACAAAACCATTTTTTTAGGGACCACATCATATTTGAAGTCACTTTGAGGGGTCTTTATGACAGAAAATACTCAAAAGTGACACCATTCTAAAAACTGCACCCCTCAAGGTGCTCAAAACCACATTCAAGAACTTTATTAACCCTTCAGGTGCTTCACAGGAATTTTTGGAATGTGGAAGAAAAAAATTAACATTTTACTTTTTTCACAAAAATATTACTTTAGACCCAATTTTTTTTTATTTTTGCAGGGGTAACAGGAAAAAATGAACCCCTAAATTTTTTGTGCAATTTCTCTTGAGCGCGCTGATACCCCATATGTGAGGGAAAACCACTGTTTGGGCGCACTGCAGGGTTCGGAAGGGAACGAGCGCCATTAGACTTTTTGAATGTAAAATTTGCTTGAATAATTAGCGGACGCCATGTTGCATTTGGGGAGCCCCTGATGTGCCTATACAATGGAAACCCCCCCACAAGTGCCACCATTTTGGAAACTAGACACCTTAGGGAACTTATCTAGATGTGTGGTGAGCACCTTGCACCCCCAGGTGCTTCACAGAAGTTTATAATATTGAGCCGTAAAAATAAAATTTTCACATTTTTCCCACAAAAAATGTTTTTCATCCCCTAATTTTGCATTATCATAAGGATAACAGGAGAAATTGCACCATTAAATTTGCTGTGCAATTTCTCCTGAGTATGCCGATACCCCATATGTGGGGGAAAACCACTATTTGGGTACACTGCAGGGTTCGGAAGGGAAGGAGCGCCATTTGACTTTTTGAATGTAAAATTTGTTTGAATAATTAGCGGACGCCATGTCGCATTTGGGGAGTCCCTGATGTGCCTAAACAGTGGAAACCCCCCACAAGTGCCACCATTTTGGAAACTAGACCCCTTAGGGAACTTATCTAGATGTGTGGTGAGCACATTGGGAGACATAATAAACAAATCAGTAGCAGGTGAAGAATTGGTTTTATTTATTTTTTAAGCCGTTCCTCGTGCGGTATAAGTGAAGAGATTACTTTATTCTTTGGGTCGGTGCGATTACAGAGATACCAGATTTATATCGGGTTTTTATGACTGACAGCTGTAACACACTAAAAGACGTTTTTTTTTGTAAAATCTAGTTTTTGCGTCGCCATATTTTGAGAGCTATAATTTTTCCATATTTGGGCCGACAGTCATGCGTCATGCTCCGTTTTTTATTTATTTTTATTACGTTGTGCACAGAAGGAGTTAATTAGTGTGACAGTTTTATAGCTCGGGTTGTTTCAGATGCAGCGATACCAAATATGTGTACTTTTTTTGTTTTTGCATAAATATACGGATTTATCGGTTTAATATTTTATTTATTTATTTTGTGATTTTTTTTTTTTTAGTAGTTTGAAAACATTTTTTGTTACTTTTTTTTTACATTTTTACTTAGTACCTGTATGGGACATTAATTTTTATTTTTCTGATCACTGATCTCATGTAATGTAATAGACATATATTACATTACATGAGATCTTTGCTGACTGTTTCACAGTCAGTGTCTCCTGCCAGGCTTCAGCTGCAGGCTGAGCCTGGCAGGACACCATATATGGCAGATCTGGAGGCGGTCATGTGACCTCCAGCTGCCATAGCAACGTCAGGTCTTGGAAGGTATCAGGGGTCGTCGGAGAGGTAAGTAGAAGACCCCCTTCTCCTCCTGCTGTCTTCTATATGCCGCGATCACTATAGATCGCGGCATATAGAAGACAGCAAAGGGTTAACATCACTGGGACATGATCCAATCAGGTCCCGATCATGTTCCCTGTCAGAGCTATCGCTCTGCACCGCACCCGTAGCGCTTGCAGGACCCTCGGGGTGCTGAGCACTGCGGGACCACCCACCGTTTTTAAGCGTCCGCGCTGCACAGAGCCCTGGCAGCGCCGACGTTTATCTACAGTGGGCGGTCGGGAAGTGGTTAAATTTAAAAAAAAAAGTTTTCACAAAGTAAAATAGAGAGTTACCTTTTTATTATCATCTAGGACTGTGTTCATACTTTCTAACCCTAGCGTATCAATAGGTCCATCAAAGATAACCCATTTTCTTTCCGGGGTCTCAGATAACGCAAACTCCCGGAAAGTATTAGCGACTATCCCATCGGTCCACTGCAAATGAAGAGAGGCATCAATAAAATTGCTCTTCCCATAAAATCCAATACAATCCCACAATTGAAAGGATTATTAAAGGGAACGCCTGGGATTATGATATTGATGATACACATGTATTGACTACACGTGGCCCCTATTGAAGTGAATGTGCCGGCACCGGGAGAGACCGCAAGTAAGTGATTTGCATATATGCGGTCACATGCCAACTAGAAGTGCGTGACCTCACTCAAAGCAAGTGTATTGAGTGAGGCCAGACACAGTCTAGTCAGAATGTGGCTGGAAGTATGCAAATTTATGCTAATTTCTGGCATAAATAATACAATTTGTTGCTTCCATGTCTGATGAGGAAAATAAAATTTTTGTGCAAACAGGGAGTAAGTCATAATAAAATGATTGCCCGGCAATGTATGGCTGGGGTCTATGTCTCTGAAGGAACCCCTTCTACCATGTCCATAAGCCATAAAAGGGGAGATTTTCCCATTTTCAGCAAAGATATTAGTATTATAAACAATAATTCCAATCATAGACGAACCTCATGTGACACTGGATCAAACTGCCCGAACAGCTGCCCCATGGTGATGGCTTTAGGGTTCACTGTCCGGTAAATCACTTTTTCTTCTTCGCACCCTCGCTCATTCATAAGAGACAGCGTATCAGCGAGGACGTGGAGGACCTTCGTTTTTCCAGAGAACGGCTCTCCAACCAACATAAAACTGTACGGGATAAACAAAATGCAGCATGGTCCATTGTATAAAATGGAAACAGCGAAGAATAAATCCCCCGTCCCATGGACTTCTGTAGTTCCAGCTTACCCGTGTCTGACAATCATCATCTCATACGTCTGGATCATGTCCTCCAGGAAGACCTTCTCGGGCTGGATGTTGTGTCCAGCACAGCTCTCCTGTGCGCATTCCAGTAAATCCTGAGCAAAAGGAAGGTAAAATATTTCATCAGTCTGTTTACAGTGGATCCAATTAGAGGTGGGAGAATACATTTTCAGGACCCAGATCAGTATTCTGTGGCCGCTGGACGGGACTCCTGAGAGCCGCCTCTTAGCTGCCGGCATCCCCGGCTCCTCTTCTGATTATATGGCCTGGTGTACATCATGCTGCAACCATAACGTCATGCCAGGCCGGCTAATCTGAAGAAGAGCCGGGGGGCAGGAAGAAATAAGGTGGCTCTCAGGGGTTTCATTCAGTGCCCACCACTGACCTGATGTCACGCACAGTGTAGGAAAGACAAAGTGCGACACAAAGGGGAAGGGAGCCCAGACACTAGGGAAAGAGGGAAATGGAAACCTCCTAGGCTGATCTGCAGTCACCCTGTCTCCCCTACCGACTCTATATTGGTTCCTCACCAATTGCCGCACAGGAACCTATCCCTGTATTTCCTTAGCGCTTGGCCCTGGATAGGGAAAGGGGGGTGAGCACTAGTCGATCCCCACTGACAACTAAAGACAGCAAGGGGAGACAGACACAGGGGAAGTAGCTTAGCTAGAGTCGACTTCAGAAAGATGGCACACACATCCTCTTAGCACCAGAGAGGAAGTAAGAACTGCACTTGCTCCAAGCCTTCACAAGGGGTCATGTGAATATCACTGGCACCTCTGTGTAGCAACCAGGAAGTATTTAAACACCAAGGCCTGATTGTCAATTAGAACAGGAGGGAGGTAGCCGCTGGGTCCTACAGTGAGACCGCTAAGAAGATGTGGCAGAGGAAATAAAATGCATAATTATATGCTTAATTGTAAAACACTGGGCAAAACTGTAACTGAAAAAGACCTGGGTGTATTGGTGGACGACAAGCTCACGTTTAGTGGCCAGTGTCAGGCAGCTGCTCATGAGGAGTACATAATTTTACCTCTATACAAGTCACTAGTGCGACCACACTTAGAATACTGTGTACAGTTCTGGTCTCCGGTGTATAAGAAAGACATAGCTGAACTAGAGCGGGTGCAGAGAAGAGCGACCAAGGTTATTAGAGGACTGGGGGGTCTGCAATACCAAGACAGGTTATTACACTTGGGGTTATTTACTGTGGAAAAAAGAAGGCTTAGAGGTGATCTTATTACTATGTACAAGTATATGAGGGGACAGTACAAAGACCTTTCTACTGATCTTTTTACTCTGAGGCCTGAGACGGGGACAAGGGGGCATCTTCTACGTCTGGAAGAAAGAAGGTTTAATCATAATCACAGACGGGGATTCTTTACTGTAAGAGCAGTGAGACTATGGAACTCTCTGCCGCATGATATTGTAATGAGGGATTCACTGTTAAAATTTAAGAAGGGCATAGATGCCTTTCTTGAAAAGTATAATATTACAGGTTATAAATACTAGATTCCTTGATAGGGCGTTGATCCAGGGAACTAGTCTGATTGTCGTATGGAGTCGGGAAGGATTTTTTTTCCCCAACGTGGAGCTTGGTGTTTGCCACATGTTTTTTTTTTGCCTTCCTCTGGATCAACATGTTAGGCTATGGGTTGAACTAGATGGACTTAGTCTTCCTTCAACCTTAAAAACTATGTTACTATGTCTGTAATGCCAAACGAAGGGATCTCCTGCAACCAACTGCAGGGCAACTGTCTGTCACATCTGACGCACCCATGACACCTGGCCATTGGATCAGTCTCCTGCGAATCGACTCATTCATCTAAAAAAAAAAAGTCTCCATAACCTACAACTAAACTAGCGATAAATCACTCACAGATGTTTTAACCATTTTTTTTTCTACATCAAATCATCTTGCATTGGAGGTATAAGTGAGCCCCCTTACCTCTGGTGCCCCTGTGCAGCTGCCCAGGTTGCACTAATGGGACCGGACGATGAGTAACAAGGTCATGTAACCCAATTCCAAAGCAGTGGATCAGGATCGGGTGATTTCAATGGGATTGGTCTACCATCTACTGTGTATGGGGGCCTCATGACAGATTATGTTGGGGGACATAAAAATCGGGCGATTGGAATTTAATCACCCGATCCTTACTTTCTGGCCCTGAAATTAGCAGCTGCCATAAGATTCTGGCAGCGACTCTGTCATAGAGAACAGAGGAGGGAGCATTCCTGAATATGGGGGAGCCGGGAAAGATAACCGTCATCCAAATGATAGCTGGCCAGCTATATAGGACCTATCACTTGCCATTAATATGCAGTTTTATTACCTGGTGTAAATGCCGCCGTTCTCCTGAATCCGGTGTTTTTCTTTTGCTCCTGCGCCTCTCCATTCCTGAGATATAGCCTCTTTATAGAAATCTAGTTCATAATTTTTAATAGCCAATTGGGCGTGGTCATCAAGTCCTCTCTGTGGGAGTCTTCAGGAAGGCCTTGCCCAGTTGGCTTAAAGGGCTAGAGGAGAGTGACAGATGTCAGGAACGGAGAGGAGCAGGAAGAAAAGAAAAACAATGCCGGAGTCAGGAGAACAGCGGCATTTACATATTTATGGCGAGGGACAAGTCCTCTTTAAGTCTTGGAAAACCCCTTTAAGACACTATTATATTTTAATACCTTATAGTCGGCTTTCGGAAGTTGAATGCCAGGGAACAGGTCGCTGGTAATCCCATTGAACAGAGGAATATCATGAGACAAAAATTTGGGTTCGTTTACATCCTTAATTGACCGCAAGAGCTAAATAGAATGAAAAAGGATTAAATGATAAAATAATTCATATACAATATGACATGAAACAATATTAAAAGTGAGGAACCCCATTACAAAGGAGCCGTCAGTTCTTGTGGTATGTCTGTATTAGTAAAGAATAGTATTCTCCAAAAAGTAAGTATGAAACCTCTTTTCCTAAAACTCTACATTGTATCGTCCCTCTGTTATACCTCCTGGAAATGTATGTGTAAATGATATATAATGTATATATAATCTATATAGGGGACAACCCTATACAATCTGACTGCGCCCAAACAGTGGTGACATTGTCAGACTGTGTAGGGGACTCGTTATTGACAGATTTCAATTAATTCCTACATTTCCAGGAATGATAAAAGAGGAATGGAACGCTGCTGAGTTGCACTAAAATATGCTGCAGAATTGTTTTTCCATAGGGAATACATGTGGCCTCTGTGTTGCACTGTTAATTGCCGGCTGCAGAATGAGTTAAGTGAGATACTGTCAGTGAACTCGCTTTTGCTGGCTGACAGGGAGTTTGTAAATGTTTTATCTGTCTTTTTCTGAGCTCCTCTCAGTTTATTTATGACCACAGACCTCATCAAAATTGAATGTGCAGGGAATCAAAAAGCCGGTGAAAGCCAAGCGATGCAACATTTTTAATAAAACCCAATTGTTAAAATGATTTTTAGCCTAAAATACATGTGTTTAAGTTAAAAATCAAAACTGTCCCATAAGATGAACAAGCTACGTGTTTAACAACTATAGTTTTGACACTTTTGCACAGATGAGATCTAACAAGCCAGGAACAGTAATGTGCAGAAATTATTTGTAAGTCTCTGTCTGCTACTATAAAATCATACAGCTCTAATTTTTGTGATGCAAATGCTTCTCGGTAAGATGGTAATGCTATCCTATACGAGATGTAAAGCGACCAACAGTTCAGAACTTACAAGAATCTCTTCATTTTCATGGGGGAATTTCAGCTTCAGATTGCCAGCAGCGATCAGCACAGCCTTTACTGCACGCATCCCATAATCATAATGGAACTGGACAAGAGCGGCTCCGAGCACAGCCGGTAAGTCATTACCATCTTCACCGAGAGAGGTTTAGCGTGCAGAAAACCGTAAGAATACAGGCAGATCTCCGCAATCAGAGCATAGTTGGGGACCATCATTGCTACAGTCCGGAAAAGAACCTGAAATGCGCAAACCAGATGGGTCAGTCAACAAATGAAACTAAATTACTGTAAACTAGGCATAGAGCCGGGGAACCCATTATGTCCATTTACACTATCCTCCACCCCAGACCTAAAAGTGATGTGTCTATTCCACATCAGAGGAAAGACAGTCAAAGTGTGGTTAAAGGGGTATTCCCATCTCCAAGATCCTGTCCCAATATGTAATAGGTGTAATAATAATAATGTTTGCAAATATCTCCAATTAGAAATGTAGTATAGCTCTTCTGATTAGCTATGTTGCTTACCCCCATGTGCAGGACATTGCAGTAGCTTAGGTATCCATGGTTACGACCACTCATAGTAACAGTTAGTTACTTGCTAGTGGTCGTAACCATGGATACCTAAGCTACTGCTATGCCCTGCACATGGGTTAAGCGACATAGCTAATCAGAAGAACTATACTACATTTCCAATTGGAGGTATTTGCTATTAATATTATTATTACACCCATTACATATTGGGATAGAATCTTGGAGATGGGAATACTCCTTTAACACTTTCCAAATCTCTCTCCACACCTCTACTGTGTCCATTTTGGAAAATAGGAGAACGGGACATCAATATTAAGGAGCTTGCAGAAATGAGGGCATCCGGTCTTGTGATTATACATAGGAAATGTACAATCTCATATAGGTTTGGGGGAGAATAATCCCTTTGATGAAATCTTATGTTTCTTTTGTAAACCTAGTATTTACTTGAAAGTTTGTGAACCCCTCAAAAATTTCTGGATTACTGCATAAATTTGACTTAAAGCTACATCAGTCTGTGAGGTCACAAAGGAACTCAAGGTAACCTCTAAGCAACTAAAGGCCTCTCCTCACATTAGCTAATGTAATTGTTCATGAGTCCACCATCAGAAGGACAATGAACAACAATGGCGAGCATGGCAGGATTGCAAGGAGAAAGGCAATGCGATTTAAAATGTCACTGCTAAAACTCACCTGGGCACATCAATAGGTAACTGGAATAATGCTTTGTGGAAGGATGAGGCCAAGATAGAGATTTTAAGTGAGAAGCTATATGTTTGCAGAAAGAAAATACTGCATTACAGCATAAGAACCTCCTATCATCTATGAAACACAAAGATGGTAATCGTAACATGCTTTGGGCCTGTTTTGCTGCACTTGGCCAAGGACGGCTGCCATCATTGATGGAACAATGAATTCTAAAATCTATCAGCAAATGCTAAAGGAAAATATCAGGATATCAGTTCATGTACTGAATCTCAAGAAAACGTGGGTCATGCAGCAAGACAATGGCCCAAAGACACAAGTCGTTCTACAAAAGAATGGTTGAATAAACATAAAGTTTTGGAATGGCCGAGTCATAGTCCTGAGCTTAATCCTATAGAAATGTTGTGGAAGGACCCGATGCAAGGCACTGGGACTCTTTACCTTGAGGTTATCCGGCAGCTCAGAACGTCCCGCGTAGCCAGGATTCATGGTAATGGCTACGAAGTAATTTGGGTTAAGCTTCAGTTCTGTTCCTTCGAAGTTGAACATGTCCATCTTCATCTGGATGGCTCTCTGGGTGCGGAGAATCTGTTGGGCCACCACGGACAACACCTCCAGCTCAATACGGTTAAACTCATCAAAACACGCCCATGCTCCCGATGATGCCAGCCCTTGGAAAAACTAAAAAAAAAGTATATACCCAATACAGACCAAAAGTTTGGACACACCTTCTCATTTAAAGATTTTCTGTATTTTCATGACTATGAAAATTGTACATTCACACTGAAGGCATCAAATTATTAATTAACACATGTGGAATTATATACTTAACAAAAAAGTGTGAAACAACTGAAAATATGTCTTATATTCTAGGTTCTTCAAAGTAGCCACCTTTTGCTTTGATGATTGCTTTGCACACTCTTGGCATTCTCTTGATGAGCTTCAAGAGGTAGTCACCGGAAATGATCTTCCAACAATCTTGAAGGAGTTCCCAGAGATGCTTAGCACTTGTTGGCCCTTTTGCCTTCACTCTGCGGTCCAGCTCACCCCAAACCATCTCGATTGGGTTCAGGTCTGGTGACTGTGGAGGCCAGGTCATCTGGCGTAGCACCCCATCACTCTCCTTCTTGGTCAAATAGCCCTTACACAGCATGGAGGTGTGTTTGGGGTCATTGTCCTGTTGAAAAATAAATGATGGTCCAACTAAATGCAAACCGGATGGAATAGCATGCCGCTGCAAGATGCTGTGGTAGCCATGCTGGTTCAGTATGCCTTCAAATTTGAATACATCCCCAACAGTGTCACCAGCAAAGCACCCCCACACCATCACACCTCCTCCTCCATGCTTCACTGTGGGAACCAGGCATGTAGAGTCCATCCGTTCACCTTTTCTGCGTCGCACAAAGACACGGTGGTTGGAACCAAAGATCTCAAATTTGGACTCATCAGACCAAAGCACAGATTTCCACTGGTCTAATGTCCGTTCCTTGTGTTCTTTAGCCCAAACAAGTCTCTTCTGCTTGTTGCCTGTCCTTAGCAGTGGTTTCCTAGCAGCTATTTTACCATGAAGGCCTGCTGCACAAAGTCTCCTCTTAACAGTTGTTGAAGAGATGTGTCTGCTGCTAGAACTCTGTGTGGCATTGACCTGGTCTCTAATCTGAGCTGCTGTTAACCTGCGACTTTTAAGAACCAAGAATATAAGACATATTTTCAGTTGTTTCACACTTTTTTGTTAAGTATATAATTCCACATGTGTTAATTCTTAGTTTTGATGCCTTCAGTGCGAATGTACAATTTTCATAGTCATGAAAATACGGAAAAATCTTTAAATGAGAAGGTGTGTCCAAACTTTTGGTCTGTACTATATAATCAAAAGATGTCAGCAGAACATCGGTTGGAGTCAGTTTATTATCTGCAATGGAGCAGCTTAACATTGTATGTACCTTTGACATTGCTATGTAGTCCAAACCATCAGAGCAGTTAAAGACCACACACTGCACGGCCAGCGCCTTGGCCAAATCTTTGGTGGTCTCAGTTTTTCCTGTGCCGGCCGGACCTTCTGGAGCTCCACCAAGATTTAGATAAAAAGCACCGATCTACCAATGAAACATGAAAGAACTGGTATGAAATATCAATAAACTTTCTAAGAAGTTTCATGCATCATACAAAAGTCAAAAAGATTTCTGAGCATAACCCATCACATCATAGCAGAGTCCACTAGCATCGGTCAGTGAGGGAGTGATGACCAGGCGTGGGGAGTTGCCCAGGTACTCATAGGCGGACTTCACATTGCAGTTGATGATTCGCACTCTCGCATTCTCATTCTCCCAGTAATAGCGGAGTTGGGCAAGCCACTGGAAGTCTGTTTCATGAGAAACTCCTGAGCAATGTAGGAAAAGATAGTCAACCTCTAAGACACTGCAGAATCACAAGGGAGAGTTTCTAAAGGGAAGGTAAATGCACATACATTATAGGACAAAACTCCTAGTCACCGAATTCTGCTTTTTTCATTTAGTCCCATTGCCCACGGTGTATAACATCCGGACTCTCAGCCCCCAGTTTATAAAATCCGGCCTCTCGCCTCCCCCGGTGTATAACATCTGTCCCCTCGCTCCCTCCCCCTGGTGTATAACATCCGGCCTCTCGCCTCCCCCGGTGTATAATATCCGTCCCCTCAACCCCACTGTATAACATCCAACCCCAAGCCCTCCTTTGCATAACATCCGGCCCCCAGCCCCGGTGTATAACATCTGCACCCTCGCTCCCTCCCCCTGGTGTATAATATCCGTCCCCTCGCCCACGATGTATAATATCCGTCCCCTCGCTCCCTCCCCCTGGTGTATAACATCCGTCCCCTCGCCCCCCGCCAGTGTATAAAATCCATCCCCTCAACCCCACTGTATAACATCCAACCCCAAGCCCTCCTTTGCATAACATCCGGCCCCCAGCCCCGGTGTATAACATCTGCACCCTCGCTCCCTCCCCCTGGTGTATAATATCCGTCCCCTCGCCCACGGTGTATAATATCCGTCCCCTCGCCCACGGTGTATAATATCCGTCCCCTCGCCCACGGTGTATAATATCCGTCCCCTCGCCCACGGTGTATAACAACCGTCCCCTCGCCCACGGTGTATAACATCCGTCCCCTCGCCCACGGTGTATAACATCCGTCCCCTCGCCCACGGTGTATAACATCCGTCCCCTCGCCCACGGTGTATAACATCCGTCCCCTCGCCCACGGTGTATAACATCCGTCCCCTCGCCCACGGTGTATAACATCCGTCCCCTCGCCCACGGTGTATAACAACCGTCCCCTCGCCCACGGTGTATAACAACCGTCCCCTCGCCCACGGTGTATAATATCCGTCCCCTCGCCCACGGTGTATAATATCCGTCCCCTCGCCCACGGTGCATAATATCCGTCCCCTCGCCCACGGTGTATAATATCCGTCCCCTCGCCCACGGTGTATAACAACCGTCCCCTCGCCCACGGTGTATAATATCCGTCCCCTCGCCCACGGTGTATAATATCCGTCCCCTCGCCCACGGTGTATAATATCCGTCCCCTCGCCCACGGTGTATAATATCCGTCCCCTCGCCCACGGTGTATAATATCCGTCCCCTCGCCCACGGTGTATAATATCCGTCCCCTCGCCCACGGTGTATAATATCCGTCCCCTCGCCCACGGTGTATAATATCCGTCCCCTCGCCCACGGTGTATAATATCCGTCCCCTCGCCCCTGGTATATAATATCCGTCCCCTCGCCCCTGGTATATAATATCCGTCCCCTCGCCCCTGGTGTATAATATCCGTCCCCTCGCCCCTGGTGTATAATATCCGTCCCCTCGCCCCTGGTGTATAATATCCGTCCCCTCGCCCCTGGTGTATAATATCCGTCCCCTCGCCCCGGTGTATAATATCCGTCCCCTCACCCCGGTGTATAATATCCGTCCCCTCACCCCGGTGTATAATATCCGTCCCCTCGCCCCTTAGTGTATAACATACAGCCCTCGGACTTGTATAACATCTAGCCCCTTGTACCCCCAGTGTATAACATCTGGCCCCTCGGCCTTGTATAACATTAAGACTCTCGCCCCCAACCAGTGTATAACATCAATCCCCTCGACCATGGTGTATAATATCCGTCCCCTCGCCCCTCAGTGTATAACATCTAGCCCCTCGTACCCCTAGGGTATAACATCTGGCCCCTCGGCCTTGTATAACATTAAGACTCTCGCCCCCACCAGTGTATAACATCAATCCCCTCGCCCCCCCGGTGTATAACATCCGCCCTCCCATGCTGTGTGCTGTTACTAACATATGACAGAACGGCTGGTGGTGCAGAGCTCTCTGATACCAGCGCGGTCCTGTAATAGGAGCCACCGGGGTAACAAGTCTGGATATTACATTTCTTCCCTCCTAAATCTTCCCACATCACATGTGAGTGATATTATTAAGGAGTAGAAGGAACTGCAGCAACTCAGGAGACCCCGGAACATTACAGAGCAGGGTCACTGAGTGCTGAGGAGCAGAGGGCAGAACGCTTTCCTGACTCCATTGGTAACAACATCACCACAAACACTGCGCCCCCGCCAGGAACTTCATGGCCGAGCAGCTGCATGCAGCCTTACATCACCAAGCACGATGCCGAGCGTCAGATGGAGTGGTGTGAAGCCACCACCACAGGACTCTGGAGGAGACCTGTTCTGTGCAGTGACGGATCACACTTCTCTATCTGGCATCTGATGGACGAGTCTGGATTTGGTGAATGCCAGGAGAACGTTACCCTATTAACTGCATTATGCCCGCTGTACAGTTTGCTGGTGGGGGTATGGCCTTGTTTTTAGGGGTTGGTCTAGGCCCCTTAGTTCCAGTGAAAAGATATCTTAATGCTTCAGCACAAGACATTTTAAACAATTGTAGCTTCCAACCCTAAGGGAATAGAAGAGCAGAACTGTTTCACACACGTTCTCAACCTCAACCCCACTAAACACCTTTAGGATGATTAATTAGAACAAATACTGCACAATGGCAGCATAAATATGTCACCGCAACATAGGGAAGAACAATGTCAGTCACACATCAATTACATTGCCATATGTCTGCTCAGGCTTAGAATGGCTGACCATTCGGAGAATTACATAATACCTACAAAGAAACCGAACAAAAGGTCATTAAAGGAATTGACATAAAAACCCTTTATTAGTACATCCATGGTTATGGAAGGACACCGCACAGAGGAGGGCACACACACCATTGATAGAAAATATTACAAACCGCACCTAGGCCATCCAAACCACTGACTATAAAGAATATCAATTGTGGCAATGAGTCATATACGGGGATGCCGACACATACAGATGCAAAAACATTCCTATACAGTTATATGAAAAAGTTTGGGCACCCCTATTAATCTTAAGCTTATTGTTTTATAAAAATTGGGTGTTTTTGCAACAGCTATTTCAGTTTGATATATGTAATAACTGTTGGACACAGTAATGTTTCTGCCTTGAAACGAGGTTTATTGTACTAACAGAAAATGTGCAATCTGCATTCAAACAAAATTTGACAGGTGCATAAGTATGGGCACCCTTATCATTTTCTTGTTTTAAATCCTCCTACCTACTTTTTACTGACTTACTAAAGCACTTTTTTTGGTTTTGTAACCTCATTGAGCTTTGAAGTTTATAGCCAGGTGTATGCAATCATGAGAAAAGCTACTTAAAGTGGCCACTTGCAAGTTGTTCTCCTGTTTGAATCTCCTCTGAAGAGTGGCATCATGGGCTCCTCAAAACAACTGTCAAATGATCTGAAAACAAAGATTAATCAACATAGCTGTTCAGGGGAAGGATACAAAAAGCTGTCTCAGAGATTTAACCTGTCAGTTTCCACTGTGAGGAACATAGTAAGGAAATGGAAGAACACAGGGACAGTTCTTGTTAAGGCCAGAAGTGGCAGGCCAAGAAAAACATCAGAAAGGCAGAGAAGAAGAATGGTGAGATCAGTCAAGAACAATCCTCAGACCACCTCCAGAGAGCTGCAGCATCAACTTGCTGCAGATGGTGTCACTGTGCATCGGTCAACTATACAACGCACTTTGCACAAGGAGAAGCTGTATGGGAGAGTGATGCGAAAGAAGTCGTTTCTGCAAGCACGCCACAAACAGTCGGCTGAGGTATGCAAAAGCACATTTGGAGAAGCCAATTTCCTTTTGGAAGAAGGTCCTGTGGACTGATGAAACCAAGGTTGAGTTGTTTGGTCATACAAAAAGGCGTTATGCATGGCGGCAAAAAAACACAGCATTCCAAGAAAAACACTTGCTACCCACAGTAAAATTTGGTGGAGGTTCCATCGTGCTTTGGGGCTGTGTGGCCAATGCTGGCACCGGGAATCTTGTTAAAGTCGAAGGACGCATGGATTCCACTCAGTATCAGCAGATTCTTGACAATAATGTTCAAGAATCAGTGACAAAGTTGAAGTTACGCAGGGCATGGATCTTTCAGCAAGACAATGATCCAAAACACCGCTCCAAATCTACTCAGGCATTCATGCAGAGGAACAATTACAATGTTCTGGAATGGCCATCCCAGTCCCCAGACCTGAATATCATTGAACATCTGTGGGATCATTTGAAGAGGGCTGTCCATGCTCAGCGACCATCAAACTTAACTGAACTGGAATTGTTTTGTAAAGAGGAATGGTCAAAAATACCTTCATCCAGGATCCAGGAACTCATTAAAAGCTACAGGAAGCGACTAGAGGCTGTTATTTTTGCAAAAGGAGGATCTACTAAATATTAATGTCACTTTTCTGGTGAGGTGCCCATACTTATGCACCTGTCAAATTTTGTTTGAATGCAGATTGCATATTTTCTGTTAGTACAATAAACCTCATTTAAAGGCAGAAACATTACTGTGTCCAACAGTTATTACATATATCAAACTGAAATAGCTGTTGCAAAAACACCAATTTTTATAAAACATTAAGCTTCAGATTAATAGGGGTGCCCAAACTTTCATATAACTGTATGTTGTAATTATTTTTTTAATATGAACTATTGGCACAATAGTCAATGAATGCCTGAGTAGATTTGGAGCCGTGTTTTGGATCATTGTCTTGCTGAAAGATCCATCCCCTGCGTAACTTCAACTTTATCACTGATTCTTGAACATTATTGTCAAGAATCTGCTGATACTGAGTGGAATCCATGCGTCCCCATCCATCCATCCTGGGTAGGTGTATATGCCTCTCCATCCATCCATCCTGGGTAGGTGTACATGCCCCTCCATCCATCCTGGGTAGGTGTATATGCTTCGCCATCCATCCATCTTGGGTAGGAGTAGATGCCCCGCCATCCATCCATCTTGGGTAGGAGTAGATGCCCCTCCATCCATCCATCCTGGGTAGGTGTAGTTGCCCCTCCATCCATCCTGGGTAGGTGTATATGGTCCTCCATCCATCCATTCTGGGTAGGTGTATATGCCCCTCCATTCATCCATTCTGGGTAGGTGTATATGCCCCTCCATCCATCCATTCTGGGTAGGCATAGATGCCCCTCCATCCATCCATCCATTCTGGGTAGGTGTATATGCCCCTCCATCCATTCTGGGTAGGCGTAGATGCCCCTCCATCCATCCATTCTGGGTAGGCGTAGATGACCCTCCATCCATTCATCCTGGGTAGGTGTAGATGCCCCTCCATCCATCCATCCTGGGTAAGGTGTAGATGCCCCTCCATCCATCCATCCTGGGTAGGTGTAGATGCCCCTCCATCCATCCATACATCCTGGGTAGGTGTAGATGCCCCTCCATCCATCCACCCATCCTGGGTAGGTGTAGATACCCAGGATGAATGGATGGATGGAGGGGCATCTACACCTACCCAGGATGGATGGATGGACAGGCATCTACACTTACCCAGGATGAATGGATGGATGGAGGGGCAAGTGTAGATGCCCCTCCATCCATCCATCCTGGGTAGGGGTAGATGCCCCTCCATCCATCCATCCTGGGTAGGTGTATATGCCCCTCCATCCATCCATTCTGGGTAGGTGTATATGCCCCTCCATCCATCCATCCTGGGTAGGCGTAGATACCTTTCCATCCATCTATCCTGGGTAGGTGTATATGCACCTCCATCCATCCATTCTGGGTTTGCGTAGATGCACCTCCATCCATCCTGGGTAGTCTATTCTGGTAGGTGTATATGCCCCTCCATCCATCCATCCATCCTGGGTAGGAGTATTTGCACCTCCATCCATCCTGGGTAGGTGTATATGCCCCTCCATCCATCCTGGGTAGGTGTATTTCACCCTCCATCCATCCATCCATCCATCCATCCTGGGTAGGTGTATATGACCCTTCATCCATCCATCCATCCATCCATCCATTCTGGGTAGGCATAGATGCCCCTCCATCCATCCATCCATCCAGCGCAGTCTATTCTGGTAGGTGTATATGCCCCTCTATCCATCCATCCTGGGTAGGTGTAGATGCCCCTCCATTCGTCCATTCTCGGTAGGTGTAGATGCCCCTCCATCCATCCATAGTAGGTGTAGATACCACTCCATCCATCCATCCTGGGTAGGTGTATATGCCCCTCCATTCATCCTGGGTAGGAGTATTTGCCCCTCCATCCATAGTGGGTAGGTGTATATGCCCCTCCATCCATCCATCCTGGGTAGGTGAATATGCCCGCCCTTCCATCCATCCTGGGTAGGTGTATCGGCCTCTCCATCCATCCTGGGTAGCTGTATATGCCCCTCCATCCATCCATCCATCCAGAGTAGGTGTATATGCCCCTCCATCCATCCATCCTGAGTAGGTGTATATGCCCATCCATCCATCCTGGGTAGGTGTATATGCCCCTCCATCCATCCACTCTGGGTAGGTGTAGATGCCTCTCCATCCATCAATCCATCCTGGGTAGGTGTATATGCCCCTCCATCCATCCATTCTGGGTAGGCGTAGATGCGCCTCCATCTATTCATCCTGGGTAGGTGTAGATGCCCCTCCATCCATCCATCCTGGGTAGGTGTAGATGCCCCTCCATCCATCCATTCATCCTGGGTAAGTGTAGATGCCCCTCCATCCATCCATCCTGGGTAGGGGTAGATGCCCCTCCATCCATCCATCCATTCTGGGTAGGTGTATATGCCCCTCCATCCATCCATTCTGGGTAGGTGTATATGCCCCTCCATCCATCCATCCTGGGTAGGCGTAGATACCTTTCCATCCATCCATCCTGGGTAGGTGTATATGCACCTCCATCCATCCATCCATCCATCCAATCTGGGTAGGTGTATATGCCCCTTCATCCATCCATTCTGGGTTTGCGTAGATGCACCTCCATCCATCCTGGGTAGTCTATTCTGGTAGGTGTATATGCCCCTCCATCCATCCATCCTGGGTAGGAGTATTTGCCCCTTCATCCATCCATCCATCCTGGGTAGGTGTAGATGCCCCTCCATCCATCCACCCATCCTGGGTAGGAGTAGATGCCCTTCCATCCATCCATCCATCGTGGGTAGGGGTAGATGCCCCTCCATCCATCCAATCTGGGTAGGTGCATATGCCCCTTCATCCATCCATTCTGGGTTTGCATAGATGCACCTCCATCCATCCTGGGTAGTCTATTCTGGTAGGTGTATATGCCCCTCATTCCATCCATCCTGGGTAGGCGTAGATACCTCTCCATCCATCCATCCTGGGTAGGTGTAAATGCACCTCCATCCATCCAATCTGGGTAAGCATAGATGCCCCTCCATCCATCCATCCTGAGCAGTCTATTCTGATAGGTGTATATGCCCCTCCATCCATCAATCCATCCTGGGTAGGTGTAGATGCCCCTCCATCCATCCATGGTAGATGCGAATACCCCTCCATCCATTCTTCCATCCATCCATCCTGGGTAGGTGTATATGCCCCTCCATTCATCCTGGGTAGGTGTATATGCCCCTCCATCCATCCAGTGTAGGAGTATTTGCCCCTCCATCCATCCTGGGTAGGTGTATATGCCCCTCCATCCATCCATCCTGGGTAGGTGTATCGGCCCCTCCATCCATCCATCCATCCTGAGTAGCTGTATATGCCCCTCCAGCCATCCTGGGTAGGTGTATATGCCCCTTCATCCATTCTGGGTAGGTGTAGATGCCCCTCCATCCATCCTGGGTAGTCTATTCTGGTAGGTGTAGATGCCCCCTCCATCCATCCATCCTGGGTAGGTGTATATGCCCCTTCATCCATCCATCCATCCTGGGTAGGTGTAAATGCCCCTCCATCCATCCTGAGTAGGTGTATTTCCCCCTCCATCCATCCATCCTGGGTGAGTGTATATGACCCTTCATCCATCCATCCATTCTGGGTAGGCGTAGATGCCCCTCCATCCTGCGCAGTCTATTCTGGTAGGTGTATATGCCCCTCTATCCATCCATCCTGGGTAGGTGTATATGCCCCTCCATCCATCCATTCTCGGTAGGTGTAGATGCCCCTCCATTCGTCCATTCTCGGTAGGTGTAGATGCCCCTCCATCCATCAATCCATCCTGGGTAGGTGTAGATGCCCCTCCATCCATCCATAGTAGGTGTAGATACCACTCCATCCATCCTTCCATCCATCCATTCTGGGTAGGTGTATATGCCCCTCCATCCATCCTGGGTAGGTGTATATGCCCCTCCATTCATCCTGGGTAGGAGTATTTGCCCCTCCATCCATAGTGGGTAGGTGTATATGCCCCTCCATCCATCCATCCTGGGTAGGTGAATATGCCCTTCCATCCATCCTGGGTAGGTGTATCGGCCTCTCCATCCATCCTGGGTAGCTGTATATGCCCTCCATCCATCCATCCTGAGTAGGTGTATATGCCCCTCCATCCATCCATCCTGAGTAGGTGTATATGCCCCTCCATCCATCCTGGTAGGTGTATATGCCCCTCCATCCATCCACTCTGGGTAGGTGTATATGCCCCTCCATCCATCCATCCTGGGTAGGTCTAGATGCCCCTCCATCCATCCACCCATCCTGGGTAGGTGTAGATGCCCTTCCATCCATCCATTCATCCTGGGTAGGTGTAGATGCCCCTCCATCCATCCACCCATCCTGGGTAGGTGTAGATGCCCCTCCATCCATCCATCCATTCATCCTGAGTAAGTGTAGATGCCCCTCCATCCATCCATCGTGGGTAGGGGTAGATGCCCCTCCATCCATCCATTCTGGGTAGGTGTATATGCCCCTCATTCCATCCATCCTGGGTAGGCGTAGATACCTCTCCATCCATCCATCCTGGGTAGGTGTATATGCACCTCCATCCATCCAATCTGGGTAAGCATAGATGCCCCTCCATCCATCCATCCATCCTGAGCAGTCTATTCTGGTAGGTGTATATGCCCCTCCATCCATCCACTCTGGGTAGGTGTAGATGCCCCTCCATCCATCAATCCATCCTGGGTAGGTGTAGATGCCCCTCCATCCATCCATGGTAGATGCGAATACCCCTCCATCCATTCTTTCATCCATCCATCCTGGGTAGGTGTATATGCCCCTCCATTCATCCTGGGTAGGTGTATATGCCCCTCCATCCATCCATCCTGGGTAGGTGTATATGCCCCTCCATCCATCCATCCTGGGTAGGTGTATATGCCCCTCCATCCATCCATCCTGGGTAGGTGTATATGCCCCTCCATCCATCCTGGGTAGGTGTATCGGCCCCTCCATCCATCCTGGGTAGGTGTATCGGCCCCTCCATCCATCCATCCTGAGTAGCTGTATATGCCCCTCCAGCCATCCTGGGTAGGTGTATATGCCCCTTCATCCATTCTGGGTAGGTGTATATGCCCCTCCATCCAACCTGGTTAGGTGTAGATGCCCCCTCCATTCATCCATCCTGGTTAGGTGTAGATGCCCCTCAATCCATTCATACATCCTGGGTAGTCTATTCTGCTAGGTGTATATGCCCCTCCATCCATCCTGGTTAGGTGTAGATGCCCCTCCATCCATCCATCCTGGTTAAGTGTAGATGCCCCTCCATCCATCCATCCATCCTGGGTAGGTGTAGATAACCAGGATGGATGGATGGAGGGGCATCTACACCTACCCAGGATGGATGGAGGGGCATATACACCTACCCAGGATGGATGGATGGAAGAATGGATGGAGGGGTATTCGCATCTACCATGGATGGATGGAGGGGCATCTACACCTACCCAGGATGGATTGATGGATGGAGGGGCATATACACCTACCCAGGATGGATGGATGGATGGAGGGGCATCTACACTTAACCAGGATGGATGGATGGAGGGGCAAGTGTAGATGCCCCTCCATCCATCCATCCATCCTGGGTAGGTGTATATGCCCCTCCATCCATCAATCCATCCTGGGTAGGTGTAGATGCCCCTCCATCCATCCATGGTAGATGCGAATACCCCTCCATCCATTCTTCCATCCATCCATCCTGGGTAGGTGTATATGCCCCTCCATCCATCCTGGGTAGGTGTATATGCCCCTCCGTCCATCCAGTGTAGGAGTATTTGCCCCTCCATCCATCCTGGGTAGGTGTATATGCCCCTCCATCCATCCATCCTGGGTAGGTGTATATGCCCTTCCATCCTGGGTAGGTGTATATTCCCCTCCATCCATCCTGGGTAGGTGTATCGGCCCCTCCAGCCATCCTGGGTAGGTGTATCGGCCCCTCCAGCCATCCTGGGTAGGTGTATATGCCCCCTCCATCCATCCAGTGTAGGAGTATTTGCCCCTCCATCCATCCTGGGTAGGTGTATATGCCCCTCCATCCATCCATCCTGGGTAGGTGTATATGCACCTCCATCCATCCAATCTGGGTAAGCATAGATGCCCCTCCATCCATCCTGGGTAGGTGTATATGCCCTTCCATCCTGGGTAGGTGTAGATTCCCCTCCATCCATCCTGGGTAGGTGTATCAGCCCCTCCATCCATCCATCCTGGGTAGCTGTATATGCCCCTCCAGCCATCCATCCTGGGTAGCTGTATATGCCCCTTCATCCATTCTGGGTAGGTGTAGATGCCCCTCCATCCATCCTGGGTAGTCTATTCTGGTAGGTGTATATGCCCCTCCATCCAACCTGGTTAGGTGTAGATGCCCCCTCCATTCATCCATCCTGGTTTGGTGTAGATGCCCCTCCATCCATCCATCCATCCATCCTGGGTAGTCTATTCTGGTAGGTGTATATGCCACTCCATCCAACCTGGTTAGGTGTAGATGCCCCCTCCATCCATCCATCCTGGGTAGGTGTATATGCCCCTTCATCCATCCATCCTGGGTAGGTGTAAATGCCCCTCCATCCATCCATCCTGGGTAGGTGTAAATGCCCCTCCATCCATCCATGCTGGGTAGGTTTATATGCCCCTGACTAGCCCAGGGGAATGGGTATGACTCGGTACCCGGGCCTTTAGGGATGTCGCGGTGGTCGGCTCCCGGGCCCGTACCCTGGGGTCGCTCCTTTAAAAGGGTTGGTGATTTGTGAAGTTTATAAAAGAGTTTGTGACGCCACCTGTGGTTTCTGGTGAGGATCACCAGCGCTGCGCAGTCCACTGAGGCCGGTGATAAGGCAGCTCGATGGTATAGCTTCCCACAGGTGGAGCTAGGCCTCAGGGCAGCGTATGGACGGGGAAAGCAGGACGGAGAGACCCAGCCGGGTCAGAGCAAGAACAGGGACAGACACGATTGTCACTTCAGTACCTTTTACTGATGGAAATTCAGGCACGTCCCAGAGCACTGTAGGGTGAAGGGTGCACGTCAGGATCCTCCCCAATGAGCGGGTTTTGGGCCTCCTGTTTCTTGCCTCTGCGTAGTAAGTTTCTGACCTTCCTGGAGCAAGGCCTAACTTTGTCTCTGTCCTGCGCTGGCTGACCTTGTGGTAGGGCCTTTCTTGGATTACACGCTCCCGACTTAAGGGGCCTATGTGTCTCCTGGCTCTATTATGTATCAGCACTTTTGCAATACTGGGACTTGTAGTTCTCCAGGGATTCTGGTTATATCTTACTGGGTCGTGGAGATCCCGGTAAGCTTCGGACCCGATGTCCGGTAACTGCTTCTTCGGGGTGAGCTAGTTAAGCTCCTCTGCCCCCTATGTATTAACTCTCCACTCGCCTTCGGCCTACTCGGGCCCTCACTAGGCTATACACACTAACGGCAGCTTGCCGCGCTTCACCGATCTTATGGCGCCGGCACACCTAAAGCTCACCTCTCTGAGCTACAACTGAGTCTAGAACGTGCTCCACTGCAGACTGACCTCTCTCAGGCTTTTGCACTGCAGGAACTCTCTCAACAGGTTTGCTTTCTGTCGACTCCAGTCTAGACTAACTGCTGCCTGGCTCCACCTTCCCTTATATATCTATCCCTAACGGGCTCCCTCTGATGGTCTGAGGTGGAAGGTGGAGATGTGTGAATGGTTATGGGGGCCTCTTGTGGAGGAATCCATCAATACACCCTGCTAAGATCTGTGATACCAAGCGCAGCTAGGCGTCACACACCCCCCATCCATCCTGGGTAGATGTATATGCCACTCCATCCATCCCGGTCAGTATATGCCCCCCTCCATCCATCCATCCTGGTGGGTATATGCCCCCCCTCCATCCATCCTGGTGGGTATATGCCCCCCCTCCATCCATCCTGGTGGGTATATGCCCCCCCCTCCATCCATCCTGGTGAGTATATGCCCCCCCCCTCCATCCATCCTGGTGAGTATATGCCCCCCCCCCTCCATCCATCCTGGTAAGTATATGCCCCCCCCCCTCCATCCATCCTGGTGAGTATATGCCCCCCCCCTCCATCCATCCTGGTGAGTATATGCCCCCCCCTCCATCCATCCTGGTGAGTATATGCCCCCCCCCTCCATCCATCCTGGTGAGTATATGCCCCCCCCTCCATCCATCCTGGTGAGTATATGCCCCCCCCCTCCATCCATCCTGGTGAGTATATGCCTCCTCCTCCATCCTGGTGGGTATATGCCCCCATATATTCAATGCGAAGGTAAAAAAAACAAAACAAACGCTTCTACTCACCTTCCACGTTCCCACGCAGCGCTGTGTCTGTGTTGCCTGAAGATGTCGGCGGTGATAACAGCTGAGAGGCTGAGATCACCGCACGGCGCCGCTGCAGATACTCACTCGGGACGTCCACTCCTAGGCATTTCCTCCCCGGCAGTTCCTGTCATGGCATGCTCTGACTGAGCAGTGCGTGCGACGACAGGGGGAATGTACAGCTTACACTGCAGGCTCCACAAAGATGGCTGCAATCTCCTCCCACGGCTGCGACCTGAACAGCCAAGGGGGCGTGCCCAGGTCACAGCTAGAGGCAGGAGGAGCGGCCTGTAATGTTAGAGAAAGGGTCGGTGACAGACTACTGTCTCTTATGGCCAGGGCTGCCGTAAATGAGGTGTGTAAGAGCGCTTCTTACACACCCCCCAAATAAAAATGGCAGCCCCTAGTGGCCAATGTAAAAATAAATAAAAAACTAATAAAGTGGTACATTTAATTTTGTATTAAAAATAATTGATTACATAATTATTAATACAAAACATAAAATCGTGGCCCCTTCCCTGTAAGAATAGCACATGGCTCTTTTCACGTCTGGTTATTTCTCTAGCAGGTAGAATATGCTCCGTTATAGACCGTGGACAGGTTTACAGCTCTATTTATTGTGGACGATTGATCTGCAAATCAGAACGGAGACCGGTCCGATTTTCATCCGATTTGTAGATAAAGATCATCTATTGAAGTCAACGAGTCTGTCAGAAAAATGGCCAGAACCAACCATGTTGCCTGTACTGCTTGTTTTCCAGTGTCTATAGGCCGGGCAAGCGAGGCGAGGAAACCTTTAGCTTTTTACTTTACATATAAAAAAATATGCCCCACTGAGGAGAAAAACTGACACTGACCAAAATCAGATGAAAATTAGAAAAAAAACACTGATTAAAACCTGACATGTGAACGGGGCCTTAATCAGATGTCAGCAGGGTCGGACTGGGGTGTCTGGGGCCCACAGGGGACGCTGACTCTAGGGGCCCACCTCCAGCAATATGCAGATCTCTCTTCTCTGCTCTCCCTGTTATAGTGGAGCAGTGACCGGCGGCTCCTCACATCTACTCTGCACAGACTACAACAGGGATGGACAATTTCTGTAGTTTACATGAAAGAGCTTCTTTGGTTAAAACAAGTCATCACAGATTCATGGGCTACACAGGATAGGTGATCACTTATTGATTGGAAGAATGGGGAAGTTTTATCCCTGACAGGACACTTATCCCCATTTTAAAATGCAGCGACAGGTGGGACGTCTGACCACAGCCTCATTCTTTCTCTTGGGGGCTTCCAAAAAAGAGCAGCGCTCACAGCCCCTGAGGGAATGAATGGATCAGTGGTCGAGTCGCACATGAGCTCCAGTGTAATGGGGAGAAAAGCTCCACAGTCTGCCGATCGCTGCAGGTCCCAGTAGTCAGACCCCCACCAATCAATAAGTTATCACTTATCCTGTGGAGAGGGGATTACTTGTTCTCCCCGGAGAACCCCTGTGAGTGCATCTCTGACGCTCTGCTCCAAGTATTTCATCTCTAAGACCACAGCCCCACTATCAGTATTCAGTCAGGATTTTTTCTCAGGAGTGGGAGCCAAAACCAGGTGAGGAACAATCAGAGAAAAGGTAGAATAGAAACAAGTCACCAATTCTGTATTTATCACCCACTCCTGCTTTTGGCTCTCACTACTGAGAAAAAATACTGACCAAATACTGATAGTGAAGCCGTGGCCTCATGGAAAAAAATCTTTTCCTAGTTAATCTCAGCGAGAACAAATGACCGCCATACACAACATAATCCACTATAACAACACCAATAATATCACATACAAAAGGGACAAATATCACCACACCATGACCAGACCACATATTACCACCATATAGTGACCAAATAATACAATACTGATCAGGAATACAAACCACAATACTAACAACACTGTCACTATACATATGAGCTCTGTATATAGTGTCAGTGTACAGGTAATACAGTGATCCCCAGTGACATTATAAACAGGATCTCTGTATATAGTGTCAGTGTACATGTAATACAGTGATCACCGGTGACATTATACACAGGAGCTCTGTATGTAGTGTACAGGTAATACAGTTATCACGAGTGACATTATACACAGGAGCTCTGTATATAGTGTATAGGTAATACACTGGTCACCAGTGACATACACAGGAGCTCTGTATATACTATATAGTGTAAGTGTACAGTAATACACTGACTCACCAGTGATGTCTCTAGGTGAAGTTCTTCATCTTCGCTTTTCCTCATCTGGCACAGTCCACCATCACTTCTTCCAGCCAGGAATCATCTCTGCAGAAAATAACACACAGTTATCAATAACTGATCTCTTTTAGAGCACATTCCCACTTTTCCCCAGGCTTCTACACTACACCAGTTGAAGAAATAAAGCGACATAGTGGCGCCCTGCACAGTAACAGGACCCCCCTTTTGTCCCCTCTTACGGAAAACAGTTTCCTAAAAATAAAATTATATTACAGAAGTAATAATGTCCCTAATTGGACTCTAAAGTAATAATGTTCCCCACTCGCCATATATCCATTCTGGTCTCCATGTGTCCAGTCTGCCCCTCCCATATATCCATCCGGGCCTCCATGTGTCCAGCCTGCCCCCCTTCATATATCCATCCTGTCCCACTCATATATGCATCCCACCCCACCCCATATATCTATCCAGGACCCCATGTGTCCAGCTTGCCGCCCTTCACCTCCATGTGTCCATCCGGGTCCCCATGTGTCCAGCTTGCCACCCTTCACCTCCATGTGTCCATCCAGGTCCCAATGTGTCCAGCTTGCCCCCCTTCACCTCCATGTGTCCATCCAGGTCCCCAACTTGGCCCCCTTCACCACCATGTGTCCCCTTATGCGTCCATCCAGCCCCCCCCTTCAGCCCCGTGCCTCCATCCATATGTCTCCCCATGCATCCAACCAGCCCCCCCCTTTCAGCCCCATGCCTCCATCCATATGTCTCCCCATGGGTCCAGCCAGCCCCCCCTTCAGCCCCATGTCCCCATCCATGTCTCCATGGGTCCAGCCAGCCCCCCCTTCAGCCCCGTGCCTCCATCCATATGTCGCCCATGCGTCCAGCCAGCCCCCCCTTCAGCCCCATGTCCCCATCCATGTTCCCATGGGCCCAGCCAGCCCCCTCCCCTTCAGCCCCATGTCCCCATCCATGTCTCCATGGGTCCAGCCAGCCCCCCCTTCAGCCCCGTGCCTCCATCCATATGTCTCCCCATGGGTCTAGCCAGCCCCCCCTTCAGCCCCATGTCCCCATCCATGTTCCCATGGGCCCAGCCAGCCCCCTCCCCTTCAGCCCCATGTCCCCATGGGTCCAGCCAGCCCCCTCTTCAGCCCCATGTCCCCATCCATGTCCCCATGGGTCCAACCAGCCCCCCCTTCAGCCCCATGTCCCCATCCATGTCCCCATGTGACCAGCCTGCGACCCCTCCATATATGGATGATGACCAATGCTGGGAACACTCACCCAGAAAAACGTGGATATTGCACTTGACTTGAAGTTGAAGCAGGGAGAGCTGTAGCCAGACCTGCAGCCTTGTTTCCAGGGTGATGGTGAGAGAGCAGAGTGCTGGTCACCGCATACTCAGCCCAGGAGCCGGCTTAAAAGGCAAGAGAGCAGGAGAGAAGAGGGCGGTGCGCGGTGCTGGTGCGGTGTTCCATACCCGGACGGGAGCCGGTGTTACAAGGCCAATTCCAAGGGAGCAGGAGCCGGGACTGGAGAGCAGAGCGCGGCGTCGGCGTATCAAAAGCCGGCAGGGGAGCAGGGAGAGGAGAGCGCGACGTCAGCGTGTCACCTGACAACACACCACTGCCAGCCACCAGCGGCAAAGCAGAGCGCGAAGCGTGTCACCGCCCACCAAGAACACGTCCTCAGTCATGTGACTATGCGCGTCACCCGCTGTCACCACTGAATAGTATGAGCGCCGCACGCGACGCTACATTTCCTTCGGCTGCGCTTTTAAAGGGCCCGCACTTTTTAATAGCCTCCGCTACCAATTCTCTCACTCTCTCATCGGGGCCCACCGGGAATTTTTCCAGCTATCACACCAGGCCAGTCCTACCCTGCGCGCTGGCATCGGGGCCCCCTCCTCAAATACTTACCTCTCCCGTTCCCAGCAACTCCTGTGTCTTCAGCGTCTTCGGAGTCTGTCGTCACTACCGTGCGCCCTCTGTCTTATCTAGCAATCCATAAGTATAATGCAAACTATGGGGCCATTCTACTTATGGAGCAATCTATGGGGCCATTCTACAGCATGGAGCAATCTATGGGGCCATTATACAGCATGGAGCAATCTATGGGGCCATTATACAGCATGGAGCAATCTATGGGGCCATTATACAGCATGGAGCAATCTATGGGGCCATTATACAGCATGGAGCAATCTATGGGGCCATTATACTTATGGAGAAATCTATAGGGCCATTACAGCATGGAGCAATCTATGGGGCCATAATACAGCATGGAGCAATCTATGGGGGCCATTACAGCATGGAGCAATCTATGGGGCCATTATACAGCATGGGGCAATCTATGGGGCCATTATACAGCATGGAGCAATCTATGGGGCCATTACAGGATGGAGCAATCTATGGGGCCATTATACTTATGGAGCAATCTATAGGGCCATTACAGCATGGAGCAATATATGAGGCCATTATACAGTATGGAGCAATCTATGGGGCCATTATACAGCATGGGGCAATCTATGGGGCCATTATACAGCATGGGGCAATCTATGGGGCCATTATACAGCATGGAGCAATCTATGGGGCCATTACAGCATGGAGCAATCTATGGGGCCATTATACTTGTGGAGCAATCTATAGGGCCATTATACTTGTGGAGCAATCTATAGGGCCATTACAGCATGGAGCAATCTATGGGGACATTATACTTATGGAGCAATCTATAGGGCCATTACATCATGGAGCAATCTATGGGGCCATTACAGCATGGAGCAATCTATGGGGCCATTACCGCATGGAGCAATCTATGGGGCCATTACCGCATGGAGCAATCTATAGGGCCATTATACTTATGGAGCAATCTATAGGGCCATTATACTTATGGAGCAATCTATGGAGCCATTATGCAGTATGGAGCAATCTATGGAGCCATTATGCAGTATGGAGCAATCTATGGGGCCATTATGCAGCATGGAGCAATTTATTGGGCCATTACAGCATGGAACAATCTATGGGGCCATTATACTTATGGAGCAATCTATGGGGCCATTATACAGCATGGAGCAATCTATGGGGCCATTATACAGCATGGAGCAATCTATGGGGCCATTATACAGCATGGAGCAATCTATGGGGCCATTATACAGTAGGGAGCAATCTATGGGGCTATTATACAGCATGGAGCAATCTATGGGGCCATTATACAGCATGGAGCAATCTATAGGGCCATTACAGCATGGAGCAATCTATAGGGCCATTACAGCATGGAGCAATCTATAGGGCCATTACAGCATGGAGCAATGTATAGGGCCATTACAGCATGGAGCAATCTATGGGGCCATTATACAGCATGGAGCAATCTATAGGGCCATTACAGCATGGAGCAATCTATAGGGCCATTACAGCATGGAGCAATCTATGGGGCCATTACAGCATGGAGCAATCTATGGGGCCATTCTACTTATGGAGCAATCTATGGGGCCATTACAGCATGGAGCAATCTATGGGGCCATTATACAGCAGGGAGCAATCTATGGGGCCATTATACAGCATGGAGCAATCTATGGGGCCATTATACAGCATGGAGCAATCTATGGGGCCATTATACAGCATGGAGCAATCTATGGGGCCATTATACAGCATGGAGCAATCTATGGGGCCATTATACAGCATGGAGCAATCTATGGGGCCATTATACAGCATGGAGCAATCTATGGGGCCATTATACAGCATGGAGCAATCTATGGGGCCATTATACAGCATGGAGCAATCTATGGGGCCATTACAGCATGGAGCAATCTATGGGGCCATTACAGCATGGAGCAATCTATGGGGCCATTACAGCATGGAGCAATCTATGGGGCCATTACAGCATGGAGCAATCTATGGGGCCATTACAGCATGGAGCAATCTATGGGGCCATTACAGCATGGAGCAATCTATGGGGCCATTACAGCATGGAGCAATCTATAGGACCATTACAGCATGCAGCAATCTATGGGGCCATTATACTTATGGAGCAATCTATAGGGCCATTACAGCATGGAGCAATATATGAGGCCATTATACAGTAGGGAGCAATCTATGGGGCCATTATACAGCATGGAGCAATCTATGGGGCCATTACAGCATGGAGAAATCTATGGGGCCATTACAGCATGGAGCAATCTATGGGGCCATTATACTTGTGGAGCAATCTATAGGGCCATTACATCATGGAGCAATCTATGGGGCCATTATACTTATGGAGCAATCTGTAGGGCCATTATACTTATGGAGCAATCTGTAGGGCCATTATACTTATGGAGCAATCTGTAGGGCCATTATACTTATGGAGCAATCTATGGGGCCATTACCGCATGGAGCAATCTATAGGGCCATTATACTTATGGAGCAATCTATGGGGCCATTATACAGTATGGAGCAATCTATGGAGCCATTATGCAGTATGGAGCAATCTATGGGGCCATTATGCAGCATGGAGCAATTTATAGGGCCATTACAGCATGGAACAATCTATGGGGCCATTATACTTATGGAGCAATCTATGGGGCCATTATACAGCATGGAGCAATCTATGGGGCCATTATACAGCATGGAGCAATCTATGGGGCCATTATACAGCATGGAGCAATCTATGGGGCCATTATACAGCATGGAGCAATCTATGGGGCTATTATACAGCATGGAGCAATCTATGGGGCCATTAGACTAATGGAGCAATCTATAGGGCCATTACAGCATGGAGCAATCGATGGGGCCATTATACAGCATGGAGCAATCTATAGGGCCATTACAGCATGGAGCAATGTATAGGGCCATTACAGCATGGAGCAATCTATGGGGCCATTATACAGCATGGAGCAATCTATAGGGCCATTACGACATGGAGCAATGTATAAGGCCATTACAGCATGGAGCAATCTATGGGGCCATTATACTTATGGAGCAATCTATGGTGCTATTACAGCATGGATCAATCTATGGGGCCATTAAACAGCATGGAGCAATCTGTGATGCCATTATACAGCATGGAGCAATCTACGGGCCCATTATACTTATGGAGCAATCTATAGGGCCATTACAGCATGGAGCAATCTATGGGGCCATTATACTTATGGAGAAATCTATGGGGCCATTACAGCATGGAGCAATCTATGGGGCCATTATACAGCATGCAGCAATCTATGGGGCCATTACAGCATGGAGCAATCTATGGGGCCATTACCGCATGGAGCAATCTATGGGGCCATTATACTTATGGAGCAATCTATGGGGCCATTATACTTATGGAGCAATCTATGGGGCCATTATACAGTAGGGAGCAATCTATGGGACCATTATACAGCATGGGGCAATCAATGGGGCCATTATACAGCATGGAGCAATCTATGGGACCTTTATACTTATGGAGCAATCTATAGGGCCATTACAGCATGGAGCAATCTATGGGGCCATTATACAGCATCGAGCAATCTATGGGTCCATTATACAGCATGGAGCAATCTATGGGGCCATTATCCTTATGGAGCAATCTATGGAGCCATTACAACATGGAGCAATCTATGGGGCCATTATACTTATGGAGCAATCTATGGAGCCATTACAACATGGAGCAATCTATGGGGCCATAATACAGCATGGAGCAATCTATGGGGCCATTATACAGTAGGGAGCAATCTATAGGGCCATTACAGCATGCAGCAATCTATGGGGCCATTATACAGTATGGAGCAATCTATGGGGCCATTATACAGCATGGAGCAATCTATGGGGCCATTATACAGCATGGAGCAATCTATGGGGCCATTATACAGCATGGAGCAATCTATGGGGCCATTATACAGCATGGAGCAATCTATGGGGCCATTATACAGCATGGAGCAATCTATGGGGCCATTATACAGCATGGAGCAATCTATGGGGCCATTATACTTATGGAGCAATCTATAGGACCATTACAGCATGGAGCCAATCTTTGGGGCCATTACAGCATGGAGCAATCTATGGGGCCATTATACAGCATGGAGCAATCTATGGGGCCATTATACAGCATGGAGCAATCTATGGGGCCATTATACAGCATGGAGCAATCTATGGGGCCATTATACTTATGGAGCAATCTATAGGGACATTATACAATATGGAGCAATCTATGGGGCCATTATGGAGCAATCTATGGGGCCATTATACTTATGGAGCAATCTATGGGGCCATTACAGCATGGAGCAATCTATGGGGCCATTACAGCATGGAGCAATCTATGGGGCCATTATACAGCATGGAGCAATCTATGGGGCCATTATACTTATGGAGCAATCTATAGGGCCATTACAGCATAGAGCAATCTATGGGGCCATTTTACAGCATGGAGCAATCTATGGGGCCATTATACTTATGGAGCAATCTATGGGGCCATTACAGCATGGATCAATCTATGGGGCCATTATACTTATGGAGCAATCTATAGGGCCATTATACTTATGGAGCAATCTATAGGGTCATTATACTTATGGAGCAATCTATGGGGCCATTATACAGTATGGAGCAATCTATGGAGCCATTATGCAGCATGGAGCAATCTATGGGGCGATTATGCAGCATGGAGCAATTTATAGGGCCATTACAGCATGGAGCAATCTATGGGGCCATTATACTTATGGAGCAATCTATGGGGCCATTATACAGCATGGAACAATCTATGGGGCCATTATACAGCAGGGGTCAATCTATGGGGCCATTATACAGCATGGGCCAATCTATGGGGCCATTATACAGCATGGAGCAATCTATGGGGCCATTATACAGCATGGAGCAATCTATAGGGCCATTACATCATGGAGCAATCTATAGGGCCATTATACTTATGGAGCAATCTATAGGGCCATTACAGCATGGAGCAATCTATGGGGCCATTACAGCATGGAGCAATCTATGCGGCCATTATACTAATGGAGCAATCTATAGGGCCATTATACTTATGGAGCAATCTATGGGGCCATTATACTTATGGAGCAATCTATGGGGCCATTATGCAGTATGGAGCAATCTATGGGGCCATTATACAGCATGGAGCAATCTATAGGGCCATTACACTTATGGAGCAATCTATAGGGCCATTACAGCATGGAGAAATCTATGGGGCCATTATACAGTATGGAGCAATCTATGGAGCCATTATGCAGTATGGAGCAATCTATTTGGCCATTATGCAGCATGGCGCAATCTATAGGGCCATTACAGCATGGAGCAATCTATGGGGCCATTATACTTATGGAGCAATCTATGGGGCCATTATACAGCATGGAGCAATCTATGGGGCCATTATACAGCATGGAGCAATCTATAGGGCCATTACAGCATGGAGCAATTTATGGGGCTATTACCGCGTGGAGCAATCTATGGGGCCATTATCCTTATGGAGCAATGTATAGGGCCATTACAGCATGGAGCAATCTATGGGGCCATTATACAGTAGGGAGCAATCTATGGGGCCATTATACTTATGTAGCAATCTATAGGGCCATTACAGCATGGAGCAATCTATGGGGCCATTATACAGTAGCGGGCAATCTATGGGGCCATTATACTTATGGAGCAATCTATGGGGCCATTATGGAGCATGGAGCAATCTATAGGGCCATTACAGCATGGAGCAATCTATGGGGCCATTATACAGCATGGAACAATCTATGGGGTCATTATACAGCAGGGAGCAATCTATGGGGCCATTATTCAGCATGGAGCAATCTATGGGGCCATTATACTTATGGAGCAATCTATAGGGCCATTACATCATGGAGCAATCTATGGGGCCATTATACTTATGGAGCAATCTATAGCGCCATTACAGCATGGAGCAATCTATGGGGCCATTACAGCACGGAGCAATCTATGCGGCCATTACAGCTTGGAGCAATCTATAGGGCCATTATGCAGCATGGAGCAATCTATAGGGCCATTATGCAGCATGGAGCAATCTATGGGGCCATTATGCAGCATGGAGCAATTTATAGGGCCATTACAGCATGGAGCAATCTATGGGGCCATTATACAGCAGGGAGCAATCTATGGGGCCATTATACAGCAGGGGTCAATCTATGGAGCCATTATACAGCATGGGGCAATCTATGGGGCCATTATACTTATGGAGCAATCTATGGGGCCATTATACTTATGGAGCAATCTATGGGGCCATCATACAGTATGGAGCAATCTATGGAGCCATTATGCAGTATGGAGCAATCTATGGGGCCATTATGCAGCTTGGAGCAATCTATGGGGCCATTATGCAGCATGGAGCAATCTATAGGGCCATTACAGCATGGAGCAATCTATAGGGCCATTACAGCATGGAGCAATCTATGGGGCCATTATACTTATGGAACAATCTATGGGACCATTACAGCATGGAGCAATCTATGGGGCCATTATACAGCATGGAGCAATCTATGGGGCCATTATACAGCATAGGGCAATCTATGGGGCCATTATACAGCATGGAGCAATCTATAGGGCCATTACACTCATGGAGCAATCTATAGGGCCATTACAGCATGGAGCAATCTATGGGGCCATTATACAGCATGGAGCAATCTTTAGGGCCATTACACTTATGGAGCAATCTATAGGGCCATTACAGCATGGAGAAATTTATGGGGCCATTATACAGTATGGAGCAATCTATGGAGCCATTATGCAGTATGGAACTATCTATTTGTCCATTATACAGCATGGAGCAATCTATGGGACCATTATGCAGCATGGAGCAATCTATGGGACCATTATACTTATGGAGCAATCGATAGGGCCATTACAGCATGGCGCAATCTATGGGGCCATTACCGCGTGGAGCAATCTATGGGGCCATTATACTTATGGAGCAATCGATTGCGCCATGCTGTAATGGCCCTATCTATGCGGCCATTACCGCGTGGAGCAATCTATGGGGCCATTATACTTATGGAGCAATCTATAGGGCCATTATACTTATGGAGCAATCTATAGGGCCATTATACTTATGGAGCAATCTATGGGGCAATTACAGCATGGCGCAATCTATGGGGCCATTATACAGCATGGAGCAATCTATAGGGCCATTATACAGTAGGGAGCAATCTATGGGGCCATTATACAGCATGGAGCAATCTATGGGGCCATTATCCTTATGGAGCAATCTATAGGGCCATTACAGCATGGAGCAATCTATGGGGCCATTATACTTATGGAGCAATCTATGGGGCCATTACAGCATGGAGCAATCTATGAGGCCATTATACAGCATGGAGCAATCTATGGGGCCATTATACAGCAGGGAGCAATCTATGGGGCCATTATACAGCAGGGAGCAATCTATGGGGCCATTATACTTATGGAGCAATCTATAGGGCCATTACAGCATGCAGCAATCTATGGGGCCATTATACAGCATGGAGCAATCTGTGGAGCCATTATACTTATGGAGCAATCTATGGGGCCATTATGGAGCATGGAGCAATCTATAGGGCCATTACAGCATGGAGCAATCTATGGGGCCATTATACTTATGGAGCCATCTATGGGGCCATTATACAGCAATCTATGGGGCCATTATACAGCATGGAACAATCTATGGGGCCATTATACAGCAGGGAGCAATCTAGGGGACCATTATACAGCATGGGGCAATCTATGGGGCCATTATACTTATGGAGCAATCTATAGGGCCATTACAGCATGGAGCAATCTATGGGGCCATTACAGCATGGAGCAATCTATGGGGCCATTACAGCATGGAGCAATCTATGCGGCCATTATACTTATGGAGCAATCTATAGGGCCATTACACTTATGGAGCAATCTATGGGGCCATTATACAGCGTGGAGCAATCTATGGGGCCATTATACAGTATGGAGCAATCTATGGAGCCATTATACAGTATGGAGCAATCTATGGGGCCATTATGCAGCATGGAGCAATCTATAGGGCCATTATACTTATGGAGCAATCTATAGGGCCATTACAGCATGGAGCAATCTATGGGGCCATTATACTTATGGAGCAATCTATGGGGCCATTACAGCATGGAGCAATCTATGGGGCCATTATACAGCATGGAGCAATCTATGGGGCCATTATACAGCAGGGAGCAATCTATGGGGCCATTATACAGCAGGGAGCAATCTATGGGGCCATTACAGCATGGAGCAATCTATGGGGCCATTATACAGTAGGGAGCAATCTATGGGGCCATTATACTTATGGAGCAATCTATAGGGCCATTACAGCATGCAGCAATCTATGGGGCCATTATACTTATGGAGCAATCTATGGGGCCATTATGGAGCATGGAGCAATCTATAGGGCCATTACAGCATGGAGCAATCTATGGGGCCATTATACTTATGGAGGCATCTATGGGGCCATTATACAGCAATCTATGGGGCCATTATACAGCATGGAACAATCTATGGGGCCATTATACAGCAGGGAGCAATCTAGGGGGCCATTATACAGCATGGGGCAATCTATGGGGCCGTTATTCAGCATGGAGCAATCTATGGGGCCATTATACTTATGGAGCAATCTATAGGGCCATTACAGCATGGAGCAATCTATGGGGCCATTACAGCATGGAGCAATCTATGGGGCCATTACAGCATGGAGCAATCTATGGGGCCATTATACTTATGGAGCAATCTATAGGGCCATTATACTAATGGAGCAATCTATAGGGCCATTACACTTATGGAGCAATCTATGGGGCCATTATACAGTATGGAGCAATGTATAGGGCCATTACAGCATGGAGCAATCTATGGGGCCATTACAGCATGGAGCAATCTATGGGGCCATTATACTTATGGAGCAATCTATGGGACCATTACAGCATGGAGCAATCTATGGGGCCATTATACAGCATGGAGCAATCTATGGGGCCATTATGCAGTATGGAGCAATCTATGGGGCCATTATGCAGCATGGAGCAATCTATAGGGTCATTACAGCATGGAGCAATCTATGGGGCCATTATACTTATGGAGCAATCTATGGGACCATTACAGCGTGGAGCAATCTATGGGGCCATTATACAGCATGGAGCAATCTATGGGGCCATTATACAGCATGGGGCAATCTATGGGGCCATTATACAGCATGGGGCAATTTATGGGGCCATTACACTTATGGAGCAATCTATAGGGCCATTACAGCATGAAGCAATCTATGGGGCCATTATACAGCATGGAGCAATCTATGGGGCCATTATAATTATGGAGCAATCTATAGGGCCATTATACTTATGGAGCAATCTATGGGGCCATTATACAGTATGGAGCAATCTATAGGGCCATTACATCATGGAGCAATCTATGGGGCCATTATACTTATGGAGCAATCTATGGGACCATTACAGCATGGAGCAATCTATGGGGCCATTATACAGCATGGAGCAATATATGGGGCCATTATACAGCATGGAGCAATCTATGGGGCCATTATACAGCATGGAGCAATCTATGGGGCCATTATACAGCATGGAGCAATCTATGGGGCCATTATACAGCATGGAGCTATCTATGGGGCCATTACAGCATGGAGCAATCTATGGGGCCATTACAGCATGGAGCAATCTATGGGGCCATTATACTTATGGAGCAATCTATGGGGCCATTACAGCATGGCGCAATCTATGGGGCCATTATACAGCATGGAGCAATCTATGGGGCCATTATACAGCATGGAGCAATCTATTGGGCCATTATACTTATGGAGCAATCTATGGGGCCATTACATTATGGCGCAATTTATGGGGCCGTTACCGCATGGAGCAATCTATAGGGCCATTATACTTATGGCGCAATCTATGGGGCCATTATACAGCATGGAGCAATCTATGGGGCCATTATACAGCATGGAGCAATCTATGGGGCCATTATACAGCATGGAGCAATCTATGGGGCCATTATACAGCATGGAGCAATCTATGGGGCCATTATACAGCATGGAGCAATCTATGGGGCCATTATACAGTAGGGAGCAATCTATGGGGCCATTATACAGCATGGGGTAATCTATGGGGCCATTATACAGCATGGAGCAATCTATGGGGCCATTATCCTTATGGAGCAATCTATTGGGCCATTACAGCATGGAGCAATCTATGGGGCCATTATACTTATGGAGCAATCTATAGGGCCATTACAGCATGCAGCAATCTATGGGGCCATTATACAGTATGGAGCAATCTATGGAGCCATTATGCAGTATGGAGCAATCTCTGGGGCCATTATGCAGTATGGAGCAATCTCTGGGGCCATTACAGCATGGAGCAATCTATGGGGCCATTATACAGCATGGAGCAATCTATGGGGCCATTATACAGCATGGGGCAATCTATGGGGCCATTATACAGCATGGAGCAATCTATAGGGCCATTATACAGCATGGAGCAATCTATAGGGCCATTACAGCATGGAGCAATCTATGGGGCCATTATACAGCATGGAGCTATCTATAGGGACATTACAGCATGGAGCAATGTATAGGGCCATTACAGCATGGAGCAATCTATGGGGCCATTATACTTATGGAGCAATATATGGGACCATTACAGCATGGACCAATCTATGGGGCCATTACAGCATGGAGCAATCTATGGGGCCATTATACAGCATGGAGCAATCTATGGGCCCATTATATTTATGGAGCAATCTATAGGGCCATTACAGCATGGAGCAATCTATGGGGCCATTACACTTATGGAGCAATCTATGGGGCCATTACAGCATGGAGCAATCTATGGGGCCATTATACTTATGGAGCAATCTATGGGGCCATTACCGCATGGAGCAATCTATAGGGCCATTAGACTCATGGAGCAATCTATAAGGCCATTATACTTATAGAGCAATCTATGGGGCCATTACAGCATGGCGCAATCTATGGGGCCATTATACAGCATGGAGCAATCTATAGGGCCATTATACAGTAGGGAGCAATCTATGGGGCCATTATACAGCATGGGTTAATCTATGGGGCCATTACAGCATGGAGCAATCTATGGGGCCATTATACAGTAGGGAGCAATCTATGGGGCCATTATGCAGCATGAAGCAATCTATGGGGCCATTACAGCATGGAGCAATATATGGGGCCATTATACAGTATGGAGAAGTCTATGGGGCCATTATACAGTAGGGAGCAATCTATGGGGCCATTATACAGCATGGGGCAATCTATGGGGCCATTATACTTATGGAGCAATCTATAGGGCCATTACAGCATGGAGCAATCTATAGGGCCATTATACTTATGGAGCAATCTATAGGGCCATTATACTTATGGAGCAATCTATAGGGCCATTATATTTATGGAGCAATCTATGGGGCCATTATACTTATGGAGCAATCTATGGGGCCATTATACTTATGGAGCAATCTATGGGGCCATTATACTTATGGAGCAATCTATGGGGCCATTATACTTATGGAGCAATCTATGGAGCCATTACAGCATGGAGCAATCTATAGGGCCATTATACTTATGGAGCAATCTATAGGGCCATTACAGCATGGAGCAATCTATAGGGCCATTATACAGTATGGAGCAATCTATGGGGCCATTATACAGTAGGGAGCAACCTATGGGGCCATTATACAGTATGGATCAATCTATGGAGCCATTATGCAGTATGGAGCAATCTATGGGGCCATTATGCAGCATGGAGCAATCTATAGTGCCATTACAGCATGGGGCAATCTATGGGGCCATTATACAGCATGGAGCAATCTATGGGGCCATTATACAGCATGGAGCAATCTATGGGGCCATTATACAGTATGGAGCAATCTATGGGACCATTATACAGCATGGGGCAATCTATGGGGCCATTATACAGCATGGAGCAATCTATGGGGCCATTATACAGTATGGAGCAGTCTATGGGACCATTACAGCATGGAGCAATCTATGGGGCCATTATACTTATGGAGCAATCTATAGGGCCATTACAGCATGGAGCAATCTATAGGGCCATTATAGCATTGAGCAATCTATAGGGCCATTACAGCATGGAGCAATGTATGGAGCCACTATACAGTATGGAGCAATATATGGGGCCATTATACAGTATGGTGCAATATATGAGGCCATTATACAGTATGGAGCACTATATGGGGCCATTATACATTATGCAGCAGCATGTGGGGGCATTATACAGTATGGAGCTATATATGGGGCCATTATACAGCATGGAGCAATCTATGGGGCCATTATACAGTATGGAGCAATCTAGGGGGGCATTGTACAGTAGGGAGCAATCTATGGTGCCATTACAGTATGGAGCAATCCATGGGGCCATTATGCAGCATGGAGCAAGCTATAGGGCCATTACAGCATGGAGCAATCTATGGGGCCATTACAGCATGGAGCAAGCTATAGGGCCATTACAGCATGGAGCAAGCTATAGGGCCATTACAGCATGGAGCAAGCTATAGGGCCATTACAGCATAGAGCAAGCTATAGGGCCATTACAGCATAGAGCAAGCTATAGGGCCATTACAGCATAGAGCAAGCTATAGGGCCATTACAGCATGGAGCAAGCTATGGGGCCATTATACAGTATGGAGCAATCTATGGGGCCATTATGCAGCATGGAGCAATCTATGGGGCCATTATACAGCATGGAGCAATCTATGGGGCCATTATACAGCATGGAGCAATCTATGGGGCCATTATGCAGCATGGAGCAATCTATGGGGCCATTATGCAGCATGGAACAATCTATGGGGTCATTATGCAGTATGGAGCAATCTATGGGGCCATTATACAGTATGGCGCAATCTATGGGGCCATTACAGCATGGAGCAATCTATGGGGCCATTACAGCATGGAGCAATCTATGGGGCCATTACAGCATGGAGCAATCTATGGGGCCATCACAGCATGGAGCAATCTATGGGGCCATCACAGCATGGAGCAATCTATGGGGCCATTATACAGCATGGAGCAATCTATGGGGCCATTATACAGCATGTTGCAATCTATGGGGCCATTATACAGTATGGGGTAATCTATGGGGCCATTACAGCATGGAGCAATGTATGGAGCCACTATACAGTATTGAGCAATATATGGGTCCATTATACAGTATGGAGCAATATATGGGTCCATTATACAGTATGGAGCAATATATGAGGCCATTATACAGTATGGAGCACTATATGGGGCCATTATACATTATGCAGCAGCATGTGGGGGCATTATACAGTATGGAGTTATATATGGGGCCATTATACAGTTTGCAGCATCATCATGTGGGGCCATTATGCAGCATGGAGCAATCTATGAGGCCATTATGTTGCATGGAACAATATATGAGGCAATTAATGTATGGAGCAATCTATGGGGCCATTACAGTATGGAGCAATCTACGGGGCTATTATACAATATGGAGCAATCTATTGGGCCATTATGCAGCATGGAGCAATCTAGGGGGCCATTATACTTATGGAGCAATCTAGGGGGCCATTATACTTATGGAGCAATCTAGGGGGCCATTACAGCATGGAGCAAGCTATAGGGCCATTACAGCATGGAGCAAGCTATAGGGCCATTATGCAGCATGGAACAATCTATGGGGTCATTATACAGTATGGAGCAATCTATGGGGCCATTATACAGTATGGAGCAATCTATGGGGCCATTACAGCATGGAGCAATCTATGGGGCCATTACAGCATGGAGCAATCTATGGGGCCATTACAGCATGGAGCAATCTATGGGGCCATTATAGCATGGAACAATCTATGGGGCCATTATACAGTATGGAGCCATTATACAGTATGGAGCAATCTATGGGGCCATTATGCAGTATGGAGCCATTATACAGTATGGAGCAATCTATGGGGCCATTATGCAGCATGGAGCAATCTATGGGGCCATTATGCAGCATGGAGCAATCTATGGGGCCATTATGCAGCATGGAGCAATCTATGGGGCCATTATGCAGCATGGAGCAATCTGTGGAGCCATTATACAGTATGGAGCACTATATGGGGCCATTATACAGTATGGAGCACTATATGGGGCCATTATACAGTATGCAGCATTATGTGGGGCCATTATACAGTATGGAGTTATATATGGGGCCATTATACAGTATGCAGCATCATGTGGGGCCATTATAGTATGGAGCAATCTAGGGGGCCATTATACAGTAGGGAGCAATGTATGGGGCCATTACAGTGTGGAGCAATCTATTGGGCCATTATGCAGCATGGAGCAATCTATGAGGCCATTATGTTGCATCGAGCACTCTATGAGGCAATTAATGTATGGAGCAATCTATGGGGCCATTACAGTATGGAGCAATCTATGGGGCCATTATACAGTATGGAGCCATTATACAGTATGGAGCAATCTATGGGGCCATTATACAGTATGGAGCCATTATACAGTATGGAGCAATCTATGGGGCCATTACAGCATGGAACAATCTATGGGGCCATTATACAGTATGGAGCCATTATACAGTATGGAGCAATCTATGGGGCCATTATGCAGTATGGAGCCATTATACAGCATGGAGCAATCTATGGGGCCATTATGCAGCATGGAGCAATCTATGGGGCCATTATGCAGCATGGAACAATCTATGGGGTCATTATGCAGCATGGAACAATCTATGGGGTCATTATGCAGCATGGAGCAATCTATGGGGTCATTATACAGTATGGAGCAATCTATGGAGCCATTATACAGTATGGAGCACTGTATGGGGCCATTATACAGTATGCAGCACTATATGGGGCCATTATACAGTATGCAGCACTATATGGGGCCATTATACAGTATGCAGCACTATATGGGGCCATTATACAGTATGCAGCATCATGTGGGGCCATTATACAGTATGGAGTTATATATGGGGCCATTATACAGTATGCAGCATCATGTGGGGCCATTATAGTATGGAGCAATCTAGGGGGCCATTATGCAGCATGGAGCAATCTATGAGGCCATTATGTTGCATGGAACAATCTATGAGGCAATTAATGTATGGAGCAATCTAGGGGCTATTATACAATATGGAGCAATCTATGGGGCCATTACAGTATGGAGCAATCTATGGGGCCCATTCTACTGTATGGAGGTTTATGTGGGGCCCATTATTCTGTATGGAGGACTATGTGGGGCCATTATTCTGTATAGAGGACTATGTAGGGCCCATTACATTTTATAGAGGACTTTGTGGTGCCCATAATTCTGTATGGGGGACTATGTGGGGGCCGGGAATTGGATGTTTCGCCCGCAGCAGTTCGCCCCCAGCAATTCGCCCCCGGGTACATTTCGCCCCCGCACAGTTCGCCCCGAACATTTCGCCCCCAGGATGTTTCGCCCCGAACATTTCACCCCCAGCAGTTCGCCCCCAGGATGTTTCGCCCCGAACATTTTGCCCCCAGCATTTCATCCCTGGATGTTTTGTCTCTAGCAATTTGCTCCTGGATCTTTCGCATACGGGAAAGACCTGCCTGAACTGAACTTTGGCAGGTTCGCTTATCACTAATAATACACCATATGAGTCTAAGATATAGAATTCTGATCAAATGATTTTTTTTTATTCTAAAACATTGTTTTCTAGATAAGTCATTTTACAAACAGACAGGAAAATAGTAGGATTTCATTGGTTACTAAGGAGGTCGAGCCCCCTTGGTAGCAGAACGGATCCTGGCTCCCTGTGATACATTCAGGGCTGCTTGTCCACAGCCCTCTGCAAAGCTCCCCTTCACCCTCCGCTCATGTGCTCTGTCCTGGACAAGAGGAGGGCTCCCCCCCGCCTGTGTAAAGCCGTTACAGGACGGAACACATAGGGGGGGGCTCTGCAGAAGGCTGTAAACCAGCAGCCCTTTATACATCATAGGGAATCTATTGTTACGGTAGTTGCATGCTCCTGTGCAGCCACAGCCTCTAGAATCCATCCACAAGTTCTGCTACTAAGGAGAAACAACCTCCTTAGCCACCACTGAAATCCTGCAGCACATGGAGCTTTAACTTGGAGGAGACTTTTCACACAGAAGTGAAGCTGCTGGAAGGTCTCCTTTGGAAATGAATATCATGGGCACAGGTACTATAACAGAACTTATGTTTTTTGGAGAGTTCTGCTTTAACTGTATATATCAAAACTGTTGTAACAAGAAACATAAAAAGGTATAGAGGGGAAGGATTAGAGAAAAAGAGAAAAGACAAATTACAGGTTATAATGCTTGAATGATTTTACAGCTAAAAACACTGCTCTCAAAACATACAATATGTGACCATGAACTAAAATCCAAAGCTGTAGGCAATGCCTCTCAGATAATCCATCACGCTTCTATTATTGAAATCTTGCTCGATACGTTTAACCCTTGCTGAAATTGCAGCATACTTTTTGTTTCTTGCAGCGATGGGATTTCCTGCTATTATCTGAATAATTTCAAAACTATGGAGCTCTTGCTGATGTTTCAGACAGTTAATGAACCGGTATATATTTTGGAAAAGAGTACCACATGTTTCTGGAAAGCTACGGTGCCATCCTTCGACATCATTATTTGTTCGCTGTTGATCATTCAATGTTCGTTCATACACATTCCAGAGTTGAACTGGAAACAAATGTGCTTGACGTCCTCTGCGATTCATTCGACCGATATTAGCCGTCTTCAAAATAGTTGGCGATAGGTATTGCTTCTTGTGGAAAGTCAGGATCTTCCACCAATTCTTCAAATGATTGCACAACATTCTGTGGTGGTATAAAGGCCAGGGCAGGTATCATGCGTATCCAACGGGCAAATTCATGGTCACCTTGGTATTGCATCTTGAGTCCTTCATTTTGAACTTTACGCCAAACCGACTGTGATAGGTGGAAAAAGCAACCAGTCTTCTCAAGGTTGGGGAATTCACTTTCAAATGCCTGTATTGCAGCTAGTTCAAAATCCAACATCAGGTTGTCTGGCTGCCGTCCAGGCTGCAAGTTCTTCAGCTTTTGCAACAACCTCTGGTATGTAGAACAGCTCTGGTCTGTCAGCAAGGTGCACACTAACGGAACAACAAGGCCGCTATGGACTACATGGATTGTGTAAAGTTACTTAAACAAGGCTGGTGTAGTGAAAAACATGCCATCAGCAAACCACTCTTTACTTTGTGCCAGTAGATGGAGATTGTCTCTTGTTCCAAATATCAACATACGGCTGTGTCCATTTCCTAATTTAAAATGAAAGTATTAGTAGAGGAAATAACAGAAAAAGTGTAACAAGCATCAAACAGATAATTTTGGGATGAATTCACAAAAAAAAATATCCTAATCAGAAGCTTCTGTTCATATCTCACATTAAAAACTCACATTTTGCTCCAGATTTTCTGATTTCATAACTGAAGCAAAATCTAGTGTAAAGGGGCCAACCAATACTTTTTGACAACATATTGTCCCAGTGGAAAATGATATATTTTTGTTTAAAAAAAAAATTATGCATAATGGAATTGTTTTAATACAATGTTAAATAGTTAAGTAGCTTACCAGAGTCATGCAGAAGGTACTGCTGCTGGACACCATCAATACTGATCTCCTGAAACTCCTGGGGGATTACAAGTTGACCAAGGGTTTGAGGGAACCTTGGGATATTGCTAAGCTGCCTTGCTAATCGTATTGTTCTCTTCAGTGATGCTTTCCTTGGGAGAAGTGCTACAACATTAGAATGGGCTCCTGAAACGACGTCTGTGAGAATCTGTTGTGGTGTCTCCTGTGTTGTCCTTGCCCTGGTGACTGCCACATTAACAAGTCGGATTGCTTCAGGTCTTGCAGCTGGTGCTGCGTGACTGTGAAGATTGACTACTTTCACAACTTTGCCAGATTCTTCATTGGTCCAAACACGTCCCATGCAAGTCGACCGTTTTTCACATACCCAGATGGAATGGACATCATCAGCAGTTCGTTTGGAAAATAAGTAAATGTGATTCTCATGGACCAACTTCCTCCTTCCACGTTTGGACAGAACTGAATTCATAGTTGTAGAAAGTGAATTGATGTGGAAGCGGACTGATTTTTTGTGGCAGTACACTTCTCTCTTTGTGGAGATTTCAGACACTGCTATATTCTGATGTACAAATGGAATAAAAGCTAGTCTAATGTAACTTGCAGGACACCTGACCTGCTACTTGTTACATCTGCAACAAAACTTGCAACAAAGCAGGCCCGTGCTGGGTCAGGTAAAAGTTGAAAATTGTTTTGATTTTAGGCCTCTTGCACACTGTAATTTTAGAGTGGTTTCACACTTGTGTTTGGGGCCGCCAGAGGTCGATCCGCTCTGGATCTGACATCCAGCTGACCCCGGGGCAATGCTGGCAGAATGCTGGCATTCTGCTTGCATTGCCCATAGATGTGAACGGCTGGGTTCCGCGATCTGCAGCCGCCCGTTCGCTTTCGTAATACCGCATTCCGCTATCAGTGTCAGAACAAAAAGAAAAGCATTTTCTTCTTTTCATTCCGCTGCAGGTTAGCGGAACGGCGGCATTACAGAAGCGAACGGGAGGCCTGTAGTACATATGTAGTGGAAGTGTGAAAGCACCCTTATGCTGCCACTGTTTTAGAACTCCAAAGCACGTGCTTTACTAGCATTTTTGAGGGCACTTTTGTGAGCGCTCTCGGTAATGACCCATAAGATACAGGCTATTGATGAACGCTAAGTGCTCAAAAATAGCTCCTGTAATAAAATAAAAAGAGCTGGCCAAAACAACACCTCGCTTTTCCAGCCATTGACTTATATATTCAAAATTGGCAATCTTCTTAGCAATTTTCCAGTGCTTAGCACTTGGGAAAGTGCCTACTGTGAAAGAGGTCATAGGGCTAAAACACAAGGCCGAAATTCCCTGCCTAATTTGGGGCCAAAACATCTGGGGGCAAAAAGCTGGGGGCGAAATGTTCGGGGGCGAAACATCCTGGGGGTAAAATGCTGGGGGCGAAATGTGCGGGGGCGAAACATCCTGGGGGCGAAATGTGCGGGGGCGAAATGTACCTGGGGGCGAAACTTCCTAGAACCGTTTGAGGGTACCGTTGAATCGCTCACACAAACCATTGGTTTGGGGATGATACGTGCTCGATACCAGATGCTGCACCTGCATTTTCTTACATAGGGCCTCCATTAAGCAACACATGAACTGGGTCCCCTGGTCGGTAAGCATCTCACTGGGGAAGCCTACTCACGAAAAGATGGCCAAGAGGGCGTCCGACACCTTATCCGCCCTAATTGAGGACAGGGCTACTGCCTCCGGATACTGGGTAGCATAGTCTATCACAGTAAGGATGAAACGTTTTCCAGAGCTGCTGGGTATGGCCAGTGGTCCCACAATGTCCACAACAATCCTCTGGAAAGGCTCCTCTATCACTGGCAAAGATATCAGGGGGGGCATTGGGAGCCGGCCCCGACTTTCCCACTCTTTGACACGTGGTACAGGAGTGACAGTAGTTCACCACATCTGTCCTCATTTTGGGCCAATAAAAGTAGTGAGACAGCCGGGCCTTGGTTTTGCTGACCCCCAAGTGTCCAGCAAGTGGAATCTCATGGGCGATCTGCAACAACTCACCCCTGAATTGGTAGGGGACGACCAGCTGTCTTCCCCTCAGCCACTCCTGTTGGGGTGTACAGGGAACTGTCTCCCAGTACAACCTCCTATGGTCCCACAATACCCTCTCCTTATCCGACTCGGAGGTGGGTTTCTCAGTGAGGCTCCTTAACGCCTCTAGGCTAGCATCTGAGTGCAGAGCTGCTTGAAACTCCTGGGTGGAGGAAGCCAGAAGTGAGGTTAAGGCCAAGTCCTCACTGGGACCGGCTCTGGGTCCCTAACTGATTCCGTTATTCCTCTGTCCGAGGAGGGTCCAGAAGGCAGGGCGTTACTTGCGTTCTGGGCACTCTGACTGCGGGTAACAGCGGCTATATAGGCCGTCTCCCCGGGGAATAACACCGTCCCATCAGCCTGCGCGGCTATGCGTGCCACTTCCCCATCCTCCCCCATTACCTCAGGCGCAGTGCTACTTATGGGGCAGCTACCATCAGCCAGATCACCGTCTGTTGTGACACTGGTCGCTGGCACAGCACCACCTGCTTCATGGTCCCCGTGCCTCTCTCCATTACCCATAGCACTGACACTTGCTCCTGCTAGGGGATCTTCAGCAATATCACTCTGCAGCGTGACATGGCTGAGTTCTCCTGTACCTTCAAATACATCATCATCAGGTAAAGCTTTGACATTCACATTATCAGCATTAACCTTAACAACTGTATCAGATCGGGCAGGGGTGTCAGGGATATAATAAGCAAATATCCTCCCCAAATCAGATCCCAACAAAACATTTGCAGGCAGGTTTTCAGATACTCCCACTTCCTTCACCCCACTCCCCGCACCCTAATCAATAAAAACCTGGGCAAGGGGCATCGGACACCACCAATCCCGGTGACAGTCAGGGTCTTTCCTGGAATAAGCTCTTCAGCGGACTCCATTTCGGGTCGGATGAGGGTTCGTTCGGCCCCAGTGTCCTTGAGGCCTACAGTGACAGTATCCACCACAGTGACAGACTGCAAGTTTTCACAGGCCCTCCCAACCGGCCCACCCACCAAAAGAATTGATGCATTAGGCCCTGGGACCTTGGATGGGGGGTTCTTCCTCTGCTTCTCTGGGCAAGTGGCGCTGAGATGACAAGTCTGGTTGCAGAAATAACACTTGCGGGCATCAGATGCAGGCCGGGCGTTGGTAACGGGGACAAGGCCTCCAGAAGGTCGGATGCTGGGGCAGGGATGGCGGTTGATGGCTTACCTCCTTTCCAGCTGGCAACGCCCGGCTTCCGCACCTCCGGTTGGCCTTGTAGGTGTCTGCGATCTGCGCTGCTTTATTGGCATCTGGTGGCTCCCGATCCATTACCTCAGTCGGACACAGATGCAGGAACTGGTCTTTCACCATCAGGTCCTTTAACTGCTCAAAGGTGGTCGCTGACAGTCCTTGGATCCACTGCTTGAAGTTGGTTCTGAGCCCATGCACCACATCGCTGTAACTGTCGTGCGGTCCACGTTGGAGGTTACGGAACTTTTTACAGTACACCTCAGGAGTCAGTTGGAACCTCTTGATTAGGGCCTGCTTAATGGCATCATAGTTCCCATCTAGGCCCTGAGGAAGAGCCACAAACACATACAGAGCTTTGCCTCGCAGCCCTGCAGTTAAGTACCGGGCCCACTGGTCCACAGGCAGCTGGTACTGTCTGCAAGTCTTTTCAAAACCCCTCAGAAAGGTGTCGAGGTCGCTGTCCTTTAACATCACAGGAAAATGCTCTGGACGGGGTTTAAACAGGGTCGCATTGTTGGTCTCACCGTTCCGTGAGGTGGATGGTGAGATCCTGAGCTGGGCCATCTGCAGTTCATGGGCCTTCTGAGCTTGGGCCTGCCGCTCGGCCTCTCGCTTGGCTCTCTCTGCCTCTGACTGGGCTTGGGACTCCGCTCGTCAGCCTCCTGGTGCTGCTGAATTACTTTCAGCCGTCCTTCATGATCCTCTGCAGGAAGTTGCTGTAGAGCCATCTGCAGATAAGGGTCCAGGCTGCCCTGGTCGCTGACGCGGCATGCGTCTACAGGTGGGACCCCTGCAGCAGTACTGTCCATATCTTGGCTGACCCCTGGCCCTGCTGAGGTCTGGAGAAGGGCTTGCTCTGCCTCCAGTTGCGCCAGCGCAGCAGCCATTTGTTCTTTGTTTTTGCCGAGGGGGTCCATGCCTTTGGTTATACATATTCCAATAAGAGTGTCCATTTTCTGCTGGCTGTACCAGAACTCCCCAACAATGACCTTGATCACCAAAATACAAATAGAAAGAAAAAACGAAGAAGGGTAGGGGTGACTGCTGCACATACAGTATTGTCTCAGATCTAATAAACACTGAGTTCAATCTTCAAAACTTTTGTGCAGGGTCCAGGTAAGAACCGTGCAAGTTTTTAGTGAGAGGAATGATTGCTCAAACCAGATCACTAATGTCCTATGATCCCACCGCTTGCCACCAATTGTCAGGAAAACTTGGTCAGACCTTGCAGCACTCTGGCACCCCCTTATCCTGCTGGTGAAACACGGTATTGACCGAGAATAAGCAACAGGGCGCAGCTGCTCTCATTTATGTCGACTATTGCGGCACGTGATGTGACAGGATGTATATATACCACCAGTTCCGTCCAGGAACGTATATATACACCTCAATCCCACCACCCTCAACCACAATATCACATAAATACACCGTATGCTGCCACCACCGATCTCTTAACAGGTGGATCGGGTACCCGTTCGGTAACGTGAATTAGCGGGTGAGGAACGGGTTTGCTCACCATAGGACAAGAAGAACGAAGCTAGTAAATAATAATTTACTCCTGAAAGTTGGCAGTGTTTGCAAAAGATATACAAGATATTATAAAAGACAATTTACATATATGCACAAAACAGTTATTAAAATAAAAGGGGTAAATAATAGCAAAACCTGCGCCACGAGGTGATGGTCTCAGATTCTGTGGGGGGGACAGCTCCCCGGAAATTAGGTGTGATTCCTCCACGCAGCTAGGAGTGCTTGCATCTGACGTCCCTGGGTCGGAATGAGCCAACATGGACGTTCTGGTTTTTAGTAAGGAGGCAAAACACTAGGACACACCCATGTTGTTTACCTCACACGGGGGCTCGGTTTTGTGAACCCACCCAGCTGCACAAGACATAAAAATCCTTCATCTTCCATATCTTGGTATGGGGGGGCCCACATCCAAGATGGATACATCATGTTTGCTGTCACCAATATTCACGGAGATTGATATCAAATTTGATATTTCTATGATGTTCAGAAGCTCAGAACCCATTTCCTAGGTTTCTGGTGGTTTCCCAGTTATGAAAGATACATCATAACTGGAAAAAGGTGAGCATCCCAAAAATGTGGTCCATGTGTTTGTGACAGTCATGTGCATTGTTAACCCCTTAACATTTGACGTACTAATACGCGTCTGTGCCCTGGGACTTAAGAGCCAGACCCGTATTAGTACGTCATGGCGATCGCGCGCGCATACAGGCTGTGCGGGCGCGATCGCCGCCGGGTGTCAACTGATTGTCACAGCTGACACCCGGTACTATGTGCAGGGAGCGGTCACGCACCGCTCCCAGCACATTAACCCCCGCGATGCTGCGATCGAAGTCGATCGCAGCATTGCGGTGGCAAGGGGAGGTGATCGCAGATACTCACCTCCTCTTCCGGCTTCCAGCGCTGTCTGCCGTGGCTTCCAGGATGTTGCCATGATGACCCGATGTTGTCATGACAACATCCGGGTCACCAGACAGCAGGAAGATTTTTTGGACATGCGCAGTGCATCTCCAAAAATCTTCTCCCTGTCCAGCGCTGACAGCCTGCATGACACAGGGATGGTGCTGCATTCCTGTGCCATGCAGGCGATCAGAGAAAAAAAAGTGAAAGTCCCATAGTGGGACAAAGTAATAAAGTATAAAAACTATCAGAAAGTGAAAAAAATAAATAAAAAAAATTGAAAAAATATATATATAAAAAAATAAAAAAAAAATAATCCACCAAAAATAAAAATATAATGTACCCATCAATGAATATTATTATATATAAAAAAAAAAAAAAACAATAAAAGTACACATATTTGGTATCGCCACGTCCGGAACAACCAGACCTATAAAACTGTCCCACTAGTTAACCCCTTCAGTGAACACGTTAAAAAATAAAAATAAAAAACGAAGCAAAAAACAATGCTTTATCACCATACCGCCAAACAAAAAATGGAATAACACGCGATCAAAAAGACAAATATAAATAATGGTACCGCTGAAAAAGTCATCTCGTCCCGCAAAAAACAAGCTGCCATACAGCTCCATCAGCCAAAAAATAAAAAAGTTATAGCTCTCAGAATAAAGCTATGCTAAAAAATAATTTTTTCTATAAAATTGCTTTTATTATGTAAAAGTGCAAAACATAGAAATACGATATAAATGTGGTACCGCTGTAAACGTACTGACCCGAAGAATAAAGCTGCCTTATCAATTTTACCACACGCGGAACAGAATAAACAAAAAAAACAATTCCTGAATTATTTTTTGATCGCTTTCTATTCCGATTTTTGGAGGCAGAATAAACAAAAAAAACAATTCCTGAATTGTTGTTTTTTGTTTATTCTGCCTCCAAAAATCGGAATAGAAAGCGATCAAAAAATGTCACGTGCCTGAAAATGGCACCAATAACAACGTCAACTCATCCCGCAAAAAAAAAGCCGTCAAATGACTGTCTGCCAAAATCTGGAAAAATTATAGCTCTCAAAATATGGCGATGCAAAAACTAGATTTTACAAAAAATGCGTCTTTTAGTGTGTGACAGCTGTCAGTCATAAAAACCCCATATGATTCTGGTATCTCTGTAATCACACCGACCTGAAGAATAAGGTCATCTAATCACTTATACCGCATGAGGAACGGCGTAAAAAATAAACTCTCGAGTTGTGCTAGGGTTAGGGTTGTGCTACGGTTAGGGTTGTGATGGGGTTGGGATTTTTTTCAAAAGTAAGAAAAAAAGATGACGATATGGCGACTAGTGTTGAGCGCAAGTGCTCGCTACTTGAGTTTGCATCGGGTGTTCTGGTATGCATTGAGTATCGTGGGTATTTGAGTGACATGCTCGAGTCTCCGCCCCATATGCTTCACGGCCCAAAAAACTTTGCGGGGATTGCCTGCCATGCACGAGCGATCCCTGCATGTTTTTTTTTGGGTGTCTAATAACCGTGAAACATCCGGGCGGGGACTCGAGCATTTCACTCAAGCACACGCAGTACATGGTGCATACCTGAGTACCCGATGCAAACTCAAGTAGCGAGCACTTGCGCTCAAGACTAATGACAACTTATTCAATATGATGACCTAATGTTATCAAATTCTGTGTCGTACCTCCAAATGCAACATGGTGTCCACTAACAAATTGTCGGCTCAAATTGTTAGCGGACACCATGTTGCATTTGGAGAGTCCCTGTGTGCCCAAACATTGGAGCTCCCCCACAAGTGACCCCATTTTGGAAACTAGACCCCCCAAGGCACCTATCTAGATGCATAGTGAGCACTTGGAACCCTTAGGTGCTTCACAAATTGATTCATAAAAATGGAAAAGTATTTTTTTTCCACTTTTTCATTTTTACGAATCAATTTGTGAAGCACCTGGGGGTTCCAACTGCTCACTATGCATCTAGATAGGTGCCTTGGGGGGTCTAGTTTCCAAAATGGGGTCACTTTGTGGGGGAGCTCCAATGTTTGGGCACATCAGGGGCTCTCCAAACACAATATGGCGTCCGCTAATTATTCAAGCAAATTTTACAATCAAAAAGTCAAATGGCGCTCCTTCCCTTCCGAGCCCTGCCGTGAGCCCAAACAGTGTTTTTTCCCCACATATGGGGTATCTGCGTGCCCAGGGGAAATTGCACAACAAATTTTATGTAGATACAAGTCTGTACATCAGTACAGGGGAGAACACAAGAGCGGTGTATGATCCGAGCTGCGGTAATACATTATACCTGTATAACAATTGGCGCAGGCTTTGGCACTTTCCGGTCTCCTTTCAGAGGCTGCCCGTTCTTCTGGGTCATTACTTGCTTGTTGCCATTTCCTAGAGCTTTTCTTGATGTTTTCCCACATGATACAGAACCGCGCACTTTGTCCTGGTGGCTTTTGACAAGTGACTTTACTTTAGGGAAATATAGATCATGTGAGGACGGTTCCTGAGCCAACCATGTGGAGCATCAATGGGCATGAAAGTGAAAGATTGCCAACACCAAAGCTGCAGAGGCAAAAGTCTTCCAATACACAAGAAACAGAATTATGCCCACCTGGATGTCAGGTGTACTAGTAATCCCAGCACCCAACCCTCATGCCCAAAAGGACTACGTCATTTCTGCACTAAAAGTATTTCACGTGTCAAAACCCCACTGAAGTGGCACTTTAACCCCTTACCAACATGATTTGCAGTTACATCATATGCCAGCTCTGACTTCTTGCCTGGAAGATGATGGCTGTGATATTTAGCCATCATCTGCCTTTAATAGACACATGTAGAGCAGAGCTCCACCTGTTAGAGATGGACAGCAGCATTAACAGCGAACTGAGAAGGGAGTCATGCCATGTGCCCAACTGTGCCCCTGTAACACGATCGTGGGATGCCATCACTGCCAGGAAGGAGTCTGCTGAAAAGACCCATGCCTGTCATGACAGATCTGTGAATGCTGGCTATATACTGCAGTATTGCTGTACATAACACAAGAAACCAGATGATTGCATGTTCAAGTCCCCTAAGGCTATGTGCCCACGATGCAGAAATGCTCCGGATTTTTCCTGAGCCTTTCTGCATCTCTCCTGGCAGACAAAACGCATGCGGATTGTACATGCGGATAGTACATGCGGATTGTACATGCGTTTTTCCTGCCAGGGACATGCGGATGTGAAGCGTTCTTCACATGCATTTCTGCATGCGGGTTGACAAGCGCTTTTCAAGCGATTTTAGCATCACTTGGAAAGTGCTTGTCAACTTGGTCACACTATATAAATCCATGCAAATGGAGTGTGACCCGAGAGAATGTCAAAAAAATAAAAAATAAATCTCTACTTACCTTGCGATGGCCCCCGGAGTCTTGCTTCACTCGGTGCTGACTGCCGGCAGATCGCGGTACAGTGCACTGAAGGACCTGCCGACGTCAGCGTCGCGTGACCAGTCACAAGAATATGACGTCAGCGCAGGTCCTTCAGTCCATCGCGATTTGCCGGCATGAGAGGAGGAGCGCAACGGGGGCCGCCAGAAGGTAAGTATCATATTTATTTTTTATTTTATTCTTTTTTTCACAGTTTCTATGGTACCTGGGTCTGGAGGAGAGTCTCCTCTCCTCTAGACCTGGGTACCATCCGCACATTGGAACACGTGGATTGCGCATCTACAAATACAGTGATGCGTAGTCCATGCGTTCTAATGCAAGTCAAAGGCGTATAGCAAATGTGGTGCCAATATTCAAAAAGGGGACAAAAACTGAACTTGGAAATTATAGGCCAGTAAGCTTAACCTCTACTGTGGGTAAAATCCTGGAGGGTTTCCTAAGATATGCTATGATAGAGTATCTGAAGAAGAATAACCTCATGACCCAATATCAACATGGGTTTATGAGGGACCGTTCCTGTCAAACTAATCTGATCAGTTTTTATGAGGAGGCAAGTTCTGGACTGGACCAAGGAAATGCAGTGAATGTTGTGTATATGGACTTTTCAAAAGCTTTTGATACGGTTCCACACAAAAGGTTGATACATAAAATGAGAACATTGGGGATAGGGGAAAATATATGTATGTGGGTTAAGAATTGGCTCAGTGATAGGAAACAAAGGGTGGTTATTAATGGAAAACACTCAGACTGGGTCTCAGTTAACAGTGGGGTACCACAGGGGTCAGTATTGGGCCCCCTTCTTTTTAACATTTATTAATGACCTTGTAGGGGGCATATAGAGTAATATTTCAATATTTGCAGATGACACTAAACTCTGCAGGGTAATCAATACAGAGGAGGACAATTTTATATTACAGGAGGATCTATGTAAACTAGAAGCTTGGGCTGATAAATGGCAAATGAGCTTTAATGGGGATAAATGTAAGGTAATGCACTTGGGCAGAGGAAATAAAATGTATAATTATATACTTAATTGTAAAACACTGTGCAAAACTGGAACTGAAAAAGACCTGGGTGTATTGGTGGACGACAAGCTCACGTTTAGTGGCCAGTGTCAGGCAGCTGCTGCAAAGGCAAATAAAATAATGGGATGCATTAAAAGAGGCATAGATGCTCATGAGGAGAACATAATTTTACCTCTATACAAGTCACTAGTGCGACCACACTTAGAATACTGTGTACTGGTCTCCGGTATATAAGAAAGACATGGCTGAACTAGAGCGGGTGCAGAGAAGAGCGACCAAGGTTATTAGAGGACTGGGGGGTCTGCAATACCAAGACAAGTTATTACACTTTGGGTTATTTACTGTGGAAAAAAGAAGGCTTAGAGGTGATCTTATTACTATGTACAAGTATATGAGGGGACAGTACAAAGACCTTTCTACTGATCTTTTTACTCTGAGGCCTGAGACGGGGACAAGGGGGCATCTTCTACGTCTGGAGGAAAGAAGGTTTAATCATAATCACAGACGGGGATTCTTTACTGTAAGAGCAGCGAGACTATGGAACTCTCTGCCGCATGATGTTGTAATGAGTGATTCACTGTTAAAATTTAAGAAGGGCATGGATGCCTTTCTTGAAAAGTATAATATTGCAGGTTATAAATACTAGATTCCTTGATAGGGCGTTGATCCAGGGAACTAGTCTGATTGTCGTATGGAGTCGGGAAGGAATTTTTTTCCCCAATGTGGAGCTTGGTGTTTGCCACATGGTTTTTTTTTGCCTTCCTCTGGATCAACATGTTAGGCTATGGGTTGAACTAGATGGACTTAGTCTTCCTTCAACCTTAAAAACTATGTTACTATATAATGGTGGCGAAAACGCAGCACTTCCGCAAAATAATTGGTAGTGCTGTTTTTTTTTCCGCAATGATAATCCGCAGCGGAAATTTCCACAGCATGTGCACAGCACATGCGGATCATCATTGGGGAACATGGCAGGCCTTCTACCATGCGTTTTTTAAGCATTTCTGCAGCGTTTTTGCCGCTGCGGAAACACTTAAAAAGGAATCGTGGGCACACAGCCTAAGGGGACAAAAAGGAAAAAGTTTAATCTGAACATTCAAATCACTCCTGCCCCTCTATGACCCATTTTAAAATAAAACATATGGGCGTTATCCAATCAAAATATAAAAATAATTAACCTGATCAGTGAACGGCATAAAAACAAAAACCACCCTCATATGGCTGTATGGACAGAAAAATAAAGCTACTGCTCTTAGAAGAATAAGAAAAATGCAGAGCCGGGAAATAACATGGTCAGGAAGGGGTTAAATTCTGCCACTTCTATAGAAAATTGAACCCATTTCGCTGACTGCCTTCAATGGCAGCCAAATAAGGCAGAGGGTTAGAGGAATACCGACCTTATATTGTAGACTTCTAGGATGCTTAAGAAGTGGACAATCCCTTTAAGCTACATTGTGCAGACAAAGCCATGGCAGTGTAGAAGGCCGACAAGATCTCAGTGGAAAGGCTGCAGGTTTGCGTCTGCATTAGGCAAGTTATAGAGGTAGAAGTGTTGGGACCTTGTTGCTGTGCAGGTAGAATCTGGAGCCTCGGCACCGTCCTGCGGAGCCCATACTACAGGGAGGAGGCGCAGCGCCATGTGTAGTAATCTGAGCAGGATAGTCAGTGTTCAGCCAGCACTGATGGAGACTGACACCCCAACTCATTACCCAATACATGACCGGCTTAAAGACCCTCTCCCATCAGAGCTTATCCTCTTACTATATTGTAATCAGATTATACAGCACTGCACTTACAGCTGCTCATTATACCTTTCTACTGGGCTAATTATTCTCTTTTCTCTGCTCTATGTAGAATTAGCAGGGTCCCCTCCTGACCCAGCTGCTCTCATCCCCCTGCCAGGGACTTTTGCAGGGACTTATGACTCATACAAGGAAAACTGACCTCCTGTTTCTACATACAGCTTATAAATATTAGCAAAAATGTCCAATCACATTGTAAATATAACGACATCCAAAAATGTGTGCGTCCAATGGACATTCCACACGGACAGTGTAGAGCAGGGGTCTCAAACTCGGCTGGGTATATGGGCCGCATATGGAAAAAATTGGAATTTGGGGGGCTGCATTCTTTGCAGGTCAAAGTGACATTTTTAGTGATGCCATTTTTTTTGTATACACCGTCTGAACATTTTTGCTGTGTTTATTTTATTTTTTTATAGCTTGGGTCGTTACGGATATGGCGATAATAAATGTGCACTTTTTGTGTTTACTTTAGTTTATATATTTAGTTTATATATAAAGCAGCATTTTTAGTGGCAAAATATTTTTTCATGCTTTATTTTTATTTTTACAATTTTGTTTCCCTCTTTTGGCCACATAGAGTAATATTGTTTCAGAATTAGCACCATATATAGTAATTCTGGCAAACATCTAGTAATTTGCCCCATCCTGATGGTCCCCACCTTGCAGTAATGTGGCCCATCCTGGTGGTCCCCACCTTGCAGTAATGTGGCCCATCCTGGTGGTCCCCACCTTGCAGTAATGTGGCCCATCCTGGTGGTCCCCACCTTGCAGTAATGTGGCCCATCCTGGTGGTCCCCACCTTGCAGTAATGTGGCCCATCCTGGTGGTCCCCACCTTGCAGTAATGTGGCCCATCCTGGTGGTCCCCACCTTGCAGTAATGTGGCCCATCCTGGTGGTCCCCACCTTGCAGTAATGTGGCCCATCCTGGTGGTCCCCACCTTGCAGTAATGTGGCCCATCCTGGTGGTCCCCACCTTGCAGTAATGTGGCCCATCCTGGTGGTCCCCACCTTGCAGTAATGTGGCCCATCCTGGTGGTCCCCACCTTGCAGTAATGTGGCCCATCCTGGTGGTCCCCACCTTGCAGTAATGTGGCCCATCCTGGTGGTCCCCACCTTGCAGTAATGTGGCCCATCCTGGTGGTCCCCACCTTGCAGTAATGTGGCCCATCCTGGTGGTCCCCACCTTGCAGTAATGTGGCCCATCCTGGTGGTCCCCACCTTGCAGTAATGTGGCCCATCCTGGTGGTCCCCATCTTGCAGTAATGTGGCCCATCCTGGTGGTCCCCATCTTGCAGTAATGTGGCCCATCCTGGTGGTCCCCATCTTGCAGTAATGTGGCCCATCCTGGTGGTCCCCATCTTGCAGTAATGTGGCCCATCCTGGTGGTCCCCATCTTGCAGTAATGTGGCCCATCCTGGTGGTCCCCATCTTGCAGTAATGTGGCCCATCCTGGTGGTCCCCATCTTGCAGTAATGTGGCCCATCCTGGTGGTCCCCATCTTGCAGTAATGTGGCCCATCCTGGTGGTCCCCATCTTGCAGTAATGTGGCCCATCCTGGTGGTCCCCATCTTGCAGTAATGTGGCCCATCCTGGTGGTCCCCATCTTGCAGTAATGTGGCCCATCCTGGTGGTCCCCATCTTGCAGTAATGTGGCCCATCCTGGTGGTCCCCATCTTGCAGTAATGTGGCCCATCCTGGTGGTCCCCATCTTGCAGTAATGTGGCCCATCCTGGTGGTCCCCATCTTGCAGTAATGTGGCCCATCCTGGTGGTCCCCATCTTGCAGTAATGTGGCCCATCCTGGTGGTCCCCATCTTGCAGTAATGTGGCCCATCCTGGTGGTCCCCATCTTGCAGTAATGTGGCCCATCCTGGTGGTCCCCATCTTGCAGTAATGTGGCCCATCCTGGTGGTCCCCATCTTGCAGTAATGTGGCCCATCCTGGTGGTCCCCATCTTGCAGTAATGTGGCCCATCCTGGTGGTCCCCATCTTGCAGTAATGTGGCCCATCCTGGTGGTCCCCATCTTGCAGTAATGTGGCCCATCCTGGTGGTCCCCATCTTGCAGTAATGTGGCCCATCCTGGTAGTCCCCATCTTGCAGTAATATGCCCATCCTGGTGGTCCCCATCTTGCAGTAATGTGGCCCATCCTGGTGGTCCCCATCTTGCAGTAATGTGGCCCATCCTGGTAGTCCCCATCTTGTAGTAATATGCCCCATCCTGGTGGTCCCCATCTTGTAGTAATGTGCCCCATTCTTGTCCCCACCTTGTAGTAATGTGCCCCATCCTAGTGGTCCCCATCTTGTAGTAATATGCCCCATCCTGGTGGTCTCCATCTTGTAGTAATATGCCCCATCCTGGTGGTCCCCATCTTGCAGTAATATGCCCCATCCTGGTGGTCCCCATCTTGTAGTAATATGCCCCATCCTGGTGGTCCCCATCTTGCAGTAATATGCCCCATCCTGGTGGTCCCCATCTTGTAGTAATATGCCCCATCCTGGTGGTCCCCATCTTGCAGTAATATGCCCCATCCTGGTGGTCCCCATCTTGCAGTAATATGCCCCATACTTGTGGTCCCCATCTAGTAGAATTGTCCTCTGCGTTGTTCTTCACACACATAAAGTAAAAAAAAAAAAAAAAGATTCCTTTCACCTGTCCTCCGTTCCCTCTGCTTCCTTTGTGCACATGTGGCCCGCGGGCCCCCTGTTTGAGACCTGTGGTGTAGACGGTTATGTAAAAGAATGGGAAGCCACTAGGTGGCAGCACAAGGTCACATAACAGGATTTTTTATCCAGATGGCTGTGAATCTACTAGTCATTAGGTTACCTGACTCAAGTAATCATTCATAGATCTCCACAGCCCAATGTAGATGTATTGAAGTAGAACAGTGAGAGCAGAACCAGTTCGGCTTGTATTTTACCAGTGAGATTCAAAAACACAATTTAAACTTCCTTGACATTACAATAATAAATACCAACCAAGGCCGGTTACCACAACACTGAAAACTGACAGCCACAAGTGGGTTACTATCCTGGCAGAGCTACCATCCGGCTCCCCTACGTAGAGGAATACCGAAAAGCCAATATATACGCCTAAGGAGAAATTGCTCAACGGTGAATGAGTACATGATAAAATCGAGGGAATTACAAAAACGCTTCCTACAAAAGGGATATCCTAAAAAAGTGCTAGGCCAACGCCCTTACAAGAGACATAAATTCTCTATTGACCCCTAAAGCACGAGAACAACAAGATAATGAGATCCATCTAATAGGAACCTACGACGACCGAAATCAGGGGGTGATGAACATACTCCATGATCTTTGGGCAATTTTGAGATCAGATAAAGATCTGCAAGATGTGGTCCCTGAGAGCCCCAGGGTCACATACAGGAGAGGCAGGAACCTTAGAGATCACCTTGTGCGCAGCCACTTTGTGGAGGACAACACGGGCAAAACAACGTGGCTGAGCAGTGACACCACGGGGACTTATAGATGTGGTGACTGCAAAGCCTGCAAATACATCTGTAAAAGCAAGAAATGTATCAGTGCCACAACCAAACTAGAAGACCAAAATCACGAATTCACAAACTGCAAGACGCAAGGAGTAATCTATATGGCAACTCGCCAATGTCCGATGAACTACATCGGCAAAACCAAAAGAGTTCCGGAGACGGATATTGCACCATATCGGTTATGTCAGACGTAGGGAGGACACAACTCTCTCGAGACACATGCTTGAGAAACACACCTTGGACCCGTTTTCTTTATACTTTCAAGCCATTGAAGTAGTACGCCCCCCCGAGAGGAGGTAATTGGGACCAACTGCTGCTTCAGAAAGAAAGTAGATGGATCCATAGAATGAAATCCTATAACCCACACTACATAAATGAAACATTGTCCTTCTCATGTTTCATTGACACATAATAACATTTTCACCCCCTATGAAACCTCTTCAACCTCGCTAGACCTAAAAACTCTCTAAAATATAATATGTAGAATCCAGTCCATGTTCTTCATAATGGATATTGGTCCACATAACTATCAAATCAGCGCCTTATAGGACCAAAACTATTAAAGTTATTATACTTTAAAATCACAAAATGACCTCTTGAACAAATTGAACTTTGATAACAATTGGACAAATTTCATCAGAATTTCTTCCTTTGTTTTTAGATTATAAAATACTCATCTGAAGACTTAATAATACAGACACATCGATACAATCAGACACACTGATACAATCAGAATAAAAGTCATCCCAATGTCTATTATGGACATATTGATACGATCAAATGAAATGAACTTTGAGGAAATAGACGTCCGCAAGCGTTTGCTGGTGCGGAAGCAGTGACATAGCCAGATGGCATTTGTCACGATGAAAGGAAGTTCTGCATCGATGTAAGTGTAGGTGGGACGAGGTAGCACATGAAACAGGCAGATCTGTCTGTAAACAAAACAAATGACAAACTCCGAACAAACACTATTAACAACTCATATCGCAACAAACTCGTAGAGACGACATTATAAGATGCAATGCAATATACCAGTCTCCTTCCCTAGATATAAAAGACATATTAATACTGTGAGATCGCAGTGCAGCCAAGACATCTGTGAGAAAAAGATCCTACTGGAAGAATGAGACGAGTCCCTGCATGATTATATGATCGCAACATAATACGCCTGCAACGCACCCGAGTCACTCGATTGGATGACAGAAGGGGGGGCGCACAAGAGGTGGCACCAACTTTCCTATAAAGTCACGCTGGTTTAGCCGCCAGACGCTGCTGGCAACCCTGCCGATAAGTTTATTACAAAACTATCGTACTATCAAACCAAAAAAGATCATAGACTGTGAGCCCCTGATGACCATGAGAGTCTCATATAAGAATGATGAAACGTGTAGGGCTGAGCATTTCTATAGAAAGTACTACAAGAGATGATTAGCCAGGCTACCTCAATATAAAGCTCCTAGATCAGGAGAAACAAGCACCGCACCGGTATATGACGGCAGCACTATAAAGCCGTTCTGAAGAGAATAGCACAGGACATGGTAAAATGAAGATTATTAATGCCATTATCAGACTGCAGACTCACAATGAGGAGAAATGAGATGGCATGATTTCTAATTGCCAGAGGCTAAATTGAAAAGGGAGTTATAAATATAAATAAAGAGATACCCCTAGGAATTGTGACTAATCCCTGGCCTCCCAACAAGACCATATATATAAATGGTTAGCCGGTGAGATAAATTAAAACCATACACAATAGTCCTATGTTTAGGATAATTTTAGGAAATTTGTCACGGATTTTGGACACTTAAAAAAAAATCCTTTTTAAAATATTGAATAAAGGTTATTTTTTATATTTTACTCCCATTGGATTTGACTGAAATACTGCAGAATTATCTTGGAGCATATTTATACTATATAAAACAGTGAGGGGTCAATATTGGTTTAGTAGTTTCCATATTACTCTGGATAGGCTTCTCAGTGTCTGCGGCATGGCAGGCTGGATGGCAGCGTTCTGCTACGATCCAGCCTGCCATCTCAATGTAGCAGAGCTGGAGCCGTCGTGGGAACCATGGAAAGGTAAAGATGAGGTTTGTTAATTATTTTACTTCTATTGCAGGAGACATTGGCTTCAGCTGGAATGGGCGTGATGGTAAGTATGGTTTAATTTAGGATATTAAAGTATTGTGTGCTTATTTCAATTAAAGGATTTTATTCTGGGTGTTGGTGTTTTATTCACTTTCACTATGGGGTTAGTAATGGGCACGTCTTATAGACACCTCCTCATTACTAACCTGGGCTTGATGTCAGCTGGCATTATAAGCTGACATCAACCCCAGCCCTATTACTCCAGTGCCACCGCTACAGGGCAGTGGGAGAGCGAGGCTAAGTGCCAGAATTGGCGTATCCTATGGATGTGTCATTTCTCGGGCGGCTGACGGCTGGTGTTTCTAGCCTGTGAGGCGGACAATATTCATGGCACCCTTCCTGGGCTATTAATATCAGCCCCCAGCTGTCTGCCTAGCCTTTGCTAGCTATTAAAATAGGGGGAACCCACGTCATTTTTTTTTGGGTCCCCCATTTTAAGATGGCGGATACACAGGTGCAAAATACTGATGAAACAATCACTCACAACCTACAATTTCATGGAGGGGGTGACTGCCTAGTATTAGAATTGCACAAAGATAGGCTTGTATAGGGTGCTGTTCACACTAGGGTAGTGCACAGTATCCGGCCCTGGGCACGGAGCGGGTCTGGGCCATGGCTGCACCCTATCGACAACATAGGACCCGGCTCCGAGTCCCCCATCCCCCAGGGTAGGGCTTCCAGCGTCACACATCTGCTATCTTTATGTGGGCCTGCTGCATCCTAGTAGTGCATTTGGCTTTGAAGATCAGGCCAGGTAAACACTGCTGCCCTTTCCTTACCCCCAGCATAGTGAGCGGGGGTGAGGAGCAAGGGGGAATGTGTGTGTGGAAATATAAGGAACAGGGGGGTAATATGTCAGGAGACAGAGTAGGGGGGAGAAAAGTTTGTGCGGGCACATAATAGAGACTGGGTAATGTGGAGAAAGGGTTAACATGAAGAGACAGTGTGAGGGCATACCAAAGAGGAGACAGAACATGTACTGATGGTGGTTCTGGTGATGTTGTACTGTACTGATGAGGGTTGTGATGCTGTATTTCTGCATACTGCTGGTAGTTCTATTGATGTATTTTTGTGCAGCTATTGGTTCTGATCCTGTACACATGGAACAGTCCATAACTTGTAAGATTACATGATACATGGCCATGTTAATAAAGTGTTGTGCTGTCTGAGAAGAGTTACTGTTTTTATTTGTTTTAGGAAAATTAAAGGGTTAGATCAAGTTTGTGATGAAAGTCTGCAATCACTGACAGCATACCTCTGAATTTTCACCGTGTGCATGTGCACTGCATGCGGTCAGGATTCTCTGGTGCTAGTGGTGAGAGCAGGAAGTCTTGAAACCACAATTATGCGAATTGCATACACATGATCACATGCCGACTAGACATGCGTGGCCTCATTCTATACAAATTACTTGAGTGAGGCTGGTCACGTTTAGTTGGAATGTGGCCAGAAGTATGAAAATCTAATACTTGCACGCACATGACCTTTCAGGATTCTCCTGTACTGGAGGAAAGGTGAAAGTGTGCAGTGCATGCGCTGCGAGTATTCAGAAGTCTGCAGTCACCTAGAGTTCTTCCGACTTTAATCACAAACCTGGACAACCCTTTTAATTATACAATTAAGTACTGTAGCATGCCCAATCCTAAGAGCGTGTAATATACTCAATGTCAGGATTCAGCTCTGCTAGCTGGGTCCAGCAGACACCACATGACCACTCGTATGTGATTTTCATACTTACGGTTATGTGACAACTAGCCTTTAATCCTGCTTCTCTTTATGAAATAGGAGCTGTAGTTTTTTACTGAAATTGAGAGAATTAGGAAGAGTAGCTAGTCACGTGACTGTCAAAAAGCAAATCGTATATGAGCGGTCACATGACTACTATTCAAACTGCATGAGCGGTGTGTGTGGGGGGCGCCAAACTGAATTCCTGCTCCGGGTGCCGGAAAACAGATCTGCCTCTGTGCTAAGCTTGCAGATATGGTCAGAAGGTTCTGTAAGACATTGCTCTATAGATCAGATATTCTTCCAGAAACAAACCGCCTGGAAGCCTCCTTGTCAGATTTATGCTTAAGAACTAATTATATTTTACTTTAAATATTTCTAATAAAGAAAATAATCAATACAGTAATTATAATCCATAATATTCCAATATGTTATATTACTTGTGATACGTCTGATATAGTCTAGCTTTATTAAATCATGTTTTGTTTCTGTAAAGGAAATCGAGGCTGAGCCTGCAGATATTGTTAGAAAGTTCTGTACCATGTTATTCTATGGATAAAATGTACTCACAGAAACCAGGCGTCTGGAGGTCTCCTGCAACAGACTTATCCTTGAGAACTAAGAATTGTAATGTTTAATCTGAACATGCATGGAAACTTTGTTACTGTGAGCCAGAACTTTGGTTTAGATACTGCACTCTTCTGTAACAGAGTAGGTCCCTCTCTCATTCATAGGGGTCCTGTATACACAATTTATGTCTCATCTCCATCTCTGAACTGTAACTATTATTCAAATTACATTTTTCTCTCATTCTGATCACCTGTGAATATGGATGTTTTGCTTGGAATACAGATTTCCATGTCATTTCATTATATTGTCTGGGCGTGCGTGGAAACTCCATGCAGGAGAGAAATTTACATTTAAATATTTCATCCTTTTGCAAGAAGGCCGACCCACTCCTCATTCATAGAGGTTTCTGTATAAGTGTTTTTATATCTTAGCCTTATCTATACCTTTTTTAATTGTAAGTTTATTCTAAATTAACCTCCATTTTATTCAATTACCTATGAAGACCTGGTTTGTCCAGAAGTCTGCACCGACTTCTGCTCTCAAGCTCATCCAGTGGCCAGTATCATTATGGTATGGCATCCAGCGGCCAGTATCGTTATGGTATGGCATCCAGCGGCCAGTATCGTTATGGTATGGCATCCAGCGGCCAGTATCGTTATGGTATGGCATCCAGCGGCCAGTATCGTTATGGTATGGCATCCAGCGGCCAGTATCGTTATGGTATGGCATCCAGCGGCCAGTATCGTTATGGTATGGCATCCAGTGGCCAGTATCGTTATGGTATGGCATCCAGTGGCCAGTATCATTATGGTATGGCATCCAGTGGCCAGTATCATTATGGTATGGCATCCAGTGGCCAGTATCATTATGGTATGGCATCCAGTGGCCAGTATCATTATGGTATGGCATCCAGTGGCCAGTATCATTATGGTATGGCATCCAGTGGCCAGTATCATTATGGTATGGCATCCAGTGGCCAGTATCATTATGGTATGGCATCCAGTGGCCAGTATCATTATGGTACGGCATCCAGTGGCCAGTATCATTATGGTACGGCATCCAGTGGCCAGTATCATTATGGTATGGCATCCAGTGGCCAGTATCATTATGGTACGGCATCCAGTGGCCAGTATCATTATGGTATGGCATCCAGTAGCCAGTATCATTATTATACACACTATAAGCCTCCCAATTGGCATCAAGATAACAGAACAGTAGTGTTGCGCAGACGTGCTTGGATAAGGTGTCATCTGAGCATGCTCGGGTGCTAACAGATTATCTTTTGCGTGCTCTAATAATATGTTCACACCGCCGCGGCTCCACACAAACTGGCAAGCCCTGCATGTATTGCGGCGGTCTAACAGCCGTGAGACATGCAGCCACGGTGACGCAAACATTTTTCAAGCACGCCGAAGATACTCTTAGCACCCGAGAATACTCGGATAACGCCTTATCGGAGCACGTTAGCTTATCACTACAGAACAGATCTGAACAGTGCTCAGGATTCTCCTCACCTAGCACCCTGCCGAGAATAATAAATGCCTGTAGCCAATTTCCAAAAGTGCCTCCTACATTGCTCACCCTCCACCTCCCTATGCTTTTTCCCTGCTCCCACATTTCAGTGACGAAACACTCAAGTGGCAGTAAAGTAGATATAGCTGCAGTTTTCCTTTTCCAAATATTTTTAACTTCCATTTTTTAAATGAGGCCCTAATGGTCCTTGAAAGCATACACACACGCTCCCAAGTCAGACTTTGTTGCAGACGGACAAGCCTATTTTTGGTAACAGTCTCTGCTGCCACTGGCCAAGTCCCAACACATCCTTCTGCATCATCAACCCTAACAGACCATGCTGCTACAGGCCCCTCACACTGTGGTCCCAACTGCAACACCCGGTGGCCTAAAAGATGTACCCAGGTTACCGTACGTGAGGTGTGAAAGCGTGTAACTGGCATGTCTCACCGGAGGTCATCACCACAACCCACTAATCGTCCATCCTAACGGACTCTGGGCATTCTGAGGACCTGATGCAAAGTATCTTCTGGATTAACGACCTCTGATGAAGTCTGCAATAATGAAAAATAATAATAATAAAAAAGTAAACGCTGCATTGCACCGAATGACCAGCAGGTGGCAACGAAGTCACAACATTAACTAGCCCCCTATTGTAGAAAACCTAAACACCATCAGGAGGTGCTGAGGCTTCATGAGAACGCGCCACCCCCAAACTTAAAAGGCTTTTCCACTATTCAGACAACTTCTCAATCACTGTTTCCCCTGAGTAAAATAATAACTATTCTACTCTGTGCCATTCCAGCAGTGTCAGCACTGGCTCTCCCGGGGTCCGCGATCCCTGCGGCCAATCAGAGGTGTCTTCACTCTCTCGTACTTTGGAGGAATTGACCGCTGCAGCTGCTCTCCCACTTCCTCCAGATGTCAATGATGTCTGTAGGAGAGGAAAGTGAAGCCAGCGCTGAATGTCACGCCAAAGATGGCTGCCCTCCTATTATATAAATCTCACTAGAACTCCACCACCAGCCTATCACATTCCTAGTTCCACATCCAACCTCCATATCAAACCCTGTAATAAACCCTTCATTACCTGGTCTTGTCAGGACCTCAATAAACCCAGCCTTTTTGAGGCCTAGTTCTGTACGGCCATTAATAATGCACTGGTGTAAATAATGTGTGTGAGGTAAATTGTGTGGAAAACCGGATTGTAATCAAGCAATGATTTCTTCAATTGGACTGCAATGTCCTGAACCATACGACTTGTACCAGTCATGTGACTTATGCTGCCCCAGGACTACAGCCATATTGGCCAAAGCTGTGATATCACAGAGGCACATACCAGCATGTGGAAGCATGGCGACATAGCGATGACATCACAATGGCAGGTGTCGGAATGTGGATTCTATGACATAGCGATGACATCACAATGGCAGGTGCCGGAATGTGGAATCTATGACATAGCGATGACATCACAATGGCAGGTGCCGGAATGTGGAATCTATGACATAGCGATGACATCACAATGGCAGGCGCCTATATACACAGGAGCGCAGGTGAGAGGAGACACACGGGAGCTCACAAACCACAAGGAAGGCAAGAAGAATCGATTGGAGAATAGGGACAGGAGAAGCCAAGAAGAACAGAATAACCCGCTTCTTAGCCTTCACTGAGCCATGACAAGACTGAGCGGATGGAAGCGGAGGAGGAGACCCAGGACCCCGTCACATCCACCTGACTGATGAGAAAGGTGAGAAATTATGTAGATTATGTAGCAGCATTACAACTATTCTTGTTACCCATAGCAACCAGTCAGAGCTCAGCTTTTATTAAAGGGGTATTCCCATCTCCAAAATCCTCTCCCAATATGTAGTAGGTGTAATAATAATAATATTAGATATCCATGCTTACAACCACCAGTTATCTAGTTGCTAGTGGTCGTAACCATGGATACCTAAGGTCCTGCAATGCCTGCACATGAGGAAAGAGACACAGCGAAGCAGAAAAACTATTCTACATTTCTAATTGAGGTTTTTCTAATATTATTATTACACCTACTACATATTGGGATAGGATCTTGGAGATGGGAATACCCTTTTAATCTCTGATTGCTATGGGTAACTAGGAGAGTTTGTTGCTCAGCTTTGATAAGGGATGACAGATTTTACTAGACTAAGTGGATATCATTGGTGCTACCAGTGCAGCTGCACAGGGGGCTAATAGGTTAGGGGGTCACTCACCTTCATTTTGTTGATTCTGTGTATTGCTGTAGCAGTGCTGTGCGCGTATATTGATGCTGTGGGGCAGGGGCGTACATAGAAATCATCGGGCCCATAGCAGAAGTTTGAGTTGAGGCCTCCCCCTTCAAAAGATATTTTTAAAAAAATTGTATTTGTCAGTGTCACAACTTTCCAGCCTTTACATAGTAATTTTCCCCCTGCTGAAGTCCTAGATTCCCCTCTCATTGCCACCATAACGTATGATGCCAACAAAAGTGCCCCCCAAACACAGTATGATACCCCCCATGGTGAATTCCTCTACCTTAGCCTCCACATGTACAGTAGGGTCATCAAACTATGCCCCCCTCAACTCCCAAGGCAAAGTAAGGTGACCACAACACAGCAATCCCCCAACTGTGACCCCCACACAGCCCTCCATGTAGAGTAATGGGCCTACATACAGTATAATGGCCCCACACTGTATAATAGTCTGCACTAGCCCTCCAAACAGTATGATGGACACCACATAGGTCAGAGTAATATTCAGCTCACCCTTGAAGGATTCCCAGTGGGTTCCATATAACGAAGCACAGGATCCAGACTCCGCCAGATGTAGAAGCAAGGTGCATCCAAATCCAGTACAAAAAAAGTCTTTATAAGAACGATTGAAACAATGGCATTGTTGTGACACACCATTTAGGTGTAGTTGGGGGTTTGGAAGGTGCACAAAATATGAGTCTAAGAACATGCAGAGTGTTTGAAACGCGTTCGGTGTTGCACATTTTCTACACCTTCCAAACCCCCAACTACAGCTAAATGGTGTCACAACAATCCATTTGTTTTTTTACTGGAGCTGGATATTCACTTCAATCCAAGCATGATGGACCCCACACAAACCTTAACACTGTATAATTGCTTGCATACTGTATAATGGCCCCCACATAACCCTTCAAATATTATAATGGCCCCCCCACATAACCCTTCACATATTATAATGGCCCCACATAGTATAACACGCCACCATAATCCTCCATACAATAAAATACTCACTATAGTCCTACACAGAGCATAATTCACTTCCCCATGGTCCTCCTCACAGAATAATACACTCCCCATGGTCCTCCACACAGTAATATGCACCCCCCCATAGGGTGAAACGCAAACCCCCGCCCATAGGGTAAAACGCAGCCCACAGTTTTCCAGTATTATGGGCACCACGTACTCACTGATTTTTTTTTAAGAAAAATACAATACTCACCGCTCCTTGTTCCCCCACTGCTTCAGTCTCTGCAGCGCATATACTCACCTCAGCAGCTACACTATCTGACACAGCATGGAGTGCGATGAAGTGTCGTCATCGTGCCCGCTGTGTCAGATGCAGGAGGGAGGGAGCATTAAATGCTGCCGTTCAGTCAATACCATGGCTAATCACTAACAGAGGCATTTAAGTGTCCTGGTAGCTACTTCACTCATGTACCTCTTCCCATCGCTCCATAGAAGTGATTGCCGAAGATTTACCATGGCAGTCAGGGGCCTTAAAGAAGGATTCAATCACTGCCATCTTAGTACTCCTATAAAGCTCGGCTTCACAAGAGAATGTCAATTAAAATACATGCATATACTGCAATAATACAAAATTACAAAATATAGTATAAGGGGTTAAATGATCACATAAGTCCACTAAGTTAACTTAAAAATAAAGTAAAAATTGAAAAAGTTTTGAAAAATATGAACGTTTAAATTATACTTCAACCGTTATGTTAAAATACCCCCCAAAACATAAAATGAAATGCTCTTCTTCACAAAAAACACAATCAAAAGCAATGACATCTAATGCAACCCAAAAAGGTATCAAAAACGGATCAATTCACTTGTATTGAGAGAGGCCGAACACATCCAGTCGGCACGTGATAGCGTGTATGCAAATTGCAATCTTGCGGCGCCAGTACTAGAGAAATTCTGTCCGCTCGCACACTGTGCACTTTAAGGAGCCACAAGTCTGACTGCAGATGGCGCCCCAAACCTGGGCAAACCTTTTAATATACCCCAAAATTGTATCAATAAAAGCTACGCAAAATCACGCCCTCACAAAGGTCCATCAACAGAAAAAAAAATGTAAAAGGTCTCAGAATATGGTGACCCAAACCAATTTCTTTAGTGTTGTTACATAGTTGTTTAACCACCGTGGGAGATAACCACAATACCAAACTCAAGGTGTTTTATCTCAATGACCTGGAGAATTATATTATAATCTAAAAACAAATCCTTAAAAGACAATAGTGGAATTGCTTTTATCTCATTATTTCATCCCAACACAGATTTTGTTTCTCTCCACATTTCAGACATATGATAAATATATAGTTGTATAGTTTGTTTTTATCTTAGTGGTGAAAACATTTTATTTTGTTTCATTTTGCAACAAAGAAAATAACTCGTTTCCCACTATTTTCTGTGGCCAAATATTTTCCTATTGGTAAAGCAAAATGCGGATTTAGTTTGTGTGAGTGAAGCTCATGTTTTTATTGACAAAAGTTTGGAGAACAAAGAAGATTTTGATTCTTTTTTAAAATCATTATTTGGGTATGTTATATGGTTATTAAAGGGGTAAATACTTGTTATGGTGCTAATATTATGGGTTCAATAATTTAACGTTTTATATGGCGAATTGATTAAATGCTACTTCCGCGTCTTAAATTTTTATACCTTTGAAATCGGATCGGGGCCCGTCTGCCCACCGGGACAGGTGATCGGGGCCCGTCTGCCCACCGGGACAGGTGATCGGGGCCCGTCTGCCCACCGGGACAGGTGATCGGGGCCCGTCTGCCCACCGGGACAGGTGATCGGGGCCCGTCTGCCCACCGGGACAGGTGATCGGGGCCCGTCTGCCCACCGGGACAGGTGATCGGGGCCCGTCTGCCCACCGGGACAGGTGATCGGGGCCCGTCTGCCCACCGGGACAGGTGATCGGGGCCCGTCTGCCCACCGGGACAGGTGATCGGGGCCCGTCTGCCCACCGGGACAGGTGATCGGGGCCCGTCTGCCCACCGGGACAGGTGATCGGGGCCCGTCTGCCCACCGGGACAGGTGATCGGGGCCCGTCTGCCCACCGGGACAGGTGATCGGGGCCCGTCTGCCCACCGGGACAGGTGATCGGGGCCCGTCTGCCCACCGGGACAGGTGATCGGGGCCCGTCTGCCCACCGGGACAGGTGATCGGGGCCCGTCTGCCCACCGGGACAGGTGATCGGGGCCCGTCTGCCCACCGGGACAGGTGATCGGGGCCCGTCTGCCCACCGGGACAGGTGATCGGGGCCCGTCTGCCCACCGGGACAGGTGATCGGGGCCCGTCTGCCCACCGGGACAGGTGATCGGGGCCCGTCTGCCCACCGGGACAGGTGATCGGGGCCCGTCTGCCCACCGGGACAGGTGATCGGGGCCCGTCTGCCCACCGGGACAGGTGATCGGGGCCCGTCTGCCCACCGGGACAGGTGATCGGGGCCCGTCTGCCCACCGGGACAGGTGATCGGGGCCCGTCTGCCCACCGGGACAGGTGATCGGGGCCCGTCTGCCCACCGGGACAGGTGATCGGGGCCCGTCTGCCCACCGGGACAGGTGATCGGGGCCCGTCTGCCCACCGGGACAGGTGATCGGGGCCCGTCTGCCCACCGGGACAGGTGATCGGGGCCCGTCTGCCCACCGGGACAGGTGATCGGGGCCCGTCTGCCCACCGGGACAGGTGATCGGGGCCCGTCTGCCCACCGGGACAGGTGATCGGGGCCCGTCTGCCCACCGGGACAGGTGATCGGGGCCCGTCTGCCCACCGGGACAGGTGATCGGGGCCCGTCTGCCCACCGGGACAGGTGATCGGGGCCCGTCTGCCCACCGGGACAGGTGATCGGGGCCCGTCTGCCCACCGGGACAGGTGATCGGGGCCCGTCTGCCCACCGGGACAGGTGATCGGGGCCCGTCTGCCCACCGGGACAGGTGATCGGGGCCCGTCTGCCCACCGGGACAGGTGATCGGGGCCCGTCTGCCCACCGGGACAGGTGATCGGGGCCCGTCTGCCCACCGGGACAGGTGATCGGGGCCCGTCTGCCCACCGGGACAGGTGATCGGGGCCCGTCTGCCCACCGGGACAGGTGATCGGGGCCCGTCTGCCCACCGGGACAGGTGATCGGGGCCCGTCTGCCCACCGGGACAGGTGATCGGGGCCCGTCTGCCCACCGGGACAGGTGATCGGGGCCCGTCTGCCCACCGGGACAGGTGATCGGGGCCCGTCTGCCCACCGGGACAGGTGATCGGGGCCCGTCTGCCCACCGGGACAGGTGATCGGGGCCCGTCTGCCCACCGGGACAGGTGATCGGGGCCCGTCTGCCCACCGGGACAGGTGATCGGGGCCCGTCTGCCCACCGGGACAGGTGATCGGGGCCCGTCTGCCCACCGGGACAGGTGATCGGGGCCCGTCTGCCCACCGGGACAGGTGATCGGGGCCCGTCTGCCCACCGGGACAGGTGATCGGGGCCCGTCTGCCCACCGGGACAGGTGATCGGGGCCCGTCTGCCCACCGGGACAGGTGATCGGGGCCCGTCTGCCCACCGGGACAGGTGATCGGGGCCCGTCTGCCCACCGGGACAGGTGATCGGGGCCCGTCTGCCCACCGGGACAGGTGATCGGGGCCCGTCTGCCCACCGGGACAGGTGATCGGGGCCCGTCTGCCCACCGGGACAGGTGATCGGGGCCCGTCTGCCCACCGGGACAGGTGATCGGGGCCCGTCTGCCCACCGGGACAGGTGATCGGGGCCCGTCTGCCCACCGGGACAGGTGATCGGGGCCCGTCTGCCCACCGGGACAGGTGATCGGGGCCCGTCTGCCCACCGGGACAGGTGATCGGGGCCCGTCTGCCCACCGGGACAGGTGATCGGGGCCCGTCTGCCCACCGGGACAGGTGATCGGGGCCCGTCTGCCCACCGGGACAGGTGATCGGGGCCCGTCTGCCCACCGGGACAGGTGATCGGGGCCCGTCTGCCCACCGGGACAGGTGATCGGGGCCCGTCTGCCCACCGGGACAGGTGATCGGGGCCCGTCTGCCCACCGGGACAGGTGATCGGGGCCCGTCTACATGGTGGGCGCTTCTAGAACTACCCCTCGTGGGCGCTTCTAGAACTACCCCTCGTGGGCGCTTCTAGAACTACCCCTCGTGGGCGCTTCTAGAACTACCCCTCGTGCCGGTGAGCGGTTCTGAAACTACCCCCGGTGGGCGCTTCTAGAACTACCCCCGGTGGGCGCTTTTAGAAGTACTCTTAGTGTGCAGTTCTAGAACTACTCCCGGTGCCGATGGAAGCTTCTAGAACTACCCCCGGTGGGCGCTTCTAGAACTACCCCCGGTGGGCGCTTTTAGAAGTACTCTTAGTGTGCAGTTCTAGAACTACACCTGGTGTCTGTGGGTGGTTCTAGAGCTACATCTGGTGGGCGGTTATAGAACTACCCCTGGTGCCGTGAGCAGTTCTAGAACTACCCCTGGTGCCGGTGGGTACTTCTGTAACTACCCCTGGTGGGTGGTTCTGAAACTACCCCTGGTGCCGTGAGTGGTTCTAGAACTTCAACTAATGTGCAGTTCTAATAATGCTCCTGGTAGGTGGTTCTAGAAGTACTCTAGTGAGCAGTTCTAGAAATACCCCTGGTGCCGGTGGGCTCTTCTAGAACTATCCCTCGTGGGCGCTTCTAGAACTACACATAGTGCCGGTGAGCGGTTCTGAAGCTACCTCTGGTGGGCGCTTCTAGAACTACCCCTGGTGGGCGCTTTTAGAAGTACTCTTAGTGTGCAGTTCTAGACCTACTCCTGGTGGGCGGTTATAGAACTACACCTGGTGCCGTGAGCTGTTCTAGAACTTCTTTTAGTGTGCGGTTCTAATACTGCTCCTGGTGGGCGCTTTTAGAACTTCCCCTGGTGGGCGGTTCTAGAAGTACTCCTAGTATGCAGTTCTAGAACTACCCCTGGTGGGCGGTTCTAGATCTACACCTGGTGCCGGTGGACGGTTCTAGAACCACTTCTAGTGTGCAGCTCTAGAACTGCCCCTGGGAGCGCTTCTAGAACTACCCCTCACGGGCGCTTCTAGAAGTACTCCTAGTGTGCAGTTCTAGAACTACCCGCAGTGCCGTGAGCAGTTCTAGAACTTCTAGTGTGCAGTTCTAATACTGCTCCTGGTGGGCGCTTTTAGAACTACCCCCGGTGCCGTCGGGCGCTTCTAGAACTACCCCTCGTGGGCGCTTCTAGAACTACCCCTAGTGCCGGTGAGTGGTTCTGAAACTACCCCCGCTGGGCGCTTCTAGAAGTACTCTTAGTGTGCAGTTCTAGAACTACTCCCGGTGCCGATGAGCACTTCTAGAGCTACCCCCGGTGGGCGCTTCTAGAAGTACTCCTAGTGTCCCGTTCTAGAACTACCCCTGGTGCCGTGAGCAGTTCTAATACTGCTCCTGGTGAGCGGTTTTAGACCTACCCTTGGTGGGCGGTTCTAGAAGTACTCCTAGTGTGCAGTACTAGAACTACCCCTGGTGCCGGTGTGCGCTTCTAGAACTACCCCTGGTGCCATGATCGGTTGTAGAACTTCTTCTAGATTGCGGTTCTAATACTGCTCCTGGTGGGCGCTTCTAATACTATCACTGGTGGGCAGTTCTAGTACTACTCATTGTGCTGGTGGGCACTTCTAGAACTACCCCTGGTGGGTGGTTCTGAAACTACTGGTGCCGATGGACTCTTCTAGAAATACCCCTGGTGGGCAGTCATAGAACTACCTCTGGTGCTGGTGGGCGCTTCTAGAACTACCCCTGGTGGGCGCTTCTAGAACTAACCGCAGTGTAGTGTGCGGTTCTAATACTGTTCCAGGTGGGCGCTTCTAGAGCTACCCCTGGCGGGCGCTTCTAGAACTACCCGCAGTGTAGTGTGTGGTTCTAATACTGTTCCAGGTGGGCGCTTCTAGAACTACATCTTGTGGGTGCTTCTATATGTACTCAGTGTGCGGTTCTAGAACTACCCCTGGTGCAGGTGGGCGGTTCTAGTACTACCTCTAGTGTGCAGTTCTCGAACTACTGCTAACATGCAGTTCTAGAACTACCCCTGGTGCCCGTGGGGGGTTCTAGAGCTACCCCTGGTGGGCGCTTTTAGAACTTCCCCTGGTGGGCGGTTCTAGAAGTACTCCTAGTATGCAGTTCTAGAACTACCCCTGGTGCCGTTGGGTGGTTCTGAAACTACCCCTGGTGCCGTTGGGTGGTTCTAGAACTTCAACTAGTGAGCAGTTCTAGAAATACCCCTGGTGCCGGTGGGCTCTTCTAGAAATACCCCTGGTGCCGGTGGGCTCTTCTAGAACTACTCCCTCGTGGGCGCTTCTAGAACTACTCCCTCGTGGGTGCTTCTAGAACTACTCCCTCGTGGGCGCTTCTAGAACTACACCTAGTGCCGGTGAGCGGTTCTGAAGCTACCTCTGGTGGGCGCTTCTAGAACTACCCCTGGTGGGCGCTTTTAGAACTACCCCTGGTGGGCACTTTTAGACCTACTCCCGGTGCCGTGAGCGGTACTAGAACTACTCCTGGTGGGCAGTTCTAGAGCTACATCTGGTGGGCGGTTATAGAACTACCCCTGGTGCCGTGAGCAGTTCTAGAACTTCTTTTAGTGTGCGGTTCTAATACTGCTCCTGGTGGGTGCTTTTAGAACTTCCCCTGGTGGGCGGTTCTAGAAGTACTCCTAGTATGCAGTTCTAGATCTACACCTGCTGCCGGTGGACGGTTCTAGAACCACTCCTAGTGTGCGGCTCTAGAACTACCCCTGGGGGTGCTTCTAGAACTACCCCTCGTAGGTGCTTCTAGAACTACATCTAGTGCCGGTGAGCGGTTCTGAAACTACCCCCGGTGGGCGCTTCTAGAAGTACTCTTAGTGTGCAGTTCTAGAACTACTCCCGGTGCCGATGGAAGCTTCTAGAACTACCCCCCAATGGGCGCTTCTAGAACTACCCCCGGTGGGCGCTTCTAGAACTACCCCTGGTGGGCGCTTCTAGAAGTACTCTTAGTGTGCAGTTCTAGAACTACACCTGGTGTCTGTGGGTGGTTCTAGAGCTACATCTGGTGGGCGGTTATAGAACTACCCCTGGTGCCGGTGGGTACTTCTGGAACTACCCCTGGTGGGTGGTTCTGAAACTACCCCTGGTGCCGTGAGTGGTTCTAGAACTTCAACTAGTGTGCAGTTCTAATAATGCTCCTGGTAGGTGGTTCTAGAAGTACTCTAGTGAGCAGTTCTAGAAATACCCCTGGTGCCGGTGGGCTCTTCTAGAACTATCCCTCGTGGGCGCTTCTAGAACTACACATAGTGCCGGTGAGCGGTTCTGAAGCTACCTCTGGTGGGCGCTTCTAGAACTACCCCTGGTGGGCGCTTTTAGAAGTACTCTTAGTGTGCAGTTCTAGACCTACTCCTGGTGGGCGGTTATAGAACTACACCTGGTGCCGTGAGCTGTTCTAGAACTTTTTAGTGTGCGGTTCTAATACTGCTCCTGGTGGGTGCTTTTAGAACTTCCCCTGGTGGGCGGTTCTAGAAGTACTCCTAGTATGCAGTTCTAGATCTACACCTGCTGCCGGTGGACGGTTCTAGAACCACTCCTAGTGTGCAGCTCTAGAACTACCCCTGGGGGTGCTTCTAGAACTACCCCTCGTGGGTGCTTCTAGAACTACATCTAGTGCCGGTGAGCGGTTCTGAAACTACCCCCGGTGGGCGCTTCTAGAAGTACTCTTAGTGTGCAGTTCTAGAACTACTCCCGGTGCCGATGGAAGCTTCTAGAACTACCCCCCAATGGGCGCTTCTAGAACTACCCCCGGTGGGCGCTTCTAGAACTACCCCTGGTGGGCGCTTTTAGAAGTACTCTTAGTGTGCAGTTCTAGACCTACTCCTGGTGGGCGGTTATAGAACTACCCCTGGTGCCGTGAGCAGTTCTAGAACTACCCCTGGTGCCGGTGGGTACTTCTGGAACTACCCCTGGTGGGTGGTTCTGAAACTACCCCTGGTGCCGTGAGTGGTTCTAGAACTTCAACTAGTGTGCAGTTCTAATAATGCTCCTGGTAGGTGGTTCTAGAAGTACTCTAGTGAGCAGTTCTAGAAATACCCCTGGTGCCGGTGGGCTCTTCTAGAACTATCCCTCGTGGGCGCTTCTAGAACTATCCCTCGTGGGCGCTTCTAGAACTACACATAGTGCCGGTGAGCGGTTCTGAAGCTACCTCTGGTGGGCGCTTCTAGAACTACCCCTGGTGGGTGCTTTTAGAAGTACTCTTAGTGTGCAGTTCTAGACCTACTCCTGGTGGGCGGTTATAGAACTACACCTGGTGCCGTGAGCAGTTCTAGAACTACCCCTGGTGCCGGTGGGCGGTTCTAGATCTACACCTGGTGCCGGTGGGCGGTTCTAGAACCACTCCTAGTGTGCAGCTCTAGAACTGCCCCTGGGAGCGCTTCTAGAAGTACTCCTAGTGTGCAGTTCTAGAACTACCCGCAGTGCCGTGAGCAGTTCTAGAACTTCTAGTGTGCAGTTCTAATACTGCTCCTGGTGGGCGCTTTTAGAACTACCCCCGGTGCCGTCGGGCGCTTCTAGAACTACCCCTAGTGCCGGTGAGTGGTTCTGAAACTACCCCCGCTGGGCGCTTCTAGAAGTACTCTTAGTGTGCAGTTCTAGAACTACCCCTGGTGCCGATGGACGGTTCTAGAACTACCCCCAGTGCCGATGAGCGCTTTTAGACCTACCCTTGGTGGGCGCTTCTAGAAGTACTCTTAGTGTGCAGTTCTAGAACTACCCCTGGTGCCGGTGTGCGCTTCTAGAACTACCCCTGGTGCCATGATCGGTTGTAGAACTTCTTCTAGATTGCGGTTCTAATACTGCTCCTGGTGGGCGCTTCTAATACTATCACTGGTGGGCAGTTCTAGTACTACTCATTGTGCTGGTGGGCACTTCTAGAACTACCCCTGGTGGGTGGTTCTGAAACTACTGGTGCCGATGGACTCTTCTAGAAATACCCCTGGTGGGCAGTCATAGAACTACCTCTGGTGCTGGTGGGCGCTTCTAGAACTAACCGCAGTGTAGTGTGCGGTTCTAATACTGTTCCAGGTGGGCGCTTCTAGAGCTACCCCTGGCGGGCGTTCTAGAACTACCCGCAGTGTAGTGTGTGGTTCTAATACTGTTCCAGGTGGGCGCTTCTAGAACTACATCTCTTGGGCGCTTCTAGAAGTACTCTTAGTGTGCGGTTCTAGAACTACCCCTGATACAGGTGGGCGGTTCTAGAACTACTGCTAATATGCAGTTCTAGAACTACCCCTGGTGGGCGCTTCTAGAACTACCCGCAGTGTAGTGTGCGGTTCTAATACTGTTCCAGGTGGGCGCTTCTAGAACTACATCTTGTGGGTGCTTCTATAGGTACTCAGTGTGCGGTTCTAGAACTACCCCTGGTGCAGGTGGGCGGTTCTAGTACTACCTCTAGTGTGCAGTTCTCGAACTACTGCTAACATGCAGTTCTAGAACTACCCCTGGTGCCCGTGGGGGGTTCTAGAGCTACCCCTGGTGGGCGCTTTTAGAACTTCCCCTGGTGGGCGGTTCTAGAAGTACTCCTAGTATGCAGTTCTAGAAATACCCCTGGTGCCGGTGGGCTCTTCTAGAACTACTCCCTCGTGGGCGCTTCGAGAACTACACCTAGTGCCGGTGAGCGGTTCTGAAGCTACCTCTGGTGGGCGCTTCTAGAACTACCCCTGGTGGGCGCTTTTAGAACTACCCCTGGTGGGCAATTCTAGACCTACTCCCGGTGCCGTGAGCGGTACTAGAACTACTCCTGGTGGGCAGTTCTAGAGCTACATCTGGTGGGCGATTATAGAACTACCCCTGGTGCCGTGAGCAGTTCTAGAACTTCTTTTAGTGTGCGGTTCTAATACTGCTCCTGGTGGGTGCTTTTAGAACTTCCCCTGGTGGGCGGTTCTAGAAGTACTCCTAGTATGCAGTTCTAGATCTACACCTGCTGCCGGTGGACAGTTCTAGAACCACTCCTAGTGTGCAGCTCTAAAACTACCCCTGGGGGTGCTTCTAGAACTACCCCTCGTGGGTGCTTCTAGAACTACATCTGGTGCCGGTGAGCGGTTCTGAAACTACCCCCGGTGGGCGCTTCTAGAAGTACTCTTAGTGTGCAGTTCTAGAACTACTCCCGGTGCCGATGGAAGCTTCTAGAACTACCCCCCGATGGGTGCTTCTAGAAGTACTCCTAGTGTGCAGTTCTAGAACTACCCGCAGTGCCGTGAGCAGTTCTAGAACTTCTAGTGTGCAGTTCTAGAACTGCTCCCGGTGGGCGCTTCTAGAACTACACCTAGTGCCGGTGAGCGGTTCTGAAACTACCCCCGCTGGGCGCTTCTAGAAGTACTCTTAGTGTGCAGTTCTAGAACTACTCCCGGTGCCGATGGACGGTTCTAGAACTACCCCCGGTGCCGATGGGCACTTCTAGAGCTACCCCTGGTGCCGTGAGCGGTTCTATCACTTCTAGTGTGCGGTTCTAATACTGCTCCTGGTGAGCGCTTTTAGACCTACCCTTGGTGGGCGGTTCTAGAAGTACTCCTAGTGTGCAGTACTAGAACTACCCCTGGTGCCGGTGTGCGCTTCTAGAACTACCCCTGGTGCCAAGATCGGTTGTAGAACTTCTTCTAGATTGCGCTTCTAATACTATCACTGGTGGGCAGTTCTAGTACTACTCATTGTGCTGGTGGGCGCTTCTAGAACTACCCGTAGTGTGTGGTTCCAATACTGTTCCAGGTGGGCGCTTCTAGAACTACATCTTGTGGGTGCTTCTATAAGTACTCAGTGTGCGGTTCTAGAACTACCCCTGGTGCAGGTGGGCGGTTCTAGTACTACCTCTAGTGTGCAGTTCTCGAACTACTGCTAACATGCAGTTCTAGAACTACCCCTGGTGCCCGTGGGGGGTTCTAGAGCTACCCCTGGTGGGCGCTACTAGAACTACACCTGGTGGGTGCTTCTAGAAGTACTCCGTGTGCAGTTCTAGAACTACCCCGGTGCAGTGAGCGGTACTAGAACTAGTCCTGGTGGGCAGTTCTAGAACTTCTTTTAGTGTGCGGTTCTAATACTGCTCCTGGTGGGCGCTTTTAGAACTTCCCCTGGTGGGCGGATCTAGAAGTACTCCTAGTATGCAGTTCTAGAACTACCCCTGGTGCCGGAGGGTGCTTCTGGAACTACCCCTGGTGGGTGATTCTGAAACTACCCCTGGTGCTGTGAGTGGTTCTAGAACTTCTACTAGTGTGCAGTTCTAATAATGCTCCTGGTAGGTGGTTCTAGAAGTACTCTAGTGAGCAGTTCTAGAAATATCCCTGGTGCTGGTGGGCTCTTCTAGAACTACTCCTAGTGTGCAGTTCTAGAACTTCCCCCTAGGGGGTGCTTCTAGAACTACACCTAGTGCCGGTGAGCGGTTCTGAAGCTACCTCCGGTGGGCGCTTCTAGAACTACCCCTGGTGGGCGCTTTTAGAAGTACTCTTAGTGTGCAGTTCTAGAACTACACCTGGTGTCTGTGGGCGGTTCTAGAGCTACATCTGGTGGGCGGTTATAGAACTACCCCTGGTGCCGTGAGCAGTTCTAGAACTTCTTTTAGTGTGCGGTTCTAATACTGCTCCTGGTGGGCGCTTTTAGAACTTCCCCTGGTGGGCGGTTCTAGAAGTACTCCTAGTATGCAGTTCTAGAACTACCCCTGGTGCCGGTGGGCGGTTCTAGATCTACACCTGGTGTCGGTGAACGGTTCTAGAACTACCCCCTGGTGGGTGGTTCTGAAACTACCCCTGGTGCTGTGAGTGGTTCTAGAACTTCTACTAGTGTGCAGTTCTAATAATGCTCCTGGTAGGTGGTTCTAGAAGTACTCTAGTGAGCAGTTCTAGAAATACCCCTGGTGCCGGTGGGCTCTTCTAGAACCACTCAGTGTGCAGCTCTAGAACTACCCCCGGTGGGCGCTTCTAGAACTACCCCTCACGGGCGCTTCTAGAAGTACTCCTAGTGTGCAATTCTAGAACTACCCGCAGTGCCGTGAGCAGTTCTAGAACTTCTAGTGTGCAGTTCTAATACTGCTCCTGGTGGGCACTTTTAGAACTACCCCCGGTGCCGATGGGCGCTTCTAGAACTACCCCTGGTGGGCGCTTTTAGACCTACCCTTGGTGGGCGGTTCTAGAAGTACTCCTAGTGTGCAGTACTAGACCTACCCCTGGTGCCATGATCGGTTGTAGAACTTCTTCTAGATTGCGGTTCTAATACTGCTCCTGGTGGGCGCTTCTAATACTATCACTGGTGGGCAGTTCTAGTACTACCCATTGTGCTGGTGGGCAGTTCTAGTACTACCCATTGTACTGGTGGGCAGTTCTAGTACTACCCATTGTACTGGTGGGCAGTTCTAGTACTACCCCTGGTGGGTGGTTCTGAAACTACTGGTGCCGATGGGCGCTTCTAGAACTACCCCTGGTGGCCAGTCATAGAACTACCCCTGGTGGCCAGTCATAGAACTACCCGCAGTGTAGTGTACGGTTCTAATACTGTTCCAGGTGGGCGCTTCTAGAACTACATCTTGTGGGCGCTTCTAGAAGTACTCTTAGTGTTCCGTTCTAGAACTACCCCCAATGCCGTGAGCGGTTCTAGAACTTCTAGTGTGCGGTTCTAATACTGCTCCTAGTGGGCGCTTTTAGACCTACCCTTGGTGGGCGGTTCTAGAAGTGCTCCTAGTGTGCAGTACTAGAAGTACCCCTGGTGTCTGTGTGCGTTTCTAGAACTACCCCTGGTGCCATGATCGGTTCTAGAAATTCTTCTAGATTGCGGCTCTAATACTACCCATTGTGCTGGTGGGCAGTTCTAGAACCACCCCTGGCGGGCAGTTCTAGAACCACCCCTGGCGGGCAGTTCTAGAACTACACCTGGTGCCATGAGCGGTTCTAATACTGCTTCTGGTGGGCGCTTTTAGCACTAACCCTGGTGGGCGGTTCTAGAAGTACTCCTAGTATGCAGTTCTAGAACTACCCCTGGTGCCGGTGGGCGCTTCTAGAACTATCCCTGGTGCCAGAGTGCACTTCTAGAACGACTCCAGGTGGGCGCTTCTAGAACTACCCCTGGAGGGCGGTTCTAATACTGCTCCTGGTGGGCGATTATAAAACTACCCGCAGTGTAGTGTGCGTTTCTAATACTGTTCCATATGGGCACTTCTAGAAGTACTCTTAGTGTGCAGTTCTCGAACTACCCCTGGTGCCCGTGGGGCGCTGCTAGAGCTACCCCTGGTGGGCGCTGCTAGAGCTACCCCTGGTGGGCGCTGCTAGAGCTACCCCTGGTGGGCGCTGCTAGAGCTACCCCTGGTGGGCGCTGCTAGAGCTACCCCTGGTGGGCGCTACTAGAACTACCCCTGGTGGGCGCTACTAGAACTACCCCTGGTGGGCGCTACTAGAACTACCCCTGGTGGGCGCTACTAGAACTACCCCTGGTGGGCGCTACTAGAACTACCCCTGGTGGGCGCTACTAGAACTACCCCTGGTGGGCGCTACTAGAACTACCCCTGGTGGGCGCTACTAGAACTACCCCTGGTGGGCGCTACTAGAACTACCCCTGGTGGGCGCTACTAGAACTACATCTTGTGGGCGGTTCTAGAATTGCCCCCGGTGCAGGTGGGTGATTCTAGAACTACCTCTAATGTGCAGTTCTAGAACTACTGCTAATATGCAGTTCTAGAACTACCCCTTGTGCCTGTGGGGGTTCTAGAACTACCCATAGAGAGCGCTTCTAGAACTACCCCTGGTGTCTGTGGGCGGTTCTAGAGCTACACCTGGTGGGCGGTTATAGAACTACCCCTGTTGCCGTGAGCAGTTCTAGAACTTCTTTTAGTGTGCGGTTCTAATACTGCTCCTGGTGGGCGCTTTTAAATCTACACCTGGTGCCGGTGGACGGTTCTAGAACTACCCCTGGTGGGTGGTTCTGAAACTACCCCTGGTGCTGTGAGTGGTTCTAGAACTTCTACTAGTGTGCAGTTCTAATAATGCTCCTGGTAGGTGGTTCTAGAAGTACTCTAGTGAGCAGTTCTAGAAATACCCCTGGTGCCGGTGAGCTCTTCTAAAACTACTCCTAGTGTGCAGCTCTAGAACTACCCCTGGGGGTGCTTCTAGAACTACACCTAGTGCCGGTGAGCGGTTCTGAAACTACCCCTGATGGGCGCTTCTAGAGGTACTCTTAGTGTGCAGTTCTAGACCTACTCCCGGTGCCGATGGACGGTTCTAGAACTACCCCCGGGTTGCCATCGGGCGCTTCTAGAGCTACACCCGGTGTGCAGTTCTAGAACTACCCGCAGTGCTGTGAGCAGTTCTAGAACTTCTAGTGTGCGGTTCTAATACTGCTCCTGGTGGGCGTTTATAGAACAACCCCCGGTGCCGATGGGCGTTTGTAAAACTACTCCCGGTGCCGTGAGCGGTTCTAGAACTTCTAGTGTGCGGTTCTAATACTGCTCCTGGTGGGTGCTTCCAGAACCACCCCCTGGTGCCGTGAGTAGTTCCAAAACTACCCCTGGTGGGCAGTTCCAAAACTACCCCTGGTGGGCAGTTCCAAAACTACCCCTGGTGGGCAGTTCCAAAACTACCCTCGTTGCTGGTGTACGGTTCTAGAAATACTCCTGGTGCCGGTGGGCACTTCTAGAAGTACCCCTCGTGGGCACTTCTAGAAGTACCCCTCGTGGGCACTTCTAGAAGTACTCCTAGTGTCCAGTTCTAGAACTACCCCTGATGCCGATGTGATCTTCTATAACTACCCTTGGAGGGCGCTTCTAGAACTACCCCTGGTGCCATGATCGGTTCTAGAACTTTCTTCTAGTGTGTGGTTCTAATACTGCTCCTGGTGGGCGCTTCTAGAACTACTCCTGGTAGTATACATCTATTCTATATTTTTCGATTTTAACTATTGTATGTACATTGGTGTGAGTGCCTGTCTCTAGGGTGTCTTACTTAACCGTGTATTTATTATACGTTTTTTAATTTCCTATTTATGCATAATTTGACAATTTTGTTCGGTTGTTCTTGATTGGTTCTTTGACATTCCTAGTTTGCCTATGGGGTCAATGCACCAAAATGAGTCATCTAGCGTCAATGAACTTTAACCACCTTCACTGCACACGTCAGTGTTGTGCCCTTCTCCCCCGCCCCCCCAAATAGCTGCAAAGTCCCACCTGTATACTGGAGCCCAAGACCACAAGATCACAAGATCACATGCTGGATCTCTGGCACTCATGAGGTCATGTGCAGGGGCCTCAGGAGCCTCCGAACACCACACTGACATCTGTCTGCTCTCCTCCACAACTGAGCAGCATCAGAAACCCAGCTAACAGACATTGCTGTCACTGCAAACACTCATTGGATTAACTGACACGATGTCAGCAAGTTGCTGAAGATCTGGATACTGCAGCCATGAGATCTGTGGCAGCATTAGGCAGATGGGACACTGCAGCTAATAGAGAGTAAGAGTGCAACAGAGATGGCCCTAAACTGCATTTAAAGGGTGTCAGGAAAACTTAGTCAGACTTTGCAGCCCTCTGGCGCTCCCTTATCCTGCTGGTCAAACACGGTATTGACTGAGGATAAGCAACAGGGCGCAGCTGCTCTCATTTATGTCGACTATTGTGGCACGTGATGTGACAGGACGTATATATACCACCAGTTCCGTCCAGGAACGTATATATACCTCAATCCCACCACCCTCAACCACAATATCACATAAATACACCGTATGCTGCCACCACCGATCTCTTAACAGGTGGATCGGGTACCAGTTAGGTAACGTGAATTAGCGGGTGAGGAACGTGTTTGCTCGACATAGGACAAGAAGAACGAAGCTGGTAAATAATAATTTACTCCCGAAAGTTGGCAGTGTTTACAAAAGATATACAAGATTTTATAAAAGAATTTACATATATGCATAAAACAGTTAAAATAAAAGGGGTAAATAGCAAAACCTGCGCCACGAGGTGATGGTCTCAGATTCTGTGGCGGGACGGCTCCCCGGAAATTAGGTGTGATTCCTCCACGCAGCGAGGAGTGCTTGCATCTGACGTCCCTGGGTTGGAATGAGCCAACATGGACATTCTGGTTTTTAGTAAGGAGGCAAAACACTAGGACACACCCATGTTTACCTCACACGGGGGCTCTGTTTTGTGAACCCACCCAGCTGCACAAGACATAAAAATCCTTCATCTTCCATATCTTGGTATGGGGGAGCCCCACATCCAAGATGAATACATCATTTTTTTATTTTTTTTTTTAAGGTTGAAGGAAGACTAAGTCCATCTAGTTCAACCCATAGCCTAACATGTTGATCCAGAAGAAGGGAAAAAAAAAAAAACATGTGGAAAACACTAAGCTCCACATTGGGGAAAAAAATTCCTTCTCGACTCCATACGACAATCAGACTAGTTCCCTGGATCAACGCCCTATCAAGGAATCTAGTATTTATAACCTATAATATTATACTTTTCAAGAAAGGCATCCATGCCCTTCTTAAATTTAAAAAGTGAATCACTCGTTACATCATGCAGCAGAGAGTTCCATAGTCTCACTGCTCTTACAGTAAAGAATCCCCGTCTGTGATTATGATTAAACCTTCTTTCCTCCAGACGTAGAAGATGTCCCCTTGTCCCCGTCTCAGGCCTCAGAGTAAAAAGATCAGTAGAAAGGTCTTTGTACTGTCCCCTCATACTTGTACATAGTAATAAGATCACCTCTAAGCCTTCTTTTTCCGCAGTAAATAACCCCAAGTGTAATAACTTGTCTTGGTATTGCAGACCCCCCAGTCCTCTAATAACCTTAGTCGCTCTTCTCTGCACTCGCTCTAGTTCAGCTATGTCTTTCTTATACACCGGAGACCAGAACTGTACACAGTATTCTAAGTGTGGTCGCACTAGTGACTTGAATAGAGGTAAAATTATGTTCTCCTCATGAGCATCTATGCCTCTTTTAATGCATCCCATTATTTTATTTGCCTTTGCAGCAGCTGCCTGACACTGGCCACTAAACGTGAGCTTGTCGTCCACCAATACACCCAGGTCTTTTTCAGTTACAGTTTTGCCCAGTGTTTTACAATTAAGCATATAATTATACATTTTATTTCCTCTGCCCAAGTGCATTACCTTACATTTATCCCCATTAAAGCTCGTTTGCCATTTATCAGCCCAAGCTTCTAGTTTACATAGATCCTCCTGTAATATAAAATTGTCCTCCTCTGTATTGATTACCCTGCAGAGTTTAGTGTCATCTGCAAATATTGAAATATTACTCTGTATGCCCCCTACAAGGTCATTAATAAATATGTTAAAAAGAAGGGGGCCCAATACTGACCCCTGTGGTACCCCACTGTTAACTGAGACCCAGTCTGAGTGTTTTCCATTAATAACCACCCTTTGTTTCCCATCACTGAGCCAATTCTTAACCCACATACATATATTTTCCCCTATCCCCATTGTTCTCATTTTATGTATCAACCTTTTGTGTGGAACCGTATCAAAATCTTTTGAAGAGTCCATATACACAGCATCCACTGCATTTCCTTGGTCCAGTCCCGAACTTGCCTCCTCATAAAAACTGATCAGATTAGTTTGACAGGAACGGTTCCTCGTAAATCCATGTTGATATTGGGTCATGAGGTTATTCTTCTTCAGATACTCTATTATAGCACCTCTTAGGAAACCCTCCAGGATTTTACACACAGTAGAGGTTAAGCTTACTGGCCTATAAATTTCCAAGTTCAGTTTGTCCCCTTTTTGAATATTGGCACCACATTTCCTATACGCCAGTCGTGTGGACCCTGTTATTATTGAATCTTTAAAGATTAAAAATAATTGTCTATGACGTTACTTAATTCCTGCAGTACTCGCGGGTGTATCCCACCTGGGCCCGGGGATTTGTCAACTTTAGTGATTTTTAGACGCCGCCGTACTTCCTGCTGGGTTAAGCAAGTGACATTTAATGGAGAATTTTTGTTATCACTAATCAGGTTTTCTGTCATGCGATTTTCTTGTGTAAATACGGTTGAAAAAAAAATCATTTAGCATATTGGCTTTTTCCTCATCCTCATCCACCATTTCACCCAGACTATTTTTAAGGGGGCCAACACTATTATTTTTTAGTTGTTTACTATTTATGTAGTTAAAGAATATTTTGGGGTTATTTTTACTTTCTCTGGCAATGATTCTCTCTGCCTCAATCTTTGCCGCCTTGATTTGCTTTTTACATAATTTATTTAATTTTCTATATTTATTTAATGCCTCATCACTACCTACATGCTTTAGTTCTCTAAATGCTTTCTTTTTGTCACTTATTGCGCCCCTTACAGCTCTATTTAGCCATAGTGGTTTCCTCCCATTTCTAGCATGTTTATTCCCAAAGGGTATATATTGTGCACAGGTCCTATTCAGGATGTTAATAAATGTCTCCCATTTGCTTTGTGCAGCTTTATGTCTCAGGATATCGTCCCAGTTTATTGCACTAAGATCATCTCTCAACCGTTGGAAACTAGCCTTCCTGAAGTTTAGTGTCCTTGTAACCCTTCTACTACACATCTTATTAAAGGTTACATGAAAATGTATTATTTTGTGATCACTATTACCCAAGTGACCCCCAACTCGTATATTTGATATGCGGTCTGGCCTATTGGTTAATATTAGGTCTAGCAGTGCCCCCCTTCTTGTTGGGTCCTGAACCAGTTGTGAAAGGTAATTGTCTCTCATAGTTGTCAAAATCTATTACCTTTGCTTGAACTACATGTTTCTGTCCCCCAACGTATTTCAGGGTAGTTGAAGTCTCCCACAATAATGACTTCTCCTTGAGTCGCTGCTTCATCTATTTGCTTTACGAGGATATTCTCCGCTACTTCCATTATTTTTGGAGACATATAACAAACCCCTATCAGTAATTTATTATTTTTTCCCCCTCCCCTTATCTCCAACCACAGGGACTCTACATTTTCATTAGATTCACATATATCCTCCCGCAAGACAGGTTTTAAGGATGATTTTACATATAAACACCCCCCCCCCCCCCTCGCTTGTTTGTACGGTCATTTCTGAACAGACTATAGCCCTGTAAATTAGCTGCCCAGTCATGGCTCTCGTCCAGCCACGTCTCCGATATTCCTACCATGTCATAATTATTTTCCAACAAAATTAATTCTAATTCCTCCATTTTGTTGGTGAGGCTTCTGGCATTAGTGTACATGCATTTTATGTATCTCTCTGTACCTCTATTCCTTCTTACTTTATTGGCTGTTCTAACCCCACCCCCAATTTATTTGTGCCCAGGTCACTATCTGCACTATCTTCCCCACCTATAAAATGAATACCCCCCCCCCCAATCCCTAGTTTAAACACTCCTCCAACCTTCTAGCCATTTTCTCCCCCAGCACAGCTGCACCCTCCCCATTAAGGTGCAGTCGGTCCCTAGCGTAGAGTCTGTAGCCAACTGAGAAGTCGGCCCAGTTCTCCAGGAACTCAAATCCCTCCTTCCTACACCAGTTCTTGAGCCACTTATTTATCTCCCTAATCTCCCGTTGCCTCTCTGGCGTGGCACGTGGTACCGGTAGTATTTCAGAGAATACCACCTTGGAGGTCCTTGCTTTCAGCTTGCAGCCTAATTCCCTGAAGTCATCTTTAAGGACCTTCCACCTACCTCTAACTTTGTCATTTGTGCCAATGTGCACCATGACCGCTGGGTCCTCACCAGCCCCTCCCAGTAATCTGTCAACCCGATCAGCGATGTGCCGGACTTGAGCGCCAGCTAGGCAGCACACTGTTTGATGATCCCTGTCTTTGCGACAGATTGCCCTATCTGTTCCCCTAATAATTGAGTCGCCCACTACCAGCACCTGCCTGGCCTGCCCTACTCTCCTATTTCCCTCTTTACTGGAGCTGACACTCCTCCGGCTTTCAGGATACATGCCTTGCTGCAGCAGTGCTACCCCTGTACCATCACTCCCCTCATCTGCCAACTTTGCAAACTTATTGGGGTGTGCCAGATCAGGACTAGCCTCCCTTGCACTCTTCCCTCTACCCCCCCTTCTAACTGTCACCCAACTAACAGCCTCACTGTCCTGCAGCTCCAGACTACCACCCTCCCCCACATCTACCCCAGTGAGCGGCTGCTCAGCGAGCAGCAGACTCCTTTCCATGTTGTCAATGGATCTCAGTGTTGCCAGCTGCTCATTTAGATCCAGTATCTGGGCTTCCAAACGCACAACGTGCTCACATCTCGCGCAGCAGTAAGCAACCACGACCGGCTGTTCAGGATTGCATACATGTGGCAAGATGTACACTGGATAGCATTGTCAATAATGGAGCTCATTTCCTAATGGGGATTGCAATAGACAGAATGTTAAGTAAAAAGAAAAGCAAAGAATTAATGAAATACAGACAGCAATTCAGTCCAAAGTCCTCCCTTCCAAACTTCCTGAATCCAAGTCACTGAAAAATAAGTCACACACTTACGCTCTGGTCACACTCCGCTCGTTCACACTCGCAAATTAAGAGATTTAAAGAGGTTTTGTTTTTTCCCCTTTTCCAGCAATACACCCTTCACCTCAATGCACTTCCAAAGGCAAGTTTGCCGTCACCAATATTGACGGAGATTGATACCAAATATAATATTTCTATGACGTTCAGAAGCTCAGAAACCATTTCCTAGGTTTCTGGTGGTTTCCCAGTTATGAAAGATACACCATCATAACTGGAAAAAGGCGAGCATCCCAAAAATGTGGTCCATGTGTTTGTGACAGTCATGTGCATTATTAAACTTGACATTAAAAGTTTGTACAGTTACACAATAGAGCTTTGGAGGGGAAATCCAGTGTAAACCAGTATGCTTGCCCTGGGCTGAGGTTTATGGCGGTTATAAAAATTCCTTGTTTGGGGGAAGCAAGAGTAGAGTTCTATGGAGGTCCCTTCCAAGTGAACAGGGGACGGAGATTTAAGACATCTCTGGCTGTCCTTTCAACATTTTTAAAACTAGGACAAAAATACATTTTGCCTGACAAAGGGAATGTCACTAGGTTTATTGCCACCTGATCTGAGCACAGCACAACGTGTGGACAAAGATCCCCAATTCCAGCGACGTGTTGCTCTCTGGGCTGACTGATGTAGTTTTGATAAGTGATCCTCCACCAGCAGGAGACTGCCACCAGAGGACTAGTAAAGCTGCTGCCATGTAGTCCAACCCTGTCCCCACAACTGATGAATAGCTCTGTACACTGTGCATTGGTAGCTTTCTGCCTATCAGTGGTGTGGGTGGGGTTATACAGAGCCCAGCATTCAGAGAATTAGATCTGCAGCAGACACAGTTAGAGTATGTGCCCACGAAGCGTTTTTCAAGAGGATATGCTGCAGAATTTCCGCAGCGTAAAGGCTTTTTTAGCGCTATGTTATCCGCCCCCCATGGTCCCCAATGTGATTACGCAAGTTCAATGCCCATGCTGCGTTTTTTTCCGCAGCGTTTTTCCGGCGGGGAAAAATCCGCAGCACGCTCATTAATTTTGCGTTTCCGCAAGCGGAATTGCCTTTGCAGTGCAATTAAAAACTCAAGGCAATTCCGCATGCGTTTATCCGGGAGAGGACATGCAGAAATGAAGCAGAAAATTTCTGCTTCATTTCCACAGCATGGGAACATAGCCTTACTCTGAACTGCACCAAGCGATCCATCACTGTAATCAGGGTCTCTGCCCCTAAATCACCCTGCTCTCAGATGGGGCAGCAAAATCCTGGTGACAAATTCACTAACCCCATCCAGCTTCAGATGCAAGTATTAGAATTGATTCTGATGCTCAAAATTAAATGTAATGGCCAGTGGCTAATGGCAGGCAATAGGTACAGCAAAGTGTGGAAAAGTTACCTGCAGGATTGTAGGGAACAAACTTCTCAGTGTCGGGGTACTGCTGCTCGTCTGTCTTATCAGAAGTGCCAGAAACCTAGTGGGGAACAGGAACCAGGTCACAAGCTTCATTTATCCAGGGTTTACCATTAGGTTCTCCATATAGGATCTGAAAAGTAGTGTTGAGCCACCCCCGTAGTGTTAGAGTTCGGTTCGTCGAACACCCGTATGTTCGCCGAACACCTTCGAACACTTAAAACCAATGGCAGGCAAACAAAAACACAAAAGGTGTCCAAAAGCTGACAAACTGCTCAGTAGACACAACTAACACATGGAAAAGTGACATGTACAAATAGTCATGCGAAAAGAAAAGAGGTGGAGGAGTAAAAGGAGGGGGAGACACAGATATAGGCATGTCATGCCCTTCTAAAACCCCAAAAATGCGAAGCTAACACGGCCAGTCCGTTCCTGCCCGTGCGACCTCCGTGTCGCCGGATTTGTGCCAGAGCTGCGGTGGACCCTGACGGCTAGCACCCTCTCCCAATACTGGTGCCTGTCCGCTGGTGGGTCGAGCGAGCCCCCCTGCGGTGGAGGCAGGTCTAAGCTTTTTAATTTAAATTGTCTCTCTAATTTGAATGAGTACACTTTAAATCCTTTTACAAAGATCTATTGGAGGGCAAGTCTGATGCCAGCAGCCGCGGGAATTCCAGCTCTAGTAGCGTCCACTAAAGCTGCTGCAGTTAAAAAGCTTTTATAAGATCGAGCTCGGCGGTCCACCGCAAGGCGTCCTACCGCCAGTCCCAGGCCCTGTGCCTTGGGGTGCCTCCCCGATGCTCTTCACTGAGTGTCCCGGGGGCCCGATGCATTTCCTTTGAAAAAATTAAGCGTCCAAACTACAGGTGGTGCAGCTTGCTTAACAGTTGGGATAATCCGCTGACTAGCAGACACTGCTACTAGGTCCAAAGTATTTCCTGGGCTAGATACAGTTAAAAATTTGTAATTAGATACTCTCGTTGGATGCTGAGAAAGCATTCCATAGAGTCTCCTGGCACGCCATATATTATTCTCTTAAAAAGCTTGGTGTAGGGATCTAGGGGACCCTTTCATAGGCAAAATCACAGCCCGGTATCGCAATACGTCACCTAGGCTGAAGATGAATGGAACATTTTCATCACCTTTCATAATCACCAATGGGACAAGGCAGGGATGTCCTCTGTCCCCTCTTATACATCCTAGTGATGGAGCACCTGCTCTCATCAATTCGCCATAACCCCAATATTAGGTGGATTGAGGTGGCAGGCACAGAGTACAAGTGCTCTGCATTTGCTCATGATGTCCTAGTATATAGCACTCAATCACATATATCCATCCCTGCTGTTATGGCTGAAATAGATCACTTTGTTACATGGTCAAATTTTAAAATCAATGCAGCGAAGTCTGAGGCCCTCGATGTCTCCCTCCTCAAATCCATACAGGATTCCATCCAGTCCAACTTTCCCTTTGCCTGTCCCTCACAGGGTATCAAATACTTAGGAATTCATATTCATAGAGACCTCTCCCGTCTATGTAATCTTAATTTTGGGCCCTTTATTGAACAACTCCATACAGACCACGGTTGGCAAGTTAGAACTGTAAGATTCACTACGTGAACCACTGGTGTTTTGTGGAAAAGCACATGTACACTGTGTTCCAAATTATGCAAAAAGTGTTTAGGAGTGATAAGGGAAGAATTTGTTTGTCAGTTAAACTCATTGATGGTGATGTGTGTCAGGGCTCTTTATATCAATGTAAGCAATTGCAGACACCTGTGCTAATTAGTTTGGCAGGGGTGTCCAATGAAAGGCAAGACTACTTAAGAAGGCTGTCCCACATTAAGCAGCCTACATTTTCTGCCAAAATGGGAAAGAAAAAGGATGTGTCGGCTGCTGAGAAGCAACAAATTGTGGATTGTTTAGGTCAAGGCATGACTACAATCAACATTGCCAAGACACTTCATCCTGATCATCGCATAATCAAGAAGTATGTAGCTGATTCACAGTACACATGTGTGCGTGCTGATAAGGGAAAATTGAGGACTCTTTCCTACAGGCAATTACGTCAGGTTAAAAGAGCAGCGGCAAAAAAGCCTTGTCATAGCAGCAGACAAGTTTTTGAAGCTGCTGGTGCCTCCAACGTCCCCCGAACAACAAGATGCAGGGTCCTTCAGAGGTTTGCAGCTGTGCGCAAGTTATCCTGTCGACCTCCTCTATCTAATGTACACAAGCAGAAAGGGCTGCAGTGGGCCAAACAATACATGAAGACTGACTTCAAAACTGTTTTGTTCACCGATGAGTGCCGTGCAACGCTCGATGGTCCAGATGGATGGAGTGGAGGATGGCTGGTTGATGGACACCCCATGCAAACACGGCTACGGCGCCAACAAGGAGGAGGTGGAGTAATGTTTTGGGCTGGAATCATGGGGAGAGAGATTGTCGGCCCCTTTAGGATCCCTGAAGGGGTAAATATGAACTCCATAATGTATGTGGAGTTTCTCAAACAGCACTTCCTGCCATGGTTCAAGAAGAAGAACCGTGTATTCCGCAGCAAGATCATTTTCATGCATGATAATGCACAGTCTCATGCTGCACATAACATCTGCATCTCTGGCTGATATGGGCATAAAAGGGGACAAACTTATGGTGTGACCCCCATGCTCCCCTGACCTCAACCCCATTGAGAACCTCTGGAGCATCATCAAAAGGAGTGCCTATGATGGCGGGAGGCAGTTCACATCTAAGCAACAGCTCTGGGAGGGTATTCTGTCCTCATGCAAAACAATTGAAGCAGAAACCATCCAAAACCTGACAAATTCAATGGACGAGAGAGTTCAGAAGCTCCTTTCGAACAAGGGGTCCTATGTGCAAATGTAACATCACCTAGAATAAAGTTTTTTGAGCTGAAAACTGTTTGATTACAGTTTGTAATAACCGGCTAATGCTTATAATTTCAAAAATGACCATTTTTTTGCTCTTTATTAAAATGAAAAGGTTGATCGTAGAGTGTGGGGGATCTAAGAGTGTGGCAACCCAGTAGTCAGGATTATTTCGAATTCTGACAATCTGAGGGTCATGTTGCAGGTAGTGCAGCAAGAAGGCACTCATGTGTCTTGCGCATCTCGGAGCCCCAAAATTATTTTCCGGGCTAGATGCAGCAAAAAATTATTATTAATTTGAAAGCTGGTGGAGTTTAGTATAGATGGTCTAATAGAATCAGTGCTGTAAACTGCTACAAGGCCCAAATTATTTTCCAGCCAAGATACAGATAAACATGATTAGTAATTTGAAAGCTTATAACGGTTGGTGAGGTGATTTTAACAAATCATCAAGCTTTTACTCTCCCCAGCATGACACAGGGGTAGAAAAGTCGTTTCGGATCCATGATTTGTTCATCTTTATGAACGTGAATCTGTCTACATTATCAGTGGAGAGCCCCGTGCGCTTATCTGTCAGCACACCACCAGCAGCGCTGAACACACGTTCAGACAGAACGCTGGCTGCGGGGCATGACAAGATCTCCAAGGCGTAAGTGGCAAGCTCCGGCTATTTATCCAGATTGGAAGCCCAAAAAGAGCAAGGGTCCAGTGACACAGTCATGGCTTCAATGTTTACTTGGATATACTCCTGTACCATCGTCTCTAGGCGTTGACTATGTCAGACTTCTTGTCTCCTGTGGCCTTGCAAAGGATGGGCTAAAAAAGTGGTGAAATGATTCCGCAAAATTGATGTTACCAGCAGATACTGTGTTTATGTTAAGTTTTGAGTGCTGAACACTCGACGGTCCCACGGTTGGCAAGTTGGAACTGTGAGACTCACTACGTGCACCACTAGTGTTTTGTGGAAAAGCACATGTAAGATTCTGAAACAGTCTCTGCTGATACTCCAGCATGCGTGCATCTCTTTCTATGGCAGGAATAATTTCTGCAAATTTACTTTTGTACCGGGGGATCTAAGTGTGGCAACCCAGTAGTCAGGATTATTTCTAATTCTCACAATTCGAGGGTCATGTTGCAGGTAGTGCAGCAAGAAGGCACTCATGTGTCTTGCGCACCCAGGAGCACCAAGTCCCTGTTGTGTTGGTGGCGAGGTAACAATCATGCTTCCTTCCTCTGCCCTCTCCCCCCAACCTCGCACAACAGAAATGTGATCAAGGTCTCCCTCATCTGATGAGTCTTCCATCAGTTCGTCCTCCACCTTCCTCACTAGTTTGGCTGCTACCATGCGCCCTGGTAAAACCATCTCCCCCACCCTCACATGCCTGCCGCCTTGGTGCTGCCGACCATCTGGACCTTGCAGATGTTAGCCCTTCCTCATGCAACTCCTCCTTCTCTACTTCCTCCACCTCCTCTTCTGCCACCACCTGACTCCGAATTCTGTTTAACATGTGCTCCAGCATGTAAATCACCGGAATAGTCATGCTGATAATGGCATCGTCAGCAATAAACATCTTCGCCATTTCAAAACTGTGCAGAAGGGTGCATAGGTCCCTGATCTGAGACCACTCCTCCAGCGTGATTTGCCCCACCTCTGGATCTCGTTGGCCCAGGCTATACGTCAGAACGTATTGCACCAGGGCTTGTCGGTGCTGCCACAGTCGCTGCAACATGTGCAGAGTTGAATTCCACCGGGTAGGCACATCGCATTTTAGCCGGTGAAGTGGCAGGCCCAACGACTTCTGTAGAGATGTAAGTCGCTGAGCTGCGGGATGCGAATGGCGGAAGTGAGCACACAGCGACCGTGCCCTCTGCAGAAGGCCATCTAGTCCGGGATAGTGGGCTAAAAGTTGCTCGACAACCAGGTTCAACATGTGAGCCATACAAGGCACGCGTGTGACATTGCCTCGGCAAAGGGCCGCACCCAGGTTTGCAGCATTGTCGCACACGACTTTCCCTGGTTTCAGGTCCAGTGGAGACAACCATTCATGAAATTGGTTCTCCAGAGCTGACCACAACTCCTCAGCTGTGTGACTCACATTTCCCAGACATTTCAAAGTAAAAACCGCCTGATGACGTTGAGCCCTGCTGCCAGCATAGTAAGGAGGTGTGCAGGATCCCTTCTGCGCAGTTAGAAAGCTTGTGGAATGACCAGACAGGCTTTGGGTGCAGGTGGAGGACCGAGAGGAGGTTGAGGAGGCAGAAGCAGTGGAGGAAATTCGAGATAAAGAGGATTGACGCACAACTCATGGGGGCGGCAAGACTTGGACAGCAGCCCCTTGTCCTGCTGTCACCATAGTTACCCAGAGCCCAGTCAGCAACATGTAACGCCCCTGTCCATGCCTACTCGTCCAAGTGTCTATGGTGAAATGCACCCTGTCACACACACAGTTTCTCAAAGAAGCTGTGATGTTGTGTGCGACATGCTGGTGGAGGAGTGCAGGCACACCTTTCTTTGAGAAGTAGTGCCGACTGGGCATCTGGTACTGGGTCACTGCGACAGACATAAGGTCTCGAAAATCCTCTGTCCACCAGGCGGAAAGGCAGCATTTCTGTAGCCAAAAGCTTGCAGATGGTGAAATTCAACCTCTTAGCTTTCTCATGGCTAGGAGGAAATGGTCTTTTACTTGTCCACATCTGAGGGACTGAGGGCTGGCTGTTGTGCTTAGACGAGGTTGAGAAGGGTGTCCCCGGCAAACTGCCGGTCCGTGAGGAAGATGCAGGCGGACATGTTAGGTTGCCTTGATCCAAAGGTGGTGCTATCGATGTCGGACAGCGCTGAACACCAGCTGGTGTTTCCACCTCCAAAGAAAATGATGACCTGCCAATCACGCTGGCTGTTGCAGGTAAAGAGGTGGCAGGTCTGCGTCCCAAAACAGGTGTGACTGCTGTCCCCCCAGTCACAGAGGATGAAGAGGCCGCGGATGCACAAGATGTGGCAGACGGCGGTTGGCCCGGCCGGCTAGGCCGCATTGTAGCACAGTGAGCTTCCCACTGCAATTTATGCTTCATATCCATGTGCCGGTTCATGCATGAAGTGCTCAAACTATGTATTTTTTGGCCTCTACTTAGCTTTTGCTGACAAATGTTACAGATAACACAAGTTGGGTCATCCTTATCGATCTGAAAAAATGCCCAGGCTATGCAAGGCTTAGCACCCATGCGACCTGAAGAGCCACCACGACTTGTGGTCAGAGGCAGAGTTGTGTTTGAGGATGCAGTTGTTGACGTGCTTCCAGTACTACGTCTGTCCAGGAAGGCGCAACCTGACCTCGTCGTCATTAGCATCCTCCTCCACCTCCTCTGCTGACCTCAGACTGGCTAACTGTGGGTTGACAGTAAGTGGGATCTCCAACCTCATCATCATCACCACCCTGTGTGTTATCACACCCGTCGTCCTCAGAGCCAACCTCTTCCTGCCCTGACAAAAAACTAAAGTTGTCGCTCCAATCAGGTATACGAGTCTCATCATCGTCTTCCTCATTGTCTCCACCAACAGGAGTTACAGTTTGGGAACGAGGGTCTACATTATGGTCAGAACCTTCTGCCTCTGGTCCTGGATCCGACTCAAAGATTCTGGGCATCAGTGCAGATCATTTCCTCGTCTGGATTCACAGAAGCTCTGGAGCCGACCTCTGATTCCCAGGCTATAGTATGAGTAAACAGCTCTGCAGACTCCACCATCTGTGTTACCCCATATTAAGACGGGCAGCTGGAGACTTGGGAGCTGTGAGGAAGCAAGTGCGATTGGGGTGACACCTCTGAGGACTGGAGTATTTGTGATGTTGAAGTTGAGGTGGAGGAGAGCCCACTTGAAGGAGCACTTGATATCCGCTGAAGCACCTGCTGTTTTTGTGCCTCATCTGGAATTTGTAGCGATTGGCGTGGCCGTAAGAAAGGGATCTTCTCACATTGTCCGCTAAAAGAAGTAGACATCTTAGTTTGGCTGGAAGATGGTCTTTCTTATGCAGATGTTACTGTTACTTTAACACCTACCCCATGGATACAACCTTTCTTTCCCTTCCCAACATGCCTATTCCCCTTTCCACAAGCAGCAGGCCTTTTTCCACTCATTTTGGTGGTTAACTAATTGACAACTCTGGAGTTGTTTGCACAAAAAACAATGAATGGGAACCGAGCAGAGCTGAGTGGCCAAACTGTGGTATTAGCCCAAAAGTATTGGCTGGGTTAGATGCAGAAAAAAATTATTTTGAATTTGCAACCTGGTGGAGGTTAATATAGATGGACTAATAGAACAAGTCCCACACGCTGCTACAAGCCGAAGCCAAACATTTTTTTCAGAGCTAGATGCAGATAAAAATTATTTTGAATTTCCAACCTGGTGTAGGTAAGTATAGATGGACTAATAGAATGATGCTATGCCCAAAAGGTTTTCCTTCACTAGGTGCAGTAAAAAAATTTGCATTCCATACACAGGTGGTGTAGCTTGCAACACAGATAGGCTACTCCACTGACTAACACACTGCAAGAGGCCAAAAAGGATTTGCTTTGCTAGATTTAGCCAAATGCTGTGAAAAAAACTTGCACAGCACTAGTACAGACCTGCCTGGCAAAAAGTGATAGGAACTGATGTAACCTAGTCCTCAAAAGGACTGCAATCACAACTATTCCCTACTCCCAAGCTATCTGTAGATTTGTGCGAAAATTGGCTTGGATTTAACACAAAGTATAGCGCACACAGCAACAGCAGTGCCGTCTAACACGCAGCTGCAGCAGTGAGAAAATGGTGGTGACGGGGAAAATGGCTGGGTCTTATAGGGCAAGGACATGTGACATACACTGCCAATGACACATGCCCTTGCTTGTGTGAAAAAAAGCAGTTCGCTCCGTGTGCGCTGCTGATCGGCTGACAGATTCCCGCATTTACAGTAGGGAGGTGCAAAGAGAAAAAAAAATGGAGATCTTCATTATTTATGCAGAGATCCATCCCCTGCCCCTCCCCCCACCCCGCTGTACACTCAAACTGCGTATTAACATTAATTTTCAGCATTACTGAGAAAAAATCCAGTTATGATTTTGGTGCACGAACAGTTATCGAACATAACCTCGAACAGCCGAATTTTTCTCAAATTGTTCGTGTTCGCCGAACGGCTCGAACACCGCCCAAAACAGCTCGAAGTTGAGATTGGCGAACAGTTCGAGTCGAACACCGCTCCTCTCTACTGAAAAGGAGTCAGCCAAGTCCTTGTGGCATAGCTGTGGCCTGGCCATACACTATTTGTGTTCTGTGGGGAGGAGGGTAATCGCCTGCCTCTAAGCAATTTGTGCCTAGAGAACAAGGAGCGGGTATTTGAACTGAACATTTGTTAGGGCAGCTAGATTAGCCATATATTAGCCCACTTTAATCAAACAGAAAACAATGGGACTTGTAATTGTGGTGCCCCTGATGGTTCAGTCACCACAGAGATAGTGCACCTCACCCAGAGGTGTGGAGTCTCCTTCTCTCAGGTGAGGAGTGTTAGAACCTTGCTCTTAGGTTTTTTCCTTTGCTGGTCACATGACCTTGTTGGCCTATATTATCCTGCTCCGCCCTTCTGGCTTTGCTGGACTTCATTGTATAACTACTTTCTAGCTAGCCTGTGCTCTGTATCTAACTGTTAGTTTCCTTGGTCTACGGACCTCTATGTTCTATATATTTTGTTTGTTCGTCTGTCTGCTACTATTTCTGTTAGGAGGTGTCCCATTTTCCTCCCAGTCCTTAGTACTTGTAGGGATTCCTTCCCCACATCTATAGGTCTCCGTACAGACTAGCTTAGGACTTTAGCAGGTCTGATCGCAGGATCAGGTTCCCTGTTACATCGTAGGGATTCAGCTGAGTTGTATCGTAGGGACAGATCTCCTCTCTTTCCTTAGCTCTGGTAGCAGAACATAACAAGGAGGGAGTGCTGCCCAGAACCCCAACACCCGCATTCAACACTACACTGCTCCAGGCCGGCTGGAGGGGCAACATGCATGAGCGCAACTGCTGAGCCCTGTCCCAGGCTGGAGTAGGGGGAACCCAGAGGTAGGGGGAACCAGTAGTGGGTGTGGGTGGAGGAAGTAGTTTAAGGGAGCACTATAGTAGTAGGTATATAAAGGGGAGCCATTTTAGGGTGGCAGGAGAGTTCGGTAGAGGAGTCAGTGGAGAACAGTCAGGGATCAGAGTCTCTTTAGGAGCTCTGCTCCACAAGCAGGGCCCAGTGCTAGAGGCCCAGGAGGGGAGCAGAGGAGTAGGCTCCGATCTAAGGAAGGGATCCTAGCGGGTACGGCGAGTGCAGGACGGCACCCGTATGCCCCGCATCTGTCAGAAGACAGGGATCGTAAGCCGCATGAAGGGGACGGACCCCTGGTCCAGCCGTGTAACTCCAGGTCTTGGCTGGGAGGCTTCTGGCTTATATAGTCAGTTGCTGAAGCCTCATTCTAATCCCCGTGAGGGACAAGCAGGTCTGGGAACTCCAACGTACAGGAGGGGCTTCAGAGCACCCAAATGGGATTGAGAGTGGGAAGCACAGGGCAGGAGGGAGACAGACCCAGTGTGAAGACTGTCTAGCTAGGAACACAGAAAGTGGAGTTCTGTCAGGTGCTCCTAATCTACCTGAGGAAGTGCTGAACCCCTGCCTGGTGAACGCAGCGCGACGTGGGGAGGCTGACAACTGTACAGTGCACCAATGGAACTGTCATAAGAACTGTGAGAAAAGACTCGGATGACTGCATCGCACTGCCTCCGTCCATTCTTTATCTGCGCCATCTTTCCCTCCCTGCACTACAACGCCCAGTGCAACTTTCACTGCCTTACACTGCCCAGGAGCAAGCTCTACCTGTGGAGAGCCACACCATCCCTGCTGCCGTAACATCAGCTCCAGAGGACTGCTCCGCAGCGGCAGCTCCCTTTGGCTGCATTCCACAGGTGGCGTCACAAACACTTTCCCCAGATCCTCCAATATCTTCCCCTTTTTACTGACCGCCCTGGGTCACGGACCGGGCCAGCCACGGTGATATCCCCTATACCGGCATCCATAGGCCCAGCTGCCAGGGGGCGCGTCAGCTCTGGAGTCATGAACAAGATAAGTGACCAACCCGTTATCGGTGGGTGAAGTGTGCCTAAAGAACTGTGTAATGATACTGAATGTGGTGCCCGCCCCAGAAGAACGGGCGCCATTATGTGCGTGATCAAAGACAACAGTATGGAACCTCCCATCGTGGGCCGGGTCCCAGAATGGCGCCAAAAGCATACCCTGCCCCTTGCAACTGTGACTGTCCGCATAGATGTGTCCGTCAAGGCAGGGAGGACGTCACAAGGAGTGACCGACAGCAGATTGCCATGGGACCGCCCCCGAAAGAGGAGGAGGAGGAGGAGGAAAGAAGGAATGGAGACAGGGTGTGGTCTTAACCAGTCTAGACAGACCGCACCCGGCAGACAACATGGACGGAAGTCAGGATCAAGCCTCCGCCTCTGGCCTGCTGCCGTGGCAAGCGACCCCCCTCACCCTGGAGGGAGAAGCCAGTAAGTTATCCCCGGAGGACGCGGAGTTCCTCCAGAGTGAGATTCTGGAGCTGAGCCAACAAGTGGACCGGGCCCAGCAAGCAGCAGTTACCAAGTGGAGGAGCGAGCTGTTGGAGAAGTTTGCAGCACGGTGTAGAGCAGCACAGGATGGCAGCAGCGGCAACCCAGCGGAACCCGCTGAATACCAGGAGGCCGTGTGCAGCACAGGAGCAGGTGGGAAGAAATCCCCTGTCCCGGGCGCTGCAAGCGCCGACCTGCTCCTGGGCTTCCTACACCAACACTCTCCGTACCCCGCCATGCCCTCCCTGGAGCAGCTGCTCAGCCCGGAACCTCCACCCCCGGGCACTGACTGAGGACCTTCCACTTGTTGCCCTCCCGGAACCTCCACTCCCGGGCACTGAAGTCAGGAACCTTCTGCTGGGTTCCCTCGCGGAGCCTCCACCTCCGGCACCTGAGTGGGTGTACGGCGCGCCGGGCTTCGATTGGTCCACCCGGTTTGAGGACCAGCAGCCGTGCACGCTAGTGTTGATCGAGCACTAACATGCTCGGGTGCTCAAATCTCGGGCCGAGCTGGCCGTGATACTCGGGTGCTCGACCCGAGCAACGAGCCCAATGTTAGTCTATGGGAGACCTGAGCATTTTTGGCGCGGCACTGACGGCAGTCTTTTAAAACATTCAAAAATGAAACTGAAACTGCTTTCCTGTGAAATATGTTAAGGAACTTCCTTTCCAGGGTAAAGACATGTGTATAAGGTAAAATAAATAACCCCCCCCAAAAAATACTCCTCCACACCTTGGGCTATGTTAACAAGTAGCATTTTTTAGACGTTTTTGCACTTTTGTATTGCTTTCAACCGTGACAAATGCATTCACCGGGAAATGTCATTTTAACATTTTACAACCTTATCTGACCATGTGCTGTGTGACACATGCATACAGTGCTGAAAATACATGGGAACAGCATGGGGAATACCCCTGGAAGCATCTCTGACACCCAGGTCACTGCCTAAAAGTGTGCCCATCAGAAATGATCCTTGCCGCGTCAGAAGATGCAGACTTGCAACTATCCCCGTGCAAGTTCTTGTCCCAGGGTATTGTTCAATTGTACCTCCCCCATTCCTTGCAATGCAAGCGCAAGTATGCAGCCTGCCACCCACCCACCCCCAGGCTGCAATACCATACTGCTTGCTTGCTTTCACTTGAAATTGGGCCTTTTAGGCATATGGAGGCGAAATCTGGCCACCACGTCATGGCTGCGTTGGCGGCCTGGAATCCATACTCCGTCCCCAGCCGCCAGGTAGCCGGGCATCCACACTGGGTCCCCAGCCGCCCCGCGGCCGGGTGTCCACACACGGTCCCCAGCCGCCTGGGGGCAGCCAGGTGTCCATAAACGTTCCCCAGCCGCCCCTATTTCTCCTGTCAACTTCCCCCCACACACTTTTCTTAGCCCAGCCTGCTTTAGGGCAGCATTGGACGAGACCACCAGAGAACCAGACTCCTCTGGTAGGCCCTGGCTTCTCCATCAGGGGAGTTGAGAGTGCCAAGGTGAGGAGCATGATGATGATGAAAGTTAGCATCTGCTTTGTTTTCTTGGAATGCAAGCATAAGTGTGCAGCCTGCCACCCACCCACCCCCAGGCTGCAATGCCATACTGCTAGCTTGCACTTGAAATGGGGCCTTTTAGTTTGGAGGAGGCCGAATCTGGCCACTACCTCATGGCTGCTTCGGCAGCGAGGTATTCAAACTCAGTCCCCAGCCGCCCCTATTTGTCCCTCTGTGCCTTATACATAAGATTAAGCGCGTATACCAAAACATTACCTGTGCCCTCCCCAGTGCATTTAGTGGGAAGGACAGCCTATTCCGCTGTAGTGTGTGCATGCCAAACCCCTGTTCATAGTACATGCGAAGATGCCTCCCACCCTGCACCTGTCGTTGCAGACTTGCAACTATACCCGTTCAAGTCCTTGTCCCAGGGCAGTGTTCAATTGTACCTCTCCCATTCCTTGCAATGCAAGCGCAAGTATGCAACCTGCCACCCACCCACCCCCAGGCTGCAATACCATACTGCTTGCTTGCATAAACGGTCCCCAGCCGCCCCCATTTCTCCTGTCAACTTCCCCCCACACACTTTTCTTAGCCCGGCCTGCTTTAGGGCAGCATTGGACGAGACCACCAGAGAACCAGACTCCTCTGGTGGGCCCTGGCTTCTCCATCAGGGGAGTTGAGAGTGCCAAGGTGAGGACCATGATGATGATGATACAAGTTAGCATCTGCTTTGTTTTCTTGGAATGCAAGCGCATGTATGTAGTAGCGGCTAGGCCTGAGGTGGTCAGCGTTTTGGCGCATATCCTACCTCCTCCGAGGATTTCTGGATGTTTTCCTGCTACTATCACAGTTCTATGACTCCCATTAAAACAAAGCTTCAGGTGATAAATGATGGATGAGGTAGTGGCAAAGGAGAAGGAGCAGGAGGAACAGGGACCATTCACATCAATATCAGGCCAGTCAACCACATATGTCTTGTAGGATATGTTTCTGTAACAAAAAGGAGCAGTTCGGCTACACAGTTATAGGGCATACAGTGAGTGCAATGCCTACCAAAAATTTTGAGGCACTCCAATGCCCCTTGGAAATGACATGGAGGTCAGAGGGCCTTAACTAAACAGTTTTTTCCATTTATACCAACTGGGTCTCCTGTACACTGTTAGCCTAAGCAGTGAATGGAAGGCTTTCCAAAAATTATGAGGAACTTGCAATGCCCCTTACAAGAGCCATGCAGCACAGCATATTACAAACGTAAGTCCCATTATTGGGGAGTGGGTCTCCCATAGTATTTGCTTATGCCTTCCAAGCAAAAGCTTCAAAAAATTAGGAGGAAATGCAGAGCCCGTTCAAAGACTCGTGGAGGTCCCAGTAGCTTAACAAGAAGGTTTTAATGCCCCTCAGAAGAGACGTGGAGGTTAGAGTGGTATAACAAGATGCTTTTAATGCCCCTTACAAGAGCCAGACAGTACAGCATCTTAAAAATAGTATTCCCATTATTGGGGAGTGGGTCTCCCACAGTCTTTGCTTATGCCTTCCAAGCAAAAGCTGACAAAAATAAGGACGGAGGAACTTTCAATAATGGCAACATGGACCACGGTCACCCTGGTGGTATAGTGGTGGTGGAGGCTGAGGATAAGGAGAAGAACATAAAACAGCCGAAATGAGGAAGCGTATACCCATGTGTGGGTGTGAAGTGGTGCATGGGAATACACCTCCCGAAATAACACCGTGGATTTGACTTTATGTTACTCTGCTGTCATTTGGTGGTGATGAGAAGTCTGGCCCAATCTAGCCCTTGTTCATTTTGATAAGGGTCAGCTTGTCAGCATTGTCAGTTGACAGGTGAGTGTGCTCATCAGTTATAATTACCCCAGCGGCACTAAAAACAAGCTCCAATAACATGCTAGCGGCAGGGCAGGCCAGGACCTCCAAGGCGTACAGAGCGAGTTCATTCCAAGTGTCCAGCTTGGATACCCAATAATTAAAAGGCACGAAGGACGCTGGTACGGTCGGCAAGGTACTCCCTCACCATCTTTTGAAACTTTCCACTCCTTGTGAGAGTACCCCACGCCTCAGGGTCTGAGAAAACTGTCCCAGAACGTTGCCAGTGTTCCCCTGCCTCTACTAGATTGGAGTTGCCTCTCTCTCGCTTGTACGCTTTGGTTGGTGAACGAACTGTGACCTCTGCTGCTAGCGTGTTCAGATGGGAATTTTTTTTTTTTTTTAACAGTTCTGCAGCAAGGGCCTTCTGGTACAGGCCCATTTTTGTAGACCTCTCCACCTCAGAAATAAGACAGTGAAAGTTCTCCTTGTAGCGGGGGTCTACAAGTGTCACCAACCAGTAATGACTGTCACCCAACATTTTGACAACGCGAGGGTCACAGTTAAGGCAGCGCAACATAAAGTCAGCCATGCGTGCTAGACTGGTAATGGGCAAGATTTCCTTGTCCTCACCAAGATGACGACTGACCATACTCTCCTCCTCCCCCCTGTCCTCAGGCCACCCACGCTAAACCGACGGTATAACACTTGTACAGGTACTACCATCTACAGCGCTTGATAGCAGCTCCTGTTCCTCCTCTCCCTCTGTCCCCCAATGCACGTTGGGATGAGATGAGGCTGGGCTGTGTGTAATCGCCCACTACGGCTTCTTGATCCATCTCATCATACTCTGGCTGCAATGCCTCCTCTTTAATTCTCTGCAGAGAGCGTTGCAAAAGACAGACAAGTGGGATGCTGACACTAATGATGGCGTCATCGCCACTCACCATCTTGGTGGCCTCCTCAAAGTTTGTCAGGATGGTACATATGTCAGACATCCAGGTCCACTCCTGAGGTCTTATGTGTGGAGTCTGACCTGAACATCGACGGCCTTGTTGTATCTGGTGCACCACAACTGCTCTCTTCTGCTCACAAATCCTTTGCAACATGTGGAGGGTAGAGTTCCAACGTGTGGGGACATCACACACCAGTCGGTGTGCTGGAAGCTGCAAACGCTGCTGCAACACAGCAAGGGCGGCGGAAGCTGTTGCAGACTTGCGAAAATGAGCTGACAGGCGGCGTACTTTCACGAGCAGATCTGGCAACTCGGGGTATGATTTAAGAAACCGCTGAACCACGAGGTTAAGCACATGAGCCAGGCATGGTACGTGTGTGATCTCACCTCAGAGCCGCCACCAGGTTACGGCCATTGTCACACACGACCATGCCGGGATGTAGGTTCAGCAGTCTCAGCCACAGATCTGCCTGCTCTTTCACAGCTGTCCACAACTCACAAGCAGTGTGAGGTTTATCACCTGAGCTTATGAGTTTCAGCACAGCCTGTTGCCACTTGGCGGAGGCAGTACTGCAGTGCTTCCAGCTTGTAACTGATGTGGTGATATCTGAGATGGAGATGGAGGCTGAACAGGAGAAGGAGATGGAGATGGAGGCTGAACAGGAGGAGGAGATGGAGATGGAGGCTGAACAGGAGGAGGAGATGGAGATGGAGGCTGAACAGGAGGAGGAGATGGAGGCTGAACAGGAGGAGGAGGAGGAGGAGGAGGAGACGGAGGAGGAGGCTGAACAGGAGGAGGAGCTGGAGATGGAGGAGGAGGTTGAACAGGAGGAGGAGCTGGAGATGGAGGCTGAACAGGAGGAGGAGATGGAGGCGGAGGAGATGGAGGAGGAGGCTGAACAGGAGGAGGAGATGGAGGAGGAGGCTGAACAGGAGGAGGAGATGGAGGCGGAGGAGATGGAGGAGGAGGCTGAACAGGAGGAGGAGATGGAGGAGGAGGCTGAACAGGAGGAGGAGATGGAGATGGAGGAGATGGAGGAGGAGGCTGAACAGGAGGAGGAGATGGAGATGGAGGAGGAGATGGAGGCGGAGGAGGAGATGGAGGAGGAGCTATACACTATGGGGGCAACTATGACTGACATAGGGCCCGCAATCCTCGGTGTGGGGAGGATGTGTTCCGTCCCAAGGTCCGACTGGGTCCCGGCTTCCACTATGTTTACCCAGTGTGCCGTCAGAGAGATGTACTGTCCCTGGCCACAAGCACTTGTTCATGTGTCTGTTGTCAGGTGGACTCTCCCAGTAACTGCATTGTTGAGGGCACGGCAGATGCTTTGGGACACGCGCTTGTGTAGTGCGGGGATGGCACACCGGGCAAAATAGTGTCGGCTGGGGACCGAGTACCGAGGGACGGCCACCGCCATAAGATTGCGGAAGGATTCCGTCTCCACCAGCCTAAAAGGCAGCATTTCCAACGCAAGCAGTCGTGAAATGTGCGAATTTAGGACTGTGGCCTGTGGGGCGTTAGCTGCGAATTTCCGCTTTCGTTCAAAGGTCTGGGATATGGACAACTGAACGCTGCGGTGGGACGTGGACGTGGATGCTGTTTCTTGAGAAACTGCCATAACAAGTGAAGACTGAGAGGAGGGGGAATCTTTACATGCAGTATGGACAAGGGATTGCCTTGCACACACAACAGGGGGTTCTATTGCACGCACAACAGTAGAAGAAGCAGTGGTGACACCGGTCGTGGACCCTGGGTTTCGCCCCACAAAGTCGGGTGCTTTGCTGCCATGTGCCTGATCATGCTGGTGGTGGTCAGGCTGGTAGTTTTGTCACCCCTGCTGATGCTGGCATGGCAGGTGGAACATATGACCTTTTTGGGGCTATCAGCAGAGTCTTTAAAAAAATTCCAGACTCTGGAAGACCTACCGCTTGTACTGGCAACGTCCCTCGTGTTGGTGTTACGGGGAACGGTTGCCCGCCTTCTGTCTGCGGCCACCACACTGCTTCTTCCTGCCTGTTGAGGTACTCTGCCTCCCTCCCCCTGTGTGCTGCTGGCCTCACTCTGCATGTCCTCCTGCCACGTTGGGTCAGTTACTAGATCATCCACCACCTCCTCCTCTTCCACTTGCGCACCACGATGCTCCTCCTCACTTCCTGGCAATTGTGTCTCGCCATCGTCCACCTCTTGTGACAAATTGGCAGCGTCGACTTCCTCTGGCCGTGGCTGTTCAAATATTTGGGCATCGCTACATGGGATCTCCTCTTCCACCACAAGCGTATCAGGCGAGGGGCACAAATATGGAAATGGACCAGTGAACAGCTCTTCAGAGTGTCCAAGTGTGGGATCAATTGCTGTCTGACGACACTCAGCATGGTGGGAGGAAGGAGCATCAGGGTGAGGAGGAGTATGCGGTCGAGACTCACGGCTACTAAGAGCTGACCGTGTGGAAGACAGAGCGGAGGTGGTGGTGCCCATGTAACTGGAAGTATTATCTGCTATCCAATTAATAACCTGTGCACACTGATCAGTTCTCAATACTGGTGTTGTTCTGTGCTTCCCTAATAATTCGGTCAAGAAGTGGGAGCGAGAAGATGTGGCGTTGGTTGTGGCACGTTTTCACCTTGGCCACGGCCCCGTCCTCTGCACGAACCATCACCAGAACGTCCAGTTCCACGTCCCTTGCCACGCGCCTTGCCCATTGTAAAGGAAGTAAAATAGCTTACACTCACACTATCAATGGAAAAAGGGTAATAAAAAGTAGATTAGATCCGTGGAAGAGGAAAACCACAGTTCTATTTCTCTGGCCTACACCCGACTCTTTTAAACAATCTGAACAATCAGGGAGAAACTATTACTGTTTTTCTTTACGTAAAAACTACTAAAACCTGAATAATAGAGATTTTTTAGCGTGGGATGGCAAAACCACAGTTATTGTTTACTGGGGTATACCATACTTTTTTAAATAGATATAATTGCGGCTGAACAGTGAGCGACACACTCAAACCTTTTTTTTTTTTTTTAGATACAAATGGGCAAAAGTGGATAATACAGAGGTTTGAACCGTGGAAGTGCAAAACAACACTTCTGTTTCTCTAGCCTACACCTGACTATTTTCAACAGATATATTTGTGTCTGAAAAATCAGACACGCTTTTTTTTTGGGGGGGGGGGGGGGGGGACAAAAGGTTAATAAGATGGGTATTTGTACAGTGTGAAGGAGGAAAAAAAAAAAAAAAAGGATTTTTCCTGTCCCCTGAGACCTGGAGCTAAGTCCAGCAATTTCAGCAACAGGAGCACACAGGACTGTAATGCAGCGTTTGCTGGTATAACCACTGTCTCCTATACAGCCTGCCTGCCTGGTATCTGGGATGGATATTAGTCCTGAGAAGGACTGTTTGTTTGCTTTTGCTGGCTTTACAGACCCTACACTAACTATTTCGCAGTTTATATCTCTCCCTAAATCAGCAGCGCTGTCTCTGCACTGTCTGATCCGGAGCGACTGTGTCCAAGATGGCGGCGCCCGGTTTTAAATACTCGAGGTGACGCTGTGCGGCCAACCAATCACTGTAATGCCCACAAACATGGCTGCGGCATTACAGTGACTGGCTGGCAATCCCTGCATGTTCATTGGCTCTGTAAAGAGCGCCAAACATACAGGGCGGAGACCCGAGCTCCCGCCCGAGTAACCCGGAAATGCTCGGTGCTCGCTGAACATCCCGAGTAGTGAGATGCTCGGGCGAGTACTGAGCAGTGTCGAGCATGCTCGCTCAACACTAAAAATGACCTCTTGAACAAATTGAAGTTTAATAACAATAGGACAAATTTCATCAGAATTTCTTCCTTTGTTTTTATATTATAAAATACTCATCTGAAGACTTAATAATACAGATACATGGATACAATCAGACACTGATACAATCAGAATAAAAGTCATCCCAATTTCTATTATGGACATATTGATACGATCAAATGAAATGAACTTTGAGGAAATAGACGTCCGCAAGCGTTTGCTGGTGCGGAAGCAGTGACATAGCCAGATGGCATTTGTCACGATGAAAGGAAGTTCTGCATCGATCTAAGTGTAGGTTGGACGAGGTAGCACATGATCTGTCTGTAAACCAAACAAATGACAAACTACGAACAAACACTATTAACAACTCATAGCAACAAACTCGTAGAGACGACATTATAAGATGCAATGCAATATACCAGTCTCCTTCCCTAGATATAAAAGACATATTAATACTGTGAGATCGCAGTGCAGCCAAGACATCTGTGAGAAAAAGATCCTATTGGAAGAATGAGACGAGTCCCTGCATGATTATATGATCGCAACATAATACGCCTGCAACGCACCCGAGTCACTCGATTGGATGACAGAAGGGGGGGCGCACAAGAGGGGGCACCAACTTTCCTATAAAGTCACGCTGGTTTAGCCGCCAGACGCTGCCGGCAACCCTGCCGATAAGTTTATTACAAAACTATCGTACTATCAAACCAAAAAAAGATCATAGACTGTGAGCCCCTGATGACCATGAGAGTCTCATAAGAATGATGAAACGCGTAGGGCTGAGCATTTCTATAGAAAGTACTACAAGAGATGATTAGCCAGGCTACCTCAATATAAAGCTCCTAGATCAGGAGAAACAAGCACCGCACCGGTATATGACGGCAGCACTATAAAGCCGTTCTGAAGAGAATAGCACAGGACATGGTAAAATGAATATTATGAATGCCATTATCAGACTGCAGACTCACAATGAGGAGAAATGAGATGGCATGATTTCTAATAGCCAGAGGCTAAATTGAAAAGGGAGTTATACATATAAATAAAGAGATACCCCTAGGAATTGTGACTAATCCCTGGCCTCCCAACAAGACCATATATATATATATATATATATATATAAAAATGGTTAGCCGGTGAGATAAATTAAAACCATTCACAATAGTCCTATGTTTAGGATAATTTTAGGAAATTTGTGACGGATTTTGGACACTTAAAATCTTTTTAAAATATTGAATAAAGGTTATTTTTTATATTTTACACCCATTGGATTTGACTGTGAAATACTGCAGAATTATCTTGGAGCATATTTATACTACACTGCTCAAAAAAATAAAGGAGACACTCAAATAACACCTCCTAGATCTGAATGAATGAAATATTCTCATTGAATACTTAGTTCTGTACAAAGTTGAATGTGCTGACAACAAAATCACACAAAAATCATCAATGGAAATCAAATTTATTAACCAATAGAGGCCTGGATATGGAGTAAAGCGGTGGGATATTGTAAGATCTCGCCGATGCCTTCCCCCATAGTTCACTATCCAGCTACATCTAATTTTCCTACTTGTCAACTGGGCATTCTGCATATGGGCTGCTTAGATTGCCCTCTTTTGTCCTATTGCAAAAGAGGAGGTGAGAGGGGTGAAGGAATGCTCCTTTACTAGTGGCTTCAGAAATTGCAATATTTTCTATGACACGGTGCAATACCACATTATTATGCTATATAGTGAAAATACCAGTTTCCTTCAAAGCTCTGATTCAGATCAGTTCAAATATAGTCGAGACAGGGACCTTCAGCATGCCACCAGCTTTCATTTTAACTCATCGGCCTCATCCCAGAGTGCAAATGGGAGCCAGCGGCATTTAAATGGTTAACAGCTGCGGCCGAAACGAAGCTCTGACTGCGACTGTTAGAGATAAAATGTCAGCTATATAGAAAGGGTTGTCCACTACTCAAACAGCTCTCAATCACAATATTTCCTACATATAAAACAGCTATAATCACCTTTTGTGCTGTTGCTGTTCTACCCAAGTCTGCGCTTAGTCTCCCAGGACTCGAGTGACCTCATATCACGCAGTCAGTAGCCATTTCACTCTCACTTCCTTCAGACGAAAGGGACACCCTAAAGAAGTGTAATCTGCTGCTGCTCTCTGGCTGTCAGTTCTGTTCAAAGGATGAGAGAGTGATGCAGTTGTAGCGCCCAGAGGGTTCGGTCGCTACAGGGGTATTGCACCTTAACCAGAGGTGTGATATTCCACTCCCAGGTAAGGATGGAGTATGGACCAAGGCTCAGTTAGCTGCATACACACACTCCTCATTTCTGGGGAACAGTTCGCAGATGCTCCCATTTATTGCAGGCACAACTGACCATGTCCCTGGCTGGAGTGGGGAGGGGGGAGAGAACCCAGTGATGCAGGAGCAGAAGGGGACGGTTTCTGGAGCATAGGAAGGAGCTCATTGGTTGCAGGTCACCTGAGCTCAGACACAGTGAAGCAGATAAAAGGTGGGGGCCATCTTAGGAGAGTGTTCAGTCGGTTAGTTCAGAGAGGGAAGAAGTTCAGCCAGAGAGGGCTGACAGGGAGCTGAGGCTCAGCTTGGGCTCAGCTCCACGAGGCAGGCCTAGAGAAGAGGCCGGGGCCAGGAAGGAGAAGGGGAGAAGGAGAAGGAAGGTGGAGAGAAAGGAGTAGAAAGGCTCCAGAAACAAGAAGGCAGAAGGGACCCTGAGAGAGAGAACTACATAACCGGACACTGGGATCCGAGGCTGTCAGGATTGCAAGCCCGGCAGCAGATAACCTACCTGCGAGGGATTTTAGATCCCTGGGCCTGAGAAGCCTGGAGGCTCCGCCACACAGAGGGACTGGTACAGCACAGAGAAGCAACATGTACCTAAGGCCAGAGTCGCAAGCCATACAGGCGTAGTACACGGCCAGCTCAGGGACGTGGGCTATCACACCACTAAAGGGGGAGATAGTCAGCAAGGGCAGAGAGAACGGTAGGCCTACCCACTCACCCTGACCAGTGGGGCTCACCTGAATGTTCTCAGACACCCAGGCCCATTCCTACCCTGTACTCCTGTTGGGTCATAAGTACCACCTTCAATAAAGACCCTGGACTGTTTGAAGTAGACTCTGGACCTTTATTATTGCGGCCTGCACCATCACCCCCAGCATCCTATTACCTGCTCTGAGGCTACACTCTTCCCATGGGGAGTTATCCTATCCCTGTGCTGCATATCTACATCAGCCTCAGCGGTCTGCCTTGCAGCGGCGGTCCTCCCTGACCGCAATCCACGGGTGGCGTAGTCTGACATTCAAAACCCTACAAATAGATTGTCACAACATTTGGTCTGACCACCCTGAGCCACGGGATCAGGTTGCCACTACTACCCCCATCATCACACTGAAGCCCGGTTCCAAGTGCCCCACGGCCCAGGGGGTGAGTCACAGTCACTGATTGGCTGCAGGGATCCTATGATTAGTCATGCATGTGACTCGCCCCCTGAGCCGTGGGGTACCCGGAACTAGGCCTTCTAGTGTACGGTGCTGATGGGGGTAGTAGTGGCAACCCGATCCCGTGGCTCAGGGTGGTCAGACCAAATGCTGTGGCAGTCTATTTATAGTTTTGTGAATGTCCGACTACGCCACCCGTGGATTGCGGTCAGAGATAACCGCCGCTGCGAGGCAGACCGCTGAGGCTGGTATTAGTGTGCAGCACAGGGATAGGATAACTCCCCATGGGAAAAGTGTAGCCTCAAGGCAGTGAAAGTGAATGCTGGGCGTGATGGTGCAGGCGCAGCATAAATGACACAGAGTCCAATGATGCAGTCCAGGGTGTTTTACTCACAGTTGATATCCAAGTCACTTCTGTCAGCAAGGACTGCCCGAGTCGTGCTGTGTCCACCAGGTGAGGAGCTCGGTCAACCCCCAGGCAATTCAGGAGTATGGCACAACCCCCTTCTGTCCTTTCTCTGGCCTCTCGTGCCCCACCAGTGTCCTGACTTCTGTCCGGCTACCGCGGACCGTGTCGGGTAAGCATTGGCCTTCACTTCCCGCTATCCTATATGGTGCCTCCCTAGCAGGTTTAGCGGGGGGGGGGGGGGTCGCACCAATAAATGGTCACAACCTCCGGTTCTTGGCTGAGGGTAGATTCGCCTCCACCAACTTAGGGATACGGTACTGTAGCACCCTGAGGATTCGGCTGCTACAGGGGTATTGCACCTCAACCCAGAGGTGTGATATTCCACTCCCGGGTAAGGAAGGAGTGTGGAACTGAGCTCAGATAGACTGCATGCACTACATACATCCCATTCCAGAGGAGCAGGCCGACGGCACTCCCACTTAGAAATGTGCAGGTGCGACCGAGCCTGTTCCTGGCTGGAGTGGGAGGGGGGAGGAACATCCCATGTAGTGTAGGGGCAGAAAGGGGGAGCAGTCTGGGTAGTGATAGGAGCTCATTGGGTGCTGGTCACCTGAGCTCACACATAGAGGGTGTATATAAGGTGGGCACCATCAAAGATCAGGGTCAGACGCAGAGAGGAAGTCAGATGCAGAGGACAAGCCTGCAGCAAGAGAGAGAAAGAAACAACAGCCCTGGAGAGAGAGTGGAGTGCAGAAAGACCCAGAGGGGGACAAAGAAGGGACCCAAGAACCCAAATAAGAACACCGGGTGAGGAGTCAGCAGAAGGGTACCGGAACCCAAGCTGGTGGGGGCAAAGACATTCCCCAGCCAGAGACCGGAGACCGTGGGCAGTGTCTGTCACGGTCACCCACTACATTCACCCTGAAGGCACACCACATGGAGGGTCAGGGAACCTTAGGCCAAAGGTTGCCCAACAGAAGGCCCGAGGGAGCTGGATTTAGGTGAATCACTGGTGGGGACGGCTGAAGAAAGGACAGAGGGAGAGCTCAGGGCCACGCTCCGGACTTGTTTGGGGGTTGGCTGGATCCAGGACCTGGTGGACGCAGCACGGCTCGGGAGGTCACTTGGAGCTAGAGTGACCAGGAACATCTGCAGTAAGTAAAGACCCTTAACTGCACAACCCGAGTCTGTCATCATTACCGGCTGCACCGCACCACCACAACCCCCATCCTCTGCGCCTGTCCCCTCTGAGGCTATACCCCTCCCGTTGGGGGTTATCCCACCAAGCTGCGCACCCACCATCAGCCTCAGCGGACCCTGCAGCAGCGGCGGCCACAGTGACCGCATCACAACGGGTGGCGTAGTCGACACAACGAACTTTAATAACATCAGTAAGGACTGCCACATAACACTGAGCTTGACGCCCTGGGCACGGGACCGGGTCACAGCCGCTCGGAGACTACAACCCCCCCCATCTGATCCGGTGCCGGGTATTCCCCTCAAAAAGGAATATGTCCCAGGGGGCGCGTCAGTACCTTTCCACGGCCTGACCCTTTCACCCGGTATAATGGGGTTTGCAATGGTTGCTGGCCGTTCTGCACTCTTAGGATCCCTCCTGCCTTCTTGTTTCTGGAGCCCTTCCACTCCTCTGTCTCTTCTCCTTCCTTCCTTCTTCTCTTCTTCTCTCTGGCCCCGGCCTTCTCTCTAGGCCTGCCTCATGGAGCTGAGCTCAGGCTGAGCTGCTGCTCCCTGTCAGCTCTCTCTCTTACTACTCCTACTATTCTCCTAGACTTGAGATGGCTCCCACCTTATATCTGCTTCTCTGTGCTGAGCTCAGGTGACCTGCACCCAATGCGCTCCTTCCTATGCTCCAGAAACAGTCCCCTTCTGCTCCTACACCACTGGGTTCTCTACCCCCTCCCCACTCCAGCCAAGGACATGGTCAGTTGTGCCTGCAAAAATGGGAGCACCATCGAGCTTTCCCCCGGAAATGGGGAGTGTGTGCGTGTGCAGCTAACTGAGCCCTGGTCCACACTCCATCCTTACCTGGGAGTGGAATATCACACCTCTGGTTGAGGTGCAATACCCCTGTAGCAACCGAACCCTCAGGGTGCTACACATGCCCCAGGAGACCAGACACAGACATCACTGGAATGGCGTTTGCTGCAGGGTTCCCGTGATATGTCATGCATGCTCCAGGAGACCAGACGCCGACATCACTGGAATGGCGCCCGCACCAGAGGAGAGCATAGCTGCTATTTCACATGATTGAAACCGTAATTAAGAAGGGGTTGTCTGAGTAATGGACAACCCCTTTATTTCAGTCTGCATCAGACACGTGTGGAAGGAGTTCAGCTCCTGAGCCGCCTCCACATGCGTTCACCTCAGCGCGGACGTACAGTTACGCCCATATATGCAAAGGGGTCAAATTCATATAAAACATTAAATGTTATTCTGAATTTATCTGCCTTTCATTCATTTCTAGCAGTAAATCCTCATAGTAGTTGGTGCTCAGTTTTTCAGATTCAGAGCTCCAAATTTTCATAAGCAAAATTAAAGGGGAGGCATCATAAAAAAAGTTTTCTTTAAATGCATTCAAAAAAGTTGGCAATATTTTCCCATATCAAAATTTATATTTAAAATTAGAAATCTTAGAATTTTTTACACTGACCCCTGAGGCTATTCTATGTTCATATGTCCTGTTCTTTCAGGAAATCTACATTAACAGCAATAAACTCACTTAGACACTAAGGGCCTCATTCAAAGCCAGAATACTAGTGTAAAAAGCTTTGAAAAGTCACAAAGTTTTAGCGCAACTCGAAGCTGGGCTGAAATTGTGACTTTTTAGCGTTCACACTCCATTTTCACCCAGCCCTGATAAAGTGGGCACCAGCAAAATTTTATAAGCTGTGGCATTCTCTGTGCGACATATCTTACTCCAGTCACTGACTGGAGTAAGATTATTGGCAAGGCACACATGGAGACACACAAGGCGCTCGCTAGTTCTCGGATAGTCCTGATTCATTGACCTCTGCATGACTCTAGCACACCGACCTCATCAAGATTAGCATGAACACCACCGGTCTGAAGTCAGGGCCTCTGTTTTGCATTGAAGCGTCCAATGAGCTTGTACAAAGATCATTGGGTGAAGGGGAGTAAGGTCAGGTGTGACATCAACTGTGATTGGTGGAACCTGCGTTATCAGCTGTATGTTACCGGTCATTGTAATCCGACCTCTGATAAAAAGCTTTGCTGAAAATTCTTCCTGAAAGGACAGAAGTAAATGTCTAAAATAGCCCTGGTGGCCAGTGTGAGAACTGCAAGATTGTGAGAAGAAAGTATGAAAACATTAAAAAAACACACAGAAAACAAACTAATTGAAACATTTTCTGATGACTAGATCTGAGCGAATCCATTCAACGGGAATCAAGTTCATGTTGAATTTTTGTGCCTAAAATGAATGTCACCTTTTGAGACATTGCAGAAGATTGCATCAGTCAGAGAAGACGGGCTTTCCCAGAATGCCTTGCTGCCATCATATTAGGTCTCATCTGCATTGCACGCACGAGTTGTAGCAGTTTTAATGGATAGAACGTGTACTCAATGTATGGTGCTATTCACACACCAGTGTTTTTACACACCCCTTGTGTCCATACAGAACACACAGAGCCATGTCCATTTTTTTTCCGGCAGCACGGATGACACGGAGGTCCAATAGTGGTCTATGGGTCTGTCAGTGTGCCATCAGTGTCCTGTACAAGTTTAACATTGTATAGGAGAAGCTTTGTAATTTCTTTATCCATCGGTGAAAAACACTGATCGAAAACTGAGGACACCGGTACCATTTTTTCACGTACAGGTTTAAACCCTGCACATGTGAATGAGGCCTAACATAGTATAGCTCAGACAATTAAGAAGGACTATTATAGCAAGTATAAAAGCAGAAGCAGGAAAGGAAGCAGCCATTTTGTGGTGAACCTGGATAGAGAAAAGTACATCACAGCTCACAGCCTAGCCATAGAAATAGGGAGAGAAAGCCATGAAACATGATAGAAAACAGACAGAGAGAGAGGGCGACATCAATGCAGTGAAGGGGATTAGTGTGTTAAGGAAAAAAGGGAATGGCGTCATACATGTTTTTCAGGGCAAGTAGAGGCTTTGGAAGACATTTGCAGAGAATGGAATTTCCTGGGAAAACTCTGCAAATGTAAGTTTCAAAAGTCTTGCTCATCTTTACTGATCGGTCATTATCCATTGGTGGCAGTTTTACCTATAGTATGTTCCCCTCCATACAGGGCAGTAACTCCCCTGTGGGCCTCATTGTTCCAGTTACCTTACACATCTTCCTTCCGTGTAGTGCACATTCCCATCATCTTAATGCTTTCCCATCCTGCACAGCCGGCTGCAGCGGAGGAGGATCAGGACAAATTCCTATCCTCCTCCTTGAGGGATAAGAGGGAATGTGGAGCCATCACCCTGCTCCATGCTGCTCTACTCCTCCAAGCTAATTACTCTAAAGGCAAAACCTGGGACTGAGCTTTATATTAACTCTTCTCCTCCCGCCTTCTGGATGCTACACAGCTAATCTGTTGGGTTAACCCTGTAGTGTGTAAAGTGCTGAATTATACAACAGTGATATGTCTTCTACTCACAAAAATGGTGTAAGTATGATGAGTGTTTTTGATCAGTTTCATCACAGTTTGGTCAGGGTTCATTAGCTTTTCTCAGCTGAAAATAAAACTGATGAATGTTTCTCCCCCTTCTCATAACCAACAGTCCATTTCATGACTGGCACACAGATGACATCCAAATGCTGTCCACATTTTTTGCGGACTAATAGACTTGCATTGGTGATACTGTATATAATTTTGTGTGGACCACTTAGGCCTCATTCAGACATCAGGTTTTTTCATGTACGAGAAAAATGGAGCGAGTTTAATCAGTGATTTTTACCTTAGGTTGGTCAGAATTACATCAGTACTTTTCCCATCGGTCAGTCAAAAACGGACAAACTTCATCCGAGTTCTGGCCCATCTTTTAACAGACCCGGACACTTTCATTGATGAATTTGATCTGACACTTGAATCAATATAAAACATATCTCAATGAAAAATCATGGACATGTGAGCATCCCCATAGACTGTCATAGGTACACATGCTGCCTGTGAAAAAAATAAAAAATAGCACAGAAACTAACAGGTGAATGAGCCCCAAGACTGTGAAAATACACTGGCATGTAAACAGGCCCATAGACATGGGTGTACATAGAAATCATGGGATCCCATAGCAGAAGTGCTAGTTGCCCCCCACCCAACAAAAAAAATAACATTCGACGGGGTCACAGAAGAGCATATCTCACAACTTTCCAGCCTTTAGAAAGTAATTTTCCTCCTACTGAAGCCCCAGATTCCTCTTTCATTGCATGTTTAAAGTATGATACCAACAAAAGTGCCCAACAAACACAGTATGTGAATTCTTTCACAGTACCCTGGACATGCACATAATGATGACCCTACTGTACTCGACTTCAACTCCCCCGGCAAAGTATGGTGACCCTGACACAGTGTGATCCCCCAGCTTTGGCCCCCACACAGCCCTCTATAAAGTATAATAGGTCATCATACAGTATAATGGCCCCACACCTCGCCATGCTGTATAATGGCCCCCACTAGCTCTCCAAACAGTACAACCAAACAGTGCAATGACCCCCACGGCCCTCCACATGGTATGATGGTCCCCACTCAAACCTTCACACTGTATAATTGCTTGCATACAGTATATTGGCCCTCACATAGCCCTCCACAAAGTATAAAGGCTCCCACATAGCCCTTGAAATTTTATAATAGCCCCCACATAACCCTCTATATACTATAATGGGCCCCATATTCCTCCATATTGTATAATGCAAAATCATAGTCTTTTATATAGTGTGCTGAACCCTATAGTCCTCCATATAGTATCATGCACTCCCCATAGTCTTCCATATAGTATAATGCACTCCCCATAGTCCTGCATATAGTATAATGCAATCTACATAGTCCTCCATACAGTATAATGCACCCCATATTCCTCCATATACTATAATGCACTTCCCATAATCCTCCATATAGTATAATGCACTCCCCATTGTTCTCCATATAGCATAATGCACTCTCCATAGTCCTCCATATAGCATAATGCACTCCTCCATATAGTAAAATGCACTCCTCATAGTGCTCCATACAGTAAGATGCACTCCTCATAGTCCTCCATATAGTATAATACACTCCCCATAGTCCTCCATACAGTATATGGCACTGCCGATAGTCCTCCATGTAGTATAATGCACTCCCCATAATCCGCCATATAGTATAATGCACTCCCATAGTCCTCCATATAGTATAACACACTCCCCATAGTCCTCCATATAGTATAATGCACTCCCCATGGTCCTATATAGTCCATACAGTATAATGCACTCCTCATAGTCCTCTATACAGTACTATGACCACCACAATGTGTTCATTGATTTAAAAAAAAAATACTCACCTCTCCTCCATGTTCTCCGCTGCTCAGGTCTATGCAGCAAGCATTCTGAAGTGCTTGCACATCTCAGGGCAGTGGATGCCATGTAATGATGTCATAGGGCCCGCTGTACTGAGACGTCAGATGCTGAGGAAGAATGACGAAGTAGGAAGTCACAGGCCCCATAGTACTCGCGTGGCCTATGTTCCAACAATGAGCTTTTGGTTTGCTTTTGACACTAATTGTTTTCTGTGGCAAAAACTGAGTGTTTTACAATTCAAGCAAAGTGGATGGAATTTATAAAAACCTCATGGCCACTGTGCTTTAATTTTATTCAGCGTAAGCTGAGCTGCGGTGTGTGTATCAAATCCACATCATGTCAATTTCTCTTGTGAGTATGCTGAGTTTTATGTGTGGATTTTCCCCATAGATTTTCATTAGATGCCGAAAATCTGCAGGTAAAAACGCACATACATAGTCCTGCATATAGTATAGTGCAATCCACATAGTCCTCCATACTGTATAATGCACTCCACATAGACCTCTATATAGTATAATGCACCCCATATTCCGCCATATAGTATAATGCACTCCCCATAGTCCTCCACATAGTATAATGCACTCCCATAGTCCTCCACGTAGTGTAATGCACTCCCCATAGTCCTCAATGTAGTATAATGCACTTCCATAGTCCTCCATATTGTATAATGCACTACCCATAGCCCTCCATACAGTATAATGCACTACCCATAGTCCTCCATATAGTATAATACACTCCCCATAGTCCTCCATATAGTATAATGCACCTCCATCGTCCTCCATACAGTATAATGAATTCCCCATGGTCCTCTATACATTACTATGACTACCAAAATGTGCTCATTGATTTAAAAAAAAAAAATACTCACCTCTCCTCCTTGTTCCCCGCTGCTCCGGTCTATGCAGCAAGCATTCTGAAGCGCCTGCACATCTCAGGGCAGTGGGTGCCATGTAGTGATGTCATCAGGCCCGCTGTGCTGAGACGTCAGACGCTGAGGAAGAATGATAGAGGAGGAAGTCACAGGCCCCATAGTACTCTTGTGGGTTATGTTCCCACAATGAGCTTTCGGTTTGTTTTTGACAATATTTATTTGCTGTGGCAAAAACAGAGTGTTTTGCAGTTCAAGCAAAGTGGATGGGATTTTATAGAAACCTCATGGCCACTGTGCTTTAAAGGGGTTGTCCACTACTTTCACATTGATGCCATATCCATAGGATAGGGCATCAATTTATGTTTGCCCGGGGTCCCGCACACAGCACCCCCGCCATCAGCTGTTATCGGTGCCGGCGGTGGCCGCCGGCCGGAAGTGCTTACCTTCCGGTGACTGGTCGCCATGTTGTAGTGGTCGGCACTTGTTAGTGCACATCAAACTGCCATTCAATTGAATGGGAGGCGGATGTGCAGTACCCCGCGGCGGCCACTACAGATGGATGGCCAAACACCGCAGGCAAGTACTTCCGGCCGGTGGCCGCCGCCGCCAGCACCGATAACTTCTGATCGGCAGGGGTGCTGCGTGCAGGACCCCGGCCGATCATACATTGATGCCCTATCTTATGGATATGACTCGCCCCCTGGGCCGTGGGTTACCCGGAACCGGGCAATAAGGCAATAATGGGGGTAGTAGTGGCAACCCGGTCCATGGCTCAGGGTGGTCATACCAAATGTTGTGGCAGTCTATTTGTAGGGTTTTAAATGTCCGACTACGCCACCCGTGGATTGCGGTCAGGGTTAACCGCCGCTGCAGTGCAGACCGCTGGGGCAGATGTAGGTGTGCAGCACTAAGTAGTATAACTCCCCACGGGAGGAGTGTGGCCCCAGGGCAGTATATAGATGGATGATGGAGGGGATGATTCTGACCGCAATAGCCAGGAAACGGAGGCCTCTTAAACAGTTCAGGGTCTTTATTAGGACAGGTGAGACGACCCAAAAACAGTCCCGGCTAGGAGGGGGCCTGGATGTCTGAGAACAAGTGGGAAGCTGGCCCTGGTCAGGGTGAGGGTGAAGGCCTACCATGCTCTCTGCGCTCTTTCTGGCTATTTCCCTCCTTGTGGTGTAACAGCCCACGTTCCTGAGCTCACCATGTCTTCTCGCCCGTATGGCTTGCAACTTGGGTCCCTTTCTACTCTTGGCCTGGTGCAGCTTTGCTGGTCCCTTCTGCTGTGGCGGAACCTCCGGGCTTCTTAGGCCAAGGAACATACAGTCCCCTGCAGGCTGGTTATTTGCTGTAGGACTTGGATTCCTAACAGCCTCGGACACCAAGTCCGGTAGATCAGTTTCTCTCTCAGCCAGGACAGGCTCTCCTCGCCTTCCGTCCCTGGCTCGTGGCTCCTCTACTGCCACACGACCTCCTCAGCTTCAGCTGAACTGGCTCTCCGTTCTCTGGGACACCTCTCACTCCAGAGACAGGTCGTCCAGAACTCTCTAACCCTGCCCCCAGTTCCAGCTTTTATAGGGTCAGCCTGCTCCCCCTACTGACTTGGGACAGGAGGTGCTGCATGCTAATGGTCCCTGACCGGAGAACCTCCCCCTTGCTCTCAGACACAGCTTTATTATACATTTGTGGCATCCAGGCCAGGGTGACACATTCCCCCCTAGTAAAACTTAGTACTCCGGGACTAACAGGAAACACAAATATAGGTTATAAACAACAACATAACATATGTACAAGTGCATTTTGTCCTTAAGGAAACGGCGCTTCCGCGACCGGGTATCCATTTCACCCAACAAGGCGAAGTCTTTGAGCGATGTGGGGACCTGTCCAAAGCAAACCCCAAACGTTGGGCGTGGCTGCAAGGCAAAACTACCTACTTTGGACCACACGGGGCCACGCCAGACAGGTTTTTCTTCCGTGGCCGTCTTCGCAAGAGGCACCAACTGCAACTATCTACATGATAGTTCCGGTTATTCATCGTCCATAACCTGTCAGTCCATGAGCTAGAAAAACTAGAAAAACATAATTAATAACCAGGGTACAACATAACACATTAAATACATACATTATCCACTTAGATCTTCCAGCGAGCTGGCATTTGCCCCTTAGTGCTTCGGGTTGACCTACGTAACCCACTGTCTGGTGGTGGTCTAACCTGGTTTTTCTCACTAGCGCTCGGGGTGCAGTCACTGGCTAAACTTACAGGCAGGGCAGGCAGCTGTCTGCGGGTCCTCTGGCTTACCGCAGGCATGGCAGGCTCACTGTCAGCAGAGGGTTGACTCTCCTGGGCTGCTGGTACAGGCCCTTCTGCCTCTGGAACTGCTTGTTCTTCTCCACCTTCCTGCTCTGGTGTAGGTTGTTGCTGAGCCGGTTGCAGGAAATGCAGGACGGGTACCACTATGGCACCGTTTATTCGAGTCCAGGACTGAGGGAATTCTCCGAGAATGGTGCTGATCATTTCTTCCTTGTCCTCTGCGGGTTCAAGGTCACTTTGATCCTCTTCTGCACTACGGAGTTGCTCGGGGCACATTTTTAGGTGGTCTCTGGAGACGGTACTAGTGGTTTCTCCTCCATCCTTAGTGACCACGCACACCTTCGGGTTGTCGTGATCAGACTGCAGTACTGTGTAGGGTTCCCTTTCCCACTGGTCATCCAGCTTGTGTAGCCTTCTCTTTCGCTTCAGAACCTGCTCACCAGGTTCCAGGGGACAAGCAGGGACGTGTTGGTTGAAGAGCCTCTCTTGCTTTTGTCTCGCCTGGGCCAGGCTCTTCTCCACACTCTCCTGTACCTTCTTGTACTGCAGTCGCCTTTCCGTATCCCAGTCCGCATCTGGGAAGGTGTTCTTGGGTGTTAGGACTCCCATCTCCAGGTCTATGGGCAGCTTACCTGGTCTGGCTCTCATCAGGTAAGCCGGGGTGCAGTTTGTAGCATTCACCGGGATATGGTTGTATAAGTCTATCAGGTCCGGCAGTTTTTCTGGCCACAGGCTGCATTCCTCCAGGGGCAACGTCTTCATGAGATCAATGACTATATTGTTCATTTTCTTACACATCCCGTTGGTTTGTGGGTGGTAAGGCGTTGTCCGAATCTTCTTACAGCCATAGAGGTTGCAGAACTCTTGGAAGATTTTGGCCTCGAATGCAGGACCTTGGTCTGTCAGGACCTGTTCTGGATACCCGTGTGGGTGGCAGAAGGTTTGCTGGAAGGCTCTGGCCGCCGTTTGAGCTGTCAAGTCTTTTACCGGGACCACCACTAGAAATCGGGAATAGTGGTCCATGATTGTCAGGGCATAAACGTATCCTGACCGGCTTGGAGCCAATTTGACGTGGTCCAGAGCTACCAGCTCAAGAGGCTGCTTGGTGACGATGGGCCTCAAGGGTGTCTTCTGGCTGGTGCGGTCCTTCCTCCTTAGATTACAAGGGCCACAGTCTCTGCACCACTTCTCTACAGCCCCTCTCATGCTGATCCAGAAGAACCGTCCTCTTAGCAGGAACTCCAGTTTCTTCCAGCCGAAGTGCCCCGCTCTGTCATGGTAAGCCTCCAGGACCACAGCTGCATCTCGCCTTGGGACGACTTGCCAGGTCAGCTCGTGCGTCCGGTGGTTGACGAGTCTTCTGCACAGCTTACCTTCATAGAGGAACAGCCTGCTCTTCTCTTTCCATAGCTGCTTGGCTTCCTCTGGGGCATCCGGATCTAGACGGACGTCTTCTCGGGTCAGCAGGTCTTTCACCATGCGGACTGCAGGGTCACTATCTTGGGTCTTGGCCCAGCTGTGGTGAGGTAGGGGATTGATCATGATGGTTGTTAAGTCTTCCTCCTTCACGCGGTGGGAATATTGAGTGGCCCCATACCGGTGGAATGCAGGGAGCTGTTATGAACTGCTACAAACACTAAGGAAAGAAAGGAAAACTGTCCCTACCATAGGACTAAGCTGATTCCCTACGATGCAGCGGGGGACCTGTTCCTTGTGAACAGACCCGCCTAAGTCCTCGGCTAGTCCGAACGCTGACCTATAGATATAAGGGAGGGGTCCCTACAAGAACTAAGGACTGGGATATAGTTGGACACCTCCTAGCAGAAATTGTAGCAGAGCAAAGACAAACAAACAAACAGAAGTACTAGTGGTCAAAAGACCAAGCAAAATACAGAGTAAGGTACAAGGCACCTGGCTAGCTTAAGAGTAAATGTAACACTGAAGTCCTGCAAGGCCAGGAGGGCGGAGCTGGATAATATAGGCAAAAAGTCATGTGACCAGCAAAATAGAACCCTCCTGTTAGTTTTTTCTAACAGTACCCCCTCTTCAATGAGGATCCTCCGGATCCTCCAGGCCCAGGTCTATCAGGAAACCTCCTGTGAAACGCTCCGACAAGTCTAGGAGCAGAGACATCATCCGCCCTTACCCAGGAGTTATCCTCGGGACCGAAACCCTTCCAAGCGACGAGATACTGCAATCTCCCTCTATGCCATCTAGAATTAAGAATGCGAGAAATTTCATATTCACCTTCTTCCTCCACCGGAGGAACAGAGACAGTGGCGTCCCTATCAGAAACATCAGCTTTTTTCAATAAGGAAACATGAAACACCGGATTAATCTTCCAGGAGGTAGGAACCTCCAACCTAACAGCAGATTGGTTAACTACCTGAAGCACCTTAAACGGACCTACAAACTTCGGGCCCAATTTCTTAGAAGGAATCCTCAACCGCAGATTCCTAGAGGACAACCAAACCATGTCACCAACAGTAAACAAAACCTCTTGACGTTTCCTGTCAAAGTACCTCTTGGATTTTTTGTTGGCCTCTTGAAGGTTACGACGTACATCAGTCCAAACTCTCTCCAAATCATCGGAAAAATTCTCCTCCTCCGGCACAGCCGATACCAATTTGGAGAATGACCCAAACGACGGATGTCTCCCAGTACAACAAAAAAAAGGAGAACACCCAGCAGAAGAGGATGTATGGTTGTTAAGAGCAAATTCAGCCAGTGGCAGAAACTCAGACCACCCCTCTTGATTGTCAGCCACAAAACAACGCAAAAACTGTTCAACATCCTGGTTCTTTCTTTCTGTCTGTCCATTAGACTCAGGATGATAACCAGACGAAAATGACAAATGGACTCCCAACCTGTCACAAAAGGCACGCCAAAAACGAGCCACGAACTGAGGTCCCCTATCGGAAACAATGTCGGAAGGAACGCCATGGAGCCTGACAATTTCTTTAACAAAAGCCTTAGCGAGTGTCCTGGCGCAGGGCAGTTTGATGAAGGGAACCAAGTGACACATCTTGCTAAAACGGTCCACGACCACCCAGATAACAGTGAAACCCTCAGAGGCAGGAAGGTCAGTAATAAAATCCATAGCAAGATGCGTCCAAGGAGCACTAGGAACCTCCAGAGGGCAAAGCAACCCCGCAGCAGGAGCATGTGAAGACTTAGATCTAGCACACACAGTACATTGACGCACCCACTTAATGACTTCCTTCTGCCACCCAGGCCACCAAAAACTGCGACCTACAAGTCTCTTAGTCTCCGAAATTCCTGGATGACCTGCCAACCGAGACTTATGACACTCCACAAACAAATCTCTCATAAAGTTCCTAGGCACAAACAACCTTCCATGGGGAGTGTTAGATGGGGCATCCTCCTGGGCTTTCAGAATCCCATCTTCCAAAACGGAGTCCAATGCTGCTATCACAACACCTTCCTGTAAAATGCTCTCCTCCTCCTCGGTACCAACCATGGGAGAAAAACTGCGAGATAAAGCATCAGCTTTTACATTCTTGGTACACGGGATGTAAGTAACAGAAAAATTAAACCGCGAAAAAAAAAGTGCCCACCTAGCTTGACGGGCATTCAAGCGCTTGGCAGCATCAAGATAGATCAGATTCTTACGATCAGTAAAAACCTGAATGGTAAATTTAGCACCTTCCAAGAGATGACGCCAATGTTCAAATGCGAGTTTAATCGCCAGCAATTCCCGATTACCGACATCGTAATTAAGTTCGGTCTCAGAAAATTTTTTTGAAAAAAAAAGCACAGGGATGTACTCCATCCTTGTTTTCCTGAGACAAAACAGCACCGACCCCCACCGAAGAAGCATCAACCTCGACCAAAAAAGGCTTGGTCTCATCAGGCTGCATAAGGATGGGGGCAGAACTGAACCTCTCCTTGAGATACACAAAAGCTTCAATGGCCTCAGTAGTCCACTGAACCGTATTCGCACCTTTCCTGGTGAGATCGGTCAGCGGCTTAACAATTATAGAAAAATTCTTAATGAATTTTCTGCAATAATTGGCGAAACCCAAAAATCTCTGTATTGGTTTCAAACTAATAGGTCTAGGCCATTCCTGCACCGCCTGAACCTTCACCGGATCCATCTCAAAGCCCTCACTGGAGATAATGTAGCCCAAAAAACTAATTCTCTGCACAGCGAACTCACATTTCTCCAGCTTAGCAAAAAGTGAATTGTCGCTTAACAACTGCAATACCTCACGTGCGCTCTGCCAATGAGACTCCAGATCCGGCGCAAAAATCAAAATGTCATCCAAATACAACACCACATTCTTACCGATCAACGGTCTTAGGATGTCATTAATAAGGTTCTGAAAAAAAGCTGGTGCGTTGGTAAGACCAAAGGGCATAACCAGATTCTCAAAATGACCCACTGGAGTGTTAAAAGCAGTTTTCCACTCATCACCTTCCTTCATACGTAACAAATTGTATGCCCCCCGGAGATCAATCTTAGAGAACCACTTGGCCCCCACTAACTGGTTGAACAAGTCAGGAATTAATGGCAGTGGGTAGGAATTGCGTACTGTAATTTTATTAATTTCGCGAAAGTCCAGACATGGACTTAAACCACCGTCCTTTTTTTTTCCAAAAAAAAATCCAACAACCACAGGTGACTTAGAAGGTCTAATGTGACCGGCGGCCAAGCTTGTCTGTATGTATTCCTCCAAGGCCTTTCTCTCAGGGATAGTAAGATTAAATAAGCGACTCTTGGGAAGAGTTGCTCCAGGGACAAACTCAATAGTACAATCATAGTCCCTATGAGGAGGCAAAACTTGCAACTCCTCCTCTGAAAAAACCTTCCAAAAATCCTGAATAGGTACAGGTAATTCCCCTCTTTCCACAGCAGCAATGCGACCGTTACAACATCTATCATAACACTTAGGACTCCAAGACTTAATTTCATTGGTAGACCAGTCCAGTACAGGATTGTGCAATTTTAACCAAGGTAACCCCAAAACCACTGGAGCAGGCAAATTATTTAACCGGTTCCCGACCGCCCACTGTAGATAAACGTCGGCGCTTGCTGGGCTCTGTGCAGCGCCGACGTTTAAAAACGGTGGGTGGTCTCGCAGCGCTCAGGACCCCCAGGATCCTGCAAGCGCTGCGATTCCGGTGCAGAGCGTTAGCTCTGACAGGGGACATCATCGGGACCTGATTGGATCAGGTCCCAGTGATGTTAACCCTTTGCTATGTTCTATAAGCCGCGATCTATAGTGATCGCGGCATATAGAAGATAGACAGAGGAGAGGGGGTCGTCTTACTTACCTCTCCGACGACCCCTGATACCTTCCAGGACCTGGGGTAGCTATGGCAGCTGGAGGTCACATGACCAACTCCAGATCTGCCATATATGGTGTCCTGCCTGGCTCAGCCTGCAGCTGAAGCCTGGCAGGAGACACGGTGTGAAACAGTCAGCAAAGATCTCATGTAATGTAATACATGTCTATTACATTACATGAGATCAGTGATCAGAAAAATAAAAATTAATGTCCCATACAGGGACTAAGTAAAAATGTAAAAAAAAGTTAAAAAAAAGTTTTTAAACTGTTAAAAAAAAATCACAAAATAAATAAAATATTAAACCAATAAATCCGTATATTTTTACAAAACCAAAAAAAGTACACATATTTGGTATCACCGCGTCCGAAACAACCCAAGCTATAAAAGTGTCACACTAATTAACTCCTTCTGTGCACACCGTAATAAAAATAAATAAAAAACGGGGCAAAAAAATATGCTTTTTCATCATATCGCCAAACAAAAAGTGGAAAAAAATGCGATCAAAAAGCAAAATAGAAATAAAAATGGTACCGCTGAAAACGTCATCTTGTTCCGCAAAAAAAAAGCTGCCATACAGCTCCATCAGCCGAAAAATAAAAAAGTTATAGCGCTCAGAATAAAGCAATGCAAAAAAAATATTTTTTTCTATAAAATTGTTTTATTGTGTAAAAGCGCCAAAAAATAAAAAAAATACAGTAAGTGTAGCATCGCTGTAAATGTACTGACCCGAAGAATAACGCTGCCTGATCACTTTTACCACACGCAGAACGGCATAAAAAAAAACCCTCAAAAAACAATTCCTGAATTGTTGGTTTTTGTTAATTTTACCTCCCAAAAAACGGAATAGAAAGCGATCAAAAAATGTCACGTACCCAAAAATGGTACCAATAAAAATGTCAACTCGTCCCGCAAAAAACAAGCCGTCACATGACTCTGTCAGCCAAAATATGGAAAAATTATAGCTCTCAAAATATGGTGATGCAAAAACTAGATTTTGCAAAAAAAAGCGTCTTTTAGTCTGTGACAGCTGTCAATCATAAAAACCCGATATGATTCTGGTATCGCTGTAATCACACCGACCCGAAGAATAAAGTAATCTAATCAGTTATATCACACGAGGAAAGGAGTAAAAAATAAATAAAACCAATTCTTCACCGGCTACTGATTTGTTTATTATGTCTCCCAAAGATCGCAGTAAGGCTCTGCCCACATTTATCCTGCGCTCTGCGCTGAGCGCTTACACAAGAGTTTCCGTGTAAATCTCTGAAATACGTGATTCAGACAAAACCCATGACGGAAGATTCCCTCTAATGAGGCAGATATAGGCCACTGTGGATGCCGTCTGGCCTGGGATCCCACGGTGTCATTTGTTTTAGGCGTGCATAAAAGTGCGGTTGGCCACAGTTTTGTGCACTTCTGAAAAAAAGGACACCGCTAAACAGAGGCCAGACGGAGTCCAGAGTAACTCTGCTGCCTCATTATAGTGAATGGATCCCGCAGGGGTTTCATCTGAATTACATCACTTGGAAATTTAGATGGAAACCCCGATGTAAGTGCTCAGCCTAGAGCGCCGGATAAATGTTACGTAAAATGTTCCCAATAAAAGCTTCAACTCAGTCCTCAAATAAAGCTAGTCCCCACTCAGGTCCGTCATCTGTTAAAAATATAAGGGACTTCCAAGTTACTGGTAGCAGAAAGGCTCTGGAAAAGCGAAATGGCCCTTGCCCCCCAAAAGAAATTCAGAAAATGTTGTGCTCCCAAATTCAAATGCCTATTCTACAATAATTTGTTCTCCAATTGTCAAATAGCACTCCGTCCCCCCAGATCTCGCCGTATGGCTGAGCGGTACAATACAGCCACATATGGGGTATTGCCACTTTTAGAAGTAATTGTGTGACACATTTCGGCACCATTTTTACCCATTGCCCTGTGTGAAAATGTAAAATCTGAGGGTAAAACATTTTTTTGTGGTAAAAATATAATTATGCTTTTTTCACTGCCCAATGGTATAAATTTAAAAATTAAAAAATACTCACTACTTCCCTAGATGAATTCCTTGAGAGATGTAGTTTACAAAACGGGGTCACTTGTGGGGGTTTCTGCTGTTTAGGCATGTCAGCGACTCTTCAAATGTGACATGGTGTCTGCCACCTATCCCAGCCAACATAGCGCTCCTTTCTCTTCCGAACCCTGCCGTACACCAAAGCAGTGCTTTTCCCCCACATATGGGGTATCGGCGTACTCAGGAGAAATTGCACAACAAATTTCATGGTGCAATTTATCCTGTTACCCTTATGATAATGCAAAATTAGGGAATGAAAAACATTTTTTGTGGGAAAATTGTATTTTTACGGCTCAATATTATAAACTTCTGTGAAGCACTTGGGGTGCAAGGTGCTCACCACACATCTAGATAAGTTTCCTAAGGGGTCTAGTTTCCAAAATGGTGGCACTTGTGGGGGGTTTCCACTGTTTAGGCACATTAGAGGCCCCCCAAATGCGACATGGCGTCTGCTAATTATTCAAACAAATTTTCCATTCAAAAAGTCAAATGGCGCTCCTTCCCTTTCAAACCCTGCCATGCGCCCAAACAGTAATTTGCCTCCACATATGGGGTATCGGCGTGTTCAGGAGAAATTGCACAACAAATTTCATGGTGCAATTTATCCTATTACCCTTATGATAATGCAAAATTAAGGGATGAAAAACGGTTTTGTGGGAAAAATGTGAAAATTTTATTTTTACAGCTCAATATTATAAACTTCTGTGAAGCACCTTGGGGTTCAAGGTGCTCACCACACATCTAGATAAGTTCCCTAAGGGGTCTAGTATCCAAAATGGTGTCACTTGTGGGGGGGTTCCACTGTTTAGGCACATCAGGGGCTCCCCAAATGCAACATGGCGTCCGCTAATTATTCAAACAAATTTTACATTCAAAAAGTCAAATGGAGCTCCTTCCCTTTCAAACCCTGCCGTGCGCCCAAACAGTGGTTTGCCTCCACATATGGGGTATCGGCGTGTTCAGGAGAAACTGCACAATAAATTTCATGGTGCAATTTATCCTATTACCCTTATGATAATGCAAAATTAAGGGATATAAAACGTTTTTGTGGGAAAAATGTGAACATTTTATTTTTACAGCTCAATATTATAAACTTCTGTGAAGCACCTTGGGGTTCAAGGTGCTCACCTCACATCTAGATATGTTCCCTAAGGGGTCTAGTTTCCAAAATGGTGTCACTTGTGGGAGGTTTCCACTGTTTAGGAACATCAGGGGCTCTCCAAACGCAACATGGCGTCTGCTAATTATTCAGACAAATCTTACATTCAAAAAGTCTAATGGCGCTCCTTCCCTTCCGAGCCCTGCAGTGCGCCCAAACAGTGGTTTTCCCTCACATATGGGGTATCAGCGCGCTCAAGAGAAATTGCACAAAAAATTTTGGGGTCCATTTTTTCCTGTTACCCCTGTGAAAATAAAAAAAATTAGGTCTAAAGTAACATTTTTGTGAAAAAAGTTAAATGTTAATTTTTTTCTTCCACATTCCAAAAATTCCTGTGAAGCACCTGAAGGGTTAATAAAGTTCTTGAATGTGGTTTTGAGCACCTTGAGGGGTGCAGTTTTTAGAATGGTGTCACTTTTGGGTATTTTCTGTCATAAAGACCCCTCAAAGTGACTTCAAATATGATATGGTCCCTAAAAAAATGTTTTTGTAAATTTTGTTGGAAAAATGAGAAATCGCTGGTCAACGTTTAACCCTTATAGCTCCCTAACAAAAAAAAAATTTTGGTTCCAAAATTGTGCTGATGTAAAGTAGACATGTGGGAAATGTTATTTATTAACTATTTTGTGTGACATATCTCTCTGATTTAAGGGCATGAAAATTCAAAGTTTGAAAATTGCAAAATTTTCAAAATTTTTGACAAATTTCCGATTTTTTCACAAATTAACGCAAGTGATATCAAAGAAATTTTACCACTATCATGAAGTACAATATGTCACGAAAAAACAATGTCAGAATCAGGGGAATCCGTTGAAGCGTTCCAGAGTAATTACTTCATAAAGTGACAGTGGTCAGAATTGAAAAAATTGGCCCGGTCACGAAGGCAAAAACAGGCTCTGGAGCGAAGTGGTTAAAACATTATCTTTCTTATTATTCTAACATTTGGCAAATATTAAAAATTATGGTAATCCTAATTGACCTAAAACGGGAAAGGTTTATTCTTATTTCATGTCAGATTTTGAGAAAAACATGCATATGTGTCTTTTTATATAGTGTATGTAAACTTCTGGTTTCAACTGTATATATGTACAGTACAGACCAAAAGTTTGGACACACCTTCTCATTTAAAGATTTTTCTGTATTTTCATAACTATGAAAATTGTACATTCACACTGAAGGCATCAAAACTATGAATTAACACATGTGGAATTATATACTTAACAAAAAAGTGTGAAACAACTGAATATATGTCTTATATTCTAGGCTCTTCAAAGTAGCCACCTTTTGCTTTGATGACTGCTTTGCACACTCTTGGCATTCTCTTGATGAGCTTCAAGAGGTAGTCACCGGAAATGGTCTTCCAACAATCTTGAAGGAGTTCCCAGAGATGCTTAGCACTTGTTGGCCCTTTTGCTTTCACTCTGCGGTCCAGCTCACCCCAAACCATCTCGATTGGGACTGCGGAGGCCAGGTCATCTGGTGTAGCACTCCATCACTCTCCATCTTGGTCAAATAGCCCTTACACAGCCTGGAGGTGTGTTTGGGGTCATTGTCCTGTTGAAAAATAAATGATGGTCCAACTAAACGCAAACCGGATGGAATAGCATGCCGCTGCAAGATGCTGTGGTAGCCATTCTGTTTCAGTATGCCTTCAGTTTTGAATAAATCCCCAACAGTGTCACCAGCAAAGCACCACCACTCCATCACACCTCCTCCTCCATGCTTCACAGTGGGAACCAGGCATGTAGAGTCCATCCGTTCACCTTTTCTGCGTCGCAGAAAGACACGGTGGTTGGAACCAAAGATCTCAAATTTGGACTCATTAGACCAAAACACAGATTTCCACTGGTCTAATGTTCATTCCTTGTGTTCTTTAGCCCAAACAAGTCTCTTCTGCTTGTTGCCTGTCCTTAGCAGTGGTTTCCTAGCAGCTATTTTACCATGAAGGCCTGCTGCACAAAGTCTCCTCTTAACAGTTGTTGTAGAGATGTGTCTGCTGCTAGAACTCTGTGTGGCATTGACCTGGTCTCTAATCTGAGCTGCTGTTAACCTGCGATTTCTGAGGGTGGTGACTCGAATAAACTTATCCTCAGAAGCAGAGGTGACTCTTGGTCTTCCTTTCCTGGGGCGGTCCTCATGTGAGCCAGTTTCTTTGTAGCGCTTGATGGTTTTTGCAACCGCACTTGGGGACACTATCAAAGTTCGCCCAATTTTTCGCACTGACTGACCTTCATTTCTTAAAAGTAATGATGGCCCCTTGTTTTTCTTTACTTAGCTGTTTTTTTCGTGCCATAATACAAATTCTAACAGTCTATTCAGTAGGACTATCAGCTGTGCATCCACCAGACTTCTGCACAACACAACTGATGGTCCCATCCCCATTTATAAGGCAAGAAATCCCACTTATTAAACCTGACAGGGCACACCTGTGAAGTGAAAACTATTTCCGGTGACTACCTCTTGAAGCTCATCAAGAGAATGCCAAGAGTGTGCAAAGCAGTCATCAAAGCAAAGGTGGCTGCTTTGAAGAACCTAGAATATAAGACATATTTTCAGTTGTTTCACACTTTTTTGTTAAGTATATAATTCCACATGTGTTAATTCATAGTTTTGATGCCTTCAGTGTGAATGTACAATTTTCATAGTCATGAAAATACAGAAAAATCTTTAAATGAGAAGGTGTGTCCAAACTTTTGGTCTGTACTGTATATATGTGCACATCTCATTGCTATAGCAAATCAGTGGGAGTCATCAACAGTGATAAAATAATAGAAAAAAAGGAAGAAAATTGAATCCTTAGAGGAAAAGTAAGATGATTTGTCTAAAAAATGCCAGTGTAAGGAGGCTCGTAAGCTCCCCGGGGAGCCATTGCATGGTTTATAAGCCTCCTTACTCTAGCATTTCACTCTCCTCACTAGGATCTAAGGGGTAAAGTTTTTCCTTCTGAAGTCTCTCACACAGCTAAATCAGATCTCATGCTTTGCACTGCTGAGGGGCAACACCCCGAAACACCCTGGCTGCAAATTGAGATTCTAGTTTCTTACAGACTGGACCAGTCATTGGGGAAGCCCTCACTGTTTCTTTCTGGATAGATTCCACTTCCTACCACTATGAAATGGAATAAATGCTATGTTTTAGAGAAATTAACAATAGTAATGGTAATAATCTGACACCATATGATAGCAAATCCAAGCAACATGCCGTCATTTGTAACAATGGGAAAGCCTTTTTTAAGAGGTTGTCCAGAATAAGGATGCCATATTTCATCGCTTTGTGGAAGAATAGGTAAATCGTTTCTCATGTTATATTCTCTGAACTGTAAATCATAAACAGTTTCACAAATTTGGTTGAATGCCAGTGGACCCAAAAAATGCTAATTTCTAATAGTAAATTTAAAAATGACTTTTTTTTACTTTTATTTATTTCCAGATAAAGTGAAAGATCGAGGCTCTAATACAATTGGGTCAAGATTGAACCGTGTCGAGGACAAGGTAAGAAAATAAGATAAAACCATATATATTTATATTATGCACAGCTACTACTTACACATACACACATGGAGTACAGGATATACAGACAATTACCACATACTACATACAGAATATTCCTCACTCTCTGAAAAAGTGTAAAATACATAATGGTGCATCCAGACACCAATTCTACAGTGCTGCTCATACACTGCAGAGAGTCTAAATACCTGTGGTCATCTGTGACTTGCACACACAAGTTAAGGTGGCCACACACAATAACTGAACGTTGATTGCTGGTTCGGCCGTCCACTACCTCTCCCAACTCTCATACACGAGAAGGTTTGGCTTGGTTAAATGTTCATGTGTTTTCAAAGTGGAGAACTGTGAAAATCACTGCCAAACGGCTCTGGCAGCAGCTTATCACCTGAATAACAAAAGGGTCAGGCATTAAGGGTCAGGCAGTTTGAATTTTACCTCCTCTGACCTCATCTGTCAGGGAAGAGTCTGGATGTCCCCTTAGACTATTAGCTTAGTCTATTGTGTATGGAGGCTTAAAGGGGTTTTCCATTACTCAGACAACTCCTTCTCAATCCATATGTGTGTCCCCCAGTAAAATAATAACACCTATACTCACCTCCAGTGCCAGCACTATTCCAGCGGTGTCTGCACTGGCTCTCCTGGGGATTGCGTGTGTCATGGGTGTGTCAGAAGTGACAGACAGTCATCCTGCAGTTGGTTGCAGGAGATCTCTTCATTTGGCCTTACAGACAACTTCTTAGAATATGTATCTCTAGGACACAGGGGCTAGCTTCCTCGGGCTAATTAACACCCTGGCCTGGATGTATAAATACCTGTTGTGAGCCAGAGGGAGGTGCCAGCGATATTCATTGCCCCTTGTGAAGGCTTGAGCAAGAGCAGTACTTCTATCTCTCTGGTGCTAGAGAACGTGTGCGCATTTGTCTGGAGTCGAGTAAAGCTAAGCGATTTTCCCTTGTTTATCCCCCCTTGTTGTCTTTAGTGTTCAGTGGGGATCAACTAGTGCTCATCCTTTCTGTTCCCTAGCCTGAGCCTAATGCCAGGGATAGACAGGCTGAGGTATGCGTGCGGCGATTGGTGAAGAACCAATAAAGGGACATTAGTGGAGACAGGGTGACACTAGATCAGCCTAGGAGTTCTCCACTCCCCACTTTCCCTAGTCTGGGTTCCCTTTCCATTTTCCCTTTGTGTTGCACTTAGTCTTTCCCACACCTTGCGTGACAGCATGACATTATGTCTCATGATTCCTAGGGGCAATCAGTGCTGACTTTACTCTCCCCGCCTTTGGCCAACTTGCATACATCCAGAGGAAGTGAGAGATGTTGCTGCTCTTACTTCCTCCGGATGTACAGGTATGTGCTATAACTGGAGGCAGGAAGAGTGAAGCCAGCGCTGATTGGCAGCAGGGATCACTTGACATAACAATGTCACGTGATCCCAAGGAGAGCCAATGCCGACACGGCTGGAACACTGGAAGGGAATATAGGTGTTATTATTTTACTGAGGGCAAAAATATATATATGGAGAAGGAGATGTCCGAGTAGTAGAAAACCCCTTTAAGTGTTGGCTACTACTTTCATGGATGTGGACAGAAAGCTCTTTCTGAGTTCATTAAGTAGTTCAATCTGACAAAGGTTTCCAATAGAGTTGGTGCGAGTCAATTCGCAGGACCCAGTCCATCAGTCACATCCATAATCTGTCACGGCTGCATCGGAGCCCTGAGAACCACCTCCTACATCCCGGCATCCACAGCTGTTCTACTGATTAGCCGGCCTGATGCAATGTCACATATGCATCATGCTGTAACCATAAAGATGCAGCTAATCAGAAGAGAAGCAGGGAATCTTGGAAGGTAGAAGGCAGGTCTTGAGGCTCCTGTCCAGCATCCAAAGATTACTGACGTGGCTGATGGACCCAGTGCTGCGAAAAGAATCGCACCAACTATAGTTTTCAATTAAAACAACAATGTCTAAATGGCTAACCAATATTGCATTAAAGGATCTATCTACTTTATTTCTCCCCAAAACTGTGCCTCTCTTGTCCATGGGGTGTGTCTGGTATTGCAACTCAGTGCCCCATTGATTTGGTTAGGGATAAGCTACAATATCAGGCAGCGCTCATGGGTAGTGTAAAATGTGTATGGAGTGTGGTCTGTATCTATGCTATTTTCTTTGTTTGAATTTTTTTTTATATATTTGTAGGTAACTCAAATGGATCATAAACTCAATCTCATAACCGATATGATTCACCACCTGATAGCAAACCAACAAAGCGGTCAGTCTACCAACAGAACACCGCACCGGAGCAACTCTCTGAATGACGGGAGCAACCTCTCCAGTACTCTGCCTACCTACCAACAGTTACAGTGCCAAGACGAGACCAAGATAATGCATCTTGATGAACAAACACAAACTAGTTCTTCTACTGTCCTCAATGCAGATATTCATTATTTTAATGAATGCATTTATAAGCAGAAAGTAAAATGAATGATGAAATTAGACTGAGTATGGAGTAAGTGTGTAACACTGTAAAGGACGTCTATTCTCTGTAGATCCTATCAGGGTTCATTGAAGGTTTCTTAGAGGAAGGGACATGGAACATATGTGTATTGCTCCATGTAGAAACATGCAAGAAAGCATCTGATACATTGATGAATCCTTTCTCAGGAAGATTGTAGCTCATCGGCCTGTGGGATCGTAAATCGCTACGGGTCGTGCTGTAAAACTGGCAATACAACTGAACAATTACCCTGATTTTTTTTATTGTATTAAAATACACTTTTTACATTGATTTTCAATTTTTGGGGGGCCTAAAATGAAAATTCATTTGAGAAAAATAGAAATAAATATTGTACTGTAGAAAATTACACTTCTTTTTTTTTACAATGTATTTTTGGTAAAAATGGTATTAAAGAGTTAATTTTTCTTTATGATTTCTGATCACAATTTTTTTTTTCAGGAATATTTTTTGACATCTGATCAAATGTATTGTATTTTCTCAAAAATGTTGATATTTGCACATTGATTGGTTTAAAACAGTGATGGCGAATCTTTTAGAGACCGAGTGCCCAAACTGCAATCCAAAACCCACTTATTTATCGCCAAGTGCCAACACGGCAATTTATCCTAAATATTGAGGTTTTACTGATACAAACAACTGATACAAAGAGCAGGCGAGGGCAGCATAGAGCAGCCACAGACAGGAGCAGGGGTAAGAGACTGCAGAAATAGAGAATGTGCTCACCCACATCCTGGTGTATAAGCTGGCCCTCCCCTCAATCCTGGTATATATGCTGGCCCTCCCCTCAATCCTGGTATATATGCTGGCCCTCCCCTCAATCCTGGTATATATGCTGGCCCTCCCCTCAATCCTGGTATATATGCTGGCCCTCCCCTCAATCCTGGTATATGTGCTGGCCCTCCCCTCAATCCTGGTATATATGCTGCCCCCTCCTCAATCCTGGTATATATGCTGGCCCTCCCCTCAATCGTGGTATATATGCCCCCCCCCTCAATCCTGGTATATATGCTGGTCCTCCCCTCAATCCTGGTATATATGCTGGCCCTCCCCTCAATCCTGGTATATATGCTGGCCCTCCCTTCAATCCTGGTATATATGCTGGTCCTCTCTTCAATCCTGGTATATATGCTGGCCCTCTCCTCAATCCTGGTATATATGCTGGCCCTCCCCTCAATCCTGGTATATATGCTGGCCCTCCCCTCAATCCTGGTATAAATGCTGGCCCTCCCCTCAATCCTGGTATATATGCTGCCCTCCCCTCAATCCTGGTATATATGCTGGCCCTCCCCTCAATCCTGGTATATATGCTGGCCCTCCCCTCAATCCTGGTATATATGCTGCCCTCTCCTCAATCCTGGTATATATGCTGGCCCTCCCCTCAATCCTGGTGTATATGCTGGCCCTCCCCTCAATCCTGGTATATATGCTGGCCCTCCCCTCAATCCTGATATATATGCTGGCCCTCCCTTCAATCCTGGTATATATGTTGCCCCTCCCCTCAATCCTGGTATATATGCTGGCCCTCCCCTCAATCCTGGTATATATGCTGCCCCCCCTCAATCCTGGTATATATGCTGGCCCTTCCCTCAATCCTGGTATATATGGTGGGCCTCCCCTCAATCCTGGTATATATGCCGGCCCTCCCTTCAATCCTGGTATATATGCTGGCCCTCCCCTCAATCCTGGTATATATGCTGGCCCTCCCCTGAATCCTGGTATATATGCTGGCCCTCCCTTCAATCCTGGTATATATGCTGGCCCTCCCCTCAATCCTGGTATATATGCTGGCCCTCCCTTCAATCCTGGTATATATGCTGGCCCTCTCTTCAATCCTGGTATATATGCTGGCCCTCTCTTCAATCCTGGTATATATGCTGGCCCTCTCCTCCATCCTGGTATATATGCTGCCCCTCCCCTCAATCCTGGTATATATGCTGCCCCCCCCTCAATCCTGGTATATATGCTGGCCCTCCCCTCAATCCTGGTATATATGCTGGCCCTCTCCTCAATCCTGGTATATATGCTGCCCTCCTCTCAATCCTGGTATATATGCTGCCCTCCCCTCAATCCTGGTATATATGCTGGCCCTCCCTTCAATCCTGGTATATATGCTGGCCCTCTCTTCAATCCTGGTATATATGCTGGTCCTCTCCTTAATCCTGGAATATATGCTGGCCCTCCCCTCAATCCTGGTATATATGCTGGCCCTCCCCTCAATCCTGGTATAAATGCTGGCCCTCCCCTCAATCCTGGTATATATGCTGCCCTCCCCTCAATCCTGGTATATATGCTGGCCCTCTCCTCAATCCTGGTATATATGCTGGCCCTCCCCTCAATCCTGGTATATATGCTGCCCTCCCCTCAATCCTGGGATATATGCTGGCCCTCCCCTCAATCCTGGTGTATATGCTGGCCCTCCCCTCAATCCTGGTATATATGCTGGCCCTCCCCTCAATCCTGGTATATATGCTGGCCCTCCCTTCAATCCTGGTATATATGCTGGCCCTCTCCTCAATCCTGGTATATATGCTGGCCCTCCCCTCAATCCTGGTATAAATGCTGGCCCTCCCCTCAATCCTGGTATATATGCTGGCCCTCCCCTCAATCCTGGTATATATGCTGCCCTCCCCTCAATCCTGGTATATATGCTGCCCTCCCCTCAATCCTGGTATATATGCTGGCCCTCCCCTCAATCCTGGTGTATATGCTGGCCCTCCCCTCTATCCTGGTATATATGCTGGCCCTCCCCTCAATCCTGGTATATATGCTGGCCCTCCCTTCAATCCTGGTATATATGCTGGCCCTCCCCTCAATCCTGGTATATATGCTGGCCCTCCCCTCAATCCTGGTATATATGCTGGCCCTCCCCTCAATCCTGGTATAAATGCTGGCCCTCCCCTCAATCCTGGTATATATGCTGCCCTCCCCTCAATCCTGGTATATATGCTGGCCCTCCCCTCAATCCTGGTGTATATGCTGGCCCTCCCCTCTATCCTGGTATATATGCTGGCCCTCCCCTCAATCCTGGTATATATGCTGGCCCTCCCTTCAATCCTGGTATATATGCTGGCCCTCCCCTCAATCCTGGTATATATGCTGGCCCTCCCCTCAATCCTGGTATATATGCTGGCCCTCCCCTCAATCCTGGTATAAATGCTGGCCCTCCCCTCAATCCTGGTATATATGCTGCCCTCCCCTCAATCCTGGTATATATGCTGGCCCTCCCCTCAATCCTGGTATATATGCTGGCCCTCCCCTCAATCCTGGTATATATGCTGGCCCTCCCCTCAATACTGGTATATATGGTGGCCCTCCCCTCATTCCTGGTATATATGCTGGCCCTCCCCTCAATACTGGTATATATGCTGGCCCTCCCCTCAATCCTGGTATATATTCTGGCCCTCCCCTCAATCCTCGTATATATGCTGGCCCTCCCCTCAATCCTCGTATATATGCTGGCCCTCCCCTCAATCCTGGTATATATGCTGGCCCTCCCCTCAATCCTGGTATATATGCTGGCCCTCCCCTCAATCCTCGTATATATGCTGGCCCTCCCCTCAATCCTGGTATATATGCTCCCCCCCTCAATCCTTGTATATATGCTGGCCCTCCCCTCAATCCTGGTATATATGCTGGCCCTCTCCTCAATCCTGGTATATATGCTGCCCTCCTCTCAATCCTGGTATATATGCTGCCCTCCCCTCAATCCTGGTATATATGCTGGCCCTCCCCTCAATCCTGGTATATATGCTGGCCCTCCCCTCAATCCTGGTATATATGCTGGCCCTCCCCTCAATCCTGGTATATATGCTGGCCCTCCCCTCAATCCTGGTATATATGCTCCTCTCCCCCCCCCCCCAGCCATTGTGCATCCCATATTAAAAAAAAAAAAAAACACATAATAAACCCTCCTCCTCACCTTCCTTCTTCTCCCGCGCAGCGTCCTCTCCTGTAGTCGGCACATCTAGCTGAAGTGTATTGCTGCGCACGTACTAGCCAGGTCCGTGTGCGCTGCAGTACACGCTGCCGGCCAATCAGAGGCCAGCGGCCGATGGCCTCTGATTGGCCAGCCGACGTCATGCTGGCCTCTGATTCGCCGGCAGCCGCTTCTGATTGTCCGGAAGTCGCTAGCCTCTGATTGGCCGGCCAACGTCATGCTGGTCTCTGATTGGCCAGAAGCCGCAGGCCTCTGATTGGCCGGCCGAATTCATGCTGGCCTCTGATTGGAAGGAAGCCGCTGGCCTCTGATTGGCCGGCTGACGTCATGCTGGCCTCTGATTGGCCGGCAGACGCTGGCCTCTGATTGACCGGTCGACGTCATGCTGGCCTCTGATTGACCGGCCGACGTCATGCTGGCATCTGATTGGCCGGCAGCCGCTGGCCTCTGATTGGCCGGCAGCGTGTATTGCAGCGCTCGGGCCTGGCTAGTTCGTGCGCTGCAATACACTTCAGCTCGATGTGTTTCCGTCCGAGAGAGATCGCACATCTAGCTGCAGTAGCGGAGCTGGTTCCGGCACTCGGCGGCTCAGAGTTCTCCCCGCCGGCCCGATCCAGTAGCGCTAGTGCTGCGGCCATGGTGCCCCCCAGGAGGGCTCTGCTGCCCCCTCTGCACGCTGCCATAGGTTCCCAGCACTGGTGTAAAGCATTTCTTCTTCTACAGCTGACGACCCAAAATTGGTGATTTTCTGAAAAAATAAAATAAAATGTCCAGTCTGCATTATATATGGTGGAAGTGAGAATGTATCATCTGGATAAGGGGGTGGTCTTCACAGAGGGGTCTATGGAGAGATGTCACTTTATAAGGAGCACATAGCATGGAATACCGGGGGGAAGCCTTCTGGCTCCTTATGTTGCTCCAGTCCGGAATGCTCCACTATGGTCCATCCTTCTATAGTTCTTCTCTTACACTTTCTGCTGGTCGGTATATGGACGTATTCGCTCTATGCTGACAGGCGCTCCCTTAGTATAGCTCATGTAATGCACGGCACCACAATGTTGTAGGTTCTGACTACTGTGTAAAAAAACACCCACCCAGAGACCTGCCATAATCTTATAGTCTGGGTGTGAATACGCTGTAGGTAGAGCTACACTTTTGTTGTGGAAATTTTGGTAATTTTATTTACCTTCTTGCATTTAGGCTATGTGCCCACGATGCAGAAATGAAGCAGAAAATTTCTGCAGCATTTCTGCATCTCCCTGGCAGAAAAAACGCATGCAGATTGACAAGCGCTTTCCAGGCGATTTTAGCATCACATGGAAAGTGCTTGACAACTAGGTCACACTGTATAAATCCATGCAAACAGCATGGATTTATATAGTGTGAACCGTAAAAATGAAAACAAATAAAGCTATACTCACCCCTGATGCCCGACGTGGCTGCAGCGCTCGTTCCTGTCTGGTTCCTGGATGCCGGCATATCGCGAGACAGAGCGGTGAAGGGCCTGCGGTCACATGACTGTGACGTCACCGCAGGTCCTCAAGCGATGCCGGCATTCAGAGAGAAGCCGCCGGACAGGTGAATATAAACTTTATTTGTTTTTTTATTCTTTTTTTACAGGTACAAAGGTACAATGGTACCCAGGTCTGGAGGATTGTCTTCTCTCCTCCAGAACTGGGTACCATCCGCACATAGAGACGCATAGAAGCCGCTTGTAAAAATGTACAGTCGCGGTTTCTATGCGTCTCAATGCAAGTCAATGGCGGGAGTTCCGCTGCGCTTCTGCAAAATTAAATGACATGCTGCGGATTTTTGCATAGAACATGCGGAATCCCCTTGGGGACCATGGGGTGCGGATTACCTAGCGTTTCACAAGCGAAATTCCGCAGCATAAACGCTTGAAAAACGCTACGTGGGCACTCAGCCTTACCCGAATGAGGCTTGTGAGAAATCCTTAAATATGCAGCAGATTTCTCCTGTATGATGCTGACCAATCATAAGCAAGCAGCAACACTCAAAGAAAAGAAGAACACGCCCCCACCATAGATCAAAGCGGGTTTCTTAGGGTATAAAGCTACGTTCTCACTATGAGTTTTCAGTGAGTTTTTACGCTGCATATTTTAGAAATAATGCAAGTAACCTATCTTAATGGGTGCAGAAATTCTGCAACATCAAAAACTCACCAAAAGCTCATCGTGGGAACCTAGCCTAAGATGTGTAATGATGGAGAGTCCTGATCTCCTGGTCTACCCTTCTGCATGATTAGAAAGCAGAGGTAACAGCTCTTAGACAAGGAAGGAGCCGCACAGCTGAGTTTCTCTGTGTCACATTACAAACCCTCTTATTGACTCTCCTGATTATGGAGTGTGCCAGTATCACACTTATGTCTTCTGTGCTCAAGCAACTTGTATTCTTTCTGCAGTGATATTAGGCTGTTATTACACCTCACACAGGAGCAGTGTGTTCTGGGTTACTTCTATGGTGAAATGCAATGACAGTCTGCTCTAATCTCACTGCAGAATGAGTACAAGTTGAGCACAACGGATCTAAGTGTGATACTGACACTGTGCTCTCATTTCTGGACAGGCAGTTTGGGATAGGCGCAGAACAGCAGAGGTGAGAGTGCCATAAGAGGAGGAAAGCTGTTAGAAAGGTTTGTAATGTTGCACAACTAAACTCTCTTGTGCTGCCCCTTCACCCACAGAGACCTTAACTGAAAGGTATTAGTCAGTTGTGTGCTCTAATCATGCAGGAGGTTAGCCCAGGAGACCAGGTCTGTATCCTTACATCTTAGACACTGAGAAATCTGCTCTAAGCTATGGTGGGGATGTGATCATCTTTCTTTTCAGTGTTGTCGTCTGCTTATAATTGGTCAGCATCATGCAGGGAGAAGAATTTCGCACCCCCAGTGAAAACTCTGATAACATCTACTTGGACTTAATTTTTTTTAACTCATTAGGTGCCAAATACTTTCATTGCTAATATCTCTGCAAATGAAAGATAAAATAGAAAGAGCATGGATGAGATACCAGGACACTGTGTGTGGCACTTTATTATTATTATTTATTATTCTAGCTCCATTTATTCCATGGTGCTTTACATGTGAAAAAGGGGTTATACATAGCAAACACAATTGCAAAAATCTTGAACAAAAACGCAATGGCAAACTGGTACTGGAGGAGAGATAACCCTACCTGCGATGTCTCACAATCTTCAAGGGATGGGTGAGGATACAGTAGGTGAGGGTAGAGCTGGTCATGCAGCGGTGTGGTGGAGCAATGATTACTGCAGGTTGTAGGCTTTTCGGAAGAGGTGGGTTTTCAGGTTCCTTTAGAAGGTTTCCACGGTAGGCGAGAGTCTGATGTTTTGGGGTAGAGAGTTCTAGAGTAGGGGGGATGCACGGGAGAAATCTTGTATGCAATTGTGAGAAGAAACGATAAGAGGGGAGTAGAGAAGGAGATCTTGTGAGGATCGTAGGTTGCGTGTAGGTGTGTACCGGGAGACTAGGTCACAGATGTATGGAGGAGACAGGTAGTGGATGGCTTGGTATGCCACGGTTAGGGTTTTGAACTGGAGTCTCTGGGCAATGGGGAGTCAGTGAAGCATTTGACAGAGAGGAGAGGCCGGGGAGTAGGCGGAAGGCAGGTGGATTAGTCGGGCAGCAGAGTTTAGGATAGATTGGAGGGGTACGGGAGTGTTAGCGGGGAGGCCACAGAGCAGGAGGTTGTAGTAGTCGAGGCGGGAGATGATGAGGGCGTGCACTAGTGTTTTTGCAGATTCATGGTTGAGGAATATGCGGATCCATGTTTTTGAGTTGGAGTCGGCAGGAGGAGGAAAGGGCTTTGATATGTGGCTTGAAGGAGAGGTTAGAGTCCAGGGTTACTCTGATGCAGCGAGCTTGTGGGACTGGGGAAAGTGGACAGCCATTGATTTTGATGGATAGGTCAGATGGGGAGGCTGAGTGAAATGGGGGAAAGATGATGAATTCTGTTTTATCCATGTTAAGTTTTAGAAATCTAGCAGAGAAGAAGGATGAGATAGCGAACAGACATTTTGGGGTTCTGGTTAGTAAGGAGGTGATATCAGGTCCAGAGAGGTAAATCTGTGTGTCGTTAGCATAGAGATGATACTGAAAGCCGTGGGACTCTATGAGCTGTCCCAGGCCGAAGGTTTAGATGGAGAAGAGCAGGGGTCCTATGACTTAACCTTGGGGAACACTGACAGATAGGATGCGAGATGAGGAGGTGGTGTGTGAGTGAGAAACACTGAAGGTTCTGTCTGTTAAGTATGAGTAGATCCAAGATTATTATGATCTGCAACATAAACTAGGGAAAGAAGGGGAGAGCTGTCCCCACAGTAAGACTAAGCTGAGTCCCTACGTTGTAGCAGGCAACCTGTTCCTTGTGAACAGACCCGCCTTCGTCCTCGGCTAGTCTGAACGGAGACCTATAGAGAAAGGAAGGGGTCCCTAAAAGAACTAAGGACTGGGACAAAAATGGGACACCTCCTAACAGAAGTTGTTGCAGAGCAAAAGAAAAACTGACAAAAGTACTAGAGGTCCAGAGGACCAAGCAAACTAGAGATAGATAGGCACAAAAGCACCTGGCTAGAAAGACAGTCTAAACAACACTGAAGTCTAGCAAGGCCAGAAGGGTGGAGCTGGAATAAATAGGAAGATGGTCACGTGACCGCAAAACACAAGATAGAAACAAAAACAAACAGGAGGGTTCTAACAGTACCCCCTCTTTTATGAGGATCCTCCGGATCCTCCAGGCCCAGGCCTATCTGGAAATCTCCTGTGGAAAGCTCTGACAAGTCTAGGGGCAGAGACATCATCCGCCTTAACCCAGGAGTTATTCCTCGGGACCGAAACCTTTCCAAGCGACGAGATACTGCAATCTCCCTCTATCCTCTCTGGAATTCAGGATACGAGAAATTTCATATTCGCCGTCTTCCACCACCGGAGGAACTGTGACAGTGGCCTCCCTATCCGATACATCAGCCTTTTTCAACAAGGAAACATGAAACACAGGATTAATCTTCCAGGAGGAGGGAACCTCCAACCTAACAGCAGACTGGTTAACCACCTGAAGCACCTTAAAAGGCCCCACAAACTTCGGACCCAATTTTTTAGAGGAAATCCTCAATCGCAGATTCTTTGAGGACAACCAAACCATGTCACCCACAGTAAACAAAACCTCTTTACATTTCCTGTTAAAATACTTCTTGGACTTTTTGTTAGCCTCTTGAAGGTTACAACGTACATTAGTCCAAACTCTCTCCAAGTCACCGGAAAAATTCTACTCCTCCGGCACCGCCGACCGCAATTTGGAGAAAGAACCAAAAGACGGATGTCTCCCAGTACAACAAAAAAAGAACACCCAGCAGAGGAGGATGTATGGTTGTTAAGAGCAAATTCTGCGAGTGGCAGAAACTCAGACCACCCCTCTTGATTGTCTGCCACAAATCAACGCAAAAACTGTTCCACATCCTGGTTCTTTCTTTCAGTCTGTCCATTAGACTCAGGATGATAACCAGACGAAAATGACAAATGGACTCCCAACCTGTCACAAAAAGCACGCCAAAAGCGAGCCACAAACTGAGGTCTCCTATCAGAAACAATGTTGGTGGGAACGCCATGGTGCCTGACAATTTCCTTAACAAACGCCTTAGCGAGTGTCTTAGCGCAGGGTAGCTTAATGAATGGAACCAAATGACACATCTTGCTAAAACGGTCCACGACCACCCAGATGTCAGTGAAACCCTCGGACACAGGAAGGTCAGTAATAAAATCCATTGCCAAATGCGTCCAAGGCGCACTAGGAACCTCCAGAGGTCAAAGCAACCCCGCAGCAGGGGTATGGGAAGCTTTTGACCTAGCACACACCGTACACTGACACACCCACTTGATGACTTCCTTCTGCCACCCGGGCCACCAAAAACTGCGACTGATAAGTCTCTTAGTCCCAGAAATTCCTGGATGACCTGCCAACTGAGACTCATGATACCCCACAAACAAATCTCTCCTAGAGGTTCTAGGCACAAACAATCTCCCATGAGGAGTGTTAGATGGGGCATCCTCTTGGGCTTTCAGAATCCCTTCTTCCAAAACAGAGTCTAATGCTGCTACCACAACTCCTTCCTGTAAAATGCTCTCCTCCTCCTCGGTACCAACCATGGGGGAAAAGCTGCGAGATAAAGCATCGGCTTTAACATTCCTAGTACCAGGGATATAGGTAACAGAAAAATTAAACCGAGAAAAAAAAAGTGCCCACCTAGCTTGACGGGCATTCAAGCGTTTGGCAGCATCCAGATAGATCAAATTCTTATGATCTGTGAAAACCTGAACAGGAAATTTAGCACTTTCCAAGAAATGATGCCAATGTTCAAACGCAAGTTTAATAGCCAACAATTCCCGATTACCAACATCGTAATTAAGTTTGGTTTCTGAAAATTTTTTTGAAAAAAAATCACAGGGATGTACTCCATCCTTGTTCTCCTGAGACAAAACTGCACCGACCCCCACCGAAGAAGCATCAACCTCGACCAAAAAAGGCTTGGTCTCATCAGGCTGCATAAGGATAGGGGCAGAACTGAACCTCTCCTTGAGATACACAAAAGCTTCAATGGCCTCAGTAGTCCACTGGACCGTATTCGCACCTTTCCTGGTGAGATCAGTCAGTGGCTTAACAATTATAGAAAAATTCTTAATGAATTTCCTGTAATAATTGGCGAAACCCAAAAATCTCTGTATCGATTTCAAACCAATAGGCCTAGGCCATTCCTGCACAGCCTGAACTTTCACCGGGTCCATCTCAAAGCCCTAGCTGGAGATAATGTAGCCCAAAAAACTAATTCTCTGCACAGCGAACTCACATTTCTCCAGCTTAGCAAAAAGTGAATTATCACTCAATAACTGCAACACCTCACGTACGCTCTGCCAATGGGAATCCAGATCTGGTGAATAAATCAGAATGTCATCCAAATACACAACCACATTCTTGCCAATCAAAGGTCTCAGGATGTCATTAATAAGGTTCTGAAAAAACGCGGGTGCATTGGTAAGACCGAAGGGCATCACCAGATTCACAAAATGACCTACCGGAGTGTTAAAAGCAGTTTTCCATTCATCACCCTCCTTCATTCGTAACAAATTGTATGCCCCCCGGAGATCAATTTTATAGAACCACTTGGTCCCCACTAACTGGTTAAACAAGTCTGGAATTAACGGCAATGGGTAGGAATTGCGTACGGTTATCTTATTAATTTCAAGAAAGTCCAGACATGGACGTAAACCACCGTCTTTTTTTTTAACAAAGAAAAATCCAACGGCCACAGGCGACTTAGAAGGTCTAATGTGACCAGCAGCCAAGCTCGTCTGTATGTATTCCTCCAAGGCCTTTCTTTCAGGGATAGTCAGATTTAATAAGCGACTCTTGGGAAGAGTAGCTCCAGAAACAAACTCAATGGTGCAATCATAGTCCCTATGAGGAGGTAAAACTTGCGACTCCTCCTCTGAAAAAACCTTCCAAAAATCCTGAATAGGTACAGATAATTCCCCTTTTTCCACAGCAGCAATGCGACCATTACAACATTTATCATAACACTTAGGACTCCAAGACTTAATCTCATTAGTAGACCAGTCCAGTAAAGGATTGTGCAGTTTTAACCAAGGCAAACCTGCACATGCGGATTTCAATTGGGGAACATTGCTGCCCTTCTACCATGCGTTTTTCATGCGTTTCCGCGGCGTTTACGCAACTGCAAAAACGCCGCGGAAACGCATGAAAAACGCATCGTGTGAACTCAGCCTCAGGCTATGTGCCCACGTTGCAGAAATGAAGCAGAAAATTTCTGCTTCATTTCTGCAAGTCCTCTCCCGGAAAAACGCATGCGGAATTCCGCACGCGTTTATCGCCCGTTTTTCATGCGTTTATCTCGCGTTTTCCACATGCGGAATTGCCTTGCGTTTTTAATGCATTGCACAAGGCTTGCTTGCGGAAACGCAAAATTAATTGACATGCTGCGGATTTTTGAACGCAGCATAAAAGCTGCGGAAAAATCCGCAGCATGTGCATAGAACTTGCGGAATCCCCTTGGGGACCATGGGGTGCGGATTACCATGCGTTTTACAAGCATTTCCGCTGTGGAAATTCCGCATCAAAAACGCTTGTAATCCGCAACGTGGGCACGCAGCCTAAAAGCAAAAGTATAAATACTAATTATTTATCAAAGCTGGACAAAATCTAGAAACCATATAATAAAACTGGCATAAAATATAGTGCTGAACAAGAGTTTAGGGAGAGATGTACAACTGGCACTGGCCTTTAAAAGGGATTGTGTAATCGCACAAAACTAGCAAAAATGTAAAGTGCCTGTAAAACAAGGAACGTGCAATTTACCTCTTAGTAAAAATCCTATTCTTTCTCAAGAACGGGAGGAATTTTAATTTCATGATTTTTTTTTTAATCAAATAATTTTTATTGAAAAACTCCAAATACAAATTTTCCATCTTTCAAATAACATACATGACATAGTAATTCCATAGTATAAAACATGAACAAAGTATCTGAACTTCAATTTCCTAACCCACCCTAAACCCAAATCCCAACACTCCAGAGAGAACCATTTTAGAGCAGTTCTAGAATAACGGACTACAGCATTCATAGAAGGGGGAAGAAGATAAAAAAGTGACTAACAAAGGGATAGCAGCGTTTTAATTTTATCATTTACTGCTTGATGCCTGAGCCAGGAAGTGCACGCTTGAAAACTGTTGCAGGCTGCTGTAATCACAGGACACAAGCAAACAGCATGGCATTTCCTATCAGCAGGGAGGAAGTAAAGGGAACAGTAATGAAAGTCTCCTCCTACTCCGCTCCATAATGAAATGAACAGTGTGCATCCTACAAATGCGATGCATACAGCAAACAATTCATTTTCCATACACAGGTTTTGAGTTGACCACTGGATATATACATGTGTATAACTAATTACCAGAACTGGAAATCGAAAAAAAAGACGAGCAAGTTTGGGGTGAATCCTGCCTTCATTACTGCACAGCCGCTCATAGAGGGATCGGTACTAGGAACAGCAGGAGAGCCGGCGATGTTCACAGATTTACCTGCTGCGGGACTGAAGGAGTCTGATAGTGTTCGGCTCTAAGCTTTTCACCTTGTTTACGACAGGAATAATTGAAAGCTGTGCTTCAAAGGCGAGGAAGAAGTTGGTCACCGTCTGCGCTTGAATACCCTTAAGAGGGGAAAAAAATATATATATACATATATACAAATACTGAAACATCTAAATGCATTAGAACATCAAACCTGGTGAAGCGGTAAATGACTTGTCCTCCAGGGATACAGGCTACTGTCATTCAGTAATTATTTAATAGGAATTTTACATTTTATGTGATCACCACGCTAGAATGTAAATGATGAAAACACAACACAACTCCTCACCATATGAAGATATTTTGTGTTTTATAGAACAGCATTTCTGTGGAATAACACGACTGATTTACTGTGTATGCACCATAGCCTTCATTTGATGTCACTTACTGTCACCTGTCACCTTGCCCCAACTCTGCAATCCCCAATATCAGTCCATGACCTCAATGGGGTCACTATAAAATTCTAAAGAGGACTGGTCATGTCTTTATTAGAAAATAGATAAACTTAGGATAGAAACAATATGAGCATATACCCCGCTATAAGTAAGTAAAAAGCAATAGTGAATATATATAATATAGGGTACTTAGTAAACATGGTTTTTGATTTAAAAAAAGCCATCCCACCCGCACCAAGGTGTACCCAGTCAGTTATGTGAAATATATAATAAAATACACTTTAGTGCAATATTAGTGTTTTGTCCCTTTAAATCTGCTGCTACTTCTGTCACCATGGTAACTGCATTCATGCTCAGCCAATAGGATTGCTCGGTTTGAATTTGGGAAAAAAAAAAAGTCCTATATCGTCAGTTTGTTCCTTCTCATCTGAGTGTGAAGACAGACACCTGCGATCAGCGAGAGATTATAGGTATAAGACGTGATATAATATAACGGACGGAGCCACATCCCATCACACGCACTCAGCGACCACAACTGACAGGAATCAGCACATTTACCAGACAATAAGTTATTATTCCCCAACACATGATACGCTGAGACACCAGTGGGGGGCGCTGCACTCGTTACATCTCCCATCTGGATGGATCCAGCGACGAGATCCTGATATTTCCCCCCAGCTCCGCTCCTCCATAGGGAATGGCCCAGATGCACGCAGAACGGACCGAAGTGTAATACTGCTAGAACTCTGCATGATATCACATCCTCCATATATACCACATAATAAAGGGGTGCTCCCACTGGGACAGGTCATCACCTATCCAGAGATCAGTGATAACTTGTTCCAACTAGACATCCCCTTTAATGGAAGAGATCACATCTCTAACAGTCAATACGCTATTCATTCCCAATCTTCCCTGGCCCCAGTAATGCCCCTGAGTATATCGCCAATATGAGCCAATCATCAAACCCTCTGCTGACTGTTCCCGATGTTTTATAGAGTTTGGAGACGTTGCTACAAGAGAAGATATCAGCGGACACCATGGGGGTGGAGTATTCTGCCAGCGATGGAGCAGGTAGTATCCACCAGTCTGTGATATCTGACCTTCCTCCATATTCTGCTCTTACATGCGTTTCTTCAGCTTTACCCCTTCCCGACATAACCAATTTATGTTTTTTTTCTGTTTTTTCCTCCGCTTTTTCCAAGGGCTATAACTTTTTGATATCTGTCCACATAGTGTGAGGTCTTGTTATTTTGTAGGATGAGCTGTCCTTATAAATGACACCATTCATTTACCACATAGTCCTAGAAAACGGGAAAAACATTTCAAGTGCAGTAAAAGTGCGAAAAAAAAGCCTGACATTGTTTTTCTGGGAACGGTTTTAACGGCGCACATTGTGTGGTAAAAATGACCTGGTAATAGGATCCTACTCCTCAGTGTGATTACAGCAAGACCAAACTTCTCCAATAGTTTTGGCAAAAGAAAAAAACTTTTTTTTGATGCTGTCACCATTTTTTCTGAGACCCGTAACATTTTCAGTTTTCGGGTTGATGGAGCTGTGTGGGGGCTTATTTTTTGAAGGGCAAGAGGACTTTATTGATAACATTTTGGGACACATATGTCATGGTCATCGCTTCTTACAGGATTTTCTGCAGTATTGAGGCGAACGAAAAAATGCAATTTTGTCTTTTTGAATTTTTTTCTGTGTTCACTGATCGTTTTTTTTTTTTATATTTTGATAGATTGTATTTCTCTGAAAGAGACCATACCACAAAATGTGTATATTTTTATTATCTTTATTTTTAGTGGGAGGTGAGTTGAACGTGTGGGGTTTTAATAAATATATATATACTTTTTTTCACTGTATTTGTATACGTCATCTGATTGCTTGTGCTATATACAGCGATACCACAGTAATGCTCCATATAGCAAAACCACGGTCTTCTTTACAGCCCAAATGAAGCGTTATGATGACAGGCACGGAGGCTTCAGCAGACCCCCGGATGTCATAGCAGTCCATCGGCGCCCTATGATCGCGTCACAGGAGCGCCGGTGGGCGTATGGAACGACGCGTCCCAATGCTGGCGCGCTGTTAATGCTGCTGTTAGAGATTGACAGCAGCACTGAACAGGTTAACAGTGGTGGGCAGATCTTCGCTCCACTCGCAGCTGTTAGAGGCAGGTCCTGGTTGTTTGTCACAGCCATTATCTGCCATGTACGGGGCGAGCTGACCCTGCTCCATACACCGCTACTGACTTATACCATACATGTACGGCAGATGTTGGTAAGGAGTTAAAGCGGTTGTCCAGCTTTGGGGCCATTTTTTTTACTTTAATGCAAGTATTTGGGGCTAAAATCGATTTCTGTAATTGAGTTTCATTAAAAATGTTGCCTTCTGTAGCATCTGTGCTGCACTGTCTATTGCTGGCTGCAAAATTAGCTAACTGAGAATCTATCAGTGAGCTCCTTAGTCTTAAGGGAGAGTTTGTAGATCTTTAATCTGTTTTTTTTTCCTGAGTGCCTATTAGCTGATCTATGCCCAAAGAAAACACAAAACTTGAATGTGCAGGGAAACAATAAGTCTGTAATAGTCGGTGTAAAACACTTAATGAAACCTAAATGTAAAAAATTACTTTTAGTAGTAAATACATGACATGAGAAAATATACACTGCTCAAAAAAATAAAGGGAACACTTAAACAACAGAATATAACTCCAAGTAAATCAAACTTCTGTGAAATCAAACTGTCCACTTAGGAAGCAACACTGATTGACAATCAATTTCACATGCTGTTGTGCAAATGGAATACACAATAGATGGAAATTATTGGCAATTATTAAGACACCCTCAATAAAGGAGTGGTTCTGCAGGTGGGGACCACAGATCACATCTCAGTACCAATGCTTTCTGGCTGATGTTTTGGTCACTTTTGAATGTTGGTTGTGCTTTCACACTCGTGGTAGACATGCCAGTACACCAGGAGACGTGGAGGGAGCCATAGGAGGGCAACAACCCAGCAGCAGGACCCCTACCTCCGCCTTTGTGCAAGGAGGAACAGGAGGAGCACTTCCAGAGCCATGCAAAATGACCTACAGCAGGCCACAAATGTGCATGTGTCTGCATAAACTGTTAGAAACCGACTCCATGAGAGTGGGATGAGGGCCAGACGTCCACAGATGGGGGTTGTGCCCAATGCCAGACCTCATGTGGCTGGAGAGTGTCAGCAGTTCCTGCAAGATGAAGGCATTGAAGCTATGGACTGGCCCGCCCGTTCCCCAGACCTGAATCCCATTGAGCAGATCTGGGACATCATGTCTCACTCCATCCACCAACGTCACGTTGCACCACAGACTGTCCAGGAGTTGGTGGATGCTTTAGTCCAGGTCTGGGAGGAGATCCCACAGGAGACCATCCGCAACCTCATCAGAAGCATGTCCAGGCGTTGTAGGGAGGTTATACAGGCACGTGGAGGCCACACACAATACTGAGCCTCATTTTGACTTGTTTTAAGGACATTACATCAAAATTGGATCAGCCTGTAGTGTGTTTTTCCACTTTAATTTTGGGGGTGACTCCAAATCCAGGCCTCCATTGGTTAATACATTTGATTTCTATTGATGATTTTTGTGTGATTTTGTTGTCAGCACATTCAACTTTGTACAGAACAAAGTATTCAATGAGAATATTTCATTCATTCAGATCTAGGATGTGTTATTTGAGTGTTCCCTTTATTTTTTTGAGCAGTGTGTATATATAATATAAACAATTACTGCAGCTTTAATGCTATTTATTACGTCTCAGGAGGAGGACGGAAGAGGAAGAGGACGGAAGAGGCGGAGGACGGAAGAGATGGAGGACGGAAGAGGCGGAGGATGGAAGAGGAGGAGGACAGAAGAGGAGGAGGACGGAAAAGGAGGAGGACGGAAGAGGAGGAGGATGGAAGAGAAGGAGGACGGAAGAGGCGGAGGATGGAAGAGGCGGAGGATGGAAGAGGCGGAGGACAAAAGAGGCGGAGGACGGAAGAGGGGGAGGACGGAAGAGAAGGAGGACCGAAGAGGAGGAGGACGGAAGATGAGGAGGACGTAAGAGGAGGAGGACGTAAGAGGAAGAGGACGGAAGAGGAGGAGGACGGAAGAGGCGGAGGACAGAAAAGGCGGAGGAAGGAAGAGGCGGAGGACAGAAGAGGCGGAGGACGGAAGAGGCGGAGGACAGAAGGGGAGGAGGACGGAAGAGAAGGAGGACGGAAGAGGAGGAGGATGGAAGAGGAGGAGGACGGAAGAGGAGGAGGACGTAAGAGGAAGAGGACGGAAGAGGAGGAGGACGGAAGTGGAGGAGGATGGAAGAGGAGGAGGACAGAATAGGAGGAGGAGGACAGAACTGCACCTTAAGATCCCTAGGGGGAAAGGGATGGTAGTAATATAGTGGTAGTATATCCATATTAGTGTAATATGAGTAATAATACTAGTGATAATAGTAAGAAAGTAATAAAATAACAGTAGTAATAGTAGTAGGTAGAATAGCAGTGTGATCCAGGGTCCTAGGACTGATCGCCTTTTCTCGGGGTCAAGAAGGAATTTTTCCCCTGTGACACAAATTGGCTGAAGGTGTCCTGGGGTTTTTGCCTTCTTCTGGATCAACACTGTAGGTTTAGGGCAGTATTAGTAGTGAAAGGAAAGAAGAATAATACTGTAATAAGATAGCACAATGTAATAATAACCATATCAAATAGATTTATAAAAACAAATTAAAATAACTCCAGTAGTACAATAATTAGTGTAATATTATATAACTTGTAATAACATTATTAGGTTTGATCCAGGGTCCTAGGACTGATCGCCTTTTCCCGGGGTCAAGAAGGAATTTTTCCCCTATGACACAAATTGGCTGAAGGTGTCCTGGGGTTTTTGCCTTCTTCTGGATCAACAGTTTTAGGCATAGGGATTTTAGTAATACCATTATTAGAATCACAAGATTAATAAAAAAAAATTAGAATTACATTTTTTTAATTAGTTTTATAACAGTTACAATTAATTGCATTAATGCAATAATAATAAATAGTAAAAATGGTGGTAATAATAATAATACAAAAAACTAGTCCCAGTTAGTAAGTTAGTGTAATGTTAGTGTAGGGACCCATCTGAAGAGGTCGCCTTGACGTTGGCAGATGGGCTCGCACAATTTGCTCAAAATGTGCGCTAAGAACCTCATATTTCTATGTACAGGAGATCTAGCAGTAATACCATTCAGGAGATAGATATCTGTGTACACACATTTTGTTATATACTTTTGTGCAGCATACAGGGCAGGCATACAGGTACAGGGCGAGAGTGTTACAGTGATATTATAACTCGGCCTTAAGGATAAAATGCTGATAGCTACAGATCCTGGAAACACATCCGAAACTAGACCTTGTAAGTAACTGGTTCCCAGCTAGTGGTAAATATGTACAGGGCAGTCCGGTACCAAGACCTGCTCTATAGGACACATTATCATCAGGCAGGTCCTTACAAGATCTGCGGCAGAAGTGTGGCTGTGTAACACAGTCCTGCTCCTGCCTCAGCTGCCCACAGTGGAGCCAACCTTGATCCTGGCAGCTTAATCCATTGTATGACACAGTAGGGGGCTTCCACAGCATTTAGGCACTTTAGACAGGAGAGGGAGGCATGATCATAGTGCCAATGAGTTTCTATGGCAGCTGAGATCTCACAATGGACCCCATGACGGCCATCTTACTGCTCCTATTAGACCCCGGCTGAGGAAAGGTCTATGAGGACACCGGTCAGACTTATGTCGCCTGCTCTGCACATATTAGAAATACCTAGGGCTGATTAGTTTGCCATTTGTAAATCTGATCCAGCAGCGCTGGGCTACCACTGACGTGATCAGGGCTGTTGAGCTCCTAGATTGGGCAGAGGAGCTCAGTATTCAGCAGGAGCTGGCCGAGGAGAGCAGAGCAACTTGCATGGGGCTGCTGCACAAGAAGCAACTCACAAGGTGGAGATTTACCCGGAGACGCTGTGCTCGGGCTGTGATCTGCTGTGCAGGCTGCATAGTAGATGCCTCGAAGGACCCTAACTTCACCCCTAACAGGCACAGCAGAGCTCGGACGGCTGCAAGTGAACGGAGAGCGGCTGATTAGTAACTGCTGCATCTCCTGCAGCTCATATAAGAGCCGCACAGAGCGGGGGTTCAGTAATGATGAATATGGGAAGTTTCTGCCCCTCACATGCCCTATATGCGGCCTCCAGAGGTAAAGTCTCCCCTGTAACCAGCGCCTCCTCCCACCTTCTCTGCTGGCATGCTCCATTACTTAAAGGGGATGTCTGAAGAAAACAAGTTATCACTTATCCACAGGCTCGGTGATCACTTACTGATCGTGGGGTCTGACCGCTGCGAGCCATCGTCTGATCGGGAAGGAGTGGAAAGTCAGGGATCAACTGCAGCTCCATTCATTCTCTATGGGGCTCCGGAAAAGCCGAGCTCAGCGCTTGAATGCCACATAGGGAATGAATGGAGCGGATCCTGGAGTAATAACATGTCCTCCTCTCCTCAGCTTTCTGTCTGTGTAAGTGGCTCAGCCCTTGTCTCCCCTTCTGCTCCGGCTTCTGTGCTGGTCCTTGTGAGGAAGAGGAAACCCTCTGCCCTTCTGCTCCGGCTTCTGTGCTGGTCCCTGTGAGGAAGAGGAAACCCTCTGCCCTTCTGCTCCGGCTTCTGTGCTGGTCCCTGTGAGGAAGAGGAAACACTCTGCCCTTCTGCTCTCAGTCCTCTGCGACTTTTCACAATCGCTCAGTGCACCCATTATATGTAATAAGGATCATTCTTCATCCCTTGTCCAGCTTTCATCCCCCCCAGTCTGACCAGCGGACAAGATAATAAACATGTGAGTGGAAGGTTCACAATTATTAGATGTGTTGTGAATAGTCTCCACAGCATTATCCGGAGAAAACTGCAGGGTGACCGCTTGTGAAACCAGCACAAAATCCAGCGGACTGCGCTTCCCTGCCCCCCGCCGGTCTCTGTATCCTGGCATTCAGCTATTCCATTTGGTGCTTATTCTGGAAGGAAAACAAAAATGTGATGTTCTTACACAGACGCCTGAAGACGCAGCTTTTCATCATCCATGTTGGGCTGTTGTATGACGTGTGGATTACTCTGCTTGTTAGATTCTTGCATTACCACAAACACTGCCTTTATTTTGTGATTTCTGTGCCGCTTCCCACTTCTATTGGCACTGTGATATATCAGCACGTGAGGGCTGCCACAATCATGTGTCAATAGGTTATTGCTGGAGGCCGTGATATAGAGACCATCCTGGACCAGGGAGGAGTTGGTACAGAAGCACCTAGAGAGGGGGGTATAGGGGCTTCATTTCAATTTTAAACTTAGCTGGATTGTGTTTAGCTACAAGAATGGAAAGTAAAATAATAAAATCTTTATTTTTTTTTTCTATTTGGCAAAATCGTCCATCAGAGGTTTGGCCACTACCGAAAAGTTTTTGATGAACTTACAGTAGTAGCTGGCGAAACCCAAAAAACTTTGTAACGCCTTTAAGTCTTGAATATAATACCAATCCAGTACCGTCCGGACTTTGGCCAGATCCATGCAAAAACGGTGAATGATAAGAACTAAACCTGAATGGAGAACATACATTTCTCTGGTTTGACAAATAATTTATTATCTTTGAGTATCTGTAAGACCTGCCTGACATGTACCTGATGTGACTGGAGGTAAATAAATTAATATGTAATCAAGATTGGTTTGTTGTGATCTACCTGCCAGATGACTAAAAATGTCACTAACAGTGTTGAAAGAAAGCGGGAGCATTAGTCAACCCAAATGTCATCACAAGCTTTTCATAGTGCCCCTCAGGAGTATTGAAGGCCATCTTCCACTCATCTCCTCAATGTGAATGAGATTATAAGCCCCCCTGAGGTCTAGTTTAATCAAATCGTAGGAGCCAAATTTTTTTCTAAAGAGGTCGGGGATGAGAGGGAGAGAATATGCATCCCAGACCGTGATCCGATTAAACTCGCGAAAATCAAGGCGGGGGCGCAACCCCCAGTCTTTTTTTTTGACAAATAAAAACCCCACTGCAACGGGAGATGAAGAACGTCTTATATGGCCCAATGGTAGACTGACTGACCATGCTGTTCTGAACTGCCACCCTAAGATGGCTTCCCATTATATACCTACTGTATAAGTGCTCCCTCTAACGGCTTCCTCCACCCACACCCACTACTGGTTCCCCCTACCTTTGGGTTCCCCCCACTCCAGCCAGGGACAGGGCTCAGCAGCTGCACTCTGCATGTTGGATGCAGGTGTTTTGGGGGGTTCCGTGCAGCACTCCCATCTTACCTGAGTGAAGGGAGACACCACACCTCTGGGAGAGGTGCAGTACCGCTGTGGTGACTGAACACTCAGGGGCGCCACATCCCCCCCCCCCCCGGTAAAACACAGCACGTCCGCGGGCTGGAACAGAGCAAAACCAGGCATAACTGACATGCAAAATTTTTAAGATGCATCCGCATATAAGACCATAAAACAACATTTCTTCCCTTTATGGGAGGCACATTTCTTTTAATGTTACTGGTTACATTATAAAACATCATAAGAGCATTGTCATATAAAACAATTTTCAAGACAGTTCCAGCACCAGGGTGCAACAGTAGCAGCATGAGGGACCCGTCCACAAACCCTCAACGTAGGCCCTGGGCATGGCTGCAGGGCATAGACGATCCAATCCTGGACCTCGTCTTCCACCACGCCAAACGGGTTTTTGTTCTGAGGTATATTTGTAATTATAAAACCAATAGGATGCACTTTAAGAAGTGCTAAACTATGTACAATGTCAACGTCCGGCTTCTCACAGTCCTCAGCCTGTCAGTCTCTGTACCCTGACGGGTAACTGGGTAGCAAACATGAAGTCAACTGCACCCTTCCGGGCAACTTATGTACAGTCCAGTTAACTAAAACAGTTTAACAGTGGGGCCCCCTCCGGGGGAACCCCTGGTTTCTTCAGGCTGACCCAGCCTGGTCATCAGCCTCACGCTGCAGGGGGACCAGGGATGGAGCAGCGCCAGCCGCATTTGGAAAAGGGACATCACTCCTACCTGCTCCCGCGACTGTGTCAGCTCGGCCTGACACCTCCTGGTCTTTACGCAGCTTCTCTCCACCTCCTCTCCTCTTTCGGGGGCGGTCCCATGGCACTTTGCTGTCGGTCACTCCCTGTGTCGGCCTCCCCGCTTTGACGGACACATCTATGCGGACAGTCACTGTTGCAAGGGGCAGGGCCTGCTTTTGGCGCCATTCTGGGACTCGGCCCACGACGGGAGGTTCCATTCTGTTGTTCTTTAGCACGCACATAATGGTGCCCGTTCTTCTGGGGCGGGCGCCACATTCAAGGCAGAAAACACTTCTTTAGGCGCACATTACCCGCAGATGGCGGGCTGGTCACATATCCTGTTCGTGACGCCAAGTGGTGACTCGCTGCCCCCTGGGCCGCGGGGCACACGGCAGCCGGGCCTTATGGCTGCTTTGGGGAATATCACGGTGGCTGGCCCGGGGCGGTCAGTTCAAAAGGGATTATTTATAGGATTTGTCGTGAAGCCACCTGTGGTGTCTGGTGAGGATCACCAGTGCTGCAACAGTCCTCTGAGGCAGATGTTAGGGCAGCTAGAGATGGAACGGCTCCCCACGGGTGGAGCGGGCCTCAGGGCAGTGTAAATTGATGGAGGGTGCGCTGGGCGTTATAGTGCAGGGAGGGAAATGGCACCAGTGAAGGAATAGACGGAGGCAACTCAGTGCAGTCGTCCAAGATTTTTATTCACAGTTCTTCAGGAAACACACAAGTGCACGTTACAGGTGAAGACCTCCCACGTTGCGCCGTGGTCACCCTGGCAGGGGTTCAATCCTTCCTCAGGAAGTTTAGGAATGCTTGGCAGAACCCCACTTTCCCGTGTTCCTACTTTGACCGTCTTCACACTAGGTCCTTCTCCCTGCTGCCCTGCGCTGCCCACTCTCAATCCCGCTCGGGTATGCTGAAGTCCTTCCTATACGTCGGATCCGGGACCAACCTCACCCCCTGGAGATTAGAATGCAGCAACCGATCCCTCTGTCTTCTGACAGATGCGGGGTGTACGGGTGCTGTCCTCCACGCGCCGTACCCCTGGGATCCCTTCTTAGAATGGAGTCTACTCCCTGCTCCCCTCCGGGGCCTCTATCCCGGGCCCTTCTTGTGGAGCAGAGCTCCTGCTGAGCCTCTGCTCCCAGACAGTCCTCACTGACCGTCTGTACTGTACTGACTGACCTTTCTGTTCTGAACTGCCACCCTAAGATTGCTTCCCATTATATACCTACTGTGTGCTCCTTCTAACTGCTTCCTCCACCCACACCCACTACTGGTTCCCCCTACCTTTGGGTTTTCCCCACTCCAGCCAGGGACAGGGCTCAGCAGCTGCTCTCTGCATGTTGCCCTTCCAGCCGGTCTGAAGCAGTGTAATGTTGGATGCAGGTGTTTTGGGGGGTTCTCTGCAGCACTCCCATCTTACCTGAGTGAAGGGAGACACCACACCTCTGGGTGAGGTGCAATACCTCTGTGGCGACTGAACCCTCAGGGGCGCCACATGCCCACGATGCAGAAATGCTCCGGATTTTTCCTGAGTGTTTCTGCATCTCCCTGGCAGAAAAAACGCATGCAGATTTTACATGCGTTTTTCCTGCCAGGGACAAACGTAAGTGAAGCGTTTTTCACATGCATGTCCGCATGCGGGTTGTCAACCGCTTTCCAAGCGATTTTAGCATCACTTGGAAAGTGCTTGACAACTTGGTCACACTATATAAATCCTTGCAACCGGCATGTATTTATATAGTGTGAACAAGTTAATAGTTGAAAAAAAGAATAAAAATGGTAAAAAAAAAAAAAATAGAATTAGACTTACCGGTAATTCTGTTTCTAAGACCCTCCACGACAGCACACCTGGAGGTAGCCTCCCCATCCTAATTAGGGACAGGAAAACAAGATGTTAAATAGCCCCTCCCTGCTACAATCCCCAGTGTTTTCAAAGGACCACACAGTATGAATGCTCTAAATATTTATTAACACTAAGGATTTTTCCAATCAAAGAAATGGAGGGAACTACCCATGCTGTTGTGGAGGGTCTTAGAAACCGAATTACTGGTAAGTCTAATTCTATTTTCTCCAATCCCCTCCATGACAGCACACCTGGAGTAATACCAAAGAATGAATTTTAGGGAGCGACAACAGCCTGAAGGACTTTCCTTCCAAATGCTAAGTCTCTATTAGATATTACATCTAGTCTATAATGTTTAGCAAAGGTATGGACAGACGACCATGTAGCTGCCCTGCAAATCTGCTCAATGGATGCACTAGCTTTTTCCGCCCAGGAGACCCACATAGCTCTAGTAGAAAGAGCTTTCAAGGATTTCAGAGGAGGCAAATCTTGAACTATGTATGTTTCACAAATTGCTTTCTTAATCCAATTTGCTAGCATATTTTTGCAATTTTCTTTCCTTTATTGGGGCTTCCATATTGGACAAATAGGTTCTGATCCTTCCTCCAGGTTTCAGTCTGCCTCAAATAGCGGATTATAGTCCTTCTTACATCCAACGCATGGAATTCTTCTTCCTTGCTATTTGATGGATTTTGACAGAATGACGGAAGAATTATGGGCTGAGACATATGAAAATTAGACGACACTTTAGGTAGAAAAGAAGGATCCAACTGGAGGATGATCCTGTCCTCTAAAATACGACAATAAGTCTCTCTGATAGACAGGGCTTGGATTTCACTCACTCTTCTGGCTGTAGTCAGAGCTACAAGCAATGCCGCTTTCCAAGACAATTTGTCTATGTGTGCCTCGGCTATTGGCTCGAAAGGATGCATAGTTAGGCCTCTAAGAACTACGTTGAGATCCCAAGGTGGAACTATTTTAGCTCTTGTTGGATTAATCCGAGAAGCAGCTATCATGAACCTCTTAATCCATCTGTTTTGGGCCAAATCAGCATCAAAATAGGAACTTACAGGCGAGACTTGGACCTTCAGCGTGCTTGGTCTTAATCCTTTAGACAGACCGTTCTGTAGGAAATCCAAGACTCTGGCCACGTCAGGCCGAAAGGGATCTAATGGACGAGGCTCATACCATAGCTTGAAAGCTTTCTAGATTTTTCCATAGATGGAAATTGTGACTGGTTTTCTGCTTTTCTGCAGTGTATGTGACTCGCCCCCAGGGGTGTCGTGGGGCACCCGGCAGCCGGGCCTAAGACTGCCTGCGGGGATTATCGCGGTGGCTGGCCCAGGGCGGTCAGTGCCAAAAGGAATTATTTGTAGGGAATTTGTCGTGACGCCACCTGTGGTGTCTGGTGAGGATCACCAGCGCTGCAACAGTCCTCCGAGGCAGATGTCAGGACAGCTTGAGATGGAACGGCTCCCCACAGGTGCAGCAGGCCTCAGGGCAGTATAAATGATGCAGGTTGCGCTGAGCGTTGTGGTGCAGGGAAAGCGATGGCACAGCAGGAGTAACGGACAGAGACAGGGGATTTGCTTCATTACCTTTACTGGTACAGCTGTTAGGTACGTCCAGGGTACTCCAGATGAAGGGCGCACTTTTGGACTTCTCCCCAGGGAGCGGGTATAGGGCCTCCTGATCCGTGTCTGTCCCTATGTATGCTCCTGGCCAGCCTGCAACTGGGCATAGCTTATGTGTCCTGCTTTTACTTCACCAGATGCTCAGAAACAGGACCTCTGGTTGGTAACCACTTTCCCTGGACGTCGGGGCCTTCGTGGTTCCTGATCCTGTGTGTGTCTAGCCTTCAGGTTTGCCAGGGACTTGTAGTCCTCCTGGGATTCCGGTTATCCCCACTGGGTGTAAAGGGTCCCTGTAGGTGCGGACCCGGTGTCCGGTAGATATAACGGGGTGAGCTTATTGTGCTCCTCTGCCCCCTTGGTTTCACTCCCCTTTTTCTCCTTGCCGTCGGCCACACTCGGGGCCCTCACTACTAGGCAGCTGACGTGCTGCGTCTTCACCGCTATCTGAGCGTCGGCACGTTCTCAGGCTCTCTCTCTATCTGGGCTCCCTCTGCTGGTATGAGTTGGAAGGTAGAGGTGTTTGTATGTAGTGAGGGCCTCTTGTGGAGAAATCCATCCATGCACCCTTCTAGGTTCTGTGGCACCAATGCACAGCAGGGCGCCACATTTGGATCACCTGTACTGAGAAGCCTCTGGCTTTTCAGAGGGCGGTCTCAGAAGCCAAGCAGCTAGAGCCAAATTCTGAGGGGCCGGATGGAAAATCTGGCCCTAATGCAGCAGATCGTGGATTCGAGGAAGCATCAATGGATCATCCATTCTTAGACTGCTCAATGTTCCGAACCATGCTCTTTTTGGCCACATTGGAGCTATTAGGATAGTCTTGACCCCTTCCGACCTGATTTTTTGTAAAGTCCTTGGTATTAACAGAATCAGGGGAAAAGCATTAGCGAGCCCAACTTTCCAAGGGTGAGCGAATGCATCTATCCCTGTTGCTGAATCCTCGGGTTTCAAAGAGAAAAAGGCTCTTACTTTTGCGTTTTCCTGGTTCGCAAACAGGTCCACATCTGGGTATTCCCACTTTTGAACAATCATCTGAAATATCTTCGAGTTCATGCTCCACTCCCCTGGATGAATGTCTTTTCTGCTCAGAAGATCTGCATGATAGTTGTCGGAGCCCCTCAGATGCAGAGCCGATAAGGATAGTAGATTATGCTCCGCCCAGTGGAAGATCCTTTCGGAGATCATCTGTAACCTCCTGTTTCTTGTACTTTCCTGATGTCTCAAGTGGGCTACAGTTGTCATATTGTCCGAGTAGACTCTGACATGCGACCCCTGAAGCACAGTAGTGGCTGCCCATAGGGTTTCTTCCACCACTTTCATTTCTCTTAAGTTTGAGTACTGCTCTGCTATTTCTTGCGACCAGACCCCTTGGAAGGCCACGTGGGAGACTACTGCTCCCATCCCCTTTTGCTTGCGTCTGTTTTGACGGATAACAAGGGAAGTTGAATCCATGCTGAACTTTTCTCCAGATTTCCTGGACAGAGCCACCAATTTAAAGATGCTTTCACCTTCTCTGGCAGATGAATTCTGTTGGAGAGGGAACTTGGAGATCTGTCCCAACAGGAAAGGATGTAGTTTTGAAGGACCCTTGAATGCGCTTGAGCCCAAGGTACCGCCTGAATAGATGAGGTCATGGACCCGAGGACGGACATGGCGAATCTTAATGACACTCCGCTCTGGTTCTTTAGTGCATAAACTTTCGACCTCAACTGAATCTGCTTCTCTTTTGACAGAAAAGAGGCTTGTTGCTGAGAATCCAGGAGAATTCCCAAGGAGGTCTTCCTGGTGGAGGGAATCAGATCTGACTTTTGGTAGTTTATCAACCATCCCAAGGATTCCAGGATCTGGAGGGTCATCTGGAGGTCTCTTTCCAAACTTGAAACCGAGGGAACCATCACCAAAAAATTGTCTAAATATGGGACGATGCAGATATTCAGTTTCCTTAGATAAACCTACTACCTCTGCCATGATCTTTGTAAACAGGCGGGGTGCTGACGAAATGCCGAAGGGGAGTACATTGAATTGAAAATGAAGTACCTCTCGGTTCTGAGTTACAGCAAATCTGAGAAATTTTCTGTAATCCGGATGAATTGGCACGTGGTAGTAAGCCTCTGGCTGGTCTACTGTTGCCACGACAAATCCTTTTCCAATCAATAAGCTGCCATTGAGGAAGGAAGCTCGCAATTCTGCCTCCTACCTTCTTGGCGTCATTGTCTGTCCTGCCTAGAACCTTGAAAGATATTCCTACCTCTTCCCCATTTTGTGTAACTCCAGCGACCAGTTTTACCCTTGCCTCTGTACTGAAATGCTTGCTGCTGTTGCTGTTGAGGGAGAAGAAATGGTCTCTTTCTGAAACTTTTTGGATTCTTTGGCTCTGGCAGAGACTTCTTCTTGTCGGATGCTTTCTCCAACAACTCGTCTAGGACCGCCCCAAACATATACTCTCCTTTAAATGGAATGGAACAAAGCTTAGATTTTTATGCGTTGTCCCCACTCCACATCTTCAACCACAAAGCTCTTCTCGTAGAATTTGATAATGCTGCCAATCATGCCGCAATCTTGACCGACTCCGCCAAGGCATCCGCTAGGAATCCAGTGGCCTTCTGCAGAAAAGGAAGAGATGTTAGGAGGTCCTCTTGAGTGGTACCTTTCCAGAGATGTTCCTCTAGTTGTTGGAGCCAGAGGAACATGGAACGAGCTACACAAGTTGAAGCGATATTAGTCTTCAGTGAAGCCGCCGATGTTTCCCATGCCTTCCTTAGAAGGCTTTCCATCTTCCTATCCATAGGATCTTTGAGCTGTGACGAGTCTTCAAAGGGAAGGGTTGTTTTCTTCGCAACCCTTGCCACCTGTACATCAACCTTCGGGACTTCCATCCATAGCTTAGCCGCCTTTTCATCTAGAGGGAATCTATCCTTCATTTCTCCTGCCATACTAAGCCTTTTCTCAGGTGACTCCCATTCATCCAAAATAAGACTCCAAATGTTGTCATGCACAGGGAACACTACCTTCTTCTTGGATTTCAGACCGCCAAACATTTCATCCTGAACTGTACTGGTTTCCTTCTCCTCTTCCACCTGCATCGTGTCTCTCACCTGCGACAACAATTCCTCCATATTCTCAGACGAAAAGTAATATTTCCTATCTTCCTCATGATCTTCACTTAGGACCCCTTCTTCCGGTTCCTCCATAGACCCTAATTCTGAATCAGAGGTCTCCCTAACCGTATATTTTCTCCTTTTGGGGGGAGATGGACCTTCAGCTCTGGCTTGTGAGAAGGAGGCTAGGGAAGATTGTATTTCCTGCCGAACCATTCCCCTGACTTCTTCCATAAGGGAAGGCTGTTCTTCCTTCACAATGTTGTCAGTGCATTTCCAGCAGAGGGGTTTCTTATGCCCTGAAGCTAGCTTTTTTATACAGATGGCACATTTGCGAACTGTAGTGCTTTCTCCCACTGTCGGTGCAGGATCCTTGTCTCCCTAAATTAAAAATAAAAAAAGGGGAGATTTAAAATATATTTAGGATCCTGCTCAAAAGAGAGTGGGGAATAACCTAGGACCTAGTACTTACTGGGGCCGGGTTAGCGCTGGGCTCTGCAGACGCAGGCTTTGGAACAGCACCCTCCAAAGTAGCAGAATATTCTGTCCTACCTTAATGGAGTCTTCTCATCTGGGTCTTTTATAGGGGAGACCGAGATCCAGTGCCAAATTTTCACCTATCTAGTGAAGGATCCTCATTTTCAGGGCAAACCGCGGCTTCTCCTTTTGAATTTCCCGCCCATGCGTTCCACGGTGGAACGCACCAGAAGTGACGTCCCGCTGGCCAAAAGCCTGACTTCCGGCACGCCGCCATGGAGGACAGAGGAGACTCTGGCCGGGGAGCAACAGGAGGCCCCCAGCCCCCAAAACCCTACTCGGCTTTACACGCAGGCGAGTGTGTGTGGGGGGGGTCCCGCTCTCAAGGAGACACGGGAGCTGCAAAGGAAGGAAGGTCGGAGGCGATCGCTCCCTGCAGCCCGGCAGGTAAATTTAATAGGGCCCTGCTTGCCGGCCGCAGGCACCCCAGGTAACCTCTTCATCCCATAGGGACAGGAAAACACTGGGGATTGTTGGGGGAAGGGGCTATTTAACCTCTTGTTTTCCTGTCCCTTATTAGGATGGGGATGCTACCTCCAGGTGTGCTGTCATGGAGGGGATTGGAGAAAATAACATTATACTTACCTTCTGATGGCCCCCGGTCTTTTCTCCACTGCGTCTGGTCTCTTGTATGGCTCGCGGTGGAGTGAAAGGATCTTCCATGACGTCATTTAGTCATTGGACAGGTCACGAGACTGCCGTGACCTGTTGAACATCTGCAACAAGAGCACAGAGAAACAAATCAAGAAGAAACGTCACACTCACCGGAGTGTTGATCAGGTTCAGGAGATACTTCTTTCCCTCGTAAGTGTAAAACAGAGACGCAGTCAGGGCCTTCACCGTAATCCCGCGCTCCCTCTCCACCTGCAGCTTGTCCAGAACTTGCTTATTGGAGGAGGCTTTTGGCATACACCCTGAGGGAAGGAGCGAGACACCAGAATCCACACTGTTAGCTCGTAGTGGCAGTGTCTCCCTCCATACTAGTCTGTCAATGGTAGCTTGTTTCTGTGTTTTATATATGTATTTTAGGTGTGTAAACCCTCTTCATGTGTACAGCAGCCTGGAATGAACGCTGCTTAAAAAATAAATAATAGAGTAAGGCCTCATTCAGACTTTCATCAGCTTTGTTTTGCATCCGAGAAGCTCTAAACTTTGATTTGGATCAAAATTCGACAGGTCAACGTGTTTCAGTGAAAAATACGCGGTCCGCAGAAATATGTGAACAGCCCTAGACTATAATAGATATGAGTTCTGTGAAAAACAAGGATCGAGCTCATGCGAAATCCAACATTTCATTCTATAAATCTACATAAATTAAGTAACGTGCCAAATTGCTTTTTTTTTGGTTTATGTTTTGCGTGTACGGAGGGAAAGTTCCCAGTGCTAGTGTCTAGCTCACTGATTTTCCTTGCTTGGTGCCTGACGTCCCAAAAAACTGACAGTGAGCTATCAATCAAGATACAGAGGCTGGTGCTGGGCAGGGAAGCAACCTTGGAAGGCTGAGGCTTGGTTAGTGCTCCGTTACACCCAGAGCACTCAGAAATGCAGCAACAGATAAAAGATATAGAGGTGTCTATGGATTTAGCTTTCCAAATCCTGCATGGTCATGAATGGGAATTGGAGGGAGGGGTATATCTGATGGATTCCCTTAAATTGTTAATTGGCAATTGCAGTTCACATAGTTGCATATTACTTAATCATTAGAGCTACAAAAAATTGCACTTCAAGCACCAGTAAAACAGAGGCCAAAAAAGATTCCTTAGAGGCATCTGGTCACTATTAGTGATGATCGAGCGTGTTCTATCAACCCCTTCGGCAAGCACGCTCGGGTGCTCGCCGAGTATTTTGGCATGGTCGGCATTTCTTTTAAGGTCGCCGTGCCTGCAAGTGTCACGGCTGTTAGCGTGCTCGCTGAATGGGTTCATAGAACACGCTCGATCATCACTAGTCACTATACATTAGTATACAATAAAAAAACACATATCACATAGTGAATAACACAGACACTATTCAATACAGCAGGGTTGAGGTGTACTTTGTGGGACAAAATTACAGCATTTTTGAAAGACGCCATTCACTTTACTGTGCAACATATAGAAAAAAAAGGGCAATGAATTCCAAATAAAGTGAAATGGTGCAGAAGAAAACAAAAACATTTTACTGCTTTTAAAAAATTCTAAACTTTGCAAACAAATTGTTTGGCTTGTGTTCCAATTTTCTAAGACCGTTTTTAATACCATTTTGGGGTACGACTTTTTGATTGCTCCATGAAATGAATAGTCGTAAGTTACTTACCGGTAACGGGATTTTTCAGAGACCATGACAGCACCACGAGAGAGGGGATCCGCCCACCAAGGAGAGGAAACATACAGGCTTAAAAGGGCGCCACCTCTCTCCCGCCTCAGTTGGGATTACAGAGCATTGAGAGGACCGCCAGGTTAATAAACACAGCAAATAATCACAAAATTGCCATACCAGACGAAACCTACTGAGTGTGAGATTATAATTAATAAAACGGGAGTGTTCCCACAAACGTGAAAGGAGGGAATATAAGGGTGCTGTCATGGTCTCCGAAAAATCCCATTACCGGTATGTAATTTAATATTTTATCGGTCGACCATGACAGCACCACGAGAGAATTACAGAGATGAAGTAATCTATTGAAGGACCACAGCCTGGAACACTCTTCTCCCAAAGGTGAGGTCAGCCGATACACCTATATCTAACCTATCGTGTCTATGGAATGTAGAGGGACAGGACCAGGTAGCAGCCTTAAATATGTCTTCTATCGAGACACCTGTCTTCTCAGCCCAGGAGGTCGCCACAGCCCGGGTGGAATGAGCCTTCAGCCCTTCTGGCCCTTCCTCGCCGCTAGATGTACAGACCAAAAGTTTGGACACACCTTCTCATTTAAAGATTTTTCTGTATTTTCATGACTATGAAAATTGTACATTCACACTGAAGGCATCAAAACTATGAATTAACACATGTGGAATTATATACTTAACAAAAAAGTGTGAAACAGCTGAAAATATGTCTTATATTCTAGGTTCTTCAAAATAGCCACCTTTTGCTTTGATGACTGCTTTGCACACTCTTGGCATTCTCTTGATGAGCTTCAAGAGATAGTCACTGGAAATGGTTTTCACTTCACAGGTATGTCTTGTCAGGTTTAATAAGTGGGATTCCTTGCCTTATAAATGGGGTTGGGACCATCAGTTGTGTTGTGCAGAAGTCTGGTGGATACACAGCTGATAGTCCTACTGAACAGACTGTTAGAATGTGTATTATGGCAAGAAAAAAGCAGCTAAGTAAAGAAAAACGAGTGTCCATCATTACTTTAAGAAATGAAGGTCAGTCAGTCCGAAAAATTGGGAAAACTTTGAAAGTGTCCCCAAATGCAGTTGCAAAAACCATCAAGCGCTACAAAGAAACTGGCTCACATCAGGACCGCCCCAGGAAAGGAAGACCAAGAGTCACCTCTGCTTCTGAGGATAAGTTTATCCGCGTCACCAGCCTTAGAAATCGCAGTTTAACAGCAGCTCAGATTAGAGACCAGGTCAATGCCACACAGAGTTCTAGCAGCAGACACATCTCTTCAACAACTGTTAAGAGGAGACTTTGTACAGCAGGCCTTCATGGTAAAATAGCTGCTAGGAAACCACTGCTAAGGACAGGCAACAAGCAGAAGAGACTTGTTTGGGGTAAAGAACACAAGGAATGGACATTAGACCAGTGGAAATCTGTGCTTTGGTCTGATGAGTCCAAATTTGAGATCTTTGGTTCCAACCACCGTGTCTTTGTGCGACGCAGAAAAGGTGAACGGATGGACTCTACATGCCTGGTTCCCACCGTGAAGCATGGAGGAGGAGGTGTGATGGTGTGGGGGTGCTTTGCTGGTGACACTGTTGGGGATTTATTCAAAATTGAAGGCATACTGAACCAGCATGGCTACCACAGCATCTTGCAGCAGCATGCTATTCCATCCGCTTTGCGTTTAGTTGGACCATCATTTATTTTTCAACAGGACAATGACCCCAAACACACCTCCAGGCTGTGTAAGGGCTATTTGACCAAGAAGGAGAGTGATGGGGGACTACGCCAGATAACCTGGCCTCCACAGTCACCAGACCTGAACCCAATCGAGATGGTTTGGGGTGAGCTGGACCGCAGAGTGAAGGCAAAAGGGCCAACAAGTGCTAAGCATCTCTGGGAACTCCTTCAAGATTGTTGGAAGACCATTTCCGGTGACTACCTCTTGAAGCTCATCAAGAGAATGCCAAGAGTGTGCAAAGCAATCATTAAAGCAAAAGGTGGCTACTTTGAAGAACCTAGAATATAAGACATATTTTCAGTTGTTTCACACTTTTTTGTTAAGTATATAATTCCACATGTGTTAATTCATAGTTTTGATGCCTTCAGTGTGAATGTACAATTTCCATAGTCAAGAAAATACAGAAAAATCTTTAAATGCGAAGGTGTGTCCAAACTTTTGGTCTATACTGTATATGATAGAGAAATGGCCTCCCAATTCCATCTAGCTATGGTGGACTTCGTGACCTTAGACCGTTCCTAGTCCCTTGGTAGGTTATAAACAACGAGTTATCTTTCCTAAAGCTTTTGGTAACTGAATGTTACCTAACCAGACATCTCCTCACTTCTAACGTATGTAACTCCACCTCTTTCTGGTTACTAGGATGTGGACAAAAGGAGGGTAGGAGGACTTCCTGAAGTCTGTTGAAACGAGTACCTACTTTAGGGAGAGAGAATGATTTTTAGACCAGATCCTGCCTATCATCCAGAATTTGAGTAAACGGCGAGGCCATAGACAGGGCCTGGATGTCACTAATGCTCCTGGCCGAGGTTAAAGATATTAAAGCGGTCTTAAGAGAGAGAGATTTAAGGGTTGCTGACTATTAGCTCAAACAGCGAGATAGTCAAGGCCTTTAGAACCAAATTTAAATACCAGGGAACCAAGCTGCTTTTAATAATGAGTCTAGATCTAAAAGCTGCCTTAATGAACCGAGAAACCCAGTAGTTACAAGCTACATCACAGCTATATAGGGCACCCAAGGCAGAAATCTGTACTTTAAGGGTGCTGGTGGATAACCCTAGTTCAAGACTTTTTTGTAAAAACTCCAAAGATTTGTCCTATTGGCACCCCCTCCCCATGAACCCCAGAACCAGAGAAAGACAAAAACTTTCTCCAACTTGTGGCATAAATCTGGGTTGTAACAGGTTTTCTCCTGTGCAGGATGGTTACTAGACCTTTGGAAAAACCTTTCTGATTTGGCAGTGTCCTTTCAAGTTCCACACCGTCAAGTGGAGGCCAGTTGCTTGAGGATGGAATATCGGACCCCGGAGAAGGAGATATGGAATCTCTGGAAGAACCCAAGGATCGTAGATGGACACCCTCCTGGGCCAAAAGGGTGCGATCAGCAGAACCCTGGCCTTGTCCTCCCTGATCTTTCTTATTACCATGAGAAGAACAGCCAACCAGGGGGGGAGGAGTCATACGCCAGGCTGAAATACCAACGAATCAGGAAAGCGTCCACAGCTAGGGGATTTAGGGAACACAAGATCTTTGTCTTCCGATTTAGTTTTGTGGCAAACGGATCTACCTGACCGGAGGCCCCCCCCCATCTTCGGCTATTTGGGTAAAAATTCCTTGATTTAGTTCCCATTCCCCTTGCATCAGAGGATAGCAGCTTGGGAAATCTGCTCTCATGTTTTCTTTTTCCCTTATATAGAGGGCCATCAGGGAAAGGAGGTGACTTTCTGTAATCTGGAAGAGATGATCTGTCACTCTCATCAGCGATCTTGACCATGTATCCCCCTGGTGGTTCACATATGCTACCGCAACTAGATTATCCAAGAGGATCTTTACATTCTGGCCCTGAAGGAAAGGTAAGAAATTATTCACCGCCTTGTCTACCGCCAGAAGTTCTTTTGCATTGGAGGAGAGACCCTTTTCGATATCTGACCAGGTCCCCTGGGCTACCATATCTCCCAGATGGGCTCCCCACCCTCTCGGACTCGCATCTGTGGTAATTGTTCTAGTGACCCTAAGTACCCAGGGAACCCCTCGAGATAGGTTAGGCTCATCCTGCCACCACTATAAAGATTTTACTGACCGGGGTGATAAGGACATCTTCCCTTCCAAGTGCCCCTTAAGAGAAACTTCATTATGTAGCACATCCCACTGTAGAACTGTGGCGCCCCTGAAGATTCGACCGCCACAGGGATGCTGCACTTCTGTAATGGAGTGTAGTGTTCCTCCTCCGAGGTAAGAACAGCGTGATGGTCGGGACCCAACCTTTGCATCCAACACCACATTTCTCCACCAGAGGGGGCTAGTATGCACCAGGTGCTGCCCTCCTGGTTACAGGGAGACTGGGGAACCAAGAGTGAGGGGAACCAGTTAGTGGGTGAGGGTGGAGGACTTACAATTTAGTGACACTTTAAATTTCATATTTAATAAAAAGCCATCTTTGGTTTTGGTCTTTGTGCTGTTAATTACTGTGAGGTATTGTGATCTCCCACCCTGAACGTGGATCCTGTGTGAACCTACAGTGGATGGAGACACAGCCCTCATACCCCAGCCTTGGAACGAGGGGCAGGTTGCAGACGAGGAATGTCTCAACCCGGTCAAGGACCACGACCAAGAAGGCCCGGAGCTAAAGAGTGTAGCTCCACAGCAAATGGATCCCGGGGAGGATGCAGACGGAGCAGTGTACGCCACCTGTCCTCACCACCTGATATATTCAGAGGGAGTCCAGCTGCAAGAGGGGTACCGGCCCCCGACACCCGACCTTGCTACTCCATGTCCTGGTTGGTAAAGCCCGGTAGGCCCAGAGGATCCCATCGGGTATCGGAAGGAGCAGAGCTGCCACCCGTGCCCTTGTTCTGAGAGGAGTTCAGAGGGAGATCCGGCCTATCTACACACACACAGACAGGAGAGGTTACGGTCTGTAGTTCAGGAACACTCAGGTGCGGGGTCCCGATTGAATGCTGGACTTGCTCGGAGGTTGTCGGACCCCGGTCCCTGGTGACCGCAGGACTCCGTGGGGAGCAGGGAGTCGCCTTCCTTCTGCCATCTCTAATGTGAGTAAAGCCTTGGAAATTCATCCCTATGGCCTCCGGACTGTTCATTACGCGCCATTCCGTGCGACGCCGCGTCCCTACTGCCGCACTACTACCCCCCCTTTATCCTGCTTTACCGGCCCTGAGGCCGCGCTCCGCCTGTAGGGAGCGGCGAGAACTTTAGCCGCCATGACTCCAGGCCTCAGCGGACTGTAGTTGCGCTGGTGGCGCATCACCAGACACCACAGGTGGCGTAGTCGACAATTACCACTCAACCCGGAAAGCCCTAGCATCATTTTCAATGTGACGGCCCTGGGCAAGGAACGGGTCCAGGCCACGACTGCACCCCCGTTCTCAACATCTGACCCGACTCCGAGTACCCCCATCTTCCCAGGGCAGGGCTGAGAGCGTCACATCACCATGTGTAGGGGTGGATTCAGTGAGGAGAAGTGAGAGGAGCAGGGGCTCTGCAGGAGCTCTGCTCGGCAAGCAGGCTCGGCCTGTCATGCCCAAGAAGGAGAGAGGAGTGGGAGCTAGGGAGGAAGGCTCCAGTAACTTAAGGGATCCCAGGGGGTACGGTGAGTGCAGGACGGCACCCGTACGCCCGAATCTGCCAGGTGTCAGAGGGATCAGGCTGCAAGAAGGGAACCGGTCCCTGGACTAGCCGAGTTACTTCAGGTCTCGGCTGGAAAACTTTCATTGTGCAGTTGCCACAACCTCACCTAAGCCGCCGTGAAGGGCACCAAGCAAGGTCCGGGAACTTCAAGTTGCCCAGAGGGATCTCAAGGTAACAGATCGGCACTTTGTGTGGCGGGGCGCATGGCAGGAGGGAGAAGACCCACCGCGGGAAGTCAGCTAAGAAAGGAACATACAGAAAGGGGGTCCCGTTAAGTGCTCTTGAAGTACGTGGGAGAGTGCTGAGCCCCTGCCTGGTAAACGCAGCGCGACATGGGAGGCTGACACCTGTACAGTGCACCTGAGGAAGCTAAAGAACTATGAGTAAACTCGGATGACTGCACCCCACTGTTTCTGTCAGTTATTTCTACAACGCTATCGCTCCTGCACTACAACGCCCAGCATCACCATCTGCATCTACACTGCCCTGGAGCTGTGCTCTGCCTGTGGAGAGCCATGCCAACCCAGCTGCCCTAACATCTGCTTCAGAGGTCTGCAGCAGCGCTGGTACTCATTACCGGGAACCACAGGTGGCGTCACGAGACAAAACTGTTAACAAACCCTTTTTTTTTAAAGAGTGACCCCAGGGTACGGGCCCGTGACATCCGAAGAAGGTAAAGGCCCGGGTACCGAGTCACCCATATTCCCCCTGGGCGAGTCATACTACACCACACAGGAGAGCCGACAGATCCTCTATATACTACACCACACAGGAGAGCTGACAGATCCTCTATATACTACACAATACAGGAGAGCTGACAGATCCTCTATATACTACACCACACAGGAGAGCTGATAGATCCTCTATATACTACACCACACAGGAGAGCTGACAGATCCTCTATACACTACACCACACAGGAGAGCTGACACATCCTCTATATACTACACAATACAGGAGAGCTGACAGATCCTCTATATACTACACCATACAGGAGAGCTGACACATCCTCTATATACTACACAATACAGGAGAGCTGACAGATCCTCTATATACTACACCACACAGGAGAGCTGACAGATCCTCTATATACTACACCACACAGGACAGATCCTCTATATACTACACCATACAGGAGAGCTGACACATCCTCTATATACTACACAATACAGGAGAGCTGACAGATCCTCTATATACTACACCACACAGGAGAGCTGACACATCCTCTATATACTACACCACACAGGAGAGCTGACAGATCCTCTATATACTACACCACACAGGAGAGCCGACACATCCTCTATATACTACACCACACAGGAGAGCTGACAGATCCTCTATATACTACACAATACAGGAGAGCTGACAGATCCTCTATATACTACACCACACAGGACAGATCCTCTATATACTACACCATACAGGAGAGCTGACACATCCTCTATATACTACACAATACAGGAGAGCTGACAGATCCTCTATATACTACACCACACAGGAGAGCTGACAGATCCTCTATATACTACACCACACAGGAGAGCTGACAGATCCTCTATATACTACACCACACAGGACAGATCCTCTATATACTACACCATACAGGAGAGCTGACACATCCTCTATATACTACACAATACAGGAGAGCTGACAGATCCTCTATATACTACACAATACAGGAGAGCTGACAGATCCTCTATATACTACACCACACAGGAGAGCTGACAGATCCTCTATATACTACACCACACAGGAGAGCTGACAGATCCTCTATATACTACACCACACAGGACAGATCCTCTATATACTACACCATACAGGAGAGCTGACACATCCTCTATATACTACACAATACAGGAGAGCTGACAGATCCTCTATATACTACACAATACAGGAGAGCTGACAGATCCTCTATATACTACACAATACAGGAGAGCTGACAGATCCTCTATATACTACACCACACAGGAGAGCTGACAGATCCTCTATATACTACACCACACAGGACAGATCCTCTATATACTACACCATACAGGAGAGCTGACACATCCTCTATATACTACACAATACAGGAGAGCTGACAGATCCTCTATATACTACACAATACAGGAGAGCTGACAGATCCTCTATATATTACACCACACAGTAGAGCTGACAGATCCTCTATATACTACATCACACAGGAGAGCTGACAGATCCTCTATATACTACACCACACAGGAGAGCCGACAGATCCTCTATATACTACACCACACAGGACAGATCCTCTATATACTACACCACAAAGGAGAGCTGACACATCCTCTATATACTACACCACACAGGAGAGCTGACGGATCCTCTATATACTACACCACACAGGAGAGCTGACAGATCCTCTATATACTACACCACACAGGAGAGCTGACAGATCCTCTATATACTACACCACACAGGAGAGCTGACAGATCCACTATATACTACACCACACAGGAGAGCTGACACAGCCTCTATATACTACACCACACAGGAGAGCCGACACATCCTCTATATACTACACCACACAGCAGAGCTGACAGATCCTCTATATACTACACCACACAGGAGAGCCGACAGATCCTCTATATACTACACCACACAGGAGAGCTGACACATCCTCTATATACTACACCACACAGGACAGATCCTCTATATACTACACCACACAGGAGAGCCGACACATCCTCTATATACTACACCACACAGCAGAGCTGACAGATCCTCTATATACTACACCACACAGGAGAGCCGACAGATCCTCTATATACTACACCACACAGGAGAGCTGACACATCCTCTATATACTACACCACACAGGACAGATCCTCTATATACTACACCACACAGGAGAGCCGACAGATCCTCTATATACTACACCACACAGGAGAGCTGACAGATCCTCTATATACTACACAATACAGGAGAGCTGACAGATTCTCTATATACTACACCACACAGGAGAGCTGACAGATCCTCTATATACTACACCACACAGGACAGATCCTCTATATACTACACCATACAGGAGAGCTGACACATCCTCTATATACTACACAATACAGGAGAGCTGACAGATCCTCTATATACTACACCACACAGGAGAGCTGACACATCCTCTATATACTACACCACACAGGAGAGCCGTCACATCCTCTATATACTACACCACACAGGAGAGCCGACAGATCCTCTATATACTACACCACACAGGAGAGCTGACACATCCTCTATATACTACACCACACAGGAGAGCCGACAGATCCTCTATATACTACACCACACAGGAGAGCTGACAGATCCACTATATACTACACCACACAGGAGAGCTGACAGATCCTCTATATACTACACCACACAGGAGAGCCGACAGATCCTCTATATACTACACCACACAGGAGAGCTGACACATCCTCTATATACTACACAATACAGGAGAGCTGACAGATCCACTATATACTACACCACACAGGAGAGCTGACACATCCTCTATATACTACACCACACAGGAGAGCCGACAGATCCTCTATATACTACACCACACAGGAGAGCTGACACATCCTCTATATACTACACAATACAGGAGAGCTGACAGATCCACTATATACTACACCACACAAGAGAGCTGACAGATCCTCTATATACTACACCACACAGGAGAGCCGACAGATCCTCTATATACTACACCACACAGGAGAGCTGACAGATCCACTATATACTACACCGCACAGGAGAGCTGACAGATCCTCTATATACTACACCACACAGGAGAGCTGACATATCCTCTATATACTACACCACACAGGAGAGCTGACAGATCCTCTATATACTACACCACACAGGAGAGCTGACAGATCCTCTATACACTACACCACACAGGAAAGCTGACAGATCCTCTATATGCTACATCACATAGGAGAGCTGACAGATCCTCTATATACTACACCACGCAGGAGAGCTGACAGATCGTCTATATACTACACCACACAGGAGAGCTGACACATCCTCTATATACTACACCACACAGGAGAGCTGACAGATCCTCTACATACTACACCACACAGGAGAGCTGACAGATCCTCAATATACTACATCACACAGGAGAGCTGACAGATCCTCTATATACTACACAATACAGGAGAGCTGACAGATCCACTATATACTACACCACACAGGAGAGCCGACAGATCCTCTATATACTACACCACACAGGAGAGCTGACACATCCTCTATATACTACACAATACAGGAGAGCTGACAGATCCACTATATACTACACCACACAGGAGAACTGACAGATCCTCTATATACTACACCACACAGGAGAGCTGACAGATCCTCTATATACTACACCACCCAGGAGAGCTGACAGATCCTCTATACACTACACCACACAGGAGAGCTGACACATCCTCTATATACTACACAATACAGGAGAGCTGACACATCCTCTATATACTACACAATACAGGAGAGCTGACACATCCTCTATATACTACACCACACATGAGAGCTGACAGATCCTCTATATACTACACCACACAGGAGAGCTGACAGATCCTCTATATACTACACCACACAGGAGAGCTGACAGATCCTCTATATACTACACCACACAGGAGAGCTGACAGATCCTCTATATACTACACCACACAGGAGAGCTGACAGATCCTCTATATACTACACCACACAGGAGAGCTGACAGATCCTCTATATACTACAACACACAGGAGAGCTGACACATCCTCTATATACTACACCACACAGGAGAGCTGACAGATCCTCTATATACTACACCACACAGGAGAGCTGACAGATCCTCTATATACTACACCACACAGGAGAGCTGACACATCCTCTATATACTACACCACACAGGAGAGCTGACACATCCTCTATATACTACACCACACAGGAGAGCTAACAGATCCTCTATATACTACACCACACAGGAGAGCTGACAGATCCTCTATATACTACACCACACAGGAGAGCTGACAGATCCTCTATATACTACACCACACAGGAGAGCTGACAGATCCACTATATACTACACCACACAGGAGAGCTGACAGATCATCCATATACTACACCACACAGGAGAGCCGAGAGATCCTCTATATACTACACCACACAGGAGAGCTGACACATCCTCTATATACTACACCACACAGGAGAGCTGACAGATCCTCTATATACTACACCACACAGGAGAGCCGTCAGATCCTCTATATACTACACCACACAGGAGAGCTGACAGATCCACTATTTACTACACCACACAGGAGAGCTGACAGATCCTCTATATACTACACCACACGGGAGAGCTGACAGATCCTCTATATACTAAACCACACAGGAGAGCTGACAGATCCTCTATATACTACACCACACAGGAGAGCTGACAGATCCTCTATATATTACACCACACAGGAGAGCTGACACATCCTCTATATACTACACCACACAGGAGAGCTGACAGATCAACTATATACTACACCACACAGGAGAACCGACAGATCCTCTATATACTACACCACACAGGAGAGCTGACAGATCCTCTATATACTACACCACACAGGAGAGCTGACAGATCCTCTATATACTACACCACACAGGAGAGCTGACACATCCTCTATATACTACACCACACAGGAGAGCTGACACATCCTCTATATACTACACAATACAGGAGAGCTGACACATCCTCTATATACTACACCACACAGGAGAGCTGACAGATCGTCTATATACTACACCACACAGGAAAGCTGACAGATCCTCTATATACTACACCACACAGGAGAGCTGACACATCCTCTATATACTACACCACACAGGAGAGCTGACAGATCCTCTATATACTACACCACACAGGAGAGCTGACACATCCTCTATATACTACACCACACAGGAGAGCTGACACATCCTCTATATACTACACCACACAGGAGAGCTGACAGATCCTCTATATACTACACCACACAGGAGAGCTGACAGATCCTCTATATACTACACCACACAGGAGAGCTGACAGATCCTCTATATACTACACCACACAGGAGAGCTGACAGATCCTCTATATACTACACCACACAGGAGAGCTGACACATCCTCTATATACTACACCACACAGGAGAGCTGACACATCCTCTATATACTACACAATACAGGAGAGCTGACAGATCCTCTATATACTACACCACACAGGAGAGCTGACAGATCCTCTATATACTACACCACACAGGAGAGCTGACAGATCCTCTATATACTACAGCACACAGAAGAGCTGACAGATCCTCTATATACTACACCACACAGGAGAGCTGACAGATCCACTATATACTACACCACACAGGAGAGCTGACACATCCTCTATATACTATACCACACAGGAGAGCCGACAGATCCTCTATATACTACACCACACAGGAGAGCTGACACATCCTCTATATACTACACAATACAGGAGAGCTGACAGATCCACTATATACTACACCACACAGGAGAGCTGACAGATCCTCTATATACTACACCACACAGGAGAGCTGACATATCCTCTATATACTACACAACACAGGACACATCCTCTATACACTACACCACACAGGAGAGTTGACAGATCCTCTATATACTACACCACACAGAAGAGCTGACACATCCTCTATATACTACACCACACAGGAGAGCTGACAGATCCTCTATATACTACACCACACAGGAGAGCTGACAGACCCTCTATATACTACACCACACAGGAGAGCTGACAGATCCTCTATATACTACACCACACAGGACAGATCCTCTATATACTACACCACACAGGACACATCCTCTATACACTACACCACACAGGAGAGCTGACAGATCCTCTATATACTACACTACACAGGAGAGCTGACAGATCCTCTATATACTACACCACACAGGAGAGCTGACAGATCCTCTATATACTACACCACACAGGAGAGCCGACAGATCGTCTATATACTACACCACACAGGAGAGCAGACAGATCCTCTATGTACTACACCACACAGGAGAGCTGACAGATCCTCTATATACTACACCACACAGGAGAGCTGACAGATCCTCTATATACTACACCACACAGGAAAGCTGACAGATCCACTATATACTACACCACACAGGAGAGCTGACAGATCCTCTATATACTACACAACACAGGAGAGCTGACAGATCCACTATATACTACACAACACAGGAGAGCTGACAGATCCACTATATACTACACCACACAGGAGAGCTGAGAGATCCTCTACACACTACACCATACAGGAGAGCTGACAGATCCTCTATATACTACACAACACAGGAGAGCTGACAGATCGACTATATACTACACCACACAGGAGAGCTGACAGATCCTCTATATACTACACAACACAGGAGAGCTGACAGATCCACTATATACTACACCACACAGGAGAGCTGACAGATCCTCTATATACTACACAACACAGGAGAGCTGACAGATCCACTATATACTACACAACGCAGGAGAGCTGACAGATCCACTATATACTACACCACACAGGAGAGCTGACAGATCATCTATATACTACACCACACAGGAGAGCTGAGAGATCCACTATATACTACACCACACAGGAGAGCTGAGAGATCCTCTATATACTACACCACACAGGAGAGCTGACAGATCCACTATATACTACACCACACAGGAGAGCTGACAGATCATCCATATACTACACCACACAGGAGAGCCGAGAGATCCACTATATACTACACCACACAGGAAAGCTGACAGATCCACTATATACTACATCACATAGGAGAGCTGACAGATCCTCTATATACTACATCACACAGGAGAGCTGACAGATCCTCTATATACTACACCACACAGGAGAGCTGACAGATCCTCTATATACTACACCACACAGGAGAGCTGACAGATCCTCTATATACTACACCAGACAGGAGAGGTGACAGATCCTCTATATACTACACCACACAGGAGAGCTGACAGATCCTCTATATACTACACGACACAGGAGAGCTGACAGATCCTCTATACACTACACCACACAGGAAAGCTGACAGATCCTCTATATGCTACATCACATAGGAGAGCTGACAGATCCTCAATATACTACATCACACAGGAGAGCTGACAGATCCTCTATATACTACACCACACAGGAGAGCTGACAGATCCTCTATATACTACACCAGACAGGAGAGGTGACAGATCCTCTATATACTACACCACACAGGAGAGCTGACAGATCCTCTATATACTAAACCACACAGGAGAGCTGACAGATCCTCTATACACTACACCACACAGGAGAGCTGACAGAACCTCTATATACTACACCACACAGGAGAGCTGACAGATCCTCTATATACTACATCACACAGGAGAACTGACAGATCCTCTATATACTACATCACACAGGAGAGCTGACATATCCTCTATGTACTACACCACACAGGAGAGCTGACAGATCCTCTATATACTACACCACACAGGAGAGCTGACAGATCCTCTATATACTACACCACACAGGAAAGCTGACAGATCCTCTATATACTACACCACACAGGAGAGCTGACAGATCCTCTATATATTACACCACACAGGAGAGCTGACAGATCCTCTATATACTACACCACACAGGAGAGCTGACAGATCATCTATATATTACACCACACAGTAGAGCCGACAGATCCTCTATACACTACACCACATAGGAGAGCTGGCAGATCCTCTATATATTGCACCACACAGGAGAGTCGACAGATACACTATATACTACACCACACAGGAGAGCTGACAGATCCTCTATATACTACACCACACAGGAGAGCTGACAGATCCTCTATATACTACACCACACAGGAGAGCTGACAGATCCTCTATATATTACACCGCACAGGAGATCTGACAGATCCTCTATATACTACACCACACAGCAGAGCTGACAGATCCTCTATATACTACACCACACAGGAAAGCTGACAGATCCTCTAAATACTACACCACACAGGAGAGCTGATAGATCCTGTATATACTACACCACACAAGAGAGCTGACAGATCCTCTATAAACTACACCACACAGGAGAGCTGACAGATCCTCTATACACTAAACCACACAGGAGAGCTGATAGATCCTGTATATACTACACCACACAGGAGAGCTGACAGATCCTCTATATACTACACCACACAGGAGAGCTGACAGATCCTCTATATACTACACCACACAGGAGAGCTGACAGATCCTCTATACACTACATTACACGGGAGAGCCGACAGATCCACTATATACTACACCACACAGGAGAGCTGACAGATCCTCAATATACTACACCACACAGGAGAGCAGGCAGATACTCTATATACTACACCACACAGGAGAGCTAATAGATCATCTATATACTACACCACAAAGGAGAAATGTCAGATCCTCTATATACTACACCACACAGGAGAGATGACAGATCCTCTATATACTACACCACACAGGAGAGCTGACAGATCCACTATATACTACACCACAAAGTAGAAATGTCAGATCCTCTATATACTACACCACAAAGGAGAACTGTCAGATCCTCTATATACTACACCACACAGGAGAGCTGACAGATTCTCTATATATTACACCACAGAGGAGAGCTGACAGATCCTCTATATACTACACCACACAGGAGAGCTGACAGATCCTCTATATACTACACTACACAGGAGAGCTGACAGATCCTCTATATACTACACCACACAGGAGAGCTGACAGATCCTCTATATACTACACCACACAGGAGAGCCGACAGATCGTCTATATACTACACCACACAGGAGAGCAGACAGATCCTCTATATACTACACTACACAGGAGAGCTGACAGATTCTCTATATATTACACCATAGAGGAGAGCTGACAGATCCTCTATATACTACACCACACAGGAGAGCTGACAGATCCTCTATATAATACACCACACAGGAGAGCTGACAGATCCTCTATATACTACACCACACAGGAGAGCTTACAGATCCTCTGTATACTACACCACACAGGAGAGCTGACAGATCCTCTATATACTACACCACACAGGAGAGCTGACAGATCCACTATATAGTACACCACAATGGAGAGCTGACAGATCCTCTATATACTACACCACACAGGAGAGCGGGCAGATACTCTATATACTACACCACACAGGAGAGCTGACAGATCATCTATATATTACACCACACAGGAGAGCTGACAGATCCACTATATACTACACCACACAGGAGAGCTGACAGATCCTCTATATACTACACCACGCAGGAGAGCTGACAGATCCACTATATACTACAACACACAGGAGAGCTGACAGAACCTCTATATACTACACCACACAGGAGAGCCGACAGATCCTGTATATACTACACCACACAGGAGAGCTGACAGATCCTCTATATACTACACCACACAGGAGAGCTGACAGATCCTCTATATACTACACCACACAGGAGAGCCGACAGATCCTCTACACACTACACCACATAGGAGAGCTGGCAGATCCTCTATATATTACACCACACAGGAGAACCGACAGATCCACTATATTCTACACCACACAGGACAGCTGACAGATCCTCTATATACTACACCACACAGGAGAGCTGACAGATCCTCTATATACTACACCACACAGGAGAGATGACAGATCCTCTATATACTACACCACACAGTAGTGATGACAGATCCTCTATATACTACACCATACAGGAGAGCTGACAGATCCTCTATATACTACACCACACAGGAGAGCCGACAGATCCTCTATATACTACACCACACAGGAGAGCTGACACATCCTCTATATACTACACAATACAGGAGAGCTGACAGAACCACTATATACTACACCACACAGGAGAGCTGACAGATCCACTATATACTACACCACAAAGGAGAACTGTCAGATCCTCTATATACTACACCACACAGGAGAGCTGACAGATCCTCTATATACTACACCACACAGGAGAGCTGACACATCCTCTATATACTACACCACACAGGAGAGCTGACAGATCCTCTATATACTACACCACACAGGAGAGCTGACACATCCTCTATATACTACACCACACAGGAGAGCTGACACATCCTCTATATACTACACCACACAGGAGAGCTGACAGATCCTCTATATACTACACCACACAGTAGAGCTGACATATCCTCAATATACTACACCAGACAGGAGAGCTGACAGATCCTCCATATACTACAACACACAGGAGAGCTGACAGATCCACTATATACTACACCACACAGGAGAGCTGACAGATCCTCTATATACTACACCACACAGGAGAGCTGACAGATACTCTATATACTACACCACCCAGGAGAGCTGACAGATCCTCTATATACTACACCACACAGGAGAGCTGACAGATCCTCTATATACTACACCACACAGGAGAGCTGACAGATCCACTATATACTACACCACACAGGAGAGCCGACAGATCCTCTATATACTACACCACACAGGAGAGCTGACAGATCCTCTATATACTATACCACACAGGAGAGCTGATAGATCATCTATATATTACATCACACAGGAGAGCCGACAGATACTCTATATACTACACCATACAAGAGAGATGACAGATCCTCTATATACTACACCACACAGGAGAGCCGACAGATCCTCTATATACTACACCACACAGGAGAGCTGACAGATCCTCTATATACTACACCACACAGGAGAGCTGACAGATCCTCTATATACTATACCACACAGGAGAGCTGACAGATCCTCTATATACTACACCACACAGGAGAGCTGACAGATCCTCTATATACTTCACCACACAGGAGAGATGACAGATCCTCTATATACTACACCACACAGGAGAGCTGTCAGATCCTCTATATACTACACCACACAGGAGAGCTGACAGATCCACTATATACTACACCACACAGGAGAGCTGACAGATCCTCTATATACTACACCACACAGGAGAGCCGACAGATACTCTATATACTACACCCTACAAGAGAGATGACAGATCCTCTATATACTACACCACAGAGGAGAGCCGACAGATCCTCTATATACTACACCACACAGGAGAGCTGACAGATCCTCTATATACTATACCACACAGGAGAGCTGACAGATCCTCTATATACTATACCACACAGGAGAGCTGACAGATCCACTATATACTGCACCACACAGGAGAGCTGACAGATCCTCTATATACTTCACCACACAGGAGAGCTGACAGATCCTCTATATACTACACCACACAGGAGAGCCGTCAGATCCTCTATATACTACACCACACAGGAGAGCTGACAGATCCACTATTTACTACACCACACAGGAGAGCTGACAGATCCTCTATATACTACACCTCACAGGAGAGCCGACAGATAATCTATATACTTCACCACACAGGAGACCTGACAGATCCTCTCTATACTACACCACACAGGAGAGCTGACAGATACTCTATATATTACACCACACAGTAGAGCTGACAGATCCTCTATATACTACACCACACAGGAGAGCTGACAGATCCTCTATATATTACACCACACAGGAGAGCTGACAGATCCTCTATACACTACACCACATAAGAGAGCTGGCAGATCCTCTATATATTACACCACACAGGAGAGCCGACAGAGCCACTATATACTACACCACACAGGACAGCTGACAGATCCTCTATATACTACACCACACAGGAGAGCTGACAGATCCTCTATATACTACACCACACAGGAGAGCTGACAGATCCTCTATACACTACACCACACAGGAAAGCTAATAGATCATCTATATATTACATCACACAGGAGAGCCAACAGATACTCTATATACTACACCACACAGGAGAGCTGACAGATCCTCTATATACTACACCACACAGGAGAGCTGACAGATCCACTATATACTACACCACAAAGGAGAACTGTCAGATCCTCTATATACTACACCACACAGGAGAGCTGACAGATCCTTTATATATTACACCACACAGGAGAGCTGACAGATACTCTATATACTACACCACACAGGAGAGCTGACAGATCCTCTATATACTACACCACACAGGAGAGCTGACAGATCCTCTATATACTACACCACACAGGAGAGCTGACACATCCTCTATATACTACACCACACAGGAGAGCTGACAGATCCTCTATATACTACACCACACAGGAGAGCTGACAGATACTCTATATACTACACCAAACAGGAGAGCCGACAGATCCTCTATATACTACACCACACAGGAGAGCTGACAGATACTCTATATATTACACCACACAGGACAGATCCTCTATATACTACACCACACAGGAGAACCGACAGATCCTCTATATACTACACCACACAGGAGAGCTGACAGATCCTCTATATACTACACCACACAGGAGAGCTGACAGATACTCTATATACTACACCAAACAGGAGAGCCGACAGATCCTCTATATACTACACCACACAGGAGAGCTGACAGATACTCTATATATTACACCACACAGGACAGATCCTCTATATACTACACCACACAGGAGAGCTGACAGATCCTCTATATACTACACCACACAGGAGAGCTGACAGATCCTCAATATACTACACCACACAGGAGAGCCGACAGATCCTCTATATACTACACCATACAGAAGAGCTGACAGATCCTCTATATATTACACTACACAGGACAGATCCTCTATATACTACACCACACAGGAGAGCTGACAGATCCTCTCTATACTACACCACACAGGAGAGCTGACAGATCCTCTATACACTACACCACACAGGAGAGCTGACAGATACTCTACATACTACACCACACAGGAGAGCTGACAGATCCTCTATATACTACACCACACAGGAGAGCCGACAGATCCTCTGCACACTACACCACATAGGAGAGCTGGCAGATCCTCTATATATTACACCACACAGGAGAACCGACAGATCCACTATATTCTACACCACACAGGACAGCTGACAGATCCTCTATATACTACACCACACAGGAGAGCTGACAGATCCTCTATATACTACACCACACAGGAGAGATGACAGATCCTCTATATACTACACCACACAGTAGAGATGACAGATCCTCTATATACTACACCATACAGGAGAGCTGACAGATCCTCTATATACTACATCACACAGGAGAGCCGACAGATCCTCTATATACTACACCACACAGGAGAGCTGACACATCCTCTATATACTACACCACACAGGAGAGCTGACAGATCCACTATATACTACACCACACAGGAGAGCTGACAGATCCTCTATATACTACACCACACAGGAGAGCTGACACATCCTCTATATACTACACAATACAGGAGAGCTGACAGAACCACTATATACTACACCACACAGGAGAGCTGACAGATCCACTATATACTACACCACAAAGGAGAACTGTCAGATCCTCTATATACTACACCACACAGGAGAGCTGACAGATCCTCTATATACTACACCACACAGGAGAGCTGACACATCCTCTATATACTACACCACACAGGAGAGCTGACAGATCCTCTATATACTACACCACACAGGAGAGCTGACACATCCTCTATATACTACACCACACAGGAGAGCTGACACATCCTCTATATACTACACCACACAGGAGAGCTGACAGATCCTCTATATACTACACCACACAGTAGAGCTGACAGATCCTCAATATACTACACCAGACAGGAGAGCTGACAGATCCTCCATATACTACACTACACAGGAGAGCTGACAGATCCACTATATACTACACCACACAGGAGAGCTGACAGCTCCTCTATATACTACACCACACAGGAGAGCTGACAGATACTCTATATACTACACCACCCAGGAGAGCTGACAGATCCTCTATATACTACACCACACAGGAGAGCTGACAGATCCTCTATATACTACACCACACAGGAGAGCTTACAGATCCTCCATATACTACACCACACAGGAGAGCTGATAGATCATCTACATATTACATCACACAGGAGAGCCGACAGATACTCTATATACTACACCACACAATAGAGATGACAGATCCTCTATATACTACACCACACAGGAGAGCCGACAGATCCTCTATATACTACACCACACAGGAGAGCTGACAGATCCTCTATATACTACACCACACAGGAGAGCTGACAGATCCTCTATATACTATACCACACAGGAGAGCTGACAGATCCTCTATATACTACACCACACAGGAGAGCTGACAGATCCTCTATATACTTCACCACACAGGAGAGATGACAGATCCTCTATATACTACACCACACAGGAGAGCTGTCAGATCCTCTATATACTACACCACACAGGAGAGCTGAGAGATCCACTATATACTACACCACACAGGAGAGCTGACAGATCCTCTATATACTACACCACACAGGAGAGCCGACAGATACTCTATATACTACACCATACAAGAGAGATGACAGATCTTCTATATACTACACCACACAGGAGAGCCGACAGATCCTCTATATACTACACCACACAGGAGAGCTGACAGATCCTCTATATACTACACCACACAGGAGAGCTGACAGATCCTCTATATACTATACCACACAGGAGAGCTGACAGATCCACTATATACTACACCACACAGGAGAGCTGACAGATCCTCTATATACTTCACCACACAGGAGAGCTGACAGATCCTCTATATACTACACCACACAGGAGAGCCGTCAGATCCTCTATATACTACACCACACAGGAGAGCTGACAGATCCACTATTTACTACACCACACAGGAGAGCTGACAGATCCTCTATATACTACACCTCACAGGAGAGCCGACAGATAATCTATATACTTCACCACACAGGAGAGCTGACAGATCCTCTCTATACTACACCACACAGGAGAGCTGACAGATACTCTATAAACTACACCACACAGGAGAGCTGACAGATCCTCTATATATTACACCACACAGTAGAGCTGACAGATCCTCTATATACTACACCACACAGGAGAGCTGACAGATCCTCTATATATTACACCACACAGGAGAGCTGACAGATCCTCTATACACTACACCACATAAGAGAGCTGGCAGATCCTCTATATATTACACCACACAGGAGAGCCGACAGAGCCACTATATACTACACCACACAGGACAGCTGAAAGATCCTCTATATACTACACCACACAGGAGAGCTGACAGATCCTCTATATACTACACCACACAGGAGAGCTGACAGATCCTCTATACACTACACCACACAGGAAAGCTAATAGATCATCTATATATTACATCACACAGGAGAGCCAACAGATACTCTATATACTACACCACACAGGAGAGCTGACAGATCCTCTATATACTACATCACACAGGAGAGCTGACAGATCCACTATATACTACACCACAAAGGAGAACTGTCAGATCCTCTATATACTACACCACACAGGAGAGCTGACAGATCCTTTATATATTACACCACACAGGAGAGCTGACAGATACTCTATATACTACACCACACAGGAGAGCTGACAGATCCTCTATATACTACACCACACAGGAGAGCTGACACATCCTCTATATAATACACCACACAGGAGAGCTGACAGATCCTCTATATACTACACCACACAGGAGAGCTGACAGATACTATATATACTACACCACACAGGAGAGCCGACAGATCCTCTATATACTACACCACACAGGAGAGCTGACAGATACTCTATATATTACACCACACAGGACAGATCCTCTATATACTACACCACACAGGAGAGCTGACAGATCCTCTATATACTACACCACACAGTAGAGCTGACAGATCCTCAATATACTACACCACACAGGAGAGCCGACAGATCCTCTATATACTACACCATACAGAAGAGCTGACAGATCCTCTATATATTACACTACACAGGACAGATCCTCTATATACTACACCACACAGGAGAGCTGACACATCCTCTCTATACTACACCACACAGGAGAGCTGACAGATCCTCTATACACTACACCACACAGGAGAGCTGACAGATCTTCTATATACTACACCACACAGGAGAGCTGACAGATCCTCTATATACTACACCACACAGGAGAGCTGACAGATCATCTGTATACTACACCCCACAGGAGAGCTGACAGATCCTCTATATAATACACCACACAGGAGAGCTGACAGATCCACTATATACTACACCACACAGGAGAGCTGACAGATCCTCTATATACTACACCACACAGGAGAGCTGACAGATCCTCTATATACTACACTACACAGGAGAGCTGACACATCCTCTATCTACTACACCACACAGGAGAGCTGACAGATCCTCTATATACTACACCACACAGGAGAGCTGACAGATCCAATATATACTACACCATACAGGAGAGCTGACAGATCCTCTATATACTACACCACACAGGAGAGCTGACACATGCTCTATATACTACACCACACAGGAGAGCTGACATATCCTCTATATACTACACCATACAGGAGAGCTGACAGATCTTCTATATACTACACCACACAGGAGAGCTGACAGATCCTCTATATACTACACCATACAGGAGAGCAGACAGATCCTCTATATACTACACCACACAGGAGAGCTGACAGATACTCTATAAACTACACCACACGGGAGAGCTGACAGATCCACTATATACTACACCACACAGGAGAGCTGACAGATCCTCTATATGCTACACCACACAGGAGAGCCGACAGATCCTCTATACACTACACCACACAGGAGAGCTGACAGATCCTCTATATACTACAACACACAGGAGAGCTGACAGATACTCTATATACTACACCACCCAGGAGTGCTGACAGATCCTCTATATACTACACCACACAGGAGAGCTGTCAGATCCTCTATATACTACACCACACAGGAGAGCTGACATATCCTCTTTATACTACACCACACAGGAGAGCTGACAGATACTCTATATACTACACCACACAGGAGAGCTGACAGATCCTCTATATACTACACCACACAGGAGAGCTGACACATACTCTATATACTACACCACACAGGAGAGCCGACAGATCCTCTATATACTACACCACACAGGAGAGCTGACAGATCCTCTATATACTACACCACACAGGAGAGCTGACAGATCCTCTATATACTACACCACACAGGAGAGCTTACAGATCCTCCATATACTACACCACACAGGAGAGCTGATAGATCATCTATATATTACATCACACAGGAGAGCCGACAGATACTCTATATACTACACCATACAAGAGAGATGACAGATCCTCTATATACTACACCACACAGGAGAGCCGACAGATCCTCTATATACTACACCACACAGGAGAGCTGACAGATCCTCTATATACTACACCACACAGGAGAGCTGACAGATCCTCTATATACTATACCACACAGGAGAGCTGACAGATCCTCTATATACTACACCACACAGGAGAGCTGACAGATCCTCTATATACTTCACCACACAGGAGAGCTGACAGATCCTATATATACTACACCACACAGGAGAGCCGTCGGATCCTCTATATACTACTCCACACAGGAGAGCTGACAGATCCACTATTTACTACACCACACAGGAGAGCTGACAGATCCTCTATATACTACACCTCACAGGAGAGCCGACAGATCCTCAATATACTACACCACACAGGAGAGCCGACAGATCCTCTATATACTACACAATACAGGAGAGCTGACAGATCCACTATATACTACACCACACAGGAGAGCTGACAGATCCTCTATATACTACACCACACAGGAGAGCCGACAGATACTCTATATACTACACCATACAAGAGAGCCGACAGATCCTCTATATACTACACCACACAGGAGAGCTGACAGATCCTCTATATACTACACCACACAGGAGAGCTGACAGATCCTCTATATACTATACAACACAGGAGAGCTCACAGATCCACTATATACTACACCACACAGGAGAGCTGACAGATCCTCTATATACTTCACCACACAGGAGAGCTGACAGATCCTCTATATACTACACCACACAGGAGAGCCGTCAGATCCTCTATATACTACACCACACAGGAGAGCTGACAGATCCACTATTTACTACACCACACAGGAGAGCTGACAGATCCTCTATATACTACACCTCACAGGAGAGCCGACAGATAATCTATATACTTCACCACACAGGAGAGCTGACAGATCCTCTATATACTACACCACACAGGAGAGCTGACAGATACTCTATAAACTACACCACACAGGAGAGCTGACAGATCCTCTATATATTACACCACACAGTAGAGCTGACAGATCCTCTATATACTACACCACACAGGAGAGCTGACAGATCCTCTATATATTACACCACACAGGAGAGCTGACAGATCCTCTATACACTACACCTCATAAGAGAGCTGGCAGATCCTCTATATATTACACCACACAGGAGAGCCAACAGAGCCACTATATACTACACCACACAGGACAGCTGACAGATCCTCTATATACTACACCACACAGGAGAGCTGACATATCCTCTATATACTACACCACACAGGAGAGCTGACAGATCCTCTATATACTACACCATACAGGAGAGCAGACAGATCCTCTATATACTACACCACACAGGAGAGCTGACAGATACTCTATAAACTACACCACACGGGAGAGCTGACAGATCCACTATATACTACACCACACAGGAGAGCTGACAGATCCTCTATATGCTACACCACACAGGAGAGCCGACAGATCCTCTATACACTACACCACACAGGAGAGCTGACAGATCCTCTATATACTACACCACACAGGAGAGCTGACAGATACTCTATATACTACACCACCCAGGAGTGCTGACAGATCCTCTATATACTACACCACACAGGAGAGCTGACAGATCCTCTATATACTACACCACACAGGAGAGCTGACATATCCTCTTTATACTACACCACACAGGAGAGCTGACAGATACTCTATATACTACACCACACAGGAGAGCTGACAGATCCTCTATATACTACACCACACAGGAGAGCTGACACATCCTCTATATACTACACCACACAGGAGAGCCGACAGATCCTCTATATACTACACCACACAGGAGAGCTGACAGATCCTCTATATAGTACACCACACAGGAGAGCTGACAGATCCTCTATATACTACACCACACAGGAGAGCTTAGAGATCCTCCATATACTACACCACACAGGAGAGCTGATAGATCATCTATATATTACATCACACAGGAGAGCCGACAGATACTCTATATACTACACCATACAAGAGAGATGACAGATCCTCTATATACTACACCACACAGGAGAGCTGACAGATCCTCTATATACTACACCACACAGGAGAGCTGACAGATCCTCTATATACTACACCACACAGGAGAGCTGACAGATCCTCTATATACTATACCACACAGGAGAGCTGACAGATCCTCTATATACTACACCACACAGGAGAGCTGACAGATCCTCTATATACTTCACCACACAGGAGAGCTGACAGATCCTATATATACTACACCACACAGGAGAGCCGTCGGATCCTCTATATACTACACCACACAGGAGAGCTGACAGATCCACTATTTACTACACCACACAGGAGAGCTGACAGATCCTCTATATACTACACCTCACAGGAGAGCCGACAGATCCTCAATATACTACACCACACAGGAGAGCCGACAGATCCTCTATATACTACACAATACAGGAGAGCTGAAAGATCCACTATATACTACACCACACAGGAGAGCTGACAGATCCTCTATATACTACGCCACACAGGAGAGCCGACAGATACTCTATATACTACACCATACAAGAGAGCCGACAGATCCTCTATATACTACACCACACAGGAGAGCTGACAGATCCTCTATATACTACACCACACAGGAGAGCTGACAGATCCTCTATATACTATACCACACAGGAGAGCTCACAGATCCACTATATACTACACCACACAGGAGAGCTGACAGATCCTCTATATACTTCACCACACAGGAGAGCTGACAGATCCTCTATATACTACACCACACAAGAGAGCCGTCATATCCTCTATATACTACACCACACAGGAGAGCTGACAGATCCACTATTTACTACACCACCCAGGAGAGCTGACAGATCCTCTATATACTACACCTCACAGGAGAGCCGACAGATAATCTATATACTTCACCACACAGGAGAGCTGACAGATCCTCTATATACTACACCACATGGGAGAGCTGACAGATACTCTATAAACTACACCACACAGGAGAGCTGACAGATCCTCTATATATTACACCACACAGTAGAGCTGACAGATCCTCTATATACTACACCACACAGGAGAGCTGACAGATCCTCTATATATTACACCACACAGGAGAGCTGACAGATCCTCTATACACTACACCACATAAGAGAGCTGGCAGATCCTCTATATACTACACCACATAAGAGAGCTGGCAGATCCTCTATATATTACACCACACAGGAGAGCCGACAGAGCCACTATATACTACACCACACAGGACAGCTGACAGATCCTCTATATACTACACCACACAGGAGAGCTGACAGATCCTCTATATACTACACCACACAGGAGAGCTGACAGATCCTCTATATACTACACCACACAGGAGAGCTGACAGATCCTCTATATACTACACCACACAGGAGAGCTGACAGATCATCTGTATACTACACCCCACAGGAGAGCTGGCAGATCCTCTATATACTACACCACACAGGAGAGCTGACAGATCCACTATATACTACACCACACAGGAGAGCTGACAGATCCTCTATATACTACACCACACAGGAGAGCTGACAGATCATCTATATACTACACCACACAGGAGAGCTGACAGATCCTCTATATACTACACTACACAGGAGAGCTGACACATCCTCTATATACTACACCACACAGGAGAGCTGACAGATCCTCTATATACTACACCACACAGGAGAGCTGACAGATCCAATATATACTACACCACACAGGAGAGCTGACAGATCCTCTATATACTACACCATACAGGAGAGCTGACAGATCCTCTATATACTATACCACACAGGAGAGCTGACAGATACTCTATAAACTACACCACACAGGAGAGCTGACAGATCCACTATATACTACACCACACAGGAGAGCTGACAGATCCTCTATATGCTACACCACACAGGAGAGCCGACAGATCCTCTATACACTACACCACATAGGAGAGCTGGCAGATCCTCTATATATTACACCACACAGGAGAGCTGACAGATCCTCTATATACTACAACACACAGGAGAGCCGACAGATCCTCTATATACTACACCACACAGGAGAGCTGACAGATCCTCTATATACTACACTACACAGGAGAGCTGACACATCCTCTATATACTACACCACACAGGAGAGCTGACAGATCCTCTATATACTACACCACACAGGAGAGCTGACAGATCCAATATATACTACACCATACAGGAGAGCTGACAGATCCTCTATATACTACACCACACAGGAGAGCTGACACATGCTCTATATACTACACCACACAGGAGAGCTGACATATCCTCTATATACTACACCAAGGGCGGACACAGACTGTAGTGGGCCCCTGTGCAAGAAATTTTGGGGGGCCCCCCCTGCCCTTCATAAGGCAACAAAGTTATGTAAACATAACCCCCCATGTGCATCTCTCACCCCCCCATGTGCAGCTCTCATCCCCCCCATGTGCATCTCTCATCCCCCCCATGTGCATCTCTCATCCCCCCCATGTGCATCTCTCATCCCCCCATGTGCATCTCTCATCCCCCCCATGTGCATCTCTCATCCCCCCCATGTGCATCTCTCATCCCCCCCATGTGCATCTCTCATCCCCCCCATGTGCATCTCTCACCCCCCCATGTGCATCTCTCACCCCCCCATGTGCATCTCTCACCCCCCCATGTGCATCTCTCACCCCCCCCATGTGCATCTCTCACCCCCCCATGTGCATCTCTCACCCCCCCATGTGCATCTCTCACCCCCCCCATGTGCATCTCTCATCCCCCCCCATGTGCATCTCTCATCCCCCCCCATGTGCATCTCTCATCCCCCCCGTGCATCTCTGATTCCCCCCACTCCTAGTTAATTAATTGTATTTAAAAAAAATAAAACTTGTTATACTTACCCCCATGCAATCCCTGCAGAATCCTGGCGCTCGTCCACGTCGCTGCCACCAGGTTCTCCTGACGTTCGGCCATGTGACGGCGCCACATACATAGCCATCAGCTTTTGTTTTGGCCAAAAGATTTTTAAAGCCGCCACCACGATAAGGTAGACTCTTCTGGGCGGGCCCTACTCTAACCTATTAAAATTTTCTTAAAATATCCAATACTCTTTTTAGATATATTTTTATTTAGTTTTCTTTAAGGGAATGTGTCATATACATTTTTTTTTAAATGACCAATAATACCACATACAGGGAATACCGCCACACCATGACCAGACCACATATTACCACAACATAGTGACCGAATAATACCACACAGAAGGGAGAAAAACTGCCACACCATGACCAGACCACATATTACCACTACATTACTAATATTACCACCACATTACTAATATTACCATAAGTGTCATTATACACGGGAGCTCTATACATGGTATGTATAACGTAAGTGTCCAGGTAATCTAGTGATCACCAGTGAAATTATACACAGGAGCTCTGTATATAGTGTCAATGTACAGGTAATACAGTGACATTATACACAGGAGCTCTGTATATAGTGTACAGGTAATACAGTGATCATCAGTGACATTATACACAGGAGCTCTGTATATAGTGTCAGTGTACAGGTAATACAGGGATCACCAGTGACATTATACACAGGAGCTCTGTATATAGTGTCAGTGTACAGGTAATACAGTGATCACCAGTGAAATTATACACAGGAGCTCTGTATATAGTGTCAGTGTACAGGTAATACAGTGATCACCAGTGACATTATACACAGGAGCTCTGTATATAGTGTCAGTGTACAGGTAATACAGTGATCACCAGTGACATTATACACAGTGTACATGTAATAGACTAACTCACCGGTGACGTCTCTAGGTGAAGTCCTTCATCTTCGCTTTTCTCCTTCATCCAGCACAGACCGCCATCACGTCTTCCAGCCAGGACTCGTCTCTGCATAAAATAACACAGTTATCTAGAGCACATTCCCCAACTTCTACATTACGCAGCTGAATACAGACGTGCATCCACCATCAATATATGGTTAGTTATTAGGCAACCTACCATTCCAAATATAAATTGTAATCCACCACTGTGCCCCCATTAACTGTAAATAGGCACTTAATATATAATTTAATTAGAACCTCTACTCTTTCCGCCAATTTGTTACCAGTCACACTCCTGCATCCGCAACGCCCCCTACTCTATACTTCCTGCTCCCCGCATTCAATATTTACATGCACCCCCTGCCCCAATTCATTATATCATGTCCGTGCTCTCACCACCCCATCATCATTTATCATTTACTCTCCCCCACCCCACATTCGTTATGTGCAGCTCATTATCCCCCTACTCCCAATTCCCCCATGTGCAGCTCTCAAACCCCCCCATGTGCAGCTCTCATCCCCCTCCATGTGCCCCTCTCTCACCCCCTCCCCCCCACATGTGCCCCTCTCTCATCCCCCTCCCCCACATGTGCCCCTCTCTCATCCCCCTCCCCCACATGTGCCCCTCTCTCATCCCCCTCCCCCACATGTGCCCCTCTCTCATCCCCCTCCACCACATGTGCACCTCTCTCATCTCCCCCCACATGTGCATCTCCCATCTCCGCCCCACACACATGTGCATCTCCCATCTCCCCCCCCCACACATGTGCATCTCCCATCTCCCCCCCACACATGTGCATCTCCCATCTCCCCCCCCACACACGTGCATTTCCCCCCCACACATGTGCATCTCCCATCTCCCCCCCCACACACGTGCATCTCCCATCTCCCCCCCCCCACACACATGTGCATCTCCCATCCTCCCCCCCACATGTGCATCTCCCATCCCCCCCCACATGTGCATCTGCCACCCCCCCCACACACACACATGTGCATCTCCCATCCCCCCCACACACACATGTGCATCTCCCATCCCCCCCACACACACATGTGCATCTCCCATCCCCCCCACACACACATGTGCATCTCCCATCCCCCCCACACACACATGTGCATCTCCCATCTCCCCCCCCTACACACATGTGCATCTCCCATCTCCCCCCCCTACACACATGTGCATCTCCCATCTCCCCCCCCTACACACATGTGCATCTCCCATCTCCCCCCCCTACACACATGTGCATCTCCCATCTCCCCCCCTACACACATGTGCATCTCCCATCTCCCCCCCTACACACATGTGCATCTCCCATCTCCCCCCCCACACACGTGCATCTCCCATCTCCCCCCCCCCACACACATGTGCATCTCCCATCTCCCCCCCCACACACACACATGTGCATCTCCCATCTCCCCCCCCCACACACATGTGCATCTCCCATCTCCCCCCCCCACACACACACATGTGCATCTCCCATCTCCCCCCCCACACACACACATGTGCATCTCCCATCTCCCCCCCCACACACACACATGTGCATCTCCCATCTCCCCCCCCCCCCACACACACATACACACACACATGTGCTTCTCCCATCTCTCCACTCCTAGTTAATTGTATTTTAAAAAAAATAAAACTTGTTATACTTACCCCCATGCGATCCCTGCAGAATCCTGGCGCTCGTCCAAATCGCTGACAGCAGGTTCTCCTGACTTCCGGCCATGTGACGGCACCGTCACATGACCGGAAGTCAGGGGAATCATGAAGGCGCTGCTGCAACAGCGCAGCTCAGCGCTGAAATGTCCCGGACCCGGCGCATAGCATGGGGCCGGGGGCCCCATGAGGAGAGAGACGCACAAGAGGGGGGCCCCCGAGGGGGCCCCTACCGGCCGGGCCCCATACTGGAGTCAGGGCAGTCATGCCCTGATGGCGGCCCTGCTGGAGGCTGGAGGGGCCCCCTCTCCCTCGGGGCCCCCGTTCAATGAACCGGCTGCACGGGCGGTAGTTCCGCCCCTGTACTACACCATACAGGAGAGCTGACAGATCCTCTATATACTACACCACACAGGAGAGCTGACAGATCCTCTATATACTACACCATACAGGAGAGCAGACAGATCCTCTATATACTACACCACACAGGAGAGCTGACAGATCCTCTATATACTACACCACACAGGAGAGCTGACAGATACTCTATAAACTACACCACACGGGAGAGCTGACAGATCCACTATATACTACACCACACAGGAGAGCTGACAGATCCTCTATATGCTACACCACACAGGAGAGCCGACAGATCCTCTATACACTACACCACACAGGAGAGCTGACAGATCCTCTATATACTACACCACACAGGAGAGCTGACAGATACTCTATATACTACACCACCCAGGAGTGCTGACAGATCCTCTATATACTACACCACACAGGAGAGCTGACAGATCCTCTATATACTACACCACACAGGAGAGCTGACATATCCTCTTTATACTACACCACACAGGAGAGCTGACAGATACTCTATATACTACACCACACAGGAGAGCTGACACATCCTCTATATACTACACCACACAGGAGAGCCGACAGATCCTCTATATACTACACCACACAGGAGAGCTGACAGATCCTCTATATACTACACCACACAGGAGAGCTGACAGATCCTCTATATACTACACCACACAGGAGAGCTTACAGATCCTCCATATACTACACCACACAGGAGAGCTGATAGATCATCTATATATTACATCACACAGGAGAGCCGACAGATACTCTATATACTACACCATACAAGAGAGATGACAGATCCTCTATATACTACACCACACAGGAGAGCCGACAGATCCTCTATATACTACACCACACAGGAGAGCTGACAGATCCTCTATATACTACACCACACAGGAGAGCTGACAGATCCTCTATATACTATACCACACAGGAGAGCTGACAAATCCTCTATATACTACACCACACAGGAGAGCTGACAGATCCTCTATATACTTCACCACACAGGAGAGCTGACAGAACCTATATTTACTACACCACACAGGAGAGCCGTCGGATCCTCTATATACTACACCACACAGGAGAGCTGACAGATCCACTATTTACTACACCACACAGGAGAGCTGACAGATCCTCTATATACGACACCTCACAGGAGAGCCGACAGATCCTCAATATACTACACCACACAGGAGAGCCGACAGATCCTCTATATACTACACAATACAGGAGAGCTGACAGATCCACTATATACTACACCACACAGGAGAGCTGACAGATCCTCTATATACTACACCACACAGGAGAGCCGACAGATACTCTATATACTACACCATACAAGAGAGCCGACAGATCCTCTATATACTACACCACACAGGAGAGCTGACAGATCCTCAATATACTACACCACACAGGAGAGCTGACAGATCCTCTATATACTATACCACACAGGAGAGCTCACAGATCCACTATATACTACACCACACAGGAGAGCTGACAGATCCTCTATATACTTCACCACACAGGAGAGCTGACAGATACTCTATATACTACACCACCCAGGAGTGCTGACAGATCCTCTATATACTACACCACACAGGAGAGCTGACAGATCCTCTATATACTACACCACACAGGAGAGCTGACATATCCTCTTTATACTACACCACACAGGAGAGCTGACAGATACTCTATATACTACACCACACAGGAGAGCTGACAGATCCTCTATATACTACACCACACAGGAGAGCTGACACATCCTCTATATACTGCACCACACAGGAGAGCCGACAGATCCTCTATATACTACACCACACAGGAGAGCTGACAGATCCTCTATATACTACACCACACAGGAGAGCTGACAGATCCTCTATATACTACACCACACAGGAGAGCTTACAGATCCTCCATATACTACACCACACAGGAGAGCTGATAGATCATCTATATATTACATCACACAGGAGAGCCGACAGATACTCTATATACTACACCATACAAGAGAGATGACAGATCCTCTATATATTACACCACACAGGAGAGCCGACAGATCCTCTATATACTACACCACACAGGAGAGCTGACAGATCCTCTATATACTACACCACACAGGAGAGCTGACAGATCCTCTATATACTATACCACACAGGAGAGCTGACAGATCCTCTATATACTACACCACACAGGAGAGCTGACAGATCCTCTATATACTTCACCACACAGGAGAGCTGACAGATCCTATATATACTACACCACACAGGAGAGCCGTCGGATCCTCTATATACTACACCACACAGGAGAGCTGACAGATCCACTATTTACTACACCACACAGGAGAGCTGACAGATCCTCTATATACTACACCTCACAGGAGAGCCGACAGATCCTCAATATACTACACCACACAGGAGAGCCGACAGATCCTCTATATACTACACAATACAGGAGAGCTGACAGATCCACTATATACTACACCACACAGGAGAGCTGACAGATCCTCTATATACTACACCACACAGGAGAGCCGACAGATACTCTATATACTACACCATACAAGAGAGCCGACAGATCCTCTATATACTACACCACACAGGAGAGCTGACAGATCCTCTATATACTACACCACACAGGAGAGCTGACAGATCCTCTATATACTATACCACACAGGAGAGCTCACAGATCCACTATATACTACACCACACAGGAGAGCTGACAGATCCTCTATATACTTCACCACACAGGAGAGCTGACAGATCCTCTATATACTACACCACACAGGAGAGCCGTCAGATCCTCTATATACTACACCACACAGGAGAGCTGACAGATCCACTATTTACTACACCACACAGGAGAGCTGACAGATCCTCTATATACTACACCTCACAGGAGAGCCGACAGATAATCTATATACTTCACCACACAGGAGAGCTGACAGATCCTCTATATACTACACCACACAGGAGAGCTGACAGATACTCTATAAACTACACCACACAGGAGAGCTGACAGATCCTCTATATATTACACCACACAGTAGAGCTGACAGATCCTCTATATACTACACCACACAGGAGAGCTGACAGATCCTCTATATATTACACCACACAGGAGAGCTGACAGATCCTCTATACACTACACCACATAAGAGAGCTGTCAGATCCTCTATATATTACACCACACAGGAGAGCCGACAGAGCCACTATATACTACACCACACAGGACAGCTGACAGATCCTCTATATACTACACCACACAGGAGAGCTGACAGATCCTCTATATACTACACCACACAGGAGAGCTGACAGATCCTCTATATACTACACCATACAGGAGAGCAGACAGATACTCTATATACTACACCACACAGGAGAGCTGACAGATACTCTATAAACTACACCACACGGGAGAGCTGACAGATCCACTATATACTACACCACACAGGAGAGCTGACAGATCCTCTATATGCTACACCACACAGGAGAGCCGACAGATCCTCTATACACTACACCACACAGGAGAGCTGACAGATCCTCTATATACTATACCACACAGGAGAGCTGACAGATACTCTATATACTACACCACCCAGGAGTGCTGACAGATCCTCTATATACTACACCACACAGGAGAGCTGACAGATCCTCTATATACTACACCACACAGGAGAGCTGACATATCCTCTTTATACTACACCACACAGGAGAGCTGACAGATCCTCTATATACTACACCACACAGGAGAGCTGACAGATCCTCTATATACTACACCACACAGGAGAGCTGACACATCCTCTATATACTACACCACACAGGAGAGCTGACACATCCTCTATATACTACACCACACAGGAGAGCCGACAGATCCTCTATATACTACACCACACAGGAGAGCTGACAGATCCTCTATATACTACACCACACAGGAGAGCTGACAGATCCTCTATATACTACACCACACAGGAGAGCTTACAGATCCTCCATATACTACACCACACAGGAGAGCTTACAGATCCTCCATATACTACACCACACAGGAGAGCTGATAGATCATCTATATATCACATCACACAGGAGAGCCGACAGATACTCTATATACTACACCATACAAGAGAGATGACAGATCCTCTATATACTACACCACACAGGAGAGCCGACAGATCCTCTATATACTACACCACACAGGAGAGCTGACAGATCCTCTATATACTACACCACACAGGAGAGCTGACAGATCCTCTATATACTATACCACACAGGAGAGCTGACAGATCCTCTATATACTACACCACACAGGAGAGCTGACAGATCCTCTATATACTTCACCACACAGGAGAGCTGACAGATCCTATATATACTACACCACACAGGAGAGCCGTCGGATCCTCTATATACTACACCACACAGGAGAGCTGACAGATCCACTATTTACTACACCACACAGGAGAGCTGACAGATCCTCTATATACTACACCACACAGGAGAGCTGACAGATCCTCTATATACTACACCTCACAGGAGAGCCGACAGATCCTCAATATACTACACCACACAGGAGAGCCGACAGATCCTCTATATACTACACAATACAGGAGAGCTGACAGATCCACTCTATACTACACCACACAGGAGAGCTGACAGATCCTCTATATACTACACCACACACGAGAGCCGACAGATACTCTATATACTACACCATACAAGAGAGCCGACAGATCCTCTATATACTACACCACACAGGAGAGCTGACAGATCCTCTATATACTACACCACACAGGAGAGCTGACAGATCCTCTATATACTATACCACACAGGAGAGCTCACAGATCCACTATATACTACACCACACAGGAGAGCTGACAGATCCTCTATATACTTCACCACACAGGAGAGCTGACAGATCCTCTATATACTACACCACACAGGAGAGCCGTCAGATCCTCTATATACTACACCACACAGGAGAGCTGACAGATCCACTATTTACTACACCACACAGGAGAGCTGACAGATCCTCTATATACTACACCTCACAGGAGAGCCGACAGATAATCTATATACTTCACCACACAGGAGAGCTGACAGATCCTCTATATACTACACCACACAGGAGAGCTGACAGATCCTCTATATATTACACCACACAGTAGAGCTGACAGATCCTCTATATACTACACCAGTCAGGAGAGCTGACAGATCCTCTATATATTACACCACACAGGAGAGCTGACAGATCCTCTATACACTACACCACATAAGAGAGCTGGCAGATCCTCTATATATTACACCACACAGGAGAGCCGACAGAGCCACTATATACTACACCACACAGGACAGCTGACAGATCCTCTATATACTACACCACACAGGAGAGCAGACAGATCCTCTATATACTACACCACACAGGAGAGCTGACAGATCCTCTATATACTACACCACACAGGAGAGCTGACAGATCCTCTATATACTACACCACACAGGAGAGCTGACAGATCATCTGTATACTACACCCCACAGGAGAGCTGACAGATCCTCTATATACTACACCACACAGGAGAGCTGACAGATCCACTATATACTACACCACACAGGAGAGCTGACAGATCCTCTATATACTACACCACACAGGAGAGCTGACAGATCATCTATATACTACACCACACAGGAGAGCTGACAGATCCTCTATATACTACACTACACAGGAGAGCTGACACATCCTCTATATACTACACCACACAGGAGAGCTGACAGATCCTCTATATACTACAGCACACAGGAGAGCTGACAGATCCAATATATACTACACCACACAGGAGAGCTGACAGATCCTCTATATACTACACCATACAGGAGAGCTGACAGATCCTCTATATACTACACCACACAGGAGAGCTGACAGATACTCTATAAAGTACACCACACAGGAGAACTGACAGATCCACTATATACTACACCACACAGGAGAGCTGACAGATCCTCTATATGCTACACCACACAGGAGAGCCGACAGATCCTCTATACACTACACCACATAGGAGAGCTGGCAGATCCTCTATATATTACACCACACAGGAGAGCTGACAGATCCTCTATATACTACAACACACAGGAGAGCCGACAGATCCTCTATATACTACACCACACAGGAGAGCTGACAGATCCTCTATATACTACACCACACAGTAGAGCTGACAGATCCACTATATACTACACCACACAGGAGAGCTGACAGATCCTCTATATACTACACCACACTGGAGAGCTGACAGATCCTCTATATACTACACCACACAGGAGAGCTGACAGATCCTCTATATACTACACCACACAGGAGAGCTGACAGATCCTCTATATACTACACCACACAGGAGAGCCGACAAATCCTCTATATACTACACCACACAGGAGAGCTGACAGATCCTCTATATACTACACCACACAGTAGAGCTGACAGATCCTCTATATACTACACCACACAGGAGAGCTGACAGATCCTCTATATACTACAGCAGAGAGGAGGGCTGACAGATCCTCTATACACTACACCACAAAGGAGAGCTGACAGATCCTCTATATACTACACCACACAGGAGAGCTGACAGATCCTCTATATACTACACCACACAGGAGAGCTGACAGATCCTCTATATACTACACCACACAGGAGAGCTGACAGATCCTCTATATACTACAGCACACAGGAGGGCTGACAGATCCTCTATACACTACACCACAAAGGAGAGCTGACAGATCCTCTATATACTACACCACACAGTAGAGCTGACAGATCCTCTATATACTACACCACACAGGAGAGCTGACAGATCCTCTATATACTACACCACACAGGAGAGCTGACAGATCCTCTATATACTACACCACACAGGAGAGCCAACAGATCCTCTATATACTACACCACACAGGAGAGCTGACAGATCCTCTATATACTACACCACACAGGAGAGCTGACAGATCCTCTATATACTACACCACACAGTAGAGCTGACAGATCCACTATATACTACACCACACAGGAGAGCTGACAGATCCTCTATATACTACCCCACAAAGGAGAGCTGACAGATACTCTATATACTACACCACACAGGAGAGCTGACACATCCTCTATATACTACACCACACAGGAGAGCTGACAGATCCTCTATATACTACACCACACAGGAGAGCGGGCAGATCCTCTATATACTACCTGTGAAGCACCTGAAGGGTTAATAAACTTCTTGAATGTGGTTTGAGTACCTTGAGGGGTGCAGTTTTTAGAATGGTGTCACTTTTGGGTATTTTCTGTCATAAAGGCCTTTTAAAGTCACTTAAAATGTGATGCGGTCCCTAAAAAAATGGTTTTGTAAATTTTGTTGGAAAAATTAGAAATCGCTGGTCAAATTTTAACCCTTATAGCTCTCTAATAAAAAAAAAGTAGACATGTGGAAATGTTATTTATTAACTATTTTGTGTGACATCTCTCTGATTTAAGGGCATAAAAATTCAAATTTTGAAAATTGCTAAAGTTTCAAAATTTTTGCAGATTTCCTTTTTTTTCACAAATAAACGCAAGTGTTATCGAAGAAGTTTAACCACAATCATGAAGTACAATATGTCAAGAAAAAAGAATCTCAGAATCAGGGGGATCCATTGAAGCGTTCCAGAGTAATTACCTCATAAAGTGACAGTGGTCAGATTTGTAAAAATTGGCCCGGTCATTAATGTGTAAACCACCTTAGGTTGTAAAGGGGTTAAGCATTATATATGGGGATTGGAAGAAAATAAGAATTGTCCTTTATTAGAATGCATATAGAATAAATGTACAGGCAAAAATAAAATAAAACCTGGTGAAAAAAAAGCTGGTGAAGTTTGAAGGATTGCTGTATGCAATTAGGCTACTTTCCCTGCATCTTTGACGGTGATTTAATAGCGCTATACCGCTGTTTTGCGCATGCGCCGATGATTCTAAGATGTTTCCCTTACGAAGAAAACGTTGGGAAGCTTCATAGCATGCTCGCGCATGCGCAAAGTGTTTGTTTTCCACTACCTTTCTGTTTTGACATGCGCATTGTACCCAGCAGGACGCCGATGTTGGCGCTTTTTTCACAAATTGTATGGGGTGAGTCATCAAGTGATCAATCATATAAAGCTGTTCTTAAATAATAATAATGACTCTTTTCATGTATTTTGTATGTTATCTTCACAGCACAGGCACTAGAATGAACTTTAACTTGATTGTATATACTTGAATTGCCATTCACTCCTTGTATATCGTATCTCCATTATATGATATGCTCCTATTTGTATAATTACTGTTAACACTATTTGTAATTGTTATACTATATAAGGTTCACTATGTTCACTTTGTTAATACTTGAGAGGCTCACACCTGTCTGTCTGTCTATCTACCTATCACTCTCTCATTATGACATCAGGGTAAAATCTACAGTAAGTCACAGTGATGTGATGACATCATCACATTCTATATCCCAGTGTTACAGCCCAAGGGAAATCACTGCCTCACAGACTTACAAGGGTGAGGGAGTACCTTTTGTTTTTCGTGACGAACGAAGCAAAAATTTATTCTAAAATGGAGAGAAGACGAGCCCAAAGAGATCGGGTTCTGAGAGAAAGGAGAGGAATAAATGAAGAGCAGGTATTGTTGTTCGCTTTAGGGCGAAAAGACATTAATCTACCGGACATGGACCCTGACGCCTCAGAAATGGCGTCCAAACGACAACATTTAGAGAAAATGAGAAAGTCCAAAAGACAAGAGATCCTTACACAGAGAAGGAACATGGAGAACCTCATGGCGTCTGACTCTGCTGCCTCCGCTGAGCTTCAGAGGGCCTTTATTATCTCCTTGAAAAAAATCGGAGATCTGGTCCCTGAAATAAGGAGGAGGAATAAAGAAGCCATCCTCAATAAGCAGAGAAACATCAGCGCAGAGATAGAGCTGGAGGAAGTTCTCCAAGAAACTCCAAGACAGGTCTCATCCAAGGCTGAAAGCCAAGACACCCTGAACCTGCAAAGAGCTGCAGCCCAGAAAAGAATGAGGAACAGCAGAGACTGGGTTGTCCAATGCAGGAGACATCTGAGATATGCTACACCCATCATTAATGGGAATGGTGCCCTATGGAGATCCCACTCATCAACCAAAACCATCTCCATCCCGGATTTTCTGTTCCATCTGAGTGTTTCTTCACCAGACAGATCAATGGATAAAGATGAACCAGGTAAGAAATAAACTTACTCAGTATAATAAGACTGGGGGTGAGGGGGATTATACTCCTAATATTATGTACAGGCCTCAATTATAAATGCTGACTAATGGAAGAACTGTTCTTGTTGCCCATAGCAACCAGTCACCTTTCAGTGTTCTATAGAATGTTGAGAAATAGAATCTGTGCTGTGAATCGTTGCTATGGGCAACAGGGTCAGTTTTGCTATTAGAGAGTTTTGATAAATGAAGGACCAAATATTAGACATTTCCTGCTCATTTACATAGTTTTGTTTAAAATTATAATATATGCGCTGGAGCTATATCTATTAACCCCCCTTTGACCGGAAAAACTTTCGCTTTTTTTCTTCCTTCTTCGAAAAGCCATAACTTTTCTTTTATTTGCATGTGAGCTTGCTTTTTTAGTGGACCGAGCTGCAGTTTTGAAGAACACTATTTATTTTGTCTTTCAATTATTTAGAAAAGAGGGGAAAAAATCAAAGAGTGGTAAAATTGTGGGACGGGGGGAGGGATTCCGACATTGTTCTTTTCTATTGTGTTCATTGTGTGGTAAAAATGACCTCATAAAGTAATTCTCCATGTCAGAGACCATTGTGGTAATGCTGAACATGCATGGGTTTCCTTTTTACATAAGTGGTGGAAGAAAATTAAAAATGTAATAAAAAACATTGATTTGTGTCTCCATATTCTGAGACATTGTAACTTTGTGATTGTGATACCTCAATGGCGCAGTGTAAAGGCTTCTTTATTGTGTATGAAGCTGTAGCTTTTAATGATCCTTTCTTGGGTAGACAGGACATTACGATATCTTTTTATTGCTATTGTTAGATATTTTTTTTTCTCATTTTAGTATTTACTGTTTGGGAAAATTATTTTTATATTTTTGTATAATGGACTTATACTAATGCCGTGATCCCAGTTATGCTTATTTTTCATTTTTTATTATTATTATTATTATTATTATTATTATTATTATTCATTAGGAAAGTTGTTTCATTCAAATTATATTTTTAAATAATTTTTTGGGTTTATTAATTTTTTTTAATTTATTTAATTTTTTAGTCTCCTTAGAAGACTTGAACCTGCAATTTTTTGATCGCTTGTACTACAAGTGCTTCTCACTAAATTAGAATATCATCAAAAAGTAAATTTATTTTTAGTTCTTCAATACAAAAAGTGAAACTCATATATTATATAGAGTCATTACAAACAGAGTGATCTATTTCAAGTGTTTATTTCTGTTAATGTTGATGATTATGGCTTGCAGCCAATGAAAACACAAAAGTCATTATCTCAGTAAATTAGAATACTTTATAACACCAGTTTGAAAAATGATTTTAAAATCTGAAATGTATGTTCAGTAAATGAACTCAATACTTGGTCGGGGCGCCTTTTGCATCAATTACTGCATCAATGCCGCGTGGCATGGAGGCGATCAGCCTGTGGCACTGCTGTGGTGTTATGGAAGCCCAGGTTGCTTTGATAGCAGCCTTCAGCTCATCTGCATTGTTGGGTCTGGTGTCTCTTATCTTCCTCTTGACAATACCCTATAGATTCTCTATGGGGTTAAGGTCAGGCAAGTTTGCTGGCCAATCAAGCACAGTGATAGTGTTGTTTTTAAACCAGGTATTATTTTTGTATTGAAGAACTGAAATAAATTAACTTTTTGATGATATTCTAATTTAGTGAGAAGCACCTGTATGTGCTGTAATGGAACTGTATCGCTGTATATGGCTATATTATATGTTATCATAAGAAATTAAACCAGGCTGGTCTAAACAGGAGTACAAAAGTGAAAGATATGGGTTTTCAGTAGGTCCAGATAGTCATTACAGTTAATTAACCTCTTGCAATTGTGACCTGGTGGGGGCTAATGGGTGCTGGTAGCAAATTGGCAATCACTTCATTTAAATACCACTGTCAGCATTGAAACGGTTAAACCGCAGTAATCAGAGTGTGCTCCAGTCGCTGTATTTATTGGCACGTGGCAGCTATGTAATACAGCCGGTATCAGCCTGGTAAAATGCAGGCTCAGCGACTGAGCCCGCTCCATACACTTACCACACAACATGACAAACATTTCCATTATGTCTTCTCAAAGAGACTAACAAATCTTGTATCATCTCAGCAGGTGGAAGCCTTATGATGCCCTCTGACATAGCAGACATGCCAGCACATGCTGATGCCAGATCCCTTCTTTTACCCCAGAGAGAACTGGTTAAAATGGAAAATCCTGTTGACCTGTGCAGCCTTGAATTCCACAAAGATCTTGGAGTGGGAGGCTTTGGAAAGGTAAGTGTGAATTTCTCCTTCTCTGTGTTCCTCAATGTATCCTGCACCAGATACACAGGAGGATATACATATTCATTACAGGATGTTCATATGTAATGGTGATTGGGATAAACCAGTGATCCATTACACAGATCCCTATAATAGATGGGAGTTTGGTCTGATCTCCTTTGATTTTTCTCCAGGTCCTCTTGGCATCAGATCCGGTCAGCGGAGAACTGCTGGCTATTAAAATGATGGACAAGAGTCGTATTGATGAGGACACAATCTCTACAGAATTAGACATCCTCTGTATGGCCACTGGCTGCCGCTTCCTAACATCTCTGCGGGGGTTTATGGAAACACCATTAGAATATATATTAGCCATGGAGTATATGGCCGGAGGAGATCTGTTTCACCACCTGGCTCCATCTAATTCATTTGATATGGAAACATCAAGGTAAACTTCTAACAGCCAAATCCTAATAATCTGCTGCCCGTACATTGTAGTCCTAGAGTGTATGTAACCACTGATCCATCCTCTACTTTCTACTCCACAGACTCTTTGCGGCAGAAATGGTGTGCGGACTCCAGTTCCTCCATGAACATGGCGTGATACATTGGTAATCAGTTCATCTTCATAAATCTCTGTTGTCTCCTTACATATCTATTGTATAAAGTTATTTTCATGAATTATCCTCACAATCAGTATCTGCTCCTTCTCCCTTCAGTGACCTGAAGCCACAGAACATTCTCATCGATGACATGGGACATATAAAAATCTCTGACTTTGGCTTATCAGTCATGAATATGGGCGAGGATGACCTATTAGAAGAACAAGTTGGCACTCAGGGTTACATCGCACCTGAGGTAAAAAACATCCCAGTGTGATTGATGGCGATAGTAGGACTGAGTATTAATCTGAGTATCCTGCTCATATCTAATCACAGACTGGTCCTCATGGCCTCTGTGTGTAAATCCCCTCCCCGGTATATTCACCTCATCTCCTATATTATGTTCCCACAGATAATGGATGGAGAAGCCTTCAATCATCTGGCAGATTCCTTTTCATTTGGTGTCATCCTGTACATGATGATTGTGGGGAGCCAACCGTTCTATGGCAGCGGCACACTGGAGGAATACCACCGGTCTCTGCAGGAGGACGTCCCAGATATTCCAGACTGGATGCCCAACGATGCCCTTGACATCCTAGAAGGCGTAAGTAGGATCAGAGAAAGAAGGAAGATGAAGGACTATAAGGAAAGCTATAAGATATGATGTGGAGAGTCCATGGACATTGTGTAATAACGTATCAGTAATAATCCGTAATATAATGATTAATGGTCTCTGTCATTTTCCAGCTTCTTTGCAAATCTCCATCTGCCCGGTATGCTATAACATCCTTCATCCGAGAGCGCCCATTCTTCTACCCTATATACTGGTTCGACGTGGAGTCCGGCGAAGCCGACCCACCATTCCGATGGGGCGATGATGTAAGTATAGCACATAGGGACATCCATAGTGTTATCAATGCCCAGTAACACACATATCCACTATACACCTTATCATTATATCCCCCCGGTATACATTATATATGTGAGGAGACGATTCTCAGATGTGTATATTTCTCGTCTTAAAATGGAGAATAGCGGCGCACACCATATCAAATTACTTCTTTATTAATGTCCTTTAAAACATATCAGCAGGGAGAGAGAGAAGGAGCAGGTGTGGCTGGTCAGACAGACCCGACAATATGTTTTAAAGCACATTAATGAAAAAGTAATTTTATACGGTGAGTGACGCTTTTCTCTATTTTTGGACAGCAATTGTTTCCCCAGTCTGGGGTGTATTTAGCTGAGCACTACTGTGGTCCACGAACCCTTTCTTAATTGTGCAACTCGCAACATTGTACTCAGACTTTATGATAGTGCAGAATCGCCTAACTTTCTTTATTTTGAATATATTTCTCTCCTTACAGGAGGATTAGGCTGATATAAATCAGCCCCATTCCAGTAACATCCAGGAATGAAGCTTTCCATTAATCGGATGAGACAATTACACTGGACTTTCTTATTTACCGGACTGTGACAAACTTACCGATCTTCCACCACATAACATCAACGTAGATTCGAGCACCAAACATCCAGGGATTCATTCCGATCGCCATATTTGGGGTCAGGAAGGAATTTTTTTCCCTTGATATGAGGATGATGCAACAACGAGTCCTCAGGGTTATTTTTCGCCTTCCTCTGGATCAACATAGCAAGTAATTAAAGGCTGAAATTGAAGGATTTCTTTCAGCCATACTTGCTATGTCACCATCTGGACGACTCATCTACAATGTGGTGGTAAGGAGACGACTATCAGATATGGACAGACAGAAGGCAGCCGCTGCTCCTTCTCCTACCAGACAGGAAAAAAAGAAGGTATCGGCTGCTCCTTCACCTACCGGATATGGACAGACAGAAGAAAGCAGCTGCTCCTTCTTATAATTGGCCAAGTAAAGAGAGATGGAAGCGGCTGCTCCTTCTCATACTTGGCCATGTAGCAACAGAATGAAGCGGCTGCTTCTTCTACTACCTGGCTGTGGACAGAGAGAAGAAGCGGCTGCTCCTTCATCTACCTAGCCATGGTGAAACAGAAGGCCGTATGGTCGATCGCAGTGCTGTAGGAATCCAGGAAAACTCCAACTGCATAGATCACACATTCCTGCTCTTCTCCTCTCCGTCATGTGTGATCCAGACCTGAATGTCCAAAAACAGCTCAAGTGCAACCAAAGGCCTGAAGAGCGGAATCATCATCTGCTCCTTTCTATAGAAAGTGACTGTATCTACAGACTTTCTTTTTCATCTTTGCATATTATTAACAACTTATATGCACAAATATATATATTGAACATCTATGGTGTTTCTGGTTAGATTATTCTTATATACAGAACTGCTTGCTGGTATGTTTATTAATATCATAATTGAGCGAACCTTTCAAGGGTTGGTTTGGTTCTGCTCGGCGAACTTACCGATGTTCGTCGAACGGTTCGACGAACATATCCGAATCCCATTACATTCAATGGGAGGCAAAACCAAACGCATGCACAACACGTTCAAAGGGACCGAAAAGCTGCCAAAACAGCTCAAATTATGGGCAGACACCAGGAAAAGTGGCATCAATTGACCCACAGTACAAATTTTATAATGGCACAGCAGCAGTCAGCCATGGGCCATGCATGAGGTATCAGGGTATGGGCCAGCATTTATAGCTTTGAATTTAACTTCAAATTAAGACGAGGTGGGTGAGGGATCGGTGTAGGCCTGCTGTGCTGGGAGCCCTGATACCACATGCAACAGTTCAACCTGCTTTTCTGGTCAGCCACACTCAGGTGGCACAAACATCAGTTTCATAGACTACTATTGATAGAAAAATGTAAGGATAGTAACACAGGTAGTTGACTGAAAGTAAGTGCACGCCTTCCGATCTGAGAGCCCTAGCGCTACAGGCAACACACATGAAGGAGATCCAAAGAGGAGTCTCCAGATTTAAAAAAATTAAAGGCAGACACCACCAAAGTGGCATCAATTTCACCAGAGTAAAAATAGTATAATGGGGACCGACACCTCTTCCACTACAGGAAACCCAGCAGATGGACACTAGAGATGAGGAAACTTTCAAAGTTCGGTTCTGCTTGGCGAACTTCCCGATGTTCGCTGAACGGTTCGCCGAGCAAATCCGAATCCCATTGCATTCAATGAAAGGTAAAACCAAAAGCATACACAACACCTTCAAAGGGACCCAAAAGCTGCCAAAACAGCTCAAATTAGCTGCAGACACCAGGAAAAGTGGCATCAATTGACTCACAGTACAAATAGTATAATTATTATTATTTATTATTACAGCGCCATTTATTCCATGGCGCTTTACATGTGAAAAGGGCTATACATAGCAAACAACAAGTACAATAATCTTGAACAAAAAAAAGAGTCACGACTGGTACAAGAGGAGAGCGGACCATGCAAGCGAAGGCTCACAAACAATCTACTAGGAATGCGTGAGGATACAGAAGGTGAGGGTAGAGATGGTCGTGCAGCGATATGGTGGAGCGAGGATTACTGCAAGTTGTATGCTTGTCCGAAGAGGTAAGTCTTCAGGTTCCTTTTGAAGGTGTTCACGGTAGGCGAGAGTCTCATGTATGTTGGGGTTGAGAGTTCCAGAGTAGCGGAGATGCACAGGAGAAATCTTGTATGCGATTGTGGGAAGAGGAGATAAGAGGGGAGCAGAGAAGGAGATCCTGTGAGGAACGGAGGTTGTGTGCAGGTAAGCACTGGGAGACTAGGTCAGAGATGTATGGAAGAGACAGATTTTGGATGGCTTTGTAAGCCAAAGTTAGGGTTTTGAACTGGAGTCTTTGGGCAACAGGGAGCCAGTACAGGGATTGACAGGTGGATAAGTCGGCCAGCAGAGTTTAGGATAGATTGGAGGGGTGCAAGAGTTTTAGAAGTGAGGCCACAGAGCAGGAGCTTGTAGTAGTCGAGGCGGGAGATAATGAGGGTGTGCACTAGTGCTTTTGCAGATTCATGGTTGAGGAATGTGCAGATCAGAGAGATATTTTGGAGTTGGAGTCGGCAGGAAGTGGAAAGTGCTTGGTATCTTAGGTTTGAAAGAGAGATCAGAGTCAAGTTTGTAGGACTGGAGAGAGTGGGTAGCCATTGACTTTGATGGATAGGTCAGCTGAAAGGGTTGAATGAGATGGTGGAAAGATAATTGTGACATGCAGAAGCAGTGCTGTTGCTTCCAAAGCATCCAGCAACTGTTACAAATAACACAAGCACAGGAGACAGGAAGTGTTGTGCTTCAGAAGCATCCAGCAACTAGAGGGCTTAACACGGTCACAGGAGACAGGGAGTGTTTTAGCAGAGCCCCAGGGGGACTGTGGTGAACTTGTTATTGTAGTCTGGCTTAAGCCGAAGAGAGAGGTGGTGTGTATCTGACAGAAGGCAACTAAACAGGATTGAAGAGAAGACTGAAGGCAGATGAGAGGGGTGTCGGTACAGGGGTAGCACTGCTGCAGCAAGGCATGTCCCCTGAAAGCCGGAGGAGTGTCAGCTCCAGTAAGGGGGCAAATAGGAGAGCAGGGCAAGTCAGGCAGGTGCTGGTAGTGGGGGACTCAATTATTAGGGGAACAGATAGGGCAATCTGTCACAAAGACAGGGATCGTCGAACAGTGTGCTGCCTACCTGGCGCTCGAGTCCGGCACATCGCTGATCGGGTTGACAGATTACTGGGAGGGGCTGGTGAGGACCCAGCGGTCATGGTGCACATTGGCACAAATGACAAAGTTAGAGGTAGGTGGAAGGTCCTTAAAGATGATTTCAGGGAATTAGGCTGCAAGCTTAGAGCAAGGACCTCCAAGGTGGTATTCTCGGAAATACTACCTGTACCATGTGCCACGCCAGAGAGACAACGGGAGATTAGGGAGAAAAATAAGTGGCTCAAGAACTGGGGTAGGAAGGAGGGATTTGGGTTCCTGGAGAACTGGGCCGACTACGCTAGGGAACGGCTGCACCTCAATGGGGAGGGTGCAGCTGTGCTGGGGAGAAAATGGCTAGAAGGTTGGAGGAGTGATTAAACTAGGGATTGGGGGGAGGGTGTTCATTTTATAGCTGGGGAAGATAGTGCAGAGAATGACCTGGGCACAAATAAAGAAATTGGGGGTGGGGTTAGAACAGTCAATAAAGTAAGAAGGAATAGAGGTACAGAGAGATACATAAAATGCATGTACACTAATGCCAGAAGCCTCACCAACAAAATGGAGGAATTAGAATTAATTTTGTTGGAAAATAATTATGACATGGTGGAGATATCTGAGACATGGCTGGACGAGAGCCATGACTGGGCAGTTAACTTACAGGGCTATAGTCTGTTCTGAAATGACCGTACAAACAAGCGAGGGGGGTGTGTGTTTATATGTAAAATCATCCTTAAAACCCATCTTGCGGGAGAATATATGTGAATATAATGAAAATGTAGAGTCCCTGTGGGTGGAGATAAGGGGAAGGGGAAAAAATAATAAATTACTGATAGGGGTTTCTTATAATCTCCAAAAATAATGGAAGCAGTGGAGAATATCCTTGTAAAGCAAATAGATGAAGTAGCGACTCAAGGAGAACTCATTATTATGGGGGACTTCAACTACCCTGAAATACATTGGGGGACAGAAACCTGTAGTTCAAGCAAAGGTAATAGGTTTTTGACTACTATGAGAGACAATTACCTTTCACAACTGGTTCAGGAACAAACAAGAAGGGGGGCACTGCTAGACCTAATATTTACCAACAAGCCAGACCGCATATCAAATATACGAGTTGGGGGGTCACTTGGGTAATAGTGATTACAAAATAATAAGTTTTCATGTAACCTTTAATAAGATGGGTAGTAGAGGGGTTACAAGGACACTAAACTTCAGGAAGGCAAATTTCCAACGGTTGAGAGATGATCTTAGTGCAATATACTGGGACGATATCCTGAGACATAAAGCTACACAAAGCAAATGGGAGACATTTATTAGCATCCTGAATAGGACCGTTGCACAATGTATACCCTATGGGAATAAACATGCTAGAAATAGGAGGAAACCACTATGGCTAAATAGAGCTGTAAGGGGCGCAATAAGTGAGAAAAAGAAAGCATTTAGAGAACTAAAGCTAGTAGGTAGTGATGAGGCATTAAATAAATATAGAAAATTAAATAAATTCTGTAAAAACCAAATCAAGGCAGCAAAGATTGAGACAGAGAGAATCATTGCCAGATAAAGTAAAAATAATCCCAAAATATTCTTTAACTACACAAATAGTAAAAAACTAAAAAATGATAGTGTTGGTCCTCTTAAAAATAGTCTGGGTGAAATGGTGGATGAGGATGAGGAAAAAGCCAATATGCTAAATGATTTTTTTCAACCGTATTTACACAAGAAAATCGCATGACAGAAAACATGATCAGTGATAACAAAAATTCTCCATTAAATGTCACTTGCTTAACCCAGCAGGAAGTACGGTGGCGTCTAAAAATCACTAAAGTTGACAAATCCCCGGGCCCGGATGGGATACACCCACGAGAACTGCAGGAATTAAGTAACGTCATAGATAGACCATTATTTTTAATCTTTAAAGATTCCATAATAACAGGGTCTGTACCACAGGACTGGCGTATAGCAAATGTGGTACCAATATTCAAAAAGGGGACAAAAACTGAACTTGGAAGTTATAGGCCAGTAAGCTTAACCTCTACTGTGTCTAAAATCCTGGAGGGTTTCCTAAGAGATGCTATACTAGAGTATCTGAGGAGGAATAACTTCATGACCCAATATCAACATGGGTTTACGAGGGACCGTTCCTGTCAAACTAATTTGATCAGTTTTTATGAGGAGGCAAGTTCCGGACTGGACCAAGGAAATGAAGTGAATGTTGTGTATATGGACTTTTCAAAAGCTTTTGATACAGTTCCACACAAAAGATTGATACATAAAATGAGAACAATGGGGATAGTGGAAAATATATGTAAGTGGGTTAAGAATTGGCTCATTGATAGGAAACAAAGGGTGGTTATTAATGGAACGCACTCAGACTGGGTCTCAGTTAACAGTGGGGTACCACAGGGGTCAGTATTGGGCCCCCTTCTTTTTAACATATTTATTAATGACTTTTTAGGGGGCATACAGAGTAATATTTCAATATTTGCAGATGACACTAAACTCTGCAGGGTAATCAATACAGAGGAGGGTAATTTTATATTACAGGAGGATCTGTGTAAACTAGAACCTTGGGCTGATAAATGGCAAATGAGCTTTAATGGGGATAAATGTAAGGTAATGCACTGGGACAGAGGAAATAAATTGTATAATTATATGCTTAATTGAAAAACACTGTGCAAAACTGGAACTGAAAAAGACCTGGGTGTATTGGTGGACGACAAGCTCACGTTTAGTGGCCAGTGTCAGGCAGCTGCTGCAAAGGCAAATAAAATAATGGGATGCATTAAAAGAGGCACAGATGCTCATGAGGAGAACATAATTTTACCTCTATACAAGTCACTAGTGCGACCACACTTAGAATACTGTGTACAGTTCTGGTCTCCGGTGTATAAGAAAGACATAGCTGAACTAGAGCGGGTGCAGAGAAGAGCGACCAAGGTTATTAGAGGACTGGGGGGTCTGCTATACCAAGACAGGTTATTACACTTGGGGTTATTTACTGAGGAAAAACTAAGGCTTAGGGGTGATCTTATTACTATGTACAAGTATATGAGGGGACAGTACAAAGACCTTTCTACTGATCTTTTTACTCTGAGATCAGAGACGGGGACAAGGGGGCATCTTCTACGTCTGGAGGAAAGAAGGTTTAATCATAATCACAGACGGGGATTCTTTACTGTAAGAGCAGTGAGACTATGGAACTCTCTGCCGCATGATGTTGTAATGAGTGATTCACTATTAAAATTTAAGAAGGGCATGGATGCCTTTCTTGAAAAGTATAATATTACAGGTTATACAGTGGTGGCCAAAAGTATTGGCACCCCTGCAATTCTGTCAGATAATACTCAGTTTCTTCCTGAAAATGATTGCAATCACAAATTCTTTGGTATTATTATCTTCATTTAATTTGCTTGCAAGGAAAAAACACAAAAGAGAATGAAGCAAAAATCAAATCATTGATCATTTCACACAAAACTCCAAAAATGGGCCAGACAAAAGTATTGGCACCCTCAGCCTAATACTTGGTTGCACAACCTTTAGCCAAAATAACTGCGAACAACCGTTTCCGGTAACCATCAATGAGTTTCTTACAATGCTCTGCTGGAATTGTAGACCATTCTTCTTTGGCAAACTGCTCCAGGTCCCTGATATTTGAAGGGTGCCTTCTCCAAACTGCCATTTTGAGATCTCTCCACAGGTGTTCTATGGGATTCAGGTCTGGACTCATTGCTGGCCACCTTAGAAGTCTCCAGTGCTTTCTCTCAAACCATTTTATAGTGCTTTTGGAAGTGTGTTTTGGGTCATTGTCCTGCTGGAAGACCCATGACCTGTGAGGGAGACCCAGCTTTCTCACACTGGGCGCTACATTATGCTGCAAAATTTGTTGATAGTCTTCAGACTTCATAATGACATGCACACGGTCAAGCAGTCCAGTGCCAGAGGCAGCAAAGCAACCCCAAAACATCAGGGAACCTCCGCCATGTTTGACTGTAGGGACCGTGTTCTTTTCTTTGAATGCCTCTTTTTTTTCCTGTACACTCTATGTTGATGCTTTTTGCCAAAAAGCACTACTTTTGTCTCATCTGACCAGAGAACATTCTTCCAAAACGTTTTAGGCTTTCTCAGGTAAGTTTTGGCAAACTCCAGCCTGGCTTTTTTATGTCTCGGGGTAAGAAGTGGGGTCTTCCTGGGTATCCTACCATACAGTCCCTTTTCATTCAGACGCCGACGGATAGTACGTGTTGACACTGTTGTACCCTCGGACTGCAGGGCAGCTTGAACTTGTTTGGATGTTAGTCGAGGTTCTTTATTCACCATCCGCACAATCTTGCGTTGAAATCTCTCGTCAATTTTTCTTTTCCGTCCACATCTAGGGAGGTTAGCCACAGTGCCATGGGCTTTAAACTTCTTGATGACACTGCGCACGGAAGACACAGGAACATTCAGGTCTTTGGAGATGGACTTGTAGCCTTGAGAATGTTCATGCTTCCTCACAATTTGGTTTCTCAAGTCCTCAGACAGTTCTTTGGTCTTCTTTCTTTTCTCCATGCTCAATGTGGTACACACAAGGACACAGGACAGAGGTTGAGTCAACTTTAATCCATGTTAACTGGCTGCAAGTGTGATTTAGTTATTGCCAACACCTGTTAGGTGCCACAGGTAAGTTACAGGTGCTATTAATTACACGAATTAGAGAAGCATCACATGATTTTTGAAACAGTGCCAATACTTTTGTCCACCCCCTTTTTTAGGTTTGGTGTGGAATTATATCCAATTTGGCTTTAGGACAATTCTTTTTGTGTTTTTTCATTGAAGACAAATTAAATGAAGATAATAATACCAAAGAATTTGTGATTGCAATCATTTTCAGGAAGAAACTGAGTATTATCTGACAGAATTACAGGGGTGCCAATACTTCTGGCCACCACTGTAGTATATAATGGCCGACATATATTGCTCAATATAGTATCATGGCCCCATCTACTATATAATTGGCTTATCCCGTCTGTCTGTCCGTCCAGGAATTGCCGGCCAGACCAATCAGCGAAGCGGGATTTCAGAACAAGATGGCGGCCGTTAGCTCCATACTGTATATACTGGGCCCCATATATTGCTCCATACAGTATATACTGGGCCCTATATATTGCTTCATACAGTATAATGGCCCCATATAGTATATAATGGCAGACATATATTGCTCCATACAGTATCATGGCCCCATATAGTATATAATAGGCCCCATATATTGCTCCATACAGTATATAATAGGCCCCATATATTGCTCCACACAGTATATAATAGGCCCCATATATTGCTCCACACAGTATATAATGGGACCCATATATTGCTCCATACAGTATATAATAGGCCCCATATATTGCTCCACACAGTGTATAATAGGCCCCATATATTGCTCCACACAGTATATAATGGGACCCATATATTGCTCCATACAGTATATAATAGGCCCCATATATTGCTCCACACAGTATATAAAGGGCCCCATATATTGCTCCATACAGTATATACTGAGCCCCATATATTGCTCCATACAGTATATAATAGGCCCCATATATTGCTCCACACAGTGTATCATGGGCCCCATATATTGCTCCATACAGTATATACTGAGCCCCATATATTGCTGCACAGTATAATTTCCCCTTATAATATATAAAGGGCCACATTTTTTGCTTCATACTGTATATACTGGGCCCCATATATTGCTCCACACAGTGGATATCAAGACTCTTCAGACCTACAGATCACTACCCATTCCTGCTAATACATGTGGGGACAAATGACACCGCAAGAAAGGACCTGGAAACCATCTGCAGTGACTTTGAAGACTTAGGCAAGAAAGTGAAAGAATTGGGAGCGCAGGTGGTCTTCTCATCCATCCTCCCAGTGGATGGCCATGGAACAATGAGGTGGAATAAGATTCTACAGGTGAACAACTGGCTACGTCGATGGTGCCGTCAACAAGGATTTGGATTTCTGGATCACGGAATGAATTACCTATACGATGGACTACTTGCTAGAGATGGGGTGCACCTTACGAAGACTGGAAAACATGTATTTGGAAGTTGCCTTGCTACACTCATCAGGAGAGCTTTAAACTAGAACAATGTGGGAAGGGAAGCAAAAGGCCAGAAAAAGCCATACAGCTGACAAATACTATTGAGATCTCTGCTACTGGAAGTGGAAAGGAAGAACAAAAACAAAACAATTTAAATAATAAAAATATGGGAGGAAGAGAAACCAATCACAAACTAAAATGTTTTTATACAAATGCACAAAGCATGGGCAACAAACAAGGAGAATTGGAACTACTAACGCAGGAAAAGGAATATGATGTCATTGGAATCACTGAAACTTGGTGGGACGATACACATGATTGGAATAAAAGGCTAAAAGGATACAACTTATTTGCAAGAAACAGACTTGATAAACGAGGAGGAGGTGTCGCATTGTATGTTAGAAAAGCGTATATCTGCACAGAGATTGAAGCTTCAGAGACTGGGAGTTCTGTGGAAACTGTTTGGGTAAGAATACAAGGAGAGAACAACGGAAAGGACACCATTGTAGGCATTTACTACAGGCCACCTGGGCAAGCTGAAGATATGGATGAACTCTTTATGTATCAAATGACCAAGTTCTCCAAAAAATATGACGTAGTCGTCATGGGAGATTTCAACTATCCAGACATTTGTTGGGAATCTCTCTCAAGTAAAACTAACAGGTCAAGAAAATTCTTATCCTCTCTTGCTGACAACTTTATCTTCCAAAAGGTAGGGGAGAAAACAAGGGGATCTGCTACTTTGGATCTAATCCTTATAAACAGGGAGGAAATGGTTGAGGAGGTAAAGGTGGCTGGGACCCTAGGAGGCAGCAATCATGCTATTATAGAATTTTGGATAACTAGAGGAGGAAGACATGTGAAGACTCAAACTTCAAGGTTAGATTTTAGAAAGGCAGATTTTAATAGACTCAGAAAGAGAATAGGAGGGATCCAATGGCTGGATGTCCTTAAGGACAAAAATGTCCAGGAAGGATGGGAAATTTTTAAAAATGAGATTCTCAAAGCACAATCGTTAACAATCCCGAAAAGTAGGAAGAATGGGAAGCATTTAAGGAAACCAGGATGGATGAACACAAAACTTAAACACATGCTAAAAAGAAAGAAAGAAATGTTTATTAAATGGAAAGAGGGAGGCATATCTAAAGAAGATTATAATGCAGTCTGCAGATCCTGTAGGGCACGTATCAGGTTAGCTAAAGCTGACAATGAATTAAGGCTTGCAAGAGATGTCAAAAGCAATAAAAAAGGATTTTGGGGGTATGTCAAAAGTAAAAGAAAAGTCAAAGATGCTATAGGATTTTTACAGGATGAAAATGGAGAAATGGTAAGAGAGGATGTTGAGAAGGCCGAACTTTTTAACTCCTATTTTGCATCTGTTTTCTCTCAGAAAGAAAATGTAACATCAACTGATCTTCACTGTCCTTTTAAAGGAATAGAGGAATCCAAGTTATCTGTAAACAGAAAGATTGTGAGGTAATATTTAGCTAACATAAATGAGTTCAAGTCTCCAGGTCCAGATGAATTACACCCCAGAGTACTGAAGGAGATCGTAGAAGAAATTTTAGAACCACTCTCCATAATCTTTGAAAATTCTTGGAGAACAGGAGAAGTCCCAGAAGACTGGAGAAGAGCAAATGTTGTTCCTATCTTCAAAAAGGGGAAGAAGGTGGACCCAGGGAACTATAGGCCGGTGAGTCTGACTTCTATACCAGGAAAGATCTTTGAACAAATTATTAAACAACATATATGTAAGTACATGGATAAGAATGAAGTGATTAACCAGAGTCAGCATGGGTTTGTAACTAACAAGTCATGTCAGACTAACTTAATTTCCTTCTATGACAGAATCACTGACTGGGTGGATCAGGGAAATGCTGTAGATATAGTATATCTTGACTTCAGCAAAGCATTTGACAAAGTATCTCACACCATCCTTATTGAAAAAATGACCAAGTATGCAATGGACCAGGCTACTGTTAGGTGGATTCATAACTGGCTTAGTGATCGGACTCAAAGGGTGGTTGTAAATGGCTTCACATCCAGCTGGATGAATGTCTCAAGTGGGGTACCACAGGGCTCTGTCCTGGGACCTGTATTGTTCAACATCTTTATCAATGATTTAGATGAAGGAATTGAGGGTAAACTGATTAAATTTGCTGATGACACAAAGCTAGGAGGGATAGCTAATACTAGAGAAGAGAGAGAGAGGATTCAAAAATACCTAAATAAACTGGAGCAGTGGGCAGCAACCAACAGAATGGTTTTTAACAGGGAAAAATGCAAAGTACTACATCTGGGCAATAAAAATGAAAAAAGCATATACAGAATGGGAGGAATAGAGCTAAGCAACAGTACATGTGAAAAAGACTTAGGTATACTAATAGATCATAGACTGAACATGAGTCAACAGTGTGATGCAGCAGCAAAAAAGGCAAATACAATTCTGGGATGTATTAACAGAAGCATACAGTCTAGATCACGTGAAGTCATTATTGGTCTTTACTCCTCTTTGGTCAGACCTCATCTGGAATACTGTGTACAGTTTTGGGCACCACATTTTAAAAAAGACATAGACAAACTGGAGCAAGTTCAGAGAAGAGCGACCAGAATGGTGACTGGTCTGCAAACCATGTCCTATGAGGAACGGTTGCAGGATTTGGGAATGTTTAGCTTGCAAAAAAGAAGACTGAGAGGAGACTTAATAGCTGTCTACAAATATTTCAAGGGCTGTCACATTGTAGAAGGATCATCTTTATTCTCATTTGCACAAGGAAAGACTAGAAGCAATGGGATGAAACTAAATGGGAGGAGACACAGATTAGATATTAGAAAAAACTTTTTGACAGTTAGGGTGATTAATGAGTGGAACAGGCTGCCACGAGAGGTGGTGAGTTCCCCTTCAATGGACGTCTTCAAACAGAGGCTGGACAGACATCTGTCTGAGATGATTTAGTGAATCCTGCTTTGAGCAGGGGGTTGGACCAGATGACCCAGGAGGTCCCTTCCAACTCTACCATTCTATGACAGTGTATAATAGGCCCCATATATTGCTCCACACAGTATATAATGGGACCCATATATTGCTCCATACAGTATATAATAGGCCCCATATATTGCTCCACACAGTGTATAATAGGCCCCATATATTGCTCCACACAGTATATAATGGGACCCATATATTGCTCCATACAGTATATAATAGGCCCCATATATTGCTCCACACAGTGTATCATGGGCCCCATATATTGCTCCATACAGTATATACTGAGCCCCATATATTGCTGCACAGTATAATTTCCCCTTATAATATATAAAGGGCCACATTTTTTGCTTCATACTGTATATACTGGGCCCCATATATTGCTTCATACAGTATACACTTGGCCCCATATATTGCTCCATACTGTATATACTGCGCCCCATATATTGCTCCATACAGTACTTACTGGGCCCCATAAATTGCTGCACAGTATAATGGCCCCATATAGTATATAATAGGCCCCATATATTGCTCCATACAGTATATACTGGACCCCATATATTGCTCCATACAGTATATACTGAGCCCCATATATTGCTCCATACAGTATATACTGGGCCCCATATATTGCTGCACAGTATAATTTCCCCTTATAATAAATAAAGGGCCATATTTTTTGCTTCATACTGTATATACTGGGCCCCATATATTGCTTCATACAGTATACACTTGGCCCCATATATTGCTCCATACTGTATATACTGGGCCCCATATATTGCTCCATACAGTACTTACTGGGCCCCATAAATTGCTGCACAGTATAATGGCCCCATATAGTATAAAATAGGCCCGATATATTGCTCCATATAGTATAATGGCCACATATAGTATATAATGGGCCCTATATATTGCTCCATACAGTATATACTGGGCCCCATATATTGCTGCACAGTATAATGGCCCCATATAGTATATAATGGGCTCCATAAATTGCTAAACAGTATAATGGCCCCAATATAATGTATAAGGGGCCCCATATATTGCTCCATACAGTATAATGGCCACATATAGTATATAATGGGCCCCATATATTGCTCCATACAGTATATAATGAGCCCCATATATTGCTCCATACAGCATAATGGCCCCATATAGTGCTCCATACAGTATAATGACCACATATAGTATCTAATAGGCCCCATATAGTGCTCCATACAGTATAATGGTCCCCATATATTGCTCCATACAGTATATACTGGGCCCCATATATTGCTCCATACAGTATATACTGGGCCCCAGATATTGATCCACAGTATAATGGCCCCATATAGAATATAACGGCCCCATATATTGATGCATACAGTATAATGGCTCCATATATTATATAATGGGCCCCATATATTGCTCCATACAGTATATACTGAGCCCCATATATTGCTCCATACAGTAAAATGGCCACGTATAGTATATAATAGGCCCCATATATTGCTCCATAGAGTATAATGGCCCCATATAGTATATAATGGGCCCCATATATTGCTCCCATACAGTATATACTGAACCCCATATATTGCTGCACAGTATAATGGCCCCATATAGCATATAATGGGCCCCATATATTGCTCCATACAGTATAATGGCCCCATATAGTGTATAATGTGCCACATAGTTTGCTCCATACTGTATATACTAGGCACCATAAATTGCTCAATACAATATAATGGCCCAATATAGTATATAATAGGCCCCATATAGTGCTCCAAACAGTAGAATGGGCCCCATATATTGTTCCACACAGTATATACTGGACCCCATATAATGCTCCATTAAGTATAATGGCCCCATATAGTATATAATGGGCCCCACATATTGCTCCATACAGTATTATGGCCCAATATAGTGCTCCATACAGTATATACTGGACCCCATATATTGCTCCATAAAGTATAATGGCCCCATATAGTATATAATGAGCCCCATATATTGTTCCATACAGTATACTGGCCACATATATTTCTCCATACAGTATAATAGCCCCTTATAGTATATAATAGGCCCCACATATTGCTCCATACAGTATAATAGCCCCATATATTGCTACATACAGTATATGATGGGCCCCATATATTTCTCCATAGAGTATATAATGGGCCCCATATATTGCTCCATAAAGTATATACTGAGCCCCATTTAATGATCCATACACTATAATGGCCTCATATAGTATATAATTCGCACCATATATTGCTCTATACAGTATAATGGCCCCATATAGTATATAATAGGCCCCTTATATTGCTCCATACAGTATATAATGGGCCCCATATCTTGCTCCATACAGTATAATGGCCCCATATAGTATATAATTGGCCCCATGTATTGCTCCATACAGTATAATGGCCTCATATAGTATATAATGGGCCCCATATATTGCTCCATACAGTATAATGGCCCCATATAGTATATAATGGGCCCTATATATTGTTCCATACAGTATATACTGGGTCCTCTAAATTGCTCCAAACAATATAAAGGCCCCATGTAGTATATAATGGGCCCAATGTACTGCTCCACACATTATATACTGGGCCCCATAAATTGTTCCATACAATTTAATTGCCCCATATAGTATATAATGGCCTACATATATTGCTCCATACAGTATCATGGCCCCATATACCATATAAGAGGCCCCATATATTGCTCCACACAGTATATAAAGGGCCCCATATATTGCTCCATACAGTATATACTGAGCCCCATATATTGCTGCACAGTATAATTTCCCCTTATAATATATAAGGGCCACATTTTTTGCTCCATACTGTATATAATGGGCCCCATATATTGCTCCATACAGTACATACTGGACCCCATATATTGCTCCATACAGTATAATGGCTCCATACAGTATATACTGGGCCCCATATATTGCTCCATACAGTACAAACTGGGCCCCATATATTGCTCTATACTGTATATACTGGGCCCCATATATTGCTCCATACAGTACTTACTAGGCCCCATATATTTCTGCACAGTATAATGGCCCCATATATTGCTCCATATAGTATAATGGCCCCATATAGTGTATACTGTGCCACATATTTTGCTCCAAACTGTATATACTGGGCGCCATAAATTGCTCAATACAGTATAATGGCCCCATATAGTGCTCCATACAGTATAATGGGCCCCATATATTGCTCCATACAGTATATACTGGACCCCATATATTGCTCCATAAAGCATAATGGCCCCATATAGTATATAATGGACCCCATATATTGCTCCATACGGTATAATAGCCCCTTATAGTATATAATGGGCCCCATATATTGCTCCATACAGTATATAATGGGCCCCATATATTGCTCCATACAGTATATACTGAGCCCCATTTATTGCTCCATACACTATAATGGCCCCATATAGTACATAATAGGCCCCTTATATTGCTCCATACAGTATATAATTGGCCCCATATCTTGTCCATACAGTATATTGGCCCCATATAGTATATAATGGGCCCTATATAGTATATAATGGGCCCCATGTATTGCTCTATACAGTATAATGGCCCCATATAGTATAGAATTGGCCCCATGTATTGCTCCATACAGTATAATGGCCCCATATATTGCTCCATACAGTATAATGGCCCCATATAGTATATAATGGGCCCTATATATTGTTCCACACAGTATATACTGGGTCCTCTAAATAGCTCCAAACAATATAAAGGCCCCATGTAGTATATAATGGGCCCAATATATTGCTCCTCACAGTATATACTGGGCCCAATAAATTGTTCCATACAATATAATTGCCCCATATAGTATATAATGGGCTCCATGTATTGCTCTATACAGTATATACTGGGCCCCATAAATTGTTCCATACAGTATATTATCTCCATATAGTATATAATGGGCCCCATATATTGCTCCATACAGTATAATGGCTCCATATAGTATATACTGGGCCTCATATACAGTATTGCTCCATACAGTATAATGGCCCCATAAAGTATATAATGGGCCTCATATAATGCTCCATACAGTATATACTGTGTCCCATATATTGCTTCATACAGTACAATGGCCCCATATATAGTATATAATGGCCGACATATATTGCTCCATACAGTATTATGGCCCCATATAGCATATAATAGGCCCCATATATTGCTCCACACAGTATATAATGGGCCCCATATATTGCTCCATACAGAATATGCTGAGCCCCATTTATTGCTGCACAGTATAATTTCCCCTTATAATATATAAAGGGACACATTTTTGCCTCCATACTGTATATACTGGGCCCCATAAATTGTTCCATACAGTATATTATCTCCATATAGTATATAATGGGCCCCATATATTGCTCCATACAGTATAATGGCTCCATATAGTATATACTGGGCCCCATATACAGTATTGCTCCATACAGTATAATGGCCCCGTAGAGTATATAATGGGCCTCATATAATGCTCCATACAGTATATACTGTGTCCCATATATTGCTTCATACAGTACAATGGCCCCATATAGTATATAATGGCCGACATATATTGCTCCATACAGTATTATGGCCCCATATAGCATATAATAGGCCCCATATATTGCTCCACATAGTATATAATGGGCCCCATATATTGCTCCATACAGTATATACTGAGCCCCATTTATTGCTGCACAGTATAATTTCCACTTATAATATATAAAGGGAAACATTTTTGGCTCCATACTGTATATACTGGGTCCCATATTTTGCTCCATACAGTATATACTTGGCCCCATATATTGCTCCATACTGTTTATACTGGGCCCCATATATTGCTCCATACAGTACTTACTGGTCCCCATATATTGCTGCACAGTATAATGGCCCCATATAGTATTTAATGGGCTCCATAAATTGTAAAATACAGTATAATGGCCCCATATAATATATAATGGGCCCCATATAGTGTTCCATACGGTATAATGACCACATATAGTCTATAATGGGCCCCATATATTGCTCCATACTGTATATAATGGGCCCCATATATTGCTCCATACAGTATATACTGAGCCCCATTTATTGCTCCATACACTATAATGGCCCCATATAGTATATAATAGGCCCCTTATATTGCTCCATACAGTATATAATTGGCCCTATATCTTGTCCATACAGTATATTGGCCCCATATAGTATATAATGGGCCCTATATAGTATATAATGGGCCCCATGTATTGCTCAATACAGTATAATGGCCCCATATAGTATAGAATTGGCCCCATGTATTGCTCCATACAGTATAATGGCCCCATATATTGCTCCATACAGTATAATGGCCCCATATAGTATATAATGGGCCCTATATATTGTTCCACACAGTATATACTGGGTCCTCTAAATAGCTCCAAACAATATAAAGGCCCCATGTAGTATATAATGGGCCCAATGTATTGCTCCTCACAGTATATACTGGGCCCAATAAATTGTTCCATACAATATAATTGCCCCATATAGTATATAATGGGCTCCATGTATTGCTCTATACAGTATATACTGGGCCCCATAAATTGTTCCATACAGTATATTATCTCCATATAGTATATAATGGGCCCCATATATTGCTCCATACAGTATAATGGCTCCATATAGTATATACTGGGCCCCATACACAGTATTGCTCCATACAGTATAATGGCCCCATAGAGTATATAATGGGCCTCATATAATGCTCCATACAGTATATACTGTGTCCCATATATTGCTTCATACAGTACAATGGCCCCATATAGTATATAATGGCCAACATATATTGCTCCATACAGTATTATGGCCCCATATAGCATATAATAGGCCCCATATATTGCTCCACACAGTATATAATGGGCCCCATATATTGCTCCATACAGTATATACTGGGCCCCATATATTGCTGCACAGTATAATTTCCCCTTATAATATATAAAGGGACACATTTTTGGCTCCATACTCTATATGTGACACCCCAGGGGTCTGGTTGCCACAGTGATAGAGATATTACGTCTGAGAGCAGGTGGGAGGTCCTTTGGTCAGGGATCCTGTGCATGCCACACCTCCTGCCCAGTCTTGGGAGGGGAAGGACTTCCCCTATATAAACCCGGGGCTGAGGCAGAGTGAGTGAGAAAGAAGACAGAACAAGAGTAGAGAAGAGAAGCAGCATAGCAAGAAACATCAGGAGCTCTGTGGGGAGCAGTGTTACAAGGAGTCAGGGGCTGGCAGCTGAAGAGCTCGCCCTGACTGAGAAGATTTCTAACCGGACCCGGAGTCCGAGGCTGTGGGGACTAACTCCTACCCAGCAGCAGAAACCGTCCGGCAGAGGATTTCAGGTCCTCTGGCCCAGAAGCCCGAAGGCACGGTCACACGCGTGGGACCAGCACCGCCATCGTGGAGCGGAAGCATTAGAAGGCCCCGAGTCACCGGCCATACGGGTGAGCACCACACGGTACACTCAGGGACGTGGGCTACTTTTACCCGCCTCTAGCAAGGTAGCCAGAAGAGTACAGTTAGTTGGGAAGGCCTACAACTCCGCCTGGCCAGGGGAAATCCCATCTGCTCAAGGACTGACCAGGCCCCTATCACTAGCAAGTACTCCGGGAGGGTCTATCTTTGTCACCAGTAAAGACCCTGAACTACACCGCACCGTCTCTGAGTGGTTCCTGCTACCCCCATCATCCACGTCGGCTGCCCTGAGGCCATACCCCTCCCGTTGGGGGTTATACCATCCACGCTGCACCATCCTTCCACCGGCCTCAGCGGTCCGCCCTGCAGCGGCAGCTCCATAGCTGCATTCAACGGGTGGCGTAGTCACCAACCATCTACTGCTAGTACATCGCCGCTCAGTTTGACTCCCTGGGCACGGACCGGGTCGCCGCCACGAGACTACAACCCTCAAGAGATCCGGCTCCGGGTAAGCTCCCGCGTGCGCAACGCAGCGCGACACAGGCCCAGGGGCGCGTCATTTTTGGCGTAGTCGGCAGGATCTCGTGCCCGCAACCACCGGGTACTGCGTGCCTGAAAAGCAAAGACTGTTCAAACTTACCAGTGGTGAAGATTCCCGCTATCCGTGGAGGTTTCCCGCCATCCGGCGCCATCTTCTACCTTCTTCCCGCCATCCGCGAAGTTTTCCCGCCATCCGGCGCCATCTTCGACCTTCTTCCCGCCATCCGTGGAGTTTTCCCGCCATTGGACGCCATCTTGAGGACGCCGCGCGGGAAGAAGAGGGGCGTGGACTCCGAAAGCGCGCGAGAACTGAAGCCCCGCCTCACGTCCGGACGTTGCGTAAGGTCCTGGAAGGAGCCCAGCAGACGCCGACGTCACCGGAGCGCGACGGAAGGTCCTCAACCCTGACGATCCACTGCGGAGCCGCGGCCTACGGAACAGGATCATCGCAAGGTAGGCCACGGTCCACTAGGGGGGAGGAAGATGTCGGATACGGAGGAGAGCTTCACTGCCTCAACCCCCGCCAGCGCCACCGCTGCTGCAGTTATGCCCTTCACCATACCCTATATCCCGGGAGCAGCTTGGCTACCCCAGTACTCAGGGGAGTCACATACCCTGCATGACTTTAGAGAAAAGCCGGATAGCCTCTTCCAGGTGTACCCCCTCACAGAAGAGCAAAAAGTGAGCATCCTGGTGGCCCAACTAACTGGAGCAGCCAAAAGGGAAGTAAAATCCTGGCCACCTGGGAGGAAGACTGTCGCAGGGATACTAACCCGGCTGAAGGACACCTTTGATACCCGCACCTCAGCTGAGATTAAGCTTAGATTCTACGGGTGCAAGCAGCGAGCGCATGAGAGTATAAGGGATTATGCACTAAACCTACAAGAGGCCCTGAGGGCCATAAAGCAGACCGACCCTGATGGGGTGGGAAACGAGGACAGGCTGTTGACTGAACAATTTATAGAGGGTTTATATTGCAATGCCCACCGAACCCAGTTGCGGGCAATGGCCTTACAGGATCCCCATCTAGACTTTGCACAGTTCAAGGACAGAGCCATCCGGGTGCTCCGAGAACCGGCACCGGGTGGCGTTGTGACCCACAGGCGCCCAGCTATCACTTACCACCAGGAGGCGGCGCCCTTGTCGGCAGGGCCTGTGGGAGCTGATGCGCAGGCTTTGGACAATGACCCGGCTCCAGACCTACGCCATCAGGTCCAAGAGCTAGCTAAGAGCGTTGCTGCGCTAACCCGAACTGTGCAGTCTTTACAGGTTTCCACCCCAGGGAAGATCCAGTTGGCATCCGGACCGGAGGACATCCCGTGGCGTCGACCAAGGAGGACCCCACCGGCCAGAGGAAGACCCAGTGACCGATACAGCGAGGACGGACGACCCATCTGCCGCCGCTGCAATCAACCCGGACATATGGAAAGGTACTGTTCTTTAAACGGGCACAACCTGGGGTAGAGGGCCAACCCCCAGGAAAAAGATCACCAGGCCCATCGAACTGGCGCGACAGATATGTGGGAGGACGTCCAGTCTTGCCTGTGGTACTGGATGGCATTCCCATGAGTGCCCTACTGGACACCGGGTCACAGGTCACCACCATCCCGTACGTGCTCTTTAAGCAGTACTGGAATGACTCGGATATTACCCGCTACCCTGACGACGACTTGAGTATCATCGCCAGCAATGGCCAGCCCGTGCCACAAATCGGATTTAAAGAGGTGACCATCAAAATCGGTAGAGTCGAACTGGCAGCACAGGGACTGATCATTGTAGACATTGACAAACATGAGAGCCACCCAAAAATAACTCTAGGAACTAATGTAATTGAGAATTGTCTTGCAGAAGTGATTTTCCTTCTACAGCAGGTTGCCAAGAACGCCAGCTCCGGCGAGCAGCGAGTGCTCCAGAAAGAGATCCGGGCACTGATGCGACGGCAACAGGTGGAACTCTCCGGCGGTGAGATTGGTAGCGTAAGAATGTGTGACCCTTTCCCTATTGCCATGCCCCCAAAAAGTGAAATGATGATTTGGTGCCGGGCAGCTATTGGTCTGAGAGGTAGAGATTACCAGGCAATGGTAGAACCAGTTTACTCAGACAGTAGGCCCACCATTTTGACAGCACGGGGGGTGGTCAATGTACGCCATGGGAGGGTGCCCGTTCGCATAATCAATATCGGGGAGAGGGAAGTGTACCTGCCCCGGTATGCCACGCTAGCAAAATTATATACCATCAACCAAAACTCTATACAGTCTGTGGAACCCTTGCCTCCATCTCACCCGGAGGAAGGTAGCGGCTCTAAGAAAGTAATGGAGGATTGGTGTCAGCAACTACACTTGGGAACTGACTCCACTCCCTCCCACCAGAAACAGGGAGTCTACCGGGTGGTTCAAGAGTATGAGAGAGTGTTTAGTAAACACCCGTTAGACTTCGGGCGAGTCAAGGGGGTAGAACACCGCATCCCCACGGGAGATCATCCTCCCATAAAAGAGAGGTATCGACCCGTACCCCCTGCACATTACCAACACGCCAAGGGGATGCTTAGAGACATGAAGGAGGCTGGGGTAATCCGGGATAGCTGTAGCCCCTGGGCAGCCCCGCTAGTTTTAGTCAAAAAGAAAGACAACACCATGAGGATGTGTGTAGATTACCGGAAAATCAACCGTATCACACACAAGGATGCGTACCCCTTACCAAGGATAGAGGAGTCATTGGCTGCTTTAAGGTCTGCTAACTTCTTCTCTACCTTGGATCTCACTAGCGGGTACTGGCAGGTTCCTGTAGCAGAGGCGGATCGGGAGAAGACCGCATTCACCACCCCGATGGGACTTAGCGAGTTCACCTGCATGCCGTTCGGACTCTGCAACGCCCCAGGAACCTTCCAACGATTAATGGAGTGCTGTCTGGGCCACAGAAACTTCGAGACGGTCCTGTTGTACCTGGACGATGTCATTGTATACTCCAAAACTTATGAGGACCACCTGAAACACCTGGCGGAGGTGTTCGAAGCTCTGGCGAGTTACGGCCTAAAGGTGAAACCCTCCAAGTGTCACCTCCTGAAACCAAAGGTGCAGTACCTGGGACACGTGGTGAGCGCTGACGGAGTGGCTCCCGACCCCGATAAGATCACCGCAATTAAGGGATGGCCAAGCCCCTCCAGCGTAAAAGAAGTGCGGCAGTTCCTCGGGTTGGTAGGCTACTACCGAAGGTTTATTCCCGGTTTCACCAAAAAGGCAGCGCCTATGCAGGACCTCCTGATAGGCCAGTCCCGGAAGGCCAAGAACCAGAAGCCGCCCTTCAAATGGGAAGAGCTAGAAGAAGAGTCCTTCCGCCAGCTGAAGATGGCCCTCACGGGGGATGAAATCTTGGCGTACCCGGATTATAGCCAGCCCTTCATCCTCTACACCGACGCCAGTAACATCGGGCTAGGAGCCGTACTGTCCCAGATCCAGCAGGGGAAAGAACGAGTAATCGCCTACGCCAGCCGAAAACTGCGACCCACTGAAAGGAACCCCGAGAATTATAGCTCATTCAAGCTAGAGTTCCTGGCCGTGGTATGGGCAGTCACTGAGCGCTTTAAGCATTACCTTGCTTCTTCCCGGTTCACCGTGTACACGGATAACAACCCGTTGACACACCTGGACACGGCAAGACTCGGTGCCCTGGAGCAGAGGTGGATGGCCCGTCTGTCCAACTACGAGTTCATAATCAAATACCGGGCAGGGCGCTCCAATACTAACGCGGACGCCCTGTCCAGGATGCCCAACCTGCCGGACGAAGGAGAAGATCCGGAGGGACTGGAAGAGATTGAACTCCCTGCGTTCCACCGTCATGGGACTATCCAGTATTCCCACCGGGTAAGGAGTAAGCAGGCTGCTACGTTGAACCCCTTACCTCACTACAACTGGGCGGAAACGCAAGACAGCGACCCTGCCGTCCGACTGGTGAAGGAGATGCTGACTCGGCCGGAGGCTTGCCTTGAACCAGACGCTCCGGAGGAAGCCAAACAACTATGGGCAGAGAAGAGTCGACTGTTCCTTTACAAAGGGAAGTTGTGCCGCAGAATGGTTAACTCCCGGACGCATGAATTACTCTGGCAAGTCGTGGTGCCACGAAGAGACGCAGCCATGGTGATGGAGGCATACCACGACGGAGCTGGACACTTCGGGTGGAAGAAGCTGGAGTTCCTGCTGCGCGAGCGATTCCACTGGGTAGGCATGAGGGGAACCATTGAGAAGTGGTGCAGAGACTGTGGCCCGTGCAACCTGAGAAGGAAGGACCGCGCCAGCCAGAAGACTCCCCTGCAGTCCATCGTCACCCGGCAACCGTTGGAACTGGTAGCCTTGGATCATGTAAAACTGACCCCAAGCAGAAGTGGCTACGTCTACGCGTTAACCATCGTGGATCATTACTCCCGGTTTCTGGTTGTCGTCCCCGTCAAGGACTTAACGGCTCAAACAGCAGCTAGAGCCTTCCAGCAGCACTTTTGCCGTCCACACGGGTACCCGGACCAAGTGCTGACGGACCAGGGACCTGCCTTTGAAGCGGAGGTCTTCCAGGAATTCTGCAATCTGTATGGCTGCCGGAAGATAAGGACGACACCCTACCATCCGCAGACTAATGGACTTTGTGAAAAAATGAACCAGGTGGTAATGGATCTTCTAAAAACGTTGCCCCTGGAAGAACGCAGTCTGTGGCCTGAAAAGTTGCCCGATCTGGTGGACCTATACAACCACATCCCGGTAGGTTCCACTAACTGTACCCCGGCTTACCTAATGAGGGCAAGACCTGGTAAGTTACCTGTTGACCTGGAAATGGGAGTCCTGACACCCGAGGACACTTCACCAGAAACAGACTGGGACACAGAGAGGCAGCAGCAGTACCGGAGAGTACAGGAGAGCGTGGAGCGAAGTCTCTGTCAGGCTAGGGAAAGACAAGAGAAAACTTACAACCAGTATGCTCCCGCTGTTCCCCTGGTACCCGGAGAGCAGGTCTTGAAGAGGAAGAGACGGCTCCACAAGTTGGACGACCAGTGGGAGAAGGACCCGTACACCGTACTGCCCTCAAGCCACGAAAACCCGAAGGTCTGTACCATCAGTAAAGACGGAGGGGAAACCACAGCCATTGTATCCCGGGACCACCTGAAGAAGTGTCCCGAACAACTGAGGAACCCTGAAGAGGAACAAGAAGACCATCGACCCGTAGAGGAAAGGGAAGATATGGTTAGTACCGTGCTCGGGGACTTCCCTCGGTCTTGGACTCAAGTCAATGGTGCAGTTGTGGTACCCGTACTCACCTTCCTCCAACCATCATCCCAAGAACCTACGGAGCAACCGGTAGAGCTGGAAGAACAGCCGGTCCAGGAGGCAGAAGACTCTACACAAGCAGACCCGGAAAATCAACCCTCTGCTTATAGTGAGCCTGCCATACCCCTAGTGAGCCAGAGGGCCCATAGACAGCTGCCCAGTTTACCCTTGACAGCTCCTACACCCTGTAGTTCAGGGCCAGACAGTCAGCTCCGTAGGTCCACTAGGGCCACTAGAGGCCAGCTACCCGCACGTTGGAGGATCTAAATGTTTAAGCTATCTTATAATGTTTACTTGTTTATAGTTGCTTGTGTATAATTTTGTGTTTCTAGTTCTTTTTAGGAGTCCTTGGTGGATTTACCGGGAATCCTTGTACATAGTTGGAGCGTAACCCAGGATGGACTAAAGACTGTTAAGGACTCGGGGCAGGACAGGCCCCTACCTGGTTACGTCTCCCTGTTTTGGTGAAATGGACACCTTGCTTTTCAAAACTGCACCCGGTTGCGGACACGCCGTAACCATCTTATGTGTTTTTCTTATTGTATTGTTATTGCTATACCTTGTTATGTTTTTTCTAAAAAAAAAATATGTTTAGTCCCGGAGTACTAAATTTCACTAGGGGGGAATGTGACACCCCAGGGGTCTGGTTGCCACAGTGATAGAGATATTACGTCTGAGAGCAGGTGGGAGGTCCTTTGGTCAGGGATCCTGTGCATGCCACACCTCCTGCCCAGTCTTGGGAGGGGAAGGACTTCCCCTATATAAACCCGGGGCTGAGGCAGAGTGAGTGAGAAAGAAGACAGAACAAGAGTAGAGAAGAGAAGCAGCATAGCAAGAAACATCAGGAGCTCTGTGGGGAGCAGTGTTACAAGGAGTCAGGGGCTGGCAGCTGAAGAGCTCGCCCTGACTGAGAAGATTTCTAACCGGACCCGGAGTCCGAGGCTGTGGGGACTAACTCCTACCCAGCAGCAGAAACCGTCCGGCAGAGGATTTCAGGTCCTCTGGCCCAGAAGCCCGAAGGCACGGTCACAAGCGTGGGACCAGCACCGCCATCGTGGAGCGGAAGCATTAGAAGGCCCCGAGTCACCGGCCATACGGGTGAGCACCACACGGTACACTCAGGGACGTGGGCTACTTTTACCCGCCTCTAGCAAGGTAGCCAGAAGAGTACAGTTAGTTGGGAAGGCCTACAACTCCGCCTGGCCAGGGGAAATCCCATCTGCTCAAGGACTGACCAGGCCCCTATCACTAGCAAGTACTCCGGGAGGGTCTATCTTTGTCACCAGTAAAGACCCTGAACTACACCGCACCGTCTCTGAGTGGTTCCTGCTACCCCCATCATCCACGTCGGCTGCCCTGAGGCCATACCCCTCCCGTTGGGGGTTATACCATCCACGCTGCACCATCCTTCCACCGGCCTCAGCGGTCCGCCCTGCAGCGGCAGCTCCATAGCTGCATTCAACGGGTGGCGTAGTCACCAACCATCTTCTGCTAGTAAATCGCCGCTCAGTTTGACTCCCTGGGCACGGACCGGGTCGCCGCCACGAGACTACAACCCTCAAGAGATCCGGCTCCGGGTAAGCTCCCGCGTGCGCAACGCAGCGCGACACAGGCCCAGGGGCGCGTCATATATACTGGTCCCATATTTTGCTCCATACAGTATATACTTGGCCTCATATATTGCTCCATACTGTATATACTGGGCCCCATATATTGCTCCATACAGTACTTACTGGTCCCCATATATTGCTGCACAGTATAATGGCCCCATATAGTATTTAATGGGCTCCATAAATTGTAAAATACAGTATAATGGCCCCATATAATATATAATGGGCCCCATATAATGCTCCATACAGTATATACTGTGTCCCATATATTGCTTCATACAGTACAATGGCCCCATATAGTATATAATGGCCGACATATATTTCTCCATACAGTATTATGGCCCCATATAGCATATAATAGGCCCCATATATTGCTCCACACAGTATATAATGGGCCCCATATATTGCTCCATACAGTATATACTGAGCCCCATTTATTGCTGCACAGTATAATTTCCCCTTATAATATATAAAGGGACACATTTTTGGCTCCATACTGTATATACTGGGCCCCATAAATTGTTCCATACAGTATATTATCTCCATATAGTATATAATGGGCCCCATATATTGCTCCATACAGTATAATGGCTCCATATAGTATATACTGGGCCCCATATACAGTATTGCTCCATAAAGTATAATGGCCCCATAGAGTATATAATGGGCTTCATATAATGCTCCATACAGTATATACTGTGTCCCATATATTGCTTCATACAGTACAATGGCCCCATATAGTATATAATGGCCGACATATATTGCTCCATACAGTATTATGGCCCCATATAGCATATAATAGGCCCCATATATTGCTCCACATAGTATATAATGGGCCCCATATATTGCTCCATACAGTATATACTGAGCCCCATTTATTGCTGCACAGTATAAATTCCCCTTATAATATATAAAGGGACACATTTTTGGCTCCATACTGTATATACTGGGTCCCATATTTTGCTCCATACAGTATATACTTGGCCCCATATATTGCTCCATACTGTATATACTGGGCCCCATATATTGCTCCATACAGTACTTACTGGTCCCCATATATTGCTGCACAGTATAATGGCCCCATATAGTATTTAATGGGCTCCATAAATTGTAAAATACAGTATAATGGCCCCATATATTATATAATGTGCCCCATATATTGCTCCTTACAGCATAATAGCCCCATATAGTGTTCCATACGGTATAATGACCACATATAGTATATAATAGGCCCCATATATTGCTCCATACAGTATAATGACCACATATAGTATATAATGGGCCCCATATATTGCTCCATACAGTATATAATGGGCCCCATACATTGCTCCATACAGCATAATGGCCCCATATAGTATATAATAGGTCTCATATAGTGCTCCATACAGTATATACTGGGCCCCATATATTGCTCCATACAGTATATACTGGACCACATATAGTATATAATAGGCCCCACATAGTGCTCCATACAGTATATACTGGACCCCATATATTGCTCCATACAGTATATAATGGGCCCCATATATTGCTCCATACAGTATAATGGCCCCATATAGTATATTATGGGCCCCATATATTGCTCCATACAGTATATACTGAGCCCCAGATATTGCTCCACAGTATAATGGCCCCTTATAATATATAAATGGCCATTTTTTTTGCTCAATACTGTATATACTGGGCCTCATATATTGCTCCATACAGTATATACTGGGCCCCATATATTGCTCCATACAGTATAATGGCCCCATATAGTATATAATAGGCCCCATATATTGTTCCATACAGTATAATGGTCCCATATATTACTTCATACAGTATAATAGGCCCCATATATTGCTCCATACAGTATAATGGTCCCATATATTGCTTCATACAGTATAATAGGCCCCATATATTGCTCCATACAGTATAATGGTCCCATATATTGCTTCATACAGTATAATAGGCCCCATATATTGCTCCATACAGTATAATGGTCCCATATATTGCTGCACAGTAAAATGGCCCCATATAGTGTATAATGTGCCACATATTTTGCTCCATACTGTATATACTGGGCACCATAAATTGCTCAATACAGTATAAGGGCGTCATATAGTATATAATGGGCCCCATATATTGCTCCATACAGTATAATGGCCCCATATATTGCCCAGGGGAGGAAATTGTGCAACCCACCTCGGGGTCCTGGGATCCCCCAGTACCCCTGGAACACTTGTGTGCTGAAGATCTAGCGGTAGTAAAACAAATGCTGAGAGAATAGTGTCATGTGTTCTCCAAAGATGACTCTGATATGACTCTGATATAGGCAGTATCCCGTCATTGCATTTGAAAATCAATTTGAAAGACACGACCCCAGTAACTAGAAGTGACATGTCTGTGCTAAAACCATTACATTGTGAAGTGAAAGAATATTCACAAGATCTCATCAAGAGAGGTTGGGTCCAAAAGTCGAAGTCATCTTATTCCTCTCCAATTTTCTGTGTTAGGAAGAAGGATGGTACGTTGAGACTCTGTTGTGATTACTGGGAGCTAAACCGAAAGTCAGTACCTGATCGACACCCGATACCAAAGATCCAAGATATGCTGGATAGCCAATCAAGAAGCACCTGGTTCTCTGTCCTCGATCAGAGTAAGGCATACCACCAAAGGTTTGTCGAAGAGTCCAGTAGACCTTTGACAGCATTCATCACACCGTGGAGATTATATGAGTGGATCTGCATACCGTTTGGACTCAGTTCAGCTCCAGCATAATTTCAGATGAGCATGGAGTCATGTTTAGAAGGATTGAGGGACGATATCTGCCAGCCGTACTTGGATGACAATGTGGTACACAGCAAAACCTTCCGGGAGCATGTTGAACACGTGAGGACCGTATTTCAACGATATCAACAACATGGAGTTAAGTTGACCCCAAAGAAGTGTGAACTGTTCAAAAGACAAGTCCGCTTTCTAGGGAAAATTGTGTCCAGAGAAGGATATACCATGGACCCAGCAGAAATCGCTCCTGTACTAACCTTAAAAGACAGGCAGCCCTCGACCGTCGGGGAGTTGATGCAGATATTAGGATTCCTCTCCTACTATCGTACTTACGTTCGGAACTTCTCCAGGATTGTCGCCGTACTATACCTCCTCTTGGGGGGGATAACAGAGACAACAACACTCACGGAGAAAAAGAAGAACGCGGGTAGGACCGGGCTTAAAAGAAAGAACGCTGTTTCATCCCATCAGCCCATTCTCTGGACAGCCGACCACCAGGAGGTATTGGAAAAACTAGTAGACTACCTGGTAAAACCTTGGGATATCCTGATTTCAATTTACCATTTGTTCTTCATTGTAACGCTTCTCAAGTTGGACTGGGAGCTGCCCTGTATCAGCATCAAGATGGAAAAATGAGAGTGATCGGTTACGGTTCTAGAACGTTGACAGATGTCGAGAAGAAATACCATCTACATTCCAGAAAATTGGAGTTCCTGGCATTGAAATGGGCTATCTGAGAACGATTTAGAGATTAGTTCTACTAGAGGAAAGAGTTTGAGGTATGTACTGACAAAAACCCTTTGACCTATGTCCTTACTACAGCCAAACTGATTGCAACGGGTCAGAAATGGGTTGCTGAACTAGCTGACTTCAATTTCAGCATCAAGTACAGGCCAAGAAAATGCAATGTGGATGCTGACGGATTGTCAAGAATGCCACTAGAGCCTGAGGAGTTCATGCAAGAATGCTCGGAGGAAGTCAGTCTGGAAGCAATTGAGATCAGTACCCAAGCAGTACAAGCTTATCAGGAGGAAGACACACAATTATGGTATCCATTGATGGTGGAAAACACCATAAAAACGAGAGCACAAGATCACCCCCGGTCTATTCAACAATTACCAAAACGGAAGCACAACGGGAAGATTAGATAATTGGTAGAATACTACTTTATGTGGACCAAAATCGGTTTCCAAATAAACGAGAGAGAGCCAATGAGTCATCAGCAGTACCTGTTTTAATTAAAGAGTGGACGAAGCTCTACCTCACTGAAGACGGTATCCTGTATCATAAAGGATCATAAAGGACAAAAACGGCAGTTGGTACTACCCAGAGTATTCCATAGGTTGGTCTTCAAAGCACTCCATGAAAACATGGGACACCTGGGAGTGGAAAGGACAACCAACTTGATCCATGAACGTTTCTTCTGGCCGTACATACAGAGAGGTATTGAGAGGTACGTGACCAGGGAGTGTGCGTGTCTGAAACACATCAACACATCAACCCGGGCACCTATGGGAAACATCCAAACTACATATCCGTTTGAGATGGTCTCAATAGACTTTCTACATCTCGAGACGTGCAAGGGTGGTTACTAATACATCTTGGTGGTGATGGACCATTTTACACGATTTGCTCAAGCATATGCCACCACCAATACATCGGGTCGAACAGCGGCAGAGAAGATCTTCAATGATTTTGCTGTGAGGTTTGGGTTCACTACAAGGTTACGCCACGGCCAAGAAAGAGAATTTGAGAACCAGCTCTTTGCCAAGCTCGGAAAGTACTGTAGAATTCAGAGATCCCACAAAACGCCCTATCACTCAGAAGGTAATGGACAAGTGGAATGTTTTAACCAAACATTATTGTCAATGTTGCGCACTTTAACTGCTGATGAGAAGAAAGACTGGAAGAGTTCTCTGTCAAAAGTGGTACATGCCTATAACTGTGCAAAGTCCAACGGGTTGCTCACCCTTTTTCCTATTGTATGGACGGTCGCCAAGACTGCCAATCGACATCATGTTCCATACTCCGGTGTCAGAGACTTACAGATTGTATCAGGAGTACGTTCGGAAATGGAAGGAACGGATGGCAGGGGCATACAATATAGCGCCCAAAGTAGTTACGCAAGGACTGAGCAAGAGTAATGAGTACTATGATTGAAAATGTTATGGAGCAGAATTGGCACCAGGAAGCCAGGTGCTAGTCAAGAAAGTACGTGAGAAAGGCGGTCCAGGAAAACGTTCGTACTGGGAAGACGAGGTGTATGTGGTCGTAAGAAGAAAAGCTGATGACAGCCCAGTGTATGAAATCCGATTGGAAATGGGAGACAAGAAAACCAGAATAGTCCATCGGAATTTACTACTACCCTGTGACTATCTCCCACCACAACAAGACTTCCCAGAAGTAGACTGACATCGTCCGAGATTGACTAAAAGACCACCACAGACTGAAGCTCCGGAGGTGAATAGTGACCTTGAAAGTTCCGATGGAGAAGAACACACCATTGTATCTCTCGGACCAGCAAGGAGAGGGCTGTACCATCCTCAGGAGAGTTAACTAAACCCTGAGGCTCCAGAGTTCGTACCAAAGAGTATAGATGAAGTCCAATTCAGATCTGATGATCGAACACTGGCTCCTGAAGAGACCGATAGAGACTCAGGAGGAGCAAAATTACCAGACTGTGCGGAAACAAGTGACTCAGGAGAAGTACAGGAACTTACAGAGGCAGCTCCATGAGCATTTGAGGATGCACGGGAAATGAGTGCGGAGGAAGAAACTTCTGTGACCGAAGAACCCGTGGTCTCTGAGAAACAACCCACCAGGACAATGTCGACGCGAGAAGTGAGGAAGCCCATGATGCTGACGTATGAGACACTTGCTGAACCGAGTCAAGTGCCAAGGACTGTCGACTGGAAACAGGTATCTCTGCCTGTGGACTAGGTAAGCCCACTTGAGTGGTATTCACCAACGTGAGGCAGTATTGAAGATGTTGCCTGGTGGAAAGACTTGTTTTCATGCTTTGATTTTCCTTAAAAGACTTTGTAGAATCAAAGAACTGTTAAAGCATAGAGAGAGAGAGCTGGTTGAATACGTACGAAAAGCTCCAGCTGAAGAGATGCTGAGTGTTTTAATTGTGTTAATTGTTTATTTCTTATAGGCATCCTACAAGAAAAAGGTTATAAGATTAGGTTGTTATCAATGTTTATGAACGTTATACTAATTTCACAATGCCAATTTGCATATAAAGTTATTCAACTTTCACCACTGTCTCAGAATTGGTTAGATTGATCAATTAAGACGAATGTCGAGGACGACATTCAAAAAGGAGGGAAATGTGTGGCATGCATAAGTAGGGCTGTTGCTTTAAAAGCATTCAGCAACTATTAGAAGTAGCACAGGTACATGAGACAGGAAGTGTTGTGCTCCAGAAGCATCCAGCAACTAGAGGGTTTAACACAGTCACAGGAGAAGGGGAGTGTTTTAGCAGAGCCCCAGGGGGATTGTGGGGAAGTTGTGTACTGTCTGGCTGGAGCCAAAGAGAAAGGTGGTGTGTGTGTTCTGTATCTCACAGAAGCACCACTGCAAGTGAAAAGGATTCAAGTCAGGAGTGAAGCTAAGCACAGGTCAGGGAGAGTTCCTGAACTAACAGTGCAGAGTATTGTCAGGCAGACAGATAAGGACTGTAAGAAATGGTGTCACAGGGATCATCTCCCTCAGCAAACCCATCCCCCCTCCTTCATCTCCCTCTGCTGTAAAGAATGCTGTGTTCATTAATGTGCCTTTGCATTAGAACTGTGCTGTTCTGTACTACTGGGAAGACTGTGCACTGCTGTGCTGCTAAGGAAACTGTATTGTTTGTTACTGGAGTCTGTTGCACATAAGACTTAACTTGCACTGGCTGTGCGGTTTCTTATTAAAAGCTACTGTTCTACCGTTTATAAGGACTCTTGTCAAGTGTGTCTGGTCACCAAGTGAAACAACCTACGTGTCTGTGCCTGAGGGTCAATACCCCTGTGTGCCTGAGAGAAGCTGCAGCACATGGTCTATGGTCTCCCTGAGTAACTGTTCCCCCAGGATGTAACCTGTTTCGCCCCTACCTGAACCTAGAGGCGTGCGTGTAACATGTATATGTTAAAGGGTGAGAATTTCCAACATCCCATGTCTCAAACAATATTTAATACTAAGTTCTATATGGCATGTGATACTGAATATGTTATCTATGTTTTACAATGCCCATGTAAATTGTTATATGTGGGGAAAACAACTTGGGATTTTAAAACTAGAATAAATCACCATCGATATACAATTAGGAAAAAGAAATTAGATTTACCTATGTGAAAGCATTTTGTGGAATTGGGACAAAAATGGAAGGATCTTATGTAAGCACTTTATATATGTAATTTTTATGATGTGTTGGAATGTTTATTTATTGATATCATTGCTGCACCTATTTAATATATCAATGTATACCATTGCACTGCTTGAGAAAGTTCCACACTTGGAACGAAACGTTGCCTTTTCACTATACTGTATCTATATGTACAGTATATACTGTATATATATATATATATATATATATATATATACACATATATAAAAAATCAGGATGGTGGGCCATCCAAATCTTGCACCGGGGCCCAACTGACTCCAATCACACCACTGTTTAGGGCCACACTGGCATCAACTATAAATCACAAGGTGCTTGAACATTATATTGCTTTTTGGGTGGTTTAGTGGAACAATTGTTATGTGGACTGATGGCAATTATATGGAGCCTGGTAACCACAGTATATAATTAATAGGAGGGGAAGGACATCTCATAATGTGAGTCAAATCATTCTGTATTTGCACAAGCTATTAAAATGTAAAAAACACATTTATGTATCTACAAGTGACATGGACGCCAGAACCCATCATATATAAAATGAGATGAAGGCCCACCATACTGGCTCCATTTATGTGGCCTAGCAGAGCTGATTGTGGACAAATCTCTTGGTTTGCTTACAGGAACGTTTTACCTAAAGACAGAGGCAAGCTTGTGAGGAGCCATAGCACTCCGCAAAGGAAGGGCGGCAGCACCTCCTTATAAATTAAGCACCACTAGAATCAAATCAAAGGGCACAGTTTAAACTTACCTGAGGGCGATAAAAAGATGTTCCTCTACCGAAATACAGCGCCTAATTGTTGTGTTTAGGAACCAAAGGCCAGGATGAAGCTCCTCCAACAGGCGATCAATGGTTACAAGGTGCATGCGGCAAAATGAGAACAATTTGTCAGGGTTGCGCTGTAGCTCCCCATACAGCCAGTAAGAAGTGGCCTTTAGAGACCTGTTGGCTAAGCAGAGGATAAACCCATAGGTTGAAACGCCTCCTTGGATCCACATCACCCTGCGTAGATCTCCAAATCACATTGGCACCACCCAGGTCTGAAGAACCCGCTCACCAGGGGTGAAGGAGAAATTAGCCATATTGAGAGCTTGGTCAATACATCAGACCAACAATGAGTATTCACTCTGGGATATCCCAGCAAAATGGATGTGGTCTAATCCTATGACCTTATTGGGGTTGTTTTTATAGGGTTAGGATCATAGAGGACCTTCATTTTATAGGAAATTGAAGCAAAACAGACAGAAAATTAGACTAGAAAAATTGCACTCAGGGATACTGGAGGCTGTGACTCTGTTCACTCATGTGTTCAGGCTAATGAGGAAAGGGCTTTACATGACAGTAGATAAAGCTGAAGTCTTTCTGTAAAGCTGAAATCCCCCAGCATTCCCTGCTACTTCAGTGTCTGTGCGGAGCTTACTCTGATCATTTGCATTAATGAGATGTCATCAGCCTCTGTACATTCATCTGATATAGGAATAACAAAATACCTTTCTGCGTTACAAGAGCTCTTCTGATTGGGAGCCATCAATCCATCCAGCTTTCTGATTGTTTCCAAAACTTACCAGCAGAATTATAAATGCAGTTATTCACGTTTGAATCATCATCATAATAATAATAGAATGTGCTACAGTGGTTTCTACCTCTATTTCCTTGGTCCATTTTGTCGACCGAAGGACTTGCCAGTTTTTTACAATAGTATCAGCAGGAAATTATCATTAGATGACTAGTAAACCTGTTGCCAGGTAATCCAACAAAGCCCCCACCACTGATTGGCAGCTTTCTGCCTATGCACAGTGTACACAGGAAGCTGCCAATCAGTGGTGTGGGCGGTGATATACAGAGCTCAGCATTCAGAGAACCGCTAGATCTGCCGCAGATAAAACAGTGATGTTATTAAGTAGTAGAAATAAAATACAGCACTCCTGGTAATTGTAGGTCCCCGGATAGGATCCCAATCCGTATCAATCAAATAGTAGAAAGAATCCGTCACTCTGAGGTGAGTAGAGTGAAAAACGTGAATCTTTTATTGCAGTGGTCCATATGGACAGTGTGTATTACATGTAACGTTTCCATCATCAAAGACCTTTGTCAAACATATACTGTAGAGGTAACTGAATCGCCCTCCCTGGGCTATGGGGGATACTCGGAGCCGGGCCTTGCAGATGTCGCGGGGATGCAGTCGTGGCCTTGGCCCGTTCCGTGCCCAGGGCTGTAACATGAAAAATATGGGCAATTGGATGAGTGGTTGTTTGACTTCGCCACCTGTGGTTTCTGGTGAAGGCCACGAGCGCTGCAACAGTCCTCTGAGGCTGATGTTATGGCAGCTCGGTTTGGTACTACTCCCCACAGGCGGAGTAGGCCTCAGGGCAGTGATCAATGAACGATCTGTGTGGAGGGATGGTGGGTGCAGTGCCGCGCAGGAATAAACAAGCGGAGGCGGTGGATGAAGTCATCCTGGTCTTTACTCACTTTAGATGTACTTTCAGCCGCAAAGCTTCTCTCTGCTACACACGGCGTACTGCGGCCACTGGGTACGGGGTTCAGCACTTCCCAGGTAGATCAAGAGCACCTGTCAAGACCCCGCTGGTGTGTTCCTCTCCTTTTTCTCTCCTCCCGCTTGTGTTCCTCCCTGGGATCCACTAAGCCGCCGGGCTTTTCCAACAGTGACGTGAAGTACACAGTCAGATATCGGGAGCCGGTCACCCCTCTTGCAGAAGGAATCCCTCTGGCTAAGCCAGAGTGAAGAATACAGGTGGCGACTCCGCTCCGTCCGTATTCCCCTGGGATCCTTTTGCCTGTGGAGCCTATCTCCTCTGCTCCCCTCCAAGGCCTTCTTAGAACAGGACCCTGGCCGGGCAGAGAAACTGGTTAACCCTGACCCGCTCCTCGTCTCAAGGCCAGAGAACGAGGACCGTGAATCTTCAGCCAGCTGCAGACTCTTGCTGGACCCTGACAGAAGACCACAATCAAAAGACCTTGAACTAAAGATGGCCATTTATTATATATGGTTCTATAAGTGCTTCCTGTAAGTGTTTCCTCCACCCTCACCCACTACTTGGTTCCCCCTATCTTTGGTTACCCCCCATCTCCTCTATCCCGGGCCAGGGCAGCACCCTGGTCCATTTAGGCCCCCTACAGGACAGGAGTGGTGTAGTGTTGAGTGCGAAGTGGGGTTCTGAGTGATGCTCCATCCTTACCTGGGAGAGGAGATACCACATCTCTATCTGACGTGCAGTACCCCTGTGGCGACTGAACCCTCAGGGGCGCCACACAACAAATAAAAAAACAAAAGACTTAACATGAGAAATATAATACAGAACATGAAACTATAAAGATAGATATGACGTAATGCTTAAGTGAGGACCACAAGATCTGGCAGATACAGACACCAAGTCTATGAGCAATGGTGAAAAATATATATGTATTGCAGTTTGTAAGAGCCACCAAACAATATACATGAAGACCAGGGTTGGAGGTAGGCAGGTCCCTAACTCCAAAATATATATAGTGTAGAAGATACTATGTCTCCATGGGGAAATAAATATGCAGGGTACAACGCAAAATAGAAATAAGCAATACTTAACATGGGACTATAAAAAATGAAACAGATGGTACATAGAAGGTGGGGGGATTGAATGGTGGTCACAAAGAAGCCCCAAGTCCAAAGTCCACTGGAGAGTCCTGATCTAGAACTAATTTATCCCAAACTGTAAAATAAGATACAAAGCGGAACCTTATCATATACAGTACAGACCAAAAGTTTGGACACACCTTCTCATTGAAATATTTTTCTGTATTTTCATGACTATGAAAATTTTACATTCACACTGCAGGCATCAAAACTATGAATTAACACATGTGGAATTATATACTTAACAAAAAAGTGTGAAACCACTGAAAATATGTCTTATATTCTAGGTTCTTCAAAGTAGCCACCTTTTGCTTTGATGACTGCTTTGCACATTCTTGGCATTCTCTTGATGAGCTTCAAGAGGTAGTCACCGGAAATGGTCTTAGAACTATCTTGAAGGAGTTCCCAGAGATGCTTAGCACTTGTTGGCCCTTTTGCCTTCACTCTGCGGTCCAGCTCACCCCAAACCATCTCGATTGGGTTCAGGTCTGGTGACTGTGGAGGCCAGGTCATCTGGCGTAGCACCCCTTCACTCTCCCTCTTGGTCAAATAGCCCTTACACAGCCTGGAGGTGTGTTTGGGGTCATTGTCCTGTTGAAAAATAAATGATTGTCCAACTAAGCGCAAACCGGATAGAATAGTATGCCATTGCAAGATGCTGTGGTAGCCATGCTGGTTCAGTATGCCTTCAATTTTGATTAAATCCCCAACAGTGTCACCAGCAAAGCACCTCCACACCATCACACCTCCTCCTCCATGCTTCACGGTGGGAACCAGGCATGTAGAGTCCATCCGTTCACCTTTTCTGCGTCGCACAAAGACACGGTGGTTGGAACCAAAGATCTCAAATTTGGACTCATCAGACCAAAGCACAGATTTCCACTGGTCTAATGTCCATTCCTTGTGTTCTTTAGCCCAAACAAGTCTCTTCTGCTTGTTGCCTGTCCTTAGCAGTGGTTTCCTAGCAGCTATTTTACCATGAAGGCCTGCTGCACAAAGTCTCCTCTTAACAGTTGTTGAAGAGATGTGTCTGCTGCTAGAACTCTGTGTGGCATTGACCTGGTCTCTAATCTGAGCTGCTGTTAACCTGCGATTTCTGAGGCTGGTGACTCGGATAAACTTATCCTCAGAAGCAGAGGTGACTCTTGGTCTTCCTTTCCTGGGGCGGTCCTCATGTGAGCCAGTTTCTTTGTAGCGTTTGATGGTTTTTGCAACTGCACTTGGGGACACTTTCAAAGTTTTCCCAATTTTTCGCACTGACTGACCTTCATTTCTTAAAGCAATGATGGCCACTCATTTTTCTTTGCTTAGCTGCTTTTTTCTTGCCATAATACAAATTCTAACAGTCTATTCAGTAGGACTATCAGCTGTGTATCCACCAGACTTCTGCACAACACAACTGATGGTCCCAACGCCATTTAAAAGGCAAGAAATCCCACTTATTAAACCTGACAGGGCACACCTGTGAAGTGAAAACCATTTCCGGTGACTACCTCTTGAAGCTCATCAAGAGAATGCCAAGAGTGTGCAAAGCAGTCATCAAAGCAAAAGGTGGCTACTTTGAAGAACCTAGAATATAAGACATATTTTCAGTTGTTTCACACTTTTTTGTTAAGTATATAATTCCACATGTGTTAATTCAAAGTTTTGATGCCTTCAGTGTGAATGTACAATTTTCATAGTCATGAAAATACAGAAAAATCTTTAAATGAGAAGGTGTGTCCAAACTTTTGGTCTGTACTGTATGTCAGGCCACTAACGGATGGAGCAGAACATGAGGAATGGGTGGGAAAGCAGGAGGGGTAGTTTTATTGTCATAAAAAAACAGAAGAGAGAAAGAGGTGGAAAATGAAACCATGCTAGGAGCAGATAAAAAGTGTAGAGGAAGGGAAAAAAACATAGGAAAAGACTGAATAAGAGGAAAGAAAAATAAAATAAAAATGAAGATGAAAAAAAATAAAGGAAAAAATAAAATTAATAAAAAATAAAATAAAATAAAAAAATAAAGATGAAAAAAGGGGAAAAATAAAGATAAAAGATGAAAAATAAAGAAAAATAATGAAAAATGAACCATAAGGAATAAAAAATAATAGCTTATTCAGAAAGAATAAATAATAATAATCAAAGAAATTAAAAAATATGTAGCAGCCCGATGTGCTCCAGGTTCCTAAATACATGGGATGATGAGATTCCTGATATAAAATGGATCAAGAAGACTGTCCTCCTGTCTTGAATAATAAATACTTTGATCTCTGTAATATTCACATAATTCCGATACTTCAATGTCCTATATATTAATACTAGATGGTGGCCCGATTCTAACGCATCGGGTATTCTACAATATGTACGCGGCCGACCGGGCGCATTCAGCAGAGCGTTGTTTAAATTTGGCGCCAAAATCGCTGATTGGTCGCGGCCGGCAACCGCGACCAATCAGCAAAACGGTGTTTAAATTTGGCGGCAATATCGGTGATTGGTTGCGGGTGGCGGCCGCGACCATTCAGCGAACTGTGTTAGTGAGGACCGGAGAGCTTGTTTAAATTTGGCGCTAAAATCGCTGATTAGTCGCGACCGCGACCAATCAGCAAAACGGTGTTTAAATTTGGCGCCAATATCGCTGACTGGTCGCGGCCAGCGGTCGCGACCAATCAGCAGAGCGGGGTTTAGATTTGGCGCCAATAATGCTGATTGGTGGCAACTGCGACCAATCAGCAGAGCGGTGTTTAAATTTGGCGCCAATCTCCCTGATTGTTCGCTGCTGGCGGCCGCGACCAATCAGCAGAGCGTTGTTTAAATTTGGCGGCAATCTCGCTGATTGGTAGCGGCCGCGACCAATCAGCAGAGCGGTGTTTAAATCAGCGAACCGTATTACTGAGGACCGGGCAGCGGCGCCGTCCCTCCCTTCACACTTGCCGTCGGGAGATCAGCGGCCCAAGCCGCTGATCTCCCGACAGTAGCCGCATGGAGGTCAGCGGCGCCGCCCGTCGGGGTACTTGTGCTGCCAGCAGCGGGGAGATGAGCAGCTAGCGCCGCTCATCTCCCGGCTGCATCGCCGCTGACTTCCGTCCGGCAGATGAGCCGCTAACGGCCGCCATCTTTTTCTGAAATCCCGCGTCGCTGATTGGCCGCGGCCGGACCAATCAGCGACGCGGGATTTCCTGGACAGAGAGACAGACAGGATAAGACGATTATATATATTAGATATTTTACTGTATTGCAGTTACCTATTGTTAAATGTGTGATACAATACCTGCAACATTGTTTTAAAATGGATATTTACTGATGTTTATAACAGGATTCGGATTTCTATCTTATTGCTGTATGTTTGTAACATTTATTATAAAGAATTCTTCAAGAAACGAGTTTAAAAAAAACAATAATAATTCTGCACACATAGATATTCTCATAAGAAAGACAAAACCTCACTTTTATTTTCCTAAATATTCAGGGTTCAGGTTTATTAACGTTTTAAATTGACCGACTGCACTGGAGTTGTTCAATATTAAAATGAATAATCAAAAATACAAATTCAGCACACAGTGCATATATATATTTATTTATTTATAAGCAAAAGTTTGGTTCAGCATCCTCCAAATTTGATATCTATCTATCTATCTATCTATCTATCTATCTATCTATCTATCTAATCCAAAAATATGGAGGCAGCACACAGTTGAAGAAATTTTTTTTTTTATTATTTAATAGCCCATGTGGCGACGTTTCGGTCCAGTATTGTGCACCTTTCTGAAGCTACATGGGCTATTACATAATATAAATTTTTCTACTTCATCTGTGTGCTGCCTCCATATTTTTGGATTATATAAGAGGACTGGTATATAACAGGGGGCTTTTCACCTAAACTTTTTGCTTGTGCTGTTTTTTATCTTATTTCTTATCTATCTATCTTATCTATCTATCTTATCTATCTATCTATCTATCTATCTATCTATCTCATTGTGAGGTGAGATCAGAATAAAAATGATGTCACAAGTGATGTGATGACATCACCGCATTCTATATCCCTGTGTTCCGGCCTAAGGGAAACCACTGCCTTACAGACTCCCAAGGGTGAGGCAGCCCCTTTTGTTTTTCGTCACGAACGAAGCAAAAATTGATTATAAAATGGATAAAGAGAGAAGAAGAGCCCATAGAGATCGGGTTCTCAGTGAGAGGAGAGGATTAAATGAAGAGCAGGTACCATTGTTCGCTATTGGGCGAAAAGACTTTATACTACCGGACGTGGACACTGACGCCTCAGAAATGGCGTCCAAACGTCAAACTCTGGACAAAATGAGAAAGACCAAAAGACATGAGATCCTTACAGAGAGAAGGAAAATGGAGACCCTCATGGAGTCTCACTCTGCAGCCTCCGCTGAGCTTCAGAGGGCCATTCTTATCGCCTTGAAAAAACTCGGAGATCTGGTCCCTGAAATACGGAGGAGGAACAAAGAAGCCATCCTCAATAAGAGGAGAAACATCAGCGCAGAGTTAGAGCTGGAAGAGGTTCTCCAAGAGACACCGAGACAAGTGACATCCTCCAGATCTGAAAGTCTGGAGGCACCGAAACTACAAAGAGCGGCAGCCCAGAAGAGGATCAGGAACAGCAGAGACTGGGTTGTCCAATGTAGAAGACGTCTCATCTACGCTAAATCCATTATAAATGGGAATGGTGCATTACGGAGGTCGAGGTCATCAGCTGAAAACATCTCCATCCCAGAGAACAAACAGCTGAGTGTTTCTCCACCAAACACATCACTGGATACAGATGGACCAGGTAAGATGGATCTGCTCAGTATAATAAGACTGGGGGTGAGGAGGATTATACTCCTAATATTATGTACTGGCATCAATTATCAAAAGTGCAGAAAAACTGTCCTTGTTGCCCATAGCAACCAATCACAATGCGGCTTTCATTGTTCCATAGAATGTTAAGAGATGGAATCTATGTTGTGATTCGTTGCTATGGACAACAGGGACAGTTTTGCTATTGGACAGTTTTGATAAATGAGAGCCCAAATATTAGACATTTCCTGCTCATTTACATAATGCCATTTAAAATTATAATATTTTCTCTGGAGCTACATTTGTTAACCCCTTATTGACCAGGCAACCTTTTTTTTTCTCTCCCTCCTTTGAAAACCCATAACTATTTATTTATTAATTTTTCTGGCAATGTAGCTGTATGTGGACTTGTTTTTTTAGTGGCCGAGCTGTAGTTTTGAACATTATTTATTTTACCATTCAATGTTCTGGAACACGGGGAAAAAGATTTAATCTGTGGGAAAATTGTGGAAAAAAAGTGATTCCAACATTGTTTTTTTCTAGATGTTCATTGAGTGGTAAAAATGACCTGACAAAATGATTCTCCATGTCAGTTACAGCTATGATACTGCTGAACTTGCATAGGGGTTTCTAAAAAATACTTAAGAATTTTATTTAAACAAATGCTTTGTGTGGCCATGTTCTGAGACATTGGAACTGTGTGATTGTGATCGCTGGATGGAGATGTGTGAGGGCTTGGTGATTTTTTGCGTGGTGAACTGTAGCTTTTATTGATCCCTTTCCTGGGTAGACAGGACATTGTGATATCTTTTTATTGCAATTTTTTAGGTGGATACAGCGCCCCCCAAAAATGCAATTCTAATGTTTCATTTTTTTATCATGTTAGTGTTTACTGTTTGCAATATTTAATTTTATATTTTTGTAAATCGGACTTATGCGGATGTCGTGATACAAGATGTGCTTATAAATATGATTATAATTATGTCAATTTGGTGATTCAAATATTTTTTACATTTTCCCTTTTTTAAACTATTTTTTTTATTTACTTCACTTTTTAGTTTCCTTGGGGGACTTAAACCTGTGATTTTCTGATCGCTTGTACTGTATACTGTGGTAGAACTGTATATAGATAAATTGACATTCTCGTATGAAATGAAGCCAGGCTGGTCTTAACACTAGGCCAAAAGTGACAGACTGGGGCTTTCAGCAGTAGGCCCAGGTAGTCATTTTAAACAATTGACCCCCTGCAATAGTGTCCTGGGGGGTTAATAGGTGCTGGTGCACACAAATCGGCAATAGCTTCATTTAAATATCACTGTCAGCATTGAAATGGTTAAACTACAGTAATTGGAGTGTGCTCAAGTCGCTGCAGTTATAGGCAAGTGGCAGCTATGTAATACAGCCAGCATCTGCCTGATATGGTGCATGCTCAGCTAATGAGCCCGCTTCATACATTTTATACACAACATGACAAACATTTCCATTATGTGTTCGCAAAGGGTTTAATAAATCTTGTATTTTCTCAGCAGATGGAGGCCTTATGATACCCCCTGACATAGCAGACATGCCAGAAGAAGACCCCGGTGATGCTAGAATCTGTATTTCACCCCTGAGAGAAGTGGTCAACACTAATAATACTATTGACTTTGACAGCCTTGACTTCCAGAAAGTTCTTGGAAAGGGAGGCTTCGGAAATGTAAGTGTGAATTTATCCTCCACCATGTTCATCAATGTATCCTGCACCAGATGCACAGGAGGGTTGTACATATTCATTACAGGATGCTCATATGTAATGATATATGAGATAAACTAGTGAACTACTACACACTAATAGATGGGAGTTTGGTCTGATCTGTTGTGATTTTTTTCCAGGTCATCTTGGCATTAGATCTGGTCAATGAAGGACTTCAGGCCATTAAAATCATGGACAGAAGTTATTGTAGAGAGGACATATTCTCTACAGAGCTAGAAGTCCTGAGAATGGCTGCCGGATGCCCCTACCTAATGACTATGCGGGCGTTTATGGAATCACCATTGGAGTATGTGATAGCCATGGACTATATGGCCGGAGGAGACCTGTTTGACCACATGGCAGATTCAATGCTGTTTAACACAAGGACAACAAGGTAAATGTCTTATACTGAATATCAATAATCCGTTGCCCTCGCACTGTAGTCCGAGAGCAATGGACAACGACAACAGGAGAAAATAATGACATGAAAAGGACACGTGTGTGATCTCCTCATGTTCTCTGTATGATTGTGCATGTAACCACTGATCCATCCTTTCTACTCCACAGACTCTTTGCGGCAGAGATGGTGTGCGGACTCCAGTTCCTGCATGAACGCGGCGTCATACACCGGTAATCATTTCACCTTCATAAATCTGTCACCTGTGACTCTCTGTTGTCTCCTTACATATCTATTGTAGAAAGTTCTTTCCATGAATTGTCCTCACAATCAGTGTCTGCTCCTTCTCCCTGCAGTGACCTGAAGCCAGATAATATCCTCCTCCAAGACACCGGACACATCAAAATCTCCGACTTTGGCTTAGCAGCCATGAATGTATTTGAGGATGGCATAGTGAAGAACAAGGTTGGCACTAAGGGTTACATAGCGCCCGAGGTAAGGAACATCTCTGTGTGATTGATGCCAATAGTAGGATTGAGGGATAATCTCATCCCAATGTATTCTGCTGATATCTAATCACAGACCGGTCCTCATAGTCTCTGTGTGTAAATCCCCTTCCCGGTATATTAAGCTCCTCTCCAATCTCATGTTTCCACAGATAATAGACAGTAAAGGCTACAACCATCTGGCAGACTCCTTTTCCTTCGGCGTCATCTTATATATAATGAGTGTAGGTGACCAGCCATTCTATTGCAAAGGCACAATGGATGAATACCACCAGTCTCTGCGTGATGACATCCCTTATTTTCCACCTGGGATCTGCTGTCATACCATGGACATCATAAAAGGGGTGAGTAAGATCAGATGGATAAGTATGATCGCGGATTACTAAAAGAGATAGAAGATAAGATGGGGATAGTTCATAGACATTGTGTAATAACTTGTCAGTAATAATACATAATATAATGACAAATGGTCTCTATCATTTTCTAGCTTCTCTGCAAATCTCCATCTGCCCGATCTGCCATTACATCATCCATCAGATCGCATCCGTTTTTCTATTCTATAGACTGGAGCGATGTGGAGTCCGGCAGAGCCGACCCACCATTCCCATATTGCTATGTAAGTACATCACATACAGACATCCATAGTGTTATCACTACCCAGTAACACACTTACCCACTATACACCTTATCGCTATATCCCCCTAGTACTGTTTATACTGTATGTGAGGGGCTGATTCTCAGACGTGTATATTTCTCTTCTTACAGCAGGAGTATTAGGCTGATAAAAATCAGCCCCATTCCAGCAACATCCAGGAATGAAGATTTACATTAATCGGATGAGACAATTACACTGGACTTTCTTATTTACCGGACTGTGACAAACCCACCGAGCTTCCACCACATAATATCCAAGTAGATTTGAGCACCAAACATCCAGGGATTTCTTCCGATCGCCATATTTGGGGTCAGGAAGGAATTTTTTTCCCTTGATATGAGGATGATCCAACAACGAGTCCTCAGGGTTATTTTTCGCCTTCCTCTGGATCAACATAGCAAGTAATTAAAGGCTGAAATTGAAGGATTTCTTTCAGCCATACTTGTTATGTCACCATCTGGACGACTCATCTACAATGTGGTGGTAAGGAGACGACTACAAGATATGGACATAAAGAAGGAAGCGGCTGCTCCTTCTCCTACTTGGCCATGTACAGACAGAAGGAAGCGGCTGCTCCTTCCTCTACCAGGCCATGGTCAGACAGAAGGAAGCGGCTGCTCCTTCACCTTCCTGACTATGGTCAGACAGAAGGCCATATGGCTAATCGCGATGCTGAAGGAATCCAGGAAAACTCCAACTATACAGATCACAAGTCACACATTCCTGCTCTTCTCCTCTCTCATGTGTGATCCAGACCTGGATGTCCAAAAGCGGCAAAAGTGTAAGCCGAGGCCTGAGGAGCAGAATCATCTGCTCCTTTCTATAGAAAGTCACTGTATCTACACACTTTCTTTTATCATCATTGCAAATTTGTAACAACTTTATTGCACAAATATATATATATGTATATATAAAACATCTAAGTGTCTTTTGTGCGTTTGGTTAAATTCTTCTCATATACAGACCTGCTTTTTGTTATTTTTATTAATATCATGATAAGGACAAGGTATTTTGGTGCCTTAGGCAAATGAAGCCTATGGTGACCCCCACCAAAGGAATAGGCAAGAAACTGAGGTAACAGGACCCCTAACGCTGCACCTCCCCCCTCCGATCAGTCCGATAATAATCTCTGACGACCACTTCCACTCAAATTATTACTTTTCTCACCCAAAAAATACCAGCACAAGTAAAAAAAATGTGGCGTACTTTAGGGATGAGGCTTAAAAGGGAGCGCAATGTCAAAGTTCTATATAGAATCGTTCATTGTTTGTGGACCATTTACACATTACAAGGGACAAATAGCGTTATTCATCCCTGACATTCTATATTTTAAATGTCCTACCCAAGGATAGTGATGGAAACTAATATAGCTGTTAGTATAATGGAGGCCGTGGGTTTCAATTAAGGTCATGTGACAGATGCAACTTGTAACAAAACTGATGGCGTTTCTAGTGCCGTATTCCTGTGTGGCGCCATCCTGTAACAGAGAACACACCGGAAGTAGCCTGCGTCTTGTTGGAGTTACCGGCAGGGGAGGGAGCTGATTACAGCTCTTTTGCTCCTGTCCTGGGCAGCGCTCAGATTGTCTTAAAGAGGCAAATACAATTCAGTGCAGAGAGGGAGCGACAGGCGGTGAGCGGTGTCAGTGACTCACTGAATGCCTGTGACTGGAGGAAGGGGCCGAAACAATGTCATTTTTATTTTTTTTTAAACTGAGCCCCCTCGGGGAGACAAGGGGTAGCGCCCTAGGCTAGTGCCTACCCTGCCTACCTGTCGAACCAGCCCTTATTATAAATCATGTTTGATAATTTTTTTGTGATCTTTATTAATTCATTCTTCGTTCACTTTTTTCCTAATAAATACTATAATCAATGTAGTCTTGACCTATATTTATATCTGTATATGGGCACTTTGTGGTGGTCACAAATCCACATTGTATCAATTTTTCAAAGACCCCGGTGCTGTCATCTTTTTCATATGTTTTTATTATTTTCAAGGAGCTTTTCCACCCTAATGGCAATGTGCCCAGGGCATTCTGGTTAATACCAGATGAAGGGGAACGCAGTCTCCATTATTTGATAGGACTACACATGATAGGATGAGATACACAGCTCAGCAGACTGTATTATTTGATTGAACTGCACATGATAGGATTAGATACACAGCTTAAAGGGAAACCGTCACCAGAAATAACGCTATTAGCCTGCACATATGGGGTTAATCTGCAGGATAACAGCGTTATTATGCTGCCCGGCGCCTGCACTCAGCCAAATACGTGCAGAATCAAAGCTTTCCTGTATTATAAAAACACATTTAAAATACAGCTTCAACATCTGCACCAAAAACACATCAAATAAGGGAGAAAATTCATAAAAAAGGCAGCGAAAATGCAATAATGAGTATTTACTCTCTGTGTGAACTCGGCCTTAAAGACACCAAAAAAGCCAGATGTCATATAGTGATGCTTATGTAAAAATGAAAGAGTTCTGACTAATGTGGCGTCCCTGCGGGTCCAGTTGCCACAGAGGTACTGCATCTCACCCAGAGGTGTGGTACCCCACTCTTAGGTAAGGATGGAGTACTACCCAGGACCCACACATCTACATCCAACACTACACCACGCCAGACCAGCAGGCGGTGCAATATGCACTTGTTCACTGCGGAGCCCTGTCCCTGGCTGGAAGGGGGGGAACCAAGAGAGGGGGAACCATGTAGTTTGTGTGGATGGAGGAAGAAGTTCAGTGGAGCACAGACTTGGAGTCAGGAGAAGGAGTTGAGTGGAGAGGAGTCTGTGAGAGCTCAGGAGGAGCTCTGCTCAGGAGAGCAAGGAGGAGAGAGAGAGAGAGGAAAGAAGAGAGGAGCAGTGAGGAGGGCTCCAGGAAGACAGAAGGGATCCCAGAGGCACGGCGAGTGCAGAGGCAACCCGTAACCCCTAATTCACGCTGACGTGGAGGGATCAGGCTGCAGAAGGGGACCGGCCCCAAACTAGTTGAGAACAACCACTCTCAGCTAGCCAACCGGAGGCAGCAGCATTTTCAAGGTGTTGCAGCCAAAATCCACAATTACATCGCCGAAAAGGTGGCCGCATAGGGTCCAGGGGACTGAGAGCACGTCGCCCGACAAGACCCGAGGCCACTAGCTTGGGACACTGATTGTGAGGTGCAGGGCAGGAGGGTGAGAGCCAGCGCAGTGAGACGACCGAGAAAGGTACATAGAATGGGGTCCCGTGTAAGTGCTCCTGAGATACCTGAGGGTTTGCTGGACCCCTACCCCGGAGGACACAGGACGATGTGGGCGGTTACACACCGGTAACTGTAACCTGGAGTCTTGAACAACTGTGAGTAAAACCTGAAGACTCACTGTGTCCTTGAATAATTACTGCGCCATCAACTGCCCTGCACTACACTGCACCGACAACATCTACCTCATAAAATCACCATCTACACTGCCCTGGAGCTAAGCTCTGCCTGTGGAGAGCTGAACCAACTTTGCTGCATCACCATCAGCTCCAGTGGATCTGCACCGCCGCGGTGGCCCTATATAGCCGCATACCACAGGTGGCGTCACGAACATTATTCTCCACAAACTTTATTCCCCTTTTACTTTTTCTTTAATTGACCGCTCTGGGTCGCGGACCGGGCCACCGCCACCATGACATCCCCAGCATCGACCGACCCGGCTACTGAGAGCCCCACTGCCCAGGGGGCGCTTCAGATACAACTAAAAATTAATGACAAAAATAAGTCCAAGTCCCAATTTGAGATGAGCGGATCGATTTGCAAGACTCCGGTTCATGTTCCAGGGCAGTGGCACCTGGCAGGTAGACGGGAGGCCTGCGGATCTCTTACATTCGGAGTCTCTAGGACAGCCTTTGATTTGTCATGACTGTTATGACGTCATCAGTCTGTAAAAAGTTGACTGTAAAAGTTTGAAGTTGTGAAATAGGACCTGCTGTACTATGAATGTTATGTGTTGTATTTAAGTTGATTTTCTCCCCTAGAATTAATGCAATCTTTTCCACTCTGATTCCTGCAGAATTTTAGAGAAAAACCTCCTTATAAATTGGAGTTGTATATACAGTTGACACCAGAAGTTTACATACACTATATAAAAAGACACATATGCATGTTTTTCTCAATATATAACTTGAAATCAGAATAAACCTTTCCCATTTTAGGTCAATTAGGATTACCATAATTTTTAATATTTGCCATAATGCCAGAATAATGAGAGAGAGAGAGAATGTTTTAAGGCATTTTTATTACTTACTACAAAGTCAAAAGTTTACATACATTTCATTAGTATTTGGTACCATTGCCCTTAAACTGAATGACTTGGGTCTGACTTCCACAAGCTTCTCACAATAGTTGGTCGGAATTCGGGCCCATTCCTCCTGACAAAACTGGTGTAACTGATCCAGGTTTGTAGGTCGCCTTGCTCACACCTCCCTTTTCAGCTTTGCCCATAAATTTTCAATAGGATTGAGATGAGGGCTCTGTAATGGCCACTTCAAAACATTGACTTTGTTATCCTTAAGCCACTTTGTTAGCATTTTGGCAGTATGTTTCAGGTCATTGTCCATTTGGAAGACCCATTTCTTACCAAGCTTTAACTTCCTGGCTGATGTCTTGAGATGTTGCTTCAGTATTGTCACATGATCTTCTTTTCGCATGATGCCATCTATTTTGTGAAGGGCACCAGACCCTCCTGCAGCAAAACAACCTCACAGCATGATGATGCCACCCCCGTATTTCACAGTTGGGATGGTATTCTTAGGCTTCCAAGCTTCTCCCTTTTTCCTCCAAACTTAACGATGGTCATTATGCCCAAAAAGTTCAATTTTAGTTTCTTCAGACCACAGGACATGTTTCCAAAAATTAAGGACTTTGTTCCTGTGTACATTTACAAACATTAATCTGGTTTCTTTATGTTTCTTTTGGAGTAATGACTTCTTCCTGGCAGCGTCGACTTTCAGCCTATGTTGATACAGTACTCGTTTCACTGTGGATATTGACACAATCTTATCAGCTTCTGCCATCATCTTCACAAGGTCTTTTGCTTTTGTCCTTGGATTTATATGCACATGTTGGACCAAAGCACGTTCATCTCTGGGACACAGAACCCATTACCTTCCTGAACTGGACATTCCCATCTTGTTTGTACTTATGTATAATTGTTTGTACAGATGAGTGAGGCACCTTCAGGTATCTTGAAATTGTACCCAAGGATGAGCCCGACTTGTGAAAGTCCACATTTCTCTTCCTGATATCTTGGCTGATTTCTTTACACTTTCCCATGATGCTACACGAAAAAGAAGTGTGTTTCAGATGTGCATTAAAATACATTCACATCCAAATTTTTTTTTGCTCTTAATCCTGATTATTTATATCTATAACGCCGCAGCTTAAAACCGTGGTCAGACGTGATATGATATTACTTCGGTAATAATCGTGACATTTTTTGGAGCATGCCAAATATTACCCTCCATTTAAAGTCTGCAAGTTATGTGTTGTTCAACATATTCACACTTGGTCGCTGACCAATGCCACATCTATAAGGCCACTGCCTAAAACCATGGTCATCAGACATTATCCGATATTACTTCGGTAATAATCATGACATTTTTTGGAGCATGCCAAATATTACCCTCCATTTAAAGTCTGCAAGTTATGTGTTGTTCAACATATTCACACTTGGTCTATGACCAATACCACATCTATAAGGCCACTGCCTAAAACAGTGGTCATCAGACGTTATCTGATATTACTGCGGTAATCATGACATTTTTTGGAGGGTGCCAAATATTACCCTCCATTTAAAGTCTGCCAGTTGTGTGTTGTTCATCCTATTCACACTTGGTCGCTGACCAATACCACATTTATAAGGCCACTGCCTAAAACCGTAGTCATCAGACGTTATCCGATATTTCTGAGGAGATAATCGTGACATTTTTTGGAGCAAGCTACATATTACCCTCCATTTAAAGTCTGCCAGTTGTGTGTTGTTCATCCTATTCACACTTGATCGCTGACCAATACCACATCTATAAGGCCATTGCCTAAAACCCTGGTCATCAGACGTGATCCGATATTACTGCAGTTATAATCGTGACATTTTTTGGAGCGGGCCAAATATTACACTCCATTTAAAATGGGCAAAGTGCTTGGCAAGGGACAGTGAAGTGGACATAATGGTGATGGTGCACGCAAAGGCCTATGCCGTGGGCAAGCTGAAATTATGCCTGCTGAGTGAGCACAACAAGCACCCACATCATGGTCACCCTATCTTCCTGTCCCACTTTGTAGGGGGCAGCGGAACCCCACTCTTAAAGCCAGAGCAGTGTGAAAAGGTTGTTGGTTGGATAGCAGATAATGATTCCAGTCACTTTGCCATCACCACCACCGTCTTTCACACTGTCCAGTCTCAGTAGCCATGAGTATGTACCACATATTCCTCACCCTGATCCTCCTTACTCCCACTATGCCGAGTGCCCGGAGACAACTGATCCCACACTTGAACGCTCAGAAGAGCTGTTTACTTTCCCATTTATAGATTTGGGCCTCTCTCCTGACCCGTTTCAAGTGGGGCAAGAAGAGATCACATGTAGCTATGCCCAAATATTTGAGCAGCCATGGTTACATAAAGGCGACGGTCGAAAAGTGCAATTACTGTCGCAAGAGGTGGATGATGATGATGAGACACAATTGCCAGCGAGTCAGAAGGAGGCCCAGGGTGCATACGGGGAAGACGAGGTGGTAGACGATGAAGTCACTGACCCAGCCTGGCAAGTTGCATGCATAGCAAGAACAGCAGCACAGAGCGGGAGGGAGGCGTAACACCACAACAGGCAGGAACAAACAGTGGGGTGGCCACAGACACAAGGCGGGAAATTGTTCCCCGGAACATGAACACGAGGAAAGTTGCCAGTCCAACTGTTAGGTCTTCCAGAGTCTGGCTCTTTTTCAAAGGCTGTCCAGTTAGCCCAAAAAAAGGCTATTTGCAAAATCTGCCATGCCAGCATCATCAGGAGCAGCAAAACTACCAGCCTGACCACCACCAGCAAGCTCAGGCACATGACAGCAAAGCACTCGACTAGTTGGCCCGAATGCCAGAGTCCAGAAACAGTGTCTAAGGGTGACAATACCGCCTGTACCGCTGTTGTGCGTGCAAGCCAATCCTCTGTCCATGGTGCAGGCGAAGATGCCTCCCGCCCTGCACCTGTAGTTTGACACTCACAACCACCACCATCAGCAACCACGTCCACATCCTTGTCCCAGCACTGCGTTCATTTGTCCCTGTCCCAGTCCTTTGAACGCAAGTGCAAATATGCAGCCAACAACCAACAGGCCATAGCACTAAACTGCCACATTTCTAAAATGCTTGCACTTGAAATATTGTCTTTTAGGCTCGTGGAGACGGAATCTTTCTTCAACCTCATGGTGGCGGCCATCCCTCAGTACTCGGTTTCCAGCTGCCACTATTTCTCCCTGTGTGGTGTCCCTGCCTTACACAAGCACGTGTCCCAGAACATTAGCCGTGCCCTCAACAATGCAGTTACAGGGAAGGTCCACCTACCCACGGACACATGGACAAGTGCTTGTGGCCAGGGACGATACATCTCACTGATGGCACAATGGGTTAATAGGGGAAGCCGGGACCCAGTCGGACGGAACACATCCTCCTGACGCCAAGGATTGTGGGCCCTGGGTCAATCAGGGTTGCCCCTACATTCTACAGCTCCTGCACCTCCTCCTCCTCTTCAGCCTCCATCTCCGAAATTACCACATCAATAGGAAGCTGGAAGCACTGCAGTACTGCCTCGGCCAAGTGGCAACAGGGTGTGCTGAAGCTGATATGCTTAGGGGACAAACCGCACACCTCTACGACGTTGTTGACAGCTGTAACAGAGCAGGCCAATCTCTGGCTGTCACCGCTGAACCTACAGCCAGGCATGGTGGTGTGTGACAATGGCCAGAACCTGGTGGCGGCTCTGAAGCAACCTCGCACAAGTACCATGCCTGGTCCATGTGCTCAACCTAGTGATTCAGCGGTTTCTCAAAACTTACCTGGATCTGCCGGAGCTGATTGTCAAAGTACGCCGTCAGTCTGCCCATTTCGGAAAGTCAGCTACAGCTTCCGCCTCCCTCGCTGTGCTTCAGCAGCGCTTGCAGCTTCCAGCTCATCAACTGGTGTGTGATGTCACCATACAGTAGAACTCAACCTTGCATATGTTGGGGAGGATTTGTGAGCAGCAGAGGGCAGTCGTTGAGTACCAGCTTCAATACGCCTGTCGGTAATCAAGTCAGCCTCCACACATAAGAGCTGATGAGTAGGCATAAATGTCTGACATCTGTGCCATCCTCCAAAACTTTGAGGACTCCATCAAGATGGTGAGCGGCGATGACGTCACCATCCTTCTTCTCTGTCTAATGAAACGCTTGCTGCTCACAATTAAAGAGGAGGCATTGCAGGCGAAGCATGATATGGAGCAAGGAACTATACAGGTTGATGCTACACAGCCTAGCCTCATCTCATCTCAATGCAGGTTGGGTGATAATGAGGAGAAGAAGGAACAGGAGGAGGAACAGGAGCTGGTTTCCTGCGCTACAGATGTTACTACCCACACAACATTCATACCGCCTGGTCAGCGTGGATGGCGTGAGTAGAGGGAGAATGAAGAGGTGGAAAGGTGGAGGATGAGGAGGAGGAAAGCATGGACAGTCGTCCTTTTTGTCAGGACAGGGAAGTCTTGGCTGTTGGCAGTCTGGCTGTTAGAATCTATGTTGTTTTACTATCGGCCATCTTGTTGTGGTTTGCTGGCTTCTAGTCTTTTCCTCTGGTGCTGGGTGTCTTGGTCACGTGATCTCTTCACTCTTTATTACTTAGCACCTGTCTCCCATTCCCTGCTGGACATCAGTGTTGTTACGCTTGTGCTCTGGTTAAGTAGCCTTGCTAAGTTCTTTGTGCTTTGGACAATTGATTTCTTGGGACTTCTTGTTCCACCAGTTTTGTTCCCTTTTATCTTCGTTTCTACAACTAACTTTTCTGTTAGGAGGTCTCCTGTTTTGCTCCCAGTCTTTAGATCTTTTAGGGACCCCTTTCCCCTTCCTTCATGTCTTTGTTTGAGTTCAGTGCAGGAGTTTAGGTGCGGCTATTCATAATAGGGCACCCACTCCAGCGTAGGGTTAAGCTGAGTCTCAGTGCAGGGACAGCTTTTCCCTCCTATTCCTTAGTTCTAAGTTGCAGTACATAACAGTATGTCCCGCCCCGTTTTAAAAAAAAAAAGTTGTTTTTCTTTTCCTCCTCTCCTCTTCCTGGGTTTTCTTCAGTATGTGTACCATCCAGGAGCTTGCTCAATGCTTGAAAGGATTGACTCTGGAGGTTGCCGATCTTCAGCAGTACATGAGTAAATACCCTGCAGAATGCTATGAAGAACCTAAGGTAGGATTACCTGAGTGTTTCCCGGGGAAACAACAGGATTCTTTTTCATTTAAAAACGCTTGTTTGCTGTATTTTCGGCTCAGACCTAAATCTTCTGGGAGTGAACTACAGTGTGTAGGCATTATTATTAGTGATGAGCGAGCACTAAAATGCTTGGGTACTCATTGCTCGGGTCGAGCACATTGGAATACTCGGGTGCTCGACCCGAGCAATGAGCCCAATGTAAATCTATGGGAAACTCGAGTATTTTTCAGGCGGCTCCCCCCGGCGGTCTGCAGAGGGCCTAAAAATTTCCCAAATCGATAAGAACAGTGCTCAAATGACATGGGAACAGCATGGGGAAGACCCCTGGAAGCATTTCTGACTCCCAGGTCACTGCTGTCAACAACGTTGTCAGAGTATTATGCCACTTTTACGGACTCACAATAAAACATACAAAAACAAAACCAAAATGGATTTTCCTGGGAAATATATTAAGGAACATCCTTTCCAGGGTAATGACTTGTGTATATGGCAAAATAAATAACCAAAACCAAAAATACTCCTCCACATCTTGGGCTATGTTCACACGTAGTTTTTGATGCGATTTTGCACTTCTGCATTGCTTTCAACAAAGACAAATGCATTCACTGGGAAATGTCATTTTATCATTTTACAACCCTATCTGGCCATGTGGTGTGTGACACATCATCAGACACATGCATACAGTGCTGAAAAGAGATGGGAACAGCATGGGGAAGACCTCTGGAACCATTTCTGACTCCCAGGTTACTGCCTAAAAGTGTGCCCATCATAAGTGATCCTTGGCGCATGCGAAGATGCCTCCCGCCATGCACCTGTCGTTGCAGACTTGCAACAATCACCGTCCACGTCCTTGTCCCAGTGCAACATTCAGTTGTCCCTACCCCATTCCTAGGAATGCAAGCGCAAGTATGCAGGCAGCCACCCACCCACCCACAGGCTGCAATACTATACTGCCAAATTTTTGACAGCTGCTTGCACTTGAAATGTGGCCTTTTAGGCTCGTTGAGGCGGAAGCTTTTCATAACCTCATGCCTGCGGCGACCGGGTGTACATACTCGGTCCCCAGCTGCCACTGTTTCTCCCGGTGTCGTCTCCGCCTTCCACAACATTACCAGTTCCCTCCCCAGTGCACTTACTGGGAAGGACCGCCTAACCACAAACACGTGGACAGGAGAATGTGGCCAGGGACGGTATGGAGCCAGTCCACAGCTTTTTTTGCTGAGAGTTGTATTTAGCTCGGTGAAAGGTCTGGCATAGAGGGATACCATATCTATTCTGGGTGTCATTTCTCCGTCACCAGGTTCCGGACATTGACACACACGACCATGCCTGGCTGTATGTTCAGCGGTGAGAGCCACAGATCAGACTGCTGTGTTACAGCTTTCAACAACTCTGCAGCGCTGGGCGGTTTGTCAATTAAGCATTAAGCATGTTATCTTCAGCACAGCCTGTTGCCGCTTGGCCAAGACAGTGCTGCAGTGCTGTCAGCTTGTGACTGATGTGGTCATTTCAGAGATGGAGGAGGCGGTGCATGAGCTGAACAATGTGATTACATTGTTGTTAAATTGGTGACGCTGTTTTTTATACTAAAGAAACATCCTATTGTTTTGTTTTTTTTATGTATTTTTTTAAGACAAATGCATTCACCGGGAAATGTCATTTTAACATTTTACAACCTTAGCTGGCAATGTGGTGTGTGACACATCATCAGACACTTCCTGTTTTATTTATGATGGAGGGACTCTGAAAGTCATAAAGCCCATTTTTATAGGGACATCAGACGGCCCTTACTATTCTTAAAAGGCCAGCAGTCGGCCCTAGCTATTGTTAGAGAGCCATCAGCCGGCTATGCTTTGTTGTTCCCATTATTAACAAGTGGGTCTCCTATACTGTTATAGCGTATCCAGTGACTGCAAGGGCTGCCAGAAATTTGGACGCAACCCAATACCCCTTTGAAGAGACATAGAGGAGGGTCTCAGTAAAAAAATGTTCCCATTATAAAGGATTGGGTCTCCTATATGTGGTAATGCCCATGCTGTGACTGCAAGGGCTGACAAAATTTGGGAAAAACACCATTAAGAATTTAAAGACACATAGAGCAGGGCCACAGTAACAAGGTACGACATGTTCCCATTAGAAAGGAGAGAGTCTGCTATACAGTTATAGGGCATGCAGTGAGTCCAACGGCTGACAATTTTAGGAAAAACCCCACTAAGAATTTATAGACACATGGCCCCGGAGCTGCGCTCACTGGGTGACAGGACACCGCTCCTAAGCTCAGCTCCGGGGCCCGCTCGCTGGTGCGGCTCATTATCCCTGGCTCCTCAGCGTCAGCGGTCAGAGAATTAAAGCTAGGCACACATAGGACATGTGAGTATAAGGATTTTATTATTTTATTCTTATTTTTACAGGTGGACAATGCGGGAGCAGACACTACTACCCTCATCATGGTCCCCTGCTGGTGCTGAACTCAGCACCGGTAGGAACCATGATGAGGGCAGTGTTCAGCACCCCGCACATGGGAACAGTGCTAACTGTACAGTGATTCCCAGGCACCGTTCCGTGTGATCTTGATGCTGCTCTTGGGTGGCACATGGTTGCCACATGTGACACACAGGGAAACATGAGACACGGATATCTCTGGTACCGGTTTATACCGAAATATACGGACATGTGAAACCGGCCTAAATCGGCTGCGAGAAATCCTCCGAATAAACAAACTGCTCAATCGTCAGGTGAAATGATCTTTTGGGATGCACACAACATTATCATTCTTGGCACAAGACTTGTGCTGCCGAGAACAATGACAGCCAATGAACAATCGTCTAATACAGATCATTCAGAGTGTATCTGAAGCGCAGTATTCCTGTGTAAATTGTCTATTAACCCCTTAGTGACTGAGACAATTTGGACATTAATGACCAGGCCAAATTTTTGAATTCTGACCAGTGTCACTTCATGTGGTAATAACTCTGGAACGCTTCAATGGATCCCGCTGATTCTGAGACTGTTTTTAGTGACATATTGTATTTCATGATAGTGGTAAAAAATTTTGATACGACAATTTGGTGAAAATTTAGAAAATTTTGCAATTTTCAAACTTTTAATTCCTATGCCTTTAAACCAGAGAGTTATGTCACACAAAATAGTTAATAAATAACATTTCCCATATGTTTACTTTACAACAGCACAATTTTTATAACATATTTTTTTTTTGTTAGGAAGTTAGAAGGTTTAAATGTTGACCAGTGATTTCTAATTTTTGCAACAAAATTTACAAAACTATTTTTATAGGGACCACATCACATTTGAAGTGACTTTGGAAGGCCGATATGACAGAAAATACCCAAAAGTGACACCATTCTAAAAACTGCACCCCTCCAAGTCCTCAAAACCGCATTCAAGAAGTTTATTAACCCTTCAGGTGCTTCACAGGATCTAAAGCAATGTGGAAGCAAAAATGAACATTTTATTTTTTTTCACAAAAATTTTACTATAGCCCCAAATTTTTTATTTTCACAAGGGTAACAGGATAAAATGGAACACAAAATTTGTTGTGCAATTTCTACTGAGCATGTTGATTCCCCATATGTGGGGGAAAACTATTGTTTGGGCACACAACAAGGCTTGGATGGGAAGGAGCACCGTTTTGACTTTTTGAACGCAAAAAAGACTGAATCAAGAGTGGATGCCATGTCACATTTGGAGAGCCCCTGACATGAAAAACAGCAGAAACCCCCACAAGTGACAGCATGTTGGAAACTAGCCCCCTCAAGGAATAACATATTTAGATGTGAGAACAAAATTTTTTTTTTTTTTTACAAAAACACTGTTTTAGCACCAAATTTATAATTTACATAAGGGGTGATGGGAGAAATTGGACCCAACAATTTGTTCTGCAATTTCTCCCGCATGTGGCAGCATTCTATATGTGGATATACACTACTGTTTGAGCACCCGGCACGGATCAGATGGGAAGGAGCGCTACTTGGCTTTTAGAACGCAGATTCCTTATGAATAGATTATGGGCTCTATTAGCTGAGCCCCTGAGGTGCCAAAACAGCAGAACCCCCACCCCCAGGTCACCCCATATTGGAAACTCCACTACCTAAGGAATTCATCTAGGGGTGTAGTGAGATTTTGAACTCATGGATGCCTCACAGAATTTTATAACATTGAGACATGGAAATTTGTTCTCAGTAGCGATCTGGGAGTCAGAGATGCTTCCAGGGGTCTTCTCCATGCTGTTCTCCTTCCATTCAGCACTTTTACCATCCATTTCATCATTTTCAGTGCCCCCCCAGACCTCCTTGTAGGGTCTTCTGGAAAAATGCTTTGATTTCTCATTGACGCTCATTATACTCGTTACTTGAAATGAGCATCCAAGCATTAGAAATTGTTTAGGTCGAGTAACGAGCATCTGAGCATTTTAGTGCTCACTCATCTCTAATATTTACCTGTGGATTTTCAGCATTTTATGCAATGCAATGCAATTCTGACTTTAAACTCTGAATGTCCACAAGAAAATTGACATGTTGAGGATTTCAAACACACACGGCTGGTCAGTTTACGCTATGTAAAAAAAAATTAAACAGTGGACCCCAGGATGGGGGACATTATACAAGGAAGGGGCCTAGGATGGGGGTTATTATACCAGCAAGGGGCCCAGGATGGGGGACATTATACCAGGAAGGGGTTAAGGATCGGGATTATTATACCAAGATGGAGGTCATTATACCAGGAAGGGGCACAGTATACCAGGATGGGGGAAATTATACTAGCAAGGGGCTGGGAATTCTGGGACATGGTTATACAATGGAGGACATTATAACAGGAAAGGGTCCATGATGGTGTCAGGATGGTGTACATTATTACAGTAAGGGGCCCAGTACAGGAGACATTACACCAGGAAGCCCCCATGATGGGGGACATTATACCAGGATGGGTGACATTGTTACACAAAGGTACCAGAATGTGGAACATTATTACAATAAGGGGTCAAGTACAGGGGACATTATACCAGGATGAGGTTCAGGATGGGGGACATTATTACTGGAAAGGGCTCAGAATGGAGGACATTTTACCAGAAAGAGTGCAGGACAGGGGACATTATACAACCCCTGGCAAAAATTATGGAATCACCGGGCTCGGAGGATGTTCATTCAGTTGTTTAATGTTGTTGAAAAAAAGCAGATCACAGACATGGCACAAAACTAAAGTCATTTCAAATGGCAACTTTAGAGCTTTAAGAAACACTAAAAGAAATCAAGATTAAAAATGTGGAACTCCGAAAGGGTAATTTTTTTCAGACCAAGCAGAGGGAAAAAATTATGGAATCACTCAATTCTGAGGAAAAAGTTACGGAATGATGAAAAACAAACACACAAAAGAATACTCCAATACATCACTAGTATTTTTTTGCACCACCTCTGGTGTTAATAACAGCTTGCAGTCTCTGAGGCATGGACTTAATGAGTGACAAACAGTACTCTTCATCAATCTGGCTCCAACTTTCTCTGATTGCTGTTGCCAGATCAGATTTTCAATTGGATTGAGATCTGGACTATTTGCAGGCCATGACATTGACCTTATGTGTCTTTTTTCAAGGAATGTTTTCACAGTTTTTGCTCTATGGCAGGATGCATTATCATCTTGAAAAATGATGTCATCATCCCCAAACATCCTTTCAATTGATGGGATAAGAAAACTGTCCAAAATATCAATGTAAACTTGGGCATTTATTGAAGATGTAATGACAGCCATCTCCCCAGTGCCTTTACCTGACATGCAGCCCCATATCATCAATGACTGTGGAAATTTGCATGTTCTCTTCATGCAGTCATCTTTATAAATCTCATTGGAACGGCACCAAACAAAAGTTCCAGCATCATCACTTTGCCCAATGCAGATTCGCGATTCATCACTGAATATGACTTTCATCCAGTCATCCACAGTCCACGATTGCTTTTCCTTAGCCCATTGTAACCTTGTTTTTTTCTGTTTAGGTGTTAATGATGGCTTATGTTTAGTTTTTCTGTATGTAAATCCCATTTCCTTTAGTGCAACAGCTCTCCAAGGTGTGATCACTCCTTTTTAGATGCAGACTAACAAGCAGATCTAATTTGATGCAGGTATTAGTTTGGAAATGAAAATTTACAGGATGATTCCATAATTTTATCCTCAGAATTGAGCGATTCCATAATTTTTTCCCTCTGCTTGGTCTGAAAAAAATTACCCTTACTGAGTACCACATTTTTAATCTTTGATTTTTTTCCAGGGGTTGTAATAGGAAGAGGCAAAGGATGGAGGAAATTATACCAGGAAGAGGTGTAGGTGGAGGTGACGCGCCCCCTGGGCCGTGGGGTACTACGTGCCGGGCCTATGGATGCCGGTATGGAGGATATCACGGTGGCTGGGCCGGTCCGTGACCAAGGGTGGTCAGTAAAAGGGGGAATATGTATAGGGGATATGGAAAGTTCGTGATGCCACCTGTGGAATGCGGCTAAGGGGTGCCTCCGCTGTGGAGCCGTCCTCTGGAGCTGGTGTTACGGCAGCAGGGATGGTGTGGCTCTCCACAGGTAGAGCAGCGTGGGGTGTAATGGATGGTGGTGCAGGGGAGAGACGGCAGGATGGTGCCGGAGGAAAGAAGGACACTCACACGGGGGTAAGCTTCTGTACCTTTACTGGTGATGTTGCAGGCACGGTCCAGGGTACTCCGGACGAAGGGCGCACTTTTGGACTCTCCCTAGTGAGCGGGTATGGGGCCTCCTGATGAGTGGCTTTACTCGCTAAGCTTCTGACCTGCCTGGAGCTAGGCCTAGCTTGGTTGCTGTCTCTCTTTTGCACCTGCTGACCTGGTGGTAGGGCCTACTCTTGGAGATCACTCTCCCTGGATGCTGGTGCCTCCGTGACTCCTAGCCCTGGTACTGCAATCAGCATTTGGTGAACCTGGGACCTGTAGTCCTCCAGGGGTTCCGGTGGTTTCTACTGGGTATTGAGGGTCCCTGTAGGCGCAGACCCGGTGTCCGATATATATCTCGGGGTGAGCCTGGTAAGCTCCTCTGCCCCCTTGGCTACTTCTTCCTTCTCCTCTTGCCTTCGACCACACTCAGGGCCCTCACTAGGCCTTCACACGTGCTGTAGGCCTTGGCTGGCCTAAGCACAGCAGCCAGCTTGCTGCCTCTTCGCTGCTCTCTGAGCGTCAGCACGCTCTCTGCTCAACTCTGAGCTCTGTCCCTCTTTGTGTCTGAGAGACTCACTAACTAGACTGAGCTGCCTGGCTCCACCCTCCCTTTATATATCCCTGAAGGGCTCCCTCTGGTGGTCTGAGGTGGTAGGGTGGAGGTGTGTGAATGTGTGAGGGCCTCTTGTGGAGAAGTCCATCCATGCACCCTTCTGGTTTCTGTGGCACCAGTGCACAGCAGGGTGCCACAGAGGGACATTATTACAGGATGGTGGTCAAGATGGGGGACAATATTAAAGAAAGCGGCCAGGATGGGGAATATTGCAAAATCATTGCAAAATGAGCAGAAATGCAGACATGTATTGCACACTTAGGTATAGTTGTGAGAAGAACCAAATTTGTTTATATTATGTGATGTATTGGAATTTATGAATGTGTCTATCATAATGCAATGGCAATCTGAACTGTGGGTACAGTATAGAAAGTATAGAGTAGTAAAGGCACAGACAAGTGATGCGAACAAAGGATGATTATTTCCTCCATCAACAGATGACTTATGAAATAATAATAATAATAATAATGAAACAATTTATATAACATAACCATTATATCCCTAAATGTATTACACTGTAGTAAAACAGATAACCTTTCCTAAGGCTAGGGTCAAACAAGCATATATGTCTCATCCAAGAGAATTGGGTCGATTATACAAATCACACTCTGATAAAACTCTAATTAGAGTTTTATCAGAGCATGATCATAGTGTGTTCCGATTCTGTTGGATGAGAAGATGGAGAACAAAATTTCTCCATCTTCTCCATTATGTCAGTCCATGAAAATCGGACTGCACTCAAATGTAATCTGAGTGCAGTCCAATATTTTCTTTCGACTCATAGATTTGCATTGCCAAGTGCGCTCCGAATTTTGGATCAAACTAGGACATGCAGCAATTGTTTTTCTTGGACCAGCTCTGTCTGAGAAACAAATCCGACATTTGCACAGCCCTATACAATAATAATGATCTAAGTGCGATCCTATGTTTTGTTGGATCACACTAGGACTGATAATACGGTTGTCTGCTCTGTGTGCAGAACTCTTTAGTGTCATTCATAATGCGCACATCAGTACCGGCCACGGAGGGCGGACCAGGATCCTAAAGGAGGTGAACCGTAAGTTCAAAAATGTCACAACGGAGTCAATAGTTATTTATCTGCGACTCTGCCAGCCATGCCAGAAAAAACAGAAGATTACCAAAAAAGGCCTTGTTGTGAAACCCATCCTACACAGTGAAATGAATTCTCGTGCTCAAGTCGATGTCATTGACATGCAATCCAATTGTGATAATGATTTCAAGTTCATATTCGTCTATCAAGACCACGCCACTAAATTTGTTCTTCTACGTGCTTTATGCACCTCCTTGACATTTTTTCCACTTTTGGTGTCCTGTGTATTCTGCATTCTGATAATGGGAGGGAATTTTGTAACAAGGTCATACAGAGTTTGTGCGCGATGTGGCCTGATATGAAAATAGTGCATGGTAACCCAAGACACAGCCAGTCCCAAGGCTCCGTGGAGAGAGCAAATCAAGACATTGAAAACATGCCGTCAACGTGGATGGAAACAAATAAGACACCCAAGTGGTCTGAGGGCCTTCGCTTTGTACAAGCAATGAAAAATAGAGCATACCATGAGGGAATAAAATGCTCGCCCTATGAAGCTATGTTCGGAGTACCAATGCAGATGGGTCTAGCTACCTCCAAAATTCCTAGTGATGGGATCAGAAATCTCTCTTCAGAAGAAGATCTTGAAAAAATGTTTGTTGGTTTGCAAGAGGAACCTAGCGATCCGACATCACCAACAGAAGCCGAAGGGTCAGATGAATCTAACTTTCATCACACGTCAGCACCGACAGCAGCAGAAGCTTCGGATGAATCCAACTGTCATCAGCTGTTCACAACGGAAGGAGAAGCTTTGGACTTATCCAACTGTCCGCACACCTTAACAGCATATGAAACTCCACCAATTTTGCCATCCAAGAATAATGAAGACCTAAAAGAAAAAAGTGTCGAGTCAAAGCCTTCTAAGAAAGATGGAGAACTTCATGATGATCAGCAACCTGACGTTTTGATTTCGCATACAATCAATAGAAGAATTGGTGCGGTCAGAAGAGTTCGAAAAGCTGCAAGAGAAGGACTTGAAACACAGGCCAAGAAAATGTTGAAATGTTCCAGTCAAAAATTACCCGAACCTAACATTGGACAGAACATCAGAATCAGAATTCCAGACGTCGACCGTTCAAAAATGGACCCTAAGTCGATCATTGCGATTATTATAAAAAAAGAAGATGACTTCTACCAAGTGGGGACTACCGCTAGGATCCTAAATGCAGTAGGAACTCCCCGCCCACTAGGGTCATCCCGCCCTCTGGCCGGACCCCCCTTCTCCGCCACTTAAAGATCACTACTTACCGGAGGCTACCAGAGGCTTCCCAGGTCTCGTCGGCCGGCCGCATCCTCCTTCTTCCGGGTCACATGACTGCATATGTCACCACGAAAGTGACAGGTGCATAAGTCATGTGACACGAGTGTCACATGACTTACGCATGCGTCACTTGCGTGGTGACGTATGCAGTCATGTGACCCGGAAGGAGAACACGGACGACGAGACCTGGGAAACCTCCGGTAAGTAGCAATTTAGCTTTATACCTGTCTGCCCTGCACACTCGCACCATCCATGCCTTCCGATGATGCATGAAACATGCATTATTGGAAGGCACGGATATATCCGACAGATATCGGGATTATCCGTATCCGTACAGCCCGTTATCCGCTCGGATAACGGGTCTGGACGGATCTATCCGCTTATCCCTAGTCACAATTACAGAATTACATAGTTTTGAAGTTGCGTTATTCTTGTATTTGTGGTAATTTGTCATTTTTGAGAAGTATTTTCCTACATAAATGTTTTCTATTTGCATTTTCCTATTTGTATTTGTTCATTTGCATTTTGAAGAATAAAAATATTTCTAACGATTAAGGCCTTCATCAGAGTCGGAAATTGCTGGTAAGAGTCAGAATTCTGTGACTCAAAGTTACTTTTACCAACACATGCTGGTAAATGTAAAGATTTACCAATTCGCCCAGGTAAAAGTCCAAAATCGTTCGTTTATATGGAATACATCTGACTTTTACCAACGCTGTTGAGAAATGTTAAGATTTACCAAGACTTCACCGGTAAAAGTCCAATTTTACTTTTCATTTTGAGCTTTTACCGACAGCCTCGGTAAATGTCCAGATTGACCGGTAAATCCTAGGTTTTACCGGCCTTCTGACTTTTACAGTAACATATATAATGTATATATAATCTATATAGTGGACAACCCTATACACTCTGACTGTGCCCAAACAGTGGTGACATTGTCAGACTGTGTAGGGGACTCGTTATTGACAGATTTCAATTAATTCCTACATTTCCAGGAATGATAAAAGAGGAATGGAACGCTGCTGAGTTGCACTAAAATATGCTGCAGAATTGTTTTTCCATAGGGAATACATGTGGCCTCTGTGTTACTGCTAACTGCCGGCTGCAGAATGAGTTAAGTGAGATACTGTCAGTGAACTCGCTTTTGCTGGCTGACGGGGAGTTTGTAAATGTTTTATCGGTCTTTTTCTGAGCTCCTCTCAGTTTATTTATGACCACAGACCTTATCAAAATTGAATGTGCAGGGAATCAAAAAGCCGGTGAAAGCCAAGCGATGCAAAATTTTTAATAAAACCCAATTGTTAAAATGATTTTTAGCCTAAAATACATGTGTTTAAGTTAAAAATCAAAACTGTCCCATAAGATGAACAAGCTACGTTTTTAACAACTATAGTTTTGACATTTTTGCACAGATGAGATCTAACAAGCCAGGAACAGCAATGTACAGAAATTATTTGCAAGTCTCTGTCTGCTACTATAAAATCATACAGCTCTAATTTTTGTGATCCAAATGCTTCTCGGTAAGATGGTAATGCTATCCTATACGAGATGTAAAGCGACCAACAGTTCAGAACTTACAAGAATATCTTCATTTTCATGGGGGAATTTCAGCTTCAGATTGCCAGCAGCGATCAGCACAGCCTTTACTGCACGCATCCCATAATCATAATGAAACTGGGACGAGAGCGGCTCCGAGCACAGCCGGTAAGTCATTACCATCTTCACCGAGAGAGGTTTAGCGTGCAGAAAACCGTAAGAATAAAGGCAGATCTCCGCAATCAGAGCATAGTTGGGGACCATCATTGCTACAGTCCGGAAAAGAACCTGAAATGCGCAAACCAGATGGGTCAGTCAACAAATGAAACTAAATTACTGTAAACTAGGCAGAGAGCCAGGGAACCCATTATGTCCATTTACACTATCCTCCACCCCAGACCTAAAAGTGATGTGTCTATTCCACATCAGAGGAAAGTCAGTCAAAGTGTGGTTAAAGGGGTATTCCCATCTCCAAGATCCTGTCCCAATATGTAATAGGTATAATAATAATAATGTTTGCAAATATCTCCAATTAGAAATGTAGTATAGTTCTTCTGATTAGCTATGTTGCTTACCCCCATGTGCAGGACATTGCAGTAGCTTAGGTATCCATGGTTACGACCACTCATAGTAACAGTTAGTTACTTGCTAGTGGTCGTAACCATGGATACCTAAGCTACTGCTATGCCCTGCACATGGGTTAAGCGACATAGCTAATCAGAAGAACTATACTACATTTCCAATTGGAGGTATTTGCTATTAATATTATTATTACATCTATTACATATTGGGATAGAATCTTGGAGATGGGGATACTCCTTTAACACTTTCCAAATCTCTCTCCACACCTCTACTGTGTCCATTTTGGAAAATAGGAGAATGGAACATTAATATTAAGGAGCTTGCAGAAATGAGGGCATCAGGTGTTGTGATTATACATAGGAAATGTACAATCTCATATAGGTTTGGGGGAGAATAATCCCTTTGATGAAATCTTATGTTTCTTTTGTAAACCTAGTATTTACTTGAAAGTTTGTGAACCCCTCAAAAATTTCTGTATTACTGCTAAATTTGACTTAAAGCTACATCAGTCTGTGAGGTCACAAAGGAACTCAAGGTAACCTCTAAGCAACTAAAGGCCTCTCCTCACATTAGCTAATGTAATTGTTCATGAGTCCACCATCAGAAGGACAATGAACAACAATGGCGAGCATGGCAGGATTGCAAGGAGAAAGGCAATGCGATTTAAAATGTCACTGCTAAAACTCACCTGGGCACATCAATAGGTAACTGGAATAATGCTTTGTGGAAGGATGAGGCCAAGATAGAGATTTTAAGTGAGAAGCTATATGTTTGCAGAAAGAAAATACTGCATTACAGCATAAGAACCTCCTATCATCTATGAAACACAAAGATGGTAGTCGTAACATGCTTTGGGCCTGTTTTGCTGCACTTGGCCAAGGACGGCTGCCATCATTGATGGAACAATGAATTCTAAAATCTATCAGCAAATGCTAAAGGAAAATATCAGGATATCAGTTTGACACGACCCCTGGGCCGTGGGGCACTCGGAGCCGGGCAATAGGGGAACGATGGGGGTAGTAGTGGCGACCCGGTCCGTGGCTCAGGGCGGTCAGGCCAGTGGTAGTCTCTTTGTAAGTTTTAAGTGATGTCCTACTACGCCACCCGTGGATTGCGGTTATTAGGGACCGCCACTGCAAGGCAGACCGCTGGGGCTGATGATGTATGCAGCTGGGATTGTATGACTCCCCACGGGAAGAGTGCGGCCACAGGGCAGTGTAGTGGATGGTGGGAGTGATGGTGGTGAGAGTTCCGGTACCAATAGTGCTGGAGGCGCAAAGGAGCACACAGACAACAAGTTACAGTCCAGGGTCTTTACTCACAGTTCATTTGTTCCGGGTCACTTCTGTACAGGTAGTGACCACCCAAGCTGTGCTGCGTCCACCAGGTGTGGGGCTCAGTCAACTCCCAGGCAGCTCAGAAGCATGGCTCAGCACCCCCTTCAATCCTTCCTCTGGCCTGTCTCACCAGTGACCCACTTTTGTCCAGCTGCCGCGGACTTGTGCGGTTAAACGTGGATCCCGCTCTCCGCTGTCCTTTATGGTGCCTTCCTAGCAGGTTTGATGAGGTGCTGCACCAATAAATGGTCACAGCCTCCGGTCTTTGGCTGAGGGTTGTTTCTCCTCCACCAACTTGGGATCCGGCACCCTTAATCTGCCTGACCCTTCACCCTGTATTCTCGTGGGTTCTTAGGGTCCCTTCCACCTTCTTGTTCCTGAGCCCTTCTGTTTCTCTCTCTCTCTTCTTCTTCTTTCCTGTTCCTTCTTCTTCCCCTTTCTCGTGGAGTTGGGCTGAGAGGAAACCACAGCTCCCCTTCACCTCCTCTCTCTCTCCACTCCACTCTCTTCCTCGGCCTCTCCCTAGGCCCACTCTGGAGCAGAGCTCCTACAGAGCCTCTACTCCCAGTCTTCTCCTCTCTTTGCACAGACTGACTGAACCCTGACCTAAGATGGTGCCCACCTTTTATACCTCCCTCTAGCCATGAGCCCAGGTGACCAGCAACCAATGAGCTCCTATCTACGCTCAGGAACCGTCCCCTATCTGCTCCTACATCACCGGGTATTCCTCCCCCCTCCCCACTCCAGCCAGGGACATGGTCTGTCGTACCTGCATTTCTGTCTAATGGGAGTACCGTTGAGCTGTCCCTCGGAAAAGGGGTGAGTGTGCTGTATGCAGCTAACTGAGCCCTGGTCCATACTCCATCCTTACCCGGGAGTGGAATACCACACCTCTGGCAGAGGTGCAATACCCCTGTAGCGGCCGAGCCCTCGGGGCGCTACAAGTTCATGTACTGAATCTCAAGAAAACGTGGGTCATGCAGCAAGACAATGGCCCAAAGACACAAGTCGTTCTACAAAAGAATGGTTGAATAAACATAAAGTTTTGGAATGGCCGAGTCATAGTCCTGAGCTTAATCCTATAGAAATGTTGTGGAAGGACCCGATGCAAGGCACTGGGACTATTTACCTTGAGGTTATCCGGCAGCTCAGAACGTCCCGCGTAGCCAGGATTCATGGTAATGGCTACGAAGTAATTTGGGTTAAGCTTCAGTTCTGTTCCTTTGAAGTTGAACATGTCCATCTTCGTCTGGATGGCTCTCTGGATGCGGAGAATCTGTTGGGCCACCACGGACAACACCTCCAGCTCAATACGGTTAAACTCATCAAAACACGCCCATGCTCCCGATGATGCCAGCCCTTGGAAAAACAAAAAAAAAGTATATACAGTACAGACCAAAAGTTTGGACACACCTTATCATTTAAAGATTTTCTGTATTTTCATGACTATGAGAACTGTACATTCACACTGAGGGCATCAAATTATTAATTAACACATGTGGAAAAATATATACGTAACAAAAAAGTGTGAAACAACTGAAAATATGTCTTATATTCTAGGTTCTTCAAAGTAGCCACCTTTTGCTTTGATGACTGCTTTGCACACTCTTGGCATTCTCTTGATGACCTTCAAGAGGTAGTCACCGGAAATGGTCTTCCAACAATCTTGAAGGGGTTCCCACAGATGCTTAGCACTTGTTGGCCCTTTTGCCTTCACTCTGCGGTCCAGCTCACCCCAAACCATCTCGATTGGGTTCAGGTCTGGTGACTGTGGAGGCCAGGTTATCTGGCGTAGCACCCCATCACTCTCCTTCTTGGTCAAATAGCCCTTACACAGCCTGGAGGTGTGTTGGGGTCATTGTCCTTTTGAAAAATAAATGATGGTCCAACTAAACGCAAACCGGATGGAATAGCATGCCGCTGCAAGATGCTGTGGTAGCCATGCTGGTTCAATTTTGAATAAATCCCCAACAGTGTCACCAGCAAAGCACCCCCACACCATTACACCTCCTCCTCCATGCTTCACGGTGGGAACCAGGCATGTAGAGTCCATCCGTTCACCTTTTCTGCGTCGCACAAAGACACGGTGGTTGGAACCAAAGATCTCAAATTTGGACTCATCAGACCAAAGCACAGATTTCCACTGGTCTAATGTCCATTCCTTGTGTTCTTTAGCCCAAACAAGTCTCTTCTGCTTGTTGCCTGTCCTTAGCAGTGGTTTCCTAGCAGCTATTTTACCATGAAGGCCTGCTGCACAAAGTCTCCTCTTAACAGTTGTTGTAGAGATGTGTCTGCTGCTAGAACTCTGTGTGGCATTGACCTGGTCTCTAATCTGAGCTGCTGTTAACCTGCGACTTTTAAGAACCAAGAATATAAGACATATTTTCAGTTGTTTCACACTTTTTTGTTAAGTATATAATTCCACATGTGTTAATTCATAGTTTTGATGCCTTCAGTGCGAATGTACAATTTTCATTGTCATGAAAATACAGAAAAATCTTTAAATGAGAAGGTGTGTCCAAACTTTTGGTCTGTACTATATAATCAAAAGATGTCAGCAGAACATCGGTTGGAGTCAGTTTATTATCTGCAATGGAGCAGCTTAACATTGTATGTACCTTTGACATTGCTATGTAGTCCAAACCATCAGAGCAGTTAAAGACCACACACTGCACGGCCAGCGCCTTGGCCAAATCTTTGGTGGTCTCAGTTTTTCCTGTGTCGGCCGGACCTTCTGGAGCTCCACCAAGATTTAGATAAAAAGCACCGATCTACCAATGAAACATGAAAGAACTGGTATGAAATATCAATAAACTTTCTAAGAAGTTTCATGCATCATACAAAAGTCAAAAAGATTTCTGAGCATAACCCATCACATCATAGCAGAGTCCGCTAGCATCTGTCAGTGAGCGGAGTGATGACCAGGCGTGGGGAGTTGCCCAGGTACTCATAGGCGGACTTCACATTGCAGTTGATGATTCGCACTCTCGCATTCTCATTCTCCCAGTAATAGCGGAGTTGGGCAAGCCACTGGAAGTCTGTTTCATGAGAAACTCCTGAGCAATGTAGGAAAAGATAGTCAACCTCTAAGACACTGCAGAATCACAAGGGAGAGTTTCTAAAGGGAAGGCAAATGCACATACATTATAGGACAAAACTCCTAGTCACCGAATTCTGCTTTTTTCATTTAGTCCCATTGCCCACGGTGTATAACATCCGGACTCTCAGCCCCCAGTTTATAAAATCCGGCCTCTCGCCTCCCCCGGTGTATAACATCCGCCCCTCGCCCCTAGTTTAGTATAACATCCATCCCCTCGCCCCCCCGCCAGTGTATAAAATCCATCCCCTCAACCCCACTGTATAACATCCAACCCCAAGCTCTCCTTTGCATAACATCCGACCCCCAGGGTATAACATCCGCCCCCCAGCCCCAGTGTATAACATCTGTCCCCTCGCTCCCTCCCCCTGGTGTATAACATCCGGCCTCTCACCCCCCGGTGTATAATATCCGTCCCCTCACTCCCAGTGTATAACAACCATCCCCTCGCCCACGGTGTATAATATCCGTCCCCTCGCCCCTGGTGTATAATATCCGTCCCCTCGCCCCGGTGTATAATATCCGTCCCCTCGCCCCGGTGTATAATATCCGTCCCCTCGCCCCTGGTGTATAATATCCGTCCCCTCGCCCCTGGTGTATAATATCCGTCCCCTCACCCCGGTGTATAATATCCGTCCCCTCGCCCCGGTGTATAATATCCGTCCCCTCGCCCCTGGTGTATAATATCCGTCCCCTCACCCCGGTGTATAATATCCGTCCCCTCGCCCCGGTGTATAATATCCGTCCCCTCGCCCCGGTGTATAATATCCGTCCCCTCGCCCCTGGTGTATAATATCCGTCCCCTCGCCCCTGGTGTATAATATCCATCCCCTCGCCCCTGGTGTATAATATCCGTCCCCTCGCTCCTGTCGTATAATATCCGTCCCCTCGCCCCGGTGTATAATATCCATCCCCTTGCCCCTCAGTGTATAACATCCAGCCCTCGGACTTGTATAACATCTAGCCCCTTGTACCCCCAGTGTATAACATCTGGCCCCTCGGCCTTGTTGTATAACATTAAGACTCTCGCCCCCCACCAGTGTATAACATCAATCCCCTCGCCCCCCGGTGTATAATATCCGTCCCCTCGCCCCTGGTGTATAATATCCATCCCCTCGCCCCTGGTGTATAACATCCGTCCCCTCACCCCTGGTGTATAATATCCGTCCCCTCGCCCCTGGTGTATAATATCCGTCCCCTCGCCCCTGGTGTATAATATCCGTCCCCTTGCCCCTCAGTGTATAACATCTAGCCCCTCGTACCCCCCCTGTATAACATCTGGCCCCTCGGCCTTGTATAACATTAAGACTCTCGCCCCCCACCAGTGTATAACATCAATCCCCACGCCCCCCGGTGTATAACATCCGCCCTCCCATGCTGTGTGCTGTTACTAACATATGACAGAACGGCTGGTGGTGCAGAGCTCTCTGATACCAGTGCGGTCCTGTAATAGGAGCCACCGGGGTAACAAGTCTGGATATTAAATTTCTTCCCTCCTAAATCTTCCCCCCATCACATGTGAGTGATATTATTAAGGAGTAGAAGGAACTGCAGCAACTCAGGAGACCCCGGAACATTACAGAGCGGGGTCACTGAGTGCTGAGGAGCAGAGGGCAGAACGCTCTCCTGACTCCATTGGTAACAACATCACCACAAGCACTGCATCCCCGCCAGGAGCTTTATGGCCGAGCAGCTGCATGCAGCCTTACATCACCAAGCACGATGCCGAGCGTCAGATGGAGTGGTGTGAAGCCGCCACCACAGGACTCTGGAGGAGACCTGTTCTGTGCAGTGACGGATCACACTTCTCTATCTGGCATCTGATGGACGAGTCTGGATTTGGTGAATGCCAGGAGAACGTTACCCTATTAACTGCATTGTGCCCGCTGTACAGTTTGCTGGTGGGGGTATGGCCTTGTTTTTAGGGGTTGGTCTAGACCCCTTAGTTCCAGTGAAAAGATATCTTAATGCTTCAGCACAAGACATTTTAAACAATTGTAGCTTCCAACCCTAAGGGAATAGAAGAGCAGAACTGTTTCACACACGTTCTCAACCTCAACCCCACTAAACTCCTTTAGGATGATTAATTAGAACAAATACTGCACAATGGCAGCATAAATATGTCACCGCCACATAGGGAAGAACAATGTCAGTCACACATCAATTACATTGCCATATGTCTGCTCAGGCTTAGAATGGCTGACCATTCAGAGAATTACATAATACCTACAAAGAAACCGAACAAAAGGTCATTAAAGGAATTGACATAAAAACCCTTTATTAGTACATCCATGGTTATGGAAGGACACCGCACAGAGGAGGGCACACACACCATTGATCGAAAATATTACACACCGCACCTAGGCCATCCAAAACACTGACTATAAAGAATATCAATTGTGGCAATGAGTCATATACAGGGGACGCCGACACCTACAGATGCCAAAACATTCCTATATAGGGACCACCATCTCAATATGCAGAAATGACTACTGCCCCATAGACGTCATTGTAAGTACACCCCAAGATTGCTTTACTGTGACAAGATCAATTGTGTCCTATGAAAACTCAAAGAAAAGAGGGGGGGATATAACATAGATATGGAAAGAGCATAGGAATGGGGTGAAATGTATGAAGGTGCTCTGCATATTGAGCTGTGATATCTGTAGAGGGACGGACTCCATATTAACATCCTGTATATGGATTTAGAATAGGAGGCCATAAAAGCCCCTGTAGGTGTAATGTGGAGGGGGCACAATACCTTTCTCCATGCAGTGTATAATAAATAGAACATGGTATTGGAAAGTTTGGTGCCAGCCATGATGTTTGCACAAACCTGTTTGGATCATTTCCATGCCCACGTCACGAGCGTGCCCCTCTATGGTGACGAGAGCCCCCAATGTGCTGCGAGTCTGCTGGGACAATTTGCCTCCTCGCACAAGCTCCACAATATCATTTAGCTGGAGCTGCAGATTATCATAGGAGTTTTTCAGGCCCTACAAGAAGGATGTAACGGTGAAATCATCTGCAGAAACATTCATAGAACATACATATTGCAAGGGGGCTGAAATCTATACAGATTATAAGCTGCAGACTAGATTGAGAACTCCACAATATGCAGGCACTTTATAATGTACACAACAATTTTACAACATATCTTTATAGAAGTTGGAGATCTGGATTGAACCCAGAGCTCCAAATACCCAGATGTACCTCTATAAAACCCTGCCACAAACAGCATGGAAAACTCAATGCAGATGGATTCATTTTATGCTGGTATTATGGGAAATCCCATACAATGTCTTCCCTTATTGGTAGATATGACGAGAGTAGAGATGAGCGAATGGATTTGCAGGACTCTGGTCCAACAGTCGGGTCAGTATTCCACGGCCGCAGGACCGGAGCTCCATGAACCGGCATCTCCGGCTCCTCTTTTGATGTCGATGTCATAGTTGTGGTGTGAGGCACAAATGACATCACGCCTGGCCGGCTAATCAAAAGAGGAGCCAGGGATGCCGGCATGTAAGAGGCGGTTAGCAAGGCTCCCATCCAACAGCCACAGACTACTAACCTGCTCTCTTAGACCAAGGTCCTGCAAATTTAGTTGCTCATCTCTAGACAAGATGCATGAATCAATGAAAAATCCCAACAATACTATGGAGCCTTTTGGGTACCTTCAAGATATTGAGCCGCTGTACAACTGCAACCCCCAGGAGAAGACCCCTGGGCAAGAACAGTACATGGGCTCTTTGCAGTCTAATAACGTACTGTGAAAGAAGCTACTTGCATCTTTTGATGTGAATGTGGGTCCCCTTACCTCTGTTGCACCAGTGGTATATCCGCCCCTGGAAACTCCTATAAGCTGCGTCCCTGGGTATGACAGTCTATTAGCAGGAGAACTCATGAAGTCTGTCTATGAATGTATATATATGTATTTCTCCCAGAAAATTATTACAATTACACATCTTGTTGTTCACATGTTTATTTCATTTGTGTGTATTGGAACAACACAAAAAGAAGATATTGGTCAACAATTTTGGTTCTCAAGTCCTCAGACAGTTCTCTTCTCCTCTTTCTGTTCTCCCTGCTCAGTGTGGCATGTAACAACGCAAAGATTGAGTCAACTTTTCCCCTTTGTATCGGGTTTCAGGTGTGATTTTCATATTGCCCACACCTTTTACTTGCCACAGGTGAGTTTGAAAGAGCATCACATGCTTGAAACAAAATTGTTTACCCACAATTTTGGAAAGATGCCAACAATTTTGTCCGGCCCATTTTTGGGGTTTTGTGTGAAATTATATCCAATTTGCCTTTTTTATCTCTGTTTTTTTTGTGTTGTTCCAATACACACAAAGGAAATAAACATGTGTATAACAAAAAATACACATGCAATTGCAATAATTTTATGGAAAAATACTTCAAGGGTGCCAACACTTCCAGCCATGACTGTTTCTAGTGAAGCAACCTTGATCAGTAAAGGAGCTTATGCCGTACCTCTGGGCCACTGCCGATAGCTTCATGCCCTTCACTGGTCCAGAACATCTGAGACACACAGAGCACGACCTGTCCCGGCCATTCCCTCACCCAGTCTTTTCTTGCAGTCTCAGGGTATGCCTTTTAAAAAACAAAGTTAAATTACGTTGACAGAAGCATTTAAGAGAGGGACAACCTTACTAGTATTATCTAGCAAATTCATTTCTACCGATTGCAGGTAGAAGATCTGCTACCTGGCTCTATAGCAAGAGATACATCATCCACAAATCATTCACTGCCGCCAAATAATCTTATACAAATATAAAAGTACTAGATTAGTTCCAATTAATGCTTTTGGTCTGTAGGTAGATCCGTACCATTCGTGACCGAGCAATAACATCATGCACGCTCCTTAACATGACATCTTCCCCTTGGATGAGCCACTTCTCCACGGCCCCCCGAGCCTCGGAGGTGGAGATGGTCTGGATGAGCTCTACGCGTTCCCCCTCGGTGCTGTACATGGCTTTGATGTCCAGGTTAGGAAGGAACTCCAGCTTTGCGATGCCTTCAAAGCCCTTCTTTAGATGTGGTTGGACCCGCAGAGGATCTTTAGTCTCAGAGAGAATTTCTAGCATTTCGTTGTTGGACAGGAAGAAAAAGCTAAAGCGAAAATGCACAATATGATAAAGTATTGGGTCAGGCGCCATTTGTATTAGTATCTATGTGAGAAAATAGAAAAGCAAAGCTTTAAAGTAAAGATTCAGTCCCCATACACATTGGATTAAAATAATAAACCAGGAGAAAGACAAGTATAATGGCATACAAAAGTTTATTATAATTTCATATTAAAAGTCCATATATAAATAAGACAGTAAGGTGCTGACAAACAGATCCAAGAAGCAAAAATAATAAGTCGTGAGATAGAGCAAAATAAAAAATAATAATGTGACACTTAATGTATAGAGGGCACAAATACCATAATCCTGCACAATGTTTCTATTGCTGCAGTGTGTATCAAATGCATAATAGGGGTAACTCAGCCCAAAGTATCACACCTAGCTAGGGACAGATGAGGGCCAATATCTACCAGAAAAGGGCTGCCTCAAAGAGTGTGACACTTATTATATGGGGAGTACATATACCATAGTCCTGCACAGTTGCATCATTATTCCAATAAATATCATGTGTAACATACCTGGCGGCGTCCTTGCATGGTGGTCCATCTCCCACTGTGCAAGAGTGCGCACTTGGTCTCCAGTCCAGAATGTCTCTCTGGCTTCCCTCCATGCTGTCTGTTTGTGTCTGTTTCTGCTGCTTAAGGGCGGCGCCCGATCACTTCCTGCTTTTTGTACCTGCTGTGGGTCACACCCCTTGTGCGTCCTCAGCCTATTGCTGTCTGTCACCTGGTATATAGCTCAGCTGCTCCCATCTATCCCTGCCTGAGCATAGTGTTTCATTCAGTGTGTGCTTGCACTCTGAAGGTGCCAGGTCCCGTTCTTTGTCTCCTGCCTTGCGGTATCAGTTCCCGTGTCTGAACTGAGTCCTGTCTATGTCTCCTGCCTTGCGGTATCAGTTCCCGTGTCTGAACTGAGTCCTGTCTGTGTTCTCTTGTCTGCCTATCCTGGAGGCTGTATTTCCAGGCCTGTCTGAACACGCTCCTAGCCTGTTCCTCCCGCCTTCTAGGGGCCGATTACCTAGACCCGCTCCTGTATCTTGTCTGTCCTGTCTGAACACGCTCCTAGCCTGTTCCTCCCGCCTTCTAGGGGCCGATTACCTAGACCCGCTCCTCTATCTTGTCTGTCCTGTCTGAACACGCTCCTTGCCTGTTCGTCCCGCCTCTCTGGGGGCCGTATTCCCAGACCCGCTCCTGTATCCCGCTGCAGTGTCGGTCTCCTCCGTACACTCAGTTCCAGTCTGAACTCTCTCCTATCCTTTACCTGTTTTGCCTCTATGTCCGTTCCCTTCCTTTTTCTGCAGAGTCTGAACTCGTACCTAACTCCTGCTTGTTGTCTCTGTACTCCCGTTTGTGAGTTTGTGGTCCACTCGCTACTTCACTGCAAGTACCCTGTGGGTATCTGGCTCTGCCTTTCTCTTCCTGTCTGTTCCATGTGAACAGAGCCCTGTCCCCCCTGCTCTGGCTTGCTTGCCGCTCCGGCGGTTTCCGCTCTACTCCTGCCTTGTTTGCCGCTCTGCGGTTTCCGCTCTGCTCCTGCCTTCTTAGCCGCTCTGCGGTTTCCGCTCTGCTCCTGCCTTGTTTACCGCTCTGCAGTTTCCGCTCTGCTCCTGCTTAGCTTGCCGCTCTTGCGGTTTCTGCTCTGCTCTTGCCTTGCTTGCCGCTCCTGCGGTTTCTGCTCTGCTCCTGCCTTGTTTGCCGCTCTGCGGTTTCCGCTCTGCTCCTGCCTTGTTTGCCGCTCTGCGGTTTCCGCTCTGCTCCTGCCTTCTTAGCCGCTCTGCGGTTTCCGCTCTGCTCCTGCCTTGTTTACCGCTCTGCGGTTTCCGCTCTGCTCTTGCCCTGCTTGCCGCTCCTGCGGTTTCTGCTCTGCATCTGCCCGCTGCTCCGGCAGCCCCGTCCTGCTCTGCTTCTGCTCGCTGCTCCGGCAGTCCTGTCCTGCTCTGCTTCTGCTCGCTGCTCCGGCAGTCCCGTCCTGCTCTGCTCTTGCCCACCGCTTCGGGCGTTCCCTCTCTGCTCTGTTTGGCTACCGCATCTGCGGTTCTGTTTCTGTGACCCAGTCTGTACTGGGTCTTGCCCTCTCTGTGCTCCAGCCCGTCCTTTCGGCCAGTACCTCCCCGCCTGCATACTCGCCTGTATCCACCCGTCTGCATACCTGCCGTGTTCGCTTATATCCACCAGTCTATGCCAGCCTAACCTGCCTGTTCCAGTAATCCCTGTGTGGGTCAACCCCCGTGTCCGGAGTTCGACCTGGAGTAGCACCTGGTCCCTCTGCCCGGTTTCTCCCTGGTGCACTGGCGTCGTATGCCGTCGTGCCACCTTGGTCGGATCGGCCAGATACTTAGTCACGCCCCTCCAGGCACTCTCCGGTTCATGGTCCAGTGGAACCACTACTCCCGCACACGCCAGTCAGTCCGGGCGTGTGCATAACATCAAGTACATGGTAAAAGTAAACTCACCCCAAGGTATCACACGTGACTAGAGACAAGGGAGGGCCAGTGTCTGTCAAGAGAGGCTGCCTCGACGCGCGTTTCGCGGGTGCTTTATCAAGAGGCGTAGATAACAAGGGTACAAGGACCTTTTTAAATGTATAACTCCGCCCCTTCAATATATCACATGTGTGGTCATGTGACAGTTCAGGATGACCGTCAGCGGAGAGGTACGAGCGGCGCGTACACTGGGAGAGTCAACGCCCACCGAGGTCCCGCACCGCCTTAATTGACGTCGGCGTGACCCGGAAGTGTCAAAAGACTACATCCGGGAAGCGCATCGGCGCCATAGAGATGGGCGACGCGAGAGCAGGGGGAGTGAATCGCCCGCGCACGCGCACAGTACGACTCCGAGGACGGTTCCCCATACAGCACTCTAAAGAAGTACCGCTCCGTACTAATAAAGACTGTCATGCAGTACAAGAATAAAGGGGAATGTGAATAGATCCGGCCACATATACGAGGGATAAGAAATGAGTATACAGACATGGGAGGGAGATGAAATGGAAGAGAGGGGGGAGGAAACAAAAAATGGAAAAATACATATAAATACATGAGGACACATACAACAAAACAGATAATAACAACGACACCATGATAAATAAACCGATATACTGTTGCAAGTCGCTCCTCCATAACGTATACAAATATTCAATTGATCGTTGTTTAGGAGAGTTCTGATGCATCTGATATCCGAACATTAGGAAAAAATTCCAAAAAAAATCCTTAAATAAATCAAAAAAGAAAAAAATGAACAACCATTTATGGAGGAGCTACTTGCAACAGTATATCGGTCCCTATGTGTTCTCCCAGTAAAATAATAACACTCACTTCCAGTGCCGGCGCTGTTCCAGCGGTGTAGGCACTGGCTCTCCCGGGGCTTGTGTGACATTGTTATATCACGCAATCCCTGCAGCCAATCAGCGCTGCTTCACTTTTCCCTCCTTCATACAAATCAAGACATTCGGAGTAAGTGAGAGTTGCTGCTGCTCTTTCACTTCCCCTGGATGTCAATTCTATCCATAGCAGAGGAAAGTGAAGCCACCGCTGATTGGCCGAAGGGATCGCAGGGAGCACTGGAAGGGACACCGTAGGAACGGCGCCGGTGGTAAGTATAAGTTTTGTTATTTTAACTGAGGGTAAACATAGGAATTCAAAAGGGGTTGCCAAGTAGCTAACTTAGCAAAGTAGGTAACTTCTCCACAAAGAGAAAATGTATCCCTTGGATCCCCTGTCAGAGGTCACTCACCCATACACGCAAGTTCTCTCCTGTCTTGCACTGATGAGGGACAAACATCCTTAAACACGTGTCCTGAAAATGGAGTTTCTACATAGTAACATAGTAACATAGTTTGTAAAGCCGAATAAAGACTTGCGTCCATCAAGTTCGACCTGTTAGTTCTGTAATTGCTAAAGTTGATCCAGAGGAGGGCAAAAACCCCAAATGATTTAGCCAATCTTCACCTGAGGAAAAATTCCCTCCCGACTCTGAAACCAGCAGTCAGAATAAATCCCTGTATCAACCTACTATTTTATTTTATTTTTAAGTATATGCTGAAATCTGCCTGGTATCTAGAAATGCATCCAGTCCCCGCTTGAACTGGTGTAGTGAATCCGACATTACCGTCTCCTCACTCAGTGAATTCCATATTCTCACTGCTCTTACCGTAAAGAACCCCTTCCTATGCTGGTGCTGAAACCTTTTCTCTTCCAGTCTTAGTGAGTGCCCTCTTGTTACCGTAATATCCCTCCTTTTGAACAAATCCCTGGCAAGATCTCTATACTGTCCCCTAACATATTTGTACACATTTATTATGTCCCCCCTCAACCTTCTCTTTTCCAGGCTGAATAGTCCTAGTTTTGCCAACCTCTCTGGGTATTGCAGTCCCTCCATTCCCTTTATTAATTTTGTTGCCCTCCTTTGTACCTTTTCAAGCTCATTTATATCCTTTCTATATATTGGGGCCCATAACTGAGCACAGTATTCCAAGTGTGGTCTGACCAGTGCTTTGTACAGTGGAAGAACAATGTTCTCATCCTTTGCAGCTATACCTCTTCTGATACATCCCATTACCCTGTTTGCCCTTACAGCAGCGGCCTGACTTTGGGCACTCCAATTTAGTTTGCTATCAATCAAGATGCCCAAGTCCTTCTCCATCTCTGAATTCCCCAATGATTTCCCATTCAGTGAGTACTGGTGACTTCCATTTTTCCTTCCCATATGTATGACCTTACATTTCTCCTCGTTAAACCTCATTTGCCATTTAATGCTCCACCTACCCAGCTTATCCAAGTCCCTCTGTAGGTCTGCACTGTCCTCTCTTGTATTAATTGTTTTACATAACTTTGTGTCATCTGCAAATATTGATATTTTACTATTTATCCCGTTGACTATGTCGTTAATAAAGATATTAAATAACATTGGGCCTAGTACAGACCCCTGTGGTACCCCACTAGTGACGCTTACCCATTCTGAGCATATTCCATTTATAACCACCCTCTGCCTTCTATCCCTTAGCCAGTTAGCTACCCACTTGCAGACATTTTCCCCCAGCCCCATCATTCTCATTTTGTATACCAACCTATTATGTGGCACGCTATCGAACGCTTTTGAGAAGTCGAGATACACGACATCCACTGGTTCCCCCTGATCTACTCGAGAGCTAACCTCCTCGTAGAAGTCAATCAGGTTTGTTTGGCAGGAGCGATTCCTCATGAATCCATGTTGGTTCGGGATTAAAAGATTATTAGCATCAAGATGCTCCGTAATTGCCTCTTTAATGAAGCTTTCAAAAATTTTGCCCACAACGGACGTCAGACTCACCGGCCGATAGTTTCCGGCGTCACTTTTTGCTCCCTTTTTGAATATTGGCACTACATTCGCCTGTCGCCAATCAAGTGGTACAGACCCAGTCTCAACAGAGTCCTTAAATATAAGATATAATGGTCTGTCTATCACATTACTTAGTTCCCTTAGTACCCGTGGGTGTATGCCATCAGGTCCTGGTGATTTGTTTATTTTAATGTTACTGAGGCGTTTCTGTACCCCAGCTTGGGTTAGATTTGTCATACTTAGTGGAGGATTAAGCTTGTCACTTCTCATTTCGCTTGTTAGTTCTATTTCCTTTGTGAAAGTTGTCGAAAAAAAATTATTTAATAGATTAGATTTATCCTCATCTTTCTCTATGATTTTGCCTTCCTCACTTTTTATCGGTCCAATATTATCCGATTTAATCCTTTTACTATTTATATACGTAAAGAACGGTTTGGGATTTGATCTACTTTCCCTAGCAATACGTCTCTCTGTTTCCTCCTTCGCTATTTTTATTTGTATTTTACAGGTTCTCGTTTTTTCCTTGTAACACATTAGTGCCTCCTTACTGTTTTCCTGTTTTAATCTCTTGAATGCCTCTTTTTTGCTATTTAACGCCCCTTTTACGTTCTTGTTCAACCATATTGGTTTCCTCTTATTTCTGGCCCTTTTATTCCCATACGGTATATATCTCTCGCACTGAGTATTCAGAATTCTTTTGAAGGTTTCCCATTTACTATTCATATTCCTTTGATTAAGAACTTTGTACCAGTCAATAAGTTGAAGGTTTTCTATCAGCTGATCAAACTTCACCCTCCTAAAGTTTAATGTTATTGTTGTTCCCTTATTGATAACCCTACTGAAGGGCATTTTGAAGTCGATAATATTATGATCGCTATTACCTAGGTGCCCCCCTATCAGGCCTATTAGTCAATATTAAGTCCAACACGGCCTTCCCTCTCGTTGGTTCCTGCACTAGTTGGGAGAGATAATTATCCTTAATATTTGTCAAGAACCTTTTTCCTTTCTGAGATCTACAGGTTTCTGTTTCCCAGTCAATATCCGGGTAGTTGAAATCCCCCATTACAATCACTTCATTATGTTTTGCTACTTTGTCTATTTGTCCTAATAGCAGATTCTCATTCTCCTCTGTTATATTTGGTGGCTTATAGCAGACCCCCAGTAATATTATATTATTATTTTTTGCTCCCTCTATCTCTACCCACATGGACTCGACCACCTCTTCTCCCTCTCCTATATCTTCCCTTAGTCTGGGTTTTAGACATGACTTTACATATAAGCAGACTCCTCCGCCTTTCCCCTGTTTCCGGTCCCTTCTAAATAAACTATAATCTAATAAATTTACCGCCCAGTCGTAGCTATAGTCTAGCCAAGTCTCTGTTATACCTACGATGTCATACCTCTCCTCCGATATAAGCACCCGCAGCTCATCCGCCTTATTGGTCAGGCTTCTTGCGTTGGTCAGCATGCAAGATAAAACTTTGGGGTTATTAAGCATCCTATTCTTCTCTAACGATCTAACTGTACTATCCCCACCCCCCTCTCCACCCTCATTATATTCACTTCTCCCCTTCCCCCTTGCTTGCCTCACATCCCACCTATTTCCTTGGTTCCCCCCCCCCCCCCCCGCCTCTAGTTCTGGTTTGGCCTTTTTATCCTAAGTCATGTGACCATACCCTTTAAAGAATCGATATTGACTTTTGAAATTAATACTTACAATAGGTGGCGCTAGTGTCATGGGTATGTCAAATGTAACAGACAGTTGCCCTGCAGTTGGTTGCAGAAGATCTCTTCGTTTGGCAATACAGACACCTTCTTAGCTGTTTCCCTCTAGGACCCATTGGCTACCTCCCACCAGCTAATTGACACCCTGGCCTGGGTGTTTAAATAGTTTCACTTTGCAGCAGGGAGGGGCTGGTGATAGTCACGTTTCCTTGTGAATGCTTGCAGCTCTCAGACTGCTAATTTCCTCTGTGGTGGTAGGAGGACGCCTGGAGTTATCTCTACGAAGTCGGCTAAAGCTAAGCTACTTTCCCCCGTGTCTTTATGAGGCAAAGTAATTTGACCATATAGGTCACATATCAGAAAAACAGAGTCTGTTCAACGTCTCAAATAATGATTCATATAAAGAGAATGACGTACAAGAACATAGTAATATTAAAAATACAAAGTTTATTATTATCCAAAGTTAAAAAAATGACTTACATATAAACCATAATGGCGCAGATACATTAGTCGTGGGCAAAAAGACAAAGTACTCTAGGACCGATCCAACACAGGATATAGATTAGTAATAAAGAGAACATTAGAGTAAGATCTATATAATCCAACACATGATGTAGATTGATAATCAAAAAGTCGCTGAAATGGGACGGATAGTCCTCCAAATTGTATGATGGCCTCTACATAGCATTCCAAATAGCATGATGGCCTTCAAATAGTATGACGGCCCCCACATAGCCCTCCAGATAGTATGACCGCCCCCACATAGCCCTCCAAATAGTATGTCGGCCCCCATATAGCCCTCCAAATAGTATGATGGTCCCCACATAGCCCTCCAAATAGTATGATGGCCCCCACCTAGCCCTCCAAATAGTATGATGGCCCACAAACAGTATGATTACCCAAGATCCCTCAGATTCATGGGCCTCATAGCAGCCATATGTTTATCTGCTGTTAGCGGTATGCCACTGCGTCATGACCGTACCACATGTGACTGCTGCAGCCAATCAGTTGACAGATCAGCTCATACCATGTACACTAGGATTAGACAGCACCTGGCACAGCTGTGATGGATTGGTTTGGGCATATCAGGTGTACACATAGTGAGGCCAATATTTTTCACTAGGTCAGATGTTGAAGCAGGGTAAGACATGGTTCCAGAGGCAACTGAGATGAGGATAGAGAAGCCATGCTCTCCTCTATCGTAGCCACCTCAGAGCTGGACCGGGACCGCTCCCTGCACATAGCCCCGGGTGTCAGCTGTGACAATCAGCTGTCACCCGGGGGCGATCGCGCCCGCACAGCCTGTGTGCGGGCGAAATCGCCAGGGCGTATTAATACGTATCTGGTCCATAAGTCCCAGGGCACAGAAAAGTACTAATACGCCCTATGTCGTAAAGGGGTTAATGTCCATTAAAAAGGCACATATAGAAGTCCTTATATTTAAAGGGGTTGTCCACTAGTTTTGTAGGATAGGGCATCAATGTAAAAGTAGTGGACAACTTCTTAAGTAGTATAAATCCAACTCATTAAGTGGATTCTTTCAGATGAGGTAGTAGAAGTTGGGACAGGACCCTCTAGGACCTGGTAATAGGTGGTCCTTTGTCTGTAGTGTCAAATAGGCAAAAATATAGTGTGAACAGATTATTCAGATAAGGAGCAATCTCTGGTAAGACACTAATGTCAAGGCAGGGCCCCAGAGAGGTTAGCGTGGGGAACACATAGTTTTACAGGCCCAGTAGAATATTTGTTCTGTAGGTAAGAATTTTGGCTATACTTTGGCTGTATTTGTGCTCCCCTTTCCGTTCTTCTTTCTCCTCCTACTCTTTTCGGCAATGGTACTTATCATTTCAGAGTCACTGTTGTCTCAGCTGTGATCCTCTACCAGCAAGTTCTAGAAGATTCTGTTGTTTGCGCAGGAAGATGCATCTTTATCCTGATGGGAGAACTAATGCTAGCGCGGGAATATTTCTGCATAAAAGGCCCAGTTTCACCAAAGTCCGGGGTAGTCCATGCTCAGCAAGTCACCAGCGTTGGCCACCCACCCTCTTTTTGTTGCGATGCCTATCAGTTGGCTAAGGCTGGGAGGACTAGGTCCATTTTTGATAGTCACAGTTGATTATTTATTTGATTACTGACTGATTAATTTATTCCATGGTTTTTAATATTTATTGACTTATTAATTTATGTTTTAAGTAACCTATTCTTTATCCAAACTAACCTTGTCTAGTCTTTTTTTATTAATAGGTTAAAGGGAATCTGTCACCAGGTTTTTGTTACTGAATCTGAGAGCAGCATAATGTAGAGACTCTGATTGCAGTGTTGCGTCACTTATTGGGCTGCTTGCTGTAGTTTTGATAAAATCACTGTTTTTTCAACAGGAAATTATCACTAGACGACTACTAATCCTGCTGCCAGGTAGTCTTCCATATTCATGAGCTCTATATAACCTCGCCCCCCACCACTGATTGGCAGCTTTCTGCCTATGCACAGTGTACACAGAAATGTGCCAATCAGTGATGTGGGCAGGGTTATACAGAGCTCTGCATTTTTAGATCTGCTAGATCTGCTGCAGGGAAAACTGTGATTTCATAAAAACTGCAGCAAGAAGCCCATTAAGTGATATATCACTGGAATCAGGGTCTCAGCCCCTACATCATGCTGCTCTCAGATGGGGCAGCTAAAACCCAGTGACACATTCACTTTAAGTTAATTGGTTGTATTTTTGTTGGTTCTTGGGAGGGTGCAACCTAAATAAAGACCAGAGTGGCAGCCAAAAATGCACAGTTACAATATTGTCAACAAGAAAAACAAAGGATCGGACCTCCAAATATATAATAGGATATCTTTATTGTCAACGCTATCAAGAGAAAAGCAGAACAAATCCACAGATCACAAAAATCTAAAAAACACATCAACGTGTGCAAAATGACCAATCCATGTCCCAAGTCATGGACGGAAAGGACAACCCCCCCCATACTCCAAATAAGAGCAGGGGTTCCCAGGAAACATACAAGGATAGTAAAAAATACTCAATAAGTAGAAAAGACTCAATGTAACAGAGGAAATATGGAATGAAAAAAATTAATAAATTGCAGAAAATGGCTTTGATAAAGTATTCATACCCTGTGAACTTTTCCAGATTTTTCCATGTTACATCCACAAACTTAAATGTATTTTATTGGGATTTTATGTGATACAACAACACAAAGTGCCAAGTATTTGTGAAGTGTAATGGAAATGATACATGGGTTTCTCAATATTTTAAAAATATCATCCCTAGTAACCATGATATATGAGAAATAGTATTATAACATGAAAGATAAAAGTAATGATTTTTTTAAATATATGGAAACCCTAGAATTACATTGGTAATGGGAAGAGCTGGTATTTTATAGTATGTTAGGTTTTTTAATGTATTTTTGACTTATTATTATCTTTCTGTATAATGTGAATAAAAAGAATGTATTATGAAATTAAAAAAAACAGCACTAGAAGCCGCCATGAAGTTCTGTGCCGTTCCTCTGGACCCTAAACTGTCCCCCATGATGCCCACATCAGTGTATCGGGCAGAGCGGGCCATGAGCCGCTGCCTGCACACGACCAACTGCCGTTTACTTTCAACTGTCGGCTGAAGAGATCGGACGGAAGTCTACAGACTGGAAGATATTACTGCAAATGGCGTCTACTGGACACAGAGAAAGCGAGAAGCAGAGAGAAGACAAGAGGAAGAGAGAAGAGGACAGTGATACTTCTGGATTCAAGAATATCACAAAGAAGAGGAGAGAGGCCAAAGGCAATGGACTGGAGGATGAACAGCCAACACCTGGATGCAGCAGGGACCCCGGAACATCCAGCCCCTACCCCAGGCTTAACATCAGCAATTTTACCATCCATGATATCTTGGGTAGGGGCAGTTTTGGCCAAGTAAGTTTTTATATATTTTTCTTTATCACCTATACTTGCCATGTTATCTCCATCCGTTGTCTTCTGCAGCAGGGTCGGCATCACCAGCCGGCACACCCGGGAAAGCGCCAGGGCCCTGAGGAAGCGGGGGAGCACACTCACCGTCAGGACACTGGCACATTGTGGGACCTGTGGGGCTGGATGGCAAATTTTGGCCTAGGGGGCAAGCACACAGCAGCGGCTCATGAGCAGCGGCCCATCTTTTTTGTATTTACCTATGGCTATTTCATAAAGGGAGCAGAAGGTACAAGACTTTAAAAACATAAAGCCGGAGTAATGATGGGATAGTTGTGGTCAAATGCCGACTAGATTCTCATCCACTTCTATCAGGGAGCTGCTCAGAGAGGTGTCTGAGACTAATCGGCATGCGACCATAACTATGCAAACTCATACTTGTGATCACTACGCTGGAAATACGAAGGAATCGTGACAGTGTGTGCACAGCGCTCTACCACGATTCAGCAATCTGCAGTGACAGAGGGACTACAGGAAAATGAGCTCTGAAAAGTGTGTTAGAATCAAAGGTATGCGGCTGGTAAATTGCATCATGTCTTCAGAATTGATTAAAAATATAATAATAATATATTTTAATTTTATAGCACCAACATATTCCGCAGCACTTTACATTTTAGAGGGGACTTGTTCAGAAAATAAAAGACATTACAGAATAACGATGATCACATAAATCAACAGATACCAGGAGAAGAGCGGACCCTGCTCGCAAGCTTACAATCTATGAGGAAAGGATTAATATATTCTTGCCTCTATTGTAAAATAGACAAAACCGTCCACCTATACAGGATAATATGTGACTGCTGTATATTATACTATGTGTACAGACATCAGATGGTATATACAGGATAATATGTGACTGCTGTATATTATACTATGTGTACAGACATCTGATTGTATATACAGGATAGTATGTGACGGCTGTATATTATACTATGTGTACAGACATCAGATGGTATATACAGGATAGTATGTGACGGCTGTATATTATACTATGTGTACAGACATCTGATGGTATATACAGGATAATATGTGACTGCTGTATATTATACTATGTGTATAGACATCTGATGGTATATACAGGATAGTATGTGACTGCTGTATATTATACTATGTGTACAGACATCTGATGGTATATACAGGATAGTATGTGACTGCTGTATATTATACTATGTGTACAGACATCTGATGGTATATACAGGAAAGTATGTGACTGCTGTATATTATACTATGTGTACAGACATCTGATGGTATATACAGGATAATATGTGACTGCTGTATATTATACTATGTGTACAGACATCTGATGGTATGTACAGGATAGTATGTGACTGCTGTATATCTTACTATGTGTACAGACATCTGATGGTATATACAGGATAATATGTGACTGCTGTATATTATACTATGTGTACAGACATCTGATGGTATATACAGGATAATATGTGACTGCTGTATGTTATACTATTTGTACAGACATCTGATGGTATATACAGGATAATATGTGACTGCTGCATATTATACTATGTGTACAGACATCTGATGGTATATACAGGATAGTATGTGACTGCTGTATATTATACTATGTGTACAGACATCTGATGGTATATACAGGATAGTATGTGATGGCTGTATATTATACTATGTGTACAGACATCTGATGGTATATACAGGATAGTATGTGACTGCTGTATATTATACTATGTGTACAGACATCTGATGGTATATACAGGATAGTATGTGATGGCTGTATATTATACTATGTGTACAGACATCTGATGGTATATACAGGATAGTATGTGACTGCTGTATATTATACTATGTGTACAGACATCTGATGGTATATACAGGATAATATGTGACTGCTGTATATTATACTATGTGTACAGACATCTGAAGGTATATACAAGATAGTATGTGACTGCTGTATATTATACTATGTGTACAGACATCTGATGGTATATACAGGATAGTATGTGACTGCTGTATATTATACTATGTGTACAGACATCTGATGGTATATACAGGATAATATGTGACTGCTGTATATTATACTATGTGTACAGACATCTGAAGGTATATACAAGATAGTATGTGACTGCTGTATATTATACTATGTGTACAGACATCTGATGGTATATACAGGATAGTATGTGACTGCTGTATATTATACTATGTGTACAGACATCTGATGGTATATACAGGATAGTATGTGACTGCTACATATTATACTATGTGTATAGACATCTGATGGTATATACAGGATAATATGTGACTGCTGTATACTATACTACGTGTACAGACATCTGAAGGTATATACAAGATAGTATGTGACTGCTGTATATTATACTATGTGTACAGACATCTGATGGTATATACAGGATAGTATGTGACTGCTACATATTATACTATGTGTACAGACATCTGATGGTATATACAGGATAGTATGTGACTGCTGTATATTATACTATGTGTACAGACATCTGATGGTATATACAGGATAGTATGTGACGGCTGTATATTATACTATGTGTACAGACATCTGATGGTATATACAGGATAGTATGTGACTGTTGTTTTTATACTATGTGTACAGACATCAGATGGTATATACAGGATAGTATGTGACTGCTGTATATTATACTATGTGTAAAGACATCTGATGGTATATACAGGATAGTATGTGACTGCTACATATTATACTATGTGTAAAGACATCTGATGGTATATACAGGATAATATGTGACTGCTGTATATTATACTATGTGTACAGACATCTGATGGTATATACAGGATAGTATGTGACTGCTGTATATTATACTATGTGTACAGACATCTGATGGTATATACAGGATAGTATGTGACTGCGGTATATTATACTATGTGTACAGACATCTGATGGTATATACAGGATAATATGTGACTGCTGTATATTATACTATGTGTACAGACATCTGAAGGTATATACAAGATAGTATGTGACTGCTGTATATTATACTATGTGTACAGACATCTGATGGTATATACAGGATAGTATGTGACTGCTGTATATTAAACTATGTGTACAGACATCAGATGGTATATACAGGATAGTATGTGACTGCTGTATATTATACTATGTGTACAGACATCTGATGGTATATACAGGATAATATGTGACTGCTGTATATTATACTATGTGTACAGACATCTGATGGTATATACAGGATAGTATGTGACTGCTGTATATTATACTATGTGTACAGACATCTGATGGTATATACAGGATAGCATGTGACTGCTGTATATTATACTACGTGTACAGACATCTGATGGTATATACAGGATAGTATGTGACTGCTGTATATTATACTATGTGTACAGACATCTGATGGTATGTACAGGATAGTATGTGACTGCTGTATATCTTACTATGTGTACAGACATCTGATGGTATATACAGGATAATATGTGACTGCTGTATATTATACTATGTGTACAGACATCTGATGGTATATACAGGATAATATGTGACTGCTGTATGTTATACTATTTGTACAGACATCTGATGGTATATACAGGATAATATGTGACTGCTGCATATTATACTATGTGTACAGACATCTGATGGTATATACAGGATAGTATGTGACTGCTGTATATTATACTATGTGTACAGACATCTGATGGTATATACAGGATAGTATGTGACGGCTGTATATTATACTATGTGTACAGACATCTGATGGTATATACAGGATAGTATGTGACTGCTGTATATTATACTATGTGTACAGACATCTGATGGTATATACAGGATAGTATGTGATGGCTGTATATTATACTATGTGTACAGACATCTGATGGTATATACAGGATAGTATGTGACTGCTGTATATTATACTATGTGTACAGACATCTGATGGTATATACAGGATAATATGTGACTGCTGTATATTATACTATGTGTACAGACATCTGAAGGTATATACAAGATAGTATGTGACTGCTGTATATTATACTATGTGTACAGACATCTGATGGTATATACAGGATAGTATGTGACTGCTGTATATTATACTATGTGTACAGACATCTGATGGTATATACAGGATAATATGTGACTGCTGTATATTATACTATGTGTACAGACATCTGAAGGTATATACAAGATAGTATGTGACTGCTGTATATTATACTATGTGTACAGACATCTGATGGTATATACAGGATAGTATGTGACTGCTGTATATTATACTATGTGTACAGACATCTGATGGTATATACAGGATAGTATGTGACTGCTACATATTATACTATGTGTATAGACATCTGATGGTATATACAGGATAATATGTGACTGCTGTATACTATACTACGTGTACAGACATCTGAAGGTATATACAAGATAGTATGTGACTGCTGTATATTATACTATGTGTACAGACATCTGATGGTATATACAGGATAGTATGTGACTGCTACATATTATACTATGTGTACAGACATCTGATGGTATATACAGGATAGTATGTGACTGCTGTATATTATACTATGTGTACAGACATCTGATGGTATATACAGGATAGTATGTGACGGCTGTATATTATACTATGTGTACAGACATCTGATGGTATATACAGGATAGTATGTGACTGTTGTTTTTATACTATGTGTACAGACATCAGATGGTATATACAGGATAGTATGTGACTGCTGTATATTATACTATGTGTAAAGACATCTGATGGTATATACAGGATAGTATGTGACTGCTACATATTATACTATGTGTAAAGACATCTGATGGTATATACAGGATAATATGTGACTGCTGTATATTATACTATGTGTACAGACATCTGATGGTATATACAGGATAGTATGTGACTGCTGTATATTATACTATGTGTACAGACATCTGATGGTATATACAGGATAGTATGTGACTGCGGTATATTATACTATGTGTACAGACATCTGATGGTATATACAGGATAATATGTGACTGCTGTATATTATACTATGTGTACAGACATCTGAAGGTATATACAAGATAGTATGTGACTGCTGTATATTATACTATGTGTACAGACATCTGATGGTATATACAGGATAGTATGTGACTGCTGTATATTATACTATGTGTACAGACATCTGATGGTATATACAGGATAATATGTGACTGCTGTATATTATACTATGTGTACAGACATCTGATGGTATATACAGGATAGTATGTGACTGCTGTATATTATACTATGTGTACAGACATCTGATGGTATATACAGGATAGCATGTGACTGCTGTATATTATACTACGTGTACAGACATCTGATGGTATATACAGGATAGTATGTGACTGCTGTATATTATGCTATGTGTACAGACATCTGATGGTATATACAGGATAGTATGTGACTGCGGTATATTATACTATGTGTACAGACATCTGATGGTATATACAGGATAATATGTGACTGCTGTATATTATACTATGTGTACAGACATCTGAAGGTATATACAAGATAGTATGTGACTGCTGTATATTATACTATGTGTACAGACATCTGATGGTATATACAGGATAGTATGTGACTGCTACATATTATACTATGTGTATAGACATCTGATGGTATATACAGGATAATATGTGATTGCTGTATATTATACTATGTGTACAGACATCTGAAGGTATATACAAGATAGTATGTGACTGCTGTATATTATACTATGTGTACAGACATCTGATGGTATATACAGAATAGTATGTGACTGCTGTATATTATACTACGTGTACAGACATCTGAAGGTATATACAAGATAGTATGTGACTGCTGTATATTATACTATGTGTACAGACATCTGATGGTATATACAGGATAGTATGTGACTGCTACATATTATACTATGTGTACAGACATCTGATGGTATATACAGGATAGTATGTGACTGCTGTATATTATACTATGTGTACAGACATCTGATGGTATATACAGGATAGTATATGACAGCTGTATATATATTATATACCGTTTTGCTGGGGATTCGGAAGTAGGCCCCAGCGGGACCAATGAACGAGCGCCAGAACCCAGTGTGAATACACCCTTACTGATTACACCTGGACCTGGCTACAGAACATCACATATTATCATGTATAGCAGTATATATAATGTATGATGTCCTGGATCCAGGCTCAGGAGCAGTCAGTGTTGGAGTATGTATACAGTCTGCAGTGGCTCTGGGACTTTCCTGCAGATCTGGCTACAGACAGCGCGACCTGATGAAGCAGCAGTAATAACTCATGAGACCTCAGAGCATCGCTGACACAAGACACTCAGGATCCAGCCCTGACCTCCTGCCCTGGCCCTGCTGACCTCTCTCCGGTGAAGACCCAGCAGGCCGGCGTGCTAGTGAGTTCAAGAGATAGGGTCACACAGTCGGCAATACAGGGATGGCCGGACCAGCACTTATATACAATTAAAGTGCTGGCTGCTGTCTTCTTGGCAGCCGATGGCTCAAAGCCTCTGCTGGGGAACAGGCCCGGGGGGCATTTGCCCCTCTTCCCCCAGGCCCAGCCCACTCCTGCCTGTGAGTAAGCGGAGTTTGGTGCCAAAGCCCGTGAGAGGGGCCCCCCCGCTTGCTCAGGGCACCGGTACTTGCAATACTTACCTCTCCCTGTTCCACCACAGCTCCGGTGTCTTCGGCGTCTTCTGACTCTGTGATGTTGTGACGCCTCACGAAAGCCCTACCCTGGGAGATGGGGGACTCGGAGCCGGGTCCTATGTTGTAGATGGGGTGCAGCCGTGGCCCGGACCCGCTCCGTGCTCAGGGCCGTCACATTAAAAAGGGATGGTACGGGCTTATCCGGGTTGAGTGGCTGATCTCCACTACGCCACCTGTGGCACCTGGTGAAGGCCACCAGCGCTGCTGCAGTCCTCTGAGGAGGGATGTTACGGCAGCCGTCGTTGTTACTACTCCCCACAGGCGGAGCAGGGCCTCAGGGCAGAGAGACAGGATGGAGCGGGTAGTAGTCTAGGAGTTCTTGTGCCGTGTAGTGCGGAGTAGTGCCGAATAAAGAGTCCGGAGGCCATAGGGGTTAACTTCCAGGGTTTTTACTCACGTTGAAGAGTACAGCTGCAATGCTTCTCCCTGCTCCTCGCGGAGTTCTGCGGTCACCAGGAACGAGGGTCCAACCACCTCCGAGTAATACAAGTGTTTAATCAGGACCCCACACCAGAGTGTTCCTAGACTTCAGACTGGGTCCATTCCTGTCTGCGTGTGTAGACAGGCCAGGTCTCCCTCTGAACTCCTCTCAGAAACAGGGTATGGGTGGCAGCTTCGCTCCTTCCATTACCCGGTGGGATCCTCAGGGCCTACCGGGCTTTCCCGACCAGGACGTGGAGTAGCAAGGTCGGATGTCGGTACCCCTCTTGCAGCCGGAATCCCTCTGAATAGATCAGCATAGCGAGGACAGGTGGCGTACACCGCTCCGTCTGCATCCTCCCTGGGATCCATTTGCGGTGGAGCTACACTCTTAAGCTCCGGGCCTTCTTGGTCATGGTCCTTGACCGGGTTGAGACATACATTATCTGCAACCTGCCCCTCGACCCAAGGCCAAGGTACGAGAGCTGTGTCTCCATCAGCTGCAGGTCCACACAGGATCCACGCTCAGGGTGGGAGATCACAGTAGAGGACAGTCAAAGAACCATTGCAAAGGACAGACTGCCAAAAGACGACGACCAATGACCAAGATGGCTGTGTATTAAATATGAATTATTGTCACTAAAATGTGAGTCCTCCACCCTCACCCACTAAATGGTTCCCCTATCTCTTGGTTCCCCAGTCTCCCGAGTACCCAAGAGGGAAGCACCTAGTGCATTCTAGCCCCCTCTGGTGGGAGAAGTGTGGTGTTGGATGTGGAGGTGGGGTCCTGACCATCACACTGTTCTTACCTCAGAGGAGGAACACTACACTCCATTAAAGAAGTGCAGTATCCCTGTGGCAGTCGAACCCTCAGGGGCGCCACATTGTCATAGGACAGAGGGAGCGATGACGTCACTACAGAAGCACCCTCTGTACTGAGAAGTGCTCAGAGCCAGAAGACGCTAACACTGAGGAGTCCGAAGCAGAGCAGCGGCCAGCGAGGAGAGGTGAGTATTTGATTTTTTTTATGTAAGGAGCAAAATATGGGGCCCATTATGTATGGAGCATTACATGGTGCCCATTCTATATGGAGTATTATATTGGGCCCATACTGTATGGAGCAATATATGGTACCCATTATTCTGTATGGAGCATTATATGGGGCCCATAATTCTGTATGGAGGACTATGTGGTGCCCATAATACTGTATGGAGGACTATCTGGTGCCCATAATACTGTATGGAGGACTATGTGAGGCCATTATACTGTATGGAGGACTATGTGGTGCCTATAATACTGTATGGAGGACTACGTGGGGCCCATTATTCTGTATGGAGGACAATGTGGTGCCCATAATACTGTATGGAGGACTATGAGGGGCCATAATACTGTGTGGAGGACTATGTGGTGCCTATAATACTGTATGGAGGACTACGTAGGGCCCATTATTCTGTATGGAGGACTATGTGGTGCCCATAATACTGTATGGAGGACTATGTTGGTTCCATAATACCGTATGAAGGACTATGTGGTACCTATAATACTGTATGGAGTTCTATACTGTCCGGTCTGCACTGTGCGTTGCGAGAATTCGCCGGTTTCTGAGTTATTGTAGAATTTACAATAGATATCACTCATGTAAGTGAAATCTTTGGCATTGTACTATACCTATATTTCTCTACCGTATGTGTGCATCATGAATGGTGGTATGTGTTAAAGGGGCCCACTTAGACTTTTTCACCCGGTGCCCATGAAAACCTGGGGTTGGCCCTGTTCTGTAGATATATATTCATTGAAGTGCTCTTCTATGGGATGACTGAAAAAACATCCAGACGCTCCCCTGAGCCCATGATTATTTCACATATTAGCTCATCTATTCTATAAATGGGTATTCTGATTCATTGAAGAGCTGATCTCTGGGATCACATCTGTGGGGACAAGGTTTATTTCCGTCCATGCCCTGGTCCATATGACGCGCCCCCCTGGGCCGTGGGGTGCACGGTGCCGGGCCGGTCGGTGCAGGGGATGTCACAGTGGCAGTGACCCGGTCCGTGACCCAGGCCGGTCAATAAAAGGGGATTATAGTTTTTATAGTTTAATGTTCATGACGCAACCTGTGGTATGCGGCTATATGGAGCCGCCGCTGCGGTGCAGATCCCTTGGAGCTAATGGTGATGCAGCAGAGTTGGTTCAGCTCTCCACAGGTAGAGCTATGCTCCAGGGCAGGATATAGTGATTTTATGAGGTAGATGTTGCTGGTGCTGTGTAGTGCAGGGCTGGTGATGGTCATTCAAGGACACAGTGGGGTGCAGTCTTCAGATTTTACTCAGTTATCACGCTGCTCCTGGTTACAACTGCCAGCTTATAACCACCCACGTCGCCCTGCGTTCACCAAGGAAGGGGTTCAGCAATCCCTCTTTCAGGAGTACTTAAACGAAGTACTAAAACGGGACCCCGTTCTATGTGCCTTCCTTTTTCAGGAGTACTTAAACGGAGTACTTAAACGGGACCCCGTTCTATGTGCCTTCCTTGGTCGTCTTCCTGCACTGGCTCTCACCCTCCTGCCCTGCGCCTCACAATCAGTGCCCCAAGCCGGTAGCCTCGGATCTTGTCGGGCGACCTGCAGTCCCCTGGACCTTCTGTGACCACCTTTTCGGCGATGTAATTGTGGTGGTTGGCAGCTGCACCTTGCAAGTACAGCAGCCTCTGGTTTCTAGCTGAGATTTGTAGTTCTCCACTAGTTAGGGGCCGGTCCCCTCTGCGGCCTGATCCCTCCACGTCCTGGTAGATTCGGGCACACGGGTGGCATCCGCACTTCCCGTGCCCCTGGGATCCCCCCTGTTCCTCTTGGAGCCTTCCCTCTGCTCCCATCCTCTCTCTCAGTCTGTTCTCCTGGGCCTCCCAGACTAGACCCGCTCCTTCCTCCTCTCCTCCTGAGCAGAGTCCCTCCAGAGCTCCTGCTCCCAACTATCTCTCTCTCAGACTGACCACACTCTCTCAAGATGGCTCCCCTTTTTATACACCTACTGAAGTGCTCCCCTAAACTAGTTCTTCCACCCACACCCACTACATGGTTCCACCCTCCAGCTAGAGACCAGGGACTGTGCTCTCCCTTAGGAGCAATCTCGCCCTTCCCTCTGAAGTGGAGTGTAATGGATGCAAGTGTGTGGGTCCCGGGCAGTACTCCATCCTTACCTGAGAGTGGGATACCACACCTCTGGGTGAGATGCAGTACCTATGGGGCGCCACACATATATGCTCCTATCAGGATACAATATATACTTTGCCCTCTATGTTTCAGTAAACTTTAAATCAGTTGCACATTGATATAAGACCAATACTGACTCCAACCAGCTCAAAGTGCCATCCAGTGTTTGTCCTATTTGTTCCCATATGGTGATAATGGAATACCCTTTAAGACCTCTCCATAGAGCATTCATGGAGCAGATAATGCATTATGCCGATAGATTAGCTTTGCTCAGCTATAAGGTCCAGGTTATTGTGACGCCTCCCCTCACGGGGACTCGCTCGCTAGCCCACCCTGAGAGTTGGGGTACTCGGAGCTGGGCCTCCGTGTAGGGTGGTTGCAGTTGTGACCTAGGCCCGCTCCGTGCCCAGGGTTGTCACATAAAAATACGGGCTAGGAGGGATGATGGAAAGGTACTCGACTACGCCACCTGTGGTGTCCAGTGATTGCCAACAGCGCTGCAGCAGTCCTCTGAGGCGGGATGTCGTGGCAGCAGCAGATGGTACTACTCCCCACAGGCGGAGCAGGGCCTCAGGGCAGCGAAGAGGGATCAGGAGAGTAGTAGTGGGTTGTATGTTGTGGTGTGGTGTTGTGCTAGAATAAAGGACTGGAGGCAATGGATGCAGTCTTCCAAGCTTTACTCACGTTGTCAATGGTCATCTGCAAGGCTTCTCCTTGCTCCTCACGGCACGCTGCGGCCACCAGGAAAGGGGGTTCGGCACTCTCCAGGTAGTTCGGGTGCATCAATCAGGAACCCCAGCACCAGAGTGTTCCTAGAAACTCCCACTAGGTCCTCTCCTGTTCGTGTGTGGTGCGTGTAGTAAGGCTGGGTCTCCCACTGGTTACTCACAGAACAAGGGTACGGGTGGCGACTCCGCTCCGTCTGTTACCCGGTGGGATCCACCAAGCCTCCGGAGCTTTTCTGACTAGGACGTGAAGTAACAAAGTCAGATAACGGGTGCCGGTCCCCTCTTGCAGCAGGAGTCCCTCTGACTAGGCCAGAATGAGGAGTACAGGTGGCGTAAACCGCTCCGTCCGAATTCCCTGGGATCCTTTTGCCTGTGGAGCTTTACTTCTCCGCTCCCCTCCAGGCCTTCTTAGGTAGGGACCTTGACCGGGTAGAGACAGCCATTAACTCTAACCCGCTCCTCGCCTCAAGGCCAGAGTACGAGGACCGTGTATCTTCAACAGCTGCAGGTTCTAGCAGAAAGCCAAGTTCAGCGATGAAGATCTCAATCAAAAGACCTTGAACCTAAGATGGCTGTTTATTAAATATGTATTAGCAAGTGTAACCTCCTGGTGTGTCCTCCACCCTCACCCACTACTAGGTTCCCCCTATCTTTAGTTCCCCCCCATCTCCTCTTATCCTGGCTGGGGTAGCACCCTGGTGCATATAAGAACCCTACAGGTGGGAGAGGTGTAGTGTTGAATGCAGAGGTGGGGTCCTGACAGGTGCTCCATCCTTACCTCAGAGAGGAGATACCACACCTCATTAAAGAGATGCAGTACCCCTGTGGTGACAGAACCCTCAGGGGAGCCCCATTACCATCAGACTCACACACCACTCAGCCCACCCGTTTCTTGTGCAGTGATAAACCAGCTGTTCACCTCCCATACACATTTTCTAAGCATTCCCTATTTCTTTCTTCAGGTGGTCCTGACATCAGTCCCCAGCCGAAACATCTTTATGGCTGTAAAAATGATCAAGAAAAAGAAGGTGAAGGAAAACATCCTTATGAGAGAGCGGCGGATACTCCTGGCGGCCCGAGACTGCCCATTCTTATGTCACCTCGATGCCGCACAGCAGTCTCGGAAGCTGGCGTATTTCATCACGGAGTATCTGTCCGGCAGCAGCCTCGAGGCTTTGATTGACATGTGCGGCTGCCTGAACATCGACAGCGTAAGGTGAGTATGAGGAAGATATACCAAAAAGAAAGCAGAGGGGTGAAAATAAAAGCAGAGGTGGAAATGTAGCTGGGAGAGGACTGGCAGGTCATGTAGCCCAGGAGGGAAGGAGGTATCAGCGATGACATTGATACTACACTCTGTTCTCTCCATCAGATTCTACACAGCAGAGATTGTATGTGGTCTCCAGTTCCTCCACGGACACAACATCGTCCACCGGTAAGCACAACTTTCCTCCTTCTCTCTGTCCCCTCTACATGCTCAAAAAATTGCCCACAACTTTCCTGGGCTCCTGTCTGCCTAGTCCACCTGATCTTGCAGTGACCCATTTTCCATCTCCTGTATCATGGGGTAGATTTCTTATTATGTTTTCTTATTTCATTGCAGAGATATTAAGCCAGTAAACATCATGTTGGATGCCGATGGCCACATCCGTGTAGTTGACCTGGGGCTCGCCCAAGATGGGGTCACCTCCTCCAATAACATCTCTGGAGTGACGGGCACTTTCCACTTCATGGCCCCTGAGGTGCTTCTCAAAAAAGGATATGGCACAGCAGTGGATTGGTGGAGCCTGGGGATTGTGGTGTCCAAGATGGCAACAGGACGCTCCCCATTTTACACCGGCTCCGTCAGCAAAATGGCTTACACAGCGATAACCAGAGGAGAGCCTGAAATTCCATCTTGGCTTGATGCTGACTTCAAAGATCTTATCAAGAAGCTGCTGTGCAAAAATCCTGAGAAGCGCTTGGATGTGTGCGGGAACATCAGAGAGCATCCATTCTTTACCAACATCGGCTGGGAGGATCTAGAGAAAAGGAGAGCAAAGCCGCCATTTATACCATTCAGGCCAGTTCTGGAGAACCATCATCTGCAGTGGCCGGAGGATAAGAAAGCCTTTAACCCCGTGGCCGGATTCAATTATGTGTCATCAAGCTGGGCCCGGTAAGATCATCCTCTGTGAGGATAAATCCCATCAAATGTTCTTCTCACCTTGTGGCCATTATGACCATCTTTGTCTTCTCCCACTGTTTCTGTCAATGACTATGTCTCTGTCATTCTTAGGTGGATGAGAATATCTGGGCTGTGAAAGAATCCACGACCATCTGGTGAGTGACCGCTGTACACACAGGACACCGATCATTAGATGTGTACATTATATCTGATGTTACATAGGGGAATGGTTCATTATAATGACCATTCCTCTAAGATAACAGAAGATCCAGGAGATAGAAGTTATTGAAATGTCTTCCTCCTTATGTCTTGCAGGATGAACCCGTGCCAACTGCCCAGAACTTCTTGCCTCCTGACCCGTACCTCACGTCTCTGCTGCTGTTTGTCACCTCGGCTGCCCTAGAACATCATGTCTCTCATTAACACCTTCATGTCGGACCACTGCCATCGTGTCGCTGCACCAGGCCCTTGACTTGGCCTCCTCCAATCCATGGCTGGCATCTGAGATCCCTCCAGCCCGAATGTCTTCTGCGCCCCAGGAGCGGCCTGTGCTAAGTTTCCATCTGGTGAGTTCAGGAACAATAGTATAATATAGGCCATTATCCCTGAACTTACCTCAGCGCAGGCCGGGTAAGTACTGCACCCATCATCCGTCACATCCACAGTACATGATAGGTGTAGACCCTACACTACACTACAGGTATAGGCACCTACACATAGACACATAGGACGTAGATAGAAGTTTTGGCTTTTGATCCTGGGATTTAATCTGATCGCCATATTTGGGGTCAGGAAGGAATTTTCCCCCCTAATATGAGGATAATTGGCCCATTCCTCATAGGGGGTTTTCGCCTTCCTCTGGATCTACACGGCCTTAAATAGGTTTAGTAATATATCAATAAGTAGATTCACACATAAGTAGTGCAAAAAAATAAATTAAAAAAAATAAAATTCAAAAATAGTTTATTTTACACAAACCAAAAACATTTTTAGTCTAAATATATAACAATTAAAAAATGTAAATATATTTTTTAAAAATCTCACTTCCATTACACACAGGGAGGTACGAGCCTTTGATCCTGGGATTTAATCTGATCGCCATATTTGGGGTCAGGAAGGAATTTTTCCCCCGTCATGAGAATAATTGGCCCATTTCTCACGTGGGGTTTTCGCCTTCCTCTAGATCAACACGGCCCATAGATAGGTTTAGTAAAATAGAAGAAATAAGTAGGTTCTTATATTTATAATGAAAAAATATCTAAAAAAATAATTTATTTTTTGGTTTAAGAAAAATTATTTAATATAAATATAAAAATAAATTAGTCCAAAAATTGAAAATAATTAAATATTTAAATAAAAAATGTACACTTACGTATCACACATTAGCTATGAGCCCTTGATCCTGGGATTCATCCCGATCGTCATATTTGGGATCAGGAAGGAATTTTTCACCTTCTTCTGGATCAACACGGCCTTAAATAGATATAAACTGACCGTTATATAAGTAATTCCCATATTAATGGCTTATTATAAATACATAAAAACATTTTAAAGTATAGGCACATTTTCAGATAATGTATAATATATACCGTAGCTCTGAACTTAAATAAGGAAAAGATAAATAGTTTAATACATTTTTTAGAAATTCATTTAATTTCGGTCTCAGCCCTTGATCCTGGGATTTATTCTGATCGCCATATTTGGGGTCAGGAAGGAATTTTCCCCCCTGATATGAGGACAATTGGCTTATTCCTCACAGGGGGTTTTCGCCTTCCTCTGGATCAACGCGGCCCATAAATAGGATTATTCTGATAGAAGAATAATTTACACATATACATGATACTATAACATATAATAACCCCATCTATAAATAAAATCTTTCGTTAACCCCCTACATCGTTGTTCTTGTCTTTATTCCATCGGTCGTCCATGTACTTGACGCGCCCCCTGGGCCAGTGTTGTTTGGGGAATACCCGGAGCCGGATCAGATGGGGGTTGTAGTCTCCGAGTGGCGGTGACCCGGTCCGTGCCCAGGGTGTCAAGCTCAGTGTGTGGCAGTCCTACAGATGTTGCTGGATGTTCTTTAATGTCGACTACGCCACCCGTTGATTTGCGGTCACTACGGCCGCCGCTGCAGCAGGGTCCGCTGAGGCTGGTGGTGTGTGTGCAGCTCAGGTAGTATAACCCCCAACGGGAGGGGTATAGCCTCAGGGGGTCAGTTGCAGAGGATGGTGGTTGTGGAGGTGCAGTGAGAGCGGTAATAAGACTCCGAGTCGGCTTGTGCAGTTCAGGGTTTTACTTACTGCTTTTGTGTTGGTCACTCCGGCCTTGAGTGACCACCCGAGCCGTGCTGCGTCCACCAGGTCCTGGACTCGGCCAACCCCCAGGTGATTCTGGAGCGTGGTCCTGAGCTCCCTTTCTGACTTGTCCTTCTCTCTGGCCTTCCCCACCAGGGATCCACCTAAGTCCGGCTCCCTCGGGCCTCTTGTTGGTAAACCCTTGTCTCTGGGTTCCCTGACCCTATTCTTGGTGTGCCTTCCGGGTGGATTTAGTGGGTGGTCGTGGCAGATCCTGCCCACGACCTCCGGTCTCTGGCTAAGGATTAGGGCCCTCCACCAGCTTGGGATCCGGTACCCTTGTGCCAACTCTTCACCCTCTGGTCTAATTTTGGGTTCTTGGAGTTCCCTCTTCTCCCCCTCTGGGTCCTTCTTTCTCCTCTCTCTCTCTCTTGGCCTTGGAGCTGGCTGAGCTGCTCTGCTTCTCTGACTCAACTCTGACAGACTGACCCTGATCTAAGATGGTTCCCACCTTATATACTCCCTCTATGTGTGAGCTCAGGTGACCAGCACCCAATGAGCTCCTAGCATTACCCAGACTGCTCCCCCTATCTGCCCCTACACTACTGGGATGTTCCACCCCCCTCCCACTCCAGCCAGGGACAGACACTGTCGTACCTGCACATTTCTCTAGTGGGAGTACCATTGGTCTGTCCCCCGGAAATGGGATGTATGTAGTGCATGCAGCCTACTGAGCTCAGTTCCACACTCCATCCTTACCCGGGAGTGGAATACCACACCTCTGGCTTGAGGCGTAATACCCCTGTAGCAGCCGAATCCTCAGGGTGCTACATTCCCCCCTGGTAAATCACAGCACGTCCTCGGGCTGTAAGATACAAAAACATCCAAAACATACAATTTTTTTTTCATAAACATAAACATATAAAACATCACATAAAACTTTTCATAAAAACTCTTCATAAATAACGTCCTTGTAAACACTCTTGCTCCTCCGGCCACGGTGCAACTTGTGACCGGGAAAAGCGCGACAGTCTCTTTAAGAAAAACAACAGTTTACTATAAAACCGGTAGGGGGCGCCTTAGGAAGCGCAACTATATACAAGGGGAATATGGCCGCTCTCAGCCCTCGGCCAGGTAATGGGAATAGGGACACACGGGTTAAACAGTTCACTCTTGTCCCAACGGGGACTTATTTAAAGCAGCAACAGTTCACTGTACCCCGATGGGTAACTATTTACAGTCTCTTTACCGTACTTTAACGACGGCGTCCTCCTGCTCCTTCTTTGGATTTAGACCCGTCCGGGTCCTCCTGCTCCTCCTCACACCGCAGCTCCTCCTCCGTCAGGCGATGTACATGGAGGGCGTAGGGTCCTTTGGCACACTTGTGCCGGGTGAAGGTGACCTCGTCCCCTACGTACAGGTCACGACCTCTGTGTCCCTCCGGCAGATGACTTTCTACGTCTCTGCGTGTGACAAAGACGTCGCCGGGGGTATGATGGTCTTTTATGAAGCCCCACCCATGCTGCAGGTTGAATTTAATCACAGTCCCGGTGGTACGGGGACCATGAGCTGCACGGGGGTTCCTCCTGGTCCGGCTCTTCTGCTCCGCGCTCCTTATCTGTGCTTGCTGTTCCCGGACCCGCCTCTCTCTCCGCTCCTTCTCGAAGACCTCGAGCTGCTGGCGGCAGCACTCTGCACGCTCCGCTGCGGCCGCCCGAGTCTCCTGAGTGAACCCCATGAGGTCTCCTCCGGTGGGGTCCCACTCAAACTGTGCCTCCTCTAGCGGGGGCTGGGTCCTCCTGACGGGCTTCGGAACCGGAATCAAGGGTTCATCTAGGGGTCTTTCTTTCCGGAGTCGGGGATGGTGAAACTCCGGTGGCCATATGAAGGGCTGCCCATCCGGGCACGTATGCTGGGCGAACAGGTCCTCACCCAGGTGCGGTACTTTAGGTGTTATGGGCGCTGTGGTGGTAGCGGCGCCCGGGTTGACCAGGCCTTGCGACCAGGCTTGGGGCACGCTAAAGGAAAAGGGCACCGTAAGAATGGCGGCGCCCGTGGTTACTCGGCCCTGCGACCAGGCTGGTAGCTCCGTGGAGGTAGGGGGCGCTGTTGGAATGGCGGCGCCCGGGGGTACTAGGCCTTGCGACCAGGCTGATGGTATTTCCTGCTTTGCCGCGCTCAGGGTCGAAGCGCGTGACGTCACAGGGGTCGCGGCCGCGGTTTCCGGTTGAGGCCTAGTCTGCGGCGGTGACGATGCAGCGACGGGCACGGCAGGGGGAATTTCGGGCTCTGCGACGGGGAGCTGGGGCAGGCACGCGGTTTCCCGGCTCGGGGTAGAGACGTCCCCTTTACCTGCCTCCGTCCGTTCGGCTCCCTTCTCGGCGCCGTCTCCGGCCTTGAGTCCTCCTGCACCATCCTCAGAGGCGGTCTGTCTCCTCGTCTCGGGTGGCGTGCTCCGCTGACGGGTTTCGGTCCGCTGGGCCATCTCTCGGCTCCACTCCGCCAACGTCTCTCGCTGCACCCGGGCCATCCTCCGTGCGAGGCCCTCCAGCGCAGTCTGTGCACACTCCCGATCTCGGGGGAGCTGTGCCAGGACCTCCACTAGGCCTAGTGGGGTTGTGGCTTGTAGCAGGCTCCTGACCACTGGGTCGGTGCTGCCTGACTCTCCCTCCATCTCCGGGTAGGCTTTCTCTGGACTCCTCTCCAGACTTCTTGTCTCCGGGTGCGCTCTCTCCAGACTGCTCCAGGCGACACCCATCTTTGCTCTCTTATTCTGTCTCCGCCCACATTGAGGGTGGTCCCGGGGCAACTTTGTGATTGTCAGTTCCAGGGGCAGTTCTCTTACGCTGATGGACACTTCCAGCATCACAGTCTCTGTTGGTGGGCGCGGTTTCCGCTTTTGGCGCCATTCTTCGACCTGGCCCACGATGGGAGGTGGCCTCTTGCCACCCTCTGGCACGCCCATAATGGCGTCCGCTCTTCCAAGGCGGGAAATCTTTGGAAATGGCGGGAATCGTCTCCCAGTGGCGGGAAACTCCATGGATGGCGGGAAAAAGCTGCAGATGGCGGGCAACCGGCGGGAAATGACCTGTGATGGGGTCCGTTGGCGGGGACCCTCCGGAACCGGCGGGAGACTTCTTTTTAAGGTAACGGTGAACTTTTCTTCAGGCACGCAGTACCCGGTTGTTGCGGGCACGTAATCCTGCCGACTACGCCAAAGTTGACGCGCCCCCTGGGCCAGTGTTGTTTGGGGAATACCCGGAGCCGGATCAGATGGGGGTTGTGGTCTCCGAGTGGCGGTGACCCGGTCCGTGCCCAGGGTGTCAAGCTCAGTGTGTGGCAGTCCTACAGATGTTGCTGGATGTTCTTTAATGTCGACTACGCCACCCGTTGATTTGCGGTCACTACGGCCGCCGCTGCAGCAGGGTCCGCTGAGGCTGGTGGTGTTTGTGCAGCTCAGGTAGTATAACCCCCAACGGGAGGGGTATAGCCTCAGGGGGTCAGTTGCAGAGGATGGTGGTTGTGGAGGTGCAGTGAGAGCGGTAATAAGACTCCGAGTCGGCTTGTGCAGTTCAGGGTTTTACTTACTGCTTTTGTGTTGGTCACTCCGGCCTTGAGTGACCACCCGAGCCGTGCTGCGTCCACCAGGTCCTGGACTCGGCCAACCCCCAGGTGATTCTGGAGCGTGGTCCTGAGCTCCCTTTCTGACTTGTCCTTCTCTCTGGCCTTCCCCACCAGGGATCCACCTAAGTCCGGCTCCCTCGGGCCTCTTGTTGGTAAACCCTTGTCTCTGGGTTCCCTGACCCTATTCTTGGTGTGCCTTCCGGGTGGATTTAGTGGGTGGTCGTGGCAGATCCTGCCCACGACCTCCGGTCTCTGGCTAAGGATTAGGGCCCTCCACCAGCTTGGGATCCGGTACCCTTGTGCCAACTCTTCACCCTCTGGTCTAATTTTGGGTTCTTGGAGTTACCTCTTCTCCCCCTCTGCGTCCTTCTTTCTCCTCTCTCTCTCTCTTGGCCTTGGAGCTGGCTGAGCTGCTCTGCTTCTCTGACTCAACTCTGACAGACTGACCCTGATCTAAGATGGTTCCCACCTTATATACTCCCTCTATGTGTGAGCTCAGGTGACCAGCACCCAATGAGCTCCTAGCATTACCCAGACTGCTCCCCCTATCTGCCCCTACACTACTGGGATGTTCCACCCCCCTCCCACTCCAGCCAGGGACAGACACTGTCGTACCTGCACATTTCTCTAGTGGGAGTACCATTGGTCTGTCCCCCGGAAATGGGATGTATGTAGTGCATGCAGCCTACTGAGCTCAGTTCCACACTCCATCCTTACCCGGGAGTGGAATACCACACCTCTGGCTTGAGGCGTAATACCCCTGTAGCAGCCGAATCCTCAGGGTGCTACATACTGAATGTGGGTTTCGCCCCTGAGTCTTGATGGGGTCGTACGGTCTCATGTAAGGTTTCTCCATATGGGTCAGAGGTGAAACCCCAATGTGCTGCGGATAAAGACCAAACTGATCCCTTCTGCAGTAAGCGAGTACCCGGCAGCAGGTGCTGAATTTCCCTACAGCGCCTCCAAAGGAGAAATGAAGTATTACAAGTGATTCTCTGTAATCACTGGGCTGTACCTGGAAATCATGGAAGTGTTGGGTCCTCCAGGGCAGGAGACGCTGTTTGGTGGTCGTTTTCATTCTGACTAATGGATGAGAATACAGAACTTCAGAGTCCCATAAAGTGGCATTTGGATATTGGGTTTTCTACAGCTGCCGCTCACTATACACAGAGCGGTGATTGAAACTGCGCAGGCGCCGCCCCTGTGACTGACAGAGAGAGGCTGCTGGGTGACATAAAGTTAATTTCCTCCTGGCAGCGGGGCTCTCAGTGCAGGCACCGCACAGTGTCACAATACTATTACTTGCAGATTTACCCCATATCCCATATCTGCAGGTTAATAGTGTTATTTTACATGACAGGTTCCCTTAAACCCATGATGTAGTTTTGTCCCAGGTCTCTAAGGCCTGTATGAAACCAACTCAGTAGTAGAGCTCACATCATATGTAGCAGATGCCGGCTGTGCTACACAGCCAAAAACTGCCTGTAACTGCAGCAACCAGAGCTCGCTCCGATCGCTGAGGTTTATCCATCTAAATGCCTTTGTCAATCACTGAATGGCGATTGCAGGGAGCTGATGGGTTACTGACGCGCCCCCTGGGGCTGTGGGGTACTCGGTAGCTGGGCCGGTTGGTGCTGGGATGTCACGGTGGCAGTGACCCGGTCCGTGGCCCCGGGTGGTCAAATTAAAGGATAAGTAAAAGGGGAATAAAGTTTTTTAGAGATAATATTCGTGACGCCACCTGTGGTATGCGGCTATATCAGGCCGCCGCTGTGGTGCAGATCCACTGGAGCTGAAGGTGACGAAGCAGAGTTGGTTCAGCTCTCCACAGGCAGAGCTAAGCCCCAGGGCAGAATAAGATGAATTTTGAAGGTAGATGTTGTTGGTGCCGTGTAATGCAGGTGATGGCGCAGCAATTATTCAAGGACACAGTGGGGTGCAGTCTTCAGGTTTTACTCACAGTTGTTAAGTTCCTCAGGTTACAGTCACCAGTGTGCAACTTCCCACGTCGCCCTGTCCCCTCCAGGGTAGTGATCCTGCAAACTCTAAGGTACCTCAGGAGCACTTGGACGGGACCCCGTTCTATGTACCTTTCCTGGTCGTCTCACGGCGCTGGTTCTCACCCTCCTACCCTGCACCTCACAATCAGTGTCCCAAGCCAGTGGCCTTGGGCCTTGTCGGGCGACTTGCAATCTCCTGCACCCTATGTGGCCACCTTTTCAGCGATATAATTGAGAATTTTGGCTGCAACACCTTGCAAATGCTGCAGCCTCCGGTTGGCTAGCTGAACCTGGTTGTTCTCCACTAGTCTGGGGCTGGTACCCCTCTGCGGCCTGATCCCTCCACGTCAGCATGAATTCGGGCACACGGGTGGCTTCCTGCACTCACCGTGCCCCTGGGATCCCCTCTGTCTCTGGAGCCTTTCTCTCGCTGCTCCCGTCTTCTCTCACTCTCCTCCTGGGCCTCTCTTACTAGGTCCGACTCCTCTCTCTCCTTCCTTGCTCTACTGAGCGGAGCTCCTCCTGAGCTCCCACTCCCAACTGAGCTCCTCTCTGTACTGTCCGCTTCTAGATGGTTCCCCTTGTCTTTTATACTCTTTCTGTCTGTGCTCCCCTGAACTTCTTCCTCCACCCACCTCCTCTACCTGGTTCCACCCTCCAGCTAGGGACCAGGGACTGCTCTCCCTTAGGATCAATCTCGCCCTTCCCTACTGTAGTGGAGAGTATTGGATGTGGGTGTGTGGGTCCCGGGTAGTACTCCGTCCTTACCTGAGTGTGGAGTACCACACCTCTGGGTGAGATGCAGTACCTCTGTGGCAACTGGACCCGCAGGGGCGCCACATTACCATGGCAGCCGGTAAGTATAGTGTAAGCAATCGAACAATTGCAGGTTGAGATCCCCTAGTGGTACAAAAAAAGTAGAAATAAAAAAATGGGAACCTGTCACGTGAAAAAACAGGGTTAATCTGCAGGTTAATAGCGTTCTGAACCTGTCTGGCCCTGGCATTTAGAGCCCCGCTGCCGGGAGGAAATAATGTGTATTCCTCCTGGCAGCGGTCAGCTTCCAGTCATAGGTGCGGTGGCGCGGGTTCAGTCACTGCTCTGTACATAGAGATTGGCGCCTCCAGCACTGACTGTCATCCGGTCGTACTGCTGAGCTGCTGTCAATCAATGCCGGGGGGTGCGGTTACACCAATGCCGGGAGGAATAAAGCTTCCTCCTGGCAGCGGGGCTCAAAGTGCGGGCGCCGAGCAAGTTCAGAGTAACCCCACATCTGCAGGTTGATAGCGTTATTTCACATGATAGGTTTCATTTAAAAAATAAAAATGTATAAAAAACTGCACTTCCTTTGTCTCCATTCAAAAATGGAAAAATTAAAAAAAAAAATTGATATCGTCATGACTAAAAAGTCCGATCTATCGAAATATTAAATTATTCAGACAATATGTTAAACATGAAGAATGGAAAAAAAAAAAGTTATGGCTCTGGGAAGAAGGGGAGCAAAAAACAAAAATGGAAAAACCCAAGGTGGTGAAGGGGTTAAAAGCATCAGCTCCCAGCGAAAAATAACCAAGACCTCACTCAGCTCCATGAGCGAAAAGATGCAGGTCTCAGAATATGGAGGAACAAACAATTTAAGGTTCTGAATTTTTTTTTAACCACTAAAATATAAAGAAACGTCATAAGGGTATGTTCACATGTTCAGTAATTGCAGCAGAAAAACCCACTGCAAATATTGGAGTATTATTTTCCGTCCTATAACAGAACCCAGAGGGTCCCCTTGCTTCCATTTGTATCAGACATATGTAGCACCCTGAGGATTCGGCTGCTACAGGGGTATTGCACCTCAGCCAGAGGTGTGATATTCCACTCCCGGGTAAGGATGGAGTGTGGAACTGAGCTCAGTTAGCTGCATGCACTACATACATCCCATTTCCGGGGGACAGATCAATGGTACTCCCACTAGAGAAATGTGCAGGTACGACAGTGTCTGTCCCTGGCTGGAGTGGGAGGGGGGTGGAACATCCCAGTAGTGTAGGGGCAGATAGGGGGAGCAGCCTGGGTAAAGTTAGGAGCTCATTGGGTGCTGGTCACCTGAGCTCACACATAAAGGGAGTATATAAGGTGGGAACCATCTTAGATCAGGGTGAGTCAGCCACAGTCAGTCAGTCTGTGAGTCTTTTGCAGAGTCAGAGGAAGAGAGCAGAAGAGCAGAGCAGCCCCAGGCCAAGAGAGAGGAGAAAGAAAGACCCAGAGGGGGAGAAAGAAGGAACTCTGAGAGCCCAAATTAGACCAGAGGGTGAAGAGTTGGCAACAGGGTACCGGATCCCAAGCTGGCAGAGGCTACAGCACACCTTAGCCAGAGACCGGACGTCGTGGGCAGGATCTGCCACGACCACCCACCAAATCCACCCGGAAGGCAGACCAGGAATAGGGTCAGGGAACCCAGAGACAAGGGTTTACCACCAAGAGGCCCGAGGGAGCCGGACATAGGTGGATCACTGGTGGGGAAGGCCAGAGAAGAGGACAGGACAGAAAGGGAGCTCAGAACCACGCTCCGGAACTACTTGGGGGTTGGCCAAGTCCAGGACCTGGTGGACGCAGCACGGCTCGGGTGGTCACTCAAGGCCGGAGTGACCGGTACAAAAACTGCAGTAAGTAAAAACCCTGAACTGCACAACCCGACTCTGACTCTCATTACCATCTTCACTGCACTTCCACAACCACCATCCTCTGCACCTGACCCCCTGAGGCCATACCCCTCCCGTTGGGGGTTATACTACCGAAGCTGCACAAACACCATCAGCCTCAGCGGACCCTGCTGCAGCGGCGGCCGTAGTAACCGCAATTCAACGGGTGGCGTAGTCGACATAAAGAACATCCAGTAACATCATAGGACTGCCACACACTGAGCTTGACACCCTGGGCACGGACCGGGTCACAGCCACTCGGAGACTACAACCCCCATCTGATCCGGCTCCGGGTATCCCCAACAACACTGGCCCAGGGGGCGCGTCAACTTTGGCGTAGTCGGCAGGATAACGTGCCCGCAACAACCGGGTACTGCGTGCCTGAAGAAAAGTTCACCGTTACCTCAAAAAGAAGTCTCCTGCCGGTTCCGGAGGGTCCCCGCCATCGGGCCCCATCACAGGTCGTTTCCCGCCAGTTGTCCGCCATTTGCAGCTTTTTCCCGCCATCCATGGAGTTTCCCGCCACTGGGAGACGATTCCCGCCATTTCCGAAGATTTCCCGCCTTGGGGGAGCGGACGCCATTATGGGCGTGCCAGAGGGTGGCAAGAGGTCACCTCCCATCGTGGGCCAGGTCGAAGAATGGCGCCAAAAGCGGAAACCGCGCCCACCAACAGAGACTGTGATGCTGGAAGTGTCCATCAGCGTAAGAGAACTGCCCCTGGAACTGAAGTTGCCCCGGGACCACCCTCAATGTGGGCGGAGACAGAAGAAGAGAACAAAGATGGGTGTCGCCTGGAGCAGTCTGGAGAGAGCGCACCCGGAGACAAGACGTCTGGAAGAGAGTCCAGAGAGAGCCTACCCGGAGATGGAGGGAGAGCCAGGCAGCACCGACCCAGTGGTCAGGAGCCTGATGCGGGCCGCCACTCCAGGCAGCACCGACCCAGTGGTCAGGAGCCTGTTGCAGGTCGCCACTCCAGAAGGCCTGCTGGAGATCCTAGCACAGCTCCCCCGAGACCGGGAGTGTGCACAGACCGCGCTGGAGGGCCTCGCACGGAGGATGGCCCGGGTGCAGCGAGAGACGTTGGCGGAGTGGAGCCGAGAGATGGCCCAGCAGACCGGAACTCGTCAGCGGAGCACGCCACCCGAGACGAGGAGACCGACCGCCTCTGAGGATGGCGCAGGAGGACTGAAGGCCGGAGACGGCGCCGAGAAGGGAGCCGAACGAAAGGAGGCAGGTAAAGGGGACGTCTATACCCCGAGCCGGGAAACCGCGTGCCTGCCCCAGCTCCCCGTCGCAGAGCCCGAAAGACCCCCTGCCGTGCCCGTCGCTGCAACGTCACCGCCGCAGACTAGGCCTCAAACGGAAGCCGCGACCCCTGTGACGTCACACGCCTCGACCCCGAGCGTGGCCCAGCAGGAAGTACCATCGGCCTGGTCGCAAGGCCTAGTACCCCCGGGCGACGCAAAACCAACAGCGCCCCCTACCTCCGCGGAGCCCCCGGCCTGGTCGCAGGGCCAAGTAACACAGGGCGCCTCCGTTCTTACGGTGCCCTTTACTTTCAAGGTGCCCCAAGCCTGGTCGCAAGGCCTGGGCAACCCGGGCGCCGCTACTACCACTGCGCCCATAAAAACAAGAGTGCCGCACCTGGGTGAAGACCTGTTCGCCCAACATACGTGCCCGGATGGGCAGCCCTTCGTATGGCCCCAGGAATACATCCAGCTGGAGCTGCAAAAAGCAAGGGCCATGTGCGAACCCCTGATCCCGGCTCCAAAGCCCATAAAGAGGATCTCGCCCCCGCTAGAAGAGACCCAGTTTGAGTGGGATCCCACCGGAGAAGACCTCATGGGGTTCACTCAGGAGACTCGGGCAGCCGCAGCGGAGCGTGCAGAGTGCTGCCGCCAGCAGCTCGAGGTCTTTGAGAGGGAGCGGAGAGAGAGGCGGGTCCGGGAACAGCAAGCGCAGATAAGGAGCGCGGAGCAGAAGAGCCGGACCAGGAGAAACCCCCGTGCAGCGCATGGTCCCCGTACCATTGGGACTGTGATAAAGTTCAATCTGCAGCATGGGTGGGGTTTCATCAGGGATCACCGCACCCCAGGCGACGTCTTCGTGACCAGGAGAGACGTTGAGTCCCACCTACCGGAGGGACACAGAGGTCGTGACCTGTATGTAGGGGACGAGGTCACCTTCACCCGGCACAAGTGTGCCAAAGGACCCTACGCCCTCCATGTGCATCGCCTGACGGAGGAGGAGCTGCGGTGTGAGGAGGAGCAAGAGGACCCGGACGGGTCTGAAACTGAAACTGTCCACAAAGAAAGAGCAGGAGGACGCCGTCGCTGAAGTACGGTAGAGAGAGACTGTATAAAGTTACCCGTCAGGGTATAAGAACTGTTCTAGTTAAAATATAGTCCCCGTTGGGACCAGCCAATTGAACTGTTAATCCCGTGTGTCCCTATTCCCACTGACCGAGGACTGAGAGCGGTCAATCCTCCCCAATACCTGGCCGAGGACTGAGAGCGGCCATACCTTCCCTTGTATATAGTTGCGCTTCCTAAAGCGCCCCCTACTGGTTTTATAGGAAAACCATTTTCTTAAAGAGACTGTCGCACTTTACCCGGTCACAAGTTGCACCGTGACCGGAGGAACCAGAAGACAAGAATGTTTCTAATGAAAAGTTTTTATGAAAAGTTTTATATGATGTTTTATTATGTTGTTTATGCAAAAAATGTATGTTTGTGGATGTTTATATCTTACAGCCCGAGGGCGTGCTCTGATTTACCAGGGGGGAATGTAGCACCCTGAGGATTCGGCTGCTACAGGGGTATTGCACCTCAGCCAGAGGTGTGATATTCCACTCCCGGGTAAGGATGGAGTGTGGAACTGAGCTCAGTTAGCTGCATGCACTACATACATCCCATTTCCGGGGGACAGATCAATGGTACTCCCACTAGAGAAATGTGCAGGTACGACAGTGTCTGTCCCTGGCTGGAGTGGGAGGGGGGTGGAACATCCCAGTAGTGTAGGGGCAGATAGGGGGAGCAGCCTGGGTAAAGTTAGGAGCTCATTGGGTGCTGGTCACCTGAGCTCACACATAGAGGGAGTATATAAGGTGGGAACCATCTTAGATCAGGGTGAGTCAGCCACAGTCAGTCAGTCTGTGAGTCTTTTGCAGAGTCAGAGGAAGAGAGCAGAAGAGCAGAGCAGCCCCAGGCCAAGAGAGAGGAGAAAGAAAGACCCAGAGGGGGAGGAGAAAGAAGGAACTCTGAGAGCCCAAATTAGACCAGAGGGTGAAGAGTTGGCAACAGGGTACCGGATCCCAAGCTGGCAGAGGCTACAGCACACCTTAGCCAGAGACCGGAGGTCGTGGGCAGGATCTGCCACGACCACCCACCAAATCCACCCGGAAGGCAGACCAGGAATAGGGTCAGGGAACCCAGAGACAAGGGTTTACCACCAAGAGGCCCGAGGGAGCCGGACATAGGTGGATCACTGGTGGGGAAGGCCAGAGAAGAGGACAGGACAGAAAGGGAGCTCAGAACCACGCTCCGGAACTACTTGGGGGTTGGCCGAGTCCAGGACCTGGTGGACGCAGCACGGCTCGGGTGGTCACTCAAGGCCGGAGTGACCGGTACAAAAACTGCAGTAAGTAAAAACCCTGAACTGCACAACCCGACTCTGACTCTCATTACCATCTTCACTGCACTTCCACAACCACCATCCTCTGCACCTGACCCCCTGAGGCCATACCCCTCCCGTTGGGGGTTATACTACCGAAGCTGCACAAACACCATCAGCCTCAGCGGACCCTGCTGCAGCGGCGGCCGTAGTGACCGCAATTCAACGGGTGGCGTAGTCGACATAAAGAACATCCAGTAACATCATAGGACTGCCACACACTGAGCTTGACACCCTGGGCACGGACCGGGTCACAGCCACTCGGAGACTACAACCCCCATCTGATCCGGCTCCGGGTATCCCCAACAACACTGGCCCAGGGGGCGCGTCACATACTGATAGGGAATGTAGATTGTGAGCCCTGATGGGGACAGCGCCCAGAATGTCTGTAAATTGTCTGAATTGTAAAGAGCTGCAGAATATGTTGGCGCTATATAAATAAAAAGATTATTATTAGAAAGATTATTAGTTATGCAAAGGGTTGAAAAAACGCAGCATGTGAACATAGCCTAATAACTGTTCTTAAAAATAAACTATTATCACTTCTATTTTTAAAGCTTTTTACTCTGCGGCATATTTTCCACACCTGCCTAAAACTTTTGCACAGTACTGTATATGAGATGCTTTTACAAAAAGATGCAGTATTTTTTGATAGCAAGAGTGATTTGTATCATACTATGTGACTCCCTATTTCTTAATTTAAGAATCCATGTAGTAATTTGCATTTCGACCTCTAGATGGTGACACCTGAATACTGCAGTGACAATATCTCCAAAATATCCTAGGTCAGTGATGGCGAACCTTTTACAGACCGAGAGCCCAAACTGCAACCCAAAACCCACTTATTTATCCCATAGTGCCAACACGGTCATTTAACCAGAATGCTGAGGTTTTAGTTTAGAAAAACAACTCATACATAGAGCAGGCGAGGGGAACCGAAAGCAGCCACAAACAGGAGCAGGGGTATGAGACTGCAGATAGAAAAAATATGCTCCCCCTTCCATCCTGGTATATGTTTGCTCATCCTTGTATATATGCTGCCCCCCATCCTTGTATGTGCTACCCCCCATCCTTGTATATATGCTGCTCCCCCATCCTTGTATATATGCTGCTCCCCCATCCTTGTATATATGCTTCTCCCCCATCCTTGTATATATGCTGCTCCCCCATCCTTGTATATATGCTGCTCCTCCATCCTTGTATATATGCTGCTTCCCCATCCTTGTATATATGCTGCTCCCTATACTTGTATATATGCTGCTCCCCCATCCTTGTATATATGCTGCTCCCCCATCCTTGTATATATGCTGCCCCTCATCCTTGTATATGTGCTGCTACCCCATCCTTGTATATTTGCTGCTACCCCATCCTTGTATATTTCCTGCTTCCCCATCCTTGTATATATGCTTCTCCCCCATCCTTGTATGTGCTCCCCCAAATCCTTGTATATATGCTGCTCCCCCATCCTTGTATATATGCTGCTCCCCCATCCTTATATATATGCTGCTTCCCCATCCTTGTATATATGCTGCTTCCCCATCCTTGTATATATGCTGCTCCCCCATCCTTGTATATATGCTGCTCCCCCATCCTTGTATGTGCTCCCCCCATCCTTGTATATATCCTGCTTCCCCATCCTTGTATATATCCTGCTTCCCCATCCTTGTATATATGCTGCTTCCCCTTCCTTGTATATATATGCTGCTCCCCCATCCTTGTATATATCCTGCTTCCCCATCCTTGTATATATGCTGCCCCCCATCCTTGTATATATGCTGCCCCCCATCCTTGTATATATCCTGCTTCCCCATCCTTGTATATATGCTTCCCCCCATCCTTGTATATATGCTGCTCCCCCATCCTTGTCGGAACAAAGAGGAATCTGCTACTAGTGAAAAGTTTCTGTGTTTTCTTATTAGGAGTTTTCCCAGTAGAAAGCGATGCATACCATGGAAGAAATGTGGGACTCCATATCCTTTAATACCAGTCCCTATCGAGAATCTGGCGTTTCTATTCTATCAGCAGTGGATGAAATCCAAACCACTCTGGATGAGCAAATTGTGAAGACTCAGACAATGAGGGGATCGCCTTTCATCAAGCCCTATGAGAAAGAAATCAAGGTATAAAATATTCACTTGCTTATTAGCAGAAGCTAAGGTTTCATTAGGATCTCCGAGGCTAAAGTTACATGCGGCTCCAGCTTACATGTAAAGGGGATGGTATCAAGGAGTCTCACCAAACTTTCCCTACAAATGTCCAACAATTCAGAATTCATATCCATTGATAATTTATCTTCTAAAATGATAGCATTTTTTTCTATCATTTTCATTTTATGTGTAATTAACTTTTTGCTCTCCTCCTTTAAGCAATGGGAGTAACGACTGATAAGGATCCAGGAAACCATTGATGAATGGCTGAAGGTGCAGGCCCAGTGGCTTTATCTAGACCCCATCTTCTCTTCTGAGGACATCATGCAGCAAAAGCCTGAAGAAGGACGCTTATTCCAGACTGTGGACAGAAACTGGAGAGAGATCATGAAACATTGCGTTAAAGACGCGAAGGTAAATGGATGCTTCATGGTGGACTGATACAAGAAAGCACGGTCATCTTGCATCCAGGATTGATGTTTTCCAAAAGTCCGTGTCCTGATGCTTCCATCACAAGGATCCCGGGTTATGGGGCTCCGCACTGCCTGGACTCCAGCCTCCCGCATCTTCTATTTTCTATCCAAATAGGTTCTAATTTTTTTTTTAATATGAACTATTGGCACAATAGTCAATGAATGTGACCTTTTTTCAGTCTCTATAACTATATAATGGAATCTTACTTATGGGCTATCTACTTTGTTTTAGGCTTTAAGTGCCACTTCTCTGACCGGACTTCTGGAAAAACTTCAGGACAGCAATGTGCTTCTGGATAAAATCATGAAAGGGCTGAATGCCTATCTGGAGAAGAAGAGGCTTTTTTCCCACGGTATAGTCCTTTCACTTGTTGCAATCATTCTATATACTACTTAAAGAATTTTTTTTTCTCTTATTTAAACCATTGAAATCATTTTTGTAATTGGATTTCATTAATAATTTTGCACTGTTTGCCTTCTATTGGCTCTGTGTTGCGCTGGCTATTGGACTTATTTTATTATCTGTCTTTTTTCAGCTCCTCTTAGCCGATTTATGACCACAGATCACATCAAAGCTGAATGTGCAGGAAACAAAAAGCCTAACGGTGCAACATTTTTAATGAAACTGAATTGTCGCAAATACTCACAATTAAATGGGTATTCCCATCTCCAAGATCCTATCCCAATATGTAGTAGGCGTAGTAATAATAATAATATTAGCAAATACCTCCAATTAGAAATGTAGTGTAGTTCTTCTGATTCGCTATGTCGCTTTCCCCAGCTTCGGTATCCATGGTTACGACCACTCATATAGTGACAGTTATTTGCTAGTGGTCGTAACCTAAGCTACTGCAATGCCCTGCACATGGGGTAAGCGACAAAGCAAATCAGAAGAACTATACTACACTTCTAATTGGAGGTATTTGCTAATATTATTATTATTACACCTACTACATTGTGATAATAATAATATTGTGAGGGAATATTTAGCTAACATAAATGAGTTCAAGTCTCCAGGTCCAGATGAATTACACCCCAGAGTACTGAAGGAGATCGTAGAAGAAATTTTAGAACCACTCTCCATAATCTTTGAAAATTCTTGGAGAACAGGAGAAGTCCCAGAAGACTGGAGAAGAGCAAATGTTGTTCCTATCTTCAAAAAGGGGAAGAAGGTGGACCCAGGGAACTATAGGCCGGTGAGTCTGACTTCTATACCAGGAAAGATCTTTGAACAAATTATTAAACAACATGTATGTAAGTACATGGATAAGAATGAAGTGATTAACCAGAGTCAGCATGGGTTTGTAACTAACAAGTCATGTCAGACTAACTTAATTTCCTTCTATGACAGAATCACTGACTGGGTGGATCAGGGAAATGCTGTGCTGTAGATATAGTATATCTTGACTTCAGCAAAGCATTTGACAAAGTATCTCACACCATCCTTATTGAAAAAATGACCAAGTATGCAATGGACCAGGCAACTGTTAGGTGGATTCATAACTGGCTTAGTGATCGGACTCAAAGGGTGGTTGTAAATGGCTTCACATCCAGCTGGATGAATGTCTCAAGTGGGGTACCACAGGGCTCCGTTCTGGGACCTGTATTGTTCAACATCTTTATCAATGATTTAGATGAAGGAATTGAGGGTAAACTGATTAAATTTGCTGATGACACAAAGCTAGGAGGGATAGCTAATACTAGAGAAGAGAGAGAGAGGATTCAAAAAGACCTAAATAAACTGGAGCAGTGGGCAGCAACCAACAGAATGGTTTTTAACAGGGAAAAATGCAAAGTACTACATCTGGGCAATAAAAATGAAAAAAGCATATACAGAATGGGAGGAATAGAGCTAAGCAACAGTACATGTGAAAAAGACTTAGGTATACTAATAGATCATAGACTGAACATGAGTCAACAGTGTGATGCAGCAGCAAAAAAGGCAAATACAATTCTGGGATGTATTAACAGAAGCATACAGTCTAGATCACGTGAAGTCATTATCGGTCTTTACTCCTCTTTGGTCAGACCTCATCTGGAATACTGTGTACAGTTTTGGGCACCACATTTTAAAAAAGACATAGACAAACTGGAGCAAGTTCAGAGAAGAGCGACCAGAATGGTGACTGGTCTGCAAACCATGTCCTATGAGGAACGGTTGCAGGATTTGGGAATGTTTAGCTTGCAAAAAAGAAGACTGAGAGGAGACTTAATAGCTGTCTACAAATATGTCAAGGGCTGTCACATTGTAGAAGGATCATCTTTATTCTCATTTGCACAAGGAAAGACTAGAAGCAATGGGATGAAACTAAATGGGAGGAGACACAGATTAGATATTAGAAAAAACTTTTTGACAGTTAGGGTGATTAATGAGTGGAACAGGCTGCCACGAGAGGTGGTGAGTTCCCCTTCAATGGACGTCTTCAAACAGAGGCTGGACAGACATCTGTCTGAGATGATCTAGTGAATCCTGCTTTGAGCAGGGGGTTGGACCAGATGACCCAGGAGGTCCCTTCCAACTCTACCATTCTATGATTCTATGATTCTATGATTCTATGACATATTGGGGTAGAATCCTGGAGATGGGAATACCCATTTCAGTTAAATAAAAAAAGTTCCCAAAGCTGGATAGCCCCTTTAAGCTAGCCATACGCATGAGATATGAGATACCCGTCGTCTGAATGGTTATTTGGCTATTTCTCCTGACTCCCACATATACTGCTGAACAGTCATGTGTTTTTAATGGGGAGAGAGGAGAAAGTCGGTACTGGACACCTCCGGCAGCGGGTTATCTCCCCTGAGAACCAAAAGACCGGGTATTGAAATCCCATCTGCCCGATCCTTCTGGCCCTGACATCCTCTATCGGGGGAGAGTCAGGAGACCCCCATACACATCAGTGGGTAGGCCGGTCCTGCTGCAATAGTCAGGTTTAAACTATTTTAATCCAATGTGTATGGGGACTGAATCTTTACTTTAAAGCTTTGCTTTTCTATTTTCTCACATAGACAGTAATACAAATGGCGCCTGACCCAATACTTTAATGACATTTTTATCATATTGTGCATTTTCGCTTTAGCTTTTTCTTCCTGTCCAACGATGAAATGCTAGAAATTCTCTCTGAGACTAAAGATCCTCTGCGGGTCCAACCACATCTAAAGAAGGGCTTTGAAGGCATCGCAAAGCTGGAGTTCCTTCCTAACCTGGACATCAAAGCCATGTACAGCACCGAGGGGGAACGCGTAGAGCTCATCCAGACCATCTCCACCTCCGAGGCTCGGGGGGCCGTGGAGAAGTGGCTCATCCAAGGGGAAGATGTCATGTTAAGGAGCGTGCATGATGTTATTGCTCGGCCACGAATGGTACGGATCTACCTACAGACCAAAAGCATTAATTGGAACTAATCTAGTACTTTTATATTTGTATAAGATTATTTGTCAGCAGTGAATGATTTGTGGATGATGTATCTCTTGCTATAGAGCCAGGTAGCAGATCTTCTACCTGCAATCGGTAGAAATGAATTTGCTAGATAATACTAGTAAGGTTGTCCCTCTCTTAAATGCATCTGTCAACGTAATTTAACTTTGTTTTTTAAAAGGCGTACCCTGAGACTGCAAGAAAAGACTGGGTGAGGGAATGGCCGGGACAGGTCATGCTCTGTGTGTCTCAGATGTTCTGGACAAGTGAAGTGCATGAAGCTATCGGCAGTGGCCCAGAGGTACGGCATAAGCTCCTTTACTGATCAAGGTTGCTTCACTAGAAACAGTCATGGCCGGAAGTGTTGGCACCCTTGAAGTATTTTCCATAAAATTATTGCAATTGCATGTGTATTTTTTGTTATACACATGTTTATTTCCTTTGTGTGTATTGGAACAACACAAAAAAAAACAGAGAAAAAAAGGCAAATTGGATATAATTTCATACAAAACCCCAAAAATGGGCCGGACAAAATTGTTGGCATCTTTCCAAAATTGTGGGTAAACAATTTTGTTTCAGGCATGTGATGCTCTTTCAAACTCACCTGTGGCAAGTAAAAGGTGTGGGCAATATGAAAATCCCACCTGAAACCCGATACAAAGGGGAAAAGTTGACTCAATCTTTGCGTTGTTACGTGCCACACTAAGTAGGGAGAACAGAAAGAGGAAAAGAGAACTGTCTGAGGACTTGAGAACCAAAATTGTTGACCAATATCTTCTTTTTGTGTTGTTCCAATACACACAAATTAAATAAACATGTGAACAACAAAACATGTGTAATTGTAATAATTTTCTGGGAGAAATACATATATATACATTCATAGACAGACTTCATGTGTTCTCCTGCTAATAGACTGTCATACCCAGGGACGCAGCTTATAGGAGTTTCCAGGGGCGGATATACCATTGGTGCAACAGAGGTAAGGGAACCCACATTCACATCAAAAGATGCAAGCAGCTTCTTTCACAGTACGTTATTAGACTGCAAAGAGCCCATGTACTGTTCTTGCCCAGGGGTCTTCTCCTGGGGGTTGCAGTTGTACAGTGGCTCAATATCTTGAAGGTACAGCAAAAGGCTCCATAGTATTTGATAGTTGGGATTTTGCATTGATTCATGCATCTTGTCTAGAGATGAGCAACTAAATTTGCAGGACCTTGGTCTAAGAGAGCAGGTTAGTAGTCTGTGGCTGTTGGATGGGAGCCTTGCTAACCGCCTCTTACATGCCGGCATCCCTGGCTCCTCTTTTGATTAGCCGGCCAGGCGTGATGTCATTTGTGCCTCACACTACAACTATGACATCGACATCAAAAGAGGAGCCGGAGATGCCGGTTCATTGAGCTCCGGTCCTGCGGCCGTGGAATACTGACCCGACTGTTGGACCAGAGTCCTGCAAATCCATTCGCTCATCTCTACTCTCGTCATATCTACCAATAAGGGAAGACATTGTATGGGATTTCCCATAATACCAGCATAAAATGAATCCATCTGCATTGAGTTTTCCATGCTGTTTGTGGCAGGGTTTTATAGAGGTACATCTGGGTATTTGGAGCTCTGGGTTCAATCCAGATCTCCAACTTCTATAAAGATATGTTGTAAAATTGTTGTGTACATTAAAAAGTGCCTGCATATTGTGGAGTTCTCCATCTAGTCTGCAGCTTATAATCTGTATAGATTTCAGCCCCCTTGCAATATGTATGTTCTATGAATGTTTCTGCAGATGATTTCACCGTTACATCCTTCTTGCAGGGCCTGAAAAACTCCTATGATAATCTGCAGCTCCAGCTAAATGATATTGTGGAGCTTGTACGAGGGGCAAATTGTCCCAGCAGACTGGCACCACATTGGGGGCTCTCGTCACCATAAAGGGGCACGCTCGTGACGTGGGCATGGAAATGATCCAAACAGGTTTGTGCAAACATCATGGCTGGCACCAAACTTTCCAATACCATGTTCTATTTATCATACACTACATGGAGAAAGGTATTGTGCCCCCTCCACATTACACCTACAGGGGCTTTTATGGCCCCCTATTCTAAATCCATATACAGGATGTTAATATGGAGTCCGTCCCTCTACAGATATCACAGCTCAATATGCCGAGCACCTTCATACATTTCACCCCATTCCTATGTTCTTTCCATATCTATGTTATATTCCCGCCTCTTTTCTTTGAGTTTTCATAGGACACAATTGATCTTGTCACAGTAAAGCAATCTTGGGGTGTACTTACAATGACGTCTATGGGGCAGTAGTCATTTATGCATATTGAGATGGTGGTCACTATACAGTTATATGAAAAAGTTTGGGCACCCCTATTAATCTTAAGCTTAATGTTTTATAAAAATTGGTGTTTTTGCAACAGCTATTTCAGTTTGATATATGTAATAACTGTTGGACACAGTAATGTTTCTGCCTTGAAATGAGGTTTATTGTACTAACAGAAAATGTGCAATCTGCATTCAAACAAAATTTGACAGGTGCATAAGTATGGGCACCTCACCAGAAAAGTGACATTAATATTTAGTAGATCCTCCTTTTGCAAAAATAACAGCCTCTAGTCGCTTCCTGTAGCTTTTATTAATATCCTGGATGAAGGTATTTTTGATCATTCCTCTTTACAAAACAATTCCAGTTCAGTTAAGTTTGATGGTCGCCGAGCATGGACAGCCCTCTTCAAATGATCCCACAGATGTTCAATGATATTCATGTCTGGGGACTGGGATGGCCATTCCAGAACATTATAATTGTTCCTCTGCATGAATGCCTGAGTAGATTTGGAGCGGTGTTTTGGATCATTGTCTTGCTGAAAGATCCATCCCCTGTGTAACTTCAAGTTTGTCACTGATTCTTGAACATTATTGTCAAGAATCTGCTGATACTGAGTGGAATCCATGCGTCCCTCAACTTTAACAAGATTCCCGGTGCCGGCATTGGCCACACAGCCCCAAAGCATGATGGAACCTCCACCAAATTTTACTGTGGGTAGCAAGTGTTTTTCTTGGAATGCTGTGTTTTTTTGCCGCCATGCATAACGCCTTTTTGTATGACCAAACAACTCAATCTTGGTTTCATCAGTCCACAGGACCTTCTTCCAAAAGGAAATTGGCTTCTCCAAATGTGCTTTTGCATACCTCAGCCGACTCTGTTTGTGGCGTGCTTGCAGAAACGGCTTCTTTCGCATCACTCTCCCATACAGCTTCTCCTTGTGCAAAGTGCGTTGCATAGTTGACCGATGCACAGTGACACCATCTGCAGCAAGTTGATGCTGCAGCTCTCTGGAGGTGGTCTGAGGATTGTCCTTGACTGATCTCACCATTCTTCTTCTCTGCCTTTCTGATGTTTTTCTTGGCCTGCCACTTCTGGCCTTAACAAGAACTGTCCCTGTGTTCTTCCATTTCCTTACTATGTTCCTCACAGTGGAAACTGACAGGTTAAATCTCTGAGACAGCTTTTTGTATCCTTCCCCTGAACAGCTATGTTGAATAATCTTTGTTTTCAGATCATTTGACAGTTGTTTTGAGGAGCCCATGATGCCACTCTTCAGAGGAGATTCAAACAGGAGAACAACTTGCAAGTGGCCACTTTAAGTAGCTTTTCTCATGATTGCATACACCTGGCTATAAACTTCAAAGCTCAATGAGGTTACAAAACCAAAAAAAGTGCTTTAGTAAGTCAGTAAAAAGTAGGTAGGAGTATTTAAAACAAGAAAATGATAAGGGTGCCCATACTTATGCCCCTGTCAAATTTTGTTTGAATGCAGATTGCACATTTTCTGTTAGTACAATAAACCTCATTTCAAGGCAGAAACATTACTGTGTCCAATAGTTATTACATATATCAAACTGAAATAGCTGTTGCAAAAACACCAATTTTTATAAAACATTAAGCTTAAGATTAATAGAGGTGCCCAAACTTTTTCATATAACTGTATAGGAATGTTTTTGCATCTGTATGTGTCGGCATCCCCTGTATATGACTCATTGCCACAATTGATATTCTTTATAGTCAGTGTTTTGGATGGCCTAGGTGCGGTTTGTAATATTTTCTATCAATGGTGTGTGCGCCCTCCTCTGTGCAGTGTCCTTCCATAACCATGGATGTACTAATAAAGAGTTTTTATGTCAATTCCTTTAATGACCTTTTGTTCGGTTTCTTTGTAGGTATTATGTAATTCTCTGAATGGTCAGCCATTCTAAGCCTGAGCAGACATATGGCAATGTAATTGATGTGTGACTGACATTGTTCTTCCCTATGTTGCGGTGACATATTTATGCTGCCATTGTCCAGTATTTGTTCTAATTAATCATCCTAAAGGTGTTTAGTGGGGTTGAGGTTGAGAACGTGTGTGAAACAGTTCTGCTCTTCTATTCCCTTAGGGTTGGAAGCTACAATTGTTTAAAATGTCTTGTGCTGAAGCATTAAGATATCTTTTCACTGGAACTAAGGGGTCTAGACCAACCCCTAAAAACAAGGCCATACCTCCACCAGCAAACTGTACAGCGGGCACAATGCAGTTAATAGGGTAACGTTCTCCTGGCATTCACCAAATCCAGACTCGTCCATCAGATGCCAGATAGAGAAGTGTGATCCGTCACTGCACAGAACAGGTCTCCTCCAGAGTCCTGTGGTGGTGGCTTCACACCACTCCATCTGACGCTCGGCATCGTGCTTGGTGATGTAAGGCTGCATGCAGCTGCTCGGCCATAAAGCTCCTGGCGGGGACGCAGTGCTTGTGGTGATGTTGTTACCAATGGAGTCAGGAAAGCGTTCTGCCCTCTGCTCCTCAGCACTCAGTGACCCCGCTCTGTAATGTTCCGGGGTCTCCTGAGTTGCTGCAGTTCCTTCCACTCCTTAATAATATCACTCACATGTGATGGGGGAAGATTTAGGAAGGAAGAAATGTAATATCCAGACTTGTTACCCCGGTGGCTCCTATTACAGGACCGCGCTGGTATCAGAGAGCTCTGCACCACCAGCCGTTCTGTCATATGTTAGTAACCGCACACAGCATGGGAGGGCGGATGTTATACACCGGGGGGCGAGGGGATTGATGTTATACACTGGTGGGGGCGAGAGTCTTAATGTTATACAAGGCCGAGGGGCCAGATGTTATACCCTAGGGGTACGAGGGGCTAGATGTTATACACTGAGGGGCAAGGGGACGGATATTATACACCAGGGGCGAGGGGACGGATATTATACACCAGGGGTGAGGGGACGGATATTATACACCAGGGGCGAGGGGACGGATATTATACACCAGGGGCGAGGGGACGGATATTATACACCAGGGGCGAGGGGACGGATATTATACACCAGGGACGAGGGGACGGATATTATACACCACGGGCGAGGGGATTGATGTTATACACTGGAGGGGGGCGAGAGTCTTAATGTTATACAACAAGGCCGAGGGGCCAGATGTTATACACTGGGGGTACAAGGGGCTAGATGTTATACAAGTTCGAGGGCTGGATGTTATACACTGAGGGGCGAGGGGACGGATATTATACACTGAGGGGCGAGGGACGGATATTATACACCAGGGGCGAGGGGATGGATATTATACACCGTGGGCGAGGGGACGGATATTATACACCGTGGGCGAGGGGACGGATATTATACACCAGGGGCGAGGGGACGGATATTATACACCAGGGGCGAGGGGACGGATATTATACACAGTGGGCGAGGGGATGGTTGTTATACACTGGGAGCGAAGGGACGGATATTATACACCGGGGGGTGAGAGGCCGGATGTTATACACCAGGGGGAGGGAGTGAGGGGACAGATGTTTTACTCCGGGGCTGGGGGCCGGATATTATACCCTGGGGGCCGGATGTTATGCAATGGAGGGCTTGGGGTTGGATGTTATACAGTGGGGTTGAGGGGATGGATTTTATACACTGGCGGGGGGATGGATGTTATACTAAACTAGGGGCGAGGGGCGGATGTTATACACCGGGGGAGGCGAGAGGCCGGATTTTATAAACTGGGGGCTGAGAGTCCGGATGTTATACACCGTGGGCAATGGGACTAAATGAAAAAAGCAGAATTCGGTGACTAGGCGTTTTGTCCTATAATGTATGTGCATTTGCCTTCCCTTTAGAAACTCTCCCTTGTGATTCTGCAGTGTCTTAGAGGTTGACTATCTTTTCCTACATTGCTCAGGAGTTTCTCATGAAACAGACTTCCAGTGGCTTGCCCAACTCCGCTATTACTGGGAGAATGAGAATGCGAGAGTGCGAATCATCAACTGCAATGTGAAGTCCACCTATGAGTACCTGGGCAACTCCCCACGCCTGGTCATCACTCCGCTCACTGACAGATGCTAGCGGACTCTGCTATGATGTGATGGGTTATGCTCAGAAATCTTTTTGACTTTTGTATGATGCATGAAACTTATTAGAAAGTTTATTGATATTTCATACCAGTTCTTTCATGTTTCATTGGTAGATCGGTGCTTTTTATCTAAATCTTGGTGGAGCTCCAGAAGGTCCGGCCGGCACAGGAAAAACTGAGACCACCAAAGATTTGGCCAAGGCGCTGGCCGTGCAGTGTGTGGTCTTTAACTGCTCTGATGGTTTGGACTACATAGCAATGTCAAAGGTACATACAATGTTAAGGTGCTCCATTGCAGATAATAAACTGACTCCAACCGATGCTCTGCTGACATGTTTTGATTATATAGTACAGACCAAAAGTTTGGACACACCTTCTCATTTAAAGATTTTTCTGTATTTTCATGACTGTGAAAATTGTACATTCGCACTGAAGGCATCAAAACTATGAATTAACACATGTGGAATTATATACTTAACAAAAAAGTGTGAAACAACTGAAAATATGTCTTATATTCTTGGTTCTTAAAAGTCGCAGGTTAACAGCAGCTCAGATTAGAGACCAGGTCAATGCCACACAGAGTTCTAGCAGCAGACACATCTCTACAACAACTGTTAAGAGGAGACTTTGTGCAGCAGGCCTTCATGGTAAAATAGCTGCTAGGAAACCACTGCTAAGGACAGGCAACAAGCAGAAGAGACTTGTTTGGGCTAAAGAACACAAGGAATAGACATTAGACCAGTGGAAATCTGTGCTTTGGTCTGATGAGTCCAAATTTGAGATCTTTGGTTCCAACCACCGTGTCTTTGTGCGACGCAGAAAAGGTGACCGGATGGACTCTACATGCCTGGTTCCCACCCTGAAGCATGGAGGTGGAGGTGTGATGGTGTGGGGGTGCTTTGCTGGTGACATTGTTTGGAATTTATTCACAATTGAAGGCATACTGAACCAGCATGGCTACCACAGCATCTTGCAGCGGCATGCTATTCCATCCGGTTTGCGTTTAGTTGGACCATCATTTATTTTTCAAAAGGACAATGACCCCAACACACCTCCAGGCTGTGTAAGGGCTATTTGACCAAGAAGGAGAGTGATGGGGTCCTACGCCAGATGACCTGGCCTCCACAGTCACCAGACCTGAACCCAATCGAGATGGTTTGGACCGCAGAGTGAAGGCAAAAGGGCCAACAAGAGCTAAGCATCTCTGGGAACTCCTTCAAGATTGTTGGAAGACCATTTCCAGTGACTACCTCTTGAAGCTCATCAAGAGAATGCCAAGAGTGTGCAAAGCAGTCATCAAAGCAAAAGGTGGCTACTTTGAAGAACCTAGAATATAAGACATATTTTCAGTTGTTTCACACTTTTTTGTTAAGTATATAATTCCACATGTGTTAATTCATAGTTTGATGCCTTCAGTGTGAATGTACAATTTTCATAGTCATGAAAATACAGAAAATCTTTAAATGAGGTGTGTCCAAACTTTTGGTCTGTAGTGTATATACTTTTTTTAGTTTTTCCAAGGGCTGGCATCATCGGGAGCATGGGCGTGTTTTGATGAGTTTAACCGTATTGAGCTGGAGGTGTTGTCCGTGGTGGCCCAACAGATTCTCCGCATCCAGAGAGCCATCCAGACGAAGATGGACATGTTCAACTTCGAAGGAACAGAACTGAAGCTTAACTCAAATTGCTTCGTAGCCATTACCATGAATCCTGGCTACGCGGGACGTTCTGAGCTGCCGGATAACCTCAAGGTAAAGAGTCCCAGTGCCTTGCATCGGGCCCTTCCACAACATTTCTATAGGATTAAGCTCAGGACTATGACTCGGCCATTCCAAAACTTTATGTTTATTCAACCATTCTTTTGTAGAACGACTTGTGTCTTTGGGCCATTGTCTTGCTGCATGACCCACGTTTTCTTGAGATTCAGTACATGAACTGATATCCTCATATTTTCCTTTAGCATTTGCTGATAGATTTTAGAATTCATTGTTCCATCAATGATGGCAGCCGTCCTTGGCCAAGTGCAGCAAAACAGGCCCAAAGCATGTTACGATTACCATCTTTGTGTTTCATAGATGATAGGAGGTTCTTATGCTGTAATGCAGTATTTTCTTTCTGCAAACCTATAGCTTCTCACTTAAAATCTCTATCTTGGCCTCATCCTTCCACAAAGCATTATTCCAGTTACCTATTGATGTGCCCAGGTGAGTTTTAGCAGTGACATTTTAAATCGCATTGCCTTTCTCCTTGCAATCCTGCCATGCTCACCATTGTTGTTCATTGTCCTTCTGATGGTGGACTCATGAACAATTACATTAGCTAATGTGAGGAGAGGCCTTTAGTTGCTTAGAGGTTACCTTGAGTTCCTTTGTGACCTCACAGAGTGATGTAGCTTTAAGTCAAATTTATGCAGTAATACATAAATTTTTGAGGGGTTCACAAACTTTCAAGTAAATACTAGGTTTACAAAAGAAACATAAGATTTCATCAAAGGGATTATTCTCCCCCAAACCTATATGAGATTGTACATTTCCTATGTATAATCACAACACCTGATGCCCTCATTTCTGCAAGCTCCTTAATATTGATGTCCCATTCTCCTATTTTCCAAAATAGACACAGTAGAGGTGTGGAGAGAGATTTGGAAAGTGTTAAAGGAGTATTCCCATCTCCAAGATTCTATCCCAGTATGTAATAGGTGCAATAATAATATTAATAGCAAATACCTCCAATTGGAAATGTAATATAGTTCTTCTGATTAGCTATGTTGCTTAACCCATGTGCAGGGCATAGCAGTAGCTTAGGTATCCATGGTTACGACCACTAGCAAGTAACTAACTGTTACTATGAGTGGTCGTAACCATGGATACCTAAGCTACTGCAATGTCCTGCACATGGGGGTAAGAAACATAGCTAATCAGAAGAACTATACTATATTTCTAATTGGAGAAATTTGCAAACATTATTATTATTATACCTATTACATATTGGGACAGGATCTTGGAGATGGGAATACCCCTTTAACCACACTTTGACTGACTTTCCTCTGATGTGGAATAGACACATCACTTTTAGGTCTGGGGTGGAGGATAGTGTAAATGGACATAATGGGTTCCCCGGCTCTATGCCTAGTTTACAGTAATTTAGTTTCATTTGTTGACTGACCCATCTGGTTTGCGCATTTCAGGTTCTTTTCCGGACTGTAGCAATGATGGTCCCCAACTATGCTCTGATTGCGGAGATCTGCCTTTATTCTTACGGTTTTCTGCACGCTAAACCTCTCTCAGTGAAGATGGTAATGACTTACCGGCTGTGCTCGGAGCCGCTCTTGTCCCAGTTCCATTATGATTATGGGATGCGTGCAGTAAAGGCTGTGCTGATCGCTGCTGGCAATCTGAAGCTGAAATTCCCCCATGAAAATGAAGAGATTCTTGTAAGTTCTGAACTGTTGGTCGCTTTACATCTCGTATAGGATAGCATTACCATCTTACCGAGAAGCATTTGGATCACAAAAATTAGATCTGTATGATTTTATAGTAGCAGACAGAGACTTGCAAATAATTTCTGTACATTGCTGTTCCTGGCTTGTTAGATCTCATCTGTGCAAAAATGTCAAAACTATAGTTGTTAAACACGTAGCTTGTTCATCTTATGGGACAGTTTTGATTTTTAACTTAAACACATGTATTTTAGGCTAAAAATCATTTTAACAATTGGGTTTTATTAAAAATGTTGCATCGCTTGGCTTTCACCGGCTTTTTGATTCCCTGCACATTCAATTTTGATAAGGTCTGTGGTCATAAATAAACTGAGAGGAGCTCAGAAAAAGACAGATAAAACATTTACAAACTCCCCGTCAGCCAGCAAAAACGAGTTCACTGACAGTATCTCACTTAACTCATTCTGCAGCCGGCAATTAACAGTGCAACACAGAGGCCACATGTATTCCCTATGGAAAAACAATTCTGCAGCATATTTTAGTGCAACTCAGCAGCGTTCCATTCCTCTTTTATCATTCCTGGAAATGTAGGAATTAATTGAAATCTGTCAATAACGAGTACCCTACACAGTCTGACAATGTCACCACTGTTTGGGCACAGTCAGATTGTATAGGGTTGTCCCCTATATAGATTATATATACATTATATATCATTTACACATACATTTCCAGGAGGTATAACAGAGGGACGATACAATGTAGAGTTTTAGGAAAAGAGGTTTCATCCTTATTTTTTGGAGAATACTATTCTTTACTAATACAGACATACCACAAGAACTGACGGCTCCTTTGTAATGGGGTTCTTCACTTTTAATATTGTTTCATGTCATATTGTATATGAATTATTTTATCATTTAATCCTTTTTCATTCTATTTAGCTCTTGCGGTCAATTAAGGATGTAAACGAACCCAAATCTTTGTCTCCTGATATTCCTCTGTTCAATGGGATTACCAGTGACCTGTTCCCTGGCATTCAACTTCCGGAAGCCGACTATAAGGTATTAAAATATAATAGTGTCTTAAAGGGGTTTTCCAAGACTTAAAGAGGACTTGTCCCTCGCCATAAATCTGTAAATGCCGCTGTTCTCCTGACTCCGGCATTGTTTTTCTTTTCTTCCTGCTCCTCTCCGTTCCTGACATCTGTCACTCTCCTCTAGCCCTTTAAGCCAACTGGGCAAGGCCTTCCTGAAGACTCCCACAGAGAGGACTTGATGACCACACCCACTTGGCTATTAAAAATTATGAACTAGATTTCTATAAAGAGGCTATATCTCAGGAATGGAGAGGCGCAGGAGCAAAAGAAAACAACACCGGATTCAGGAGAACAGCGGCATTTACACCAGGTAATAAAATTGCATATTAATGGCAAGTGATAGGTCCTATATAGCTGGCCAGCTATCATTTGGATGACAGTTATCTTTCCCGGCTCCCCCATATTCAGGAATGCTCGCTCCTGTTTTCTCTATGACAGAGTCGCTGCCATAATCTTATGGCAGCTGCTAATTTCAGGGTCAGAAAGTAAGGATTGGGTGATTAAATTCCAACCGCCCGATTTTTATGTCCCCCAACATAATCTGTCATGAGGCCCCGATACACAGTAGATGGTAGACCAATCCCATTGAAATCACCCGATCCTGATCCACTGCTTTGGAATTGGGTTACATGACCTTGTCACTCATCGTCCGGTCCCATTAGTGCAACCTGGGCAGCTGCACAGGGGCACCAGAGGTAAGGGGGCTCACTTATACCTCCAATGCAGGATGATCTGATGTAGAAAAAAAAATGGTTAAAACATCTGTGAGTGATTTATCGCTAGTTTAGTTGTAGGTTATGGAGACATTTTTTTTTAGATGAATGAATCGATTCGCAGGAGACTGATCCAATGGCCAGGTGTCATGGGTGCGTCAGATGTGACAGACAGTCGCGCTGCAGTTGGTTGCAGGAGATCCCTTCGTTTGGCATTACAGACATCTTCTTAGCGGTCTCACTGTAGGACCCAGCGGCTACCTCCCTCCTGCTGTAATTGACAATCAGGCCTGGGTGTTTAAATACTTCCTGGTTGCTACACAGAGGTGCCAGTGATATTCACATGTCCCCTTGTGAAGGCTTGGAGCAAGTGCAGTTCTTACTTCCTCTCTGGTGCTAAGAGGATGTGTGTGCCATCTCTCTGAAGTCGACTCAAGCTAAGCTACTTCCCCTGTGTCTGTCTCCCCTTGCTGTCTTTAGTTGTCAGTGGGGATCGACTAGTGCTCACCCCCCCTTCCCTATCCAGGGCCAAGCGCTAAGGAAATACAGGGATAGGTTCCTGTGCGGCAATTGGTGAGGAACCAATATAGAGTCGGTAGGGGAGACAGGGTGATTGCAAATCATACTAGGAGGTCTCCATTTCCCCCTTTCCCTAGTGTCTGGGCTCCCTTCCCCTCATCCCTTTGTGTCGTACTTTGTCTTTCCTACACTGTGCGTGACATCAGGTCAGTGGTGGGAACTGAATGAGACCCCTGAGAGACACCTTATTTCTTCCTGCCCCCCGGCTCTTCTTCAGATTAGCCGGCCTGGCATGACGTTATGGTTGCAGCATGATGTACACCAGGCCATATAATCAGAAGAGGAGTCGGGGATGCCGGCAGCTAAGAGGCGGCTCTCAGGGGTCCTGTCCAGCGGCCACAGAATACTGATCTGGGTCCTGAAAATGTATTCTCCCACCTCTAATTGGATCCACTGTAAACAGACTGATGAAATATTTTACCTTCCTTTTGCTCAGGGTTTACTGGAATGCGCACAGGAGAGCTGTGCTGGACACAACATCCAGCCCGAGAAGGTCTTCCTGGAGGAAATGATCCAGACGTATGAGATGATGATTGTCAGACACGGGTAAGCTGGAACTACAGAAGTCCATGGGACGGGGGATTTATTCTTCGCTGTTTCCATTTTATACAATGGACCATGCTGCATTTTGTTTATCCCGTACAGTTTTATGTTGGTTGGAGAGCCGTTCTCTGGAAAAACGAAGGTCCTCCACGTCCTCGCTGATACGCTGTCTCTTATGAATGAGCGAGGGTGCGAAGAAGAAAAAGTGATTTACCGGACAGTGAACCCTAAAGCCATCACCATGGGGCAGCTGTTCGGGCAGTTTGATCCAGTGTCACATGAGGTTCGTCTATGATTGGAATTATTGTTTATAATACTAATATCTTTGCTGAAAATGGGAAAATCTCCCCTTTTATGGCTTATGGACATGGTAGAAGGGGTTCCTTCAGAGACATAGACCCCAGCCATACATTGCCGGACAATCATTTTATTATGACTTACTCCCTGTTTGCACAAAAATTGGAAACTATTTTATTTTCCCCATCAGACATGGAAGCAACAAATTGTATTATTTATGGCAGAAATTAGCATAAGTTTGCATACTTCCAGATACATTCTGACTAGACTGTGTCTGGCCTCACTCAATACACTTGCTTTGAGTGAGGTCACGCACTTCTAGTTGGCATGTGACCGCATATATGCAAATCACTTACTTGCGGTCTCTCCCGGTGCCGGCACGTTCACATCAATAGGGGCCACGTGTAGTCAATACATGTGTATCATCAATATCATAATCCCAGGTATTCCCTTTAATAATCCTTTCAATTGTGGGATTGTATTGGATTTTATGGGAAGAGCAATTTTATTGATGCCTCTCTTCATTTGCAGTGGACCGATGGGATAGTCGCTAATACTTTCCGGCAGTTTGCGTTATCTGAGACTCCGGAAAGAAAATGGGTTATCTTTGATGGACCTATTGATACGCTAGGGATAGAAAGTATGAACACAGTCCTAGATGATAACAAAAAGGTAACTCTCTATTTTACTTTGTGAAACTTTTTTTTTAAATTTAACCACTTCCCGACCGCCCACTGTAGATAAAAGTCCGCGCAGCCTGGGCTCTGTGCAGCTCGGACGCTTAAAAACGGTGGGTGGTCCCGCAGCACTCAGGACCCCGAGGGTCCTGCAAGCGCTGAGGGTGCGGTGCAGAGCGATAGCTCTGACAGGGAACATCATCGGGACCTGATTGGATCAGGTCCCAGTGATGTTAACCCTTTGCTGTCTTCTATATGCCACGATCTATAGTGATCGCGGCATATAGAAGACAGCAGGAGGAGAGGGGGTCGTCTACTTACCTCTCCGACGACCCCTGATACCTTCCAGGACCTGGCGTTGCTATGGCAGCTGGAGGTCACATGACCGCCTTCAGATCTGCCATATATGGTGTCCTGCCAGGCTCAGCCTGCAGCTGAAGCCTGGCAGGAGACACTGACTGTGAAACAGTCAGCAAAGATCTCATGTAATGTAATATATGTCTATTACATTACATGAGATCAGTGATCAGAAAAATAAAAATTACTGTCCCATACAGGGACTAAGTAAAAATGTAAAAAAAATGTTTTCAAACTACTAAAAAAAAATCACAAAATAAATAAAATATTAAACCGATAAATCCGTATATACTTATGCAAAAACAAAAAAAGTACACATATTTGGTGTCGCCGCATCCGAAACAACCCGAGCTATAAAACTGTCACACTAATTAACTTCTTCTGTGCACACCGTAATAAAAATAAATAAAAAACGGAGCAAAAAAATATGCTTTTTCCTCATATCGCCAAACAAAAAGTGGAAAAAAATGCGATCAAAAAGCAAAATGGAAATAAAAATGCTACCGCTGAAAACGTCATCTTATTCCGCAAAAACAAGCCACCATAGAGCTCCATCAGCCGAAAAATAAAAAAGTTATAGCTTCAGAATAAAGCAATGCAAAAAAAATATTTTTTCTATAAAATTGTTTTATTGTGTAAAAGCGCCAAAACATAAAAAAATATACAGTAAGTGTAGTATCGCTGTAAACATACTGACCCGAAGAATAATGCTGCCTCATCACTTTTACCACACGCAGAACGGCATAAAAAAAACCTCAAAAAACAATTCCTGAATTGTTGGTTTTTGTTAATTTTACCTCCCAAAAAGCGGAATAGAAAGCGATCAAAAAATTTCACGTACACAAAAATGGTACGAATAAAAATGTCAACTCGTCCCGCAAAAAACAAGCCGTCACAAGACTCTGTCGGCCGAAATATGGAAAAATTATAGCTCTCAAAATATGGCGACACAAAAACTAGATTTTACAAAAAAAAGCGTCTTTTAGTGTGTGACAGCTGTCAATCATAAAAACTCAATATGAATCTGGTATCTCTGTAATCGCACCGACCCAAAGAATAAAGTAATCTCATCACTTATACCGCACGAGGAAAGGCGTAAAAAATAAATAAAACCAATTCTTCACCTGCTACTGATTTGTTTATTATGTCTCCGAATGTGCTCACCACACATCTAGATAAGTTCCCTAAGGGGTCTAGTTTACAAAATGGTGTCACTTGTGGGGGGTTTCCACTGTTTAGGCACATCAGGGGCTCCCCAAATGCAACATGGCGTCCACTAATTATTCAAATTTTACATTCAAAAAGTCAAATGGCGCTCCTTCCCTTCCAAACCCTGCAGTGTACCCAAATAGTGGTTTTCCCCCACATATGGGGTATCGGCATACTCAGGAGAAATTGTACAGAAAATTTAATGGTGCAGTTTCTCCCGTTACCCTTATGATAATGCAAAATTAGGGGAAGAAAAACATTTTTTGTGGGAAAAATGTGAACATTTTATTTTTTCGGCTCAATATTATAAACTTCTGTGAAGCACCTGGGGGTGCAAGGTGCTCACCACACATCTAGATAAGTTCCCTAAGGGGTCTAGTTTCCAAAATGGTGTCACTTGTGGGGGGTTTCCACTGTTTAGGCACATCAGGGGCTCCCCAAATGCAACATGGCGTCCACTAATTATTCAAGCAAATTTTACATTCAAAAAGTCAAATGGCGCTCCTTCCCTGCGCCCAAACAGTGGTTTTGCCCCACATATGGGGTATCGGCGTGTTCAGGAGAAATTGCACAACAAATTTCATGGTGCAATTTATCCTATTACCCTTATGATAATGCAAAATTAGGGGATGAAAAACATTTTTGTGGGAAAAATGTGAAAATTTTATTTTTACAGCTCAATATTATAAACTTCTGTGAAGCACCTTGGGGTTCAAGGTGCTCACCACACATCTAGATAAGTTCCCTAAGGGGTCTAGTTTCCAAAATGGTGTCACTTGTGGGGATTTCCACTGTTTAGGCACATCAGGAGCTCCCCAAACGCAACATGGCATCTGCTAGTTATTCAAACAAATTTTACATTCAAAAAGTCTAATGGCGCGCCTTCCCTTCCGAACACTGCAGTGCGCCCAAATAGTGGTTTTCCCTCACATATGGGGTATCAGCGCGCTCAAGATAAATTGCACAAAAACTTTTGGGTTCATTTTTTCCTGTTACCCCTACGAAAATAAAAAAAAATGGGTCTAAAGTAACATTTTTGTGAAAAAAGTTAAATGTTCATTTTTTTCTTCCACATTCCAAAAATTCCTGTGAAGCACCTGAAGGGTTAATAAAGTTCTTGAATGTGGTTTTGAGCACCTTGAGGGGTGCAGTTTTTAGAATGGTGTCACTTTTGGGTATTTTCTGTCATAAAGACCCCTCAAAGTGACTTCAAATATGTGGTCCCTAAAAAAATGTTTTTGTAAATTTTATTAGAAAAATGAGAAATCGCTGGTCAACTTTTAACCCTTATAGCTCCCTAACAAAAAAAAATTTTGGTTCCAAAATTGTGCTGATGTAAAGTAGACATGTGGGAAATGTTATTTATTAACTAGTTTGTGTGACATATCTCTCTGATTTAAGGGCATGAAAATTCAAAGTTTGAAAATTGCAAAATTTTCGCCAAATTTCCGATTTTTTCACAAATAAAATCAAAGAAATTTTACCACTATCATGAAGTACAATATGTCAAGAAAAAACATTCGCAGAATCAGGGGAATCCGTTGAAGCGTTCCAGAGTAATTACTTCATAAAGTGACAGTGGTCAGAATTGAAAAAATTGGCACAGTCACGAAGGCAAAAACAGGCTCTGGAGCGAAGTGGTTAAACAATTCTCGACTGCCCATATGATGATGCCATGTGTTTGGAAGCTTCTAATAGTTTTTTTTGGCAACATCTGAGTTAATTAGAGACATACCTGTGGATGTATTTTAATGCACCCCTGAAACACACTGCTTCTTTGTGTAGCATCATGGGAAAGTGTAAATAAATCAGCCAAGATATCAGGAAGAGCATTGTGGACTTGCACAAGTCTGGCTCATCCTTGGGTACAATTTCAAGATATCTGAAGGTGCCTCGTTCATCTGTACAAACAATTATATGCAAGTACAAACAAGATTGGAATGTCCAGCCATCATACCACTCAGGAAGGAGAAGGGTTCTGTGTCCCAGAGATGAACGTGCTTTGGTCCGACATGTGCATATCAACCCCAGGACAAAAGCAAAGGACCTTGTGAAGAGGATGGCAGAAGCTAGTAAGATTGTCAGAGTGACAATTCACAGTGAAACGAGTACTGTACCAACATGGGCTGAAAGACCACTCTGCCAGGAAGAAGCCATTACTCCAAAAGAAACATAAAAAATCCAGATTAATGTTTGCAAATGCACACAGGAACAAAGACCTTAATTTTTGGAGACATGTCCTGTGGTCAGATGAAACTAGAATTGAACTTTTTGTGCATAATGACCATCGTTAAGTTTGGAGGAAAAAGGGAGAAGCTTAGAAGCCTAAGAACGCCATCCCAACTGTGAAACACGGGGGTGGCAGCATCATGTTGTGGGGTTGCTTTGCTGCAAGAGGGACTTGTTGCACATCACAAAATACATAGATGGCTTCATGAGAAAAGAAGATTATGTGGCAATACTGAAGCAACATCTCAAGACATCAGCCAGGAAGTTAAAGCTTGAGCAGAAATGGGTCCTCCAAATGAGCAATGACCCGAAGCATACTGCCAAAATGGTAACAAAGTGGCTTAACCCCTTCGTGACCAAACCAATTTTTTTAAATCTGTGTCACCTTATGTAGTAATAACTCTGGAATAACATATTCCATAGCTTTTGAGACTGTTTTTTGTGATACAGAATACTTTAAAATAATGGTAAATTTAGGCTGATATGGTTTGCGTTTATTTATAAAAATATCAGAAACTTGGCAAAAATGTCTTAAAAATTTCATTTTTCAAACTATGATTGATAATGACTTTAATCCCAATAGTCATACCACACAAAAACAGAAATAAATAACATTTCCCTCATGTCTGCTTTACATCAGCACCATTTGTAAAATGTTGTTTTATTTTATTAGCATTTTAGAAGATTTAAAAATGTAGCAGTTATTTTTCATTTCTTTCAAGGAAATTTACAAAACTTATTTTTATAGGGACCTGTTCAGTTTTGAAGTGACTTTGAGGCTGCGTGCCCACTGTGCGTTTTTCAAGCGTTTTTTGCTGCGGAATTTTCGAAGCGAAAACGCTTAAACGCTTGGTAATGCGTGCCCCATGGTCCTCAATGATAACCCGCATGTGCTGTGTGTTGGTATATGCAACAGTTGTGGACTTCTTTGTTTGTGTGAAGGAGGACTTTATGCTGATCTGACAGTAGATGGCGATGTTGTGTTAAGTTTCCTTGTTTACTGTATTGTAAAAGAAAAAAAGTCTCTCTTGTATTTTCTATTTTGTTCTTACTTCCTGATGCAGTACTGTGTGACTGTGTGTTTTTTCCTTTACCTCATGTTCTGAGAAGTAAAAGCTTGTTATCCCCTGTAATCTGCTCTGTGAGGTTTTATACTGCAACTGTGGGTATCCAGAAGCTGTGCAACACTGTGCACATGCTGCGGAAATTTACGCTGCGGATTATCATTGCGGAAAAATCTGAAGCATATCCATTAATTTTGCGGAAACGCGGCGTAATTGCCGCCATTGACTTCCATTGATTTGCATAATATCTCAATGACTACATGTACACATGTGGATATTAAGTGATTCAATGTGCGGATGGTACCCAGGTCTGGAGAAGAGGAGACTCTCCTCCAGACCCGGGTACCATAGTACCTGTAGTTAAAAAAGAATAAAATAAAAAATAACATTATACTTACCTTCTCATGGCCCCCGGTCTCCTGTATGGTGCGTCCGGTGTCTTCGGCGGCTCGTGGTGGTGTAAAAGGACCTTCCATGACGTCATTTAGTCATGTGTGTAGATAAAGATTCCGTCACACTAAATAATATAGAAAAGTCTCATATAGGTGATAAAATAGTAGATGCTTTATTTCTCCAATATCAACTGGTTCAAATCGTGGTCAGTATACAGTTGCCCAACGTTTCAACCCCAACGGGGTTTTTCTCAGGGGCATCAGAAGATCTTAAAAACCAGAGCATAAACATAAATAAAGACATAAGTCAGATACAATATAGTAGATAATACAATCAGTAATATATACAAAAATAGGTACATGTTGATGGGACAAGACGAGGGGGAAAAAAGGGGGGGCGTGGGGGCTAGGGGGAGGAAAAGGAGGGGAAGGGAGAAAAAAGGGAAAGTATTAGGTAGAACAATGGGAGTAAAGAGAAAAGGGAGCGTATACACTCAAAACAAAAGGAGCGGACCGTTGTAAAGTGAAAGAATTTCAAGATACCTAGTTGCTATGTACTGCGTACTGTGCAGCTGAGTGAACCTAAAGAAAGCCATTAGGAGTTCAGGGAGCGGCAGCTAAAAATGGATAAGGGTAATATAGATGAAGAGGAGGACCATATTGGGGAAATGTTAATGTATGCCTGGGAGAAGGAAAAAATGAATAAACATATACATAAGAGGAGAAAGGCTGGGGAAACATATACAGAAAGTATATGATGGTACATGCAGGGAGAAGGGGAAAGACAGGGGGGGTGATTCCACAGTGTGCATCCTGCGCACGCGCTGTTTTTTTCCCTCTATGTATATCTCACCCATTGTGTCGCGCGCATGCGCTGTCATGCATTCCACGCAACCGGAAGTTGCGTTCCACGAGACCTGATGTTGCGTCATCGCACTCCGGAAGCAGGAAGTCACACAGCGCTATTTAAACACCGTCACCGCTCCTGACACCACACCACCACCGGCAGGATACACTTTCCAAGAGGCACATAGGTAAGAGCCTTCTGGGCTGATCATCATGACCCCATGTAGACTTCGGTATTTACCCACTTTTTCTGGTCTTAGGTCCACTTACCATACCCCGTAGGCATACCTCCTCGGCCATTACCACTATTATTGCTTAAGGCAAGTATTTTCGTGGCTTGATACAGGTTATATCTGGATACTGGTGACTCATTTTCCCTTTGCTGTCTATCCACAGCTACTATTGCCGGCTGACATTTTTCCCTTACGACAACAACGACTGGTTCTCTTTATTGTAATTTATCCTGAGCTTCTCTGCAGTAACGTGGATAGATTCCCAGATATTAAGCAGTACATAGCAACTAGGTATCCTGAAATTCTTTCACTTTACAACGGTCCGCTCCTTTTGTTTTGAGTGTATACGCTCCCTTTTCTCTTTACTCCCGTTGTTCTACCTAATACTTTCCCTTTTTTCTCCCTTCCCCTCCTTTTCCTCCCCCTAGCCCCCCCCCCCCTTTTTTCCCCCTCGTCTTGTTCCATCAACATGTACCTATTTTTGTATATATTACTGATTGTATTATCTACTATATTGTATCTCACTTATGTCTTTATTTATGTTTATGCTCTGGTTTTTAAGCTCTTCTGATGCCCCTGAGGAAAACCCTGTTGGGGTTGAAACGTTGGGCAACTGTATACTGACCATGATTTGAACCAGTTGATATTGGAGAAATAAAGCATCTACTATTTTATCACCTATATGAGACTTTTCTATATTATTTGGTGTGCCGGAATCTTTATCTACATGGATGCATGTGTTGTATTCCTGGCACCCTTCTTTTTCAATAGTTGAGCTTAGTCTTTATTAATTATTGTCATTTAGTCATGTGACAGGTCACGTGACCGCTGATGTCGGCGGTCGCTTGACCTGTCACAAGACTAAATGACGTCATGGAAAGTCCTTTTACACCATCGCGAGCCGCCCAAGACACCGGACGCACCGGAGAAGGAGACCGGGGGCCATCGGAAGGTGAGTAGAATGTTTTTTTTGTTTACCATTTTTATTCTTTTTTTAACTATTAACTTGGTCACACTATATAAATACATGCCGGTTGCAAGGATTTATATAGTGTGACCAAGTTGTCAAGCACTTTTCCAAGCGATGCTAAAATCGCTTGGAAAAGCGCTTGACAACCCGCATGCAAAAACGCTTGACAAAAGCTTTTATCTGGCAGGAAAAACGCATGTAAAATCCGCATGCATTTTTCCTACCAGGGAGATACAGAAAAAATCCGGAGCATTTTTGCTTCGTGGGCACTTAGCCTGCGAGTCTTATATGTTGGAAACCACCCAAGAGTGTTACCATTTTAAACACTGCACCCCTCAACGTATTTAAAATTGCTTTCATATAGTTCATTAACCCTTCTGGTTCTTTTCAGGAAGTAATGGAAAGTGGAATGACAAGAATGAAAAAGTTTATTTTTACAATCTAGATTTTGATAACTTCTGAACAGGCAATTATAGCCGGCATACTTTAAAGGTAGTTATTTGGCCATGAGCTGCCAAGGCAAACATCAGGACCACACAATCAAGATATCAAGGTGCCGATAAAGTTAAAAAGAAACCCCCACACTGTGTTAACTATTTAGATTCTATAATCACTATTGACAACAGAATCAAAGGGGTTAAACGTCCATGGTCTGTGCCAACACTGATCATGGCTGATGCAGCAAGTTGTCAGCTATAATGTACAGGTGACAGCTACAGGATAGTCACCTGTCGGGGAACGCTAGTCTCTTATACTGCAGATCAGTAAAAAGACGTCTATTGGTCAATAAGGGGTTAAGGATAACAAAGTCAATGTTTTGGAGCGGCCATCACAAAGCCCTGATCTTAGTCCTATTGAAAATGTATGGGCAAAGCTGAAAAGGCCGGTGCGAGCAAGACGACCTACAAACCTGGATCAGTTACACCAGTTGTGTCAGGAGAAATGGGCCCAAATTCCGACCTCAGAGTATGTGCCCACGTAGCGTTTTACAAGCGTATATGCTGCGGACTTTCCTCAGGGTAAACGCTTGTGAAACGCTAGGTAATCTGCCCCCCATGGTCCCCAAGGGGAATCCGCAAGTTCTATGCCCATGCTGCAGATTTTTCCGCAGCGTTTTTGATGCGCGCAATAATCCACAGCATGTCAATTAATTTTGCGTTTCCGCAAGCGGAATTGCCTTTGCAATGCAATAAAAAACGCAAGGCAATTCCGCATGTGGAAAACGCGCGATAAACGCAGGATAAACGCGCGTGGAATTCCGCATGTGGAAAACGCGCGATAAACGCAGGATAAACCCGCGTGGAATTCCGCATGCTTCATTTCCGCAACGTGGGCACATAGCCTTATATTGTGAGAAGCTTGTGGGAGGAAATCCCAAATGTTTCACCCAAGTCATTCACTTTAAGGACAATGGTACCAAATACTAATGAAATGGATGGAAAGTTTTGACTTTGTTTTAAGCATTTTTATTACTTACTGCATTCTCGCTCTCTCATTATTCTGGCATTTGGCAAATATTACAAATGATGGTAATCCTAATTGACCTAAAACAGGAAAGGTTTATTCTGATTTCATGTCAGATATGGAGAGAAACATGCATATACTGTATGTCTTTTTATATAGTGTATGGAAACTTCTGGTTTCAACTGTATATGAGATATTGAAATTTAATTGGTCATATTGTCATTTATTTTGAATGAAGTAAGTGAATTCCCACATTAATTTGACATTATATAATAATGTCTTTATATTTAAATAAATCTCAGTAATTTCAACAATACAACAGGATGTTATTTTCTTATAATAAAAAAATTAAAATAAAAAATTCTATTGTGGTGTTAATTTTGTAATATTGATTTCTTTATCTGTTTCATTTATGTCTCAGTGTTTGAAAAAGGCCTTTTGCATAAGGCTGAAACGTTACATTGAATTTTGGGATTTCTTTATGAAATAAAGAATTGCATTATCATTATGAATATTTGAGTGCCGAGTATCTATATATACACTGGCATGCCAGGCATGTCAATCTCCACAAGGAGAAAAATGACCCTTTAGATCCCAGTGAGAAGCCTCTCATACAGTCAAATCGGATCTCATGCTTTGTACTGACGAGGAGCAATACCCTGAAACACCGTGGCTGCAAATTGAGATTCTGGTTTGGCTTTTCTCCCAAGTCATGTGACAAGGCTCGTTAAAGGGTCGATATTGACTTTTAGGATTGCTACTTCCAATAGACTTGTCACTTATCTCACTTTTAGCAAATCAGAATATACCGTAGATCATATATAATAGAAATAATCATTATCCACTGTCTGTCTTTCCAAAAGTGATAATAGGAAGTGCAGCCATATCGGTTGTGACCTTTGAATTAATTTCTCAGAAACAGACAGTGAACAGTCATTTTGTCAGGATGTTATATCAATGACTAAGTCATTAGTTTCCAAGAAGCTGCTTTAAAATTGACAAACTACTTCTTCCTATTTTTGCAGCGGTGCAATATTGCCATCTTATTAGAGAAGAGCAGTTAAAGAGAATGTGTTATCAAAAAATAACCAATTGTTTAAATTACCTTTTAACATGAAATGTATTATTTTTTTTTTACTTTTTTTTCACTATAGTAACCATCTAAACTAAAAAAACACACCCACAGATCCTGCAATTATCACCCTGGCCAAAATTAGTTTCATATTTCCTGTTGTATGCAGAAGATTTTTCAGCAGTTTTATTATCATGACTGAAAATGACAATGAAAGATGACACCTCTATATAAAGCAGATAAAGTAGCCACCATTCACAATAAATGATAGTCACAGCTCACCTCCTCACCCTTCCTTCACAATGAGTCTATTCTTAGGACTAGTGGCCAGTGTGAAAATTGTAAGACTTCAGGATTGGTTTTTTTTGATTGTGATGTTAAAAAGTGAAAATCTAAAAAAAATGACATTTAAAGTAAATTGAATGTAATCCCTTCTCACCATGGACAGTTTTAGTTTTTGGGCTTTTTCTTTGTCCCTCTCCTTCTTTCTCCCCTTTCGTGTGACATAGCTGTATGAGGGCTGTTTTTTTTTACCCTACAATATACTGGAAAACTGGAACAAAAATTCCAAGCGAAGTTGAATGGGATTGCGTTTTTCATTGTATTTGGGTTTTGTTTCTAAGGTTTCATTGTGCAGTGAAAATGACCTGTGAACATGATTCTTCACGTCGAGCAAACTTGAAAAACCAGATATCAAACTTGTATAGTTTTATTTTGATGGTGAAAATATTTCAGAGATTCGGTCGATAGAGCTTTATGAGGGCTTGTTAATTGCTGAGGTTTTCATTAATAACATTTTTTGGGTTATATACGATGTTTCAATCCCACTTTTTCATGTACCAACATGGCAGCCATGGGGGTGGTCAGCAGGCTCATGGTTGCCACTGAAATCCATAAGCAGCACTTTCACTTAGTGAAGGGGGGTGGAAGGCAACATCCCATGGGCATCCAAAATGGTGAACCTCTGGGACATCGCACCTTAACTACCACGGTCAGGGATTTACTGCAGCATCTAAGGGGTTAACAGCAGCAACCAGAGCTGCTCTAATAGCGGCTTTTACAGACAAATACCGGCAGTATAACACAGCTGGAATCTGCAGGTATATTGCGGGTGGAGTTGCAGAGTCCACTCCACACACTCGCACCCAACATGCACTATACATGTAGGGCAGATAGGGGTTAAACAACAGAGGACACGTTCCTTTTAAGCACTTAAGAATTTATTTATTTTTTACTTTGCAGATAGTATACTGGCATATGCTTTGTACTTAAAAGGAATGTCTGCATTAGTTAATGTCTTTTTGTTAGAAGGGCCCCAATATGCTGACTAAAGGATGATCTGTTGCTGGCAATCTCAGCGATAAGCCATTTGTTGAAAAATCTGGCAACAAGCATTTAATTCTCCTGCACTGCCACCAAAGGAAACAGGAGGTACTGCACAGTATCCAGTGAAATCAATAAGCTATGTAATGAATGAAGTACTGGGACCTTCAAAGTGGGAATGACTCCATGTAACTGCTCTCTAGTCTGCATAAAAGTCTGCATAAAATGGGTTCAGGTTTACAACGGAGAATCCCCACTATTAACCTGTATAGTGCCCCAAGTATGTGCAAGTGGTTTCTAAACCAGACAACCTCATTAAGTCTCATAACACCTTTGTCAATAAACAGGTATTCTCAAATTACTAAGTTGCTTTAATTAGTTAAACAGCATGAAAATACACAAGTTTGCCACTGACTTGCTTTTTCTATCTGCTGTCATTCTCCTGCAATGAGAGCTTTTATCTTACATAGTGTAAAGCTCATTTCCTTGGAGTTTACCAAGGTCTACTAGTGGCTGGAGAGTGTGCAGTAGTCACATTCCAGGAGAAAAGTTAATTCCTAACATACCGTTATCTCTGTCCAGCCCATTCATTTCTATACACCAGTTAGCTGCTCCCTGCCTTCTCCCTTTAGGCTTTTGACGAGATGCTCTTATCCATCCTGTAGAATCACAATTCCTGCACCCAGTATCTAGGCTCTCACTGTCTGTGGCTGTGTGCTTGCTCATGAGAGCTATCACTCTGGGAGAAGAGCCCGTCCTGCCAGAAATCAGGAAGTAAGGAGACTGCACAGCTCTGAGCTGCTCAAGAGATCACTTATGAAAACTCCTTTTAGGCATCAAACATTTCCTTTGTTCAAATAGAAAGAATATAGATCTACATATTTTAGAATGTGTATGAACTACATGTCTGAAATAAAAATAAATGATTCTAAATAATATATATATATATATATATATATATATATATACATATACATACAGTACAGACCAAAAGTTTGGACACACCTTCTCATTTAAAGATTGTTCTGTATTTTCATGACTATGAAAATTGTACATTCACACTGAAGGCATCAAAACTATGAATTAACACAGGTGGAATTATATACTTAACACAAAAAATTTGGGAAACAACTGAAAATATGTCTTATATTCTAGGTTCTTCAAAGTAGCCACCTTTAGCTTTGATAACTGATTTGCACACTTTTGGCATTCTCTTGATGAGCTTCAAGAGGTAGTCACTGGAAATGGTCTTCCAACAATCTTGAAGGAGTTCCAAGAGATGCTTAGCACTTGTTGGCCCTTTTGCCTTCACTCTGCGGTCCAGCTCACCCCAAACCATCTCGATTGGGTTCAGGTCTGGTGACTGTGGAGGCCAGGTCATCTGGCGTAGCACCCCATCACTCTCAGTTTGGTCAAATAGCCCTTACTCAGCCTGGAGGTGTGTTTGGGGTCATTGTCTTGTTCAAAAATAAATGATGGTCCAACTAAATGCAAACCGGATGGAATAGCATGCCGCTGCAAGATGCTGTGGTAGCCATGCTGGTTCAGTATGCCTTCAAATTTGAATACATCCCCAACAGTGTCACCAGCAAAGCACCCCCACACCATCACACCTCCTCCTCCATGCTTCACGGTGGGAACCAGGCATGTAGAGTCCATCCGTTCACCTTTTCTGCGTCGCACAAAGACACGGTGGTTGGAACCAAAGATCTCAAATTTGGACTCATCAGACCAAAGCACAGATTTCCCCTGGTCTAATGTCCATTCCTTGTGTTCTTTAGCCCAAACAAGTCTCTTCTGCTTGTTGCCTGTCCTTAGCAGTGGTTTCCTAGCAGCTATTTTAGCATGAAGGCCTGCTGCACAAAGTCTCCTCTTAACAGTTGTTGTAGAGATGTTTCTGCTGCTAGAACTCTGAGGAAGCCATACGGCGAGAGCGTGGGTTCGGGGATAGGCTGACGACCTGGTGCGGGCTGCACACACATGGGTATGCATTGTTTCTGACTGTTTCTCTGACTCTCTACTTTTTGGGGAAGCTCCTCTTATATTCATGCTTTTATGGCATGCCTAATACATTCTTTACTGAGGGCTCCCATGTATAGGTATCTCACCTGTCATTAGTGGCACATTATTGCAGGGACTGTGATTATACAATCTACTGGGTAATCTATTGCATAGAGCTTTTGCATGGAACATTGAATGGATTACTACTATTATTATTTATTTTTCTTTGCGCAAGACACCTGCACTTTATGAGTCATTGGGGAGATTATTACATGGACCTCTGCACGTAATATTGTATGGACTACCAATATATGTTTAACCCCCCCCCCTTCCCCTTTTTTTTCTCTCTGCAAAGTGCCTGGTATAAGTACTGCCCCATTTTTGTCCAATAAATGCAGCTGATCTCTGCGACCTGTGTATGTGCTGTGTGACTGGGCACTTCAGCCCTCACTGGGTACCCATCTTTACATCTTAAACTGTATGTTAAATTATGTATGCAAGTTTTTAAGAAATTGAATTAATAAAAATTATGTTTTTTATCGCTAAACTCAATGTCCTCCTCTCTTTCTGCTAGAACTCTGTGTGGCATTGACCTGGTCTCTAATCTGAGCTGCTGTTAACCTGCGATTTCTGAGGCTGGTGACTCGGATAAACTTCTCCTCAGAAGCAGAGGTGACTCTTGGTCTTCCTTTCTTGGGGCGGTCCTCATGTGAGACAGTTTCTTTGTAGCGCTTGATGGTTTTTGCAACTTCACTTGGGGACACTTTCAAAGTTTGCCCAATTTTTCAGACTGACTGACATTTATTTCTTAAAGTAATGATGGCCACTCGTTTTTCTTTACTTAGCTGCTTTTTTCTTGCCATAATACAAATTCTAACAGTCTATTCAGTAGGACTCTCAGCTGTGTATCCACCTGACTTCTGCACAACTGATGCTCCCAACCTAATTTATAAGGCAAGAAATCCCACTTATTAAACCTGACAGGGCACACCTGTGAAGTGAAAACCATTTCCGGTGACTACTTCTTAAAGCTCATCAAGAGAATGCCAAGAGTGTGCAAAGCAGTCATCAAAGCAAAAGGTGGCTACTTTGAAGAACCTAGAATATAAGACATATTTTCAGTTGTTTCACACTTTTTTGTTAAGTATATAATTCCACATGTGTTAATTCATAGTTTTGATGCCTTCAGTCCAAAATTTATCCAAAATTAATGGGTATGCTTCAGATTTTTCCGCAATGATAATCCACAGCGTAAATTTCTGCAGCATGTGCACAGTGTTGCACAGCTTCTGGATACCCACAGTTGCAGTATAAAACTTCACAAAGCAGATTACATGGGATAACAAGCTTTTACTTCTCAGAACATGAGGTAAAGGAAAAAACGCACAGTCACACAGTACTGCATCAGGAAGTAAGAACAAAATAGAAAATACAAGAGAGACTTTTTTTCTTTCACAATACAGTAAACAAGGAAACTTTACACAACATCGCCATCTACTGTCAGATCAGCATAAAGTACTCCTTCACACAAACAAAGAAGTCCACAACTGTTGCATATACCAACACACAGCACATGCGGGTTATCAGTGAGGACCATGGGTTACGCATTACCAAGCGTTTAAGCGTTTTCGCTTCGAAAATTCCGCAGCAAAAACGCTTGAAAAACGCACAGTGGGCACGCAGCCAAAGTCTCTTCAAAACTGAACAGGTCCCTATAAAAATAAGTTTTGTAAATTTCCTTGAAAAAAATGAAAAATAACTGCTACATTTTTAAATCTTCTAAAATGCTAACAAAATAAAACAACATTTTACAAATGGTGCTGATGTAAAGCAGACATGAGGGAAATGTTATTTAGTACTGTTTTTGTGTGGTATGACTATTGGGATTAAAGGCATAATCAATCAAAGTTTGAAAAGTGCAATTTTTAAAACATTTTTGCCAAGTTTCTGATATTTTTATAAATAAACGCAAACCATATCAGCCTAAATTTACCATTGTTTTTTGTGATGCATGATACTTTATAATAGTCTCGAAAGCTATGGGATATGTTGAAGCATTCCAGAGTTATTACTATATAAAGTGACACTGGTCAGATTTAAAAAAAATTGGTTTTGTCATGAAGGGGTTAAGCCACTTTGTTACCATTTTGGCAGTATGCTTCGGGTCATTGTCCATTTGGAGGACCTATTTCTGCTCAAGCTTTAACTTCCTGGCTGATATCTTGAGATGTTGCTTCAGTATTGCCACATAATCTTCTTTTCTCATGAAGCCATCTATTTTGTGATGTGCACCAAGTCCCTCTTGCAGCAAAGCAACCCCACAACATGATGCTGCCGCCCCCGTGTTTCACAGTTGGAATGGTGTTCTTAGGCTTCTAAGCTTCTCCCTTTTTCCTCTAAACTTAACGATGGTCATTATGCACAAAAAGTTAAATTCTAGTTTCATCAGACCACAGGACATGTCTCCAAAAATTAAGGTCTTAGTTCCTGTGTGCATTTGCAAACATTAATCTGGCTTTTTTATGTTTCTTTTGGAGTAATGGCTTCTTCCTGGCAGAGTGGTCTTTCAGCCCATGTTGATACAGTACTCGTTTCACTGTGAATTGTCACTCTGACAATCTTACTAGCTTCTGCCATCCTCTTCACAAGGTCTTTTGCTTTTGTCCTGGGGTTGATATGCACATGTCGGACCAAAGCACGTTCATCTCTGGGACACAGAACCCGTCTCTTTCCTGAGTGGTATGATGGCTGGACATTCCAATCTTGTTTGTACTTGCATATAATTGTTTGTACAGATGAACGAGGCACCTTCAGATATCTTGAAATTGTACCTAAGGATAAGCCAGACTTGTGCAAGTCTACAATTCTCTTCCTGATATCTTGGCTGATTTCTTTACACTTTCCCATGATGCTACACATAGAAGCAGTGTGTTTCAGGTGTGCATTAAAATACATCCACAGGTGTGTCTCTAATTGACTCAGATGTTGCCCAAAAAACTATTAGAAGCTTCCAAACACATGGCATCATCATATGGGCAGTCCAGAATTGTTTAAATACATAGTAATCTTAGTGTATGTAAACTTTTGACTTTGCAGTAAGTAATAAAAATGCCTTAAAACATTATCTCTCTCTCATTATTCTGGCATTTGGCAAATATTAAAAATGATGGTAATCCTAATTGACCTAAAACGGGAAAGGTTTATACTTATTTCATGTCAGATATTGAGAAAAACATGCATATGTGTCTTTTTATATAGTGTATGTAAACTTCTGGTTTCAACTGTATATATGTATATATGTGCACATCTCATTGCTATAGCAAATCAGTGGGAGTCATCAACAGTGATAAAGTAATAGAAAAAAGGAAGAAAATTGAATCCTTAGAGGAAAAGTAAGATAATTTGTCTAAAAAATGCCAGTGTAAGGAGGCTCATAAGCTCCCCGGGGAGCCATTGCATGGTTTATAAGCCTCCTTACTCTGGCATTTCACTCTCCTCACTGGGATCTAAGGGGTAAAGTTTTTCCTTCTGAAGTCTCTCACACAGCTAAATCAGATCTCATGCTTTGCACTGCTGAGGGGCAACACCCCGAAACACCATGGCTGCAAATTGAGATTCTAGTTTGCCATTTATCCTAAATCATGTGGCAAGGCTTGTTAAAAGGTTGATATTGACTTTTAGGATTGCTACTTCTAATAGGTTGCACTGGAAGAGACAGTTTGCAAGTTTTAGGTGGAATTTCTCTTCAATAAAAATACTTTTTGATTACACCAGTGATTTTTTTCCTTTCTTACAGACTGGACCAGTCATTGGGGAAGCCCTCGCTGTTTCTTTCTGGATAGATTCCACTTCCTACCACTATGAAATGGAATAAATGCTATGTTTTAGAGAAATTAACAATAGTAATGGTAATAATCTGACACCATATGATGGCAAATCCAAGCAACATGCCGCCATTTGTAACAATGGGAAAGCCTTTTTTTAAGAGGTTGTCCAGAATAAGGATGCCATATTTCATCGCTTTGTGGAAAAATAGGTAAATCGTTTCTCATGTTATATTCTCTGAACTGTAAATCGTAAACGGTTTCACAAATTTGGTTGAATGCCAGTGGACCCAAAAAATGCTAATTTCTAATAGTAAATTTAAAAATGACTTTTTTTTACTTTTATTTATTTCCAGATAAAGTGAAAGATCGAGGCTCTAATACAATTGGGTCAAGATTGAACCGTGTCGAGGACAAGGTAAGAAAATAAGATAAAACCATATATATTTATATTATGCACAGCTACTACTTACACATACACACATGGAGTACAGGATATACAGACAATTACCACATACTACATACAGAATATTCCTCACTCTCTGAAAAAGTGTAAAATACATAATGGTGCATCCAGACACCAATTCTACAGCGCTGCTCATACACTGCAAAGAGTCTAAATACCTGTGGTCATCTGTGACTTGCACACACAAGTTAAGGTGGCCACACACAATAACTAAAGTTGATTGCTGGTTCGGCCGTCCACTACCTCTCCCAACTCTCATACACCAGAACGTTTGGCTTGGTTAAATGTTCATGTGTTTTCAAAGTGGAGAACTGTGAAAATCACTGCCAAACGGCTCTGGCAGCAGCTTATCACCTGAATAACAAAAGGGTCGGGCATTAAGGGTCAGGCAGTTTGAATTTTACCTCCTCTGACCTCATCTGTCAGGGAAGAGTCTGGATGTCTCCTTAGACTATTAGCTTAGTCTATTGTGTATGGAGGCTTAAAGGGGTTTTCCATTACTCAGACAACTACATCTCAATCCATATGTGTGTCCCCCAGTAAAATAATAACACCTATACTCACCTCCAGTGCCAGCACTATTCCAGCGGTGTCTGCACTGGCTCTCCTGGAGATTGCATGTGTCATGGGTGTGTCAGAAGTGACAGACAGTCATCCTGCAGTTGGTTGCAGGAGATCTCTTCATTTGGCCTTACAGACAACTTCTTAGAATATGTATCTCTAGGACCCAGGGGCTAGCTTCCTCTGGCTAATTAACACCCTGGCCTGGATGTATAAATACCTGTTGTGAGCCAGAGGGAGGTGCCAGCGATATTCATTGCCCCTTGTGAAGGCTTGAGCAAGAGCAGTACTTCTTCCTCTCTGGTGCTAGAGAACGTGTGCGCATTTGTCTGGAGTCGAGTAAAGCTAAGCGATTTTCCCTTGTTTGTCCCCCATTGTTGTCTTTAGTGTTCAGTGGGGATCAACTAGTGCTCATCCTTTCTGTTCCCTAGCCTGAGCCTAATGCCAGGGATAGACAGGCTGAGGTACGCGTGCGGCGATTGGTGAAGAACCAATAAAGGGACATTAGTGGAGACAGGGTGACACTAGATCAGCCTAGGAGTTCTCCACTCCCCACTTTCCCTAGTCTGGGTTCCCTTTCCGTTTTACCTTTGTGTTGCACTTAGTCTTTCCCACACCTTACGTGACAGCATGACATTATGTCTCATGATTCCTAGGGACAATCAGTGCTGACTTTACTCTCCCCGCCTTTGGCCAACTTGCATACATCCAGAGGAAGTGAGAGATGTTGCTGGTCTTACTTCCTCCGGATGTACAGGTATGTGCTATAACTGGAGGCAGGAAGAGTGAAGCCAGCGCTGATTGGCAGCAGGGATCACTTGACATAACAATGTCACGTGATCCCAAGGAGAGCCAATGCCGACACGGCTGGAACACTGGAGGGGAGTATAGGTGTTATTATTTTACTGAGGGCAAAATTATATATATGGAGAAGGAGATGTCCGAGTAGTAGAAAACCCCTTTAAGTGTTGGCTACTACTTTCATGGATGTGGACAGAAAGCTCTTTCTGAGTTCATTAAGTAGTTCAATCTGACAAAGGTTTCCAATAGAGTTGGTGCGAGTCAATTCGCAGGACCCAGTCCATCAGCCACATCCATAATCTGTGACCGCTGCATCGGAGCCCTGAGAACCAACTCCTACATCCCGGCATTCACAGCTGTTCTACTGATTAGCCGGCCTGATGCAATGTCACATATGCATCATGCTGTAACCATAAAGATGCAGCTATTCAGAAGAGAAGCAGGGAATCTTGGAAGGTAGAAGGCATGTCTTGAGGCTCCTGTCCAGCATCCAAAGATTACTGACGTGGCCGATGGACCGAGTGCTGCGAAACGAATCGCACCAACTATAGATTTCAAATAAAACAACAATGTCTAAATGGCTAACCAATATTGCATTAAAGGATCTATCTACTTTATTTCTCCCCAAAACTGTGCCTCTCTTGTCCATGGGGTGTGTCTGGTATTGCAACTCAGCGCCCCATTGATTTGGTTAGGGATAAGCTACAATATCAGGCAGCGCTCATGGGTAGTGTGAAATGTGTATGGAGTGTGGTCTGTATCTATGCTATTCTCTTTGTTTGAATTTTTTTTTTATACATTTGTAGGTAACTCAAATGGATCATAAACTCAATCTCATAACCGATATGATTCACCACCTGATAGCAAACCAACAAAGCGGTCAGTCTACCAACAGAACACCGCACCGGAGCAACTCTCTGAACGACGGGAGCAGCCTCTCCAGTACTCTGCTACCTACCAACAGTTACAGTGCCAAGACGAGACCAAGATAATGCACCTTGATGAACAAACACAAACTAGTTCTTCTACTGTCCTCAATGCAGATATTCATTATTTTAATGAATGCATTTATAAGCAGAAAGTAAAATGAATGATGAAATTAGACTGAGTATGGAGTAAGTGTGTAACACTGTAAAGGACGTCTTGTCTATTCTCTGTAGATCCTATCAGGGTTCATTGAAGGTTTCTTAGAGGAAGGGACATGGAACATATGTGTATTGCTCCATGTAGAAACATGCAAGAAAGCATCTGATACATTGATGAATCCTTTCTCAGGAAGATTGTAGCTCATCGGCCTGTGGGATCGTAAATCGCTACGGGTCGTGCTGTAAAACTGGCAATACAACTGAACAATTACCCTGATTTTTTTTATTGTATTAAAATACACTTTTTACATTGATTTTCAATTTTTGGGGGGACTAAAATGAAAATTCTTTTGAGAAAAATAGAAATAAATATTGTACTGTAGAAAATTACACTTCTTTTTTTTTACAATGTATTTTTGGTAAAAATGGTATTAAAGAGTTAATTTTTCTTTATGATTTCTGATCACAATTTTTTTTTTTCTGGAATATTTTTTGACATCTGATCAAATGTATTGTATTTTCTCAAAAATGTTGATATTTGCACATTGATTGGTTTAAAGCAGTGATGGCGAATCTTTTAGAGACCGAGTGCCCAAACTGCAATCCAAAACCCACTAATTTATCACCAAGTGCCAACACGGCAATTTATCCTAAATATTGAGGTTTTACTGATACAAACAACTGATACAAAGAGCAGACGTGGGCAGCATAGAGCAGCCACAGACAGGAGCAGGGGTAAGAGACTGCAGAAATAAAGAATGTGCTCACCCACATCCTGGTATATATGCTGGTCCTCCCCTCAATCCTGGTATATATGCTGGCCCTCCCCTCAATCCTGGTATATATGCTGGCCCTCCCCTCAATCCTGGTATATATGCTGGCCCTCCCCTCAATCCTGGTATATATGCTGGCCCTCCCCTCAATCCTGGTATATATGCTGGCCCTCCCCTCAATCCTGGTATATATGCTGGCCCTCCCCTCAATCCTGGTATATATGCTGGCCCTCCCCTCAATCCTGGTATATATGCTGGCCCTCCCCTCAATCCTGGTATATATGCTGGCCCTCCCCTCAATCCTGGTATATATGCTGGCACTCCCCTCAATCCTGGTATATATGCTGGCCCTCCCCTCAATCCTGGTATATATGCTGGCCCTCCCCTCAATCATGGTATATATGCTGGCCCTCCCCTCAATCATGGTATATATGCTGGCCCTCCCCTCAATCCTGGTATATATGCTGGCCCTCCCCTCAATCCTGGCATATATGCTGGCCCTCCTCTCAATCCTGGTATATATGCTGGCACTCCCCTCAATCCTGGTATATATGCTGCCCTCCCCTCAATCCTGGTATATATGCTGGCCCTCCCCTCAATCCTGGTATATATGCTGGCCCTCCCCTCAATCATGGTATATATGCTGGCCCTCCCCTCAATCATGGTATATATGCTGGCCCTCCCCTCAATCCTGGTATATATGCTGGCCCTCCCCTCAATCCTGGCATATATGCTGGCCCTCCTCTCAATCCTGGTATATATGCTGGCCCTCCCCTCAATCCTGGTATATATGCTGGCCCCCCCCTCAATCCTGGTATATATGCTGGCCCTCCCCTCAATCCTGGTATATATGCTGGCCCTCCCCTCAATCCTGGTATATATGCTGGCCCTCCCCTCAATCCTGGTATATATGCTGGCCCCCCCCTCAATCCTGGTATATATGCTGGCCCTCCCCTCAATCCTGGTATATATGCTGGCCCTCCCCTCAATCCTGGTATATATGCTGGCCCTCCCCTCAATCCTGGTATATATGCTGGCCCTCCCCTCAATCCTGGTATATATGCTGGCCCTCCCCTCAACCCTGGTATATATGTTGCCCTCCCCTCAATCCTGGTATACATGCTCCCTCCCCCCCCCCCCAGCCACTGTGCATCCCATATAAAAAAAAAAAAAAAAAACACATAATAAACCCTCCTCCTCACCTTCCTTCTTCTCCAGCGCAGCGTCCTCTCCTGTAGTCGGCACATCTAGCTGAAGTGTATTGCAGCGCACGTACTAGCCAGGCCCGTGCGCGCTGCAGTACACGCTGCCGGCCAATCAGAGGCCAGCGGCCGCTGGCCTCTGATTGGCCAGCCGATGTCATGCTGGCCTCTGATTGGCCGGCAGCCACTTCTGATTGTCCGGAAGCCGCTAGCCTCTGATTGTCCGGCCGAATTCATGCTGGCCTCTGACCGGAAGCCGCTGGCCTCTGATTGACCGGCCGACGTCATGCTGGCCTCTGATTGGCCGGCAGCCGCTGGCCTCTGATTGGCCGGCAGCGTGTATTGCAGCTCACGGGCATGGCAAGTTCGTGCGCTGCAATACACTTCAGCTAGATGCGTTTCCGTCCGAGAGAGATCGCACATCTAGCTGCAGTAGCGGAGCTGGTGCCGGCACTCGGCGGCTCAGAGTTCTCCCCCGCCGGCCCGATCCAGTAGCGCTAGTGCTGCGGCCATGGTGCCCACCAGGAGGGCTCTGCTGCCCCCTCTGCATGCTGCCATAGGTTCCCAGCACTGGTGTAAAGCATTTCTTCTTTTACAGCTGACGACCCAAAATTGGTGATTTTCTGAAAAAAAAAAAAAAAAAATGGCCAGTATGCATTATATATGGTGGAAGTGAGAATCTATCATCTGGATAAGGGGGTGGTCTTCACAGAGGGGTCTATGGAGAGATGTCACTTTATAAGGAGCACATAGCATGGAATACCGGGGGGAAGCCTTTTGGCTCCTTATGTTGCTCCAGTCCGGAATGCTCCACTATGGTCCATCCTTCTATAGTTCTTCTCTTACACTTTCTGCTGGTCGGTATATGGACGTATTCGCTCTATGCTGACAGGCACTCCCTTAGTATAGCCCATGTAATGCACGGCACCACAATGTTGTAGGTTCTGACTACTGTGTAAAAAAAACAACCACCCAGAGACCGGCCATAATCTTATAGCCTGGGAGTGAATACGCTGCAGGTATAGCTACACTTTTGTTGTGGAAATTTTGGTCATTTTATTTACCTTTTTGCATTTACCCAAATGAGGCTTGTGAGAAATCCTTAAATATGCTGCAGATTTCCCCTGTATGATGCTGACCAATCATAAGCAAGCAGCAACACTCAAAGAAAAGAAGAACACGCCCCCACCATAGCTCAAAGCGGGTTTCTTAGGGTATAAAGCTACGTTCTCACAATGAGTTTTTAGTGAGTTTTTACGCTGCATATTTTAGAAATAATGCAAGTAACCTATCTTAATGGGTGCAGAAATTCTGCAACATCAAAAACTCACCAAAAGCTCATCGTGGGAACCTAGCCTAAGATGTATAATGATGGAGAGTCCTGATCTCCTGGTCTAACCTTCTGCATGATTAGAAAGCAGAGATAACAGCTCTTAGACAAGGAAGGAGCCGCACAGCTGAGTTTCTCTGTGTCACATTACAAACCCTTTTATTGACTCCTGATTATGGAGTGTGTCAGTATCACACTTATGTCTTCTGTGCTCAAGCAACTTGTATTCTCTCTGCAGTGATATTAGGCTGTTATTACACCTCACACAGGAGCAGTGTGTTCTGGGTTACTTCTATGGTGAAATGTAATGACAGTCTGCTCTAATCTCACTGCAGAATGAGTACAAGTTGAGCACAACGGATCTAAGTGTGATACTGACACTGTGCTCTCATTTCTGGACAGGCAGTTTGGGATAGGCGCAGTACAGCAGAGGTGAGAGTGCCATAAGAGGAGGAAAGCTGTTAGAAAGGTTTGTAATGTTGCACAACTAAACTCTCTTGTGCTGCCCCTTCACCCACAGAGACCTTAACTGAAAGGTATTAGTCAGTTGTGTGCTCTAATCATGCAGGAGGTTAGCCCAGGAGACCAGGTCTGTATCCTTACATCTTAGACACTGAGAAATCTGCTCTAAGCTATGGTGGGGATGTGATCATCTTTCTTTTCAGTGTTGTCGTCTGCTTATAATTGGTCAGCATCATGCAGGGAGAAGAATTTCGCACCCCCAGTGAAAACTCTGATAACATCTACTTGGACTTAATTATTTTTAACTCATTAGGCGCCAAATACTTTCATTGCTAATATCTCCGCAAATGAAAGATAAAATAGAAAAAAAAACATGAAAAATTTGGTGACAGGTCCTCTTTAGGATAAGACAACCCCTTTAAATGTAAGAATTGAATTTTAGTCGAAAAAATGTATGCAACAAAAATGCCACATGTGATTTGATCCAAAAACATGCTGCATTTCAGGATGAGAGAAGCAAGTATTTGCAAAAAAAAGTTAAAAGGGGTGTTGACTGTTATGATATTGATCACTTATACTTAGGATGGACCACCAAGATCAGATTGGTAGAGTTCCAACACTCTGCCACCCCATTGATTCCATGCTGGAGCTGGTAACAGCTGATTGGTGGTGTTAGGATTTGGACACCTATCAATCTGATACTACTGACTTATATTGATGCCTTCTCCTAATTGATAAGTGGTAGCATGCCCCTTTAAAACAATACGTAGTTTTTATTTAGTTGTAAGATGAAAGTGACTCTACACATTAAGGCGTGTCATGGTCTGAGCACAAAATGATTCTAAGATTAGTTGCTGGCCTCTTGACCCGAACTTAAGAGCTTAAGGCCATGTTCATACATTCAGTAATTTGGTCAGTATTTTACCTCAGTATTAGGAAGCCAAAACCAGGAGTGGAACAATTAGAGGAAAAGTATAATAGAAACACGTCACTGATGAAACTTACTGAACGTGTGAAGGTGCCTAATAGAGACGCTGTGGAGAAGGACAGGAGCGCACACAAAATAGGGCAATAGCGTCTGATAAGGGGTAGGGATAATTGATGGCAGCGCTCACCTAGAGGTGTTGTGTGCAGTCACCACAGCTATAATGGTGTAGAAAGCCGCTGCTGCCCTGTGGCTGGAGGAAAGGTTCTTCAAGAGGTGGAATGGCAAAAATGGAAGCTGGCACATTTAGGTGGGCTGTGCTGCGGGAGTGAAGAGCTTGTTTTTTTTTATACCTTGAGAAAGGCCCTGGTCCATTGCAGAAACGCATTGATATTAATCAAAAACGTTTGGGAATCCCAAGGCTCTTCATTCCCACAGTGCAGCCCACCTAAACGTGCCAGCTTCCATTTCTGACAATGTGGCCTAATAGACGTATATGAGGCTGTCAAAGATCGGGGCAGGAGACTCGCAAACAGCTTGTGCATCACGATCTATGACACACAGATGTGTGAATACGCCATTACTCTCATATAAGATTACCTGCATCAAGTTTCAAAGGAGCAATTGTAACCCTCTTTCAATTATTTAAAGGGATTTTCCCACAAACAAAATTCATTTTAATCAATAGATCTTGGAATAATAATAAGTTCCACAATTGGATGAGTTTAAATAAAATGTTCCTGTGCTGAGATAATCTTAGAAATATGCCCCTGCTGTGTACTGTGTAATGTCTGACCATACAGGAACATGGTCTGAACATACCACATCTCCTGGACGGGGAGGATGCAAGAGAGTATACAGACATTACAGCCGGGGATCACAGCCGATTCTTTATGTGAGGTAAAACAAGTTTTTAAACAGGCAGGGAAATGTTTTACCTCACAGAATCAGCTGCCATCCTGTGCTGTCCTGTCTGTATACTCTTTCGCTTCCTCCCATGGCCAGCTGTGTTATGTGCAGACCATGTTCGCTCCAGTGGGAGTCTGTTTATGACACGACACAGTAAAAGTGCAGTCATCAGTAATGATGTCAGGTACAAAGCTATTATAGTAAGGCCCAGTGTAGTGTGGAAGTCCAATGTGACACTGAAGATGTCCGCCTAGAGATAGATGCTAGTTATTGAGCTGCAGCTGTTGATCCATGTAACGCATAGGTTCACCTTTATACACCATTTCACCCGTTTACCCAGATCATCAATCTTCAGAACGTCTTCAAATGTAGCATAAGTTTGTAAAAAATGATTCTGTACTTGTATCATAGCTCAAAGCTGCATTCACACTGAATTACTACTGAATGTAAAGGTGTGGGGTGACACATGATTAGCTACAGCTTAGTTCTGATGTACTGCTTTTTGTAGGGTCCTGTTCTGTGCTCCGGCCCTCCGTCTGTAGCTCCATTATGCATTCATTTGCTTTTCATGGCAAAAAAGGTGCAGCATGCAGCGCTATTCCTTACCATCCAAACAATGCAGACCTCGAAGACCACTCAGCGGCTTGCGTCAATGGGATCCAGGGGTGCCATATGGCAATGGATCCGCAGGGATCCAGCATTGAATTTTATTTCCCCTAATAGCTGACTTAATGATGCCCCTTCAAACACATCAGATGACTGTATGATGCCAAGAATACAAATAAAGTAAAGAGCATAATTGCTGTCCAGACACTGAACAAGCAGGCTATGCAGTAAAATTAAGAATGATCAATGGAGATATGGAAGAGAATAAGGTATAACTCAGGGCCAGTGCAAGACAAGCAATTCTATCTAGTAACAAAGTTGCTCAATTTATTATGTAGATTATAAATGGATGTAATATAAAATTGTTTTGCGGATGAATCGCTGCTCTGAGTGTTAGATTTTCAAAGCGGTAAAAGGGTTTATCTGCCAGTAATGATATTTACCTGGGGACATCCACCTATTGGAGACAGGCCATTAAAACTGGCCAAACTTTCTCCTTACTTTCTTGGCCACTGAGGGGCTTTTTGGACTGCAAATGGTTGATAAGTGTTGGTAAGAGTTTTTGAAGTATATATGTCATAAGTGTCTATGGCTGGAGAACCCCTTTAAAGAAAAACATTGGTCAACAATTTTAGGAATTGTAAAGAAGGTTAGAAGATGTTTGGCTACGGTCACAGTCTGGTGGTTTCACATTTTATATAATTTAGGCTTTGCATGTGTTAGTTCACTATATCGCACCTCTGATCTCTCTATTGGACCATGTAAAACATAAAAAACCTATCGACAGGAGAAAGGATCTGCAGGATCGGTGATGGTAGTTACTGGGAACCCCACCAATCACTAGAGTGGGGATCCCTATCCTCTCTTATGGAGGAAATAGTATGGAGCCGTTGCCAGGCATGCGCACTGCCACACTCCATTCAGTGTCTATGGGACTGATGGGGACAGCCGAGAACATCAGCAGCCGCGTATGTGTATATATATATATATATATATATATATATATATATATATATATATATATATACATACATACACACCAAAAGTTTGGACACACCTTCTCATTTAAAGATTTTTCTGTATTTTCATGACTATGAAAATTGTACATTCACACTGAAGGCATCAAAACTATGAATTAACATATGTGGAATTATATACTTAACAAAAAAGTGTGAAACAACTGAAATTATGTCTTATATTATAGGTTTTTCAAAGTAACCACCTTTTGCTTTGATGACTGCTTTGCATACTCTTGGCATTCTCTTGATGAGCTTCAAGAGGTAGTCACCGGAAATGGTTTTCACTTCACAGGTGTGCCCTGTCAGGTTTAATAAGTGGGATTTCTTGCCTTATAAATGGGGTTGGGACCATCAGTTGTGTTGTGCAGAAGTCTGGTGGATACATAGCTGATAGTCCTACTGAATAGGCTGTTAGAATTTGTATTATGGCAAGAAAAAAGCAGCTAAGTAAAGAAAAACGAGTGGCCATCATTACTTTAAGAAATGAAGGTCAGTCAGTCCGAAAAATTGGGAAAACTTTGAAAGTGTCCCCAAGTGCAGTTGCAAAAACCATCAAGTGCTACAAAGAAACTGGCTCACATGAGGACCGCCCCAGGAAAGGAAGACCAAGAGTCACCTCTGCTTCTGAGGATAAGTTTATCCGAGTCACCAGCCCCAGAAATCACAGGTTAACATCAACTCAGATTAGAGACCAGGTCAATGCCACACAGAGTTCTAGCAGCAGACACATCTCTACAACAACTGTTAAGAGGAGACTTTGTGCAGCAGGCCTTCATGGTAAAATAGCTGCTAGGAAACCACTGCTAAGGACAGGCAACAAGCAGAAGAAACTTGTTTGGGCTAAAGAACACAAGGAATGGACATTAGACCAGTGGAAATCTGTGCTTTGGTCTGATGAGTCGAAATTTGAGATCTTTGGTTCCAACCACCGTGTCATTAACTTGTAAATAACCTGAAGTCTATAATGAGCCATGTTAATAATATGATCCCACCAATAGTGACTCTGTATGGCCAATTTGACAATAAACTGTGTTGGTATTGTACTTTTTATTTTTCATCACTAGATGGCAGTGCAGCAGTGTAAATGTGTGAGAGAATGGGATGATGGCGCCATTACTGATCATTATGTAAAATCAGGAGCTGACCTTCTTTATTGGTAAATCACGATGTAATTCAGGTTAATGATTCTTATGATTTTGCTAATAAAAACACTATTGCATTGTACACGTGTCGTTGTGTGATTGATCTAGATCCCAGCAGCCTCAATTGTCCGCTATTATTGAGAAGTCTTGGCTGCTAGATATGGCAGTGTCATCAATCTCAAGAAGCCTTTTATTCTCACATACATGATAGAATCCAATAGTAAACATCAGCATATCCCTTCCAGGAGCGGAACGACATCGGTCACAGAGGGTGCGACCGGGCCCGTGCAGGAGGGGGGTCGGCCGCCACCAGCACCTATTTCAGTTAGAGGTGCATGCAAGGACACACATTCAGCTGAAATGTATTGAGACGCAGAGACCATCTGTGTCCCTTCACCGCAATACACCCTGCCAGCCAATCAGAGGCCGGCTGTTGACGTTGGTGTGCCAGTCACAGGCGGCACATGACCGTGACGTCATGCACCATGCCAGCAAGACGAAGTTAGATGCCAGTTCCTTCAAGTGCTATAGAAGAATATGCTGCGAGTTGTGGGAGTGGAGGAAGGGAAGAAGAATAATTTATTTATTTTTAAATGTATTGGAGAAGAACAGCAAACATTATTAATGGAAGGGGCACAGGATGGGGGACATTATACCAGGAAGGGTACAATAAGAAAGCACAGCAACACACTGCAAGGGCCAATACATATGGAGACACTGAGAACATAAGAGCTAAACTGCATTATTGCTAAATAAAATGTACTTACAAAAAATGAAGGCTCTTAGCGCACAAATTGGCCAATTCATGTATGCCCATCAACCACGACAAGGTAGCCTCCGCATGATGGTTAACTAACCTCTTAAACATGCCGCTCTTGGGCTATAAGGCTACAATATAAATGGGCAAACATGCCTCTCTTGGGATAGAAACCTACAAATTTAAGTGGGCAGGTAGAAACCAACACTAATTAAAAGCACTCTTGGGCTGATGGGTGCTTATACCAGGAAGGGTCCCAGGATGGAGTGCATTATACCAGGAAGGGTCCCAGGATGGAGTGCATTATACCAGGAAGGGTCCCAGGATGGAGTGCATTATACCAAGAAGGGTCCCAGGATGGGGAACATTATACCAGGAAAGGGCTCAGGATGAGGGACATTATACCAGGAATGTGCTCAGAATGGGGTACATTATACCAGGATGATGCCCAGGATGGAGTGCATTATACCAGGAAAGGGCTCAGGATGAGGGACATTATACCAGGAATGTGCTCAGGATGGGGGACATTATACCAGGAATGTGCTCAGAATGGGGTACAATATACCAGGAATGTGCTCAGAATGGGGTACATTATACCAGGATGATGCCCAGGATGTAGTGCATTATACCAGGAAGGTGCTCAGGATGTAGTGTATTATACCAGGAAGGTGCTCAGGATGGGGAACATACAGTTATATGAAAAAGTTTGGGGAACCCCTATTAATCTTAAGCTTAATGTTTTCTTAAAATTGGTGTTTTTGCAACAGCTATTTCAGTTTGATATATGTAATAACTGTTGGACACAGTAATGTTTCTGCCTTGAAATGAGGTTTATTGTACTAACAGAAAATGTGCAATCTGCATTCAAACAAAATTTGACAGGTGCATAAGTATGGGCACCTCACCAGAAAAGTGACATTAATATTTAGTAGATCCTCCTTTTGCAAAAATAACAGCCTCTAGTCGCTTCCTGTAGCTTTTAATGAATTCCTGGATCCTGGATGAAGGTATTTTTGACCATTCCTCTTTACAAAACATTTCCAGTTCAGTTAAGTTTGATGGTCGCCGAGCATGGACAGCCCTCTTCAAATGATCCCACAGATGTTCAATGATATTCAGGTCTGGGGACTGGGATGGCCATTCCAGAACATTGTAATTGTTCCTCTGCATGAATGCCTGAGTGGATTTGGAGCGGTGTTTAGGATCATTGTCTTGCTGAAAGATCCATCCCCTGCGTAACTTCAACTTTATCACTGATTCTTGAACATTATTGTCAAGAATCTGCTGATACTGAGTGGAATCCATGCGTCCCTCAACTTTAACAAGATTCCCGGTGCCGGCATTGGCCACACAGCCCCAAAGCAAGATGGAACCTCCACCAAATTTTACTGTGGGTAGCAAGTGTTTTTCTTGGAATGCTGTGTTTTTTTGCCGCCATGCATAACGCCTTTTTGTATGACCAAACAACTCAATCTTGGTTTCCTCAGTCCACAAGACCTTCTTCCAAAAAGAAATTGGCTTCTCCAAATGTGCTTTTGCATACCTCAGCTGACTCTGTTTGTGGCGTGCTTGCAGAAACGGCTTCTTTCGCATCACTCTCCCATACAGCTTCTCCTTGTGCAAAGTGCGTTGTATAGTTGACCGATGCACAGTGTCACCATCTGCAGCAAGTTGATGCTGCAGCTCTCTGGAGGTGGTCTGAGGATTGTCCTTGACTGATCTAACCATTCTTCTTCTCTGCCTTTCTGGCCTGCCACTTCTGGCCTTAGCAAGAACTGTCCCTGTGTTCTTCCATTTCCTTACTATGTTCCTCACAGTGGAAACTGACAGGTTAAATCTCTGAGACAGCTTTTTGTATCCTTCCCCTGAACAACTATGTTGAATAATCTTTGTTTTCAGATCATTTGACAGTGGTTTTGAGGAGCCCATGATGCCACTCTTCAGAGGAGATTCAAACAGGAGAACAACTTGCAAGTGGCCACTTTAAGTAGCTTTTCTCATGATTGCATACACCTGGCTATGAAGTTCAAAGCTCAATGAGGTTACAAAACCAAAAAAAGTGCTTTAGTAAGTCAGTAAAAAGTAGGTAGGAGTATTTAAAACAAGAAAATGATAAGGGTCCCATACTTATGCACCTGTCAAATTTTGTTTGAATGCAGATTGCACATTTTCTGTTGGTACAATAAACCTCATTTCAAGGCAGAAACATTACTGTGTCCAACAGTTATTACATATATCAAACTGAAATAGCTGTTGCAAAAACACCAATTTTAAGAAAACATTAAGCTTAAGATTAATAGGGGTGCCCAAACTTTTTCATATAACTGTAATACCAGGAAAGGGCACAGAATAGAGCACATTATACAAGGAAGAGGCCCAAGATGTACAGTTGAAACCAGAAGTTTACATACACTATATAAAAAGACACATATGCATGTTTTTCTCAATATCTGACATGAAATCAGAATAAACCTTTCCCGTTTTTTTAAATGCCTTAATACATTCTCTCTCTCCTTATTCTGGCATTTGGCAGATATTAAAAATTATGGTAATCCTAATTGACCTAAAACGGGAAAGGGCATCAGCGTTCCCATGTAACTTCCCAGGCCTATGCTCTACGTGAAAGTTGAAGTCCTGAAGAGCTAGGAACCATCTAGTTACCCTGGCATTGTTACCCCTCTTTTCCCTCAACCATCTCAACGGGGCATGGTCTGACAACGGGCACAGGACAGTGTACGGAACTATGCTTTAAACCTGCAGGAGGCGCTGAGGGCCATCAAACAGGTAGACCCTGACAGTGTGCGTGATGAAAACAGACTGTTAACTGAGCAGTTTATTGAGGGTTTACTGTCCAGCGCCCACCGAACCCAGCTGCGCATAGTGGCTCTGCAAAACCCTGACTTAGACTTTGCTAAGTTTAAGGACAGGGCCATCAGGGTGCTACGAGAACCAGCACCAGGTGGCGCTACAGCTCACCGCCGCCCAGATATCACCTACCACCAGGAGGTGGCACCCTTTTCCCCGAAGCCTGTAGGAGCTGATGCGCAAACTCTGGACAGTGCCCTGTCAACAGACCTGCACCATCAGGTCCAAGAGCTAACTAAAAGTGTAGCAGCACTAACCAAAACTGTACAGTCCTTGCAGGTGTATCCCAAAGGAAAGATCCAGCTGGCTTCCAGTCCGGAGGACATCCCGTGGCGCCAACAGAAGAGGATTCCACCATCCAGAGGGAGGAACAGCGATCGCTACGACCAGGACGGACAACCCATCTGCCGCCGCTGCAATCAGCCAGGACATTATGCAAGGTACTGTCATTTAAACGAGCAAAACCTGGGGCAGAGGGCCAACCCCCAGGCATAAGACCACCAGGCCCATCAAGCTGGCGAGACAAATATGTGGGAGGACGACCGGTCCTACCTGTCGTGCTGGACGGCTTTCCAATGAGCGCGTTGCTGTACACTGGATCCCAAGTGACCACCATCCCCTACATTCTTTTCAAACGGTACTGGACTGACTCTGATATTACCCACCATCCAGATGAACATTTGAGTATTTATGCCAGCAATGGTCAACCAGTACCTCAGGTGGGGTTCAAAGAAGTGACCATAAAGTTGGCAAAGTGGAACTGCCAGCACAAGGACTGATTATTGTCGACATTGATCGCTGAGAAAGTCATCCCATGATAACCTTGGGCACTAATGTCATTGAAAATTGTCTTGCAGAGATAATTGTCTTGTTACAGCAGGTTGCGGAGACCGCCAGATCCAGCCAGCAGCCGGTTCTACAAAGAGAGATCAGAGCCCTGATGAAAAGACAACAGGTAGAACTGTCTGGTGGTGAAATTGGCAGTGTCAGGATGAGTGACCCATTTCCTATTGCCATGCCCCCAAGAAGTGAAATTATGATATGGTGCCGGGCAGCTATTGGTCTAAGGGGTAGAGATTACCAGGCCATGGTAGAGCCCGTCTACTCTGACAGTAGGCCCACCATTTTGACAGCCCAGAGGGTGGTTGATGTCCGCCATGGGAGGGTACCCGTCCGCATCCTAAACATTGGGGAGAGAGAAGTCCATTTGCCCCGGTATGCCACTCTAGCCAAACAGTTCACTGTCAACCAGAATTCTATAAAGACAGTGGAACACTTGTCTCCATCCCAACAGGCAGAGGATAACGGCTCCAAGGAACAAATGGAGGACTGGTGCCAGAAGCTGCATGTGGGCACTGACTCCACCTCTCCACACCGAAAACAAGGAGTGTACCGGGTGGTACTGGAATACGAAAGGGTCTTCAGTAAACATCCACTTGACTTCGGGCAGGTAAAAGGGGTTCAACACCATATCCCCACGGGAGACCATCCATCCATTAAAGAAAGGTACTGGCCTGTACCCCCTGCACACTACCAAAATGCCAAAGGGATGTTGCGAGAAATGAAGGAGGCTGGGGTAATAAGAGACAGTTGTAGCCCCTGGGCAGCTCCATTAGTTCTTGTAAAGAAAAAGGATGGCACTATGAGAATGTGTGTAGACTACAGTAAAATCAACCGCATAATACACAAAGATGCATACCCGTTACCCAGAATAGAGGAATCACTAGCTGCATTAAAGTCTGCTAACTATTTCTCCACTTTGGATCTTACTAGTGGGTATTGGCAGGTTCCTGCAGCAGAGGCGAATAAGGAAAAGACCGCATTCACCTCCCTGATGGGCCTCAGCGAGTTCAACTGCATGCCATTCTGGCTCTGCAACGCCCCAGGAACCTTCCAGCGGTTGATGGAGTGCTGTCTGGGACATAAGAATTTCGAGACAGTCCTGCTGTACCTGGATGACGTCATTGTATACTCCCAGACGTATGAGGACCATCTGAAGCACCTGGCGGAAGTGTTTGACTCACTGGCTGGCTTTGGTCTAAAGGTGAAGCCCTCAAAATGTCATCTGCTGAAGCCCAAGGTACAGTACCTGAGGCACGGGGTGAGCGCTGACGGTGTAGCTCCAGATCCCGATAAAATCACAGTAATCAAGGACTGGCCAAGACCCTCCACCGTAAAGGAAGTGCGGCAGTTCCTCGGGTTGGTAGGCTACTACCGAAGATTTATTCCAGGCCTCACCAAGATGGCGGCACCCATGCTGGACCTCCTGATAGGCCAGTCCAGGAAGGCCAAAAACCAGAAGCCGCCATTCAAATGGGACAAGCTGGAAGATGAGTCCTTCCACCAGCTGAAAATGGCCCTCACGGGGGACGAGATCCTGGCTTACCCTGATTATGGCCAGCCCTTCATCCTCCACACGGACGCGAGCAACGTGGGACTGGGAGCGGTGCTGTCCCAGATCCAGCAGGGCAGAGAACGGGTAATCGCTTATGCCAGCAGGAAGCTCCGGCTCACAGAAAGGAACCCTGAAAATTACAGCTCCTTCAAGCTAGAGTTCCTCGCAGTGGTATGGGCAGTGACAAAGCGCTTTAAACATTACCTCGCCTCTTCAAGTTCACTGTATTCACAGACAAAAACATTCTGACACGCCTGGACACTGCGAAACTTGGTGCCCTGGAGCAGAGATGGATGGCCCGACTCTCCAATTATGAGTTCACCATCAAGTACCGGGCTGGGCGCAAGAATGCCAATGCAGATGTACTGTCCAGGATGCCTAACTTGCCAGATGGGGGAGAAGACCCAGAAGAACTGGAAGAGATAGAAATCCCCGCTTTCCACCGTCATGGGATAACTCAGTGCTCCCACTGTGTGAAAGACAGGTACTCTTCCACCAAATAGGCCACGTTCAATCCCTTGCCCCACCAAGGCTGGGCAGAAACACAAGACAGTGACCCGGCCGTCCACCTAGTCAAAGAGTTGCTGACACGAGCTGACTCATACCCTGACCCAGATGCTCCAGAGGAGACCAAACAGCTGTGGAAAGAGAAGAGTAAGCTGTTCATCTATGAAGGGAAGCTGTGTCGAAGAACTGTCAACTCCCGGACGCATGAGCTGGTCTGGTAGGTGGTAATCCCGAGGCGGGACGCGTCTATGGTCTTGGAAGCATACCACGATGGAGCAGGACACTTCGGATGGAAAAAGCTGGAAGTCCTGCTGCGTGAACGGTTCTATTGGGTCGGCATGAGAGGAGCAATGGAGAGGTGGTGTCGAGACTGCGGACCGTACAACCTGAGAAGGAAAGACCGTGACAGCCAGAGGGCTCCCCTGCAGCCCATTATCACCAAGCAGCCGCTCAAACTGGTAGCCCTAGACCATGTGAAGCTGTCCCCAAGCAGGTCAGGCTATGTCTACGCTCTCACCATCGTAGACCACTACTCCCGGTTTCTGGTAGTAGTGCCAGTCAAGGACCAAACAGCTCAGACAGCAGCCAGAGCTTTCCAACAGCACTTCTGCCACCCGCATGGTTACCCAGAACGTGTGCTAACTGACCAAGGTCCGGCCTTCGAAGCGGAGGTATTCCAGGAGTTCTGCAACCTGTACGGCAAGAAGATCAGGACAACGCCTTATCACCCCCAGACCAACAGGATGTGTGAAAAGATGAACCAGGTGGTGATAGACCTACTGAAGACATTTCCCCTGGAGGAACGCAGTCTGTGGCCAGAAAAGTTGCCAGACCTAGTGGACCTCTACAATCATATCCCAGTGAATTCCACCAACTGCACACCAGCTTACCTGATGAGAGCGAGACCTGGTAAGCTGCCCATCGATCTGGATATGGGAGTTCTGACACCAGAGGACGCCTCACCAGACACAGATTGGGACACTGAGCGGCAACAGCAATACCGCAAGGTACAGGAAAGTGTTGAAAGAAGTCTGTTCCAAGCAAGAGAAAGGCAAGAGAGGACTTACAATCAACATGCACCTGTTGCCCCCTTGTCACCTGGAGAGCAATTCCTAAAGAGGAAGAGGCGACTCCACAAGTTGGATGACCAGTGGGAAAAAGAGCCGTACACCATTCTACCATCAAGTCATGATAACACCAAGGTGTGCCTCATAAGTAAGGACGGAGGTGAGACAACAGCAACAGTTTCCAGAGACCACCTGAAGAAATGTCCCGAGCAGCTACAGCACGCCGAAGAAGGCCAAGATATCCCTCAACCCGCAGAGGAAGTGGAAGAATTGGTCAGCACGGTACTCGGAGAATTTCCCCGGTCATGGACACAAGTGAATAATGCCATTGTTGTGCCTGTCCTTACATTTCTCCAACCAGCCCCTCAAGCACCTACAGAAGTCTCAGTAGAGTTGGAAGAACCATTGGCCCCGGAGACAGAAGATTCCTCATCAGCAGACCAGGAGAATCTACCCTCTGCTAGTAGCGAGCCTGTCGTACCCACAGTAAGCCAAAGGATCCGTAGGAAGCTGCCCAACCTACCAGTGACACCTCAAAATACCAGTAGTGCAGGTCAAACAGTGCCCACCACACCAGGGGTAGGGAAAGGGGACCAGAGTGGAACACAGACAGACAGTGTGTTACGCAGGTCCACCAGAATCACCAGAGGTCAAATTCCTGCTCGTTGGAAAATTTAAATGTAACTATAACTATAACTGTAATGTTGAATTGTTTTGTGTGTGTAATGAATATGTTTTTCCAGTTACCCTACAGGGTCCAAAAAGACTTTCTGGTTATGGACAATGAATAACCAAAAACTCTGCCTGTAAATAGTTGCACCTGTAAAGTGCCCCTTTTGTGCCAGACCACAGAACAAAAACCCGTGGAGGTGGCTGAAGATGTGGTCCAACTCCGGATCATCAATGCCCTGTAGCCACCCTAGGGCCTACGTTGAGGGTTTGGGATGGGTCCCTCAGATTGCACCTTGTTTCAGTGAAATGGACACCTGGTTGCGGATGATACCGTGACCTTTAAAGACTCTAATGGTTGTAAATATGTTAATGTATTGTTACTTGTTGTATTTTTGCAAAATATGTTCAGTCCCGGAGTACTGAAATTTACTAGGGTGGAATGTGGCACCCCAGAGGGTCTGGTTGCCACAGTGGTAGTAATACCATGTCTGGGAGCAAAACAGGAAATTCCTGGTCAGGGAACACACTACAAGCAACACCTCCTGCTCCAGACCAGAAAAGGGGAGGATCCTGCCCTATATAACTGGATCTGGAGGCGGGGTTAGTCAGTCTAGTGAGAGTCTAGTTCAGTGTCAGGAGTCAGTTAGGACTAAGGAGCAAGGAGCTGAGGACTGGAGCTGTGCAGAGCTCGTCCTGGCCAGTGGATACAGAAGACCTGACACCGGAGTCCGAGGCTGTGAGGATTGTATATCCAGCAGCAGAAACCGCAAGGCAGGAGATTGCAGGTCTCCTGGCTCACAGAAGCCCGGAGGCTCAGCCACACGAAAGGACCAGTACCGCCACAGAGGAGCAAGGAATACACGGGATCCGAGTCGCCAGCCATACGGGTGAGCAGCACGTTACACTCAGGGACGTGGGCTACAACACGACTATAAGCGGGATAGCCAAAAGAGTACAGTCGGAACGGCAGGCCTACAACTCCACCTGGCCAGGGGATTCTAGGATTGCTCCCAGACTGACCAGGCCCTCATCCCTAGCAAGTACTCCCGTTGGGGCCTATATAATTACCACCAGTAAAGACCCTAGGACTGCACTGCAAAGACTCCGTGTTATTATTACTGATCCAGGCACTATTACCACCATCATCCATACACGCTGCCCTGAAGCTACACTCTTCCTGTGAGGAGTTACACTACCTTGCTGCGCATACCACCAGCTTCAGCGGACTGCCCTGCAGCGGCAGTTACCAATAACCGCAATCCACAGGTGGCATAGTCAGACTATCAATAACTGAGACACATAGACTACCCTGGTTTGACCGCCCTGGGTCACGGACCGGGTCGCTGCCACAGTGACTACAACCCCCAGCATTTACAGGCCCGTCTCCGGGTCTCCCCACGGCCCAGGGGGCGCGTCATTTATGTCACTTAATTGTGTGCCAGGCAGTGGAGCTTCTGAGGCCAAGCAGACATGCTGCACAGATCGGAGCAGTGGGGGAACGGGGAGAGGTGAGTATTGTATTTATTTTTTTACATCATTGAGAACATGGTGGTCACAAGGCTGGAGGGCTATGGGGGGTGCATTATAGTATATGTACTCTATGGGGCAGCATTATACTCTATGGGGGCTGCATTGTACTGTATTGAGGACTATGGGGAGTGCATTGTACTATATGAGGGCTGCATTATACAGTATTGAGAACTATGGAGAGTACATTATACTCTATGGAGGATTATGGGGCACATTATACTATATGGAGGACTATGGGGCATATTGTACTTAAGGAGCACAATGCTGCCTATTCATCGAGTGATTGGATTGTTTATGCCAAAACAAAGCTCATTGTTCTCAGCAGCACATCGCCCAGTGAAAACTGCAGATGTACTGCTAATAAAATGATACTGTAGGGCAGGGGTCTCAAACACGCGGCCCGCGGGCCGCATGCGGCCCCTGAGGCTGCTTTATGCGGCCCGCAGGCACAGACCCCTTGACGATCCCGACCTGGTCCAGGAGGAGCCGCCGACAGCAGCGCTGAATTGCCACACAGAGACTGTTTCCCAGCACTGCATTTCCAATGCCAGCCGCTGGCCAATCAGAGGCCAGCAGCTGATATCTGCGTGTCGGCGCAGCGAGTATGATGTCATTGCCATATGCAGATGTCAGCTGCTGGCCTCTGATTGGCCGGCGGCTGACATTGAAAATGCTGTGCTGGGAGACAGTCTCTGTGCGGCAATGCAGCGCTGCTGTCGGCGGCTCCTCCTGGACCAGGTCGGGATCGTCAAGGGGTCGGACTCTGTGGTGCCTGCGGGCCACATCTGCAGGAAGGCCGCCGAGGGAACGGAGGACAGGTGAGAATCATCTTTTTTTTTTTCTATTTTATATGTGTGAAGAACAGCACAGGGGGCACAGAGCCACAACATGGGGACCGGGATGGGGCACAGAGCCACAAGAGGGGACCTGGGTGGGGCACATAGCCACAAGAGGGGACCTGGATGGGGCACATAGCCACAGGATGGGGACCTGGATGGGGCACATAGCCTCAAGATGTGGACCTGGATGGGGCACATAATGGGGACCTGGATGGGGCACAGAGCCACAAGATGAGGACCAGAGCCACAAGATGGGGACCAGAGCCACAAGATGGGGACCTGGATGGGGAACATTGCCACAGGATGGGGACCTGGATGGGGCACATAGCCCCAAGATGGGGACCTGGATGAGGCACATTAGTACAAGATGGGCGCCAGGATGGGGAACGTTGCCACAGGATGGGGACCTGGATGGGGCACATAGCCACAAGATGGGGACCTGGATGGGGCACAGAGCCACAAGATGGGGACCTGGATGGGGCACAGAGCCACAAGATGGGGACCAGAGCCACAAGATGGGGACCTGGATGGGGAACATTGCCACAGGATGGGGACCTGGATGGGGCACATAGGCCTAAGATGGGGACCTGGATGAGGCACATTAGTACAAGATGGGCGCCAGGATGGGGAACGTTGCCACAGGATGGGGACCTGGATGGGGCACATAGCCACAGGATGGGGACCTGGATGGGGCACATAGCCCCAAGATGGGGACCTGGATGAGGCACATTAGTACAAGATGGGCGCCAGGATGGGGAACGTTGCCACAGGATGGGGACCTGGATGGGGCACATAGCCACAAGATGGGGACCTGGATGGGGCACAGAGCCACAAGATGGGGACCTGGATGGGGCACAGAGCCACAAGATGGGGACCAGAGCCACAAGATGGGGACCAGAGCCACAAGATGGGGACCTGGATGGGGAACATTGCCACAGGATGGGGACCTGGATGGGGCACATAGCCCCAAGATGGGGACCTGGATGAGGCACATTAGTACAAGATGGGCGCCAGGATGGGGAACGTTGCCACAGGATGGGGACCTGGATGGGGCACATAGCCACAGGATGGGGACCTGGATGGGGCACATTAGTACAAGATGGGGACTTGGATGGGGAACATTACTACAAGATGTTTTCCATTATTACTATATGATGCTAATTGTAAGACAATATTACTGTATGTGGCCAATTGGGGGAAATAAAATTGTAAAAAAATAAAAAATAAAATAAAGCATGAAAAAATATTGGGCACTAAAAATGCTGTTTTATATGTAAACTAAAGTAAACACAAAAAAGTGCACGTTTATTATCGCCACATCCGTAACGACCCAAGCCATAAAAAAATAAACACGGCAAAAATGTTCAAAAGGTGTATACAAAAAAAATGGTATCACTAAAAATGTCACATTGAACAAAGAATGCGGCCCCCCAAATTCAAATTTTTTCCATGTGCGGCCCATATACCCAGCCGAGTTTGAGACCCCTGCTGTAGGGGGACAGATTGATCTACTAGTGACTGTTCTGTCCCCATCATTCTTCCTCAGCCGGTGTAAAGAAGCCGGGAAACAAGCGTCGAATGACTTCAATATTGTCGATCGCGGACGTTTAATGGCCTGAACTCAGCGCATGTAAATACAACCAAAATATTTCTGTGTGATGGTGCAATATGTTAGCATTTGGGGCCCCACTATCTCTAAAACAGGCCCTGAGTACAACCAAAGCTAGTCCATACATAGCCCATTCAAAAAGTGTGAAAATATATGTATATGTGGCACCCCAGGGGGTCTGGTTACTACAGTGGAAATACCATATCTGAGAGCGAGCATGGGTTTTCCTGGTCAGGAGCACATTTGCATGCAACGCTTCCTGCCCCAGTCCAGGGAGGGGAGGAACCTGCCATTTATAAACTGGAACTGGGGCGGGGTTAGTTAGTTAGTTCCAGAGAGAGGGACAGAGCAGCAAGGAGCCCTGTAGGAGACAGGAGCTGAGAGCCAGGGACTGGAACAGCAGAGCTCGTCCTGGCAGAAGACGCAGAGAACCGGACACCGGAGTCCGAGGCTGTGAGGATATTCACATCCAGCAGCAGAAACCACCTGGCAGGGGATTTCAGGTCCTCTAGCCGTAAAAAGTCCGGAGGCTCAGTCACACGCAAGGGACCGGCACCGCCATCGAGGAGCGGAAGAAACCAAAGGCCCCAAGTCACCAGCCATACTGGTGAGCACCACACGGTACACTCAGGGACGTGGGCTACTACACGACTACAGCAAGGTAGCCAGGAAGAGTGCAGTCAGACGGGAAGGCCTACACCTCCAACTGGCCAGGGGGATTCTTGTTCGCTCACAGACTGACCAGGCCTCTAATGTTAGCCAGTACTCCCAGCAGGGTCTCCTTCATCACCAACAGTAAAGACCCTGAACTACACTGCACGGACTTTGAGTCATTTCTGCTGCGCCTATGCACCACAACCCTCACCATCTACACACGCTGCCCTGAGGCTATACTCCTCCCGTGGGGAGTTATACTACCCCCTGCTGCGCACACAACATCAGCCTCAGCGGTCTGCCCCGCAGCGGCGGTTCTCAGTGACCGCAATCCACGGGTGGCGTAGTCGGACATTTCAACATTAAAAACCAAGTAAACAGATCCACCACTGGTTTGACCACCCTGAGCCACGGTACCGGCTCGCCGCCATGGAGACTACAACCCCTGACATCACACAGAAACCCGGCTCTGGGTATTCCCACACACACGGCCCAGGGGGCGCATCAACTTTGGCGTAGTCGGCAGGATCTCGTGCCCGCAACCACCGGGTACTGCGTGCCTGAAGAAAGACTGTGATACTTACCGTGGTGAAGTTTCCCGCCATCCGCAGATGTTTTCCCGCCATCCGCAGCCATTCTCCCGCTATTGGGCGCCATTTTTGGGACGCCGCGTGGGAAGAAGAGGGGCGTGGACGCCAAAAGCGCGAAAGAGCTGAAGCCCCGCCTTACGTCCTGACACTGCGCAAGGTCCTGGAAGGAGCCCAGCGGACGCCGACGTCACCAACGCGCGACGCAAGGTCCTCGACCCCGACGATCGCCTGCGGAGCCGCGGCCTATGAGAAGAAGCAATGGAAGGTAGGCCACGGTTAACTAGGGGGGAGGAAGACACCAGGAATGGAGGGAGCTCCCACCGCCAGCGCGGCTGCTGCCGCAGTGATGCCGTTCACGATGCTGTATATCCCTGGAGCGTCATGGTTACCCCAGTACTCAGGGGAGTCGCATACCCTGAGCAACTTTAAAGAAAGACTGTATAGCCTATTCAAAGTATACCCCCCTGTCCGAGGAACATAAAGTGAGCATCCTGATAGGTCAGTTAATTGGAGCAGCCCAAAGAGAAGTGAAGTCCTGGTCAGCCAGGGAAAAGGGGACTGTAAAGGAAATACTGGCCCGTCTAAAGGACACTTTTGATACCCGCACCTCAGCAGAGATCAAGCTAAAATTTTATGGATGCAAACAGCGGGCACAAGACAGTATACGGGACTATGCTATGAATTTGCAGGAGGCCCTGAGAGCCATTAAGTAGGCAGACACTGACAGCGTGCGCAATGAGGATAAGCTGTTGACTGAACAGTTCATTGAGGGTCTACTGTCCAGCGCCCACCGAACCCAGTTGCGTGTAATGGCCTTGCAGAACCTTGATTTGGACTTTGCGCTGTAACCCACAGGCGCCCTGCTATCACCTATCACCAGGAGGCGGCGCCCTTGCCTGCAGAGCCTGTGGGAGCTGATGCACAGGCTTTGGACAAAGTCCCGGCTGTAGACCTGCACCATTAGGTCCAAGAACTGACCAAAAGCGTTGTCGCGCTAACCAGAACTGTGCAGTCTTTACAGGTGTCTTCCCCAGGAAAGATCCAGCTGGCTTCCAGTCCGGAGGACGTCCCTTGGAGCCAACGGAGGAGGATCCCATCGTCCAGAGGAAGGCCCAGCGACCGCTATGACCAGGACTGACAACCCATCTGCCGCCACTGCAACCAACCAGGACATATGGCAAGGTACTGTCATTTAAATGGGCCCGACCTGGGGCAGAGGGCCGACCCCCAGGCATAAGATCATCAGGCCCATCGAGCTGGCATGATAAGTACATAGGGGGATGACCGGTCTTGCCTGTGGTGCTGGATGGCATTCCTATGAGTGCACTACTGGACACCGGGTCACAGGTAACCACCATCCCCTATGTGCTCTTTAAGCGGTACTGGAATGACTCAGATATTACCCGCTACCCAGATGACGATTTGAGCATCATCGCAAGCCATGGTCAGCCCGTGCCGCAGGTGGGATTCAAGGAGGTGACCATAAAGATTGGTAAAGTTGAACTGCCAGCGCAAGGACTGATTATTGTGGACATTGACCGTCGTGAAAGCCACCCTAAGATAACCTTGGGTACTAATGTTATTGAAAATTGTCTTGCAGAGATAATTCTCATATTACAGCAGGTTGCGGTGAACGCCAGCTCCAGCCAGTAGCGTGTCCCACAAAAAGAGATCAGAGCCCTGATGAAAAGGCAGCAGGTAGAACTGTCTGGTGGTGAGATTGGTAGTGTAAGGATGAGTGACCTGTTCCCTATCGCCATGCCCCCAAAGAGTGAGATGATGATCTGGTGCCGGACTGCAATCGGGTTAAGAGGAAGGGACTACCAAGCCATGGTAGAACCCGTCTACTCAGACAGTAGGCCCACCATTTTGACGGCACGGGGGGTGGTCGATGTACGCCATGGGAGGGTACCCATCCGCATCCTAAACATTGGGGAAAGAGAAGTATACTTGCCCCGGTATGCCACTCTAGCCAAATTGTTCACCGTTAACCAAAACTCCATAAAGGCCGTGAAACCCTTGCCTCCATCTCAACTAGAGGAGGGTAACGGCTCCAAGAAACGAATGGAGGACTGGTGTCAGAAGCTGCATGTGGGCACCGACTCCACTCCCTCACACCAAAAACAGGGAATCTACCGGGTGGTGCAGGAGTACGAAAGAGTCTTTAGCAAACACCCGCTAGACTTTGGGCAAGTAAAGGGGGTAGAACACCACATCCCCACAGGAGACCATCCACCCATAAAGGAAAGATACCGACCTGTACCCCCTGCACACTATCAGAATGCCAAGGGGATGTTGCGAGACATGAAGGAGGCTGGGGTAATCAGGGACAGCTGTAGCCCCTGGGCAGCTCCACTAGTTCTTGTGAAAAAGAAAGATGGCACCATGAGAATTTGTGTAGATTACAGAAAGGTCAACCGTATCACACACAAAGATGCGTACCCGTTACCTAGGATAGAGGAATCTTTAGCTGCATTAAAGTCTGCTAACTTCTTCTCCACTTTGGATCTTACTAGCGGGTACTGGCAGGTTCTTGTAGCAGAGGCAGACAAGGAGAAGACCGCGTTCACCACCCCGATGGTTCTCAGCGAATTCAACTGTATGCCGTTCGGGCTCTGCAACGCACCAGGAACCTTCCAGCGGTTGATGGAGTGCTGCCTGGGGCACAGGAATTTCGAGACGGTCCTGCTATACCTGGACGATGTCATCGTGTATTCCAAAACATATGAGGACCATCTGAAACACCTGGCAGAGGTGTTTGACGCCCTGGCAGGCTACGGCCTAAAGGTGAAACCCTCCATGTGTCATCTACTGAAACCAAAAGTACAGTACCTGGGACACGTGGTGAGTGCTGACGGAGTAGCTCCAGACCCTGATAAAATTACAGTGATTAAGGACTGGCCAAGACCCTCCAGCATAAAGGAAGTGCGGCAGTTCCTCGGGTTGGTAGGCTACTACCGAAGATTCATCCCCGGGTTCACCAAAATGGCAGCCCCTATGCAAAACCTCTTGTTGGGTCAGTCAAAGACCAAGAATCAGAAGCCACCCTTCAAATGGGACAAGCTGGAGGATGAGTCTTTCCGCCAGCTGAAGATGGCCCTCACGGGGGATGAGGTCCTGGCTTACCCTGATTACGGCCAGCCTTTCATCCTCCACACGGACACGAGCAACATCGGGCTAGGGGCGGTGCTGTCCCAGATCCAACAGGGCAGAGAACGGGTAATCGCTTATGCCAGCAGGAAACTCCGGCCAACAGAGAGAAACCCCGAAAATTATAGCTCCTTCAAGCTAGAGTTCCTGGCAGTGGTGTGGGCAGTTACAGAACGCTTTAAACATTACCTTGCCTCTTCCAAGTTCACCGTGTACACCGACAACAACCCGTTGACACACCTGGATACTGCGAAACTTGGTGCCCTGGAGCAGAGATGGATGGCCCGCCTATCCAACTATGAATTTACCATCAAATACCAGGCGGGACGCACAAATGCCAACGCAGACACCCTGTCCAGGATGCCGAACTTGCTGGACGGAGGGGAAGATCCAGAAGAACTGGAAGAGATTGAACTCCCTGCGTTCCACCGTCACGAGATTACCCAGTGTTCCCACTGTGTAAGGGACAAGCACTCTGTTCAATCCCTTACCCCACTACAGCTGGGCGGAGACGCAAGACAGTGACCCAGCCGTCCGCCTGGTAAAAGAGATGCTGACACAGGCTGATGCCCGCCTTGACCCAGACGCTCCGGAAGAGACCAAACAGCTGTGGAAGGAGAAGAGTAAACTGTTTCTCAACAAGGGGAAGCTGTGCTGGAGAATTGTTAACTCCCAGACACATGAGCTGACCTGGCAGGTAGGGGTCCCGAGACGAGACGCGGCTATGGTCCTGGAGGCATACCACGACGGAGCAGGGCACTTTGGATGGAAGAAGTTGGAGTTCCTGTTGCGTGAACGGTTCTTCTGGGTAGGCATGAGAGGGGCCATTGAGAGATGGTGCAGAGACTGCGGCCCGTGCAACCTGAGAAGAAAGGACCGTGCCAGCCAGAAGACTCCCCTGCAGCCCATCATCACCAAGCAGCCACTAGAACTGGTAGCCCTGGACCATGTGAAGCTGGCTCCAAGTAGGTCCGGGTACGTCTACGCCCTCACCATCGTAGACCACTACTCCCAGTTCCTGGTGGTGGTCCCTGTCAAGGACTTAACAGCTCAGACAGCAGCTAGAGCCTTCCAGCAGCACTTCTGCCATCCACACGGGTATCCGGAGCAAGTGTTGACTGACCAAGGTCCAGCCTTCGAAGCGGAGGTCTTCCAGGAGTTCTGCAACCTCTATGGCTGCAAGAAGATAAGGACAATGCCCTATCACCCCCAAACCAACGAATTGTGCGAGAAGATGAACCAGGTGGTGATAGACTTGCTGAAAATGTTGCCCCTGGAAGAACGCAGTCTGTGGCCTGAAAAACTGCCTGATCTGGTGGACTTGTATAACCACATCCCAGTAAATTCCACCAACTGCACCCCGGCTTACCTAATGAGAGCAAGACCTGGTAAGCTGCCTATTGACCTGGATATGGGAGTTCTGAGACCCGAGGACACCTCGCCAGAGGCAGACTGGGATACAGAATGGCAGCAGCAGTACCGGAAAGTGCAGGAGAGTGTTGAGAGAAGTTTGTCTCAAGCAAGAGAAAGGCAAGAGAGGACTTACAACCAGCATGCTCCCTCTGTTCCCCTGGCACCTGGAGAGCAGGTCTTGAAGAGGAAGAGGCGGCTCCATAAGTTGGATGACCAGTGGGAGAAAGACCCGTACACAGTACTGCCCTCAAGTCATGAAAACCCGAAAGTATGCGTTATCAGTAAGGATGGAGGAGAGAACACAGCCACTGTCTCTAGAGACCACCTGAAGAAGTGTCCCGAGCAGCTGCAAAGCACTGAATAAGACTAAGATAGCCCTCAACCCGCAGAGGAAAGGGAAGAAATGGTCAGTACAGTACTCGGAGAATTTCCCCGGTACTGGACACAAATTAACAACGCTATTGTGGTACCCGTCCTTACCTTTCTCCAGCCAGCCCCTCAAGGGCCTACAGAAGAGCAAGTAGTGTTGGAAGAGCAACCGGCCCCGGAGGCAGAGGATTCCATACCAGCAGCCCAGGAGAATCAACCCTCTGCTAGTAGTGAGCCTGCCGTGCCCGTGGTAAGCCAAAGAGTACGCAGAAAGCTGCCCAACCGACCCTAACATCTCCAAACACCTGTACTGCAGACAGTAGCGAGCCCACTACATAAGGGGTGGAAACAGGGGACCCAGAAAGAACACCACCAGATAGTGTGTTACGTAGGTCCACAAGGAGCACTAGAGGTCAGAAGCCAGCTCGCTGGAGAATCTAGGAGAAATGATATATACCTGTATATTGCAAATGTTGTAATGTTTTATGTTTGTTACCTCAATACTGATTATGTTTCTCAAGTTACCCGACAGGGTCTATGGACGGACAGGTTATGGACAATGAATAACCGGAACTGTACCTTGTAAATAGTTGCACCTGTTAAGTGCCCCTTTTGTGCCAGACCACAGAACAAAAACCCGTGGAGGTGGCTGAAGACGTGGTCCAACACCGGATCATCGATGCCCTGTAGCCACCCCAGGGCCTACGTGGAGGGTTTGGGACGGGTCCCTCAAAATGCATCTTGGGTGACATGGACACCTGGTTACGGAAGCGCCGTGACCTATCAAGACTGAACTCCTTGTACATATATTGTTGTGTTATTGTTTATACCCTGTTATGTGTGTTTTAAAAAAAAAAAAGGTGTTTAGTCCCGGAGTACTAAAGTTTACTAGGGGGGAATGTGGCACCCCAGGGGGTCTGGTTGCCACAGTGGTAGAAATACCATGTCTGAGAGCGATCATGGGTTTTCCTGGTCAGGAGCACATTTGCATGCAACGCCTCCTGCCCCAGTCCAGGGAGGGGAGGAACCTGCCCTTTATAAACTGGATCTGGGGCGAGGTTAGTTAGTTAGTTCCAGAGAGAGGGATAGAGCAGCAAGGAGCCCTGTAGGAGACTGGAGCTGAGAGCCAGGGACTGGAGCAGCAGAGCTCGTCCTGGCAGAAGACGCAGAGAACCTGACACCGGAGTCCGAGGCTGTGAGGATATTCACATCCAGCAGCAGTAACCACCTGGCAGGGGATTTCAGGTCCTCTGGCCGTAGAAAGCCCGGAGGCTCAGTCACACGCAAGGGACCGGCACCGCCATCGAGGAGCGGAAGGAACCAAAGGCCGCAAGTCACCAGCCATACGGGTGAGCACCACACGGTACACTCAGGGATGTGGGCTACTACACGACTACAGCAAGGTAGCCAGGAAGAGTGCAGTCAGATGGGAAGGCCTACACCTCCACCTGGCCAGGGGGATTCTTGTTCGCTCACAGACTGACCAGACCTCTAATGTTAGCCAGTACTCCCAGCAGGGTCTCCTTCATCACCAACAGTAAAGACCCTGAACTGCACTGCACGGACTTTGAGTCATTTCTGCTGCGCCTATGCACCACAACCCTCACCATCTACACATGCTGCCCTGAGGCTATACTCCTCCCGTGGGGAGTTATACTACCCCCTGCTGCGCACACAATATCAGCCTCAGCGGTCTGCCCCGCAGCGGCGGTTCTCAGTGACCGCAATCCACGGGTGGCGTAGTCGGACATTTCAACATTAAAAACCAAGTAAACAGATCCGCCACTGGTTTGACCACCCTGAGCCACGGGACCGGGTCGCCGCCACGGAGACTACAACCCCTGACATCACACAGAGACCCGGCTCCGGGTATTCCCACACACACGGCCCAGGGGGCGCGTCATATATAAAGGCATATACGACTAGTAATGCTAACTGTAGAATACCATGCTACAAACATAACAAATGCTAATAAATGTACAGAAAAAGTAATGGATGATGCATCAAGCTCATGTGTAGAAATGAAGCCTACCTAGTGATGTCCGGAGCCTCTCCATAGACTTCAATAGGCAGCTTCTATTGTATTCCTCACTGAGTTATCAGTCTGTCTTGTCTTTAGCTTGATGGATTTTACCTATTCTTCAGAGGACGCTACATTCACAAATCCTTGTCTATTTCTATATCCTTGTAAAACAGAACCTTTTTCTCCCATGTGTCTCCGCATTGTCTCCATTTTATATCCGTGTTGTATAGATATATTTTTTCCTCATACATTTGTAAAAACTGAAGCAGGTAGACTGTCTGAACTTTTATTTATCCATTGACTATTAATGGATCTATTAAAAATGGATGAAACAACTGATGGAGCACTAAAGGAAAAGAAAAGTCTTCAGTGCTTCATCCGTTGTACATGGATTTCCTTAGACTTTAATGGCTGAGTCTGATCTGCAAAATGAATGAGAATAGAACCTGCTCTGAGTCTCACGGATTAGACACACGGAACTGTTATTAAAAAACAAACGGCACATGGACTAGTGCAATAAATGTCATGCCACGTTCACACATTCAGTATTTGGTCAGTATTTTACATCAGTATGTGTAAGGCAAAACCAGGAGTGGGTGATAACTGCAGAAATGGTGACGTGTTTCTATTATACTTTTCCTCTGATTGTTCCTCACCTGGTTTGGGCTTAGAAATACTGAGGTAAAATACTGACTAAATATTGAACGTGTGAATATGGCCTGAAAGTGGTGGTCTGATATTTCATTAAATTAACCTGGTGTCTACAGCTCTGACTAGTGATGTACAGGTGAATGAATCTCACTTTGCATTCCTATGAGAGTCACATCAAGGCTCATTATATAGAGAAATTGTCTTCCACATCGCGTGTAAGATCCTGTAGGATTCTGAGAGTCAGAAGTAACGTGGGACGACCGAAAGACCAGAATGGAGTGGACAGCTCCCCAACAAAGCGATTGATAAAACTGATTTCCCCTATGAGCAAAGGAGCATTGCTTTAATCACATTTTTATTTTTTCTCTTCTGCACAAAAAAGCCTTTAAATTTGACAAGTCAATGATTTCCATTGTACTGACTGCAATAGTGTATGGCACTATTCCTGCAAGAGGATCCAAACTGAACCACCAGTGCAGGCCCGGGACAAGGGGTAGGCACCCGCCTAGGGCGCTACCTCTCTGAGGTGGGAGCAGTTTAAGAAAAAAAATTGTCATTATTGAACGCCTGCAGTCAACTGGCACCTTCCTCCTGCAGCAAACATTCAGCATGCTGACAGCCAGTACACAGGAACAAAGGTGAGCGGAGTCAGTGGGTCACTAACACCGCTCAACGCCTGCGCCCCTGTTCTCATTCCCTCTCTGCATTGAAATGCATTTGTGTCTTTAAGACAATGTGAACGCTGCCCCCAGGACAGGAGCAGAGGAGCTGTAATCAGGTTGATGTTCTGGCGGTAATTCCCGCAATACGCAGGGTATGGACAGTCTGCCCCCTGTTAGAGGATGGCGCCACACAGGAATACGGCAGTAGAACAACCATCGGTTTTGTTACAAGCTGCATCTATTGTATCTCATTAATTGAAACCAAACGGCCCCCATTATAATTAAGCTATATTAGTTTCCATGACTATTCTTGGGTCTGACATTGTAAAGGAAGTGGTCATCAGAGCTTGTTACCTGATGGATCAGACGAGGAAGTTAGAGGTCCACTTACCATAGTTTCTCACCTATTCCTTTTCTTGAGGGGGGGAGCCATTTGCGTCATCTGCCTAAGGCAGCAAAATACCTTATCATGATATTAATAAAAATACCAAAAAGCATGTCAGTAATATAACCAAAAGCAACATAGATGTTTTATATATTTATTTTTATGCATAAAAGTTGTTAATATTATGCAAATATATAAAAAGAAAGTGTGTAGATATAGTCACTTTCTGTGGAAAGGAGCAGATGATGATGATTCCGCTCCTCAGGCCTCGGCTTACACTTCTGCCGCTTTTGGACATCCAGGTCTGGATCACACATGAGAGAGGAGAAGAGCAGGAATGTGTGACTTGTGATCTGTATAGTTGGAGTTTTCCTGGATTCCTTCAGCATCGTGATTAGCCATATGGCCTTCTGTCTGACCATGGTCAGGAAGGTGAAGGAGCAGCCGCTTCCTTCTGTCTGACCATGGCCTGGTAGAGGAAGGAGCAGCCGCTTCCTTCTGTCTGACCATGGCCTGGTAGAGGAAGGAGCAGCCGCTTCCTTCTGTCTGACCATGGCCTGGTAGATGAAGGAGCAGCCGCTTCCTTCTTTCTGCACAAGACCAAGTAGGAGAAGGAGCAGCCGCCTCCTTTGTCTGTACATGGCCAAGTAGGAGAAGGAGCAGCCGCTTCCTTCTGTCTGACCATGGCCTGGTAGAGGAAGGAGCAGCCGCTTCCTTCTGTCTGTACATGGCCAAGTAGGAGAAGGAGCAGCCGCTTCCTTCTTTATGTCCATATCTTGTAGTCGTCTCCTTACCACCACATTGTAGATGAGTCGTCCAGATGGTGACATAACAAGTATGGCTGAAAGAAATCCTTCAATTTCAGCCCTTAATTACTTGCTATGTTGATCCAGAGGAAGGCGAAAAATAACCCTGAGGACTCGTTGTTGGATCATCCTCATATCAAGGGAAAAAATTCCTTCCTGACCCCAAATATGGCGATCGGAATAAATCCCTGCATGTGTGGTCTCAAATCTACTTGGATGTTATGTGGTGGAAGCTCGGTAGGTTTGTCACAGTCCGGTAAATAAGAAAGTCCAGTGTAATTGTCTCATCCGATTAATGTAAATCTTCATTCCTGGATGTTACTGGAATGGGGCTGATTTTTATCAGCCTAATACTCCTGCTGGAAGAAGAGAAATATACACGTCTGAGAATCAGCCCCTCACATACAGTATATACAGTACTAGGGGGATATAGCGATAAGGTGTATAGTGGGTAAGTGTGTTACTGGGTAGTGATAACACTTTGGATGTCTGTATGTGCTGTACTTACATAGTAATATGGGAATGGTGGGTCGGATCTGCGGGACTCCACATCGCTCCAGTCTATAGAATAGAAAAACGGATGTGATCTGATGGACGATGTAATGGCAGATCGGGCAGATGGAGTTTTGCAGAGAAGCTAGAAAATGAAAACAAAGCATTAGTCATTATATTATGTATTATTACTGATAAATTATTACACAATGTCTATGGACTGTACATATCTTATCTTCTATATCTTCTTGTAATCCCCTATTATCATTGTCCATCTGATCTTACTCACCCGTTTTATGATATCCATGGTATGACAGCAGATCCCAGGTGGAAAAGAAGGGATGTCGTCATACAGAGACTGGTGGTATTCGTCCATTGTGCCTCTGGTATAGAATGGCCAATCACCTACAGTCATCATATATAAGATGACGCCAAAGGAAAAGGAGTCTGCCAGATGGTTGTATCCTTCACCGTCCATTACCTATGGGAACATGAGATTGGAGAGAATCTGAATATACCGGGAAGGGGATTTACACACAGAGACTATGAGGACCTGTCTGTGATTAGATATGAGCAGAATACATTGGGATCAGATTATCCCTCAATCCTACTATCGACATCAATCACACAGAGATGTTCCTTACCTCGGGCGCTATGTAACCCTTAGTGCCAGCAGTATATTCCACTATGTCACCCTCAAATACATACATGGCTGCTAAGCCAAAGTCTGAGATTTTGATGTGTCCGGTGTCTTGAAGGAGGATGTTCTCTGGCTTCAGGTCACTGCAGGGAGAAGGATCAGATACCGATTGTGAGGACAATTCATGGAAAGAACTTTCTACAATAGATATGTAAGGAGACAACAAAGAGTCACAGGTGACAGATTTATGAAGGTGAAATGATTACCTATGTATGACGCCGCATTCATGCAGGAACTGGAGTCCGCACACCATCTCTGCCGCAAAGAGTCTGTGGAGTAGAAAGGATGGATCAGTGGTTACATGCACAATCATACAGAGAACATGAGGAGATCACACACGTGTCCTTTTCACATCATTAGTTTCTCCTGTTGTCGTTGTCCATTGATCTAAGACTACAATGTGCCGGCAGCGGATTACTAACATTCAGTACAAGACATTTACCTTATTGTCTTTGTGTTAAACATCATTGAATCTTTCATGTGGCCAAACAGGTCTCCGCCGACCATATAGTCCATGGCTATTTCATACTCCGTAGGTGTTTCCCTAAACGCCCGCATAGTCATTAGGTAGGGGCATCCGGCAGCCATTCTCAGGACTTCTAGCTCTGTAGAGATTAAGTCCTCACAAGAACTTTTGTCCATGATTTTGATGGCCAGCAGTCCTTCACTGACTGGATCTGATGCCAAGACAACCTGGAGAAAAATCACAACAGATCAGACCAAACTCTCATCTTCTACTGTGTAGTAGTTCACTAGTTTATCCCAATTATCATTACATATGAGTATCCTGTAATGAATATGTACATCTCTCCTGTGTATCTGGTGCAGGATACATTGGGGAACACGGACAAATATAAATTGACACTTACTTTTCCATAGTTTCCTTTTCCAAGAACTTTCCAGAACTCGAGATTGGAAAAGTCTATAGGTTGGACTGTGTGGACCAGTTCTCTTTGGTCAGAAATCTGGAAACTGGCATCATCAAGGCCTTGTGCCGGCATGTCCGTTGTGTCATAGGGCGCCTTATCGATTCCATCTGCTGAGATGATATAAAAAATTTGAACCCCTTAGTGAACACATTATTGGAAATGACTACCTGAGCCTGCAGAAAGCCCCTGTCTTTTCCTCCTCCTGTTAAGACCAGCCTGGCTTAATTTCATATGAGATTTTTAATTTAGCTATATACAGTTCTGTCACAGTGTCTAGTAGAAGCGATCAAAAAATCGCAGGTTCAAGTCCCCAAAGGAGACTAAAGAAATGGAGTAACAAAAAAAAGTTAAAAAAATAATAAAATGTAAAAAAAATACTTCCCCATTAATAATAATAATAATAATAATAATAATAATAATAATAATAATAATAGTAATAATTTGAATATCTAGTATAACCACATCCGGAACATTAATTAACCCAAACAGTAAACACTGAAAGGAGAAAATAAATGTAAAGACCAGAATAGGGTTTTTGTGAGGGCGCAGTATACATCTAATAAATTGTAATAAAAGATATCACAATGTCTTGTCTACCCGAGAAAGTTATCTATAAAAGCTACAACTTGTCACGCAAAAAAAACCAAATCAAGTCCTCACACAGCTCCATCCAGCTATCAAAATCCAAAAGATATAATGTCTCAGAATATAGGGACACAAACCAATTTATTTTTTATAAAATTCCTAATTTTCTTCTACCAGTTCAGTGAATTATAACCCCTATGCCTGTTCAGCATTATCATAGTTGTAACTGACATGGAGAATCATTCTGTCAGGTCATTTTTACCACTCAATGAACATCTAGAAAAAAAACAATGGCGGAATCACTTTTTTTCCACAATTTTACCACATTTTGAATCTTTTTCCCCATTTTCCAGAACATTGAATACTAAAATAAATAATGTTCAAAACTACAGCTCGTCCACTAAAAAATCAAGTCCACATACAGCTACATTGGGAGACAAATTAAAAAATAAATAGTTATGGGTTTTCGAAGGAGGAAGGAAAAAACAACGAAAGGTTACCCGGTCAAGAAGGGGTTAACAAATATAGCTAAAAGAAAATATTATAATTTTAAATACAATTATGTAAATGAGCAGGAAATGTCTAATATTTGGGCTCTCATTTATCAAAACTGGCCAATAATAAAACTGTCCCTGTTGTCCATAGCAACGAATCACAGCATAGATTCCATCTCTTAACATTCTATGGAACAATGAAAGCTGCATTGTGATTGGTTGCTATGGGCAACAAGGACAGTTTTTCTGCACTTTTGATAATTGATGCCAGTACATAATATTAGGAGTATAATCCTCCTCACCCCCAGTCTTATTACACTGAGCAGATCCATCTTACCTGGTCCATCTGTATCCAGTGATGTGTTTGGTGGAGAAACACTCAGCTGTTTGTTCTCTGGGATGGAGATGTTTTCAGCTGATGACCTCGACCTCCGTAATGCACCATTCCCATTTATAATGGGGATGGCATAGATGAGACGTCTTCTACATTGGACAACCCAGTCTCTGCTGTTCCTGATCCTCTTCTGGGCTGCCACTCTTTGTAGTTTCGGTGCCTCCAGACTTTCAGATCTGGAGGATGTCACTTGTCTTGGTGTCTCTTGGAGAACCTCTTCCAGCTCTAACTCTGCGCTGATGTTTCTCCTCTTATTGAGGATGGCTTCTTTGTTTCTCCTCCGTATTTCAGGGACCAGATCTCCGAGTTTTTTCAAGGAGATAAGAATGGCCCTCTGAAGCTCAGCGGAGGCTGCAGAGTGAGACTCCGTGAGGGTCTCCATTTTCCTTCTCTCTGTAAGGATCTCATGTCTTTTGGTCTTTCTCATTTTGTCTAGAATTTGACGTTTAGACGCCTTTTTTGAGGCGTCAGTGTCAATGTCCGGTAGTATAAAGTCATTTCGCCCTAAAGCGAACAATAGTACCTGCTCTTCATTTATTCCTCTCTTCTCTCTGAGAACCCGATCTCTTTGGGCTCTTCTGTAATTATCCATTTTAAAATCAATTTTTGCTTCGTTTGTCACGAAAAACAAAAGGGGCTACCTCACCCTTGGGAGTCTGTAAGGCAGTGGTTTCCCTTAGGACGGAACACTGGGATATAGAATGTGGTGATGTCATCACATCACTTGTGACATCATTTTTATTCTAATGTCACAATGATAGATAGATAGATAGATAGATAGATAGATAGATAGATAGATAGATAGATAGATAGATAGATATCAAATTTGAAGGATGGGGAACCAAACTTTTGCAGATGTATACATACAATATACAGATATACACGGGGTGCACATTTTGTATTTTTAATGATTAATTTTAGTATTGAACAACTACAGTGCTGCTGGTTAATCATAAAGGTTAATAAAATCCAAAACCTGAATATTTACAAAAATAAAAGTGAGGTTTTGTCTTTCTTAGGCCACATTCACACATTCGGTATTTGGTCAGTATTTTACATCAGTATCTGTAAGCCAAAACCAGGAGTGGAAGAATCAGAGTTAAAGTATAATAGAAACACGTGACTACTTCTGTATTTATCACCCACTCCTGGTTTTAACTTACAAATACTGATGTAAAATACTGACCAAATACTGAATGTGTGAATGTGGCCTTAGGGGAATATCTCTGTGTGCAGAACTGTTAATCAAAGAAATCAAAATGTTAAAAAATACATTTCTGACATTTAAGAAAATATATCTGTGATCATGACGGTGTATGGCACAAATTGTTCTCCTGAAACCATCCCTCATATTAATTATTTTCTTTCTCCCCAAGCAGTGTCTCATACCACTTTACTTATAATAAATGATACACAGGAGACTTTCTTTTTTGGATATAATTTGCCATATCGGCCATTTATTGACAAACAACAATAACCAATGAAAGAATTGGCGGAGGTCCTTGGGGCTACAAGATCCGGCACATGTAGAACAAAGCATTTTTCCATAGAATTATTTTACCCTCAGCCGTAACCCCAAGCTCAAGGGCACCACACCACAATCAGTGGTAAAGGTAACACCACCACTGGCTCCAAGAGTACACCCCAGTCCAGAGCCCCACTAAGTGCCAGATCAGCCAATTAGTAATTCCATCCTGAAGGGAACCATCTCTGTAAATTCCCACCCATAAAAAATTCCACCAACCCCAAAGACACCCCCTACTGCCCCAGCCACTGTGACTCACAGTAAAAATTTATAACCTTCATCATAAGCCCGAGCCATAAAACATAACAATATACAGTACAGACCAAAAGTTTGGACACACCTTCTCATTTAAAGATTTTTCTGTATTTTCATGACTATGAAAATTGTACATTCACACTGAAGGCATCAAAACTATGAATTAACACATGTGGAATTATATACTTAACAAAAAAGTGTGGAACTACTGAAAATATGTCTTATATTCGAGGTTCTTCAAAGTAGCCACCTTTTGCTTTGATGACTGCTTTGCACACTCTTGGCATTCTCTTGATGAGCTTCAAGAGGTACTCACCGGAAATAGTCTTCCAACAATCTTGAAGGAGATCCCAGAGATGCTTAGCACTTGTTGGCCCTTTTGCCTTCACTCTGCGGTCCAGCTCACCCCAAATCATCTCGATTGGGTACAGGCCTGGTGACTGCGGAGGCCAGGTCATCTGGCGTAGCACCCCATCACTCTCCTTCTTGGTCAAATAGCCCTTACACAGCCTGGAGGTGTGTTTGGGGTCATTGTCCTGTTGAAAAATAAATGATGGTCCAACTAAACGCAAACCGGATGGAATAGCATGCCGCTGCAAGACGCTGTGGTAGCCATCCTGGTTCAGTATGCCTTCAATTTTGAATAAATCCCCAACAGTGTCACCAACAAAGCACACCCACACCATCACACCTCCTCCTCCATGCTTCACGGTGGGAACCAGGCATGTAGAGTCCATCCGTTCACCTTTCCACTGGTCTAATGTCCATTCCTTGTGTTCTTTAGCCCAAACAAGTCTCTTCTGCTTGTTGCCTGTCCTTAGCAGTGGTTTCCTAGCAGCTATTTTACCATGAAGGCCTGCTGTACAAAGTCTCCTCTTAACAGTTGTTGTAGAGATGTGTCTGCTGCTAGAACTCTGTATGGCATTGACCTGGTCTCTAATCTGAGCTGCTGTTAACCTGAGATTTCTGAGGCTGGTGACTCGGATAAACTTATCCTCAGAAGCAGAGGTGACTCTTGGTCTTCCTTTCCTGGGGCGGTCCTCATGTGAGCCAGTTTCTTTGTAGCGCTTGATGGTTATTGCAACTGCACTTGAGGACACTTTCAAAGTTTTCCCAATTTTTCGCACTGACTGACCTTCATTTCTTAAAGTAATGATGGCCACTCGTTTTTCTTAACTTAGCTGCTTTTTTCTTGCCATAATACAAATTCTTACAGTCTATTCAGTAGGACTATCAGCTGTGTCTCCACCTGACTTCTGCACAACACAACTGATGGTCCCAACCCCATTTACAAGGCAAGAAATCCCACTTTTTAAACCTGACAGGGGACATCTGTGAAGTGAAAACCATTTCCGGTGACTACCTCTTGAAGCTCATCAAGAGAATGCCAAGAGTATGCAAAGCAGTCATCAAAGCAAAAGGTGGCTACTTTGAAGAACCTAGAATATAAGACATATTTTCAGTTGTTTCACACTTTTTTGTTAAGTATATAATTCCACATGTGTTATTTCATAGTTTTGATGTCTTCAGTGTGAATGTACAATTTTCATCGTCATGAAAATACAGTAAAATCTTTAAATGAGAAGGTGTGTCCAAACTTTTGGTCTGTACTGTATATATTTCCATTAGACATCTCTAAATTCCCTGAAAAAAGAGGGTGTGCAGGTGAGACTTTTCCCATTGCTCTCCCCACAGGAATGGCCCCTTTTCCCACACTTTTCCTTTTATACCCCCTTTTACTATCCCCTCCCACTCCCTATTGATCCAATCCCATAGACCCCATTCAAACTTTATTTTCCTCTCCTGGCCCAATCACCGTCATGTGGGCCTCTGCTTATAAGTACGGCTCTGGCCCCTTTAATATAGCCGCCCTTCTGTTCACTACCAGTCATAAGCCGCCCATCCATGAAGTCTGTTGCAATCATCCTTTTCGGTAACACCAACCACAGCCTCCCAGACCCCGGCATTGGATGCATTGATACATAATGATTTAAAGATTCACAATTGGATTCAGGTCTGGGCATGAGTGGACACAGACAATTCCACCTGTTTTGGAAGTGGTAGTGGCCACTCTTACCTTTTGGACCCCTGTGTAGCTACACAAGTTGTACCAGGTTTGCACCTGGGTCTGGGGAAAGTGAGCTCATCAATGTTTTCATCATCCAGGAACTGCCTTCCCAGTATGGCACATGAGGAAGGGTATTGTCCTGCACTAGGAGGAACCAAGGGTCCACTGCACCACGGTAAGTTCTGACATTGGCTCTAAGGATTTCATCCGTGTACCTAACAGCAGTCAGGTTGCCGTTGGCTGTCACATGGTGCCCATCATGCTGGGTGGCGGTGCAGACTGAATAACATTCACCACGGCGTCTCCAGAATTTCACATCTATCACTTGCTCAATGTGAACCTGCTGTCACCTGTACAGAGAACGTAGGACCTGATAATTCTGGTGTTCTCAGGTGTATGCCAATTGAGATGCAAGGTGCTGAGCTGTGAGTAAGGTCCTATTACAGGACGTCGGGCCCTCATACCGCCATCATGGAGTCTGCTTCTGACAATTTTGGGTGTAACGTGCTTCTGGTTATGTTGTAGGGCCTTTGCAGTCCTCCTGTTCATCCTTACACAAAGGAGCAGATATTGGTCCTGATGTTCGGTTGATGCTCTTCTACAGTTCTGCTCCATAAATTTAGAAGCTGCTTAAGGAGTGCACGTGTGTGGGGTGCATGCGTGGCGCCCCTGAGGGTTCGGTCGCCACAGAGGTACTGCATCGTGCGCTGCAATACATGCTGCTGGCCAATCAGAGGCCAGCGGCGGCTGGATAATCAGAAGCCAGCGGCGGCCGGCCAATGAGAGGCCAGCGGCTGCCGGCCAATCAGAGGCGAGCTTGACTTCGGCCGGCCAATCAGCGGCTGCCGACCAATCAGAGGCCAACATGACGTCGGCCGGCCAATTAGAGGCCAGAGGCTGCCGGCCAATCAGAGGCCAGCGGCTTCCGGCCAATCAGAGACCAGCATGACGTCGGACGGCCAATCAGAGGCCAGCGGCTTCCGGCCAATCAGAACCCAGAATGACGTCGGCCAGCCAATCAGAGGCCTGGGGCTGCCGGCCAATCAGAGGCCAGCATGACATCAGCCGGTCAATCAGAGGCCAGCGGCTGCCTGGCAATCAGAGGCCAGCAAGACGTCGGCCGGCCAATCAGAGGCCAGTGGCTTCCGGCCAATTAGAGGCGAGCATGACGTCGGCCGGCCAATTAGAGGCCAGCGGCTGACGGCCAATCAGAGGCCAGCGGCTTCCGGCCAATCAGAAGCCAGCATGACGTCGGCTGGCCAACAGAGACCTGCGGCTTCTGGCCAATCAGAGACCAGCATGACGTTGGCCGGCCAATCACAGGCTAGCGGATTTCGGTCAATCAGAGGCCAGCATGACGTCGGCCGGCCTCAGAGGCCAGCAGCCGCTGGCCTCTGATTGACCGGCAGCGTGTATTGCAGCGCACGGGTCTGGCAAGTTCGTGCGCTGCAATACACTTCAGCTCGATGTGTTTCCGTCCGAGAGAGAACGCACATCTAGTTGCAGTAGCGAAGCTGGTGTCGGCACTCAGCGGGCTCAGAGTTCTCCCCCGCCGGGCCCGATCCAGTAGCGCTAATGCTGCGGCCATGGCGCGCGTGCCCACCAGGAGGGCTCTGCCTGCCCCCTCTGCATGCGTGCCATAGGTTCGCCAGCACTGGTTTAAAGCATTTCTTCTTGTACAGCTGACGACCCAAAATTGGTGATTTTCTGAAAAAAAAAAAAATGGCCAGTATGCATTATATATGGTGGAACTGAAAATCTATCATCTGGATAAGGGGGTGGTCTTCACAGAGGCGGTCTATGGAGAGATTTCACTTTATAAGAAGCACATAGCATGGAATACCAGGGTGAAGCCTTTTGGCTACTTATGTTGTACCAATCCGGAATGATCCACTATAGTCTATCCTTCTATAGTTCTTCTTTTACAATTTCTGCTGGTCGATATATGGACGTATTAGCTCTATGCTAACAGGCACTCCCTTAGTATAGCTCATGTAATGCACAGCACCACAATTTTGCAGGTTCTGACTACTGTGTAAAAAAAAAAAAACCACCCAGAGACAGGCCATAATCTTATAGTCTGGGTGTGAATACGCTGTAGGTATAGCTACACTTTTGTTGTGGAAATTTTGGTAATTTTATTTACCTTTTTGCATTTACCCGAATGAGGCTTGTGAGAAATCCTTAAATATGCTGCAGATTTCTCCTGTATGATGCTGACCAATCATAAGCAAGCAGCAACACTCAAAGAAAAGAAGAACACGCCCCCACCATAGCTCAAAGCGGGTTTCTTAGGGTATACGTTCTCACAATGAGTTTTTAGTGAGTTTTTACGCTGCATATTTTAGAAATAATGCAAATAACCTATCTTAATGGGTGCAGAAATTCTGCAACATCAAAAACTCACCAAAAGCTCATCGTGGGAACCTAGCCTAAGATGTATAATGATGGCGAGTCCTGATCTCCTGGTCTAACCTTCTGCATGATTAGAAAGCTGAGATAACAGCTCTTAGGCAAGGAAGGAGCCACACAGCTGAGTTTCTCTGTGTCACATTACAAACCCTTTTATTGACTCTCCTGATTATGGAGTGTGTCAGTATCACACTTATGTCTTTTGTACTCAAGCAACTTGTATTCTCTCTGCAGTGATATTAGGCTGTTATTACACCTCACACAGGAGCAGTGTGTTCTGGGTTACTTCTATGGTGAAATGTAATGACAGTCTCCTCTAATCTCACTGCAGAATCAGTACAAGTTGAGCACAACGGATCTAAGTGTGATACTGACGCTGTGCTCTCATTTCTGGACAGGTAGTATGAGAGAGGCGCAGTACAGCAGAGGTGAGAGTGCCATAAGAGGAGGAGAGCTGTTAGAAAGGTTTGTAATGTTGCACAACTAAACTCTCTTGTGATGCCCCTTCACCCATAGAGACCTTAACTGAAAGGTATTAGTCAGTTGTGTGCTCTACTCATGCAGGAGGTTAGCCCAGGAGATCAGGTCTGTATCCTTACATCTCAGACACTGAGAAATCTGCTCTAAGCTATGGTGGGGATGTGATCATCTTTCTTTTCAGTGCTGTCGTCTGCTTGTAATTGGTCAGCATCATGCAGGGAGAAGAATTTCGCACCCCCAGTGAAAACTCTGAAAACATCTACTTGGACTTAATTTTTTTTAACTCATTAGGTGCCAAATACTTTCATTGCTAATATCTCCGCAAATGAAAGATAAAATAGAAAAAAAAAACATGAAAAATTTGGTGACAGGTCCTCTTTAGGATAAGACAACCCCTTTAAATGTAAGAATTGAATTTTAGTCGAAAAAATGTATGCAACAAAAATGCCACATGTGATTTGATCCAAAAACATGCTGCATTTCAGGATGAGAGAAGCAAGTATTTGCAAAAAAAAGTTAAAAGGGGTGTTCACTGTTATGATATTGATCACTTATACTTAGGATGGACCACCAAGATCAGATTGGTAGAGTTCCAACACTCTGCCACCCCATTGATTCCATGCTGGAGCTGGTAACAGCTGATTGGTGGTGTTAGGATTTGGACACCTATCAATCTGATACTACTGACTTATATTGATGCCTTCTCCTAATTGATAAGTGGTAGCATACCCCCTTAAAACAATACGTAGTTTTTATTTAGTTGTAAGATGAAAGTGACTCTACACATTAAGGCGTGTCATGGTCTGAGCACAAAATGATTCTAAGATTAGTTGCTGGCCTCTTGACCCGAACTTAAGAGCTTAAGGCCATGTTCATACATTCAGTAATTTGGTCAGTATTTTACCTCAGTATTAGGAAGCCAAAACCAGGAGTGGAACAATTAGAGGAAAAGTATAATAGAAACACGTCACTGATGAAACTTACTGAACGTGTGAAGGTGCCTAATAGAGACGCTGTGGAGAAGGACAGGAGCGCACACAAAATAGGGCAATAGCGTCTGATAAGGGGTCGGGATAATTGATGGCAGCGCTCACCTAGAGGTGTTGTGTGCAGTCACCACAGCTATAATGGTGTAGAAAGCCGCTGCTGCCCTGTGGCTGGAGGAAAGGTTCTTCAAGAGGTGGAATGGCAAAAATGGAAGCTGGCACATTTAGGTGGGCTGTGCTGCGGGAGTGAAGAGCTTGTTTTTTTTATACCTTGAGAAAGGCCCTGGTCCATTGCAGAAACGCATTGATATTAATAAAAAACGTTTGGGAATCCCAAGGCTCTTCATTCCCACAGTGCAGCCCACCTAAACGTGCCAGCTTCCATTTCTGCCAATGTGGCCTAATAGACGTATATGAGGCTGTCAAAGATCGGGGCAGGAGACTCGCAAACAGCTTGTGCATCACGATCTATGACACACAGATGTGTGAATACGCCATTACTCTCATATAAGATTACCTGCATCAAGTTTCAAAGGAGCAATTGTAACCCTCTTTCAATTATTTAAAGGCATTTTCCCACAAACAAAATTCATTTTAATCAATAGATCTTGGAATAATAATAAGTTCCACAATTGGATGTGTTTAAATAAAATGTTCCTGTGCTGAGATAATCTTAGAAATATGCCCCTGCTGTGTACTGTGTAATGTCTGACCATACAGGAACATGGTCTGAACATACCACATCTCCTGGACGAGGAGGATGCAAGAGAGTATACAGACATTACAGCCGGGGATCACAGCCGATTCTTTATGTGAGGTAAAACAAGTTTTTAAACAGGCAGGGAAATGTTTTACCTCACAGAATCAGCTGCCATCCTGTGGTGTCCTGTCTGTGACGCGGCCCCTGGGCCATGTTGTTAGGGATACCCGGAGCCGGATCAGATGGGGGTTGTAGTCTCCGAGTGGCTGTGACCCGGTCCGTGCCCAGGGTGTCAAACTCAGTGTGCGGCAGTCCTTGCAGATGTTCTTAGTGTCGACTACGCCACCCGTTGATTTGCGGTCAAAAGGCCGCCGCTGCAGGATGGTCCGCTGAGGCTGGTGGTGTGTGTGCAGCTGTGGTAGTATAACCCCCAACGGGAGAGGTATAGCCTCAGGGGGTCAGACGTGGAGGATGGTGGTTGTGAAGGTGCAGCAAGGAGACTCAGAGGCATGAAATGCAGTTTCAGGGTTTTTACTCACTGGTGTTGCTCGGGTCACTCTGTACAGCAGTGACCACCCAAGCCGTGCTGCGTCCACCAGGTGCGGGACTCGGTCAACTCCCGGGCAATTCCTGAGTATGGTCCTGAGCTCCCTTCTTCTCTCTCTCTCTCTGGCCGTTCTCACCAGGGATCCACCTATGTCCGGCTCCCTCGGGTCTCTTGGTGGTTGAACCTTCTCTGGCTTCCCTGACCCTATGCTCGGTGTGCCATTCTGGTGGATTTGGTGAGGGTCGTGGCAAATCTTGCCCACGACCTCCGGTTCCTGGCTAAGGTTTGCTTTGGCCTCCGCCAGCTTGGGATCCGGTACCCTTTTGCCGACCCTTCACCCTTTTGTCCTTATTCTGGGATCTTGGGGTCCCTTCTCGTCCTGCGCCTCTGGGTCCCTCTTCCTTCTCCTCTCCCGGAGTTACTGCTGACTCACTGACTGACTGACTGACTGACCCTGTCCTAAGATGGTGCCCACCTTATATACTCCCTCTATGTGTGAGCTCAGGTGACCAGCACCCAATGAGCTCCTACATTTACCCAGACTACTCCCCCTATCTGCCCCTACACTACTGGGATGTTCCACCCCCCTCCCACTCCAGCAAGGGACAGACGCTGTCGTACCTGCACATATACTGGTGGGAGTACCGTTGTTCTGTCCCCCGGAAATGGGATGTATGTAGTGCATGCAGCCTTCTAGCTCAGTTCCACACTCCATCCTTACCCGGGAGTGGAATACCACACCTCTGGTTTGAGGTGCAATACCCCTGTAGCAGCCGAGTCCTCAGGGTGCTACATCTGTATACTCTTTTGCTTCCTCCCATGGCCAGCTGTGTTATGTGCAGACCATGTTCGCTCCAGTGGGAGTCTGTTTATGACACGACACAGTAAAAGTGCAGTCATCAGTAATGATGTCAGGTACAAAGCTATTATAGTAAGGCCCAGTGTAGTGTGGAAGTCCAATGTGACACTGAAGATGTCCGCCTAGAGATAGATGCTAGTTATTGAGCTGCAGCTGTTGATCCATGTAACGCATAGGTTCACCTTTATACACCATTTCACCCGTTTACCCAGATCATCAATCTTCAGAACGTCTTCAAATGTAGCATAAGTTTGTAAAAATGATTCTGTACTTGTATCATAGCTGAAAGCTGCATTCACACTGAATTACTACTGAATGTAAAGGTGTGGGGTGACACATAATTAGCTACAGCTTAGTTCTGCTGTACTGCTTTTTGTAGGGTCCTGTCCTGTGCTCCGGCCCTCCGTCTGTAGCTCCATTATGCATTCATTTGCTTTTCATGGCAAAAAAGGTGCAGCATGCAGCGCTATTCCTACCATCCAAACAATGCAGACCTCGAAGACCACTCAGCGGCTTGCGGCAATGGGATCCAGGGGTGCCATATGGCAATGGATCCGCAGGGATCCAGCATTGAATTTTATTTCCCCTAATAACTGACTTAATGATGCCCCTTCTAACACATCAGATGACTGTATGATGCCAAGAATACAAATAAAGTAAAGAGCATAATTGATGTCCAGACACTGAACAAGCAGGCTATGCAGTAAAATTAAGAATAATCAATGTAGATGTGGAAGAGAATAAGGTATAACTCAGGGCCAGTGCAAGACAAGCAATTCTATCTAGTAACAAAGTTGCTCAATTTATTATGTAGATTATAAATGGATGTAATATAAAATTGTTTTGCGGATGAATCGCTGCTCTGAGTGTTAGATTTTCAAAGTGGTAAAAGGGTTTATCTGCCAGTAATGATATTTACCTGGGGACATCCACCTATTGGAGACAGGCCATTAAAACTGGCCAAACTTTCTCCTTACTTTCTTGGCCACTGAGGGGCTTTTTGGACTGCAAATGGTTGATAAGTGTTGGTAAGAGTTTTCGAAGTATCTACTATATAATTGTCTTATCCCGTCTGTCTGTCTGTCTGTCTGTCTATCTGTCTGTCTGTCTGTCTGTCCAGGAAATCCCGCGTCGCTCATTGGTCCGGCAGCGGCCAATCAGCGCCGCGGGATTTCAGAAAAAAGATGGCGGCCGTTAGCGGCTCTTCTGCGGGACGGAGCTCAGCGGCGTTGCAGCCGGGAGATGAGCGCCGCGAGGCGCTCATCTCCCGGCCGGTACCAGCAGGAGGACCCCGACCGCCGGACCCATCTGCGGGACGGAGATGCAGCCGGGAGATGAGCGGCGCGAGGCGCTCATGTCCCGGCCGGCAGCAGCGGAAGGACCGCCGGCGTCGCTGACATCCATGCGGAAGGGAGGACCGGGGAGCGGCGCTGCGGGTCGGGATACTTCTGCTGCGAGCGCCCGCTCATGTCCCGGGTTCTCGCAGCGGAAGTAGCCGCACAGGCAGCGCCGCTGCCCGGTCCTCACCAATACGATTCGATGATTGGTCGCGGTCTTCGGACCCGACCAATCACTGATCTTAGCGCAAAAGTTAAACACCGCTGTGCTGATTGGTCGCGGACGCTGCCCGCGACCAATCACCGATTTGGGCGCCAAATTTAAATATCGGCCGCGACCAATCAGCACAGTAGTGGTTAACTTTAGCCGCAAGATCAGTGATTGGTCGCGGGCCAAGACCGCGACCAATCACCGATTTGTGCGGCACATTTAAATAGCGGCCGCGACCAATTGGATGTCAGCGCCGCTCCCCGGTCCTCCCTTCACACCCTTGCCGCATGGATGTCAGCGGCGCTGCCTGTGCGGATACTTCCGCTGCGAGAACCCGGGACATGAGCGGGCGCTCGCAGCAGAAGTATCCCGACGCGCAGCGCCGCTCCCCGGTCCTCCCTTCACACCGTAGCCGCTGATGTCCCCACAGTATCCGCATGGTGTTACAAAGATCCGGACATTTGTGTTAAAAATTGCTGATTGGTCCCTGGCGGTGCCCGCGACCAATCACCGATTTGGGCGCCAAATTTAAATATCGGCCGCGACCAATCACCGATCTTGGCTCCACATTTAAATACCGCTGTACTGATTGGTCGCAGCCGCTATTTAAATGTGGCGCCCAAATCGGTGATTGGTCGCGGGCAGCGGCCGCGACCAATCAGCTGAGCGGTGTTTAACTTTAGCGCCAAGATCACTGATTGGTCGCGTGCGGAGAGCGCGACCAATCAGCGAATCGTATTGGTGAGGAGCAGGGAGCGGAATCGTATTAGTGAGCACCGGGGAGCGCCGCTGCCTGTGCGGATACTTCCACTGCGAGAAGCCTGGAGATGAGCGACTGCTCGCAGCAGAAGTATCCCGACGCGCAGCGCCGCTTCCCGGTCCTCCCTTCACACCCTAGCCGCTGATGTCCCCACAGTATCAGCATGGTGTTACAAAGGTCCGGACATTTGTGTTAAAAATCGCTGATTGGTCGCTGGCGCTGCCCGCGACCAATCACCGATTTGGGCGCCAAATTTAAATATCGGCTGTGACCAATCACCGATCTTGGCTCCACATTTAAACACCGCTGTACATCTCTTCAACAACTGTTAAGAGGAGACTTTGTGCAGCAGGCCTTCATGGTAAAATAGCTGCTAGGAAACCACTGCTAAGGACAGGCAACAAGCAGAAGAGACTTGTTTGGGCTAAAGAACACAAGGAATGGACATTAGACCAGTGGAAATCTGTGCTTTGGTCTGATGAGTCCAAATTTGAGATCTTTTGTTCCAACCACCGTGCCATTAACTTGTTAATAACCTGCAGTCTATAATGAGCCGTGTTAATAATATGATCCCACCAATAGTGACTCTGTATGGCCAATTTGACAATAAACTGTGTTGGTATTGTACTTTTTATCTTTCATCACTAGATGGCAGTGCAGCAGTGTAAATGTGTGAGAGAATGGGATGATGGCGCCATTACTGATCATTATGTAAAATCAGGAGCTGACCTTCTTTATTGGTAAATCACGATGTAATTCAGGTTAATGATTCTTATGATTTTGCTAATAAAAACACTATTGCATTGTACACGTGTCGTTGTGTGATTGATCTAGATCCCAGCAGCCTCAATTGTCCGCTATTATTGAGAAGTCTTGACTGCTAGATATGGCAGTGTCATCAATCTCAAGAAGCCTTTTATTCTCACATACATGATAGAATCCAATAGTAAACATCAGCATATCCCTTCCAGGAGCGGAACGACATCGGTCACAGAGGGTGCGACCGGGCCCGTGCAGGAGGGGGGTCGGCCGCCACCAGCACCTATTTCAGTTAGAGGTGCATGCAAGGACACACATTCAGCTGAAATGTATTGAGACGCAGAGACCATCTGTGTCCCTGCACCGCAATACACCCTGCCAGCCAATCAGAGGCCGGCTGTTGACGTTGGTGTGCCAGTCGCAGGCGGCACATGACCGTGACGTCATGCACCATGCCAGCAAGACGAAGTTAGATGCCAGTTCCTTCAAGTGCTATAGAAGAATACGCTGCGAGTTGTGGGAGTGGAGGAAGGGAAGAAGAATAATTTATTTATTTTTAAATGTATTGGAGAAGAACAGCAAACATTATTAATGGAAGGGGCACAGGATGGGGGACATTATACCAGGAAGGGTACAATAAGAAAGCACAGCAACACACTGCAAGGGACAATACATATGCTGACACTGAGAACATAAGAGCTAAACTGCATTATTGCTAAATAAAATGTACTTACAAAAAATGAAGGCTCTTAGCGCACAAATTGGCCAATTCATGTATGCCCATCAACCACGACAAGGTAGCCTCCACATGATGGGTAACTAACCTCTTAAACATGCCGCTCTTGGGCTATAAGGCTACAATATAAATGGGCAAACATGCCTCTCTTGGGATAGAAACCTACAAATTTAAGTGGGCAGGTAGAATCCAACACTAATTAAAAGCACCCTTGGGCTGATGGGTGCTTATACCAGGAAGGGTCCCAGGATGGAGTGCATTATACCAGGAAGGGTCCCAGGATGGAGTACATTATACCAGGAAGGGTCCCAGGATGGAGTGCATTATACCAGGAAGGGTCCCAGGATGGAGTGCATTATACCAGGAAGGGTCCCAGGATGGAGTGCATTATACCAAGAAGGGTCCCAGGATGGGGAACATTATACCAGGAAAGGGCTCAGGATGGGGGACATTATACCAGGAATGTGCTCAGGATGGGGGACATTATACCAGGAAAGGGCTCAGGATGGGGGACATTATACCAGGAATGTGCTCAGGATGGGGGACATTATACCAGGAATGTGCTCAGAATGGGGAACATTATACCAGGAATGTGCTCAGAATGGGGTACATTATACCAGGAAGATGCCCAGGATGGAGTGCATTATACCAGGAGGTGCTCAGGAAGGGTAACATTATACCAGGAAGGTGCCAAGGATGTAGTGCATTATACCAGGAAGGTGCTCAGGATGTAGTGCATTATACCAGGAAGGTGCTCAGGATGTAGTGCATTATACCAGGAAGGTGCTCAGGATGGGGAGCATAATACCAGGAAAGGGCGCAGAATAGAGCACATTATACAAGGAAGAGGCCCAAGATGTACAGTTGAAACCAGAAGTTTACATACACTATATAAAAAGACACATATGCATGTTTTTCCTCAATATCTGACATGAAATCAGAATAAACCTTTCCCGTTTTTTTAAATGCCTTAATACATTCTCTCTCTCCTTATTCTGGCATTTGGCAAATATTAAAAATTATGGTAATCCTAATTGACCTAAAACGGGAAAGGGCATCTGACGCGCCCCCTGGGCCAGTGCTGTAGTGCGGCGCACGTGTGCGCGGGGGAATACCCGGAGCCGGATCCGATGGGGGTAGTAGTCTCCGAGTGGCGGGGACCCGGTCCGTGCCCAGGGTGGTCAAACTAAGTGTGTGGCAGTCTTTGTAGATGTTGTTTAAGTGTCGACTACGCCACCCGTTGATTTGCGGTCGCAAGGCCGCCGCTGCAGAACAGTCCGCTGAGGCTGGTGGTATGTGTGCAGCAATGGTGGTATAACCCCCAACGGGAGAGGTATGGCCTCAGGGCAGCTGGTGCGGGTGAAGGGAGTGATAGAAAGGGCGTCCCGGTACCTTTAGTGCTGGTAGTGCGATGGAACACAGAGACTGATTGCAGTTTTCAATGCTTTACTCACAGATGTTATCAGTGTCAGTCCTGCAGGTGATGACGACCCGAGCCGTGCTGCGTCCACCAGGTACGGGGCTCGACCAACCCCCAGGCAGTTCCAGAGTGTGACCTTGAACTCCTTTCTCCGTTCCTTTCTCTGGCCGTCCCCACTAGGGACCCACCCATGTCCAGCTTCCTCGGGCCTTCTGGTGGCGAAACCTATCTCCGGTTTCCCTGACCCTATGTGGCGTGCCTTCGTGGTGAGTGTAGTGAGTGGTCGCGCCAAGACGTGGCCACGACCTCCGGTTCCTGGCTGAGGATAAGTGGCCTCCACCAGTTCGGGATCCGGTACCCTGATCTGCCAACCCTTCACCCGCTGACTCCTAGCGTGTTCGGGTTCCCTCTTCCTTCATGTCTCTGGGCCTTTCTCCAGGTTCCATTCCTTCCTTGTTCCTTGTTCCTTACCTCTTGTCTTTCTCTCTCTTGCTCCCTTCAGGAGCAGCACCCAGACAGGGCTGCTGCTCCCTGTCACTACTCTTCTCCTCTTTTTCTGTCTGACTCAACTGAACTCCTAAGATGGTGCCCACCTTTTATACTCCCTCTGACACCCGAGCCCAGGTGACTAGCCACCAATGGGCTCCTTCCTATGCCCAGAGTCCCTCCCCTCTCTGCTCCTGCACCACTGGGATATTCCTCCCCCCCTCCCACTCCAGCCAGGGACAGACGCTGTCGTACCTGCACATCTATCTGGTGGGAGTACCGTTGATCTGTCCCCCGGAAATGGGATGTATGTGGTGCATGCAGCTAACTGAGTTCTAGTCCACACTCCATCCTTACCCGGGAGTGGAATACCACACCTCTGGTTCGAGGTGCAATACCCCTGTAGCAGCCGAGCCCTCGGGGTGCTACACATCAGCGTTCCCATGTAACTTCCCAGGCCTATGGTCTACGTGAAAGTTGAAGTCCTGAAGAGCTAGGAACCATCTAGTTACCTTGGCATTGTTACCCCTCTTTTCCCTCAACCATCTCAACGGGGCATGGTCTGACAACGGGCACAGGACAGTGTATGGAACTATGCTTTAAACCTGCAGGAGGCGCTGAGGGCCATCAAACAGGTAGACCCTGACAGTGTGCGTGATGAAAACAGACTGTTAACTGAGCAGTTTATTGAGGGTTTACTGTCCAGCGCCCACCGAACCCAGCTGCGCATAGTGGCTCTGCAAAACCCTGACTTAGACTTTGCTAAGTTTAAGGACAGGGCCATCTGGGTGCTACGAGAACCAGCACCAGGTGGCGCTACAGCTCACCGCCGCCCAGATATCACCTACCAGCAGGAGGTGGCACCCTTTTCCCCGAAGCCTGTAGGAGCTGATGCACAAACTCTGGACAGTGCCCCGTCAACAGACCTGCACCATCAGGTCCAAGAGCTAACTAAAAGTGTAGCAGCACTAACCAAAACTGTACAGTCCTTGCAGGTGTATCCCAAAGGAAAGATCCAGCTGGCTTCCAGTCCGGAGGACATCCCGTGGCGCCAACAGAAGAGGATTCCACCATCCAGAGGAAGGAACAGCGACCGCTACGACCAGGACGGACAACCCATCTGCCGCCGCTGCAACCAGCCATGACATTATGCAAGGTACTGTCATTTAAACGAGCAAAACCTGGGGCAGAGGGCCAACCCCCAGGCATAAGACCACCAGGCCCATCAAGCTGGCGAGACAAATATGTGGGAGGACGACCGGTCCTACCTGTCGTGCTGGACGGCTTTCCAATGAGCGCGTTGCTGGACACTGGATCCCAAGTGACCACCATCCCCTACATTCTTTACTGGACTGACTCTGATATTACCCGCCATCCAGATGAACATTTGAGTATTTATGCCAGCAATGGTCAACCCGAACCTCAGGTGGGGTTCAAAGAAGTGACCATAAAGTTGGCAAAGTGGAACTGCCAGCACAAGGACTGATTATTGTCGACATTGATCGCCGAGAAAGTCATCCCATGATAACCATGGGCACTAATGTAATTGAAAATTGTCTTGCAGAGATAATTGTCTTGTTACAGCAGGTTGCGGAGACTGCCAGATCCAGCCAGCAGCCGGTTCTACAAAGAGAGATCAGAGCCCTGATGAAAAGACAACAGGTAGAACTGTCTGGTGGTGAAATTGGCAGTGTCAGGATGAGTGACCCATTTCCTATTGCCATGCCCCCAAGAAGTGAAATTATGATATGGTGCCGGGCAGCTATTGGTCTAAGGGGTAGAGATTACCAGGCCATGGTAGAGCCCGTCTACTCTGACAGTAGGCCCACCATTTTGACAGCCCAGAGGGTGGTTGATGTCCGCCATGGGAGGGTACCCGTCCGCATCCTAAACATTGGGGAGAGAGAAGTCCATTTGCCCCGGTATGCCACTCTAGCCAAACAGTTCACTGTCAACCAGAATTCTATAAAGACAGTGGAACCCTTGCCTCCATCCCAACAGGCAGAGGATAACGGCTCCAAGGAACAAATGGAGGACTGGTGCCAGAAGCTGCATGTGGGCACTGACTCCACCTCTCCACACTGAAAACAAGGAGTGTACCGGGTGGTACAGGAATACAAAAGAGTCTTCCGTAAACATCCACTTGACTTCGGGCAGGTAAAAGGGGTTCAACACCATATCCCCACGGGAGACCATCCACCCATTAAAGAAAGGTACCGGCCTGTACCCCCTGCACACTACCAAAATGCCAAAGGGATGTTGCGAGAAATGAAGGAGGCTGGGGTAATAAGAGACAGTTGTAGCCCCTGGGCAGCTCCATTAGTTCTTGTAAAGAAAAAGGATGGCGCTATGAGAATGTGTGTAGACTACAGTAAAATCAACCGCATAACACACAAAGATGCATACCCATTACCCAGAATAGAGGAATCACTAGCTGCATTAAAGTCTGCTAACTATTTCTCCACTTTGGCTCTTACTAGTGGGTATTGGCAGGTTCCTGTAGCAGAGGTGGATAAGGAAAAGACCGCATTCACCTCCCTGATGGGCCTCAGCGAGTTCAACTGCATGCCATTCTGGCTCTGCAACGCCCCAGGAACCTTCCAGCGGTTGATGGAGTGCTATCTGGGACATAAGAATTTCGAGACAGTCCTGCTGTACCTGGATGACGTCATTGTATACTCCCAGACGTATGAGAACCATCTGAAGCACCTGGCGGAAGTGTTTGACTCACTGGCTGGCTTTGGTCTAAAGGTGAAGCCCTCAAAATGTCATCTGCTGAAACCCAAGGTACAGTACCTGAGGCACGGGGTGAGCGCTGACGGTGTAGCTCCAGATCCCGATAAAATCACAGTAATCAAGGACTGGCCAAGACCCTCCACCGTAAAGGAAGTGCGGCAGTTCCTCGGGTTGGTAGGCTACTACCGAAGATTTATTCCAGGCCTCACCAAGATGGCAACACCCATGCTGGACCTCCTGATAGGCCAGTCCAGGAAGGCCAAAAACCAGAAGCCGCCATTCAAATGGGACAAGCTGGAAGATGAGTCCTTCCACCAGCTGAAAATGGCCCTCACGGGGGACGAGATCCTGGCTTACCCTGATTATGGCCAGCCCTTCATCCTCCACACGGACGCGAGCAACGTGGGACTGGGAGCGGTGCTGTCCCAGATCCAGCAGGGCAGAGAACGGGTAATCACTTATGCCAGCAGGAAGCTCCGGCCCTCAGAAAGGAACCCTGAAAATTACAGCTCCTTCAAGCTAGAGTTCCTCGCAGTGGTATGGGCAGTGACAAAGCGCTTTAAACATTACCTCGCCTCTTCCAAGTTCACCGTATTCACAGACAAAAACCCGCTGACACACCTGGACACTGCGAAACTTGGTGCCCTGGAGCAGAGATGGATGGCCCGACTCTCCAATTATGAGTTCACCATCAAGTACCGGGCTGGGCGCAAGAATGCCAATGCAGATGCACTGTCCAGGATGCCTAACTTGCCAGATGGGGGAGAAGACCCAGAAGAACTGGAAGAGATAGAAATCCCCGCTTTCCACCGTCATGGGATAACTCAGTGCTCCCACTGTGTGAAAGACAGGTACTCTTCCACCAAAGAGGCCACGTTCAATCCCTTGCCCCACCACGGCTGGGCAGAAACACAAGACAGTGACCCGGCCGTCCACCTAGTCAAAGAGTTGCTGACACGAGCCGACTCATACCCTGACCCAGATGCTCCAGAGGAGACCAAACAGCTGTGGAAAGAGAAGAGTAAGCTGTTCATCTATGAAGGGAAGCTGTGTCGAAGAACTGTCAACTCCCAGACGCATGAGCTGGTCTGGCAGGTGGTAGTCCCGAGGCGGGACGCGTCTATGGTCTTGGAAGTGTACCACGATGGAGCAGGACACTTCGGATGGAAAAAGCTGGAAGTCCTGCTGCGTGAACGGTTCTATTGGGTCGGCATGAGAGGAGCAATCGAGAGGTGGTGTCGAGACTGCCGACCGTGCAACCTGAGAAGGAAAGACCGTGACAGCCAGAGGGCTCCCCTGCAGCCCTTCATCACCAAGCAGCCGCTCGAACTGGTAGCCCTAGACCATGTGAAGCTGTCCCCAAGCAGGTCAGGCTATGTCTACGCTCTCACCATCGTAGACCCCTACTCCCGGTTTCTGGTAGTAGTGCCAGTCAAGGACCGAACAGCTCAGACAGCAGCCAGAGCTTTCCAACAGCACTTCTGCCGCCCGCATGGTTACCCAGAAGGTGTGCTAACTGACCAAGGTCCGGCCTTCGAAGCGGAGGTATTCCAGGAGTTCTGCAACCTGTACGGCTGCAAGAAGATCAGGACAACGCCTTATCACCCCCAGACCAACAGGATGTGTGAAAAGATGAACCAGGTGGTGATAGACCTACTGAAGACATTGCCCCTGGAGGAACGCAGTCTGTGGCCAGAAAAGTTGCTAGACCTAGTGGACCTCTACAATCATATCCCAGTGAATTCCACCAACTGCACACCAGCTTACCTGATGAGAGCGAGACCTGGTAAGCTGCCCATCGATCTGGATATGGGAGTTCTGACACCAGAGGACGCCTCACCAGACGCAGATTGGGACACTGAGCGGCAACAGCAATACCGCAAGGTACAGGAAAGTGTTGAAAGAAGTCTGTTCCAAGCAAGAGAAAGGCAAGAGAGGACTTACAATCAACATGCACCTGCTGCCCCCTTGTCACCTGGAGAGCAAGTCCTAAAGAGGAAGAGGCGACTCCACAAGTTGGATGACCAGTGGGAAAAAGAGCCGTACACCATTCTACCATCAAGTCATGATAATACCAAGGTGTGCCTCATAAGTAAGGACGGAGGTGAGACAACAGCAACAGTTTCCAGAGACCACCTGAAGAAATGTCCCGAGCAGCTACAGCATGCTGAAGAAGGCCAAGATATCCCTCAACCCGCAGAGGAAGTGTAAGAAATGGTCAGTACGGGACTGGAAAATTTCCCCGGTCATGGACACAAGTGAATAATGCCATTGTTGTGCCTGTCCTTACATTTCTCCAACCAGCACCTCAAGCACCTACAGAAGTCTCAGTAGAGTTGGAAGAACCATTGGCCCCGGAAACAGAAGATTCCTCATCAGCAGACCAGGAGAATCTACCCTCTGCTAGTAGCGAGCCTGTCGTACCCACGGTAAGCCAAAGGATCCGTAGGAAGCTGCCCAACCTACCAGTGACACCTCAAAATACCAGTAGTGCAGGTCACACAGTGCCCACCACACCAGGGGTAGGGAAAGGGGACCAGAGTGGAACACAGACAGACAGTGTGTTACGCAGGTCCACCAGAATCACCAGAGGTCAAATTCCTGCTGGTTGGAAAATTTAAATGTAACTATAACTGTAATGTTGAATTGTTATGTGTGTGTATTGAATATGTTTTTCCAGTTACCCTACAGGGTCCAAAAAGACTTTCAAGTTATGGACAATGAATAACCAAAAACTCTGCCTGTAAATAGTTGCACCTGTAAAGTGCCCCTTTGGTGCCAGACTACAGAACAAAAACCCGTGGAGGTGGCTGAAGATGTGGTCCAACTCCGGATCATCAATGCCCTGAAGCCACCCTAGGGCCTACGTTGAGGGTTTGGGACAGGTCCCTCTGATTGCACCTTGTTTCAGTGAAATGGACACCTGGTTGCGGATGATACCGTGACCTTTAAAGACTCTAACGGTTGTAAATATGTTAATGTATTGTTACCTGTTGTATTTTTGCAAAATATGTTCAGTCCCCGAGTACTGAAATTTACTAGGGTGGAATGTGGCACCCCAGAGGGTCTGGTTGCCATAGTGGTAGTAATACCATGTCTGGGAGCAAAACAGGAGTTTCCTGGTCAGGGAACACACTACAAGCAACACCTCCTGCTCCAGACCAGAAAAGGGGAGGATCCTGCCCTATATAACTGGATCTGGAGGCTGGGTTAGTCAGTCTAGTGAGAGTCTAGTTCAGTGTCAGGAGTCAGTTAGGACTAAGGAGCAAGGAGCTGAGGACTGGAGCTGTGCAGAGCTTGTCCTGGCCAGTGGATACAGAAGACCTGACACCGGAGTCCGAGGCTGTCAGGATTGTATATCCAGCAGCAGAAACCGCAAGGCAGGAGATTGCAGGTCTCCTGGCTGACAGAAGCCCGGAGGCTCAGCCACACGAAAGGACCAGTACCACCACAGAGGAGCGAGGAATACACAGGATCCGAGTCGCCAGCCATACGGGTGAGCAGCACGTTACACTCAGGGACGTGGGCTACAACACGACTATAAGCGGGATAGCCAAAAGAGTAGTCGGAACGGCAGGCCTACAACTCCACCTGGCCAGGGGATTCTAGGATTGCTCCCACACTGACCAGGCCCTCATCCCTAGCAAGTACTCCCGTTGGGGCCTATATAATTACCACCAGTAAAGACCCTAGGACTGCACTGCAAAGACTCCGTGTTATTATTACTGATCCAGGCACTATCACCACCATCATCCATACACGCTGCCCTGAAGCTACACTCTTCCTGTGAGGAGTTACACTACCTTGCTGCACATACCACCAGCTTCAGCGGACTGCCCTGCAGCGGCGGTTACCAATAACCACAATCCACAGGTGGCATAGTCAGACTATCAATAACTGAGAAAGAGACTGACAGGACTGCGGTTAGGTTGAACACATTAATATATTTTTTATATGGATTTGGTTTTATTTATATCCATTATTTTTATCTTACTCTCTGTGACCTTTTCGCTTTTTGTTTTCACTCCTTCTTGTTTTTGACACATATATTATTTCCTTGTCACTTACATTTTGTGGTCACTTTCTTGTACGTATTGATGTGCATTTATTTATTCATAATAGTGGTCAGGGCCCTCACATGATTTTCTCACACACATACTTACCTTTTATGCACATTTATGTATATGTATGTATTATGTATTTTTATCCTATACAATTGTATTATGGGTGTCCTAGTGCCCTTCCATATAATCACATACGCACCATCTCCTACTCTATATACACTTGTGCCATTTTTAATGGCTATCTCATATTTACTCACACACCCTGCAATCACTTTCAGAGTTTCTTTCCCCTGTACTGACCATCATTCTTTTGCTATGGCTATGTACACTACTTCTTCAATAAAATATTGGTTTCGGTTCTCTCTCATGATTCCTTCACTTCTGGGTTTGTTATGACTATTGGTATACTTGAGTAATCTATTTGTACACAATTTTGAGGATTGATTCTCTGTTACTATTCACATATACTTAAGAGTGGGTATTCATTCTTATTCTACCTATCTTATTATTATTAATTTTTATGTTCTATTCTTATTTATTTTATTCTCTCTATTTTCACTCTGTTCACTTCTTCTCTGTGACATATATACTTGTTACTCTGTCACTCCTTTCTTTGTCTTATATATTTTTTATTTTTTGTCCTTTTTACACTCCCTTACCTAGTATTCCTTACTGACATATTCTATTTGCACGCTGGCTCTCTCATCCCATTACTTCCTCTTTTTATTTTTCAGTGTTTGCACACGCCGCTGCTGTCTTTATCTGCTCCTTTGTTTTATTCCTATGTGTGTGGAGTGCGCTTCCGGTTTGCGGACGGGGCTGGTTGCCTAGCTACGTGCTCCTTGGCGTCGCCTCTCTCCTCCATCCGTGCTGACGCGTCGGGCGGTGGGTGGAGACAGGTGACGTGGAGCGCCGATGCTTCCGGCTTCTTCCCTGCTCTGACTTCCGGTAGCGCCGCCAGTACCAGACGCGCACACTCGTGTAGCGCTATATAAGAGGACACATGAGACCTCTATGTACCTCCTTCCCCCCGAATAAGCGAAACGCGAAACGCGCGTTGGGGTTGTCTGGTCCCATCAGTGACACAGGTTGTATTGCTTCATTCCCTTATATTGTGTCTTTTTGACTTGCCCTCTATCCTTCTATGACTCCTTATTGACTGACAGCTTTATTTGGCAACTGTGCCAGGGACACTGTCCTTTTACTCCACTTTATTGAGGGCTTTGTTGATTCTCATTGAAGCTTTACTTCTTGGACCTTATATATTCTCTATCTAGGTAATTTACACTTGATAAGCATCAGTGCTTCTTTCATGTATGCTCGTTTGTCAGCTTTAGAAAGTGGTGTTCATTTTTCATCCGGTCCTATTTGCAGATATTTAGTCTGATTTACTGACACGTCTATATGTACTATGCACTAGTCACTTTATGTATCGTGCTGCCTTATTATAGCTTACATGACTGGAGCTGCTATAATGTCTACATGATTATATATACTTTTTGTCACTGTGGGTATCTTCTATTTTCACTTCTCCTCCATGTACTTTTAATTTGATGTCTTTTAAACTTTTTTGAATAAAATTTGTATTTTATTGCATTTATACTTCTCTGTTTTGTTCGGATTATAATTGAAATGAAGTATTGCACCTTATGGGCCTTTATTATTTTTTGGATTTCTATATAATTATTCGCTGTTGATTTTACAGCTTTATGGCCATGGATATTCATGCTAGAGACCAAACTTGGCTTACACATGTTGATAACATTTTTAGAGGAGAAGTACCTTTGAAGACGGACACTGAAAATGGCACTATTATTGATCTTAAGAATTCATTGAAATTTCTTTTTAAGAAAAGGATGCGCACGTGGTGGAATAAGGCATCCTTGGAAAATTATCTGGCCAAGAGCATGATTCCGAGAGGTTTGCGAGTCCGCATACTTCCTTCCTTTCCCGTGGATGATACCTTTTTTAAAAATAGATGGGAAGAGGTATGCAATGGGTGTTCACGTTCCCTGATAGAGATTTTAATTGGCCTTAATAAAAAAACCTTGGAATTACTTGAAACTGACATCAACACTACACAGAAGAAACTAATTGAATCTACCACCCTCGAACAAATGGATTCCTTTAAAAAGGAATTGGATAAATTATTTATCACTTGGGAGAAAGAGGTGCAAGATATTAAAATGCAAAAATTTTCACGGGATCTGCAGGATTATCAGAATAACACCGTATATAGATGGCATGTAGCTGCCTCGCGCCAACGAACTTCCTCGATCTCGTCCTTGTCCTCTGTGGAGGAGTCCTCCTCCAACCAAGTACGCCCTTACCCTTTTACCAGGGGCAAGAGAAAAGGATTTGGACAGGGTAAAAACTACAAATACAACAAGTGAGCTCCTACACCCCTCAAAGAGACTCAGAAACTTCAGGTAGTTAACCTGTCCCCTATTACGCTTACTAAGCCTCAGATTGATGTACTTGGGCTCGGTTTAACTTTCTCCCCGGTTGCTTCCTTTGATTTCTTCACAGCCATAAAGGACCTTCATTTATTTGCCCGTAAGTTGGTCCTTAAAAAGCTTCATGAAAAGGATAACATCATAGATACTTGGACACCTAAGGAAAGGGAATCTATTGCAATACTTGAAGAATTGAGAGAAGAGAGTGTGTCTATCTCCTCTGTGGATCATTTTCAGTTAACTAAGCCTAAGAAATTCCCACCTATTAACCTGTTTCCTAATATAGACATTTTTGTGAAAATGGTCTCTGACGAATTTAAGAAAATCTCCAAGGGGATACGCAATGACAATCTGACTACAGCACAACGTAATGCGTTGAGAGAACTCAAACAGCTGAAGGGAGTAGTCATCAAACCGGCAGACAAAGGTGGGAATGTGGTCATCTGGCCGGTGATGATGTATGAGAGAGAAGCTTTCAGACATTTGAGAGATACTACTTGTTACAAGAGACTAACATTTAATCCTACCTCTAGCTTCCAGAACCAACTCGAGATGATCCTTGAAGATGCGTTTCTAGCTGGCACAATATCCAAGGATCTGAGGGAAGGCCTGATGCCGGAATACCCTAAGATACCTTGCTTCTATCTTCTCCCGAAGATCCATAAGAATCCCTTATGTCCTCCTGGTCGCCCGATAGTCTCTGGAAATGGTGGCCTTTGCGAAATTGTCGGTAAGTATCTCGACCATCATTTGAAGCCAATTGTTGAGACTATGCCTTCTTTTTTGAAAGACACTGGGGACATCCTGAGAAAAGTGGATAACATTTGTTTGGAATCAGACATGTGGTTGGTCTCCCTAGATGTTGAATCTCTTTATACATCTATTAGACACTGTGATGGCCTAGAAGCTACCAGAACTTTTTAGTATATGACGGACATGGATCATGACAAGATCTCCTTCCTGATGTTACTTTTAGAATTTGCCCTCACCCATAATTTTTTCATCTTTAAAGAATTCATCTATTTACAGCTACAGGGGACTGCTATGGGGGCGTCCTTTCCCCCGCGTATGCTAACATTTTTTTGGGACTATGGGAGAGGAATCTATTTTTGGGTGAAAACACTCCCTTAATCTCTAAGGTAGCGCTCTGGCAATGTTATATTAACGATGTACTGATTATTTGGCAAGGAACAGAGAATGAGCTGCACAGATTTGTACAAGCACTTAACAATAATGCCATCAATATCAAATTGACTTATCAGTACAGCCAAACAGAAATAACATTCCTGGACACTCGTATTTACAAGGGGTCTGAGGGCTTACTATGTACTGAAATCTATCGAAAGGAAACCGCTGTGAATGCTCTTCTACATGCGACGTCCTCACATCCTTTATCCTTGAAGAACAGTATCCCTGTGGGGCAGTTCCTCCGGACCAGACGCATATGTTCTGATGAAGCTTCCTTCTCTCAACAGGCTGACGAATTAGCCGACAGATTCAGACAGAGGGGCTATTCGAAACGTATCATCAAGAGAGGCTGGAACAGAGCTAGAGGGACGAAAAGAGAAGAGCTCCTACGGAATAAGACATCACCCGGGGAGGGCTCACAGTCACAGGTGAGGTTTATAACCACATATAATGATAAACATGACTTGATAAAAAAAGCTCTTGAAAAATTCTGGCCTATCATTAAGAACGATTCGACTTTATCCAAATATACAACAGGATACCCGTCTATTACGTATAGGCGCTTCAAAAATTTACGGGATCTACTGGTACACAGCTACCATAAAGACCCAGGGCCTGAACGCGCTTTTGGATCCAAGGGCCCTAAGTGGGGCTTCTTCCCGTGTGGAAATTGCGCAGCATGTTCCAATTTAAGACGATGTTCTAGCTTCTCTTCTAGTGATGGCTCAAAGGAATTTAAAGTGACGCAACACATCACCTGCAGTACCATAGGAGTTGTGTACTATGCCACCTGCCCCTGTGGCCTTATCTATGTAGGTTTGACATCCCGCCAACTCCGCATCAGGGTACGTGAACATGTTCGAGACATAAAGAATGCTACTGATCTACAAGACGTCTCTACTCTCAAACCAATACCTAGGCACTTTAAAACCCATCATGGTTGTGATGCTAAGCTCTTGATTATCTCTGGAATTCACCGAGTTCACATTGACAGCGGTGGTGGGAATTGGAGGAAAACTTTGGCCCAACTGGAATCTCAATGGATTATGAGGATTGACTGTATTCGTCCCAAAGGATTAAACGAAATCTTAAGTTTTACATCCTTTCTATAGTGTCATTTTGTGGTTTTTAATTGTTTTTATATTTTGCTGGTACATATATTTTACTTGTCTTCTTGTGTCTTAAGCCTCTATGTTTCTGTTTGCTTTTAGTCAAGCTGATATTTTCGTGCGGTGGCGTTTCTACTATGAGGACATATTTTGGCTATAACCATCTATGGGGGATGTCCAGCTGAAAACCATTGAGCCATGGCCATCTATATTGAGTGGGAGCATCTTTTTACACCCACTGGAAAGAGACTGACAGGACTGCTGTTACGTTGAACGCATTAATATATTTGGATTTGGTTTTATTTATATCCATTATTTTTATCTTACTCTCTGTGACCTTTTCGCTTTTTGTTTTCACTCCTTCTTGTTTTTGACACATATATTATTTCCTTGTCACTTACATTTTGTGGTCACTTTCTTGTACGTATTGATGTGCATTTATTTATTCATAATAGTGGTCAGGGCCCTCACATGATTTTCTCACACACATACTTACCTTTTATGCACATTTATGTATATGTATGTATTATGTATTTTTATCCTATACAATTGTATTATGGGTGTCCTAGTGCCCTTCCATATAATCACATACGCACCATCTCCTACTCTATATACACTTGTGCCATTTTTAATGGCTATCTCATATTTACTCACACACCCTGCAATCACTTTCAGAGTTTCTTTCCCCTGTACTGACCATCATTCTTTTGCTATGGCTATGTACACTACTTCTTCAATAAAATATTGGTTTCGGTTCTCTCTCATGATTCCTTCACTTCTGGGTTTGTTATGACTATTGGTATACTTGAGTAATCTATTTGTACACAATTTTGAGGATTGATTCTCTGTTACTATTCACATATACTTAAGAGTGGGTATTCATTCTTATTCTACCTATCTTATTATTATTAATTTTTATGTTCTATTCTTATTTATTTTATTCTCTCTATTTTCACTCTGTTCACTTCTTCTCTGTGACATATATACTTGTTACTCTGTCACTCCTTTCTTTGTCTTATATATTTTTTATTTTTTGTCCTTTTTACACTCCCTTACCTAGTATTCCTTACTGACATATTCTATTTGCACGCTGGCTCTCTCATCCCATTACTTCCTCTTTTTATTTTTCAGTGTTTGCACACGCCGCTGCTGTCTTTATCTGCTCCTTTGTTTTATTCCTATGTGTGTGGAGTGCGCTTCCGGTTTGCGGACGGGGCTGGTTGCCTAGCTACGTGCTCCTTGGCGTCGCCTCTCTCCTCCATCCGTGCTGACGCGTCGGGCGGTGGGTGGAGACAGGTGACGTGGAGCGCCGATGCTTCCGGCTTCTTCCCTGCTCTGACTTCCGGTAGCGCCGCCAGTACCAGACGCGCACACTCGTGTAGCGCTATATAAGAGGACACATGAGACCTCTATGTACCTCCTTCCCCCCGAATAAGCGAAACGCGAAACGCGCGTTGGGGTTGTCTGGTCCCATCAGTGACACAGGTTGTATTGCTTCATTCCCTTATATTGTGTCTTTTTGACTTGCCCTCTATCCTTCTATGACTCCTTATTGACTGACAGCTTTATTTGGCAACTGTGCCAGGGACACTGTCCTTTTACTCCACTATATTGAGGGCTTTGTTGATTCTCATTGAAGCTTTACTTCTTGGACCTTATATATTCTCTATCTAGGTAATTTACACTTGATAAGCATCAGTGCTTCTTTCATGTATGCTCATTTGTCAGCTTTAGAAAGTGGTGTTCATTTTTCATCCGGTCCTAATTGCAGATATTTAGTCTGATTTACTGACACGTCTATATGTACTATGCACTAGTCACTTTATGTATCGTGCTGCCTTATTATAGCTTACATGACTGGAGCTGCTATAATGTCTACATGATTATATATACTTTTTGTCACTGTGGGTATCTTCTATTTTCACTTCTCCTCCATGTACTTTTAATTTGATGTCTTTTAAACTTTTTTGAATAAAATTTGTATTTTATTGCATTTATACTTCTCTGTTTTGTTTGGATTACAATAACTGAGACACATAGATTACCCTGGTTTGACCACCCTGGGTCACGGACCGGGTCGCTGCCACAGTGACTACAACCCCCAGCATCTACAGGCCCGGCTCCGGGTCTCCCCACGGCCCAGGGGGCGTGTCATTTATGTCACTTAATTGTGTGCCAGGCAGTGGAGCTGCTGAGGCTAAGCAGACATGCTGCACAGACCGGAGCAGTGGGGGAACGGGGAGAGGTGAGTATTGTATTTATTTTTTTACATCATTGAGAACATGGTGGTCACAAGGCTGGAGGGCTATGGGGGGTGCATTATAGTATATGTACTCTATGGGGCAGCATTATACTCTATGGGGGCTGCATTGTACTGTATTGAGGACTATGGGGAGTGCATTGTACTATATGAGGGCTGCATTATACAGTATTGAGAACTATGGAGAGTACATTATACTGTATGGAGGATTATGGGGCACATTATACTATATGGAGGACTATGGGGCATATTGTACTTAAGGAGCACAATGCTGCCTATTCATCGAGTGATTGGATTGTTTATGCCAAAACAAAGCTCATTGTTCTCAGCAGCACATCGTTTGGTGTAATCTGCAGATATACTGCTAATAAAATGATACTGTAAGGGGACAGATTGATTTACTAGTGACTGTTCTGTCCCCATCATTCTTCCTCAGCCGGTGTAAAGAACCCGGGAAACAAGCGTCGAATGACTTCAATATTGTCGATCGCGCTCGTTTAATGGCCTGAACTCAGCGCATGTAAATGACGCGCCCCCTGGGCCTGTGTTGTGCAGGGGATACCCGGAGCCGGATCGCTGGGGGTTGTAGTCTCTGTGTGGCGGTGACCCGGTCCGTGCCCAGGGTGGTCAAACCAGTGGCGGTCTTAAGTAATAACAATGTCCGACTACGCCACCCATGGATTGCGGTCAGTGGGGACCGCCGCTGCGCTGCCGACCGCTGAGGCTGATGTTGTTTGCGCAGCCGAGAATGGGATAACTCCCCACGGGAGAAGTATTGCCTCAGGGCAGCTAATGTGGATGATGGGAGTGATGGTGTGAGCGTCCCAGTAGTAATGGTGCTGGTGCGGCAAGGAATCACAGAGACTTGTAATTGCAGTTTCCAAAGCTTTACTCACGGTTGTTATTCTGGTCACTTGTGCACATGAAGGACCGCCCGAGCCGTGCTGCGTTCACCAGGCAAGGGACTCGACCAACTCCCAGGCAATTCCAGAGCGTGGCACAGGGCTCCCTTCCTTTCCTTTCTCTGGCCGTCCCCACCAGTGACCCACCTTTGTCCAGCTCCCTCGGGCCTTCTCTGGGCACGCTGATCTCTGTGTCCCTGACCCTATATGGTATGCCTTCCTGGTGGATGTAGTGAGGGGTCGCACCAAGATGTGGTCACAACCTCCGGTCTTTGGCTGAGGAATCTGTTGCCTCCACCAATTTGGGTTCCGGTACCCTGTTCTGCCAACCCTTCACCCTGTATCTCCTGGGCATGTGGGGTTCCTTCTGTCCTCGTGTCTCTGGGCCTTTCTCCGTGTTCCTTGCTTCCTTTCTCCTCTGTTCCAGTTCCTTTCTTACTTTCCTTTCCGTTCCTTCTCCTCTCTCTTTCTGCTGTTTCTGGCCTCCACTCCAGGCCTGCCTCTGGAGCTGGGCCCAGACTGAGCCACAGCTCCCTGTCAGCCCTCTCTGGCTGAGCTCCTCTCCTTTTCTCCTCCTGACTGAACTGGCCTTGTCCTAAGATGGTGCCCACCTTATATACCTCCCTCTAACACCCGAGCCCAGGTGATTAGCAACCAATGGGCTCCTACCTATGCCCAGAGACCCACCCCTTTCTGCTCCTACACCACTGGGTGTACTTTCCCCTCCCCACTCCAGCCAGGAACAGTTGCTGTCTTGCCTTCACTTCTATCTTGTGGGAGCACCGTTGAGCTGTCCCTCGGAAATGGGGTGTGTGTGGTGCATGCAGCCTACCGAGTCCTGGTCCACACTCCATCCTTTCCCGGGAGTGGAATACCACACCTCTGGTTTGAGGTGCAATACCCCTGTAGCAGCCGAGCCCTCGGGGTGCTACATAAACACAACCAAAATATTTCTGTGTGATGGTGCAATATGTGAGCATTTGGGGCCCCACTATCTCTAAAACAGGCCCTGAGTACAACCAAAGCTAGTCCATACATAGCCCATTCAAAAAGTGTGAAAATATATGTATATGTGGCACCCCAGGGGGTCTGGTTGCCACAGTGGTAGAAATACCATATCTGAGAGCGAGCATGGGTTTTCCTGGTCAGGAGCACATTTGCATGCAACGTTTCCTGCCCCAGTCCAGGGAGGGGAGGAACCTGCCATTTATAAACTGGATCTGGGGCGGGGTTAGTTAGTTCCAGAGAGAGGGACAAAGCAGCAAGGAGCCCTGTAGGAGACAGGAGCTGAGAGCCAGGGACTGGAGCAGCAGAGCTCGTCCTGGCAGAAGACGCAGAGAACCGGACACCGGAGTCCGAGGCTGTGAGGATATTCACATCCAGCAGCAGAAACCACCTGGCAGGGGATTTCAGGTCCTCTGGCCGTAGAAAGCCCGGAGGCTCAGTCACACGCAAGGGACCGGCACCACCATCGAGGAGCGGAAGGAACCAAAGGCCCCAAGTCACCAGCCATACGGGTGAGCACCACACGGTACACTCAGGGACGTGGGCTACTACACGACTAGAGCAAATTAGCCAGGAAGAGTGCAGTCAGACGGGAAGGCCTACACCTCCACCTGGCCAGGGGGATTCTTGTTCGCTCACAGACTGACCAGGCCTCTAATGCTAGCCAGTACTCCCAGCAGGGTCTCCTTCATCACCAACAGTAAAGACCCTGAACTACACTGCACGGACTTTGAGTCATTTCTGCTGCGCCTATGCACCACAACCCTCACCATCTACACACGCTGCCCTGAGGCTATACTCCTCCCGTGGGGAGTTATACTACCCCCTGCTGCGCACACAACATCAGCCTCAGCGGTCTGCCCCGCAGCGGTGGTTCTCAGTGACCGCAATCCACGGGTGGCGTAGTCGGACATTTCAACATTAAAAACCAAGTAAACAGATCCGCCACTGGTTTGACCACCCTGAGCCACGGGACCGGGTCGCCACCACGGAGACTACAACCCCTGACATCACACAGAGACCCGGCTCCGGGTATTCCCACACACACGGCCCAGGGGGCGCATCAACTTTGGCGTAGTCGGCAGGATCTCGTGCCCGCAACCACCGGGTACTGCGTGCCTGAAGAAAGACTGTGATACTTACCGTGGTGAAGTTTCCCGCCATCCGCAGACGTTTTCCCGCCATCCGCAGCCATTTTCCCGCTATTGGGCGCCATTTTTGGGACGCCGCGCGGGAAGAAGAGGGGCGTGGATGCCAAAAGCGCGCAAGAGCTGAAGCCCCGCCTTACGTACTGACACTGCGCAAGGTCCTGGAAGGAGCCCAGCGGACGCCGACGTCACCAGCGCGCGACGCAAGGTCCTCGACCCCGACGATCGCCTGCGGAGCCGCGGCCTACGAGAAGAAGCAATGGAAGGTAGGCCACGGTTAACTAGGGGGGAGGAAGACACCAGGAATGGAGGAAGCTCCCACCGCCAGAGCGGCTGCTGCCGCAGTGATGCCGTTCACGATGCCGTATATCCCTGGAGCGGCATGGTTACCTCAGTACTCAGGGGAGTCGCATACCCTGAGCAACTTTAAAGAAAGACTGTATAGCCTATTCAAAGTATACCCCCTGTCCGAGGAACATAAAGTGAGCATCCTGATAGGTCAGTTAATTGGAGCAGCCCAAAGAGAAGTGAAGTCCTGGTCAGCCAGGGAAAAGGGGACTGTAAAGGAAATACTGGCACTTTTGATACCCGCACCTCAGCAGAGATCAAGCTAAAATTTTATGGATGCAAACAGCGGACACAAGACAGTATACGGTACTATGCTTTGAATTTGCAGGAGGCCCTGAGAGCCATTAAGTAGGCAGACCCTGACAGCATGCGGAATGAGGATAAGCTGTTGACTGAACAGTTCAGTGAGGGTCTACTGTCCAGTGCCCACCGAACCCAGTTGCGTGTAATGTCCTTGCAGAACCTTGATTTGGACTTTGCGCAGTTTAAAGCCAGGGCCATCCGGGTGCTCCGAGAACCGGCACCAGGTGGCGCTTTAACCCTCAGGCGCCCTGCTATCACCTATCACCAGGAGGCGGCACCCTTGCCTGCAGAGCCTGTGGGAGCTGTTGCACAGGCTTTGGACAAAGCCCCGGCTGTAGACCTGCACCATCAGGTCCAAGATCTGACCAAAAGCGTTGCCGCGCTAACAAGAACTGTGCAGTCTTTACAGGTGTCTTCCCCAGGAAAGATCCAGCTGGCTTCCAGTCCGGAGGACGTCCCTTGGAGCCAACGGAGGAGGATCCCATCGTTCAGAGGAAGGCCCAGCGACCGCTATGACCAGGACTGACAACCCATCTGCCGCCGCTGCAACCAACCAGGACATATGGCAAGGTACTGTCATTTAAATGGGCCCGACCTGGGGCAGAGGACCGACCCCCAGGCATAAGATCATCAGGCCCATCGAGCTGGCATGATAAGTACGTAGGGGTACGACCGGTCTTGCCTGTGGTGCTGGATGGCATTCCTATGAGTGCACTACTGAACACCGGGTCACAGGTAACCACCATCCCCTATGTGCTCTTTAAGCGGTACTGGAATGACTCAGATATTACCCGCTACCCAGATGACGATTTGAGCATCATCGCAAGCCATGGTCAGCCCGTGCCGCAGGTGGGATTCAAGGAGGTGACCATAAAGATTGGTAAAGTTGAACTGCCAGCGCAAGGACTGATTATTGTGGACACTGACCGTCGTGAAAGCCACCCTAAGATAACCTTGGGTACTAATGTTATTGAAAATTGTCTTGCAGAGATAATTGTCATATTACAGCAGGTTGCGGTGAACGCCAGCTCCAGCCAGTAGCATGTCCCACAAAAAGAGATCAGAGCCCTGATGAAAAGGCAGCAGGTAGAACTGTCTGGTGGTGAGATTGGTAGAGTAAGGATGAGTGACCCGTTCCCTATCGCCATGCCCCCAAAGAGTGAGATGATGATCTGGTGCCGGACTGCAATCGGGTTAAGAGGAAGGGACTACCAAGCCATGGTAGAACCCGTCTACTCAGACAGCAGGCCCACCATTTTGATGGCACGGGGGGTGGTCGATGTATGCCATGTGAGGGTACCCGTCCGCATCCTAAACATTGGGGAAAGAGAAGTATACTTGCCCCGGTATGCCACTCTAGCCAAATTGTTCACCGTTAACCAAAACTCCATAAAGGCCGTGGAACCCTTGCCTCCATCTCAACTAGAGGAGGGTAACGGCTCCAAGAAACGAATGGAGGACTGGTGTCAGAAGCTGCATGTGGGCACCGACTCCACTCCCTCACAAAACAGGGAGTCTACCGGGTGGTGCAGGAGTACGAAAGAGTCTTTAGCAAACACCCGCTAGACTTTGGGCAAGTAAAGGGGGTAGAACACCACATCCCCACAGGAGACCATCCACCCATAAAGGAAAGATACCGACCTGTACCCCCTGCACACTATCAGAATACCAAGGGGATGTTGCGAGACATGAAGGAGGCTGGGGTAATCAGGGACAGCTGTAGCCCCTGGGCAGCTCCACTAGTTCTTGTGAAAAAGAAAGATGGCACCATGAGAATGTGTGTAGATTACAGAAAGGTCAACCGTATCACACACAAAGATGCGTACCCGTTACCTAGGATAGAGGAATCTTTAGCTGCATTAAAGTCTGCTAACTTCTTCTCCACTTTGGATCTTACTAGCGGGTACTGGCAGGTTCCTGTTGCAGAGGCAGACAAGGAGAAGACCGCGTTCACCACCCCGATGGTTCTCAGCGAATTCAACTGTATGCCATTCGGGCTCTGCAACGCACCAGGAACCTTCCAGCGGTTGATGGAGTGCTGCCTGGGGCACAGGAATTTCGAGACGGTCCTGCTATACCTGGACGATGTCATCGTGTATTCCAAAACATATGAGGACCATCTGAAACACCTGGCAGAGGTGTTTGACGCCCTGGCAGGCTACGGCCTAAAGGTGAAACCCTCCAAGTGTCATCTACTGAAACCAAAAGTACAGTACCTGGGACACATGGTGAGTGCTGACGGAGTAGCTCCAGACCCTGATAAAATTACAGTGATTAAGGACTGGCCAAGACCCTCCTGCATAAAGGAAGTGCGGCAGTTCCTCGGGTTGGTAGGCTACTACCGAAGATTCATCCCCGGGTTCACCAAAATGGCAGCCCCTATGCAAAACCTCCTGTTGGGTCAGTCAAAGACCAAGAATCAGAAGCCACCCTTCAAATGGGACAAGCTGGAGGATGAGTCTTTCCGCCAGCTGAAGATGGCCCTCACGGGGGATGAGGTCCTGGCTTACCCTGATTACGGCCAGCCTTTCATCCACCACACGGACGCGAGCAACATCGGACTAGGGGCGGTGCTGTCCCAGATCCAACAGGGCAGAGAACGGTTAATTGCTTATGACGCGCCCCCTGGGCCTGTGCTGAGCAGGGGATACCCGGAGCCGGATCGCTGGTGGGATGCTGGGGGTTGTAGTCTCCGTGTGGCGGCGACCCGGTCCGTGCCCAGGGCGGTCAAACCAGTGGCAGTCTTTGTGTTATAATAAGTGTCCGACTACGCCACCCGTGGATTGCGGTCAGTGGGGACCGCCGCTGCGCTGCAGACCGCTGAGGCTGATGTAATTTGCGCAGCCGAGTATGTAATAACTCCCCACGGGAGAAGTATTGCCTCAGGGCAGCTAATGTGGATGGTGTGAGCGTCCCAGTACTAATGGTGCTGGTGCGGCGAGGAACCACAGAGACGTGCCGTTGCAGTTTTCAATGCTTTACTCACAGTTCTTTATCAGGTCACTTGTGCGCAGTTAGGACCGCCCGAGTCATGCTGCGTCCACCAGGTGAGGGACTCGGTCAACTCCCAGGCAATTCCAGAGTGTGGTTCAGAGCTCCCTTCTCTACCTTTCTCTGGCCGTCCCCACCAGTGACCCACCTTTGTCCACCTTCCTCGGGCCTTCTGTTGGCGAAACCTCTCTCCGGTTTCCCTGACCCTATGTGGTATGCTTTCCTGGTGGATGTAGTGAGGGGTCGCACCAAGATGTGGTCACAACCTCCGGTTTTGGCTGAGGATTAGTCGCCTCCACCAATTTGGGTTCCGGTACCCTGCTCTGCCAACCCTTCACCCTGTATCTCCTGGGCATATGGGGTTCCTTCTGTCCTCGTGTCTCTGGGCCTTTCTCTGTGTTCCTTGCTTCCTTTCTCCTCTGTTCCAGTTCCTTTCTTACTTTCCTTTCCGTTCCTTCTCCTCTCTCTTTCTGCTGTTTCTGGCCTCCACTCCAGGCCTGCCTCTGGAGCTGGGCCCAGACTGAGCCACAGCTCCCTGTCAGCCCTCTCTGGCTGAACTCCTGTCTTCTTCTCCTCCTCCCTGAACTGAACACTGTCCTAAGATGGTGCCCACCTTATATACCTCCTTCTGACACCCGAGCCCAGGTGACTAGCATCCAATGGGCTCCTACCTATGCCCAGAAACCCACCCCTATCTGCTCCTACACCACTGGGTGTCCTTTCCCCTCCCCACTCCAGACAGGGACAGATGCTGTCGTGCCTGCACTTCTGTCTCGTGGGAGCACCGTTGAGCTGTCCCTCGGAAATGGGGTGTGTGTGGTGCATGCAGCCTACCGAGCCCTGGTCCACATTCCATCCTTACCCGGGAGTGGAATATCACACCTCTGGTTTGAGGTGCAATACCCCTGTAGCAGCCGAGCCCTCGGGGTGCTACACTTATGCCAGCAGGAAGCTCCGGGCTACAGAGAGAAACCCCGAAAATTATAGCTCCTTCAAGCTAGAGTTCCTGGCAGTGGTGTGGGCAGTTACAGAACGCTTTAAACATTACCTTGCCTCTTCCAAGTTCACCGTGTACACGGACAACAACCCGTTGACACACCTGGACACTGCAAAACTTGGTGCCCTGGAGCAGAGATGGATGGCCCGCCTATCCAACTATGAATTTACAATCAAATACCAAGCGGGACGCACAAATGCCAACGCAGACGCCCTGTCCAGGATGCCGAACTTGCCGGACGGAGGGGAAGATCCAGAAGAACTGGAAGAGATTGAACTCCCTGCGTTCCACCGTCATGAGATTACCCAGTGTTCCCACTGTGTAAGGGACAAGCACTCTGCCACATTCAATCCCTTACCCCACTACAGCTGGGCGGAGACGCAAGACAGTGACCCAGCCGTCCGCCTGGTAAAAGAGATGCTGACACAGGCTGATGCCCGCCTTGACCCAGACGCTCCGGAAGAGACCAAACAGCTGTGGAAGGAGAAGAGTAAACTGCTTCTCTACAAGGGGAAGCTGTGCCGGAGAATTGTTAACTCCCGGACACATGAGCTGACCTGGCAGGTAGTGGTCCCGAGACGAGACGCGGCTATGGTCCTGGAGGCATTCCACGACGGAGCAGGACACTTTGGATGGAAGAAGTTGGAGTTCCTGTTGCGTGAACGGTTCTTCTGGGTAGGCATGAGAGGGGCCATTGAGAGATGGTGCAGAGACTGCAATCTGAGAAGAAAGGACCGTGCCAGCCAGAAGACTCCCCTGCAGCCCATCATCACCAAGGAGCCACTAGAACTGGTAGCCCTGGACCATGTGAAGCTGGCTCCAAGTAGGTCCGGGTACGTCTACGCTCTCACCATCAACTACTCCCAGTCCCTGGTGGTTGTCCCTGTCAAGGACTTAACAGCTCAGACAGCAGCTAGAGCCTTCCAGCAGCACTTCTGCCATCCACACGGGTATCCAGAGCAAGTGTTGACTGACCAAGGTCCAGCCTTCGAAGCGGAGGTCTTCCAGGAGTTCTGCAACCTCTATGGCTGCAAGAAGATAAGGACAACGCCCTATCACCCCCAAACCAACGAATTGTGTGAGAAGATGAACCAGGTGGTGATAGACTTGCTGAAAATGTTGCCCCTGGAAGAACGCAGTCTGTGTCCTGAAAAACTGCCTGATCTGGTGGACTTGTATAACCACATCCCAGTAAATTCCACCAACTGCACCCCGGCTTACCTAATGAGAGCAAGACCTGGTAAGCTGCTAATTTACCTGGATATGGGAGTCCTGACACCCGAGGATACCTCGCCAGAGGCAGACTGGGATACAGAACGGCAGCAGCAGTACCGGAAAGTGCAGGAGAGTGTTGAGAGAAGTTTGTCTCAAGCAAGAGAAAGGCAAGAGAGGACTTACAACCAGCATGCTCCCGCTGTTCCCCTGGCACCTGGAGAGCAGGTCTTGAAGAGGAAGAGGCGGCTCCATAAGTTGGATGACCAGTGTGAGAAAGACCCGTACACAGTACTGCCCTCAAGTCATGAAAACCCGAAAGTATGCGTTATCAGTAAGGATGGAGGAGAGACCACAGCCACTGTCTCTAGAGACCACCTGAAGAAGTGTCCCGAGCAGCTGCAAAGCACTGATGAAGACCAAGATAGCCCTCAACCCGCAGAGGAAAGGGAAGAAATGGTCAGTACAGTACTCGGAGAATTTCCCCGGTCCTGGACACAAATTAACAATGCTATTGTGGTACCCGTCCTTACCTTTCTCCAGCCAGCCCCTCAAGGGCCTACAGAAGAGCAAGTAGTATTGGAAGAGCAACCGGCCCCGGAGGCAGAGGATTCCATACCAGCAGCCCAGGAGAATCAACCCTCTGCTAGTAGTGAGCCTGCCGTGCCCGTGGTAAGCCAAAGAGTACGCAGAAAGCTGCCCAACCGACCCGTAACATCTCCAAACACCTGTAGTGCAGACACTAGCGAGCCCACTACACAAGGGGTGGAAACAGGGGACCCAGAAAGAACACCATCAGATAGTGTGTTACATAGGTCAACAAGGAGCACTAGAGGTCAGAAGCCCGCTCGCTGGAGAATCTAGGAGAAATGATATATACCTGTATATTGCAAATGTTGTAATGTTTTATGTTTGTTACCTCAATACTGATTATGTTTCTCAAGTTACCCGACAGGGTCTATGGACGGACAGGTTATGGACAATGAATAACCGGAACTGTACCTTGTAAATAGTTGCACCTGTTAAGTGCCCCTTTTGGGCCAGACCACAGAACAAAAACCCGTGGAGGTGGCTGAAGACGTGGTCCAACGCCGGATCATCGATGCCCTGTAGCCACCCCAGGGCCTACGTGGAGGGTTTGGGACGGGTCCCTCAAAATGCATCTTGGGTGACATGGACACCTGGTTACGGAAGCGCCGTGACCTATCAAGACTGAACTCCTTGTACATATATTGTTGTGTTATTGTTTATACCCTGTTATGTGTGTTTTCAAAAAAAAAAAGTGTTTAGTCCTGGAGTACTAAAGTTTACTAGGGGGGAATGTGGCACCCCAGGGGGTCTGGTTGCCACAGTGGTAGAAATACCATGTCTGAGAGCGAGCATGGGTTTTCCTGGTCAGGAGCACATTTGCATGCAACGCCTCCGGCCCCAGTCCAGGGAGGGGAGGAACCTACCCTTTGTAAACTGGATCTGGGGCGAGGTTAGTTAGTTAGTTCCAGAGAGAGGGATAGAGCAGCAAGCAGCCCTGTAGGAGACAGGAGCTGAGAGCCAGGGACTGGAGCAGCAGAGCTCGTCCTGGCAGAAGACGCAGAGAGCCGGACACCGGAGTCCGAGGCTGTGAGGATATTCACATCCAGCAGCAGAAACCACCTGGCAGGGGATTTCAGGTCCTCTGGCCGTAGAAAGCCCAGAGGCTCAGTCACACGCAAGGGACCGGCACCGCCATCGAGGAGCGGAAGGAACCAAAGGCCCCAAGTCACCAGCCATACGGGTGAGCACCACACGGTACACTCAGGGACATGGGCTACTACACGACTACAGCAAGGTAGCCAGGAAGAGTGCAGTTAGACGGGAAGGCCTACACCTCCACCTGGCCAGGGGGATTCTTGTTCGCTCACAGACTGACCAGGCCTCTAATGTTAGCCAGTACTCCCAGCAGGTTCTCCTTCATCACCAACAGTAAAGACCCTGAACTGTACTGCATGGACTTTGAGTCATTTCTGCTGCACCTATGCACCACAACCCTCACCATCTACACATGCTGCCCTGAGGCTATACTCCTCCCGTGGGGAGTTATACTACCCCCTGCTGCGCACACAACATCAGCCTCAGCGGTGTGCCCTGCAGCGGCGGTTCTCAGTGATCGCAATCCACGGGTGGCGTAGTCGGACATTTCAACATTAAAAACCTAGTAAACAGATCCGCCACTGGTTTGACCACCCTGAGCCATGGGACCGGGTTGCCGCCACGGAGACTACAACCCCTGACATCACACAGAGACCCGGCTCCGGGTATTCCCACACACACGGCCCAGGGGGCGCGTCATATATAAAGGCATATACGACTAGTAATGCTAACTGTAGAATACCATGCTACAAACATAACAAATGCTAATAAATGTACAGAAAAAGTAATGGATGATACATCAAGCTCATGTGTAGAAATGAAGCCTACCTAGTGATGTCCGGAGCCTCTCCATAGACTTCAATAGGCACCTTCTAACTGCTGAAATGGTGACGTGTTTCTATTATACTTTTCCTCTGATTGTTCCTCACCTGGTTTGGGCTTAGAAATACTGAGGTAAAATACTGACCAAATACTGAACGTGTGAATATGGCCTGAAAGTGGTGGTCTGATATTTCATTAAATTAACCTGGTGTCTACAGCTCTGACTAGTGATGTAGAGGTGAATGAATCTCACTTTGCATTCCTGTGAGAGTCACATCAAGGCTCATTATATAGAGAAATTGTCTTCCACATCGCGTATAAGATCCTGTAGGATTCTGAGAGTCAGAAGTAACGTGGGACGACCGAAAGACCAGAATGGAGTGGACAGCTCCCCAACAAAGCGATTGATAAAACTGATTTCCCCTATGAGCAAAGGAGCATTGCTTTAATCACAGCTATGGTTGAAAAAACCCAGTAAACAGTCTTCATTTTTCTCTTCTTCGCAAAAAAGCCTTTAAATTTGACAAGTCAATGATTTCCATTGTACTGACTGCAATAGTGTATGGCACTATTCCTGCAAGAGGATCCAAACTGAACCACCAGTGCAGGCCCGGGACAAGGGGTAGACACCCGCCTAGGACGCTACCTCTCTGAGGGGGGAGCAGTTTAAGAAAAAAAATTGACATTATTGAACGCCTGCAGTCAACTGGCACCTTCCTCCTGCCGCAAACATTTAGCATGCTGACAGCCGGTACACAGGAACAAAGGTGAGCGGAGTCAGTGGGTCACTAACACCGCTCAACGCCTGCGCCCTGGTTCTCATTCCCTCTCTGCATTGAAATGCATTTGTGTCTTTAAGACAATGTGAACGCTGCCCCCAGGACAGGAGCGGAGGAGCTGTAATCAGGTTGATGTTCTGGCGGTAATTCCCGCAATACGCAGGGTATGGACAGTCTGCCCCCTGTTAGAAGATGGCGCCACACAGGAATACGGCAGTAGAACAACCATCGGTTTTGTTACAAGCTGCATCTATTGTATCTCATTAATTGAAACCAAACGGCCCCCATTATAATTAAGCTATATTAGTTTCCATGACTATTCTTGGGTCTGACATTGTAAAAGAAGTGGTCATCAGAGCTTGTTACCTGATGGATCAGACGGGGAAGTTAGAGGTCCAGTTACCATAGTTTCTCACCTATTCCTTTTCTTGGGGGGGAAGCCATTTGCGTCATCTGCCTAAGGCAGCAAAATACCTTATCATGATATTAATAAAAATACCAAAAAGCATGTCAGTAATATAACCAAAAGCAACATAGATGTTTTATATATTTATTTTTATGCATAAAATATGTTAATATTATGCAAATATATAAAAAGAAAGTGTGTAGATATAGTCACTTTCTGTGGAAAGGAGCAGATGATGATGATTCCGCTCCTCAGGCCTCGGCCACTTCTGCCGCTTTTGGACATCCAGGTCTGGATCACACATGAGAGAGGAGAAGAGCAGGAATGTGTGACTTGTGATCTGTGTAGTTGGAGTTTTCCTGGATTCCTACAGCATCGCGATCAGCCAAATGGCCTTCTGTCTGACCATGGTCAGGAAGGTGAAGGAGCAGCCGCTTCCTTCTGTCTGACCATGGCCTGGTAGAGGAAGGAGCAGCCGCTTCCTTCTGTCTGACCATGGCCTGGTAGAGGAAGGAGCAGCCGCTTCCTTCTGTCTGTACATGGCCAAGTAGGAGAAGGAGCAGCCGCTTCCTTCTTTATGTCCATATCTTGTAGTCGTCTCCTTACCACCACATTGTAGATGAGTCGTCCAGATGGTGACATAACAAGTATGGCTGAAAGAAGTCCTTCAATTTCAGCCTTTAATTACTTGCTATGTTGATCCAGAGGAAGGCGAAAAATAACCCTGAGGACTCGTTGTTGCATCATCCTCATATCAAGGGAAAAAAATTCCTTCCTGACCCCAAATATGGCGATCGGAATAAATCCCTGGATGTTTGGTGCTCAAATCTACTTGGATGTTATGTGGTGGAAGCTCGGTAGGTTGGTCACAGTCCGGTAAATAAGAAAGTCCAGTGTAATTGTCTCATCCGATTAATGTAAATCTTCATTCCTGGATGTTACTGGAATGGGGCTGATTTTTATTAGCCTAATACTCCTGCTTTAAGAAGAGAAATATACACGTCTGAGAATCAGCCCCTCACATACAGTATATACAGTACTAGGGGGATATAGCGATAAGGTGTATAGTGGGTAAGTGTGTTACTGGGTAGTGATAACACTTTGGATGTCTGTATGTGCTGTACTTACATAGTAATATGGGAATGGTGGGTCGGCTCTGCCGGACTCCACATCGCTCCAGTCTATAGAATAGAAAAACGGATGCGATCTGATGGATGATGTAATGGCAGATCGGGCAGATGGAGTTTTGCAGAGGAGCTAGAAAATGAAAACAAAGCATTAGTCATTATATTATGTATTATTACTGATAAATTATTACACAATGTCTATGGACTGTCCATATCTTATCTTCTATATCTTCTTGTAATCCCCCATTATCATTGTCCATCTGATCTTACTCACCCGTTTTATGATATCCATGGTATGACAGCAGATCCCAGGTGGAAAAGAAGGGATGTCGTCATACAGAGACTGGTGGTATTCGTCCATTGTGCCTCTGGTATAGAATGGTCAGTCACCTACAGTCATCATATATAAGATGACGCCAAAGGAAAAGGAGTCTGCCAGATGGTTGTATCCTTCACTGTCCATTACCTATGGGAACATGAGATTGGAGAGAATCTGAATATACCGGGAAGGGGATTTACACACAGAGACTATGAGGACCGGTCTGTGATTAGATATGAGCAGGATACATTGGGATCAGATTATCCCTCAATCCTACTATCGACATCAATCACACAGAGATGTTCCTTACCTCGGGCGCTATGTAACCCTTAGTGCCAGCAGTATATTCCACTATGTCACCCTCAAACACATTCGTGGCTGCTAAGCCAAAGTCTGAGATTTTGATGTGTCCGGTGTCTTGAAGGAGGATGTTCTCTGGCTTCAGGTCACTGCAGGGAGAAGGAGCAGACACTGATTGTGAGGACAATTCATGGAAAGAACTTTCTACAATAGATATGTAAGGAGACAACAGAGAGTCACAGGTGACAGATTTATGAAGGAGAAATGATTACCTATGTATGACGCCGCGTTCATGCAGGAACTGGAGTCCGCACACCATCTCTGCCGCAAAGAGTCTGTGGAGTAGAAAGGATGGATCAGTGGTTACATGCACAATCATACAGAGAACATGAGGAGATCACACACGTGTCCTTTTCACATCATTAGTTTCTCCAGTTGTCGTTGTCCATTGATCTAAGACTACAATGTGCCGGCAGCGGATTATTCACATTCAGTACCGGACATTTACCTTATTGTCTTTGTGTTAAACATCATTGAATCTTTCATGTGGCCAAACAGGTCTCCTCCGACTATATAGTCCATGGCTATTTCAAACTCCGTAGGTGTTTCCCTAAACGCCCGCATAGTCATTAGGTAGGGGCACCCGGCAGCCATTCTCAGGACTTCTAGCTCTGTAGAGATTAAGTCCTCATAAGAACTTTTGTCCATGATTTTGATGGCCAGCAGTCCTTCACTGACTGGATCTGATGCCAAGACGACCTGGAGAAAAATCACAACAGATCAGACCAAACTCTCATCTATTACTGTGTAGTAGTTCACTAGTTAATCCCAATTATCATTACATATGAGCATCCTGTAATGAATATGTACATCTCTCCTGTGTATCTGGTGCAGGATACATTGGGGAACACGGACAATATAAATTGACACTTACTTTTCCATAGTTTCCTTTTCCAAGAACTTTCCAGAACTCGAGATTGGAAAAGTCTATAGGTTGGTCTGTGTGGACCGGTTCTCTTGGGTCAGAAATCTGTAAACTGGCATCATCAAGGCTTTGTGCCGGTATGTCCGTTGTGTCGTAGGGCGTCTTATCGATTCCATCTGCTGAGATGATATAAAAAATTTGAACCCCTTAGTGAACACATTATTGGAAATGACTACCTGAGCCTGCTGAAAGCCCCTGTCTTTTCCTCTTCCTGTTAAGACCAGCCTGGCTTTCATATGAGATTTTTAATTTCGCTATATACAGTTCTATCACAGTATCTAGTAGAAGCGATCAGAAAATCGCAGGTTCAAGTCCCCAAAGGAGACTAAAGAAAAGAAGTAACAAAAAAAAGTAAAAAAAATAATAAAATGTAAAAAAAATACTTCCCCATTAATAATAATAATAATAATAATAATAATAATAATAATAATAGTAATAATTTGAATATCTAGTATAACCACATCTGGAACATTAATTAACCCAAACAGTAAACACTGAAATGAGAAAATAAATGTAAAGACCAGAATAGTGTTTTTGTGAGGGCGCAGTATACATCTAATAAATTGTAATAAAAGATATCACAATGTCTTGTCTACCCGAGAAAGTTATCTATAAAAGCTACAACTTGTCACGCAAAAAAAAACAAATCAAGTCCTCGCACAGCTCCATCCAGCTATCAAAATCCAAAAGATATAATGTCTCAGAATATAGGGACACAAACCAATTTATTTTTTATAAAATTCCTAATTTTCTTCTACCAGTTCAGTGAATTATAACCCCTATGCCTGTTCAGCAGTATCATAGTTGTAACTGACATGGAGAATCATTTTGTCAGGTCATTTTTACCACTCAATGAACACAGTAAAAAAAACAATGGCGGAATCACTTTTTTTCCACAATTTTACCACATTTTGAATCTTTTTCCCCATTTTCCAGAACATTGAATAGTAAATTAAATAATGTTCAAAACTACAGCTCGTCCACTAAAAAATCAAGTCCACATACAGCTACATTGGGAGCCAAATTAAAAAATAAATAGTTATGGGTTTTCGAAGGAGGAGGGAAAAAACAACGAAAGGTTACCCGGTCAAGAAGGGGTTAACAAATATAGCTAAAAGAAAATATTATAATTTTAAATAGAATTATGTAAATGAGCAGGAAATGTCTAATATTTGGGCTCTCATTTATCAAAACTGTCCAATAGCAAAACTGTCCCTGTTGTCCATAGCAACGAATCACAACATAGATTCCATCTCTTAACATTCTATGGAACAATGAAAGCTGCATTGTGATTGGTTGCTATGGGCAACAAGGACAGTTTTTCTGCACTTTTGATAATTGATGCCAGTACATAATATTAGGAGTATAATCCTCCTCACCCCCAGTCTTATTACACTGAGCAGATCCATCTTACCTGGTCCATCTGTATCCAGTGATGTGTTTGGTGGAGAAACACTCAGCTGTTTGTTCTCTGGGATGGAGATGTTTTCAGCTGATGACCTCGACCTCCGTAATGCACCATTCCCATTTATAATGGGGATGGCATAGATGAGACGTCTTCTACATTGGACAACCCAGTCTCTGCTGTTCCTGATCCTCTTCTGGGCTGCCGCTCTTTGTAGTTTCGGTGCCTCCAGACTTTCAGATCTGGAGGATGTCACTTGTCTTGGTGTCTCTTGGAGAACCTCTTCCAGCTCTAACTCTGCGCTGATGTTTCTCCTCTTATTGAGGATGGCATCTTTGTTTCTCCTCCGTATTTCAGGGACCAGATCTCCGAGTTTTTTCAAGGAGATAAGTATGGCCCTCTGAAGCTCAGCGGAGGTTGCAGAGTGAGACTCCGTGAGGGTCTCCATTTTCCTTCTCTCTGTAAGGATCTCACGTCTTTTGGTCTTTCTCATTTTGTCTAGAATTTGACGTTTAGACGCCATTTTTGAGGCGTCAGTGTCAATGTCCGGTAGTATAAAGTCTTTTCGCCCTAAAGTGAAGAATAGTACCTGCTCTTCATTTATTCCTCTCTTCTCTCTGAGAACCCGATCTCTTTGGGCTCTTCTGTAATTATCCATTTTAAAATCAAGTTTTGCTTCGTTTGTCACGAAAAACAAAAGGGGCTGCCTCACCCTTGGGAGTCTGTAAGGCAGTGGTTTCCCTTAGGACGGAACACTGGGATATAGAATGTGGTGATGTCATCACATCACTTGTGACATCAATTTTATTCTAATGTCACAATGATAGATAGATAGATAGATAGATAGATAGATAGATAGATAGATAGATAGATAGATAGATAGATAGATAGATATCAAATTTGAAGGATGGGGAACCAAACTTTTGCAGATGTATACATACAGTATACAGATATACACGGGGTGCACAATTTGTATTTTTAATGATTCATTTTATTATTGAACAACTACAGTGCTGCTGGTTAATCATAAAGGTTAATAAAATCCAAAACCTGAATATTTACAAAAATAAAAGTGAGGTTTTGTCTTTCTTAGGCCACATTCACACATTCGGTATTTGGTCAGTATTTTGCATCAGTATTTGTAAGCCAAAACCAGGAGTGGAAGAATCAGAGTTAAAGTATAATAGAAACACGTGACTACTTCTGTATTTATCACCCACTCCTGGTTTTAACTTACAAATACTGATGTAAAATACTGACCAAATACTGAATATTAGAATGTGGCCTCAGGGGAATATCTCTGTGTGCAGAACTGTTAATCAAAGAAATCAAAATGTTAAAAAATACATTTCTGACATTTAACAAAATATATCTGTGATCATGACGGTGTATGGCACAAATTGTTCTCCTGAAACCATCCCTCATATTAATTATTTTCTTTCTCCCCAAGCAGTGTCTCATACCACTTAACTTATAATAAATGATACACAGGAGACTTTTTTTTTTGGATATAATTTGCCATATCGGCCATTTATTGACAAACAACAATAACCAATGAAAGAATTGGCGGAGGTCCTTGGGGCTACAAGATCCGGCACATGTAGAACAAAGCATTTTTCCATAGAATTATTTTACCCTCAGCCGTAACCCCAAGCTCGAGGGCACCACACCACAATCAGTGGTAAAGGAAACACCACCACTGGCTCCAAGAGTACACCCCAGTCCAGAGCCCCACTAAGTGCCAGATCAGCCAATTAGTAATTCCATCCTGAAGGGAACCATCGCTGTAAATTCCCACCCATAAAAAATTCCACCAACCCCAAAGACCCCCCCCTACTGCCCCAGCCACTGTGACTCACAGTAAAAATTTATAACCTTCATCATAAGCCCGAGCCATAAAACATAACAATATACAGCACAGACCAAGAGTTTGGACACACCTTCTCATTTAAAGATTTTTCTGTATTTTCATGACTATGAAAGTTGTACATTCACACTGAAGGCATCAAAACTATGAATTAACACATGTGGAATTATATACTTAGCAAAAAAGTGTGGAACAACTGAAAATATGTCTTATATTCTAGGTTCTTCAAAGTAGCCACCTTTTGCTTTGATGACTGCTTTGCACACTCTTGGCATTCTCTTGATGAGCTTCAAGAGGTACTCACTGGAAATAGTCTTCCAACAATCTTGAAGGAGATCCCAGAGATGCTTAGCACTTGTTGGCCCTTTTGCCTTCACTCTGCGGTCCAGCTCACCCCAAATCATCTCGATTGGGTACAGGCCTGGTGACTGCGGAGGCCAGGTCATCTGGCGTAGCACCCCATCACTCTCCTTCTTGGTCAAATAGCCCTTACACAGCCTGGAGGTGTGTTTGGGGTCATTGTCCTGTTGAAAAATAAATGATGGTCCAACTAAACGCAAACCGGATGGAATAGCATGCCGCTGCAAGACGCTGTGGTAGCCATGCTGGTTCAGTATGCCTTCAATTTTGAATAAATCCCCAACAGTGTCACCAACAAAGCACCCCCACACCATCACACCTCCTCCTCCATGCTTCACGGTGGGAACCAGGCATGTAGAGTCCATCCGTTCACCTTTCCACTGGTCTAATGTCCATTCCTTGTGTTCTTTAGCCCAAACAAGTCTCTTCTGCTTGTTGCCTGTCCTTAGCAGTGGTTTCCTAGCAGCTATTTTACCATGAAGGCCTGCTGTACAAAGTCTCCTCTTAACAGTTGTTGTAGAGATGTGTCTGCTGCTAGAACTCTGTATGGCATTGACCTGGTCTCTAATCTGAGCTGCTGTTAACCTGAGATTTCTGAGGCTGGTGACTCGGATAAACTTATCCTCAGAAGCAGAGGTGACTCTTGGTCTTCCTTTCCTGGGGCGGTCCTCATGTGAGCTAGTTTCTTTGTAGCGCTTGATGGTTATTGCAACTGCACTTGGGGACACTTTCAAAGTTTTCCCAATTTTTCGCACTGACTGACCTTCATTTCTTAAAGTAATGATGGCCACTCATTTTTCTTTACTTAGCTGCTTTTTTCTTGCCATAATACAAATTCTTACAGTCTATTCAGTAGGACTATCAGCTGTGTCTCCACCTGACTTCTGCACAACACAACTGATGGTCCCAACCCCATTTACAAGGCAAGAAATCCCAATTATTAAACCTGACAGGGGACATCTGTGAAGTGAAAACCATTTCCAGTGACTACCTCTTGAAGCTCATCAAGAGAATGCCAAGAGTGTGCAAAGCAGTCATCAAAGCAAAAGGTGGCTACTTTGAAGAACCTAGAATATAAGACATATTTTCAGTTGTTTCACACTTTTTTGTTAAGTATATAATTCCACATGTGTTATTTCATAGTTTTGATGTCTTCAGTGTGAATGTACAATTTTCATCGTCATGAAAATACAGTAAAATCTTTAAATGAGAAGGTGTGTCCAAACTTTTGGTCTGTACTGTATATATTTCCATTAGACATCTCTAAATTCCCTGAAAAAAGAGGGTGTGCAGGTGAGACTTTTCCCATTGCTCTCCCCACAGGAATGGCCCCTTTTCCCACACTTTTCCTTTTATACTCCCTTTTACTATCCCCTCCCACTCCCTATTGATGCAATCCCATAGACCCCATTCAAACTTTATTTTCCTCTCCTGGCCCAATCACCATCATGTGGGCCTCTGCTGATAAGTATGGCTCTGGCCCCTTTAATATAGCCGCCCTTCTGTTCACTTCCAGTCATAAGCCGCCCATCCATGAAGTCTGTTGCAATCATCCTTTTCGGTAACACCAACCACAGCCTCACAGACCCCGGCATTGGATGCATTGATACATAATGATTTAAAGATTCACAATTGGATTCAGGTCTGGGCATGAGTGGACACAGACAATTCCACCTGTTTTGGAAGTGGTAGTGGCCACTCTTACCTTTTGGACCCCTGTGTAGCTACACAAGTTGTACCAGATTTGCACCTGGGTCTGGGGAAAGTGAGCTCATCAATGTTTTCATCATCCAGGAACTGCCTTCCCAGTATGGCACATGAGGAAGGGTATTGTCCTGCACTAGGAGGAACCAAGGGTCCACTGCACCACGGTAAGTTCTGACATTGGCTCTAAGGATTTCATCCGTGTACCTAACAGCAGTCAGGTTGCCGTTGGCTATCACATGGTGCCCATCATGCTGGGTGGCGGTGCAGACTGAATAACATTCACCACGGCGTCTCCAGACTTTCACATCTATCACTTGCTCAATGTGAACCTGCTGTCACCTGTACAGAGAACGTAGGACCTGATAATTCTGGTGTTCTCAGGTGTATGCCAATTGAGATGCAAGGTGCTGAGCTATGAGTAAGGTCCTATTACAGAACGTCGGGCCCTCATACCGCCCTCATGGAGTCTGTTTCTGACAATTTTGGGTGTAACGTGCTTCTGGTTATGTTGTAGGGCCTTTGCAGTCCTCCTGTTCATCCTTACACAAAGGAGCAGATATTGGTCCTGATGTTCGGTTGATGCTCTTCTACAGTTCTGCTCCATAAATTTAGAAGCTGCTTAAGGAGTGCACGTGTGTGGGGTGCATGTGTGGCGCCCCTGAGGGTTCGGTCGCCACAGAAGTACATGCTGCCGGCCAATCAGAGGCCAGCGGCGGCTGGCTAATCAGAAGCCAGCGGCGGCCGGCCAATGAGAGGCCAGAGGCAGCCGGCCAATCAGAGGCGAGCTTGACTTCGGCCGGCCAATCAGCGGCTGCCGGCCAATCAGAGGCCAACATGACGTCGGCCGGCCAGTTAGAGGCCAGCGGCTGCCGGCCAATTAGAGACCAGCGGCTTCCGGCCAATCAGAGGCCAGCATGACGTCGGACGGCCAATCAGAGGCCAGCGGCTTCCGGCCAATCAGAACCCAGAATGACGTTGGCCAGCCAATCAGAGGCCTGGGGCTGCCGGCCAATCAAAGGCCAGCATGACGTCAGCCGGCCAATCAGAAGCCAGCGGCTGCCTGGCAATCAGAGGCCAGCAAGACGTTGGCCGGCCAATCAGAGGCCAGTGGCTTCCGGCCAATTAGAGGCGAGCATGACGTCGGCCGGCCAATTAGAGGCCAGCGGCTGACGGCCAATCAGAAGCCAGCGGCTTCCAGCCAATCAGAAGCCAGCATGACGTTGGCTGGCCAACAGAGACCTGCGGCTTCTGGCCAATCAGAGACCAGCATGACGTTGGCCGGCCAATCAGAGGCTAGCGGCTTTCGGTCAATCAGAGGCCAGCATGACGTCGGCCGGCCTCAGAGGCCAGCAGCCGCTGGCCTCTGATTGGCCAGCAGCGTGTATTGCAGCGCACGGGTCTGGCAAGTTCGTGCGCTGCAATACACTTCAGCTAGATGTGTTTCCATCCGAGAGAGATCGCACATCTAGTTGCAGTAGCGAAGCTGGTGTCGGCACTCAGCGGGCTCAGAGTTCTCCCGCGCCGGGCCCGATCCAGTAGCGCTAATGCTGTGGCCATGGCGCGCGTGCCCACCAGGAGGGCTCTGCCTGCCCCCTCTGCATGCGTGCCATAGGTTCGCCAGCACTGGTTTAAAGCATTTCTTCTTGTACAGCTGACGACCCAAAATTGGGGATTTTCTGAAAAAAAAAAATGGCCAGTCTGCATTATATATGGTGGAAGTGAGAATGTATCATCTGGATAAGGGGGTGGTCTTCACAGAGGGGTCTATGGAGAGATGTCACTTTATAAGAAGCACATAGCATGGAATACCGGGGGGAAGCCTTTTGGCTCCTTATGTTGTACCAATCCGGAATGCTCCACTATGGTCCATCCTTCTATAGTTCTTCTCTTACACTTTCTGCTGGTCGGTATATGGACGTATTCGCTCTATGCTGACAGGCGCTCCCTTAGTATAGCTCATGTAATGCACGGCACCACAATGTTGTAGGTTCTGACTACTGTGTAAAAAAACACCCACCCAGAGACCGGCCATAATCTTATAGTCTGGGTGTGAATACGCTGTAGGTATAGCTACACTTTTGTTGTGGAAATTTTGGTAATTTTATTTACCTTTTTGCATTTACCCGAATGAGGCTTGTGAGAAATCCTTAAATATGCTGCAGATTTCTCCTGTATGATGCTGACCAATCATAAGCAAGCAGCAACACTCAAAGAAAAGAAGAACACGCCCCCACCATAGCTCAAAGCGGGTTTCTTAGGGTATAAAGCTACGTTCTCACAATGAGTTTTTAGTGAGTTTTTACGCTGCATATTTTAGAAATAATGTAAGTAACCTATCTTAATGGGTGCAGAAATTCTGCAACATCAAAAACTCACCAAAAGCTCATCGTGGGAACCTAGCCTAAGATGTATAATGATGGCGAGTCCTGATCTCCTGGTCTAACCTTCTGCATGATTAGAAAGCAGAGATAACAGCTCTTAGACAAGCAAGGAGCCGCACAGCTGAGTTTCTCTGTGTCACATTACAAACCCTTTTATTGACTCTCCTGATTATGGAGTGTGTCAGTATCACACTTATGTCTTCTGTGCTCAAGCAACTTGTATTCTCTCTGCAGTGATATTAGGCTGTTATTACACCTCACACAGGAGCAGTGTGTTCTGGGTTACTTCTATGGTGAAATGTAATGACAGTCTGCTCTAATCTCACTGCAGAATCAGTACAAGTTGAGCACAACGGATCTAAGTGTGATACTGACGCTGTGCTCTCATTTCTGGACAGGTAGTATGGGAGAGGCGCAGTACAGCAGAGGTGAGAGTGCCATAAGAGGAGGAGAGCTGTTAGAAAGGTTTGTAATGTTGCACAACTAAACTCTCTTGTGCTGCCCCTTCACCCACAGAGACCTTAACTGAAAGGTATTAGTCAGTTGTGTGCTCTACTCATGCAGGAGGTTAGCCCAGGAGATCAGGTCTGTATCCTTACATCTCAGACACTGAGAAATCTGCTCTAAGCTATGGTGGGGATGTGATCATCTTTCTTTTCAGTGTTGTCGTCTGCTTATAATTGGTCAGCATCATGCAGGGAGAAGAATTTCGCACCCCCAGTGAAAACTCTGATAACATCTACTTGGACTTAATTTTTTTTAACTCATTAGGTGCCAAATACTTTCATTGCTATTATCTCCGCAAATGAAAGATAAAATAGAAAAAAAACCATGAAAAATTTGGTGACAGGTCCTCTTTAGGATAAGACAACCCCTTTAAATGTAAGAATTGAATTTTAGTCGAAAAAATGTATGCAACAAAAATGCCACATGTGATTTGATCCAAAAACATGCTGCATTTCAGGATGAGAGAAGCAAGTATTTGCAAAAAAAAGTTAAAAGGGGTGTTGACTGTTATGATATTGATCACTTATACTTAGGATGGACCACCAAGATCAGGTTGGTAGAGTTCCAACACTCTGCCACCCCATTGATTCCATGCTGGAGCTGGTAACAGCTGATTGGTGGTGTTAGGATTTGGACACCTATCAATCTGATACTACTGACTTATATTGATGCCTTCTCCTAATTGATAAGTGGTAGCATACCCCTTTAAAACAATACGTAGTTTTTATTTAGTTGTAAGATGAAAGTGACTCTACACATTAAGGCGTGTCATGGTCTGAGCACAAAATGATTCTAAGATTAGTTGCTGGCCTCTTGACCCGAACTTAAGAGCTTAAGGCCATGTTCATACATTCAGTAATTTGGTCAGTATTTTACCTCAGTATTAGGAAGCCAAAACCAGGAGTGGAACAATTAGAGGAAAAGTATAATAGAAACACGTCACTGATGAAACTTACTGAACGTGTGAAGGTGCCTAATAGAGACGCTGTGGAGAAGGACAGGAGCGCACACAAAATAGGGCAATAGTGTCTGATAAGGGGTCGGGATAATTGATGGCAGCGCTCACCTAGAGGTGTTGTGTGCAGTCACCACAGCTATAATGGTGTAGAAAGCCGCTGCTGCCCTGTGGCTGCAGGAAAGGTTCTTCAAGAGGTGGAATGGCAAAAATGGAAGCTGGCACATTTAGGTGGGCTGTGCTGCGGGAGTGAAGAGCTTGTTTTTTTTTATACCTTGAGAAAGGCCCTGGTCCATTGCAGAAACGCATTGATATTAATCAAAAACGTTTGGGAATCCCAAGGCTCTTCATTCCCACAGTGCAGCCCACCTAAACGTGCCAGCTTCCATTTCTGCCAATGTGGCCTAATAGACGTATATGAGGCTGTCAAAGTTCGGGGCAGGAGACTCGCAAACAGCTTGTGCATCACGATCTATGACACACAGATGTGTGAATACGCCATTACTCTCATATAAGATTACCTGCATCAAGTTTCAAAGGAGCAATTGTAACCCTCTTTCAATTATTTAAAGGGATTTTCCCACAAACAAAATTCATTTTAATCAATAGATCTTGGAATAATAATAAGTTCCACAATTGGATGTGTTTAAATAAAATGTTCCTGTGCTGAGATAATCTTAGAAATATGCCCCTGCTGTGTACTGTGTAATGTCTGACCGTACAGGAACATGGTCTGAACATACCTCATCTCCTGGACGGGGAGGATGCAAAAGAGTATACAGACATTACAGCAGTGGATCACAGCCGATTCTTTATGTGAGGTAAAACAAGTTTTCAAACAGGCAGGGAAATGTTTTACCTCACAGAATCAGCTGCCATCCTGTGGTGTCCTGTCTGTATACTCTTTCGCTTCCTCCCATGGCCAGCTGTGTTATGTGCAGACCATGTTCGCTCCACTGGGAGTCTGTTTATGACACGACACAGTAAAAGTGCAGTCATCAGTAATGATGTCAGGTACAAAGCTATTATAGTAAGGCCCAGTGTAGTGTGGAAGTCCAATGTGACACTGAAGATGTCCGCCTAGAGATAGATGCTAGTTATTGAGCTGCAGCTGTTGATCCATGTAACGCATAGGTTCACCTTTATACACCATTTCACCCGTTTACCCAGATCATCAATCTTCAGAACGTCTTCAAATGTAGCATAAGTTTGTAAAAAAATGATTCTGTACTTGTATCATAGCTCAAAGCTGCATTCACACTGAATTACTACTGAATGTAAAGGTGTGGGGTGACACATGATTAGCTACAGCTTAGTTCTGCTGTACTGCTTTTTGTAGGGTCCTGTCCTGTGCTCCGGCCCTCCGTCTGTAGCTCCATTATGCATTCATTTGCTTTTCATGGCAAAAAAGGTGCAGCATGCAGCGCTATTCCTACCATCCAAACAATGCAGACCTCGAAGACCACTCAGCGGCTTGCGGCAATGGGATCCAGGGGTGCCATATGGCAATGGATCCGCAGGGATCCAGCATTGAATTTTATTTCCCCGAATAACTGACTTAATGATGCCCCTTCTAACACATCAGATGACTGTATGATGCCAAGAATACAAATAAAATAAAGAGCATAATTGCTGTCCAGACACTGAACAAGCAGGCTATGCCGTAAAATTAAGAATGATCAATGGAGATATGGAAGAGAATAAGGTATAACTCAGGGCCAGTGCAAGACAAGCAATTCTATCTAGTAACAAAGTTGCTCAATTTATTATGTAAATTATAAATGGATGTAATATAAAATTGTTTTGCGGATGAATCGCTGCTCTGAGTGTTAGATTTTCAAATTGGTAAAAAGGTTTATCTGCCAGTAATGATATTTACCTGGGGACATCCACCTATTGGAGACAGGCCATTAAAACTGGCCAAACTTTCTCCTTACTTTCTTGGCCACTGAGGGGCTTTTTGGACTGCAAATGGTTGATAAGTGTTGGTAAGAGTTTTCGAAGTATCTACTATATAATTGTCTTATCCCGTCTGTCTGTCTGTCTGTCCTGGAAATCCCGCGTCGCTCATTGGTCCGGCAGCGGCCAATCAGCGCCGCGGGATTTCAGAAAAAACATGGCGGCCGTTACCGGCTCTTCTGCGGGACGGAGCTCAGCGGCGTTGCAGCCGGGAGATGAGCGCCGCGAGGCGCTCATCTCCAGGCCGGTATCAGCAGGAGGACCCCGACCGCCGGACCCATCTGCAGGACAGAGATGCAGCCGGGAGATGAGCGGCGCGAGGCGCTCATGTCCCGGCCGGCAGCAGCGGAAGGACCGCCGGCGTCGCTGACATCCATGCGGAAGGGAGGACCGGGGAGCGGCGCTGCGGGTCGGGATACTTCTGCTGCGAGCGCCCGCTCATGTCCCGGGTTCTCGCAGCAGAAGTAGTCGCACAGGCAGCGCCGCTGCCCGGTCCTCACCAAGACGATTCAATGATTGGTCGCGGTCTTCGGACCCAACCAATCACTGATCTTAGCGCAAAAGTTAAATACCGCTGTGCTGATTGGTCGCGGACGCTGCCCGCGACCAATCACCGATTTGGGCGCCAAATTTAAATATCGGCCGCGACCAATCAGCATAGTAGTAGTTAACTTTAGCCGCAAGATCAGTGATTGGTCGCGGGCCAAGACCGCGACCAATCACCGATTTGTGCGGCACATTTAAATAGCGGCCGCGACCAATTGGATGTCAGCGCCGCTCCCCGGTCCTCCCTTCACACCCTTGCCGCATGGATGTCAGCGGCGCTGCCTGTGCGGATACTTCCGCTGCGAGAACCCGGGACATGAGCGGGCGCTCGCAGCAGAAGTATCCCGACGCGCAGCGCCGCTCCCCGGTCCTCCCTTCACACCCTAGCCGCTGATGTCCCCACAGTATCCGCATGGTGTTACAAAGATCCGGACATTTGTGTTAAAAATCGCTGATTGTTCGCGGGCGGTGCCCGCGACCAATCACCGATTTGGGCGCCAAATTTAAATATCGGTCGCGACCAATCACCGATCTTGGCTCCACATTTAAACACCACTGTACTGATTGGTCGCAGCCACTATTTAAATGTGGCGCCCAAATCGGTGATTGGTCGCGGGCAGCGGCCGCGACCAATCAGCAGAGCGGTGTTTAACTTTAGCGCCAAGATCACTGATTGGTCGCGTGAGGAGAGCGCGACCAATCAGCGAATCGTATTGGTGAGGAGCGGGGAGCGGAATCGTATTAGTGAGCACCGGGGAGCGCCGCTGCCCGTGCGGATACTTCCACTGCGAGAAGCCTGGAGATGAGCGACTGCTCGCAGCAGAAGTATCCCGATGCGCAGCGCCGCTCCCCGGTCCTCCCTTCACACCCTAGCCGCTGATGTCCCCACAGTATCCGCATGGTGTTACAAAGATCCGGACATTTGTGTTAAAAATCGCTGATTGGTCGCTGGCGGTGCCCGCGACCAATCACCGATTTGGGCACCAAATTTAAATATCGGCCGCGACCAATCACCGATCTTGGCTCCACATTTAAACACCACTGTGCTGATTGGTCGCCGATGCTGGGCGCGACCAATCACCGATTTTGGCGCACATTTAAATAGCGTCCGCGACCAATCAGTACAGCGGTGTTTAAATGTGGAGCCAAGATCGGTGATTGGTCGCGGCCGATATTTAAATTTGGCGCCCAAAACATAAAAAACCTAATGACAGAAGAAAGGATCTGCAGGATCGGTGATGGTAGTTACTGGGAACCCCACCAATCACTAGAGTGGGGATCCCTATCCTCTCTTATGGATGAAATAGTATGGAGCCGTTGCCAGGCATGCGCACTGCCACACTCCATTCAGTGTCTATGGGACTGATGGGGACAGCCGAGAACATCAGCAGCCGCGTATATATATATATATATATATATATATATATATATATATATACACAGTACAGACCAAAAGTTTGGACACACCTTCTCATTTAAAGATTTTTCTGTATTTTAATGACTATGAAAATTGTACATTCACACTGAAGGCATCAAAACTATGAATTAACACATGTGGAATTATATACTTAACAAAAATGGTGAAACAACTGAAATTATGTCTTATATTATAGGTTTTTCAAAGTAACCACCTTTTGCTTTGATGACTGCTTTGCACACTCTTGGCATTCTCTTGATGAGCTTCAAGAGGTAGTCACCGGAAATGGTTTTCACTTCACAGGTGTGCCCTGTCAGGTTTAATAAGCGGGATTTCTTGCCTTATAAATGTGGGACCATCAGTTGTGTTGTGCAGAAGTCTGGTGGATACATAGCTGATAGTCCTACTGAATAGACTGTTAGAATTTGTATTATGGCAAGAAAAAAGCAGCTAAGTAAAGAAAAACAAGTGGCCATCATTACTTTAAGAAATGAAGGTCAGTCAGTGCGAAAAATTGGGAAAACTTTGAAAGTGTCCCCAAGTGCAGTTGCAAAAACCATCAAGTGCTACAAAGAAACTGGCTCACATGAGGACCGCCCCAGGAAAGGAAGACCAAGAGTCACCTCTGCTTCTGAGGATAAGTTTATCCGAGTCACCAGCCTCAGAAATCGCAGGTTAACATCAACTCAGATTAGAGACCAGGTCAATGCCACACAGAGTTCTAGCAGCAGACACATCTCTACAACAACTGTTAAGAGGAGACTTTGTGCAGCAGGCCTTCATGGTAAAATAGCTGCTAGGAAACCATTGCTAAGGACAGGCAACAAGCAGAAGAGACTTGTTTGGGCTAAAGAACACAAGGAATGGACATTAGATCAGTGGAAATCTGTGCTTTGGTCTGATGAGTCGAAATTTGAGATCTTTTGTTCCAACCACCGTGTCATTAACTTGTTAATAACCTGCAGTCTATAATGAGCCGTGTTAATAATATGATCCCACCAATAGTGACTCTGTATGGCCAATTTGACAATAAACAGTGTTGGTATTGTACTTTTTATTTTTCATCACTAGATGGCAGTGCAGCAGTGTAAATGTGTGAGAGAATGGGATGATGGCGCCATTACTGATCATTATGTAAAATCAGGAGCTGACCTTCTTTATTAGTAAATTACGATGTAATTCAGGTTAATGATTCTTATGATTTTGCTAATAAAAACACTATTGCATTGTACACGTGTCGTTGTGTGATTGATCTAGATCCCAGCAGCCTCAATTGTCCGCTATTATTGAGAAGTCTTGGCTGCTAGATATGGCAGTGTCATCAATCTCAAGAAGCCTTTTATTCTCACATACATGATAGAATCCAATAGTAAACATCAGCATATCCCTTCCAGGAGTGGAACGACATCGGTCACAGAGGGTGCGACCGGACCCGTGCAGGAGGGGGGTCGGCCGCCACCAGCACCTATTTCAGTTAGAGGTGCATGCAAGGACACACATTCAGCTGAAATGTATTGAGACGCAGAGACCATCTGTGTCCCTGCACCGCAATACACCCTGCCAGCCAATCAGAGGCCGGCTGTTGACGTTGGTGTGCCAGTCGCAGGCGGCACATGACCGTGACGTCATGCACCATGCCAGCAAGACGAAGCTAGATGCCAGTTCCTTCAATTGCTATAGACGAATATGCTGCGAGTTGTGGGAGTGGAGGAAGGGAAGAAGAATAATTTATTTATTTTTAAATGTATTGGAGAAGAACAGGAAACATTATTAATGGAAGGGGCACAGGATGGGGGACATTATACCAGGAAGGGTACAATAAGAAAGCACAGCAACACACTGCAAGGGACAATACATATGCAGACACTGAGAACATAAGAGCTAAACTGCATTATTGCTAAATAAAATGTACTTACAAAAAATGAAGGCTCTTAGCGCACAAATTGGCCAATTCATGTATGCCCATCAACCACGACAAGGTAGCCTCCGCATGATGATTAACTAACCTCTTAAACATGCCTCTCTTGGGCTATAAGCCTACAATATAAATGGGCAAACATGCCTCTCTTGGGATAGAAACCTACAAATTTAAGTGGGCAGGTAGAATCCAACACTAATTAAAAGCACCCTTGGGCTGATGGGTGCTTATACCAGGAAGGGTCCCAGGATGGAGTGCATTATACCAGGAAGGGTCCCAGGATAGAGTGCCTTATACCAAGAAGGGTCCCAGGATGGGGAACATTATACCAGGAAAGGGCCCAGGATGGGGGACATTATACCAGGAATGTGCTCAGGATGGGGGACATTATACCAGGAATGTTCTCAGAATGGGGTACATTATACCAGGAAGATGCCCAGGATGGAGTGCATTATACCAGGAGGTGCTCAGGAAGGGTAACATTATACCAGGAAGGTGCCAAGGATGTAGTGCATTATACCAGGAAGGTGCTCATGATGTAGTGCATTATACCAGGAAGGTGCTCAGGATGGGGAACATAATACCAGGAAAGGGCGCAGAATAGAGCACATTATACAAGGAAGAGGCCCAAGATGTACAGTTGAAACCAGAAGTTTACATACACTATATAAAAAGACACATATGCATGTTTTTCTCAATATCTGACATGAAATCAGAATAAACCTTTCCCGTTTTTTTAAATGCCTTAATACATTCTCTCTCTCCTTATTCTGGCATTTGGCAAATATTAAAAATTATGGTAATCCTAATTGACCTAAAACGGGAAAGGGCATCAGCGTTCCCATGTAACTTCCCAGGCCTATGCTCTACGTGAAAGTTGAAGTCCTGAAGAGCTAGGAACCATCTAGTTACCCTGGCATTGTTACCCCTCTTTTCCCTCAACCATCTCAACGGGGCATGGTCTGACAACGGGCACAGGACAGTGTATGGAACTATGCTTTAAACCTGCAGGAGGCGCTGAGGGCCATCAAACAGGTAGACCCTGACAGTGTGCGTGATGAAAACAGACTGTTAACTGAGCAGTTTATTGAGGGTTTACTGTCCAGCGCCCACCGAACCCAGCTGCGCATAGTGGCTCTGCAAAACCCTGACTTAGACTTTGCTAAGTTTAAGGACAGGGCCATCTGGGTGCTACGAGAACCAGCACCAGGTGGCGCTACAGCTCACCGCCGCCCAGATATCACCTACCACCAGGAGGTGGCACCCTTTTCCCCGAAGCCTGTAGGAGCTGATGCGCAAACTCTGGACAGTGCCCCGTCAACAGACCTGCACCATCAGGTCCAAGAGCTAACTAAAAGTGTAGCAGAACTAACCAAAACTGTACAGTCCTTGCAGGTGTATCCCAAAGGAAAGAGCCAGCTGGCTTCCAGTCCGGAGGACATCCCGTGGCGCCAACAGAAGAGGATTCCACCATCCAGAGGAAGGAACAGCGACCGCTACGACCAGGACGGCCAACCCATCTGCCGCCGCTGCAACCAGCCAGGACATTATGCAAGGTACTGTCATTTAAACGAGCAAAACCTGGGGCAGAGGGCCAACCCCTAGGCATAAGACCACCAGGCCCATCAAGCTGGCGAGACAAATGTAGCACCCTGAGGATTCGGCTGCTACAGGGGTATTGCACCTCAAGCCAGAGGTGTGATATTCCACTCCCGGGTAAGGATGGAGTGTGGAACTGAGCTCAGTTAGCTGCATGCACTACATACATCCCATTTCCGGAGGACAGACCGATGGTACTCCCACTAGAGAAATGTGCAGGTACGACAGTGTCTGTTCCTGGCTGGAGTGGGAGGGGGGTGGAACATCCCAGTAGTGTAGGGGCAGATAGGGGGAGCAGCCTGGGTAAAGCTAGGAGCTCATTGGGTGCTGGTCACCTGAGCTCACGCATAGAGGGAGTATATAAGGTGGGAACCATCTTAGATCAGGGTCAGTCAGTGAGACGTCAGTCTTTTGCAGAGTGAGGTCAGTCTGTCAGAGTTGAGCAGAGGAGAAGAGCAGCTCCAAGGCCAAGAGAGAGAGAGAGGAGAAAGAAAGACCCAGAGGGGGAGAAAAAAGGAACTCCAAGAGCCCAAATTAGACCAGAGGGTGAAGAGTTGGCAACAGGGTACCGGATCCCAAGCTGGCAGAGGCTACAGCACACCTTAGCCAGAGACCGGAGGTCGTGGGCAGGATCTGCCACGACCACCCACCAAATCCACCCGGAAGGCAGACCAGGAATAGGGTCAGGGAACCCAGAGACAAGGGTTTACCACAAAGAGGCTCGAGGGAGCCGGACATAGGTGGATCCCTGGTGGGGAAGGCCAGAGAAGAGGACAGGACAGAAAGGGAGCTCAGAACCACGCTCCGGAACTACTTGGGGGTTGGCCGAGTCCAGGACCTGGTGGACGCAGCACGGCTCGGGTGGTCACTCAAGGCCGGAGTGACCGGTACAAAAACAGCAGTAAGTAAAAACCCTGAACTGCACAACCCGACTCTGACTCTCATTACCATCTTCACTGCACTTCCACAACCACCATCCTCTGCACCTGACCCCCTGAGGCCATACCCCTCCCGTTGGGGGTTATACTACCGAAGCTGCACAAACACCATCAGCCTCAGCGGACCCTGCTGCAGCGGCGGCCGTAGTGACCGCAATTCAACGGGTGGCGTAGTCGACATAAAGAACATCCAGTAACATCATAGGACTGCCACACACTGAGCTTGACACCCTGGGCACGGACCGGGTCACCGCCACTCGGAGACTACAACCCCCATCTGATCCGGCTCCGGGTATCCCCCAAACAGCACTGGCCCAGGGGGCGCGTCAACTTTGGCGTAGTCGGCAGGATAACGTGCCCGCAACAACCGGGTACTGCGTGCCTGAAGAAAAGTACACCGTTACCTCAAAAAGAAGTCTCCTGCCGGTTCCGGAGGGTCCCCGCCAACGGACCCCATCACAGGTCGTTTCCCGCCGGTTATCCGCCATTTGCAGCTTTTTCCCGCCATCCATGGAGTTTCCCGCCACTGGGAGACGATTCCCGCCATTTCCAAGGATTTCCCGCCTTGGGGGAGCGGACGCCATTATGGGCGTGCCAGAGGGTGGCAAAAGGCCACCTCCCATCGTGGGCCAGGTCGAAGAATGGCGCCAAAAGCGGAAACCGCGCCCACCAACAGAGACTGTGATGCTGGAAGTGTCCATCAGCGTAAGAGAACTGCCCCTGGAACTGACAATCACTAAGTTGCCCCGGGACCACCCTCAATGTGGGCGGAGACAGAACAAGAGAACAAAGATGGGTTTCGCCTGGAGCAGTCTGGAGAGAGCGCACCCGGAGACAAGACGTCTGGAAGAGAGTCCAGAGAAAGCCTACCCGGAGATGGAGGGAGAGTCAGGCAGCACCGACCCAGTGGTCAGGAGCCTGTTGCAGGTCGCCACTCCAGAAGGCCTGCTGGAGATCCTAGCACAGCTCCCCCGAGAACGGGAGTGTGCACAGACCGCGCTGGAGGGCCTCGCACGGAGGATGGCCCGGGTGCAGCGAGAGACGTTGGCGGAGTGGAGCCGAGAGATGGCCCAGCAGACCGAGACTCGTCAGCGGAGCACGCCGCCCGAGACGAGGAGACAGACCGCCTCTGAGGATGGCGCAGGAGGACTGAAGGCCGGAGACGGCGCCGAGAAGGGAGCCGAACGAATGGAGGCAGGTAAAGGGGACGTCACTACCCCGAGCCGGGAAACCGCGTGCCTGCCCCAGCTCCCCGTCGCAGAGCCCGAAGTACCCCCTGCCGTGCCCGTCGCTGCAACGTCACCGCCGCAGACTAGGCCTCAAACGGAAGCCGCGACCCCTGTGACGTCACACGCCTCGACCCCGAGCGTGGCCAAGCAGGAAGTACCATCGGCCTGGTCGCAAGGCCTAGTACCCCCGGGCGACGCAATACCAACAGCGCCCCCTACCTCCGCGGAGCCCCCGGCCTGGTCGCAGGGCCAAGTAACACAGGGCGCCGCCGTTCTTACGGTGCCCTTTACTTTCAAGGTGCCCCAAGCCTGGTCGCAAGGCCTGGGCAACCCGGGCACCGCTACCACCATGCGCCCATAAAAACAAGAATGCCGCACCTGGGTGAAGACCTGTTCGCCCAACATACGTGCCCGGATGGGCAGCCCTTCGTATGGCCCCAGGAATACATCCAGCTGGAGCTGCAAAAAGCAAGGGCCATGTGCGAACCCCTGATCCCGGCTCCAAAGCCCATAAAGAGGATCTCGCCCCCGCTAGAAGAGACCCAGTTTGAGTGGGATCCCACCGGAGAAGACCTCATGGGGTTCACTCAGGAGACTCGGGCAGCCGCAGCGGAGCGTGCAGAGTGCTGCCGCCAGCAGCTCGAGGTCTTTGAGAGGGAGCGGAGAGAGAGGCGGGTCCGGGAACAGCAAGCCCAAATAAGGAGCGCGGAGCAGAAGAGCCGGACCAGGAGAAACCCCCGTGCAGCGCATGGTCCCCGTACCATCGGGACTGTGATAAAGTTCAATCTGCAGCATGGGTGGGGTTTCATCAGGGATCACCGCACCCCAGGCGACGTCTTCGTGACCAGGAGAGACGTTGAGTCCCACCTACCGGAGGGACACAGAGGTCGTGACCTGTATTTAGGGGACGAGGTCACCTTCACCCGGCACAAGTGTGCCAAAGGACCCTGCGCCCTCCATGTGCATCGCCTGACGGAGGAGGAGCTGCGGTGTGAGGAGGAGCAAGAGGACCCGGACGGGTCTGAAACTGAAACTGTCCACAAAGAAAGAGCAGGAGGACGCCGTCGCTGAAGTACGGTAGAGAGAGACTGTATAAAGTTGCCCGTCGGGGTACCAAGAACTGTTACTTAGTTAAAATATAGTCCCCGTTGGGACCAGCCAAGAGTGAACTGTTAACCCCGTGTGTCCCTGTTCCCATTACCTGGCCGAGGACTGAGAGCGGCCATGCCTTCCCTTTGTATATAGTTGCGCTTCCTAAAGCGCCCCCTACTGGTTTTATAGGAAAACCGTGTTTCTTCAAGAGACTGTCGCACTTTACCCGGTCACAAGTTGCACAGTGACCGGAGGAACCAGAAACAAGAATGTTTATATGAAAAGTTTATTGCTGCTGATAATGTTTAAATGTTTTATATGTTTATATGTTGATGTTTTATGAAAAAATAATTGTATGTTTTGGATGTTTTTATATCTTACAGCCCGAGGACGTGCTGTGATTTACCAGGGGGGAATGTAGCACCCTGAGGATTCGGCTGCTACAGGGGTATTGCACCTCAAGCCAGAGGTGTGATATTCCACTCCCGGGTAAGGATGGAGTGTGGAACTGAGCTCAGTTAGCTGCATGCACTACATACATCCCATTTCCGGAGGACAGACCGATGGTACTCCCACTAGAGAAATGTGCAGGTACGACAGTGTCTGTTCCTGGCTGGAGTGGGAGGGGGGTGGAACATCCCAGTAGTGTAGGGGCAGATAGGGGGAGCAGCCTGGGTAAAGCTAGGAGCTCATTGGGTGCTGGTCACCTGAGCTCACGCATAGAGGGAGTATATAAGGTGGGAACCATCTTAGATCAGGGTCAGTCAGTGAGACGTCAGTCTTTTGCAGAGTGAGGTCAGTCTGTCAGAGTTGAGCAGAGGAGAAGAGCAGCTCCAAGGCCAAGAGAGAGAGAGAGGAGAAAGAAAGACCCAGAGGGGGAGAAAGAAGGAACTCCAAGAGCCCAAATTAGACCAGAGGGTGAAGAGTTGGCAACAGGGTACCGGATCCCAAGCTGGCAGAGGCTACAGCACACCTTAGCCAGAGACCGGAGGTCGTGGGCAGGATCTGCCACGACCACCCACCAAATCCACCCGGAAGGCAGACCAGGAATAGGGTCAGGGAACCCAGAGACAAGGGTTTACCACAAAGAGGCCCGAGGGAGCCGGACATAGGTGGATCCCTGGTGGGGAAGGCCAGAGAAGAGGACAGGACAGAAAGGGAGCTCAGAACCACGCTCCGGAACTACTTGGGGGTTGGCCGAGTCCAGGACCTGGTGGACGCAGCACGGCTCGGGTGGTCACTCAAGGCCGGAGTGACCGGTACAAAAACAGCAGTAAGTAAAAACCCTGAACTGCACAACCCGACTCTGACTCTCATTACCATCTTCACTGCACTTCCACAACCACCATCCTCTGCACCTGACCCCCTGAGGCCATACCCCTCCCGTTGGGGGTTATACTACCGAAGCTGCACAAACACCATCAGCCTCAGCGGACCCTGCTGCAGCGGCGGCCGTAGTGACCGCAATTCAACGGGTGGCGTAGTCGACATAAAGAACATCCAGTAACATCATAGGACTGCCACACACTGAGCTTGACACCCTGGGCACGGACCGGGTCACCGCCACTCGGAGACTACAACCCCCATCTGATCCGGCTCCGGGTATCCCCCAAACAGCACTGGCCCAGGGGGCGCGTCACAAATATGTGGGAGGACGACCGGTCCTACCTGTCGTGCTGGACGGCTTTCCAATGAGCGCGTTGCTGGACACTGGATCCCAAGTGACCACCATCCCCTACATTCTTTACTGTACTGACTCTGATATTACCCGTCATCCAGATGAACATTTGAGCATTTATGCCAGCAATGGTCAACCCGTACCTCAGGTGGGGTTCAAAGAAGTGACCATAAAGTTGGCAAAGTGGAACTGCCAGCACAAGGACTGATTATTGTCGACATTGATCGCTGAGAAAGTCATCCCATGATAACCATGGGCACTAATGTCATTGAAAATTGTCTTGCAGAGATAATTGTCTTGTTACAGCAGGTTGCGGAGACCGCCAGATCCAGCCAGCAGCCGGTTCTACAAAGAGAGATCAGAGCCCTGATGAAAAGACAACAGGTAGAACTGTCTGGTGGTGAAATTGGCAGTGTCAGGATGTGTGACCCATTCCCTATTGCCATGCCCCTAAGAAGTGAAATTATGATATGGTGCCGGGCAGCTATTGGTCTAAGGGGTAGAGATTACCAGGCCATGGTAGAGCCCGTCTACTCTGACAGTAGGCCCACAATTTTGACAGCCTGGGGGGTGGTTGATGTCCGCCATTGGAGGGTACCCGTCCGCATCATTGGGGAGAGAGAAGTCCATTTGCCCCGGTATGCCACTCTAGCCAAACAGTTCACTGTCAACCAGAATTCTATAAAGACAGTGGAACCCTTGCCTCCATCCCAACAGGCAGAGGATAACAGCTACAAGGAACAAATGGAGGACTGGTGCCAGAAGCTGCATGTGGGCACTGACTCCACCTCTCCACACTGAAAACAAGGAGTGTACCGGGTGGTACAGGAATACAAAAGGGTCTTCCGTAAACATCCACTTGACTTTGGGCAGGTAAAAGGGGTTCAACACCATATCCCCACGGGAGACCATCCTCCCATTAAAGAAAGGCACCGGCCTGTACCCCCTGCACACTACCAAAATGCCAAAGGGATGTTGCGAGAAATGAAGGAGGCTGGGGTAATAAGAGACAGTTGTAGCCCCTGGGCAGCTCCATTAGTTCTTGTAAAGAAAAAGGATGGCGCTATGAGAATGTGTGTAGACTACAGGAAAATCAACCGCATAACACACAAAGATGCATACCCGTTACCCAGAATAGAGGAATCACTAGCTGCATTAAAGTCTGCTAACTATTTCTCCACTTTGGCTCTTACTAGTGGGTATTGGCAGGTTCCTGTAGCAGAGGTGGATAAGGAAAAGACCGCATTCACCTCCCTGATGGGCCTCAGCGAGTTCAACTGCATGCCATTCTGGCTCTGTAGCGCCCCAGGAACCTTCCAGCGGTTGATGGAGTGCTATCTGGGACATAAGAATTTCGAGACAGTCCTGCTGTACCTAGATGACGTCATTGTATACTCCCAGACGTATGAGAACCATCTGAAGCACCTGGCGGAAGTGTTTGACTCACTGGCTGGCTTTGGTCTAAAGGTGAAGCCCTCAAAATGTCATCTGCTGAAGCCCAAGGTACAGTACCTGAGGCACGGGGTGAGCGCTGACGGTGTAGCTCCAGATCCCGATAAAATCACAGTAATCAAGGACTGGCCAAGACCCTCCACCGTATAGGAAGTGCGGCAGTTCCTCGGATTGGTAGGCTACTACCGAAGATTTATTCCAGGCCTCACCAAGATGGCAGCACCCATGCTGGACCTCCTGATAGGCCAGTCCAGGAAGGCCAAAAACCAGAAGCCGCCATTCAAATGGGACAAGCTGGAAGATGAGTCCTTCCACCAGCTGAAAATGGCCCTCACGGGGGACGAGATCCTGGCTTACCCTGATTATGGCCAGCCCTTCATCCTCCACACGGACGCGAGTGTAACACCCCAGGGGTCTGGTTGCCACAGTAATAGAGATATTATGTCTGAGAGCAAGTGGGAGGTTTCTCTGGTCAGGAGCCCTAAGCATGCAACACTGCCCGCCCAGACCTGGGAGGGGAGGAATCTGCCCTTATAAACTGGGTCTGGGGCGGGATTAAGTTAGTCAGAGCCTGGAGAGGGAAAGTGCTACTAATTATGTTTCTCAGTTACCCTGCAGATTTATTTGGACTAACAGGTTATGGACACTGGATAACCGGAACAATCTTGTAGATAGTTGCACCATTTGTGCCTCTTGCGAAGACGGCCGCGGAAGAGAAAACCTGTCTGGCGTGGCCTACTTGCGGCCCAAAGTAGCTAGCTCCAGCCTTGCAGCCACGCCCAGGGCCAACGCAAGGGGTTTGCTTTGGACAGGTCCCCTACTTCGCTTAAAACTTCACCTTGGGTGATATGGACACCCGGTTGCGGACACGCCGTGATCTTTAAAGAACTAAAGCTTCTTGTAAATATGTTATTGTATTATTGTTATACCCTGCATTTATGTTTCTTTAAAAATATGTTTAGTCCCGGAGTACTAAAATTTACTAGGGGGGAATGTGACACCCCAGGGGTCTGGTTGCCACAGTAATAGAGATATTATGTCTGAGAGCAAGTGGGAGGTTTCTCTGGTCAGGAGCCCTAAGCATGCAACACTGCCCGCCCAGACCTGGGAGGGGAGGAATCTGCCCTTATAAACTGGGTCTGAGGCGGGATTAAGTTAGTCAGAGCCTGGAGAGGGAAAGTGACAACAGGAGCTCTGTAGGAGCAGGAGCGAGTGCCAGAGGCTGGAAGCTAGAGAGCTCGCCTTGGCTGAAGACACTAATACCGGACACGGAGTCCGAGGCTGTGGGGACATCCAGGTCCAGCAGCAGAATCCAACCGGCAGGGGATTCCATGTCCTCTGGCCTTAGAAACCCGAAGGCACGGTCACAAGCAAGGGACCCGCACCGCCATCGTGAAGCGAAGGCTGACGGAAGGCCCCAAGTCACCGGCCATACGGGTGAGCACCACACGGTATACTCAGGGACGTGGGCTACTTCTACCCGCATAGAGCAAGGTAGCCAGGAAAGAGTGCAGATAGTCGGGGAGGCCTACAACTCCACCTGGCCAGGGGAGATCCTGCTTGCTCACAGACTGACCAGGCCCCTACTGCTAACCAGTACTCCCGGGAGGGTCTGCTTTATACCATCAGTAAAGGCCCTGTACTGCACCACACGTCTCTGTTATTCCTTGCCGCACCAGCACCATTACTACTGGAACGCTCACACCATCACTCCCATCATCCACCTTAGCTGCCCTGAGGCAATACTTCTCCCGTGGGGAGTTATCCCATACTCGGCTGCTCAAACAACATCAGCCTCAGCGGTCGGCAGCGCAGCGGCGGTCCTCACTGACCGCAATCCACGGGTGGCGTAGTCAGACATTGTTCTTACCTATAGACTGCCACTGGTTTGACCACCCTGGGCACGGACCGGGTCACCGCCACGGAGGACTACAACCCCCAGCGATCCGGCTCCGGGTATACCCCTGGACCACACAGGCCCAGGGGGCGCGTCAATTTTGGCGTAGTCGGCAGGATTTTGTGCCCACAACCACCAGGTACTGCGTGCCTGAAAAAGAGACTTTTAAACTTACCTGTGGTGAAGTTTCCCGCCGTCCGGAGTCGTTTCCCGCCATCCGGAGCCGATTCCCGCCATCAGACGCCATCTTGGACCGTTTCCTGCCGTCTTCTGCCTTCTTCCCGCCATCCGCAGCTGCTTCCCGCCTTCGGACGCCATCTTCGGGACGCCGCACGGGAAGAAGAGGGGCGTGGACGCCGAAAGCGCGCGAGATCCGAAGCTCCGCCCCACGCTCCGCCCCACGCTCTGACGCTGCGTAAGGTCCTGGAAGGAAGGAAGAGCGACGCTGACGTCATCGGAGTGCGACGCCAGGTCCTCAACCCCGACGATCGACTGCGTAGCCGCGGCCTATGGAAGAAGAGCATCGCAAGGTAGGCCACGGTCCACTAGGGGGGAAGGAGGATGTCGGACACCGAGGGGAGCTCCACTGCCACAGCCACCGCCAGCGCAACCGCTGCAGCAGTCATGCCATTCAGCATGCCCTATATCCCGGGGGCAACCTGGCTGCCCCAGTACTCAGGAGAGTCACATACCCTGAGTGACTTTAGGGAAAGACTTGATAGCCTCTTCCAGGTATACCCCCTCACAGAAGAGCAAAAAGTGAGCATTCTGGTGGCCCAGTTAATCGGGGCAGCCCAAAGGGAGGTAAAGTCCTGGTCACCTGGGAAGACGAGGACTGTCAGAGAGATACTAGCCCGGCTGAAAGACACGTTTGACACCCGCACCTCAGCCGAGATAAAACTAAGATTTTATGGGTGCAAACAACGGGCACATGAAAGTATAAGAGACTATGCTCTAAACCTACAAGAGGCCCTGAGAGCCATTAAGCAGGCAGACCCTGACAGCGTGGGAAATGAAGACAAGCTATTGACTGAACAATTTATTGAGGGTCTACTGTGCAATGCCCACCGAACCCAGTTGCGAGCAATGGCCTTACAGGACCCTGACCTGGACTTTGCACAGTTCAAGGACACAGCCATCCGGGTGCTCCAAGAACCGGCACCAGGTGGAGCTGTGACCCACAGGCGCCCTGCTATCACTTATCACCAGGACGCGGCGTCCTTGTCTGCAGGGCCTGTGGGAGCTGATGCGCAGGCTTTGAACAATGACCCGGCTACACACCTGCACCATCAGGTCCAAGAGCTGACTAAGAGCGTTGCCACGCTAACCAGAACTGTGCAGTCTTTATGACTCGCCCCCTGGGCCGTGGGGCACTCGGATCCGGGCAATAGGGGGAACGATGGGAGTAGTAGTGGCAACCCGATTCCGTGGCTCAGGGTGGTCAGACCAGTGGTAGTCTGTTATGTGCTATTGATTATGTCCGACTACGCCACCCGTGGATTTGCGGTCATTAGGTACCGCCGCTGCAAGGCAGACCGCTGGGGCTGATGAGGTGTGCAGCTGGGATGGTGTGACTCCCCACGGGAAGAGTGCAGCCCCAGGGCAGTGTAGTGGATGGTGGGAGTGATGGTGGTGAGAGTCCCAGTACCAGTAGTGCTGGAGGCGCGAAGGAGCACACAGACAATAGGTTGCAGTCCAGGGTCTTTACTGAAACAGGTAAACTGACCCATAAACAGTCCCAGCTAGGAGGGGACCTGGATGTCTGAGAGCAACGGGAAATTGGCCCTGGTCAGGGTGAGGGTGTAGGCCTACCGTGCTTTCTGCGCTTCTTCTGGCTATCTCCTCGTTATAGGGTAACAGCCCACGTTTCCGAGCTTTCCGTGTATTCTCGCCTGTATGGCCTGCGACGTGGGTTCCTTTCTGCTCCCAGCCTTGTACGGCTCTGCTGGTCCCTTCTGTTGTGGCAGAGCCTCCAGGCTTCTTAGGCCAAGGAATATACAGTCCCTTGCAGACTGGTTCTCTGCTGGGGGATGTAGAATCCTCCCAGCCTCAGACACCAAAGTCTGGTAAAGTAAGTCTTTTCTCTGCCAAGACAGGCTCTCTTCGCCTCTTGTCTCTTGTTTGTGGCTCTCCTGCTGCCACACTTCCTCTTAGGTTACAATGCAACTGTCTGTCCCTGCTCTGCTGAGACACGTCTCAGTCCTGAGACAGGTCATCTGGTTCTCTCTAACCCTGCTCCCAGTACCAGCTTTTATAGGGGCAGCTAGCTCCCCCTACTGGCCTGAGACAGGAGGCATTGCATGCTAATGTTCCCCTGACTAGAGAACCTCCCCCTTGCTCTCAGACACAGCTTTAATTACACTTGTGGCATCCAGGCCAGGGTGACACATTCCCCCCTAGTGAAATTTAGTACTCCGGGACTAAACAATAAACAAAGACAATATGCATAACAATAAAACATTAATAGACAGACGACGCACAAATTGAGTTCTTAAGGTCACAGTGCGGCCTGTGACCGGGTGTCCATATCACCAATACAACGGGGAGCCTTAACCAGGTGGGGGTCTGTCCTACCCCAAGTCCTTCACAGTCTTAGTTCATTCCCGGGTTAGGCTCTGAACGCAGTCCATACAAGGTCCCGGTTATAAAAAGTCCTTAACCTTTGAGTCCTTACGGTAGCTGCAAGAAACTGAAACACAGAATTACCAAACATGCATGTAACTTGGCAAACAATTCAACATTTAGCAACAGGATTATTTACAATTTTAGTACACTCTATATTTTCCAGCGAGCGGGTATCTGCCCCTTTGTGCTCCTGGTTGATCTGCGTAGCCCACTGTCTGGTGGTGGACCAACCTGGCTTTCCCCACTAGCGTTAGGGGTACAGCTACCAGCTGGGTGTACAGGTAGGGCAGGCAGCTGTCTGCGGGTCCTTTGGCTTACCGCAGGCATGGCAGGCTCACTGTCAGCAGAGGGTTGACTCTCCTGGGCTGCTGGTACAGGCTCTTCTGCCTCTGGAACCGCTTGCTCCTCTTCACCTTCCGGCTCTGGTGTTGGTTGTTGCTGTGCCGGTTGCAGGAAATGCAGGACGGGTACCACTATGGCATCATTTATGCAAGTCCAGGACTGAGGGAACTCTCCGAGAACGGTGCTGATCATTTCTTCCTTGTCCTCTGCGGGTTCAAGGTCACTCTGATCCTCTTCTGCACTACGGAGTTGCTCGGGGCACCTTTCTCTGGAGACGACACTAGTGGTTTCTTCTCCGTCCTTGGTGATTACGCACACCTTTGGGTTGTCGTGATCAGACTGCAGTACGGTGTAGGGTTCCCTTTCCCACTGGTCGTCCAACTTATGTAGCCTTCTTTTCCGCTTCAGGACTTGCTCACCAGGTTCTAGGGGACCAGCAGGGGCGTGTTGGTTGAAGAGTTTTTCTTGCCTCTCTCTCGCCTGGGCCAGGCTCTTCTCCACACTTTCCTGTACCTTCTTGTACTGCAGTTGCCTTTCCGTATCCCAGTCCGCATCCGGGAAGGTGTCCTCAGGTATTATGACTCCCATCTCCAGGTCTACGGGCAGCTTACCTGGTCTAGCTCGCATCAGGTAAGCCGGGGTGCAGTTTGTAGCATTCACCGGGATATTGTTGTATAGGTCTATCAGGTCCGGCAGTTTTTCTGGCCACAGGCTGCGTTCCTCCAGGGGCAACGTCTTCAGGAGATCAATGACTATATTGTTCATCTTCTCGCACATCCCGTTGGTTTGTGGATGGTAAGGCGTTGTCCGAATCTTCTTACAGCCATAGAGGTTGCAGAACTCCTGGAAGATTTCAGCCTCGAACGCTGGACCCTGGTCTGTCAGGACCTGTTCCGGATACCCGTGTGGACGGCAGAAATATTGCTGGAAGGCTCTGGCCGCTGTTTGGGCTGTCAAGTCCTTTACCGGGACCACCACTAGGAAACGGGAATAGTGGTCCACGATTGTCAGGGCATAGATGTATCCAGACCGGCTTGGAGCCAATTTGACGTGGTCCAGAGCTACCAGCTCAAGAGGCTGCGTGGTGACGATGGGCCTCAAGGGTGTCTTCTGGCTGGCACGGTCCTTCCTCCTTAGGTGACAAGGGCCACAGTCTCTGCACCATTTTTCTACAGCTCCTCTCATGCCGACCCAAAAGAATCTTCCTCTTAGTAGGAACTCCAGTTTCTTCCAACCGAAGTGTCCGGCTCTGTCATGGTAAGCCCCCAGGACCATAGCTGCATCCCGCCTTGGGACCACGACTTGCCAGGTCAGCTCGTGCGTCCGGTGGTTGACAATCCTTCTGCACAACTTGCCTTCGTAGAGGAACAGCTTGCTCTTCTCCTTCCATAGCTGCTTGGCTTCCTCTGGGGCATCTGGATCTAAGCGGGCGTCTTCCCGGGTCAGCAGATCTTTCACCAGGCGGACTGCAGGGTCACTATCTTGGGTCTCAGCCCAGCTGTGGTGAGGTAGGGGATTGATCATCACAGTTGTTAGATCCTCCTCCTTCACGCGGTGAGAGTATTGAGCGGCTCCATACCGGTGAAACGCGGGGAGTTCTACCTCCTCCAGCTCTTCTGGGTCTTCGTCACCTTCAGGTAAGTGAGGCATCCTCGATAGGGCGTCAGTGTTGGCATTGGTTTTGCCGGCCCGGTACTTGATCACAAAGTCATAGTTGGAGAGACGGGCCATCCACCGCTGTTCTAGGGCACCCAGTCTTGCATTGTCCAGGTGTGTCAACGGGTTGTTGTCCGTGTACACGGTGAACTTTGCGGAGGCCAGGTAATGCTTGAAGCGTTCTGTCACGGCCCACACCACCGCCAAGAATTCTAGCTTGAAGGAGCTGTAATTCTCCGGGTTCCTCTCGGTGGGTCTCAGCTTCCGACTGGCGTACGCGATCACCCTTTCTCTGCCCTGTTGGTTTTGGGACAGTACGGCTCCCAGTCCCACATTACTGGCATCTGTGTGGAGAATGAAAGGCTGGCCATAATCAGGGTAGGCCAGGATCTCGTCCCCTGTGAGGGCCATCTTTAGCTGGCGGAAGGACTCCTCTTCCGGTTTATCCCACTTGAAGGGCGGCTTTTGGCTCCTGGACTTAGACTGTTCGATCAGGAGGTCCTGCATAGGAGCTGCCATCTTAGTGAACCCGGGGATGAACCTTCGGTAGTAGCCTACCAACCAGAGAAACTGTCTCACCTCTTTGATGTTCGAGGGGCTTGGCCAGCTCTTGATTGCCGTGACCTTGTCAGGGTCGGGGGCCACTCCTTCCGCGCTTACCACGTGCCCTAGGTACTGGACCTTTGGTTTCAGCAGGTGACACTTCGATGGTTTCACCTTCAGGCCGTAGCCTGCCAGGGCTTCGAACACCTCGGCCAGGTGCTTTAGATGGTCCTCGTAGGTTTTCGAATAGACGATCACGTCGTCCAGGTAAAGGAGGACCGTCTCGAAGTTTCGGTGCCCTAGACAGCATTCCATCAGCCGCTGGAAGGTCCCTGGTGCGTTGCAGAGCCCGAAAGGCATACAGTTGAACTCACTCAGTCCCATCGGGGTGGTGAAGGCGGTCTTCTCCTTGTCAGCCTCTGCCACAGGAACCTGCCAGTACCCGCTAGTAAGGTCCAAAGTAGAAAAGAAGTTAGCTGATTTTAGTGCGGCTAAAGACTCCTCTATTCTAGGCAGCGGATATGCGTCTTTGTGAGTGATATGGTTGATTTGTCTATAGTCGACGCACATTCTCATGGTGCCGTCTTTCTTTTTGACCAGAACCAAGGGGGCTGCCCAGGGGCTACAGCTGTCTCTAATGACCCCAGCTTCTTTCATCTCTCTTAGCATGCCCTTTGCGTTCTGATAATGTGCAGGGGGTACAGGCCTGTGTCTCTCTTTTATTGGTGGGTGGCTTCCTGTGGGGATGTGGTGTTCTATCCCCTTTACTCTGCCGAAGTCTAGCGGGTGCTTACTAAAGACTCTCTCGTACTCCTGTACCACCCGGTAGACTCCTTGTTTTTGGTGCAGGGGAGTGGAGTCAGCACCCACATGGAGTTTCTGGCACCAGTCCTCCTTTTGTTTCTGGGAGCCATTACCCTCCGCCTGTGGAGATGGAGGCAAGGGTTCCACGGCCCTGATAGCTTGGTGTTCGACAACAAACAGTTTGGCGAGTGTAGCATACCTGGGTAAGTGTACTTCCCTCTCCCCAATGTTGAGGATGCGGACGGGCACCCTCCCATGACGGACATCAACCAACCCCCCGGGCTGTCAAAATGGTGGGCCTGCTGTCTGAGTACACGGGTTCTACCATGGCTTGGTAGTCTCTACCTCTCAACCCGATTGCAGTCCGACACCAGATCATCATTTCACTTTTGGGAGGCATGGAAATGGGGAACGGGTCACTCAGTCTTACGCTACCGATCTCACCACCAGACAGTTCTACCTGCTGCCGTCTCATCAGGGCTTTTATCTCCTTGTTGAGGACTCTCTGTTGGCTGGAACTAGCATTCACCGCCACCTGTTGTAAGATTACAATTACCTCTGAAAGACAATTTTCAATTACGTTAGTACCCACAGTTATTTTAGGGTGACTTTCACGACGGTCGATGTCCACAATAATCACTCCCTGTGCCAGCAGTTAAACTTTACCAATTTTAATGGTCATCTCCTTGAACCCCATTTGCGGCACGGGTAAGCCATTACTGGCGATGATGCTCAAGTTACTGTCTGGATACCGTGTGATATCAGCATCAGTCCAATACTGCTTAAAAAGTACATAAGGGATAGTGGTTACTTGTGACCCAGTATCCAGCAAGGCGCTCATGGGGATACCGTCCAGCACCACGGGTAAAACCGGGCGCCCCCCAACGTACTTATTACGCCAATTGTAAGGGCCTGGTGATCTTATGCCTGGGGGTTGGCCCTCTGCCCCAGGTTGGACCCGTTTAAATTACAGTACCTGGAAATGTGTCCGGGCTGGTTGCATCGACGGCAAATGGGCTGTCCATCCTCTGCGTAGCGGTCTGTGGGCCTCCCTCGGAACGACGGGATCCTCCTCTGTCGACGCCACGGGACATCCTCCGGACTTGAAGCCAGCTCGATGGGTCTTGACGGGTCCACTTGCAACGCCTGGACGGTCCTGGTCAACGCCGCGATGCTCCTGGTCAGCTCCTGAACTTGGTGGTGCAGGTCTTTCGACGGGGCTTGGTTCAGGGCCTGTGCATCAGCCCCCACGGGATCCATAGAGGAGGGCGCCGCCTCCTGGTGGTTGGTGAGAGCAGGGCGCCGGGGGTTTATAGCGCCACTGGTTGCAGATTCACGGAGCACCCTTATGGCCCTGTCCTTAAATTGGGCAAAGGTCAGGTCGGGGTTCTGAAAGAACATGAGGCGCAGTTGGGCCCTGTGGGCGCTAGACAGCAGACCTTCTATGAATTGTTCTGTTAGCAGCTTATTCGTTTCCTGCACACTGCCAGAGTCAGTTTGTTGAATAACCCTCAGGGCTTCCTGCAGATTTAGGGCATAGTCTCTGATGCTGTCCTGTGCCCGCTGCTTACATCCATAGAACCTCATTTTAATTTCAGCGGAGGTACGTGTGTCAAAGGTACCCCGCAGCCGGGCCAGAATACCCTTCACAGTCCTTTTCTCCTCAGTGGGCCATGATTTTACCTCCCTCTGGGCTGCGCCAGTTAACTGCCCTGTTAATATGCTGACCTTCTGTTCCTCTGTCAGGGGGTAAACCTGGAACAAACTGTACAGCCTTTCCTTAAAGTCAGTTAGGGCATGGGGCTCCCCTGAGTACTTGGGCAGCCAGGCCGCTCCAGGGATGTAGGGCAGGGAAAAGGGCATCACCGCTGCTGCAGCTGCGTTGGTGGTAGTGGGGGCCTCTGTGTCCGACATCTTCCTCCCCCCTAGTCAAGCGTGGCCTACCTTCCGACGATCCTCTTCTGTAGGCCGCGGCTCCGCTGCTGCTGCTCTGGACGAGGACCTTGCGTCGCGTCCTGATGACGTCAGCGTCGCTCTCTCTCCCTTCTAGGACCTTGCGCAGCGTCGGTGCGTGGGGCGGAGCTTCGGATCTCGCGCGGTTTTGACGTCCACGCCCCTCTTCTTCCCGCGCGGCGTCCTGAAGATGGCGTCCGATGGCGGGAAGCAGCTGCAGATGGCGGGAAGACGGCGGGAAACGGTTCAAGATGGCGTCTGATGGCGGGAATCGGCTCCGGATGGCGGGAAACGACTCCGGACGCCGGGAAACTTCGCCACAGGTAAGTTACAAAAGTCTTTTTCAGGCACGCAGTACCCGGTGGTTGCGGGCATGAAATCCTGCCGACTACGCCAAAGCTGACTCGCCCCCTGGGCCGTGGGGCACTCGGATCCGGGCAATAGGGGGAACGATGGGAGTAGTAGTGGCAACCCAATTCCGTGGCTCAGGGTGGTCAGACCAGTGGTAGTCTGTTATGTGCTATTGTTTATGTCCGACTACGCCACCCGTGGATTTGCGGTCATTAGGTACCGCCGCTGCAAGGCAGACCGCTGGGGCTGATGAGGTGTGCAGCTGGGATGGTGTGACTCCCCACGGGAAGAGTGCAGCCCCAGGGCAGTGTAGTGGATGGTGGGAGTGATGGTGGTGAGAGTCCCAGTACCGGTAGTGCTGGAGGCGCGAAGGAGCACACAGACAATAGGTTGCAGTCCAGGGTCTTTACTGAAACAGGTAAACTGACCCATAAACAGTCCCAGCTAGGAGGGGACCTGGATGTCTGAGAGCAACGGGGAAATTGGCCCTGGTCAGCGTGAGGGTGTAGGCCTACCGTGCTTTCTGCGCTCCTTCTGTCTATCTCCTCGTTATAGGGTAACAGCCCACGTTTCTGAGCTTTCCGTGTATTCTCGCCTGTATGGCCTGCGACGTGGGTTCCTTTCTGCTCCCAGCCTTGTACGGCTCTGCTGGTCCCTTCTGTTGTGGCAGAGCCTCCAGGCTTCTTAGGCCAAGGAATATACAGTCCCTTGCGGACTGGTTCTCTGCTGGGGGATGTAGAATCCTCCCAGCCTCAGACACCAAAGTCTGGTAAAGTAAGTCTTTTCTCTGCCAAGACAGGCTCTCTTCGCCTCTTGTCTCTGGTTTGTGGCTCTACTGCTGCCACACTTCCTCTTAGGTTACAATGCAACTGTCTGTCCCTGCTCTGCTGAGACACGTCTCAGTCCTGAGACAGGTCATCTGGTTCTCTCTAACCCTGCTCCCAGTACCAGCTTTTATAGGGGCAGCCAGCTCCCCCTACTGGCCTGAGACAGGAGGCATTGCATGCTAATGTTCCCCTGACTAGAGAACCTCCCCCTTGCTCTCAGACACAGCTTTAATTACACTTGTGGCATCCAGGCCAGGGTGACACATTTACAGGTCTCTTCTCCAGAAAAGATCCAGCTGGCATCCGGACCGGAGGACGTCCCGTGGCGCCGACTGAGGAGGACCCTACCGGCCAGAGGAAGTCCCCAGCAACAGATACAACGAGGACGGATGACCCATCTGCCGCCGCTGCAATCAACCCGGACATATGGCAAGGTACTGTCATTTAAACGGGCACAACCTGGGGTAGAGGGCCAATCCCCAGGCTTAAGATCATCAGGCCCATCGAACTGGCGTGACAAATACATAGGGGGACGTCCGGTCTTGCCTGTGGTACTGGATGGCATTCCTATGAGTGCCCTACTAGACACCGGGTCACAGGTCACCACCATCCCGTACGTGCTCTTCAAGCAGTACTGGAATGACTCGGACATAACCCGCTACCCAGATGACGACCTGAGCATTATAGCCAGCAATAGTCAGCCCGTGCCACAGATAGGATTTAAAGAGGTGACCATCAAGGTCGGTAAAGTTGAACTGCCGGCACAAGGACTTATCATTGTGGACATTGACCGTCGCGAGAGTCACCCAAAAATAACCCTAGGTACTAATGTAATCGAAAACTGTCTTGCAGAGGTGATTCTTATTTTGCAACAGGTTGCCAAGAACACCAGTTCCAGCCAGCAGCGTGTGCTCCAAAAAGAGATCCGGGCACTGATGAAGCGGCAACAGGTGGAACTATCTGGTGGTGAGATAGGTAGCGTGAGAATGTGTGACCCGTTCCCTATTGCCATTCCCCCAAAAAGTGAGATGATGATTTGGTGCCGGGCAGCTATTGGTCTAAGAGGTAGAGACTACCAAGCAATGGTAGAACCCGTCTACTCAGACAGTAGGCCCACCATTTTGACAGCACGGGGGGTGGTCGATGTACGCCATGGGAGGGTGCCCGTCCGCATCATCAATATCGGAGACAGAGAAGTATACCTGCCCCGGTATGCCACGCTAGCCAAATTGTTCACCATCAACCAGAACTCTGTACAGGCCGTGGAACCCTTGCCTCCATCTCAACCAGAGGAAGGTAACGGCTCTAAGAAACCAATGGAGGACTGGTGTCAGCAACTGCATTTGGGTACTGACTCCACTCCCTCACACCAAAAACAGGGAGTCTATCGGGTGGTTCAAGAGTATGAGAGAGTGTTTAGTAAACACCCGCTAGACTTTGGGCGAGTAATGGGGGTAGAACATCACATCCCAACGGGAGACCATCCTCCCATAAAGGAGAGATATCGACCCGTACCCCCTGCACACTATCAACACGCCAAGGGGATGCTAAAAGACATGAAGGAGGCTGGGGTAATTAGGGACAGCTGTAGCCCCTGGGCAGCTCCACTAGTCTTAGTGAAAAAGAAAGACAACACCATGAGAATGTGTGTAGACTACAGGAAGGTCAACCGTATCACACACAAAGATGCGTACCCGTTACCAAGGATAGAAGAGTCCTTAGCTGCATTAAAATCTGCTAACTTCTTCTCTACTTTGGATCTCACTAGCGGGTACTGGCAGGTTCCTGTAGCAGAGGCGGACAGGGAGAAGACCGCATTCACCACCCCGATGGGACTCAGCGAATTAAACTGTATGCCATTCGGGCTCTGCAACGCACCAGGAACCTTCCAACGGTTGATGGAATGCTGTCTGGGACACCGGAACTTCGAGACGGTCCTATTATACCTGGACGACGTCATCGTCTATTCCAAGACCTATGAGGATCATCTGGAACACCTGGCAGAAGTGTTTGAAGCCCTGGCGAACTATGGCCTAAAGGTAAAACCCTCAAAGTGTCATCTCCTGAAGCCAAAGGTACAATACCTGGGACACGTGGTGAGTGCTGACGGAGTGGCTCCCGACCCTGATAAGATCACCGTGATTAAGGACTGGCAAGACCATCCAGCATAAAGGAAGTGCGGCAGTTCCTCGGGTTGGTAGGCTACTACCGAAGATTCATTCCCGGTTTTACCAAGAAGGCAGCTCCTATGCAGGACCTCCTGATAGGCCAGTCCAGGAAGGCCAAAAACCAGAAGCCACCCTTCAAATGGGAAAAGCTGGAAGAGGAGTCCTTCCGCCAGCTGAAGATGGCCCTCACGGGGGATGAAATCCTGGCGTACCCTGATTACAGCCAGCCCTTTATCCTCTACACGGACGCAAGCAACATCGGGCTAGGAGCCGTACTGTCCCAGATCCAGCAGGGGAGAGAACGGGTAATTGCTTACACCAGCCGAAAACTGCGACCCACGGAAAGAAACCCTGAGAATTACAGCTCGTTCAAGCTAAAGTTCCTGGCAGTGGTGTGGGCAGTAAAAGAACGTTTCAAGCATTACCTTGCCTCTTCCAGGTTCACCGTGTACACGGACAACAACCCGTTGACACACCTGGACACTGCAAGACTGGGTGCCCTGGAGCAGAGATGGATGGCCCGCCTGTCCAATTTTGAGTTCACAATCAAATACCGGGCAGGACGCTCCAATACCAACGCGGACGCCCTGTCCAGAATGCCAAACTTACTGGACGAAGGGGAGGATCCGGAAGAATTGGAAGAGATCGAACTCCCTGCATTTCACCGTCATAGGATTACCCAGTATTCCCACCGTGTGAGGGGCCAGCGATCCGCTACGTTCAACCCCTTATCCCACTACAACTGGGTGGAGACGCAAGACAGTGACCCCGCAGTCAGTCTGGTGAAGGAGATGCTGACCCAGGCTGACGCCCGCCTAGACCCAGATGCTCCGGAAGAGACCAAGCAACTGTGGACGGAGAAGAGCAGACTGTTCCTCTACAAGGAGAAGTTGTGCCGCAGAATGGTCAATTCCCGGACACATGAGCTGATCTGGCAGGTGGTGGTACCGAGACGGGACGCAGCTATGGTGCTGGAGGCCTACCACAATGGGGCAGGGCACTTCGGATGGAAGAAGCTGGAGTTCCTGCTGCGTGAACGGTTCTACTGGATAGGCATGAGAGGAGCCATTGAGAGGTGGTGTAGAGACTGTGGCCCGTGCAATCTAAGAAGAAGGGACCGTGCCAGCAAGAGGACTCCACTGCAGCCCATCATCACCAGGCAGCCGCTGGAACTGGTCGCTCTGGACCATGTTAAACTGGCTCCAAGCAGAAGCGGGTATGTCTACGCCCTAACCATCATGGATCACTACTCCCGATTCCTAGTGGTGGTCCCCATCAAAGACTTAACAGCACAAACAGCAGCTAGAGCCTTCCAGCTGCACTTCTGACGCCCACACGGGTACCCGGACCAAGTGCTGACGGACCAAGGACCAGCCTTCGAAGCGGAGGTCTTCCAGGAGTTCTGCAACCTGTATGGCTGCAAGAAGATAAGAACAACGCCCTATCACCCCAAACCAATGGACTCTGCGAGAAGATGAACCAGGTGGTGATAGATCTGCTAAAAACATTGCCCCTGGAAGAACGCAGTCTGTGGCCTGAGAAACTGCCCGATCTGGTGGACCTGTATAGCCACATCCCGGTAGGTTCCACCAACTGTACCCCGGCTTACCTAATGCGAGCAAGACCTGGTAAGCTGCCTGTTGACCTGGATATGGGAGTCCTGATACCCGAGGACACCTCACCAGAGACAGACTGGGATACAGAATGGCAGCAGCAGTACCGGAAAGTACAAGAGAGCGTCGAGCGAAGTCTCTGTCAATCAAGAGAAAGGCAGGAGAGGACTTATAACCAACATGCTCCCGTTGTTCCCCTGGTACCTGGAGAGCAGGTCTTGAAAAGAAAAAGGCGACTCCATAAATTGGACGATCAGTGGGAAAAGGACCCGTACACCGTACTGCCCTCAAGCCACCATAATCCAAAGGTGTACGTCATCAGCAAGGATGGAGGAGAGACCACAGCCACTGTCTCCAGAGACCACCTGAAAAAGTGCCCCGAGAAGTTGCAAAGCACTGATGAAGATCAGGAAGACCCTCAACCTGTAGAGGAAAAGGAGGAAATGATCACCACCGTACTCGGAGACTTTCCCCGGTCCTGGACACAAGTAAACAACGCTATCGTGGTGCCCGTCCTCACCTTTCTCCAGCCAGCCCCTCAAGTGCCTACAGAAGACCAGGTAGAGCTGGAAGAGCAGCCGGCCCAGGAGGCAGAAGAGTCCACACCAGCAGTACAGGAGAATCAACCCTCTGCTAGTAGTGAGCCTGCCGTGCCCCTAGTGAGCCAAAGAGTGCGCAGACAGCTGCCCAGCTTACCCATAACACCTCCTACACCCTGTAGTGCAGGACCAGTTAGTGAGCTCCGTAGGTCCACTAGAGTCACTAGAGGTCAAATGCCCGCTCGCTGGAGAATCTAAACTAATGCACTGTAAATTTACCTGTTTCTTGAAAATGTTTACGGTTTGTGTTGTTGCCTGTTACTAATTATGTTTCTCAGTTACCCTGCAGATTTATTTGGACTAACAGGTTATGGACACTGGATAACCGGAACAATCTTGTAGATAGTTGCACCATTTGTGCCTCTTGCGAAGACGGCCGCGGAAGAGAAAACCTGTCTGGCGTGGCCTACTTGCGGCCCAAAGTAGCTAGCTCCAGCCTTGCAGCCACGCCCAGGGCCAAAGCAAGGGGTTTGCTTTGGACAGGTCCCCTACTTCGCTTAAAAGTTCACCTTGGGTGATATGGACACCCGGTTTCGGACACGCCGTGACCTTTAAAGAACTAAAGCTTCTTGTAAATATGTTATTGTATTATTGTTATACCCTGCATTTATGTTTCTTTAAAAATATGTTTAGTCCCGGAGTACTAAAATTTACTAGGGGGAAATGTGACACCCCAGGGGTCTGGTTGCCACAGTAATAGAGATATTATGTCTGAGAGCAAGTGGGAGGTTTCTCTGGTCAGGAGCCCTAAGCATGCAACACTGCCCGCCCAGACCTGGGAGGGGAGGAATCTGCCCTTATAAATTGGGTCTGGGGCGGGATTAAGTTAGTCAGAGCCTGGAGAGGGAAAGTGACAACAGGAGCTCTGTAGGAGCAGGAGCGAGTGCCAGAGGCTGGAAGCTAGAGAGCTCGCCTTGGCTGAAGACACTAATACCGGACACGGAGTCCGAGGCTGTGGGGACATCCAGGTCCAGCAGCAGAATCCAACCGGCAGGGGATTCCATGTCCTCTGGCCTTAGAAACCCGAAGGCACGGTCACAAGCAAGGGACCAGCACCGCCATCGTGAAGCGAAGGCTGACGGAAGGTCCCAAGTCACCGGCCATACGGGTGAGCACCACACGGTATACTCAGGGACGTGGGCTACTTCTACCCGCATACAGCAAGGTAGCCAGGAAAGAGTGCAGATAGTCGGGGAGGCCTACAACTCCACCTGGCCAGGGGAGATCCTGCTTGCTCACAGACTGACCAGGCCCCTACTGCTAACCAGTACTCCCGGGAGGGTCTGCTTTATACCATCAGTAAAGGCCCTGAACTGCACCACACGTCTCTGTGCTTCCTTGCACCAGCACCATTACTACTGGGACGCTCACACCATCACTCCCATCATCCACCTTAGCTGCCCTGAGGCAATACTTCTCCCGTGGGGAGTTATCCCATACTCGGCTGCGCAAACAACATCAGCCTCAGCGGTCGGCAGCGCAGCGGCGGTCCCCACTGACATTGTTCTTACCTATAGACTGCCACTGGTTTGACCGCCCTGGGCACGGACCGGGTCACCGCCATGGAGGACTACAACCCCCAGCGATCCGGCTCCGGGTATCCCCCTGCACCACACAGGCCCAGGGGGCGCGTCACGAGCAACGTGGGACTGGGAGCGGTGCTGTCCCAGATCCAGCAGGGCAGAGAACGGGTAATCACTTATGCCAGCAGGAAGCTCCGGCCCTCAGAAAGGAACCCTGAAAATTACAGCTCCTTCAAGCTAGAGTTCCTCGCAGTGGTATGGGCAGTGACAAAGCGCTTTAAACATTACCTCGCCTCTTCCAAGTTCACCGTATTCACAGACAAAAACCCGCTGACACACCTGGACACTGCGAAACTTGGTGCCCTGGAGCAGAGATGGATGGCCCGACTCTCCAATTATGAGTTCACCATCAAGTACCGGGCTGGGCGCAAGAATGCCAATGCAGATGCACTGTCCAGGATGCCTAACTTGTCAGATGGGGGAGAAGACCCAGAAGAACTGGAAGAGATAGAAATCCCCGCTTTCCACCGTCATGGGATAACTCAGTGCTCCCACTGTGTGAAAGACAGGTACTCTTCCACTAAAGAGGCCACATTCAATCCCTTGCCCCACCACGGCTGGGCAGAAACACAAGACAGTGACCCGGCCGTCCACCTAGTCAAAGAGTTGCTGACACGAGCCGACTCATACCCTGACCCAGATGCTCCAGAGGAGACCAAACAGCTGTGGAAAGAGAAGAGTAAGCTGTTTATCTATGAAGGGAAGCTGTGTCGAAGAACTGTCAACTCCCAGACGCATGAGCTGGTCTGGCAGGTGGTAGTCCCGAGGCGGGACGCGTCTATGGTCTTGGAAGTGTACCACGATGGAGCAGGACACTTCGGATGGAAAAAGCTGGAAGTCCTGCTGCGTGAACGGTTCTATTGGGTCGGCATGAGAGGAGCAATCGAGAGGTGGTGTCGAGACTGCGGACCGTGCAACCTGAGAAGGAAAGACCGTGACAGCCAGAGGGCTCCCCTGCAGCCCATCATCACCAAGCAGCCGCTCGAACTGGTAGCCCTAGACCATTTGAAGCTGTCCCCAAGCAGGTCAGGCTATGTCTACGCTCTCACCATCGTAGACCACTACTCCCCGTTTCTGGTAGTAGTGCCAGTCAAGGACCAAACAGCTCAGACAGCAGCCAGAGCTTTCCAACAGCACTTCTGCCGCCCGCATGGTTACCCAGAACGTGTGCTAACTGACCAAGGTCCGGCCTTCGAAGCGGAGGTATTCCAGGAGTTCTGCAACCTGTACGGCTGCAAGAAGATCAGGACAACGCCTTATCACCCCCAGACCAACAGGATGTGTGAAAAGATGAACCAGGTGGTGATAGACCTACTGAAGACATTGCCCCTGGAGGAACGCAGTCTGTGGCCAGAAAAGTTGCTAGACCTAGTGGACCTCTACAATCATATCCCAGTGAATTCCACCAACTGCACACCAGCTTACCTGATGAGAGCGAGACCTGGTAAGCTGCCCATCGATCTGGATATGGGAGTTCTGACACCAGAGGACGCCTCACCAGACGCAGATTGGGACACTGAGCGGCAACAGCAATACCGCAAGGTACAGGAAAGTGTTGAAAGAAGTCTGTTCCAAGCAAGAGAAAGGCAAGAGAGGACTTACAATCAACATGCACCTGCTGCCCCCTTGTCACCTGGAGAGCAAGTCCTAAAGAGGAAGAGGCGACTCCACAAGTTGGATGACCAGTGGGAAAAAGAGCCGTACACCATTCTACCATCAAGTCATGATAATACCAAGGTGTGCCTCATAAGTAAGGACGGAGGTGAGACAACAGCAACCGTTTCCAGAGACCACCTGAAGAAATGTCCCGAGCAGCTACAGCATGCTGAAGAAGGCCAAGATATCCCTCAACCCGCAGAGGAAGTGTAAGAAATGGTCAGCACGGTACTCGGAGAATTTCCCCGGTCATGGACACAAGTGAATAATGCCATTGTTGTGCCTGTCCTTACATTTCTCCAACCAGCACCTCAAGCACCTACAGAAGTCTCAGTAGAGTTGGAAGAACCATTGGCCCCGGAGACAGAAGATTCCTCATCAGCAGACCAGGAGAATCTACCCTCTGCTAGTAGCGAGCCTGTCGTACCCACGGTAAGCCAAAGGATCCGTAGGAAGCTGCCCAACCTACCAGTGACACCTCAAAATACCAGTAGTGCAGGTCACACAGTGCCCACCACACCATGGGTAGGGAAAGGGGACCAGAGTGGAACACAGACAGACAGTGTGCTACGCAGGTCCACCAGAATCACCAGAGGTCAAATTCCTGCTGGTTGGAAAATTTAAATGTAACTATAACTGTAATGTTGAATTGTTTTGTGTGTGTATTGAATATGTTTTTCCAGTTACCCTACAGGGTCCAAAAAGACTTTCAGGTTATGGACAATGAATAACCAAAAACTCTGCCTGTAAATAGTTGCACCTGTAAAGTGCCCCTTTGGTGCCAGACCACAGAACAAAAACCCGTGGAGGTGGCTGAAGATGTGGTCCAACTCCGGATCATTAATGCCCTGTAGCCACCCTAGGGCCTACGTTGAGGGTTTGGGACGGGTCCCTCAGATTGCACCTTGTTTCAGTGAAATGGACACCTGGTTGCGGATGATACCGTGACCTTTAAAGACTCTAATGGTTGTAAATATGTTAATGTATTGTTACCTGTTGTATTTTTGCAAAATATGTTCAGTCCCGGAGTACTGAAATTTACTAGGGTGGAATGTGGCACCCCAGAGGGTCTGGTTGCCACAGTGGTAGTAATACCATGTCTGGAAGCAAAACAGGAGTTTCCTGGTCAGGGAACACACTACATGCAACACCTCCTGCTCCAGACCAGAAAAGGGGAGGATCCTGACCTATATAACTGGATCTGGAGGCGGGGTTAGTCAGTCTAGTGAGAGTCTAGTTCAGTGTCAGGAGTCAGTTAGGACTAAGGAGCAAGGAGCTGAGGACTGGAGCTGTGCAGAGCTCGTCCTGGCCAGTGGATACAGAAGACCTGACACCGGAGTCCGAGGCTGTGAAGATTGTATATCCAGCAGCAGAAACCGCAAGGCAGGAGATTGCAGGTCTCCTGGCTGACAGAAGCCCGGAGGCTCAGCCACACGAAAGGACCAGTACCACCACAGAGGAGCGAGGAATACACAGGATAAAAGTCGACAGCCATACGGGTGAGCAGCAGGTTACACTCAGGGACGTGGGCTACAACACGACTATAAGCGGGATAGCCAAAAGAGTACATTCGGAACGGCAGGCCTACAACTCCACCTGGCCAGGGGATTCTAGGATTGCTCCCAGACTGACCAGGTCCTCATCCCTAGCAAGTACTCCCGTTGGGGCCTATATAATTACCACCAGTAAAGACCCTAGGACTGCACTGCAAAGACTCCGTGTTATTATTACTGATCCAGGCACTATCACCACCATCATCCATACACGCTGCCCTGAAGCTACACTCTTCCTGTGAGGAGTTACACTACCTTGCTGCGCATACCACTAGCTTCAGCGGACTGCCCTGCAGCGGCGGTTTCCAATAACCGCAATCCACAGGTGGCACAGTCAGACTATCAATAACTGAGACACATAGATTACCCTGGTTTGACCGCCCTGGGTCACGGACCGGGTCGCTGCCACAGTGACTACAACCCCCAGCATCTACAGGCCCGGCTCCGGGTCTCCCCACGGCCCAGGGGGCGCGTCATTTATGTCACTTAATTGTGTGCCAGGCAGTGGAGCTGCTGAGGCCAAGCAGACATGCTGCACAGACCGGAGCAGTGGGGGAACGGGGAGAGGTGAGTATTGTATTTATTTTTTTACATCATTTAGAACATGGTGGTCACAAGGCTGGAGGGCTATGGTGGGTGCATTATAGTATATGTACTCTATGTGGCAGCATTATACTCTATGGGGGCTGCATTGTACTGTATTGAGGACTATGGGGAGTGCATTGTACTATATGAGGGCTGCATTATACAGTATTGAGAACTATGGAGAGTACATTATACTGTATGGAGGATTATGGGGCACATTATACTATATGGAGGACTATGGGGCATATTGTACTTAAGGAGCACAATGCTGCCTATTCATGGAGTGATTGGATTGTTTATGCCAAAACAAAGCTCATTGTTCTCAGCAGCACATCGTTTGGTGTAATCTGCAGATATACTGCTAATAAAATGATACTGTAAGGGGACAGATTGATCTACTAGTGACTGTTCTGTCCCCATCATTCTTCCTCAGCCGGTGTAAAGAACCCGGGAAACAAGCGTCGAATGACTTCAATATTGTCGATCGCGCTCGTTTAATGGCCTGAACTCAGCGCATGTAAATACAACCAAAATATTTCTGTGTGATGGTGCAATTTGTGAGAATTTGGGGCCCCACTATCTCTAAAACAGGCCCTGAGTACAACCAAAGCTAGTCCATACATAGCCCATTCAAAAAGTGTGAAAATATATGTATATGTGGCACCCCAGGGGGTCTGGTTGCCACAGTGGTAGAAATACCATATCTGAGAGCGAGCATGGGTTTTCCTGGTCAGGAGCACATTTGCATGCAACGCTTCCTGCCCCAGTCCAGGGAGGGGAGGAACCTGCCATTTATAAACTGGATCTGGGGCGGGGTTAGTTAGTTAGTTCCAGAGAGAGGGACAGAGCAGCAAGGAGCCCTGTAGGAGACAGGAGCTGAGAGCCAGGGACTGGAGCAGCAGAGCTCGTCCTGGCAAAAGACGCAGAGAACCGGACACCGGAGTCCGAGGCTGTGAGGATATTCACATCCAGCAGCAGAAACCACCTGGCAGGGGATTTCAGGTCCTCTGGCCGTAGAAAGCCCGGAGGCTCAGTCACACGCAAGAGACCGGCACCGCCATCGAGGAGCGGAAGGAACCAAAGGCCCCAAGTCACCAGCCATACGGGTGAGCACCACACGGTACACTCAGGGACGTGGGCTACTACACGACTACAGCAAGGTAGCCAGGAAGAGTGCAGTCAGACGGGAAGGCCCACACCTCCACCTGGCCAGGGGGATTCTTGTTCGCTCACAGACTGACCAGGCCTCTAATGTTAGCCAGTACTCCCAGCAGGGTCTCCTTCATCACCAACAGTAAAGACCCTGAACTGCACTGCACGGACTTTGAGTCATTTCTGCTGCGCCTATGCACCACAATTCTCACCATCTACACACGCTGCCCTGAGGCTATACTCCTCCCGTGGGGAGTTATACTACCCCCTGCTGCGCACACAACATAAGCCTCAGCGGTCTGCCCCGCAGCGGCGGTTCTCAGTGACCGCAATCCACGGGTGGCATAGTCGGACATTTCAACATTAAAAACCTAGTAAACAGATCCGCCACTGGTTTGACCACCCTGAGCCACGGGACCGGGTCGCCGCCACGGAGACTACAACCCCTGACATCACACAGAGACTCGGCTCCGGGTATTCCCACACACAAGGCCCAGGGGGCGCATCATATATAAAGGCATATACGACTAGTAATGCTAACTGTAGAATACCATGCTACAAACATAACAAATGCTAATAAATGTACAGAAAAAGTAATGGATGATACATCAAGCTCATGTGTAGAAATGAAGCCTACCTAGTGATGTCCGGAGCCTCTCCGTAGACTTCAATAGGCAGCTTCTATTGTATTCCTCACTGAGTTATCAGTCTGTCTTGTCTTAAGCTTGATGGATTTTACCTATTCTTCAGAGGACGCTACATTCACAAATCCTTGTCTATTTCTATATCCTTGTAAAACAGAACCTTTTTCTCCCATGTGTCTCCGCATTGTCTCCATTTTATATCTGTGTTGTATAGATATATTTTTTCCTCATACATTTGTAAAAACTGAAGCAGGTAGACAGTCTGAACTTTTATTTATCCATTGACTATTAATGGATCTATTAAAAATGGATGAAACACTGATGGAGCACTAAAGGAAAAGAAAAGTCTTCAGTGCTTCGTGCGTTGTACATGGATTTCCTTAGACTTTAATGGCTGAGTCTGATCTGCAAAATGAATGAGAATAGAACCTGCTCTGAGTCTCACGGATTAGTCACGGAACTGTTATTAAAAAACAGACGGCACATGGACTAGTGCAATAAATGTCATGCCACATTCACACATTCAGTATTTGGTCAGTATTTTACATCAGTATGTGTAAGGCAAAACCAGGAGTGGGTGATAAATGCAGAAATGGTGACGTGTTTCTATTATACTTTTCCTCTGATTGTTCCTCACCTGGTTTGGGCTTAGAAATACTGAGGTAAAATACTGACCAAACAGTGAAGGTGTGAATATGGCCTGAAAGTGGTGGTCTGATATTTCATTAAATTAACCTGGTGTCTACAGCTCTGACTAGTGATGTAGAGGTGAATGAATCTCACTTTGCATTCCTATGAGAGTCACATCAAGGCTCATTATATAGAGAAATTGTCTTCCACACCGCGTATAAGATCCTGTAGGATTCTGAGAGTCAGAAGTAACGTGGGACGACCGAAAGACCAGAATGGAGTGGACAGCTCCCCAACAAACCGATTGATAAAACTGATTTCCCCTATGAGCAAAGGAGCATTGCTTTAATCACAGCTATGGTTGAAAAAACCCAGTAAACAGTCTTCATTTTTCTCTTCTTCGCAAAAAAGCCTTTAAATTTGACAAGTCAATGATTTCCATTGTACTGACTGCAATAGTGTATGGCACTATTCCTGCAAGAGGATCCAAGCTGAACCACCAGTGCAGGGCCGGGAGAAGGGGTAGGCACCCACCTAGGACGCTACCTCTCTGAGGGGGGAGCAGTTTAAGAAAAAAAATTGACATTATTGAACGCCTGCAGTCAACTGGCACCTTCCTCCTGCCGCAAACATTCAGCATGCTGACAGCCAGTACACAGGAACAAAGGTGAGCGGAGTCAGTGGGTCACTAACACCGCTCAACGCCTGCGCCCTGGTTCTCATTCTCTCTCTGCATTGAAATGCATTTGTGTCTTTAAGACAATGTGAACGCTGCCCCCAGGACAGGAGCAGAGGAGCTGTAATCAGGTCGATGTTCTGGCGGTAATTCCCGCAATACGTAGGCTATGGACAGTCTGCCCCCTGTTAGAGGATGGCGCCACACAGGAATACGGCAGTAGAACAACCATCGGTTTTGTTACAAGCTGCATCTATTGTATCTCATTAATTGAAACCAAACGGCCCCCATTATAATTAAGCTATATTAGTTTCCATGACTATTCTTGGGTCTGACATTGTAAAGGAAGTGGTCATCAGAGCTTGTTACCTGATGGATCAGACGAGGAAGTTAGAGGTCCAGTTACCATAGTTTCTCACCTATTCCTTTTCTTGGGGGGGAAGCCATTTGCGTCATCTGCCTAAGGCAGCAAAATACTTTATCATGATATTAATAAAAATACCAAAAAGCATGTCTGTAATATAACCAAAAGGTCTGGTGACTGCGGAGGCCAGGTCATCTGGCGTAGCACCCCATCACTCTCCTTCTTGGTCAAATAGCCCTTACACAGCCTGGAGGTGTGTTTGGGGTCATTGTCCTGTTGAAAAATAAATGATGGTCCAACTAAACGCAAACCGGATGGAATAGCATGCCGCTGCAAGACGCTGTGGTAGTCATGCTGGTTCAGTATGCCTTCAATTTTGAATAAATCCCCAACAGTGTCACCAACAAAGCACCCCCACACCATCACACCTCCTCCTCCATGCTTCACGGTGGGAACCAGGCATGTAGAGTCCATCCGTTCACCTTTCCACTGGTCTAATGTCCATTCCTTGTGTTCTTTAGCCCAAACAAGTCTCTTCTGCTTGTTGCCTGTACTTAGCAGTGGTTTCCTAGCAGCTATTTTACCATGAAGGCCTGCTGTACAAAGTCTCCTCTTAACAGTTGTTGTAGAGATGTGTCTGCTGCTAGAACTCTGTATGGCATTGACCTGGTCTCTAATCTGAGCTGCTGATATTAATAAAAATACCAAAAAGCATATCTGTAATATAACCAAAAGCAACATAGATGTTTTATATATTTATTTTTATGCATAAAAGTTGTTAATATTATGCAAATATATAAAAAGAAAGTGTGTAGATATAGTCACTTTCTGTGGAAAGGAGCAGATGATGATGATTCCGCTCCTCAAGCCTCGGCCACTTCTATCGCTTTTGGACATCCAGGTCTGGATCACACATGAGAGAGGAGAAGAGCAGGAATGTGTGACTTGTGATCTGTGTAGTTGGAGTTTTCCTGGATTCCTTCAGCATCGCGATCAGCCAAATGGCCTTCTGTCTGACCATGGTCAGGAAGGTGAAGGAGCAGTCGCTTCCTTCTGTCTGACCATGGCCTGGTAGAGGAAGGAGCAGCCGCTTCCTTCTGTCTGACCATGGCCTGGTAGAGGAAGGAGCAGCCGCTTCCTTTGTCTGTACATGGCCAAGTAGGAGAAGGAGCAGCCGCTTCCTTCTGTCTGTACATGGCCAAGTAGGAGAAGGAGCAGCCGCTTCCTTCTTTATGTCCATATCTTGTAGTCGTCTCCTTACCACCACATTGTAGATGAGTCGTCCAGATGGTAACATAACAAGTATGGCTGAAAGAAGTCCTTCAATTTCAGCCTTTAATTACTTGCTATGTTGATCCAGAGGAAGGAGAAAAATAACCCTGAGGACTCGTTGTTGCATCATCCTCATATCAAGGGAAAAAAATTCCTTCCTGACCCCAAATATGGCGATCGGAATAAATCCCTGGATGTTTGGTGCTCAAATCTACTTGGATGTTATGTGGTGGAAGCTTGGTAGGTTTGTCACAGTCCGGTAAATAAGAAAGTCCAGTGTAATTGTCTCATCCGATTAATGTAAATCTTCATTCCTGGATGTTACTGGAATGGGGCTGATTTTTATCAGCCTAATACTCCTGCTGGAAGAAGAGAAATATACACGTCTGAGAATCAGCCCCTCACATACAGTATATACAGTACTAGGGGGATATAGCGATAAGGTGTATAGTGGGTAAGTGTGTTACTGGGTAGTGATAACACTTTGGATGTCTGTATGTGCTGTACTTACATAGTAATATGGGAATGGTGGGTCGGCTCTGCCGGACTCCACATCGCTCCAGTCTATAGAATAGAAAAACGGATGCGATCTGATGGATGATGTAATGGCAGATCGGGCAGATGGAGTTTTGCAGAGGAGCTAGAAAATGAAAACAAAGCATTAGTCATTATATTATGTATTATTACTGATAAATTATTACACAATGTCTATGGACTGTCCATATCTTATCTTCTATATCTTCTTGTAATCCCCCATTATCATTGTCCATCTGATCTTACTCACCCGTTTTATGATATCAGTGGTATGACAGCAGATCCCAGGTGGAAAAGAAGGGATGTCGTCATACAGAGACTGGTGGTATTCGTCCATTGTGCCTCTGGTATAGAATGGCCAGTCACCTACAGTCATCATATATAAGATGACGCCAAAGGAAAAGGAGTCTGCCAGATGGTTGTATCCTTCACCGTCCATTACCTATGGGAACATGAGATTGGAGAGAATCTGAATATACCGGGAAGGGGATTTACACACAGAGACTATGAGGACCTGTCTGTGATTAGATATGAGCAGAATACATTGGGATCAGATTATCCCTCAATCCTACTATCGACATCAATCACACAGAGATGTTCCTTACCTCGGGCGCTATGTAACCCTTAGTGCCAGCAGTATATTCCACTATGTCACCCTCAAATACATTCATGGCTGCTAAGCCAAAGTCTGAGATTTTGATGTGTCCGGTGTCTTGGAGGAGGATGTTCTCTGGCTTCAGGTCACTGCAGGGAGAAGGATCAAACACTGATTGTGAGGACAATTCATGGAAAGAACTTTCTACAATAGATATGTAAGGAGACAACAGAGAGTCACAGGTGACAGATTTATGAAGGTGAAATGATTACCTATGTATGACGCCGCGTTCATGCAGGAACTGGAGTCCGCACACCATCTCTGCCGCAAAGAGTCTGTGGAGTAGAAAGGATGGATCAGTGGTTACATGCACAATCATACAGAGAACATGAGGAGATCACACACGTGTCCTTTTCACATCATTAGTTTCTCCTGTTGTCGTTGTCCATTGATCTAAGACTACAATGTGCCGGAAGAGGATTATTCACATTCAGTACCGGACATTTACCTTATTGTCTTTGTGTTAAACATCATTGAATCTTTCATGTGGCCAAACAGGTCTCCTCCGACCATATAGTCCATGGCTATTTCATACTCCGTAGGTGTTTCCCTAAACGCCCGCATATTCATTAGGTAGGGGCACCCGGCAGCCATTCTCAGGACTTCTAGCTCTGTAGAGATTAAGTCCTCACAAGAACTTTTGTCCATGATTTTGATGGCCAGCAGTCCTTCACTGACTGGATCTGATGCCAAGATGACCTGGAGAAAAATCACAACAGATCAGACCAAACTCTCATCTATTACTGTGTAGTAGTTCACTAGTTTATCCCAATTATCATTACATATGAGCATCCTGTAATAAATATGTACATCTCTCCTGTATATCTGGTGCAGGATACATTGGGGAACACGGACAATATAAATTGACACTTACTTTTCCATAGTTTCCTTTTCCAAGAACTTTCCAGAACTCGAGATTGGAAAAGTCTATAGGTTGGTCTGTGTGGACCAGTTCTCTTGGGTCAGAAATCTGGAAACTGGCATCATCAAGGCATTGTGCCGGCATGTCCGTTGTGTCGTAGGGCGTCTTATCGATTCCATCTGCTGAGATGATATAAAAAATTTGAACCCCTTAGTGAACACATTATTGGAAATGACTACCTCAGCCTGCTGAAAGCCCCTGTCTTTTCCTCCTCCTGTTAAGACCAGCCTGGCTTTCATATGAGATTTTTAATTTAGCTATATACAGTTCTATCACAGTATCTAGTAGAAGCGATCAGAATATCGCAGGTTCAAGTCCCCAAAGGAGAATAAAGAAAAGAAGTAACAAAAAAAAGTAAAAAAAATAATAAAATGTAAAAAAAATACTTCCCCATTAATAATAATAATAATAATAATAATAATAATAATAGTAATAATTTGAATATCTAGTATAACCACATCTGGAACATTAATTAACCCAAACAGTAAACACTGAAAGGAGAAAATAAATGTAAAGACCAGAATAGTGTTTTTGTGAGGGCGCAGTATACATCTAATAAATTGTAATAAAAGATATCACAATGTCTTGTCTACCCGAGAAAGTTATCTATAAAAGCTACAACTTGTCACGCAAAAAAAAAACAAATCACGTCCTCGCACAGCTCCATCCAGCTATCAAAATCCAAAAGATATAATGTCTCAGAATATAGGGACACAAACCAATTTATTTTTTATAAAATTCCTAATTTTCTTCTACCAGTTCAGTGAATTATAACCCCTATGCCTGTTCAGCATTATCATAGTTGTAACTGACATGGAGAATCATTTTGTCAGGTCATTTTTACCACTCAATGAACATCTAGAAAAAAAACAATGGCGGAATCACTTTTTTTCCACAATTTTACCACATTTTGAATCTTTTTCCCCATTTTCCAGAACATTGAATAGTAAATTAAATAATGTTCAAAACTACAGCTCGTCCACTAAAAAATCAAGTCCACATACAGCTACATTGGGAGACAAATTAAAAAATAAATAGTTATGGGTTTTCGAAGGAGGAAGGAAAAAACAACGAAAGGTTACCCGGTCAAGAAGGGGTTAACAAATATAGCTAAAAGAAAATATTATAATTTTAAATAGAATTATATAAATGAGCAGGAAATGTCTAATATTTGGGCTCTCATTTATCAAAACTGTCCAATAATAAAAATGTCCCTATTGTCCATAGCAACGAATCACAGCATAGATTCCATCTCTTAACATTCTATGGAACAATGAAAGCTGCATTGTGAGTGGTTGCTATGGGCAACAAGGACAGTTTTTCTGCACTTTTGATAATTGATGCCAGTACATAATATTAGGAGTATAATCCTCCTCACCCCCAGTCTTATTACACTGAGCAGATCCCATCTTACCTGGTCCATCTGTATCCAGTGATGTGTTTGGTGGAGAAACACTCAGCTGTTTGTTCTCTGGGATGGAGATGTTTTCAGCTGATGACCTCGACCTCCGTAATGCTCCATTCCCATTTATAATGGATTTAGCGTAGATGAGACGTCTTCTACATTGGACAACCCAGTCTCTGCTGTTCCTGATCCTCTTCTGGGCTGCCGCTCTTTGTAGTTTCGGTGCCTCCAGACTTTCAGATCTGGAGGATGTCACTTGTCTCGGTGTCTCTTGGAGAACCTCTTCCAGCTCTAACTCTGCGTTGATGTTTCTCCTCTTATTGAGGATGGCTTCTTTGTTTCTCCTCCGTATTTCAGGGACCAGATCTCCGAGTTTTTTCAAGGAGATAAGTATGGCCCTCTGAAGCTCAGCGGAGGCTGCAGAGTGAGACTCCATGAGGGTCTCCATTTTCCTTCTCTCTGTAAGGATCTCATGTCTTTTGGTCTTTCTCATTTTGTCTAGAATTTGACGTTTGGACGCCATTTTTGAGGCGTCAGTGTCAATGTCCGGTAGTATAAAGTCTTTTCGCCCAATAGCGAACAATAGTACCTGCTCTTCATTTAATCCTCTCCTCTCACTGAGAACCCGATCTCTATGGGCTCTTCTTCTCTCTTTATCCATTTTATAATCAATTTTTGCTTCGTTCGTGACGAAAAACAAAAGGGGCTGCCTCACCCTTGGGAGTCTGTAAGGCAGTGGTTTCCCTTAGGACGGAACACTGGGATATAGAATGTGGTGATGTCATCACATCACTTGTGACATCATTTTTATTCTAATGTCACAATGATAGATAGATAGATATCAAATTTGAAGGATGGGGAACCAAACTTTTGCAGATGTATACATACAGTATACAGATATACACGGGGTGCACAATTTGTATTTTTAATGATTAATTTTAGTATTGAACAACTACAGTGCTGCTGGTTAATCATAAAGGTTAATAAAATCCGAAACCTGAATATTTACAAAAATAGAAGTGAGGTTTTGTCTTTCTTAGGCCACATTCACACATTCGGTATTTGGTCAGTATTTTGCATCAGTATCTGTAAGCCAAAACCAGGAGTGGAAGAATCAGAGTTAAAGTATAATAGAAACACGTGACTACTTCTGTATTTATCACCCACTCCTGGTTTTAACTTACAAATACTGATGTAAAATACTGACCAAATACTGAATGTGTGAATGTGGCCTTAGGGGAATATCTCTGTGTGCAGAACTGTTAATCAAAGAAATCAAAATGTTAAAAAATACATTTCTGACATTTAAAAAAATATATCTGTGATCATGACGGTGTATGGCACAAATCGTTCTCCTGAAACCATCCCTCATATTAATTATTTTCTTTCTCCCCAAGCAGTGTCTCATACCACTTAACTTATAATAAATGATACACAGGAGACTTTTTTTTTTGGATATAATTTGCCATATCGGCCATTTATTAACAAACAACAATAACCAATGAAAGAATTGGCGGAGGTCCTTGGGGCTACAAGATCCAGCACATGTAGAACAAGGCATTTTTCCATAGAATTATTTTACTCTCAGCCGTAACCCCAAGCTCAAGGGCACCACACCACAATCAGTGGTAAAGGAAACACCACCACTGGCTCCAAGAGTACACCCCTGTCCAGAACCCCACTAAGTGCCAGATCAGCCAATTAGTAATTCCATCCTGAAGGGAACCATCTCTGTAAATTCCCACCCATAAAAAATTCCACCAACCCCAAAGACCCCCCCTACTGCCCCAGCCACTGTGACTCGCAGTAACAATTTATAACCTTCATCATAAGCCCGAGCCATAAAACATAACAATATACAGTACAGACCAAAAGTTTGGACACACCTTCTCATTTAAAGATTTTTCTGTATTTTCATGACTGTGAAAATTGTACATTCACACTGAAGGCATCAAAACTATGAATTAACACATGTGGAATTAAATAGTTAACAAAAAAGTGTGGAACAACTGAAAATATATCTTATATTCTAGGTTCTTCAAAGTAGCCACCTTTTGCTTTGATGACTGCTTTGCACACTCTTGGCATTCTCTTGATGAGCTTCAAGAGGTAGTCACCGGAAATGGTCTTCCAACAATCTTGAAGGAGTTCCCAGAGATGCTTAGCACTTGTTGGCCCTTTTGCCTTCACTCTGCGGTCCAGCTCACCCCAAATCATCTCGATTGGGTACAGGTCTGGTGACTGCGGAGGCCAGGTCATCTGGCGTAGCACCCCATCACTCTCCTTCTTGGTCAAATAGCCCTTACACAGCCTGGAGGTGTGTTTGGGGTCATTGTCCTGTTGAAAAATAAATGATGGTCCAACTAAACGCAAACCGGATGGAATAGCATGCCACTGCAAGACGCTGTGGTAGCCATGCTGGTTCACTATGCCTTCAATTTTGAATAAATCCCCAACAGTGTCACCAACAAAGCACCCCCACACCATCACACCTCCTCCTCCATGCTTCACGGTGGGAACCAGGCATGTAGAGTCCATCCGTTCACCTTTCCACTGGTCTAATGTCCATTCCTTGTGTTCTTTAGCCCAAACAAGTCTCTTCTGCTTGTTGCCTGTCCTTAGCAGTGGTTTCCTAGCAGCTATTTTACCATGGAGGCCTGCTGTACAAAGTCTCCTCTTAACAGTTGTTGTAGAGATGTGTCTGCTGCTAGAACTCTGTATGGCATTGACCTGGTCTCTAATCTGAGCTGCTGTTAACCGGAGATTTCTGAGGCTGGTGACTCGGATAAACTTATCCTCAGAAGCAGAGGTGACTCTTGGTCTTCCTTTCCTGGGGCGGTCGTCATGTGAGCCAGTTTCTTTGTAGCGCTTGATGGTTACTGCAACTGCACTTGGGGACACTTTCTAAGTTTTCCCAATTTTTCGCACTGACTGACCTTCATTTTTTAAAGTAATGATGGCCACTCGTTTTTCTTTACTTAGCTGCTTTTTTCTTGCCATAATACAAATTCTTACAGTCTATTCAGTAGGACTATCAGCTGTGTCTCCACCTGATTTCTGCACAACACAACTGATGGTCCTAATCCCATTTATAAGGCAAGAAATCCCACTTATTAAACCTGACAGGGGACATCTGTGAAGTGAAAACCATTTCCAGTGACTACCTCTTGAAGCTCATCAAGAGAATGCCAAGAGTATGCAAAGCAGTCATCAAAGCAAAAGGTGGCTACTTTGAAGAACCTAGAATATAAGACATATTTTCAGTTGTTTCACACTTTTTTGTTAAGTATATAATTCCACATGTGTTATTTCATAGTTTTGATGTCTTCAGTGTGAATGTACAATTTTCATCGTCATGAAAATACAGTAAAATCTTTAAATGAGAAGGTGTGTCCAAACTTTTGGTCTGTACTATATATTTCCTTTAGATATCTCTAAATTCCCTGAAAAAAGAGGGTGTGCAGGTGAGACTTTTCCCATTGCTGTCCCCACAGGAATGGCCCCTTTTCCCACACTTTTCCTTTTATACCCCTTTTACTATCCCCTCCCACTCCCTATTGATCCAATCCCATAGACCCCATTCAAACTTTATTTTTCTCTCCTGGCCCAATCACCGTCATGTGGGCCTCTGCTTATAAGTACGGCTCTGGCCCCTTTAATATAGCCGCCCTTCTGTTCACTACCTGTCATAAGCCGCCCATCCATGGAGTCTGTTGCAATCATCCTTTTCGGTAACACCAACCACAGACTCCCAGACCCCGGCATTGGATGCATTGATACATAATGATTTAAAGATTCACAATTGGATTCAGGTCTGGGCATGAGTGGACACAGACAATTCCACCTGTTTTGGAAGTGGTAGTGGCCCCTCTTACCTTTTGGACCCCTGTGTAGCTACACAAGTTGTACCAGGTTTGCACCTGGGTCTGGGGAAAGTGAGCTCATCAATGCTTTCATCATCCAGGAACTGCCTTCCCAGTATGGCACATGAGGAAGGGTATGGTCCTGCACTAGGAGGAACCAACGGTCCACTGCACCACGGTAAGGTCTGACATTGGCTCTAAGGATTTCATCCATGTACCTAACAGCAGTCAGGTTGCCTTTGGCTATCACATGGTGCCCATCATGCTGGGTGACGGTGCAGACTGAATAACATTCACCACGGCGTCTCCAGACTTTCACATCTATCACTTGCTCAATGTGAACCTGCTATCACCTGTACAGAGAACGTAGGGCCTGACAATTCTGGTGTTCTCAGGTGTATGCCAATTGAGTTGCAAGGTGCTGAGCTGTGAGTAAGGTCCTATTACAGGACGTCGGGCCCTCATACCGCCCTCATGGAGTCTGTTTCTGACAATTTTGGGTGTAACGTGCTTCTGGTTATGTTGTAGGGCCTTTGCAGTCCTCCTGTTCATCCTTACACAAAGGAGCAGATATTGGTCCTGATGTTCAGTTGATGCTCTTCTACAGTTCTGCTCCATAAATTTAGAAGCTGCTTAAGGGGTGCACGTGTGTGGGGTGCATGTGTAGCGCCCCTGAGGGTTCGGTCGCCACAGAGGTACTGCATCTCACCCAGAAGTGTGGTATCTCACCCTCAGGCAAGGAAGGAGTACAGCTCAGGACCCTAACACCTGCATTCATTACACCACACTTCAGAGGGCAGGGCGAGATTGCTCCTACAGGAGAGCACAATCCCTGGACCCTGGCTGGAGTGGGGGGGGTGCCTAGTAAGGGGGAACCATGTAGTGGGTGTGGGTGGAGGACGTAGTTAAGGGGAGCACATAGAAGAAAAATATAAAATAGTGAAGCCATCTTAGAAAGTCAGTTCAGTCAGAGGAGGAGAGTGGAAGGTGCAGGGGCTCTGTAGGAGCTCTGCTCCAGAGATGGGCCTAATCAGTGAGGCCCAAGGTTGAGGAGAAGAAGAGAAGAGAGTAGATGGAGCAGATAGGCTCCAGGAACAGAAGAGAGGACCCCAGGGGTACGGGCAATGCGAGAAGCCACCCGTGCGCCCGAATCTACCGGGAGGTGGAGGGGTCAGGCTGCACACAGGGAACCGGTCCCTCAACTAGTAGAAGATTGCACATCTCAGCTAGAAACCGGAGGCTGCAGAACTTTATGTCCTGTAGCCAACATTCCATACCAGTCTCACCAGGAAGGTAGCTATATAGGACCCAGGGGATGGAGCAGACGTTGCCCGCCAAGGCCTGCAGGTACTAGACTGGAACACTTGGTATGAGGTTCAGGGAGACAGCCAGAGAGAAGACACAGAAGGGGGTCCTGCTGTGTACTCCGGAGCTATCTGAGGGTGGACTGAGCCCCTCACTGAGTAAGCGCAGCACGACGAGGGAGATTGCTTTGGCGCCTGTAATCTGGACTGCAACAACTGTGAGTAAAGACCATGGGACTGCACTATCTTGTCTCTGTGTTTCTTGCTGCGCCATCAACCCCTGCACTTCAACGCCCAGCACAACCTGCAACATCATCTACACTGCCCTGGAGCTAGCTCTTCCTGTGGAGAGCCACACCATCCCTGCTGCAGTAACATCAGCTTCAGAGGACTGCTCTGCAGCGGCGGCTCCCGTTAGACGCATTCCGCAGGTGGCATCATGAACTCTATAAAAACTCTATAAATCCCCTATACATAACCCCTTTTATTGACCGCTCTGGGTCACGGACCGGGTCACCGCCACTGAGATATTCCCCCAGCATCTACCGGCCCGGCACCGGGTACCCCACGACCCAGGGGGCGCGTCACATGCACGTGTCTTGCGCTGAATGTCATCGGCGCCAAGTGTGGGCAGTTATTACATTTGGCAGTTAGTCATTGCAGGAGTCAGGTAACCACACTTTTTACCCTCTTTAACTATGCACTGAAAGATAGTACACATTCACAATAAGCAATGTTTCTATGTGTTTTCACTCTCTCCCCTATAGTCCTCTACTTTTTACTAACCCCCCTAATACCTACACCTCGTAATGAACTGTTCATCTCTCCCCCCATCCTACCCCTTCAATTCACCTCCTCTTCAGAATTCTTCTTTAATATTCAATCCTCTGTCTCCAAACACAGACAGCCACTTCATGCTCTCTCATGCTCCCACCTACTAACATTTTCTCTTCTCCTCTTCACTGCTGGCGATATCTCTCCAAATCCTGGCTTTCCTCACCACATCCCCACAGTCACTTCTACCTCCTACCCACAACCTACTACAAATTTCCATAACCTCTCTAACCTTATACCCATCCGTTCAGCCCCCGCTTCCCCAGTACCACTAACAGGAGCTCTCTGGACGCTCGCTCTGTCTGCTACAAACTTTCCTACATCCATGATCTTTTCATTACTAACAAACTCTCCTTCCTCGGCATCACAGAAACCTGGCTCACCCCCTCTGACACAGGTTCTCCAGCTGCACTTTCCTATGGTGGATCCCATCTTTCCCACACTCCAGCGGCAAGCATGGCGGAGGAATTGGTATCCTCCTGTCAGATAACTGCTCCTTCTCCCCAATTCCACTGTCGCCCTCTGTTACTTTCCCCTCTTTCGAGGCGCACTGTTTACACATCTACTCCCCCTCCAACCTCCAACTGGCTGTCATTTCCAGGGCCAGACACCAATTTCTTCGACCACTTCACCATCTGGCTGCTTCACTTCCTTTCCGCTGACAGCCCCACTATCATCATGGGTGAATTCAACATCCCCATTGACACTTCCCACTCATCTGTCTCTAAGCTTCTATCCCTCACTTCGTCCTTCCTCCTCAATGGTCTTCCGCAGCCACCCAAAAAGATGGCCACACACTGAACCTCATCTTCATCCGCCTCTGTTCCTTATCTAACCTCTCCAACTCACCTCTCCCTCTATCTGACCACAACCTACTAACATTCTCTTCCCTCTCCTCTCCAGGTGCACAATCCCCACTTGACAAACTTGCATACCCTTGCAGAAATCTCAAACACCTTGACCTACACTCACTCTCTTAATCCCTTCTCCCTCTTACAGACTTAAGTTCCTTACACAATGCAGATGCTGCTGCTGCTTCATATAGCACCACAACAGCTACAGCTCTAAATTCGGTCACCCCCCTTACATATAACAAAGCTCGCACAATCATCAGGCAACCCTGGCACACCAGCCTGAAAAGAACTGAGACTGACCTCTAGGGTTGCTGAGCAGAAATGGGAAAAGTCCCACTCCAACGAGCACTCTATCGCATTCAAACAGTCCTTCACTACTTTCAAGTCCACACTCACTGCAGCAAAACAAACCTACTTCTCATGTCTCATAACTTCCCTGTCACACAACCCTAAACAGCTATTCAACACTTTCAATTCTCTCCTCCGCCCCCCATCGCCTCCTCCCTCTACTTTCATCTCAGCCGAGGACTTTGCCTCATTCTTCAAGCAGAAGATTGATACCATCAGACAAAGCTTTTTCCTAAAGTCCCCACAGCCCCTCCTCATATCTACTCAATCCTCCTCCTCCAAAACCAGCTTCTCCGCCAGTTCGGAAGATCAACTTTCCTCCTTACTCTCTAAGTCACACCTCACCACCTGTGAACTTGACCCTATCCCATTCCACCTCATCCCTAACCTTACAGTCTTCATCCCAACTCTAACCCACCTCTTCAACCTGTCACTAACAACTGGTGTCTTCCCCTCATGTTTCAAACATGCCTCCATCACACCCATCCTCAAAAAACCCTCCCTTGACCCATCCTCTCTGACTAGCTATCGCCCCATATCACTTCTCCCCTATGCCTCAAAACTACTGGAACAACACGTCCATTTTGAACTGTCCTCCCACCTCTCCTCCTGCTCCCTCTTTGACCGCTTACAATCTGGCTTCCAACCGCACTATTCTACTGAAACTACCCTGACTAAAGTCACCAACGACCTACTAACCGCCAAATCCAAGCGACACTATTCTGTCCTTCTCCTCCTGGAACTGTCATCTGCCCTTGACACAGTGGACCATTCCCTATTACTACAGACTCTCTCATCTCTTGGTATCAAAGACTTGGCCCTATCTTGGATCTAGTCATACTTAACAGACAGAACCTTCAGTGTTTCTCACTCACACACCACCTCCTCATCTCGCACCCTATCTGTCGGTGTTCCCCAAGGTTCAGTCATAGGACCCCTGCTCTTCTCCATCTACACCCTCGGCCTGGGACAGCTCATAGAGTCCCACAGCTTTCAGTATCATCTCTATGCTAACGACACACAGATGTACCTCTCTGGACCTGGTATCACCTCCTTACTAACCAGAACCCCACAATGTCTGTTCGCTATCTCATCCTTCTTCTCTGCTAGATTTCTAAAACTTAACATGGATAAAACAGAATTCATCATCTTTCCCCCATTTCACTCAGCCCCCCCCATCTGACTTTGGTGCCACAGACCCATATGGGTGCATGGATGGACTTCTCCACAAGAGGCCCTCACTACATTCACACACCTCCACCTTCCACCTCATACCAGCAGAGAGAGCCCTGATAGGGACATATAAAGGGAAGGTGGAGCCAGGCAGCTCAGTTGGTTAGTCAGAGTTAGTTAGTCAGAGTCAGTCTGAGTTTAGTCAGTGCTCAGAGCAGAACAGAGCAGTCAGACAGAGAGAGTCTGAGAGCGTGCCAATGCTCAGAGAGCGGTGAAGACGCAGCACGTCAGCTGCCGAGTAGTGACGTCCCCGAGTGTGGCCGACGGCGAGGAGGAAAGGAGAGTGGAACCAAGGGGGCAGAGGAGCATAGTAAGCTCACCCCGTTATACATACCGGACTCCGGGTCCGTGCCTACAGGGACCCTTTACACCCAGTAGGGTCAACCGGAATCCCAGGAGGACTACAAGTCCCTGGCAAAACTTGAAAGCTAGACACACACAGGACCAGTAACCACGAAGGCCCCGACGTCCAGGGAAAGTGGTTACCAACCGGAGGTCCTACTTCTGAGCAACAGGTGAAGTAACACATAATCTAGGCCCAGTTGCAGGCTGGCCAGGAGCATACACAGAGGCAAACACGGACCAGGAGGCCGCCTTATACCCGCTCACTGGGGCGAAGTCCTGAAGTGCACCTATCCTATGGAGTACCCTGGACCATACCTAAAAATTGCATGAGTAAAGGTAACGAAGCAAATTCCCTGTCTCTGTCCGTTACTCCTACTGCGCCATCGTTCCCCCTGCACCACAACGCCCAGCGCAACCTGCATCGTTTACACTGCCCTGAGGCCTGCTCCACCTGTGGGGAGTCGTTCCATCTCTAGCTGCCCTAACATCTGCCTCAGAGGACTGTTGCAGTGCTGGTGATCCTCACCAGGTACCACAGGTGGCATTGTGGCGCCCCTGAGGGTTCGGTCGCCACAGAGATACTGCACCTCACCCAGAGGTGTGGTGTCTTCCTTCTCTCAGGTAAGATAGGTGTGCTGCACGGAACCCCAAACACCCACATCCAACACTACACCACTCCAGGCCAGCAGGAGGAGCAAGACGCAATGTAGTTTCTGCTGAGCCCCGACCCTGGCTGGAGTAGGGGGGAATCCAAAGGTAGGGGGAACCAGTAGTGGGTGTGGGTGGAGGAAGCAGATACAGGAAGCACTTATACAGTAGGTATATAATAGGAAGCCATATTTGGAGTTGAGAGTGGGCAGCGTAAGGCAGCGGTGAGAAGGACCAAGTGTAAAGATGGTCAAAGTAGGAACACGAGAAAGTTGGGTTCTGCCAGGCACTCCTAAGCTGCTTGAGGAAGGACTGAACCCCTGCCTGGTGAACGCAGCGTGACGCAGGAGGCCTTCACCTGTAAAGTTCACTTGTGAATTGCCTAAGAACTGTAAGTAAGACCTTGGACGACTGCATCGAACATCCTCTGTCTGTTTCTTCACCGGCGCCATTTTCCATCACCGCACTGCAACGCCCAGTGCACCATTCATCTATTTACACTGCCCTGAGGCCCGCTCCGCCTCTGGGGAGCTGTACCATCTTTAGCTGCCTTGACATCTGTCTCAGAGGACCTTCACCAGACACCACAGGTGGCGTCACGAACTCTCTGAACTTCTACTAATAATTGATACCCCTTTGAGCACTGACCGCCCTGGGCCAGCCACCGTGATAACCCTGGCGATCAGCTGCAGGCCCCCGGGGGCGAGTCAGCGTCACAAAATGTCCCTAACAATTATATCCCCTTTTTGCACTGACCGCCCTGGGTCACGTACCGGGCCAGCCACCGTGATATCCCCCCTGCAAGCAGCCATAAGGCCCGGCTGCCGAGTACCCCATGGCCCTGGGGGCGAGTCATATCCATCAAAATCAATGGCTGTCCACTTTCCCCAGTCCCATAAGCTCGCTGCCTCAGGGTAACCCTGGACTCTAACCTCTCCTTCAATCCACATATCAAAGCCCTTTCCTCTTCCTGCCGACTCCAACTCAAAAACATCTCCCGGATCCGCATATTCCTCAACCATGAATCTGCAAAAACACTAGTGCACGCCATCATCATCTCCTGCCTCGACTACTACAAAATCTGTGGCCTCCCCGCTAACACTCCCGTACCCCTCCAATCTATCCTAAACTCTGCTGCCCGACTAATCCACCTGCCTCCCGCCTACTCCCCAGCCTCTCCTCTCTGTCAAATGCTTCACTGACTCCTCATTGCCCAGAGACTCCAGTTCAAAACCCTAACCGTGGCATACAAAGTCATCCACAACCTTTCTCCTCCATACTTCTGTGACCTAGTCTCCCGGTACACACCTACACGCAACGCAACCTACGATCCTCACAAGATCTCCTTCTCTACTCCCCTCTTATCTTTTCTTCTCACAATCGCATACAAGATTTCTCCCGTGTATCCCCCCTACTCTGGAACTCTCTACCCCAAAGCATCAGACTCTTGCCTACTGAGGAAACCTTCTAAAGGAACCTGAAAACCCACCTCTTCCGAAAAGCCTACAACCTGCAGTAATCATTGCTCCACCACACCGCTGCATGACCAGCTCTACCCTCACCTACTGTATCCTCACCCATCCCTTGAAGATTGTGAGACATCGCAGGTAGGGTCCTCTCTCCTCCAGTACCAGTTTGCCATTGCATTTTTGTTCAAGATTTTTGCAATTGTGTTTGCTATGTATACCCCCTTTTTCACATGAAAAGTGCCAAATAATAATAATAATAATGTGCCACAGACAGTGTCCTGGAATCTCCTCCATGCTCTGGAGACTGTGCTGAAAGACATGGCAAACCTCTTTGTTATCCTTTAGGCACTGGACAACCTGTGCAACCTGAATGGGCTGCAGATACCGCCTTATGATAGCAGTATTTACAAGAACTCATGCAAAATGCAAAACTAGATACTATAATACCATTCCCTTTTTGGGGGCTGTCTTATTTTTGTCTCTCTGCTTCAAATTTCACAAAAAATTGGATTTTCCAGAACCCAAATTTTTGCAATTCAATGCTCATTAGGCATCAAGAGACATCATGACATCACTGGGTGACGCTCAACAGGACGTCATTTAAGTCCCAGTGAGCACTGGAGGTTCTGAAGAGTGAAGTCAGGTGGGAGAAAGGGAGTAAGCGAGCCAGCGGAGGACTGGGCAGAGACAGGAGAGGTGCAACATAAGTATATTGTACTTCTTTTATAACCTGTCTGTTTATTGTGCCCTGCATTCTGGAGAGACCTCAGAGAGAAATAGAAAGATTTTGTTACATGCACACCGCTAGGTTTAGATAGGGGCGAGACAGGTTTCATGAATTCTTTGGAATCCTTGGGGAACTGTTTACTCAGGGCGACCATAGACCATGTGCTGCAGCTTCTCTCAGTCATACAGGGGTACTTGCCTTCATGCACAGACATGTAACTGGATTCACTTGCTGACCAGACACATTTGACACGAGTCCTCATGAACAGTTAAACAGTTGCATTTAATGAAGCCGCATGTGACGCGCCCTCTGGGCCTTGGGGTACCCGGTGCCGGGCCGGTAGATGCTGGGGGATGTCACAGTGGTGGTGACTCGGTCCGTGACCCAGGGTGGTCAATAAAAGGGGTTTATTTATAGGGGATTTATAGTGTTTGTATAAAGTTTGTGACGCCACCTGTGGTAAGCGGCTACAGGGAGCCGCCGCTGCGGAGCAGGTCCTCTGGAGCTGATGTTAGTGCAGCAGGGATGGTGTGGCTCTCCACGGGTAGAGCTTAGCTCCAGGGCAGTGTGGATGTTATAGGTGGTGCTGGGCATTGTAGTGCAGGGGTTGATGGCACAGCAATAATCAGTCCACAACTTAATGACGGTTTCCTCTTATCTTTACTGGTGGTGAGTAGACAAGCCTGGACTAGGGTACTGGCTAGAAGTGGAAGTCTGGGCAGCCTGGAAGCAAGTAAAGAATCCTCCTTGCCAGGTGAAGTTGGAGGCCTTCCCTTTCCACTAAACTCTATGGCCCTGCTGCTTGTAGCTGTGCGGTGGCCCTCGTCCCTGAGTGCAACGGTTCTGTGCTCACCCGTATGGCAGGCAGCTCGGGCCTTGATGGTGCGTCGCTCCCATGTGGCGGTGCTGGGCCCTGTAGTGCTGCTGAGCCTCCGGGCGTCTGATGGGGCCAGGAGACCTGCAATCTCCTGCCCTCCGGTTTCTGCTGCTGGGCCTTCAGTGCCCCACAGCCTCGGACTCTGGTGTCCGGTTCTTCTGTGCCGGTCCTTCTGGGGTGAGCTGCCGCGCAGCTCCAGTCCCCAGCTCCTCTCTCTTCGATGTCCTGACTTCAACTCCTCACACTAAGTCTCACTAACCCCGCCTCCAGATCCCAGTTGCCAAGTGGAGGAGCTCCCCTTGCTGGTCTGGAGCCAGGAAAGTGTTGCGTGCTTAGCAAAACCTGATTAGGGGACCCCTACTTACTTCCAGGCATGGCATCATCTCTTGTGAGGGAGGCAATGCCACTGTGGCAACCGGACCCCCGGGGTGCCACACATGGCCAGTGCAATTTAAGTCTCTTGAGCAACAGGCTCCAGTAACAAACAGTTTCATCTTAAAGGCACATTAACAAACAGTCTTTCTTACTAGCACAGTACATCACAGATCAAGTCTCTTTAGCAGCACACTTCTATGCCCCATAACAGTAATGATCCCACCAGCAGTCCCCGGTCCACTGTGTCATAGGCTTTAGCCTCTAGTGCAGTGAGGTACGAGGGATGGTTAGAACGCAAGGATGAGTCCAGTCCTCAGATGTGGTGTTCAATCCTTGCTTCTGCTAAACAGTTAACTCCTTTCTCCACTACTTTCTCTTGTAGATACCACTAGCAATTAAAAGGCAGTCACAGTGGGAGAGTCCCAGAACCCTCATCAGCCTGGTGAAGAGGTCTGTATCTTTCAAAGGGTTTGTCCACTACTTTCATATTGATGCCTTATCTGTAGAATAGGGCATCAATGTATGATCGTCTGGGGTCCTGCACCCGACACCCCTGCAGATCGGCTGTTATTGGTGGCGGCAGCCGCCGGCAGGAAGTGCTTACCTGGCCATCAAGTTACAGTGGCCAGTGCTTGTTACTGCACATCTGCCTCCTATTCAATTCAATGGGAGGTGGATGTGCAGTATCCCGCGGCGGCCACTACAGATGGACGGCCAAGCACCGCAGGTAAGCACTTCTGGCCGGCGGCGGCACCGATGACAGCTGATCAGCAGGGGTGCCAGGTACGGCATCACGGCCGATCATACATTGATGACCTATCTTTTGGATAGGGCATCAATGTGAAAGTAGTGGACAACTTCTTTAAGCTCGCTCTCCAGCTCAGAACTGACACTACCCAGTCTCACTGGGGCAGGCCTGACCACTCCCCTTAGCTGCACCCTGTTAACCCCCCTAGTTGCTGGATGCTTAAAGCGCACCTGCTAGCAGGATTGTGCTTAGTGAATTACATAGACTGACAGGTGGACTCCGTTACACTGAGTAAAATGATACCTTTCATGATGAAATCCGTCCAGCGGTTCTTTTATAATCTTTATTTTCAGTTCTGCCATAATGATATGCATGTGCTCTAGTGCTCTCATTATGTATTCATGTATTCCTATCTCTGGCCTCTGACAGGTCACTGTGCTTTCAGTGACCTGCCTACTATTTTAAATACTGACTGTGTAATTTCCCTGCCCATGTGAAATTTACATATCCCAAAATGGCCGCCCGATGCCCGCGCAGTAGCATCTTTCGGTTGCCGAGAGATGCTACTGTGCACATGCGGCGCCATATTTCTGCACCCACGCTCTTTTTCCAAAAGCAAAATGGTGCTTGTGCGTGCGCAGTAGTATCTCTTGGCAACCGAAAGTTGCTACAGCGAATGCGTGGGTGTTGGGCGGACATTTTGGGATATGTAGATTTCACATGGGCAGAGAAATTACACAGCCAGTATTTAAAATAGTAGGCAGGTCATTGAAAGCACAGAGACTTGTCAGAGGCCAGAGATAGGAATACATGAATACAGAAGCAGAGCACCAGAGCACATGCATATCATTATGGCAGAACTGAAACTAAAGATTATAAAAGAACCACTGGACGGATTTCATAATCAAAGGTATCATTGGCACCCACCTGACAGTGTATGTAGTTTACTAAGCACAATTCTGCTGACAGGTACGATTATCAACACCTTATGTAATATCTACCTGTCACACTCTTCCCTCCTTTTTGAATGTCGTCCTCGACATTTGCCTTCTACCTGATTACCTTAACCAGCCTCTTGGAGTTGTGGTAGTTCTCCCCTAACTATCCTCAGATAGTGTTCCCCCAATACTGCCTCTTTACTTAAAGGTGAGTTGGTAGTTAGGCACTATGGACCCCTTTAAGCAATTTACACATACAGCACACTTACCCTATCTACATCTCTTGTCAATCGGTCTCCTGCAAGAAATACACAGATTTAACCACAATTTTAACCAACAACTATTCTTCAGCTGGAGCTTTTTGCTCGTCTTCAACTGGCTCTCCCTAACTACCACTAAACATTTTTCAAATTCAAGTGCAAAAATGTTAAATATAGCATAGTCTTTGTAAAATATTTGGCATGAAATAGAACACATATATTCAACACAACCCATTTTCTTGAGAGAGTGTGCCACTTTAAGAACACAGTCCTTTGTTTCTTAAGGCACGGGGTCCTCGGTCCTTCTAGGTAAGGACCCTGGAACAGGCAAGGGAGACAGTCCTTTAAAACGGGGGCAGAAACAATGTCCGTTTCTTGTAAACATCTAAGGCACAGTCCATAAAGTGAAATTTGGAAAACAGTTCCTGGACAGGATACGGCACAGTCCATAAGTTGAGAGTGAAGACTCCCCAACTCGCTTGAGGTGCCCGCATATCCAGCAGAAAAGGACACAACAGGTGCAAATAAAAAAAATAAGGCAAAACCAAAAATAAATATCAACTTGTCCAGCTACTACCGTAGTTTTTATTATACCATAGGCCTATCCGGCCTTAACAGGAAAGCAGTAGCGGTCCTTCTACTGTGGTCACAGTCTCTGGTGGCTTTACCAGCCTTCAAGGAAAGAACACGTCACATTACCTAGGCAGAGATGAGGAACTATCACTGGAACACGGCGTGCAACCAACACAACTCGGTGATTTTTTTTTCTTTTTGAGAGAGAGCAACACTGTCCTAGTCCTTTTTATTCTTTGGTTGGCACCAGTCCACAGTAAATGGACAATGCGCTGCATTGATAGTGGGGAGTTGAACTGATGCTGGGAGGGGTTCCTCTCTTGCCACCCCAGCAGAAGTGGCCCCCTCCTTGGTTGTGGCCTGTGGGACAGGTTTGCTCTCCCAGTTGGGACGAATCCTGAAGCGGGGCCCAGTAGAGATGGGTAAGAATCCTCTCATTTGACACGAAGCTCTTGGTTCTTCTGCATCTGCCCAATCCTCGGGGTGGTACTACTCCATTTCAACTATGCGGGAGACTGAAATGGTGTACCAGCCCCGAGGTCCCCACATCTTTAAGAATCTGACCTTGTCTCCTGGCCAGAGACTCCGGGTCCGTCCTAGGGCATAATCCCTCTCCACCGACCTCCTGTTGACAAATATGTCCAGGCGAAGCCAAATCCCTTTAGCTGATAAAAATTTATGACCGTACCTCTGATCATCCGATCCTCCAGGCAGTCCCTTCCCGGGTACTCTCTCCACTCCTGGGCACACTCCTCCATCCGTCCCTTCTCCTGGATGATCTTTTCTTTCCATGCAGCCAGGCGTTGTTGGAAGTTGTATTCTTCCTGTTCTTCTTTGGAGATGATGGGCACAGGAACAGACCTTTCAGCCTGGCCAGGCTGAGCAATAACATCGGCAGGTGGTGGGATAGGTGCCCCCGGTGGAGTAGGTGGTAGGGTAGGTACTGGTTTCCTGGTGTTGATAGGCAAGGGGAACGCATATGACTCCTGTTTCCTCCAGGCCCCCATCCTTTCACCTCCTCTGGCTATCCAGGCTATATCATGCATTTCCCGGATCCATCCCCTCACTCCCCCATACTTGGGATTCACACAGTAGGCCCTAGGGGGTGAGAATGGACCCCGTGGAGGTGGCAGTTTGGTCATCAACTGCTCTCCAGGTAATGCTAACAGAGAGTAATCCAACTCCTCTTCCTCCGCTGGCGGCTTTACGACCGGTCCCTGCTTGGTGGTGACCATCATATGGGTATGGAATGAGGCCGGGGGTTCCCTCACCCTTGCGCTGGGTGAGTGGTAGTCCCCGAGCGGATCATCACTACTGGTATCAGTTGGAGAGCGGGGGCTAGTGACTCACCGGCAGGAACACAGAGCGCCGCCATCTTCCTTCCGGTCCCGCTGTGCACGCTGGTCCCGATCAGAAGTCCCATCCCTCTCTCGAGAGCGGAGGTCGGGGCGGACGTCACGGCCCCAGTGGTGGCTTCCAGTGCGGTGGGCCGGGTCACGGTCAGGGTACCTGTGGGCAGCAGGTCCTCCGGTGAGTCCGGTACTGGTCGGAATGGTTCTGGAACGAGCAGCGGTCCTTCAGGTGGGTCCGGTGCTGGGCAGGATTACGCAGTGGCCTGTGGCGGGATGACAGCCGGGGCTCCGGACATCGGCTCACGGTCCACAGTTGGTGGTGGGATGGGCACAGGGTCCAACGGCAGACCTCGGGGTCCCAACTCCTGCCTTCGGGCTGCCTCCGGATTCTGATGAGGTGGTGCGGCCGTGCCCTGGCCTGGCTGGGTATTGCCCGATACCTCGCGGTTGTGGGTGAGGTGATGAAGGGCTGCGTCCTCCCCTGCTTCTCTTCTTGCTGCAGACTGCTGGGACATAGCACACCTTCCTAGCTCCGACATACTGGCAGGCACTATGACTCGCACTCTCCTCTCCTTTTCACTCCTGACCAGAATGGAGTTCTTCTGGCCAGAAGAGCTCCAGCTCACTCTTACTCCTCCTCCTCTGGGACAGTACCTCACTGGCCATTGGTCCAACATGCTGGTGGTTGGGGTGTCTTTTCTCTGAGGCCAGCCTTCCCCAGCTTGTTCCACTGCAGGAGGTTTGGCCCTGTTTGGCACTCTTTTATCATATACTCCTGCAAGATGGGATGTCCTTCTTCTTCCCCACTGTGCTTTTAACAAAAACAGACACCATTTTAACTGTACAACATGTGTCAAGTCTTGGATTTTGCAGGTGCCTGTTTCTCTGTATTTTATCTCCTTATTTCTTCCCAGTCATCACTGGCTGTCTTCCCTTTTCACTGGTATACCAGGGTTGAATTGAGGTGCTTTGCTGCTATGTTTTTCCAGACACTTTGCCTCTTCTTCCTCCTATGCGCTAATTCCCGCTCAGGACTCCCCGTACGGGCCACCAATGTTACGTGCACACCGCTAGGTTTAGATAGCGGAGAGACAGGTTCATGAATTCTTTGGAATCCTGGGCGAACCGTTACTCAGGGTGACCATATACTGCAGTTTCTCTCAGTCATACAGGGGCATTGACCCTCAGGCACAGACATATAGCTGGATTCACTTGCTGACCAGACACATTTGACACGAGTCCTCATGAACAGTCGCATTTAATGAAGCCGCACGGCCAGTGCAATTTAAGTTCCTTGAGCAACAGGCTCCAGTAACAAATAGTTTCTTCTTAAAAGCACATTAATAAACAGTCTTTCTTACTAGTACAGTACAGCACAGATCAAGTCTTTTTAGTAGCACACTTCTATACTCCCACAACAGCAATGCTCCCACCAGCAGTCCACGGTCCACAGTGTCACAGGCTTTACCTTCTAGTGCTGTGAGGTACGATGGGGCGATTAGAATGGAAGGATGAGTCCAGTCCTCAGATGTGGTGTTCAATCCTTGCTTTTGCTAAACAACAGTTTACTCCTTTCTCCACTACTTTCTACTATAGATACCACTAGCAACTAAATGGCAGTCACAGTGGGAGAGTCCCAGTATCCTCATCAGCCTGATGAAGAGGTCGGCATCCTTAAGGATATGTGCCCACGATGCCCAGCTCGCGGTACACTACACCGAAGGACCTGCCGTCACATGACTATGATGTCAGCGCAGGTCCTTCAGTCCACCGCGATCTGCCGGCAAGTGAAGACGATCGCAGCGGGGGCCATCAGAAGGTAAGTATAATATATATTTTATTCTTTCTTTTACAGGTTCTATGGTACCTGGGTCTGGAGGAGAGTCTCCTGTCCTCCAGACCCTGGTACCATCCGCACACTGAAACGTTTGGATTCCGCATCTACAGATGTAGTGATGCGGATTCCATGCGTTCCAATGAAAGTCAGTGGCGACAAAAACGCTGTGCTTCCGCAAAATATTTGGTAGTGCTGCGTTTTTTCCCACAATGATAACCCGCAGCGGAAATTTCCGCAGCATGTGCAAAGCACATGCGGATTACCATTGGGGAACATGGCAGGCTTTCTACCATGCATTTTTGCAGCGTTTTTGCCGCTGCGGAAACGCTTAAAAAATGCATCGTGGGCACACAGCCTTAAGCTGGCTCTCCAGCTCAGAACTGACACTACCCAGTCTCACTGGGGCAGGCCTGACCACTCACTTTAGCTGCACCCTGTTAACCCCCCTAGTTGCTGGATGCTTAACAACATCTTATGTAACATCTACCCATCACAAGTTTACCAGTAATTCAATTTGCGTTGAATACATTTGCCGCAAATCACATTTTCTGGCCGAATTCAAGTGAATTTGTCTCATTGAATTTTAGCAGTTTGACGCATCTCTAGTAGAGAGATAAATAGACACTCAGACATGAAGTACAGACAGATAGATGATAATAGATAGATGGATATTTTCTTTGTTTTTGCAACTAGCTTTTAATAGTTTCCTACAACTCTACTGTAGTTCTAATACAGTATAATATCCTCAAAGCCCCCAATACTCAGTATAATGCTCTCTACACCAGGATGTCCGCATAGCTCCCATATCTATATATATAATCGTCTTATCCCGTCTGTCTGTCTGTCTGTCCAGGAAATCCCGCGTCGCTCATTGGTCCGGCAGCGGCCAATCAGCGCCGGGGGATTTCTAAAAAAAGATGGCGGCCGTTAGCGGCTCATCTCCCGGCTGGCAACAGCAGAAGGAACCCGACCGCCGGACCCATCTGCGGGACGGAGATGCAGCCGGGAGATGAGCGGCGCGAGGCGCTCATCTCCCGGCCGGTATCAGCGGAAGGACCGCCGGCGCCGCTGACCTCCATGCGGAAGGGAGGACCGGGGAGCGGCGCTGCGGGTCGGGATACTTCTGCTGCGAGCGCCCGCGATGTCCCGGGTTCTCGCAGCGTAAGTAGCCGCACAGGCAGCGCCGCTCCCCGGTCCTCACCAAGATGATTCGATGATTGGTCGCGGTCTTCGGACCCGACCAATCACTGATCTTAGCACAAAACTTAAACACCGCTGTGCTGATTGGTCGCCGACGCTGGCCGCGACCAATCACCGATTTTGGCGCCAAATTTAAATATCGGCCGCGACCAATCACCACAGCGGTGTTTAAATGTGGAGCCAAGATCGGTGATTGGTCACGGCCGATATTTAAATTTGGCGCCCAAATCGGTGATTGGTCGCGGCCGATATATAAATTTGGCGCCCAAATCGGTGATTGGTCGCGGTCAGCGTCCGCGACCAATCAGCACAATAGTGTTTAACTTTGGCGCCAAGATCAGTCATTGGTCGCGGGCCAAGACAGCGACCAATCACCGATTTGTGCGGCAATTTTAAATAGCGTCCACGACCAATTGGATGTCAGCAACCACCGGCCGCGACCAATCTGCGCTTTTTGTGCCAAATTTAAACACCGCTCTGCTGATTGGTCGCAGCCGGCGACCAATCAGCGATTTTGGCGCCAAATTTAAATCCCGCTCTGCATCGCTCTGCTGATTGGTCGCGGTCGCCGGCCGCGACCAATCAGCACTATTGTCGCCAAATTTAAACACCTCTTTGCTGATTGGTCGCGGTCGCGACTAATCAGCGATTTTGGTGCCAAATTTCAACACCGCACTGCTGATTGGTCACGGCCGCCATCCGCGACCAATCAGCGAGATTGGCGCCAAATTTAAACAACTCTCTGCTGATTGGTCGCGGTCGCTGGCCTCGACCAATCAGCGATTTTGGCGCCAAATTTAAACAACACTCTGCTGTTTGGTCGTGGCCGGCGACCAATCAGCGATTTTGGAGCCAAATTTAAACCCCGCTGTGCATCGCTCTGCTGATTGGCCGCGGTCGGCGGCCGCGACCAGTCAGCAGTATTGGCGCCAAATTTAAACACCGCTCTGCTGATTGGTCTCGACTAATCAGCGATTTTGGTGCCAAATTTAAACACGCTCTCCAGTCCTCACTAACATGGTTCGCTGATTGGTCGCGGCCGCCGCCCGCGACCAATCATCGATATTGCCGCCAAATTTAAACACCGCTTTGCTGATTGGTTGCGATTGCCGAACGCGACCAATCAGCGATTTTGGCCCCAAATTTAAACACAGCTCTGCTGATTGCGCCCGGTCGGTCGCATACCTATTGTAGAATACCCGATGCATTAGAATCGGGCCACCATCTAGTATACACTATAATGGCCCACATCTCCTGTGTACACAGTATAATACTCCTCACACTGTATGATAGCCAACTATACTAGTGTGACACCCCAGGGGTCTGGTTGCCACAGTGATAGAGATATTACGTCTGAGAGCAGGTGGGAGGTCTCTTGGTCAGGGATCCTATGCATGCCACACCTCCTGCCCAGTCCTGGGAGGGGAAGAACTTCCCCTATATAAACCTAGGGCTGAGGCAGGGTTAGTGTGTAGAGAAGAAGTAGAGACAGAGAAGAGAAGCAGATATAGGAAAAGAACATCAGGAGCTCTGTGGGAGCAGTGCTATAAGGAGTCAGGGGCTGGCAGCTGCAGAGCTCGCCCTGACTGAGAAGCTATCACCGGACCCGGAGTCCGAGGCTGTGGGGACTAATCTTTACCCAGCAGCAGAAACCGCCCGGCAGGGGATTTCAGGTCCTCTGGCCAAGAAACCCGAAGGCACGGTCACACGCGTGGGACCAGCACCGCCGTCGTGGAGCGGACGCCACTAGAAGGCCCCGAGTCACCGGCCATACGGGTGAGCACCACACGGTACACTCAGGGACGTGGGCTACTTATACCCGCCTCTAGCAAGGTAGCCAGAAGAGTACAGTCAGTTTGGGAGGCCTACAACTCCGCCTGGCCAGGGGAGATCCCATCTGCTCAAGGACTGACCAGGCCCCGATCGCTAGCCAGTACTCCGGGAGGGTCTATCTTTATCACCAGTAAAGACCCTGAACTACACCGCATCGTCTCTGAGTGATTCCTGCTACCCCCATCATCCACGTCGGCTGCCCTGAGGCCATATCCCTCCCGTTGGGGGTGATACTATCACGCTGCACAATCCTACCACCGGCCTCAGCGGTCTGCCCTGCAGCGGCAGCTCCTTCGCTGCATTCAACGGGTGGCGTAGTCGTCCAACATCTACTGCTAATACAACGCCACTTAGTCTGACTCCCTGGGCACGGACCGGGTCACCGCCACGAGACTACAACCCTCAACAGATCCGGCTCCGGGTAAGCTCCTGCATGCGCAACGCTGTGCGACACAGGTCCAAGGGTGCGTCACTAGTACTAACATTGTGTACTGCCCACAAAGCCCCCAATTCTAGCCGCAGAAGGCTTATTACGATCTGACTTTACAGGATGCAAAGGAATACGCCAAATTAAAAACCAAAATATTGGCACGCTCAGGAGTGACTATGTCTGTCAGAGCACAAAGGGTCCACCACTGGGCGTATGCTGGCGACAGATCTCCACGCTCATAGATGTTCGACTTGTTACATCTTGTACAAAAATGGCTGCAGCCAGTGTCTTCCTCTCCTGCCCAGATGGTTGAGCGTGTGGTGATGGACAGGTTCATCCATTCCCTAACCAGGCCGATGCAGACCTGGTTTGCCCAAGGTGACCCTCGGACGCAGACAATCTCGTAGGTCTGGTAGAAAGATACCAAGTGGTCGAAAAATCCCTGGGGAAACCCGACATAGCCACCTACCCTTACTGGAGTGCCCAAAAGGGGATGGGTTCACCATGGAAGGGATTCAGAGCTACAACTGATGGCATTCCATTTCCACTGAAGAGACTGCAAGGTCTGTTGTGAAGGATGTGATTTGTTGGCGATGTCGCAGTCCGGGACACGTAGCCGCCCAGTGTCATACATCTGCTGAGCCTAGGCAGATGATGTTCATACTATGCTTACCCAACATGCAGTGTGGACTGTCGACACGGCGAGGGACCGCAGGGGTGTGCCATGTCCGTTAATGGAGTGATGGGCTGTTGGACTCCAGGAGTCTGGTGACCTTGATCCTGGATAGTGTTCTGGTTCTCATTTCCACTGTCGAAAGTAAGTTCCTGGCCAAGTGGCAGGGCCCATATGAGGTGGTGGAGAAACTCAGTTAAGTGAACTCCGAGTCCACCAGCATGGCTGAAGAAAGCCGCACCAAGTATACCATGTGAACTTGCTCAAGCTGTGGTGGAACCGGGAGCCTGTGGAAACTCCTTGCCTGGGAGCCGCTCCCGAAGGCAAGGTGGAAGAGGTCACTATTTCAGAGACTCTATTGGCAGCCCAGAAGCAAGAGTGTCGAGAACTACTACAGTGGAATCGGGAGCTGTTCTCAGAGTTGCCGGAGCATACTCAGGTGGTAGAGCATGACGAGTTAACAGAACCACATGTAAGAGTGAATCTGAAGCCGTATCGGGTTCCGGAAGCACGCCGGGAAATGATCTCGGCCGAGGTGAAAAGGAGGTTAGACCTCGATGTGATAGAGGAGTCAAAGAGTGGGTGGTCGAGCCCAATCGTCCTCGTACCAAAACCCAACGGAGAGTGGAGGTTTTGTAATGACTAGCGCCGGCTGAATGAGGTGTCCAAGTGTGATGCGTACCCGATGCCCCGCGTTGACGAACTCATCGAAAGGCTTGGACAGGCGAGATACATCACCACTCTCGACCTGACGAAGGGCTATCGGCAGATCCCCATGTCCCAGGTGGCCAAGGAGAAGACGGTTTTCTCTACACCCAGATGGGTGCTTTCAATACACTTGGATGCCATTCGGGTTACAGGGGGCCTCAGCCACCTTCCAGAGGGCTATGGATCGGATCATAGCCCCACATAAGAAGTATGCCGCAGCCTACCTTGACGACATTGTAGTTTTTAGCCCAGACTTTAGACCTTAACTACAGCCCATTCTGGATGCTCTAAGGAAGGCGGGATTTGCAATAAATCTGAAAAAATGCACCTTTGGAAAAGAGGAGGCCAAGTACTTGGGCTATGTCGTCGGGAGAGGCGAAATAAAGCCGCAAGTTAATAAAGTGGAGGCAATCCAGACCTGCCCGCAACTGCTCTCCAAGAAGCAAGTGAGAGCATTCCTGGGAATGGTGGGATATTACCGGCAGTTTAACCCAAATTTTGCCATGATGGCTGCACCACTGACGGATCTCCTAAAAAGCACCAGGTCAACCATGGGGAAGTGGACGGAGAAAACAGAGACCACGTTCCAACTGTTGAAGTCAGCACTGTGTAAACAACCGGTCCTGGTCGCACCAGACTTTAACCCCTTTATGACATAGGGCGTATTAGTACGTATCTGTGCCCTGGGCCTTATGGACCAGATACGTATTAATACGCCCGAAGTCGCGGTGATAGCATTAAAATTCCGGTGCCATCTTACCTTAGGGTAGATGGCGCCAACATCTTAGGGGTGTCGCCGCCCCTTCACACCCACGATCGCTGTGATTGGCTGTTCAATTCTGAACAGCCAATCACAGCATTTCTCACTGTTTCCGGCAATCAGATTGCCAGAAACAGTGATGTGCAGCCTAGGATCGGTGCTCCTAAGAGCACCGATCCTAGGCTGTTGCCTAGTAACCCTGCCTGTCACCTCCCCATGACCCCCTGTGATGTCAAATAAGCCCCAGCCAGGTCTGATTGGAGCGATCGATGATGACATCGATCGCTCCAATCAGAGTACCTGAACACAGGTGACAGGGCGGTCACAGGGCGATGACCGGCTTGTGATCTGCCTGTCACCTCTTTGTGACCCCCTGTGATGCTGCCCAGGCCCCTGCCATCTCTGATTGGTGCGATCGATGTCATCATCGATCGCACCAATCAGAGTACCTGACCGGGAGGTGACCGGGTGGTGACCAGCCGGTGACCTGCCTGTCACCACCCTGTCACCCCCCTGTGACCGCCCAGCAGATCCTCACACTTGGTGAGGATTTCTACAGAGCGGTCACGTCTGATCTGCGCTGTGCTGGGCCTTGTAGTGCCACAGAATCTTCTGTTACACTACAAGACCTTTCTCCTACCTGCTCCAGTCGCTGCTGCTGCTCCGGCATCCTGCTGCGGTCTCCAGGGTCCTGGATCTCCTGCTCCGGCACCCTGCTGCTGTCTCCAGGTTGCTGGGTCTCCAGCTTCGGCGTCCTGCTGCTGTCTCCAGGGTCCTGGGTCTCCAGCTCCTTATCCAGCTGCTGCGGATCCTGCTCCAGAGCCTCTTCCAGAACCTGCTGCTGATCCTGCTGAAAGAAGAACAGAGAAGACTTTGGTAAGTCCATCTCTGTTCTCCCCTCATCCACCCCTCTCCCCCCCTCCTCCTCTCCCCCCCTCCTTTTACCCCCAATCCTCCTCCCCCCCAGTTTTTTTTTTTACGTGCGTCCTGCAGCGGCCGAGCGCTGAGCAGTGTCTACGTCACTGATCAACGTCCGTGCTCGCTGCTTTTCAGGACTTTTTCTTGCCCCTGTCAATTCTCCCCCCCCACCTTTGCACCACATCCGCGCACACACCCAGCAGCTGCCGAGAGTTGATAGGTGACATAGTTCACCGATCCGTTTGCACCACCTACGGTAGTTCCTTTTTTTCTCTTTTTTTTTTCAGAAAAAAAAAATTCACACCAAGCACACTGACACACACACACTCTAAATAAAGTACTGACACACACGCACCACATACACGAGAAAAAAAAAATGTCCGGCTCATCCCAAACTTGCTATTCAGCGGAGGAGGCATACGCTATTGTTGCCTCCGACACTGAGACTGAAAGCGAGGGTGAGGATCCCACATTTCTTTACTTTTCCGACGCCTCATCGTCCTCCTCTTCCTCCTCTTCTTCCTCCTCTTCCTCCTCAGGTGCTGCTGGACCGCCCCGCAGTCGTCGCAGGAGAGAAGATGTTCCAGTGCCCCCCACTATTGACCCCATATGGACCTCGCCCCCCGAAAATGTTGAGCCACTGATTCCTGATTTCGTGGCGGAATCAGGAATCAAGTTTGACACCACCGGCCTGACAGAAATAGACTTTTTCAAAGTCTTTTTCTCTGAGGACTTTATAAACCTCATGGTGGGCCAAACTAATTTGTATGCTCATCAATTTTTGGAACAAAACCCCTCTTCATCATTTTCTAACTGGTCTCCTGTAGACGCAGAAGAAATGATGAAGTTTTGGGGCCTGGTCCTTCATATGGGGATCCTGAAAAAAACAGAGGTTCGGCAATACTGGAGTGTTGACGTTTTGTATAACACTCCAGTGTTCCGAATGGTCATGACCCAGACACGTTTTGAGGCCATCCGCAAGTTCTTGCATTACCAAGATAATGCAATGTGTCCTGCATGCGATGACCCAAACTTTGATCGTCTTTTCAAAGTTCGGCCGGTCATCGAGCACTTCAACAAGATTGGTGAAGTGCACGTGCCCCAAAGGGACATCTGCGTGGATGAGTCCTTAATTTCTTTTAAGGGGCGGCTTGGATTCCGGCAGTACTTGCCCAGTAAAAGGTCCAGGTACAGGATCAAGCTGTATAAACTTTGGGGGAGTACCTCAGGGTACACTCACAAGTTTAGAGTTTATGAAGGGAAGGACTCCTGGATTGAACCCCCTGAATGCCCCCCTGTTCTGGGAGTGAGTGGGAAAATTGTGTGGGACTTGGTGCACCCACTGCTGGATAAAGGTTATCACCTGTACGTGGATAACTTTTATACAAGTAACCCGCTCTTCAAGTCCCTCTCTGCGCGACATACCGCAGCTTGCGGTACTGTCCGCAAAAATCAGAAAGGCCTCCCAAAGGCGCTAATTGGGCAGCTGCTCAGAAGGGGTGAGAGCAGAGCCCAATGTAGCGACCACCTGTTGGTGGTCAAGTACAAGGACAAGAGGGATGTCCTTCTCTTGACCACCATACATGGTGATGGCAGCACCCTCAGCACTGTAAGAGGTTCCACTACACAGGTCGCCAAACCAGACTGTGTAGTGGGGTACAACAAGTACATGGGGGGAGTTGATCTCTCTGATCAAGTCCTCCAGCCGTACAGTGCTTTGAGAAAGGCCAAGGTATGGTATAAGAAGCCGGCCGTGCACATTGTTCAGATGGCAATGCACAACGCTTTCCTTCTGTCAAAATGTGCAGGCCAGACTTCTACGTCGTACCTTCACTTCCAGGAGACAGTTATCAAGGCCCTGATATTTGGCAGTGGTGGTGGAGCGGGCCCCTCTACTTCTGGAACTGAAGGACCTAGAATTGTACCTGACCAGCATTTCCTGGGGCAGATCCCTCACAGCGGAATAAAAGGTAAGTCACAAAAGAAGTGCCGAGTGTGTTACCGAAGGGGAATACGCAAGGACACCATTTACCAATGTGACACCTGCCCCGACAAACCTGGCCTCTGCATGAAAGACTGCTTCAAAAGGTACCATACTTCCATGGACTATTGAATTAATTTCTGATGTATGACAACCTGACGAACACTACACAGCTGACGTAATGTTCGTCAGATTGTCATACTTCAGTTGTGTAGTGTTTGTCAGGTTGTCCTACACAACTGGCGTATAACACTACATTATAAAATTGACAAATCAGGTATCTGTTCCAAAAAGGGGGCACTTGTTGGACATTTCCACTGTTTAGGCACATCAGGGGCTCTGAGAACGTGACATGACGCCCGCAGACCATTCCATCAAAGTCTGCATTCCAAAGCATCACTCCTTCCCTTCCAAGCCCTGACATGCGCACAAACAGTAGTTTTCTCCAACACATGGGGTATCAGCGTACTCAGAAGAAATTGCACAACAACTTTTGGGATCCAATCTCTCCTAGTACCCTTGTGAAAATAAAAATATTGCGGCTAAAAGAGCATTTTTGTGGAAAAAAAAATATTTTTTTCACGGCTCTACGTCATAAACCTTTGCAAAACACTTGGGGGTTCAAAGTGCTCACCACACATCTAGATAAGTTCCCTGAGGGGTCTAGTTTCCAAAATGGAGTCACTTGTGGGGGAGATCCAATGTTTAGGCACACAGGGGCTCTCCAAACGCGACATGGTGTCCGCTAACAAGTTGAAACCATGTCGCGTTTGGAGAGCCCCTGTGTGCCTAAACATTGGAGTTCCCCCACAAGTGACCCCATTTTGGAAACTAGACCCCCCAAGGCACCTATATAGATGCATATTGAGCACTTGGAACCCCCAGGTGCTTCACAAATTAATCCGTAAAAATAAAAAAGTGTTTTTTTTTCCACTTTTTCATTTTTACGAATCAATTTGTGAAGCACCTGGGGGTTCCAAGTGCTCACTATGCATCTAGATAGGTGCCTTGTGGGGTCTAGTTTCCAAAATGGGTTCACTTATGGGGGAGCCCCAATGTTTAGGCACACAGGGGCTCTCCAAACGCGACATTGCGTCCGCTAATTATTCAAGCAAATATTCCAATCAAAAAGTCAAATGGCGCTCCTTCCCATCCAAGCCCTGCCGTGCGCCCAAACAGTGTTTTCCCCCACATATGGGGTATCTGCGTGCCCAGGGGAAATTGCACAACAAATTTTGGGGTCCATTTTTTCTTGTTACCCCTGCAAAAATAAAAAAAATTGGGTCTAAACTAACATTTTTGTGAAAAAAGTTAAATGTTCATTTTTTTCTTCCACATTCCAAAAATTCCTGTGAAGCACCTGATGGCTTAATAAAGTTCTTGAATGTGGTATTGAGCACCTTGAGGGGTGCAGTTTTTAGAATGGTGTCACTTTTGGGTATTTTCTGTCATAAAGACCTCTCAAAGTGACTTCAAATGTGATGTGGTCCCTAAAAAAATGGTTTTGTAAATTTTGTTGGAAAAATGAGAAATCGCTGGTCAACTTTTAACCCTTATAGCTCCCTAACAAAAAAAAAATTTGGTTCCAAAATTGTGCTGATGTAAAGTAGACATGTGGGAAATGTTACTTATTAACTATTTTGTGTGACACATCTCTCTGATTTAAGGGCATAAAAATAAAAATTTTGAAAATTGCAAAATTTTCAAAATTTTCGCCAAATTTCCATTTTTTTCACAAATAAACGCAAGTGATATCAAAGAAATTTTACCACAATCATGAAGTACAATATGTCACGAAAAAAGAATCTCAGAATCAGGGGGATCCATTTAAGTTTTCCAGAGTAATTACCTCATAAAGTGACAGTGGTCAGAATTGTAAAAATTGGCCTGGTCATTAACGTGCAAATCACCCTCGGGGGTAAAGGGGTTAAGAAAGAGTTTGTGGTCCAGACAGACGCTTCAGAGCTTGGTCTAGGAGCTGTACTCTCTCAAGAGATAAATGGATAAATGGGGAAGAACATCCCATTCTCTATCTGAGCCGGAAGCTGTCCTCCTGCGAGAAAAACTACGCAATAGTAGAAAAGGAGTGTTTAGCCATAAAGTGGGCCGTAGATACATTAAGATACTACCTACTAGGCCGGAAGTTTAAGTTGGTGTCAGACCATGCCCCGTTGAGATGGTTGAGGGAAAAGAGGGGTAACAATGCCAGGGTAACTAGATGGTTCCTAGCTCTTCAGGACTTCAACTTTCATGTAGAGCATAGGCCTGGGAAGTTACATGAGAACGCTGATGCCCTTTCCCGTTTTAGGTCAATTAGGATTACCATAATTTTTAATATTTGCCAAATGCCAGAATAAGGAGAGAGAGAATGTATTAAGGCATTTAAAAAAACGGGAAAGGTTTATTCTGATTTCATGTCAGATATTGAGAAAAACATGCATATGTGTCTTTTTATATACTGTATGTAAACTTCTGGTTTCAACTGTGCATCTTGGGCCTCTTCCTTGTATAATGTGCTCTATTCTGCGCCCTTTCCTGGTATAATGTTCCCCATCCTGAGCACCTTCCTGGTATAACGCACTACATCATGAGCACCTTCCTGGTATAATGCACTCCATCCTGGGCATCTTCCTGGAATAATGTACCCAATTCTCAGCACATTCCTGGTATAATGTACCCCATTCTGAGCACATTCCTGGTATAATGTCCCCCATCATGAGCACATTCCTGGTATAATGTCCCCCATCCTGAGCCCTTTCCTGGTATAATGTTCCCCATCCTGGGACCCTTCCTGGTATAATGCACTTCATCCTGGGACCCTTCCTGGTATAAGCACCCATCAGCCCACGGGTGCTTTTAATTAGTGTTGGTTTCTACCTGCCCACTTAAATTTGTAGGTTTCTCTCCTAAGAGAGGCATGTTTGCCCATTTATATTGTAGGCTTATAGCCCAAGAGAGGCATGTTTAAGAGGTTAGTTACCCATCATGCGGAGGCTACCTTGTCGTGGTTGATGGGCATACATGAATTGGCCAATTTGTGCGCTAAGAACCTTCATTTTTTGTAAGTACATTTTATTTAGCAATAATGCAGTTTAGCTCTTATGTTCTCAGTGTCTGCATATGTATTGTCCCTTGCAGTGTGTTGCTGTGCTTTCTTATTGTACCCTTCCTGGTATAATGTCCCCCATCCTGTGCCCCTTCCATTAATAATGTTTGCTGTTCTTCTCCAATACATTTAAAAATAAATAAATTATTCTTCTTCCCTTCCTCCACTCCCACAACTCGCAGCGTATTCTTCTATAGCACTTGAAGGAACTGGCATCTAACTTCGTCTTGCTGGCATGGTGCATTACGTCACGGTCATGTGCCGCCTGTGACTGGCACACCAACGTCAACAGCCGGCCTCTGATTGGCTGGCAGGGTGTATTGCGGTGCAGGGACACAGATGGTCTCTGCGTCTCAATACATTTCAGCTGAATGTGTGTCCTTGCATGCACCTCTAACTGAAATAGGTGCTGGTGGCGGCCGACCCCCCTCCTGCACGGGCCCGGTCGCACCCTCTGTGACCGATGTCGTTCCGCTCCTGGAAGGGATATGCTGATGTTTACTATTGGATTCTATCATGTATGTGAGAATAAAAGGCTTCTTGAGATTGATGACACTGCCATATCTAGCAGCCAAGACTTCTCAATAATAGCGGACAATTGAGGCTGCTGGGATCTAGATCAATCACACAACGACACGTGTACAATGCAATAGTGTTTTTATTAGCAAAATCATAAGAATCATTAACCTGAATTACATCGTGATTTACCAATAAAGAAGGTCAGCTCCAGATTTTACATAATGGAACATAATAGCCAAATTGTAAAATCCAGGATCTGGAGCATTTATTCAAGATTAATAGATTATTATTAAGTAAGTAAAATTGTGAAGGCTCCGGCTTATTTACGGATAATAATGGACTTTGAAGTGAAAAAAACAAGATATATATGATGTGTTTAAGTCCTGGAATTTGTAGATGTCCACATGTGTAATGGAGGCCTCCACCATCCAGGTGCCTAAACTGTAAACAGGAAAATTATGTGCAAATTAATCAATATGGCAAAAGTCTGAAATATTCTATCTGCTGACAAGAGCGGTTTATCTCCAGTTTACCCAATACAGAGAAAATGCCGCCAGTGATCAGTAATGGCGCCATCATCCCATTCTCTCACACATTTACACTGCTGCACTGCCATCTAGTGATGAAAAAAAAAAGTACAATACCAACACAGTTTATTGTCACTATTGGTGGGATCATATTATTAACACGGCTCATTATAGACTGCAGGTTATTTACAAGTTAATGAACGTTACAGAATATAATAACTAAACTATTGTACATGGCTTTATCAGTGAAGAAGGGTCCTTGTACATACCTCACAAATAAGAAAGAGAGCGAGTGTATAGTGCTGGGACCCTAATCTCACCTGCTCCTTTATATGTGCTCACACAGAAATATTCTCCTAATGAAGCCATGCTGGTTCAGTATGCTTTCAATTTTGAATAAATCCCCAACAGTGTCACCAGCAAAGCACCCCCACACCATCACACCTCCTCCTCCATGCTTCACGGTGGTAACCAGGCATGTAGAGTCCATCCGTTCACCTTTTCTGCGTCGCATAAAGACACGGTGGTTGGAACCAAAGATCTCAAATTTAGACTCATCAGACCAAAGCACAGATTTCCACTGGTCTAATGTCCATTCCTTGTGTTCTTTAGCCCAAACAAGTCTCTTCTGCTTGTTGCCTGTCCTTAGCAGTGGTTTCCTAGCATCTATTTTACCATGAAGGCCTGCTGCACAAAGTCTCCTCTTAACAGTTGTTGTAGAGATGTGTCTGCTGCTAGAACTCTGTGTGGCATTGACCTAGTCTCTAATCTGAGCTGCTGTTAACCTGCAATTTCTGTGGCTGGTGACTCGGATAAACTTATCCTCAGAAGCAGAGGTGACTCTTGGTCTTCCTTTCCTGGGGCGGTCCTCATGTGAGCCAGTTTCTTTGTAGCACTTGATGGTTTTTGCAACTGCACTTGGGGACACTTTCAAAGTTTTCCCAATTTTTCAAACTGACTGACCTTCATTTATTAAAGTAATGATGGCCACTCGTTTTTTTTTACTTAGCTGCTTTTTTCTTGCCATAATACAAATTCTAACAGTCTATTCAGTAGGACTATCAGCTGTGTATCCACCAGACTTCTGCACAACACAACTGATGGTCCCAACCCCATTTATAAGGCAAGAAATCCCACTTACTAAACCTGACAGGGCACACCTGTGAAGTGAAAACCATTTCCGGTGACTACCTCTTGAAGCTCATCAAGAGAATGCCAAGAGTGTGCAAAGCAGTCATCAAAGCAAAAGGTGGTTACTATGAAAAACCTATAATATAAGACATAATTTCAGTTGTTTCCCACTTTTTTGTTAAGTATATAATTCCACATGTGTTAATTCATAGTTTTGATGCCTTCAGTGTGAATGTACAATTTTCATAGTCATGAAAATACAGAAAAATCTTTAAATGAGAAGGTGTGTCCAAACTTTTGGTCTGTACTGTATATATATCAGCAGCCGCGTATATATATATATATATATATATATATACGCGGCTGCTGATGTTCTCGGCTGTCCCCATCAGTCCCATAGACACTGAATGGAGTGTGGCAGTGCGCATGCCTGGCAACGGCTCCATACTATTTCCTCCATAAGAGAGGATAGGGATCCCCACTCTAGTGATTGGTGGGGTTCCCAGTAACTACCATCACCGATCCTGCAGATCCTTTCTCCTGTCAATAGGTTTTTTTATGTTTTACATGAGATCAGAGGTGAGACATAGTGAACTAACACATGCAAAGCCTAAATCATATAAAATGTGAAACCACCAGACTGTGACCGTAGCCAAACATCTTCTAATCTTCCTTACAATTCCTAAAATTGTTGACCAATGTTTTTCTTTAAAGGGGTTCTCCAACCATAGACACTTATGACATATATACTTCAAAAACTCTTACCAACACTTATCAACCATTTGCAGTCCAAAAAGACCCACAGTGGCCAAGAAAGTAAGGAGAAAGTTTGGCCAGTTTTAATGGCCTGTCTCCAATAGGTGGATGTCCCCAGGTAAATATCATTACTGGCAGATAAACCCTTTTACCACTTTGAAAACCTAACACTCAGAGCAGCGATTCATCCGCAAAACAATTTTATATTACATCCATTTATAATCTACATAATAAATTGAGCAACTTTGTTACTAGATAGAATTGCTTGTCTTGCACTGGCCCTGAGTTATACCTTATTCTCTTCCACATCTCCATTGATCATTCTTAATTTTACTGCATAGCCTGCTTGTTCAGTGTCTGGACAGCAATTATGCTCTTTACTTTATTTGTATTCTTGGCATCATACAGTCATCTGATGTGTTAGAAGGGGCATCATTAAGTCAGTTATTAGGGGAAATAAAATTCAATGCTGGATCCCTGCGGATCCATTGCCATATGGCACCCCTGGATCCCATTGACGCAAGCCGCTGAGTGGTCTTCGAGGTCTGCATTGTTTGGATGGTAGGAATAGCGCTGCATGCTGCACCTTTTTTGCCATGAAAAGCAAATGAATGCATAATGGACCTCCCATGAACACAGCTGGCCATGGGAGGAAGCAAAAGAGTATACAGACAGGACACCACAGGATGGCAGCTGATTCTGTGAGGTAAAACATTTCCCTGCCTGTTTAAAAACTTCTTTTACCTCACATAAAGAATCGGCTGTGATCCCCTGCTGTAATGTCTGTATACTCTTTTGCATCCTCCCCGTCCAGGAGATGAGGTATGTTCAGACCATGTTCCTGTATGGTCAGACGTTACACAGTACACAGCAGGGGCATATTTCTAAGATTATCTCAGCACAGGAACATTTTATTTAAACACATCCAATTGTGGAACTTATTATTATTCCAAGATCTATTGATTAAAATGAATTTTGTTTGTGGGAAAACCCCTTTAAATAATTGAAAGAGGGTTACAATTGCTCCTTTGAAACTTGATGCAGGTAATCTTATATGAGAGTAATGGCGTATTCACACATCTGTGTGTCATAGATCGTGATGCACAAGCTGTTTGCGAGTCTCCTGTCCCGAACTTTGACAGCCTCATATACGTCTATTAGGCCACATTGGCAGAAATGGAAGCTGGCACGTTTAGGTGGGCTGCACTGTGGGAATGAAGAGCCTTGGGATTCCCAAACGTTTTTTATTAATATCAATGCGTTTCTGCAATGGACCAGGGCCTTTCTCAAGGTATAAAAAAAACAAGCTCTTCACTCCCGCAGCACAGCCCACCTAAATGTGCCAGCTTCCATTTTTGCCATTCCACCTCTTGAAGAACCTTTCCTCCAGCCACAGGGCAGCAGCGGCTTTCTACACCATTATAGCTGCGGTGACTGCACACAACACCTCTAGGTGAGCGCTGCCATCAATCATCCCGACCCCTTATCAGACGCTATTGCCCTATTTTGTGTGCGCTCCTGTCCTTCTCCACAGCGTCTCTATTAGGCACCTTCACACGTTCAGTAAGTTTCATCAGTGACGTGTTTCTATTATACTTTTCCTCTAATTGTTCCACTCCTGGTTTTGGCTTCCTAATACTGAGGTAAAATACTGACCAAATTACTGAATGTATGAACATGGCCTTAAGCTCTTAAGTTCGGGTCAAGAGGCCAGCAACTAATCTTAGAATCATTTTGTGCTCAGACCATGACACGCCTTAATGTGTAGAGTCACTTTCATCTTACAACTAAATAAAAACTACGTATTGTTTTAAAGGGGTATGCTACCACTTATCAATTAGGAGAAGGCATCAATATAAGTCAGTAGTATCAGATTGATAGGTGTCCAAATCCTAACACCACCAATCAGCTGTTATCAGCTCCAGCATGGAATCAATGGGGTGGCAGAGTGTTGGAACTCTACCAATCTGATCTTGGTGGTCCATCCTAAGTATAAGTGATCAATATCATAACAGTGAACACCCCTTTTAACTTTATTTTGCAAATACTTGCTTCTCTCATCCTGAAATGCAGCATGTTTTTGGATCAAATCACATGTGGCATTTTTGTTGCATACATTTTTTCGACTAAAATTCAATTCTTACATTTAAAGGGGTTGTCTCATCCTAAAGAGGACCTGTCACCAAATTTTTCATGTTTTTTTTTTTCTATTTTATCTTTCATTTGCGGAGATATTAGCAATGAAAGTATTTGGCGCCAAATGAGTTAAAAAAATTAAGTCCAAGTAGATGTTATCAGAGTTTTAACTGGGGGTGCGAAATTCTTCTCCCTGCATGATGCTGACCAATTATAAGCAGACGACAGCACTGAAAAGAAAGATGATCACATCCCCACCATAGCTTAGAGCAGATTTCTCAGTGTCTAAGATGTAAGGATACAGACCTGGTCTCCTGGGCTAACCTCCTGCACGATTAGAGCACACAACTGACTAATACCTTTCAGTTAAGGTCTCTGTGGGTGAAGGGGCAGCACAAGAGAGTTTAGTTGTGCAACATTACAAACCTTTCTAACAGCTCTCCTCCTCTTATGGCACTCTCACCTCTGCTGTACTGCGCCTATCCCACACTGCCTGTCCAGAAATGAGAGCACAGTGTCAGTGTCACACTTAGATCCGTTGTGCTCAACTTGTACTCTTTCTGCAGTGAGATTAGAGCAGACTGTCATTACATTTCACCATAGAAGTAACCCAGAACACACTGCTCCTGTGTGAGGTGTAATTACAGCCTAATATCACTGCAGAGAGAATACAAGTTGCTTTACCACAGAAGACATAAGTGTGATACTGGCACACTCCATAATCAGGAGAGTCAATAAAAGGGTTTGTAATGTGACACAGAGAAACTCAGCTGTGCGGCTCCTTCCTTGTCTTAGAGCTCTTATCTCTGCTTTCTAATCATGCAGAAGGTTAGACCAGGAGATCAGGACTCTCCATCATTACACATCTTAGGCTAGGTTCCCACGTTGAGCTTTTGGTGAGTTTTTGATGTTGTAGAATTTCTGCACCCATTAAGATAGGTTACTTGCATTATTTCTAAAATATGCAGCGAAAAAACTCACTAAAAACTTATTGTGAGAACGTAGCTTTATACCCTAAGAAACCCGCTTTGAGCTATGGTGGGGGCGTGTTCTTCTTTTCTTTGAGTGTTGCTGCTTGCTTATGATTGGTCAGCATCATACAGGAGAAATCTGCAGCATATTTAAGGATTTCTCACAAGCCTCATTCGGGTAAATGCAAAAAGGTAAATAAAATGACCAAAATTTCCACAACAAAAGTGTAGCTCTACCTACAGCGTATTCACACCCAGACTATAAGATTATGGCTGGTCTCTGGGTGGGTGTTTTTTTACACAGTAGTCAGAACCTACAACATTGTGGTGCCGTGCATTACATGGGCTATACTAAGGGAGCGCCTGTCAGCATAGAGCGAATACGTCCATATGACGCGCCCCTGGGCCTGAGTCGCGCAGCGTTGCGCACGCGAGAGCCTACCCGGAGCCGGATCAGATGGGGGTAGTAGTCTCGTGGCGGTGACCCGGTCCGTGCCCAGGGAGTCAGACTAAGTGGCAGTCTATTAGCAGTAGATGGTGGATGACTACGCCACCCGTTGAATGCAGCTATGGAGCTGCCGCTGCAGGGCAGACCGCTGAGGCCGGTGGAAGGATGGTGCAGCGTGGATGGTATAACCCCCAACGGGAGGGGTATGGCCTCAGGGCAGCCGACGTGGATGATGGGGGTAGCAGGAACCACTCAGAGACGATGCGGTGTAGTTCAGGGTCTTTACTGGTGACAAAGATAGACCCTCCCGGAGTACTTGCTAGCAATCGGGGCCTGGTCAGTCCTTGAGCAGATGGGATCTCCCCTGGCCAGGCGGAGTTGTAGGCCTTCCCAACTAACTGTACTCTTCTGGCTACCTTGCTAGAGGCGGGTATAAGTAGCCCACGTCCCTGAGTGTACCGTGTGGTGCTCACCCGTATGGCCGGTGACTCGGGGCCTTCTAATGGCTTCCGCTCCACGATGGCGGTGCTGGTCCCACGCGTGTGACCGTGCCTTCGGGTTTCTTGGCCAGAGGACCTGGAATCCCCTGCCTGACGGATTCTGCTGCTGGGTAGGAGTTAGTCCCCACAGCCTCGGACTCCGGGTCCGGTAAGAAATCTTCTCAGTCAGGGCGAGCTCTGCAGCTGCCAGCCCCTGACTCCTTGTAACACTGCTCCCACAGAGCTCCTGATGTTCTGTTCCTATATTTGCTTCTTTTCTCTGTCTCTACTTCTTCTCTACTCACTAACCCTGCCTCAGCCCTAGGTTTATATAGGGGAAGTTCTTCCCCTCCCAGGACTGGGCAGGAGGTGTGGCATGCATAGGATCCCTGACCAAGAGACCTCCCACCTGCTCTCAGACGTAATATCTCTATCACTGTGGTAACCAGACCCCTGGGGTGTCACACATATACCGACCAGCAGAAAGTGTAAGAGAAGAACTATAGAAGGATGGACCATAGTGGAGCATTCCGGACTGGAGCAACATAAGGAGCCAGAAGGCTTCCCCCCGGTATTCCATGCTATGTGCTCCTTATAAAGTGACATCTCTCCATAGACCCCTCTGTGAAGACCACCCCCTTATCCAGATGATACATTCTCACTTCCACCATATATAATGCAGACTGGCCATTTTTTTTTTCAGAAAATCACCAATTTTGGGTCGTCAGCTGTAGAAGAAGAAATGCTTTACACCAGTGCTGGGAACCTATGGCAGCGTGCAGAGGGGGCAGCAGAGCCCTCCTGGGGGGCACCATGGCCGCAGCACTAGCGCTACTGGATCGGGCCGGCGGGGAGAACTCTGAGCCGCCGAGTGCCGGCACCAGCTCCGCTACTGCAGCTAGATGTGCGATCTCTCTCGGACGGAAACACATCGAGCTGAAGTGTATTGAAGCGCAAGTACTAGCCAGGCCCGTGCGCTGCAATACACGCTGCCGGCCAATCAGAATCCAGCGGCGGGCGGCCAATCAGAGGCGAGCATGACTTCGGCCGGCCAATCAGCGGCTGCCGGCCAATCAGAGGCCAGCATGACTTCGGCCGGCCAATTAGAGGCCAGCGTCTGCTGGCCAATCGACGGGGCATATGATGTTGGCCGGCAGCGTGTACTGCAGCACGCTCGGGCATGGCTAGTACGTGCGCTGCAATACACTTCAGCTAGATGTGCCGACCACAGGAGAGGACGCTGCGCGGGAGAAGAAGGAAGGTGAGGAGGAGGGTTTATTATGTGTTTTTTTTTTTTTTTTTTATTAATATGTGATGCACAGTGACTGGGGGGGGGGGGAGGGAGCATATATACCAGGATTGAGGGGAGGGCCAGCATATATACCAGGATTGAGGGGAGGGCCAGCATATATACCAGGATTGAGGGGAGGGCCACCATATATACCAGGATTGAGGGGAGGGCCACCATATATACCAGGATTGAGGGGAGGGCCAGGATATATACCAGGATTGAGGGGAGGGCCAGCATATATACCAGGATTGAGGGGAGGGCCAGCATATATACCAGGATTGAGGGGAGGGCCAGCATATATACCAGGATTGAGGGGAGGGCCACCATATATACCAGGATTGAGGGGAGGGCCAGCTTATATACCAGGATTGAGGGGAGGGCCTGCATATATACCAGGATTGAGGGGAGGACCAGCATATATACCAGAATTGAGGGGAGAGCCAGCATATATACCAGGATTGAGGGGAGGGCCAGCATATATACCAGGATTGAGGGGAGGACCAGCATATATACCAGGATTGAGGGGAGGGCCAGCATATATACCAGGATTGAGGGGAGGGCCAGCATATACACCAGGATTGAGGGGAAGGCCACCATATATACCAGGATTGAGGGGAGGGCCAGCATATATACCAGGATTGAGGGGAGGGCCACCATATATACCAGGATTGAGGGGAGGGCCACCATATATACCAGGATTGAGGGGAGGGCCAGCATATATACCAGGATTGAGGGGAGGGCCAGCATATATACCGGGATTGAAGGGAGGGCCAGCATATATACCAGGATTGAGGGGAGGGCCAGCATATATACCAGGATTGAGGGGAGGGCCAGCATATATACCAGGATTGAGGGGAGGGCCACCATATATACCAGGATTGAGGGGAGGGCCAGCATATATACCAGGATTGAGGGGAGGGCCAGCATATATACCAGGATTGAAGGGAGGGCCAGCATATATACCAGGATTGAGGGGAGAGCCAGCATATATACTAGGATTGAGGGGAGGGCCAGCATATATACCAGGATTGAGGGGAGGGCCAGCATATATACCAGGATTGAGGGGAGGGCCACCATATATACCAGGATTGAGGGGAGGGCCAGCATATATACCAAGATTGAGGGGAGGGCCAGCATATATACCAGGATTGAGGGAAGGGCCAGCATATATACCAGGATTGAGGGGAGGGCCAGCATATATACCAGGATTGAGGGGAGGGCCAGCATATATACCAGGATTGAGGGGAGGGCCAGCATATACATCAGGATTGAGGGGAGGGCCAGCATATATACCAGGATTGAGGGGAGGTCCAGCATATATACCAGGATTGAGGGGAGGGCCAGCATATATACCTGGATTGAGGGGAGGGCCAGCATATATACCAGGATTGAGGGGAGGGCCAGCATATATACCAGGATTGAGGGGAGGGCCAGCTTATATACCAGGATTGAGGGGAGGGCCTGCATATATACCAGGATTGAGGGGAGGACCAGCATATATACCAGAATTGATTGGAGAGCCAGCATATATACCAGGATTGAGGGGAGGGCCAGCATATATACCAGGATTGAGGGGAGGACCAGCATATATACCAGGATTGAGGGGAGGGCCAGCATATATACCAGGATTGAGGGGAGGGCCAGCATATACACCAGGATTGAGGGGAAGGCCACCATATATACCAGGATTGAGGGGAGGGCCAGCATATATACCAGGATTGAGGAGAGGGCCACCATATATACCAGGATTGAGGGGAGGGCCACCATATATACCAGGATTGAGGGGAGGGCCAGGATATATACCAGGATTGAGGGGAGGGCCAGCATATATACCGGGATTGAGGGGAGGGCCAGCATATATACCAGGATTGAGGGGAGGGCCAGCATATATACCAGGATTGAGGGGAGGGCCACCATATATACCAGGATTGAGGGGAGGGCCAGCTTATATACCAGGATTGAGGGGAGGGCCTGCATATATACCAGGATTGAGGGGAGGACCAGCATATATACCAGAATTGAGGGGAGAGCCAGCATATATACCAGGATTGAGGGGAGGGCCAGCATATATACCAGGATTGAGGGGAGGACCAGCATATATACCAGGATTGAGGGGAGGGCCAGCATATATACCAGGATTGAGGGGAGGGCCAGCATGTACACCAGGATTGAGGGGAAGGCCACCATATATACCAGGATTGAGGGGAGGGCCAGCATATATACCAGGATTGAGGGGAGGGCCACCATATATACCAGGATTGAGGGGAGGGCCACCATATATACCAGGATTGAGGGGAGGGCCAGCATATATACCAGGATTGAGGGGAGGGCCAGCATATATACCGGGATTGAAGGGAGGGCCAGCATATATACCAGGATTGAGGGGAGGGCCAGCATATATACCAAGATTGAGGGGAGGGCCAGCATATATACCAGGATTGAGGGGAGGACCAGCATATATACCAGAATTGAGGGGAGAGCCAGCATATATACCAGGATTGAGGGGAGGGCCAGCATATATACCAGGATTGAGGGGAGGACCAGCATATATACCAGGATTGAGGGGAGGGCCAGCATATATACCAGGATTGAGGGGAGGGCCAGCATATACACCAGGATTGAGGGGAAGGCCACCATATATACCAGGATTGAGGGGAGGGCCAGCATATATACCAGGATTGAGGGGAGGGCCACCATATATACCAGGATTGAGGGGAGGGCCACCATATATACCAGGATTGAGGGGAGGGCCAGCATATATACCAGGATTGAGGGGAGGGCCAGCATATATACCGGGATTGAAGGGAGGGCCAGCATATATACCAGGATTGAGGGGAGGGCCAGCATATATACCAGGATTGAGGGGAGGGCCAGCATATATACCAGGATTGAGGGGAGGGCCACCATATAAACCAGGATTGAGGGGAGGGCCACCATATATACCAGGATTGAGGGGAGGGCCAGCATATATACCAGGATTGAGGGGAGGGCCAGCATATATACCAGGATTGAGGGAAGGGCCAGCATATATACCAGGATTGAGGGGAGGGCCAGCATATATACCAGGATTGAGGGGAGGGCCAGCATATATACCAGGATTGAGGGGAGGTCCAGCATATATACCAGGATTGAGGGGAGGGCCAGCATATATACCAGGATTGAGGGGAGGGCCAGCATAAATACCGGGATTGAGGGGAGGGCCAGCATATATACCAGGATTGAGGGGAGGGCCAGCATATATACCAGGATTGAGGGGAGGGCCAGGTTATATACCAGGATTGAGGGGAGGGCCTGCATATATACCAGGATTGAGGGAAGGACCAGCATATATACCAGAATTGAGGGGAGAGCCAGCATATATACCAGGATTGAGGGGAGGGCCAGCATATATACCAGGATTGAGGGGAGGACCAGCATATATACCAGGATTGAGGGGAGGGCCAGCATATATACCAGGATTGAGGGGAGGGCCACCATATATACCAGGATTGAGGGGAGGGCCAGCATATATACCAGGATTGAGGGGAGGGCCAGCATATATACCGGGATTGAAGGGAGGGCCAGCATATATACCAGGATTGAGGGGAGGGCCAGCATATATACCAGGATTGAGGGGAGGGCCAGCATATATACCAGGATTGAGGGGAGGGCCAGCATATATACCAGGATTGAGGGGAGGGCCACCATATATACCAGGATTGAGGGGAGGGCCAGCATATATACCAGGATTGAGGGGAGGGCCAGCATATATACCAGGATTGAGGGAAGGGCCAGCATATATACCAGGATTGAGGGGAGGGCCAGCATATATACCAGGATTGAGGGGAGGGCCAGCATATATACCAGGATTGAGGGGAGGGCCAGCATATACATCAGGATTGAGGGGAGGGCCAGCATATATACCAGGATTGAGGGGAGGTCCAGCATATATACCAGGATTGAGGGGAGGGCCAGCATATATACCAGAATTGAGGGGAGGGCCAGCATATATACCAGGATTGAGGGGAGGGCCAGCATATATACCAGGATTGAGGGGAGGGCCAGCATATATACCAGGATTGAGGGGAGGGCCAGCTTATATACCAGGATTGAGGGGAGGGCCTGCATATATACCAGGATTGAGGGGAGGACCAGCATATATACCAGAATTGAGGGGAGAGCCAGCATATATACCAGGATTGAGGGGAGGGCCAGCATATATACCAGGATTGAGGGGAGGACCAGCATATATACCAGGATTGAGGGGAGGGCCAGCATATATACCAGGATTGAGGGGAGGGCCAGCATATACACCAGGATTGAGGGGAAGGCCACCATATATACCAGGATTGAGGGGAGGGCCAGCATATATACCAGGATTGAGGAGAGGGCCACCATATATACCAGGATTGAGGGGAGGGCCACCATATATACCAGGATTGAGGGGAGGGCCAGGATATATACCAGGATTGAGGGGAGGGCCAGCATATATACCGGGATTGAGGGGAGGGCCAGCATATATACCAGGATTGAGGGGAGGGCCAGCATATATACCAGGATTGAGGGGAGGGCCACCATATATACCAGGATTGAGGGGAGGGCCAGCTTATATACCAGGATTGAGGGGAGGGCCTGCATATATACCAGGATTGAGGGGAGGACCAGCATATATACCAGAATTGAGGGGAGAGCCAGCATATATACCAGGATTGAGGGGAGGGCCAGCATATATACCAGGATTGAGGGGAGGACCAGCATATATACCAGGATTGAGGGGAGGGCCAGCATATATACCAGGATTGAGGGGAGGGCCAGCATATACACCAGGATTGAGGGGAAGGCCACCATATATACCAGGATTGAGGGGAGGGCCAGCATATATACCAGGATTGAGGGGAGGGCCACCATGTATACCAGGATTGAGGGGAGGGCCACCATATATACCAGGATTGAGGGGAGGGCCAGCATATATACCAGGATTGAGGGGAGGGCCAGCATATATACCGGGATTGAAGGGAGGGCCAGCATATATACCAGGATTGAGGGGAGGGCCAGCATATATACCAGGATTGAGGGGAGGGCCAGCATATATACCAGGATTGAGGGGAGGGCCAGCATATATACCAGGATTGAGGGGAGGGCCAGCTTATATACCAGGATTGAGGGGAGGGCCTGCATATATACCAGGATTGAGGGGAGGACCAGCATATATACCAGAATTGAGGGGAGAGCCAGCATATATACCAGGATTAAGGGGAGGGCCAGCATATATACCAGGATTGAGGGGAGGACCAGCATATATACCAGGATTGAGGGGAGGGCCAGCATATATACCAGGATTGAGGGGAGGGCCAGCATATACACCAGGATTGAGGGGAAGGCCACCATATATACCAGGATTGAGGGGAGGGCCAGCATATATACCAGAATTGAGGGGAGGGCCACCATATATACCAGGATTGAGGGGAGGGCCACCATATATACCAGGATTGAGGGGAGGGCCAGCATATATACCAGGATTGAGGGGAGGGCCAGCATATATACCGGGATTGAAGTGAGGGCCAGCATATATACCAGGATTGAGGGGAGGGCCAGCATATATACCAGGATTGAGGGGAGGGCCAGCATATATACCAGGATTGAGGGGAGGGCCACCATATAAACCAGGATTGAGGGGAGGGCCACCATATATACCAGGATTGAGGGGAGGGCCAGCATATATACCAGGATTGAGGGGAGGGCCAGCATATATACCAGGATTGAGGGAAGGGCCAGCATATATACCAGGATTGAGGGGAGGGCCAGCATATATACCAGGATTGAGGGGAGGGCCAGCATATATACCAGGATTGAGGGAAGGGCCAGCATATACATCAGGATTGAGGGGAGGGCCAGCATATATACCAGGATTGAGGGGAGGTCCAGCATATATACCAGGATTGAGGGGAGGGCCAGCATATATACCAGGATTGAGGGGAGGGCCAGCATATATACCAGGATTGAGGGGAGGGCCAGCATATATACCAGGATTGAGGGGAGGGCCAGCTTATATACCAGGATTGAGGGGAGGGCCTGCATATATACCAGGATTGAGGGGAGGACCAGCATATACACCAGAATTGAGGGGAGAGCCAGCATATATACCAGGATTAAGGGGAGGGCCAGCATATATACCAGGATTGAGTGGAGGACCAGCATATATACCAGGATTGAGGGGAGGGCCAGCATATATACCAGGATTGAGGGGAGGGCCAGCATATACACCAGGATTGAGGGGAAGGCCACCATATATACCAGGATTGAGGGGAGGGCCAGCATATATACCAGGATTGAGGGGAGGGCCACCATATATACCAGGATTGAGGGAAGGGCCAGCATATATACCAGGATTGAGGGGAGGGCCAGCATATATACCTGGATTGAAGGGAGGGCCAGCATATATACCAGGATTGAGGGGAGGGCCAGCATATATACCAGGATTGAGGGGAGGTCCACCATATATACCAGGATTGAGGGGAGGGCCACCATATATACCAGGATTGAGGGGAGGGCCAGCATATATACCAGGATTGAGGGGAGGGCCAGCATATACACCAGGATTGAGAGGAGGGCCAGCATATACATCAGGATTGAGGGGAGGGCCAGCATATATACCAGGATTGAGGGGAGGACCAGCATATATACCAGGATTGAGGGGAGGGCCAGCATATATACCAGGATTGAGGGGAGGGCCAGCATATATACCAGGATTGAAGGGAGGGCCAGCATATATACCAGGATTGAGGGGAGGGCCAGCATATATACCAGGATTGAGGGGAGGGCCAGCATATATACCAAGATTGAGGGGAGGGCCAGCATATATACCGGGATTGAGGGGAGGGCCAGCATATATACCGGGATTGAGGGGAGGGCCAGCATATATACCGGGATTGAGGGGAGGGCCAGCATATATACCAGGATTGAGGGGAGGGCCAGCATATATACCGGGATTGAGGGTAGGGCCAGCATATATACCAGGATTGAGGGGAGGGCCAGCATATATACCGGGATTGAGGGGAGGGCCAGCATATATACCGGGATTGAGGGGAGGGCCAGCATATATACCGGGATTGAGGGAAGGGCCAGCATACGGCGCCGGACTACTGGCAGCCCATTGCAGCAGCAGAAGCTTCTACTTTATTTTAGTTACAGTTTTGTTACAGTTATTTTATTTTATTATTTTATTACCTTCTCTGGATTGCAACGTTCCTGTATACTCGTCTATTGGGGATGGAAGATACAACACTTCCCACACTATCAACTGCTGCTGGGCACACAGCACGAGATCTGCACCTGGATCTTCTTCCACCACTTACAAGTCTCCTGCAGGTACAGACACTCTGGGGCACGCAATACGGACCATCTCAGCTAATGCTACTGAAGGATGCATGCTGCTACCCACAGCCTGTGACAGGGATACAGCCATATGTGAGCGGTGGAGGTCACTGTATACGATTTGCCATGGAGAGGACTGGTGTGACGGGTGGAAATAATGACGGGATGGTGGACCCTAGGTCTGTTGCTAAACGAGCAGTGTATTCTAGGGATCGTCTTCTGGAACTGCGCAGGATAAAGTCTTCTCCAGCAGTGGCAATACTGAATGTTCCACGGGAAATAAGGAGACCTTTCAGAGGCTGCAGAGCAGGCAAGAAGATCAAGTCCTGGAGGAGAAGGTTTAAACCAGTGGTCCCATCCATTATCATGGGTAACGTACGATCGCTGGGAAATAAGTCGGATGAACTGCTGGCTCTGAGTAAGACCCAGAAGGAGTTTAGGGAATGCAGTCTCATGTGCTTTACAGAAACCTGGCTGCATGAGGAGGTCCCAGATTCATGTGTCTCGGTACCAGGGTTTCAAATGGTTCGGGCTGATAGAGAGAGAGTTAGATGCGGCAAGAAAAAAGGTGGAGGAGTGATACTCTACATTAACAACAGATGGTGCAATCAGGGGCATGTAACTGTTAAGGAGAAACATTGCTGTCCAAATATTGAACTGTTAGCAGTGGGCCTCAGGCCTTACTATCTGCCTAGAGAATTCACTCTTGTTATTGTAGTTGTGATGTATATACCACCATCTGCGAACCCAGAGGCTGCTGGGGATGTGTTGTCAGGGGTGATGGCCCGGCTTCAGACTAAACACCCAAACTCTCTAACTGTAATTTCTGGGGATTTCAATCGAGTAAAGATCTCATCTGCAATACCAAAGTTCTATCAATATGTCAAATGTCCTACACGGGACAACAACACACTGGATCTCCTCTTTGCTAATGTTAAGAATGCTTATTCATCGGCTGCATTACCCCCCCTGGGGAAATCTGACCACAACCTCATACTATTGTCTCCTGCTTACCAACCAGACGTCCGCAAACAACCAGTGACAATTAAAAAGATAAGGAAGTGGTGTCCAGCAGCAGAGGAGGCGTTACAAGACTGCTTTGACTGTACAGACTGGGAGGTGTTGTGTACCATGAAAGAGAAATGTAATGTTAATGAGATTACTGGCAGAGTTACTGATTACATCAACTTCTGTATGGACATTGTAGTACCTGTTCAAGAGATTCGGTGTTATGCAAACAATAAGCCATGGATTACAAAAGAGTTGAAACATTTACTAAACATGAAAACACTTGCTTTTAAAAGGAAGGACAAGGAGGCATTGAAAATTATACAGCGAGACCTAAAGGGGAAAATTAAGATTGCCCGTGAGGCATTCAGAGTTAAATTAGAAAATCAATTTGCACAAAAAAGCTCCAGAGAGGTGTGGGCTGGAATGAAGCTAGTGACTGGGTTTAAGGCAAGGTCGGAGCAGGGGGGTGGTGGACTTACAATGGCTAATGAAATGAATCAGTTCTTCAATAGATTCAGCAATAAAGGTGCGGTAGCAGCAGGGAAGGGGGAGGAGGCCGGGGAACAACTAGCTAAATTAACAGGGGGTGAAATAGATCATTTCTCGGTCTCCAAAAATGACGTGAGGGACCAGTTTAGTAAGCTGGCCATTGGCAAAGCAGCAGGGCCTGACGGTCTCAGTCCACGTGTCCTCAGAGTGTGTGCAAATGAGTTATGTACTGTCTTCCAGCATCTCTTTAACCAGAGCTTACAATCAAAGAGAGTACCAGTGCTATGGAAGACTTCCTGCCTGGTGCCGATTCCCAAGACTACCTTCCCGGCTTCCCCGGGGGACTATAGACCGGTGGCCTTAACATCGCATGCGATGAAGTCCTTGGAGAGAATAGTACTTGCTCACTTGTGTCCGAGGGTGATGGCGCATACTGATGCTCTTCAGTTTGCGTACCGGCAGGGACTGGGTGTGGACGATGCTGTAGCGTCTCTGCTACAAACAGTACATTCCTTTTTGGACAATGATGGAACCACAGTGCGTGCTTTGTTCTTTGATTTCTCTAGTGCGTTCAACACATTACAGCCACTCTTACTGCGAGGAAAGTTGATTAAAATGGCGGTGGATGAGGGACTTGTGAATTGGATAATTGACTACCTGTCGGATAGGCCACAGTTTGTTAGGTGGGGGACGGCTACATCAGATAGTGTACTGAGCAGTGTCGGAGCCCCGCAGGGAACAGTGCTGTCGCCATTCCTCTTTACATTGTACACAGCTGACTTTCAGTATAAATCAGACCGTTGTCACCTCCAGAAGTACTCGGATGACTCTGTGATAGTTGGCGGTATTGGGAAGGACCAGGACGAAGAGGAATATAGAAGGGTGGTTGCGGACTTTGTAGTATGGTGCCAGGCTAACCATCTAGAACTAAATGTTAAGAAAACCAGGGAGTTGGTGATGAGCTATGGAAGGTGCAAGAAGGTATGCCTACCTGTTACCATTGACGGTCAGGATGTGGAGATGGTGGACAGTTTCAAATATTTGGGGGTTTACCTGGATAGCAAGCTAGACTGGAAGTGCCACATGGAGAAGGTCTACAAGAAGGGGATGAGTAGATTGTACTTCCTAAGGAAGTTAAGGTCTTTTAATGTGTGTGGCAAAATGCTTGAGGTGTTCTACCAATCCATTGTGGCTAGTGCCACCTTTGCGGCAATAATTTGCTGGGGTAAAAGTGTGCGTGTTGCTGACGCCAACAAGCTCAACAAACTTATAAAGAAGGCTAGCGCGACGGTGGGCCTACAGCTTGGGACTTTTGAAGAGGTGGTAGAGGATAGGATTAAGAAGAAGTGCAGAGCTATAATGGGCAACAACACACACCCGCTTTATGAACTGTTTGCGAAACAGAAGAGCACATTCAGCAATCGCCTAATACAACTAAGGTGTAAAAAGGAAAAATACAGGAGATCGTTTGTTCCAACAGCTATGGGGGTGTTTAACAAATGTCTGAAAAGCAATGTCTAAAGCATTCCAAATGTTTTGTTATCATATGTGTCATGTTCGAGATCTGTGTTCTGCTGCTGTGATACCGCAATTTCCTCCGGGATAAATAAAGTATATCTTATCTTATATACCAGGATTGAGGGGAGGGCCAGCATATATTCCAGGATTGAGGGGAGGGCCAGCATATATACCAGGATTGAGGGGAGGGCCAGCATATATACCAGGATTGAGGGGAGGGCCAGCATATTTACTAGGATTGAGGGGAGGGCTAGCATATATACCAGGATTGAGGAGAGGGCCAGCATATATACCAGGATTGAGGAGAGGGCCAGCATATATACCAGGATTGAGGGGAGGGCCAGCATAAATACCAGGATTGAGGAGAGGGCCAGCATATATACCAGGAGTGAGGGGAGAGCAAGCATATATACCAGGATTGAGGGGAGGGCCTGCATATATTCCAAGATTGAGGGGAGGGCCAGCATATATACCAGGATTGAGGGGAAGGCCAGCATGTATACCAGGATTGAGGGGAAGGCCAGCATATATATCAGGATTGAGGGGAGGGCCAGCATATATACCAGGATTGAGGGGAGGGCCAGCATATATACCAGGATTGAGGGGGGGAGCATATATACCAGGATTGAGGGGAGGGCCAGCATATATACCAGGATTGAGGGGAGGGCCAGCATATATACCAGGATTGAGGGGAGGGCCAGCATATATACCAGGATTGAGGGGAGCACCAGCATATATACCAGGATTGAGGAGAGGGTTATTGTGTGTGGCCACCTTAACTTTTGTGTGCAAGTCACAGATGACCACAGGTATTTAGACTCTTTGCAGTGTATGAGCAGCACTGTAGAATTGGTGTCTGGATGCACCATTATGTATTTTACACTTTTTCAGAGAGTGAGAAATATTCTGTATGTAGTATGTGGTAATTGTATATCCTGTACTCCATGTGTGTATGTGTAAGTAGTAGCTGTGCATAATATAAATATATATGGTTTTATCTTTATTAAAGGCTATGGAGTCCCACATTTCTTCCATGGTATGCATCACCTTCTCCAGGGAAAACTCCTAATAAGAAAACACAGAAACTTTTCACTAGTAGCAGATTCCTCTTTGTTCCGACAAAGATGGGGGAGCAGCATATATACAAGGATGGGGGGCAGCATATCTACAAGGATGGGGGAGCAGCATATATACAAGGATGGGGGAGCAGAATATATACAAGGATGGGGGAGCAGCATATATACAAGGATGGGGGAGCAGCATATATACAAGGATGGGGGAGCAGCATATATACAAGGATGGGGGAGCAGCATATATACAAGGATTTGGGGGAGCACATACAAGGATGGGGGAGAAGCATATATACAAGGATGGGGAAGCAGGATATATACAAGGATGGGGGGTAGCACATACAAGGATGGGGGAGAAGCATATATACAAGGATGGGCAAACATATACCAGGATGGAAGGGGGAGCATATTTTTTCTATCTGCAGTCTCATACCCCTGCTGCTGTTTGTGGCTGCTTTCGGTTCCCCTCGCCTGCTCTATGTATGAGTTGTTTTTCTAAACTAAAACCTCAGCATTCTGGTTAAATGACCGTGTTGGCACTATGGGATAAATAAGTGGGTTTTGGGTTGCAGTTTGGGCTCTCGGTCTGTAAAAGGTTCGCCATCACTAACCTAGGATATTTTGGAGATATTGTCACTGCAGTATTCAGGTGTCACCATCTAGAGGTCGAAATGCAAATTACTACATGGATTCTTAAATTAAGAAATAGGGAGTCACATAGCAAGAGTGATTTGTATCATACTATCAAAAAATACTGCATCTTTTTGTAAAAGCATCTCATATACAGTACAGTGCAAAAGTTTTAGGCAGGTGTGGAAAATATGCCGCAGAGTAAAAAGCTTTAAAAATAGAAGTGATAATAGTTTATTTTTAAGAACAGTTATTAGGCTATGTTCACATGCTGCGTTTTTTCAACCCTTTGCATAACTAATAATCTTTATAATAATAATAATCTTTTTATTTATATAGCGCCAACATATTCTGCAGCTCTTTACAATTCAGACAATTTACAGCCATTCTGGGCGCTGTCCCCATCAGGGCTCACAATCTACATTCCCTATCAGTATGTCTGATACAAATGGAAGCAAGGGGACCCTCTGGGTTCTGTTATAGGACGGAAAATAATACTCCAATATCATAGAATCATAGAATGGTAGAGTTGGAAGGGACCTCCTGGGTCATCTGGTCCAACCCCCTGCTCAAAGCAGGATTCACTAGATCAGGGGTCTCAAACTCGGCTGGGTATATGGGCCGCAAATGGAAAAAATTTGAATTTGGGGGGCCGCATTTTTTGTTCAATGTGACATTTTTAGTGATACCATTTTTTTTTGTATACACCTTTTGAACATTTTTTGCCCTGTTTATTTTTTTATAGCTTGGGTCCTTATGGATGTGGCGATAATAAACGTGTACTTTTTTGTGTTTACTTTAGTTTACATATAAAACAGCATTTTTAGCGCCCAATATTTTTTCATGCTTTATTTTTATTTTTTTGATTTTTACAATTTTGTTTCCCCCAATTGGCCACATACAGTAAGATTGTCTTACAATTAGCATCATGTAGTAATAATGGCAAACATCTTGTAGTAATGTCCCCATCTTGTACTAATGTGCCCCAACCAGGTCCCCATCCTGTGGCTATGTGCCCCATCCAGGTCCCCATCCTGTGGCTATGTGCCCCATCCAGGTCCCCATCCTGTGGCAATGTTCCCGATCCAGGTCCCCATCTAGTGGCTCTGTGTCCCATCCAGGTCTCCATCTTGTGGCTATGTGCCCCATCCAGGTCCCCATCCTGTGGCTATGTTCCCCATCCAGGTCCCCATCTTGTGGCTATGTGCCCCATCCAGGTCCCCATCTTTTGGCTATGTGCCCCATCCAGGTCCCCATCTTGTGGCTATGTGCCACATCCAGGTCCCCATCTGGTGGCTATGTGCCCCATCCAGGTCCCCATCTTGTGGCTCTGTGTCCCATCCAGGTCTCCATCTTGTGGCTATGTGCCCCATCCAGGTCCCCATCCTGTGGCTATGTTCCCCATCCAGGTCTCCATCTTGTGGCTATGTGCCACATCCAGGTCCCCATCTAGTGGCTCTGTGCCCCATCCAGGTCCCCATCTTGTGGCTATGTGCCACATCCAGGTCCCCATCTAGTGGCTCTGTGCCCCATCCAGGTCCCCATCTTGTGGCTATGTGCCCCATCCAGGTCCCCATCTTGTGGCTATGTGCCACATCCAGGTCCCCATCTAGTGGCTCTGTGTCCCATCCAGGTCTCCATCTTGTGGCTATGTGCCCCATCCAGGTCCCCATCTTTTGGCTATGTGCCCCATCCAGGTCCCCATCTTGTGGCTATGTGCCACATCCAGGTCCCCATCTAGTGGCTCTGTGCCCCATCCAGGTCCACATCTTGAGGCTATGTGCCCCATCCAGGTCCCCATCTTGTGGCTATGTGCCCCATCCAGGTCCCCATCTTTTGGCTATGTGCCCCATCCAGGTCCCCTCTTGTGGCTATGTGCCCCCTGTGCTGTTCTTCACACACATAAAAAAAAAAAGATGATTCTCACCTGTCCTCCGTTCCCTCGGCGTCCTTCCTGCAGATGTGGCCGCAGGCACCACAGAGTCAGACCCCTTGACGATCCCGACCTGGTCCAGGAGGAGCCGCCGACAGCAGCGCTGCATTGCCGCACACAGACTGTCTCCCAGCACAGCATTTCCAATGCCAACCGCCGGCCAATCAGAGGCCAGCAGCTGACATCAGCGTACGGCAATGACGTCATACTCACTGCGCCGACACGCAGATATCAGCTGCTGGCCTCTGATTGGTCAGCGGCTGTCATTGGAAATGCTGTGCTGGGAAACAGTCTCTGTGTGGCAATTCAGCGCTGCTGTCGGCGGCTCCTCCTGGACCTGGTCAGGATCATCAAGGGGTCTGTGCCTGCGGGCCGCATAAAGCAGCCTCAGGGGCCGCATGCGGCCCGCGGGCCGCGTGTTTGAGACCCCTGCACTAGATCATCTCAGACAGATGTCTGTCCAGCCTCTGTGTGAAGACGTCCATTGAAGGGGAACTCACCACCTCTCGTGGCAGCCTGTTCCACTCATTAATCACCCTAACTGTCAAAAAGTTTTTTCTAATATCTAATCTGTGTCTCCTCCCATTTAGTTTCATCCCATTGCTTCTAGTCTTTCCTTGTGCAAATGAGAATAAAGATAAACCTTCTACAATGTGACAGCCCTTGACATATTTGTAGACAGCTATTAAGTCTCTTCTCAGTCTTCTTTTTTGCAAGCTAAACATTCCCAAATCCTGCAACCGTTCCTCATAGGACATGGTTTGCAGACCAGTCACCATTCTGGTCGCTCTTCTCTGAACTTGCTCCAGTTTGTCTATGTCTTTTTTAAAATGTGGTGCCCAAAACTGTACACAGTATTCCAGATGAGGTCTGACCAAAGAGGAGTAAAGACCGATAATGACTTCACGTGATCTAGACTGTATGCTTCTGTTAATACATCCCAGAATTGTATTTGCCTTTTTTGCTGCTGCATCACACTGTTGACTCATGTTCAGTCTATGATCTATTAGTATACCTAAGTCTTTTTCACATGTACTGTTGCTTAGCTCTATTCCTCCCATTCTGTATATGCTTTTTTCATTTTTATTGCCCAGATGTAGTACTTTGCATTTTTCCCTGTTAAAAACCATTCTGTTGGTTGCTGCCCACTGCTCCAGTTTATTTAGGTCTTTTTGAATCCTCTCTCTCTCTTCTCTAGTATTAGCTATCCCTCCTAGCTTTGTGTCATCAGCAAATTTAATCAGTTTACCCTCAATTCCTTCATCTAAATCATTGATAAAGATGTTGAAGAATACAGGTCCCAGGACGGAGCCCTGTGGTACCCCACTTGAGACATTCATCCAGCTGGATGTGAAGCCATTTACAACCACCCTTTGAGTCCGATCACTAAGCCAGTTATGAATCCACCTAACAGTTGCCTGGTCCATTGCATACTTGGTCATTTTTTCAATAAGGATGGTGTGAGATACTTTGTCAAATGCTTTGCTGAAGTCAAGATATACTATATCTACAGCATTTCCCTGATCCACCCAGTCAGTGATTCTGTCATAGAAGGAAATTAAGTTAGTCTGACATGACTTGTTAGTTACAAACCCATGCTGACTCTGGTTAATCACTTCATTCTTATCCATGTACTTACATACATGTTGTTTAATAATTTGTTCAAAGATCTTTCCTGGTATAGAAGTCAGACTCACCGGCCTATAGTTCCCTGGGTCCACCTTCTTCCCCTTTTTGAAGATAGGAACAACATTTGCTCTTCTCCAGTCTTCTGGGACTTCTCCTGTTCTCCAAGAATTTTCAAAGATTATGGAGAGTGGTTCTAAAATTTCTTCTTCGATCTCCTTCAGTACTCTGGGGTGTAATTCATCTGGACCTGGAGACTTGAACTCATTTATGTTAGCTAAATATTCCCTCACAATCTTTCTGTTTACAGATAACTTGGATTCCTCTATTCCTTTAAAAGGACAGTGAAGATCAGTTGATGTTACATTTTCTTTCTGAGAGAAAACAGATGCAAAATAGGAATTAAAAAGTTCGGCCTTCTCAACAACCTCTCTTACCATTTCTCCATTTTCATCCTGTAAAAATCCTATAGCATCTTTGACTTTTCTTTTACTTTTGACATACCCCCAAAATCCTTTTTTATTGCTTTTGACATCTCTTGCAAGCCTTAATTCATTGTCAGCTTTAGCTACCCTGATACGTGCCCTACAGGATCTGCAGACTGCATTATAATCTTCTTTAGATATGCCTCCCTCTTTCCATTTAATAAACATTTCTTTCTTTCTTTTTAGCATGTGTTTAAGTTCTGTGTTCATCCATCCTGGTTTCCTTAAATGCTTCCCATTCTTCCTACTTTTCGGGATTGTTAACGATTGTGCTTTGAGAATCTCATTTTTAAAAATTTCCCATCCTTCCTGGACATTTTTGTCCTTAAGGACATCCAGCCATTGGATCCCTCCTATTCTCTTTCTGAGTCTCTTAAAATCTGCCTTTCTAAAATCTAACCTTGAAGTTTGAGTCTTCACATGTCTTCCTCCTCTAGTTATCCAAAATTCTATAATAGCATGATCGCTGCCTCCTAGGGTCCCAGCCACCTTTACCTCCTCAACCATTTCCTCCCTGTTTATAAGGATTAGATCCAAAGTAGCAGATCCCCTTGTTTTCTCCCCTACCTTTTGGAAGATAAAGTTGTCAGCAAGAGAGGATAAGAATTTGCTTGACCTGTTAGTTTTACTTGAGAGAGATTCCCAACAAATGTCTGGATAGTTGAAATCTCCCATGACCACTACGTCATATTTTTTGGAGAACTTGGTCATTTGATACATAAAGAGTTCATCCATATCTTCAGCTTGCCCAGGTGGCCTGTAGTAAATGCCTACAATGGTGTCCTTTCCGTTGTTCTCTCCTTGTATTCTTACCCAAACAGTTTCCACAGAACTCCCAGTCTCTGAAGCTTCAATCTCTGTGCAGATATACGCTTTTCTAACATACAATGCAACACCTCCTCCTCGTTTATCAAGTCTGTTTCTTGCAAATAAGTTGTATCCTTTTAGCCTTTTATTCCAATCATGTGTATCGTCCCACCAAGTTTCAGTGATTCCAATGACATCATATTTCTTTTCCTGCATTAGTAGTTCCAATTCTCCTTGTTTGTTGCCCATGCTTTGTGCATTTGTATAAAAACATTTTAGTTTCTGATTGGTTTCTCTTCCTCCCATATTTTTATTATTTAAATTGTTTTGTCTTCTCTTCCTCCCATATTTTTATTATTTAAATTGTTTTGTCTTTGTTCTTCCTTTCCACTTCCAGTAGCAGAGATCTCAATAGTATTTGTCAGCTGTATGGCTTTTTCTGGCCTTTTGCTTCCCTTCCCACATTGTTCTAGTTTAAAGCTCTCCTGATGAGTGTAGCAAGGCGACTTCCAAATACATGTTTTCCAGTCTTCGTAAGGTGCACCCCATCTCTAGCAAGTAGTCCATCGTATAGGTAATTCATTCCGTGATCCAGAAATCAAAATCCTTGTTGACGGCACCATCGACGTAGCCAGTTGTTCACCTGTAGAATCTTATTCCACCTCATTGTTCCATGGCCATCCACTGGGAGGATGGATGAGAAGACCACCTGCGCTCCCAATTCTTTCACTTTCTTGCCTAAGTCTTCAAAGTCACTGCAGATGGTTTCCAGGTCCTTTCTTGCGGTGTCATTTGTCCCCACATGTATTAGCAGGAATGGGTAGTGATCTGTAGGTCTGAAGAGTCTTGATATCCTGTCAGACACATCTTTAATTTTTGCTCCTGGAAGACAGCACATTTCTCTTGAGGTTATGTCTGGTCTGCAGATAGCGGCCTCTGTTCCTCTTAACAGGGAATCACCCATGACCACCACTCTCCGTTTTTTCTTCACAACATTCTTCTTTCTCCATCCAGGAGGATTCTGAGGGCTTACAAGGTTATTCATTGCTGGCAAAGTCTTATTTTGCTGTATTTCTTCATGGTTCTCCTGCGTGAGAGCCTGGTACTGGTTCCTGAGCAGTATGGGTGCTGACTGCCTCTCGATCCTCCTGCTTCTGTGGGTCACATGATTCCATTCCTCTGTTTCGTCAGGTGCAGTTCGAATTTCTTCTCTTTCTGAATCATGAATAGATAATTCTGCTCTGTCTAAGAACTCTTCACCTTCCTTAATGATTTTCAAGGTAGTTAACCTCTCTTCTAGATTTTGCAACTTTTCCTCCAACAGGGACACAAGCTTGCATTTCTGGCATGTAAAGTTTGGCTTTTCCACTGGCAAGTCTGTGAACATGTAGCAGGATATGCAGCTCACCAAATGGCTCCTGGACTCTTCCATGTTCTTATTGTTAATGTTCTGAAAACAGTGAAAAAAGCTTAAAAAAAAAAAGCTTCAAAATGCTTTACCGATGTCCTCTTTTCAGCTCCAACAGCCAAAATCCAGTGTTCTTTGAGCTCGCGGAGACTCTTCACTTACCCCAAAATGCAGTGGGAATATGCAAATTATCTCCTCAGGACTCCTCCCCTGGTATTTGCAGTGGGTTTTTCTGCTGCAATTACTGAACATGTGCACATACCCTTATGACGTTTCTTTATATTTTAGTGGTTAAAAAAAAATTCATAACCTTAAATTGTTTGTTCCTCCATATTCTGAGACCTGCATCTTTTCGCTCATGGAGTGGAGTGAGGTCTTGGTTATTTTTCGCTGGGAGCTGATGCTTTTAACCCCTTCACCACCTTGGGTTTTTCCATTTTTGCGTTTTCGTTTTTTGCTCCCCTTCTTCCCAGAGCCATAACTTTTTTTTCCTTCTTCATGTTTAACATATTGTCTGAATAATTTAATATTTCGATAGATCGGACTTTTTAGTCATGACGATATCAATTTTTTTTTCCATTTTTCCATTTTTGAATGGGGACAAAGGAGGTGCAGTTTTTTATACAGTTTTATTTTTTAAATGGAACCTATCATGTGAAAAACGCTATCAACCTGCAGATGTGGGGTTACTCTGAACTTGCTCGGCGCCCGCACTTTGAGCCCCGCTGCCAGGAGGAAGCTTTATTCCTCCCGGCATTGGTGTAACCGCACCCCCCGGCATTGATTGACAGCAGCTCAGCAGTACGACCGGACGACAGTCAGTGCTGGAGGCGCCACTCTCTATGTACAGAGCAGTGACTGAACCCGCGCCACCGCACCTATGACTGGAAGCTGACCGCTGCCAGGAGGAATACACATAATTTCCTCCCGGCAGCGGGGCTCTAAGTGCCAGGGCCAGACAGGTTCAGAACGCTATCAACTTGCAGATGTGGGGTTACTCTGAACTTGCTTTGCGCCCGCACTTTGAGCCCCGCTGCCAGGAGGAAGCTTTATTCCTCCCGGCATTGGTGTAACCGCACCCCCCGGCATTGACTGACTGCAGCGCAGCAGTACGACCGGACGACAGTCAGTGCTGGAGGCGCCACTCTCTATGTACAGAGCAGTGACTGAACCCGCGCCACCGCACCTATGACTGGAAGCTGACCGCTGCCAGGAGGAATACACATAATTTCCTCCCGGCAGCGGGGCTCTAAGTGCCAGGGCCAGACAGGTCCAGAACGCTATTAACCTGCAGATTAACCCTGTTTTTTCACGTGACAGGTTCCCATTTTTTTATTTCTACTTTTCTTGTACCACTAGGGGATCTCAACCTGCAATTGTTCGATTGCTTACACTATACTTACCGGCTGCCATGGTAATGTGGCGCCCCTGCGGGTCCAGTTGCCACAGAGGTACTGCATCTCACCCAGAGGTGTGGTACTCCACACTCAGGTAAGGACGGAGTACTACCCGGGACCCACACACCCACATCCAATATTCTTCACTACAGTAGGGAAGGGCGAGATTGATCCTAAGGGAGAGCAGTCCCTGGTCCCTAGCTGGAGGTGGAACTAGGTACAGGAGGTGGGTGGAGGAAGAAGTTCAGGGGAGCACAGACAGAAAGAGTATAAAAGACAAGGGAAACCATCTAGAAGCCGACAGTACAGAGAGGAGCTCAGTTGGGAGTGGGAGCTCAGGAGAGCAAGGAAGGAGAGAGAGGAGTCGGACCTAGTAAGAGAAGCCCAGGAGGAGAGTGAGAGAAGATGGGAGCAGCAAGAGAAAGGCTCCAGAGACAGAGGGGATCCCAGGGGCACGGTGAGCGCAGGAAGTCACCCGTGCGCCCGAATTCATGCTGACGTGGAGGGATCAGGCCGCAGAGGGGTACCAGCCCCAGACTAGTGGAGAACAACCAGGCTCAGCTAGCCAACCGGAGGCTGCAGCATTTGCAAGGTGTCGCAGCCAATATTCACAATTATATCGCTGAAAAGGTGGCCACATAGGGTACAGGAGATTGCAAGTTGCCCGACAAGGCCCGAGGCCACTGGCTTGGGACACTGATTGTGAGGCGCAGGGTAGGAGGGTGAGAACCAGCGCTGTGAGACGACCAGGAAAGGTACATTGAACGGGGTCCCGTCCAAGTGCTCCTGAGGTACCTTAGAGTTTGCTGGATCACTACCCCGGAGGACACAGGGCGACATGGGAAGTTGCACACTGGTGACTGTAACCTGAGGAACTTAACAACTGTGAGTAAAACCTGAAGACTGCACCCCACTGTGTCCTTGAATAATTGCTGCGTCATCACCTGCATTACACCGCACCAACAACATCTACCTTCAAAATTCATCTTATTCTGCCCTGGGGCTAAGCTCTGCCTGTGGAGAGCTGAACCAACTCTGCTGCGTCACCTTCAGCTCCAGTGGATCTGCACCGCAGCGGCGGCCCCATATAGCCGCATACCACAGGTGGCGTCACAAACATTATCTCTAAAAAACTTTATTCCCCTTTTACTTTTCCTTTAATTTGACCACCTGGGGCCACGGACCGGGTCACTGCCACCGTGACATCCCCAGCACCAACCGGCCCAGCTACCGAGTACCCCACAGCCCCAGGGGGTGCGTCAGTAACCCATCAGCTCCCTGCAATCGCCATTCAGTGATTGACAAAGGCATTTAGATGGATAAACCTCAGCGATCGGAGCGAGCTCCGGTTGCTGCAGTTACAGGCAGTTTTTGGCTGTGTAGCACAGCCGGCATCTGCTACATATGATGTGAGCTTTACTACTGAGTTGGTTTCATACAGGCCTTAGAGACCTGGGACAAAACTACATCATGGGTTAAAGGGAACCTGTCATGTAAAATAACACTATTAACCTGCAGATATGGGATATGGGGTAAATCTGCAAGTAATAGCATTGTGACACTGTGCGGTGCCTGCACTGAGAGCCCCGCTGCCAGGAGGAAATTAACTTTATGTCACCCAGCAGCCTCTCTCTGTCAGTCACAGGGGCGGCGCCTGCGCGGTTTCAATCACTGCTCTGTGTATAGTGAGCGGCAGCTGTAGAAAACCCAATATCCAAATGCCATTTTATGGGAATCTGAAGTTCTGTATTCTCATCCATTAGTCAGAATGAAAACGACCACCAAACAGCGTCTCCTGCCCTGGAGGACCCAACACTTCCATGATTTCCAGGTACAGCCCAGTGATTACAGAGAATCACTTGTAATACTTCATTTCTCCTTTGGAGGCGCTGTAGGGAAATTCAGCACCTGCTGCCGGGTACTCGCTTACTGCAGAAGGGATCAGTTTGGTCTTTATCCGCAGCACATTGGGGTTTCACCTCTGACCCATATGGAGAAACCTTACATGAGACCGTACGACCCCATCAAGACTCAGGGGCGAAACCCACATTCACTACATGGACGACCGATGGAATAAAGACAAGAACAACGATGTAGGGGGTAAACGAAAGATTTTATTTATAGATGGGGTTATTATATGTTATAGTATCTTGTATATGTGTAAATTATTCTTCTATCAGAATAATCCTATTTATGGGCCGCGTTGATCCAGAGGAAGGCGAAAACCCCCTGTTAGGAATAAGCCAATTGTCCTCATATCAGGGGGAAAAATTCCTTCCTGACCCCAAATATGGCGATCAGAATAAATCCCAAGATCAAGGGCTGAGACCGAAAATAAATTAATTTCTAAAAAATGTATTAAACTATTTATCTTTTCCTTATTTAAGTTCAGAGCTACGGTATATATTATACATTATTTGAAAATCTACCTATACTTTAAAATGTTTTTATGTATTTATAATAAGCCATTAATCTGGGAATTACTTATATAACTGTCAGTTTATATCTATTTAAAGCCGTGTTGATCCAGAAGAAGGTGAAAAATTCCTTCCTGATCCCAAATATGACGATCGGGATGAATCCCAGGATCAAGGGCTCATAGCTAATGTGTGATACGTAAGTGTACATTTTTTATTTAAATATTTAATTATTTTCAATTTTTGGACTAATTTATTTTTATATTTATATTAAATAATTTTTCTTAAACCAAAAAATAAATTATTTTTTTAGATATTTTTTCATTATAAATATAAGAACCTACTTATTTCTTCTATTTTATTAAACCTATCTATGGGCCGTGTTGATCCAGAGGAAGGCGAAAACCCCACGTGAGAAATGGGCCAATTATTCTCATGACGGGGGAAAAATTCCTTCCTGACCCCAAATATGGCGATCAGATTAAATCCCAGGATCAAAGGCTCGTACCTCCCTGTGTGTAATGGAAGTGAGATTTTTTAAAAATATATTTACATTTTTTAATTATTATATATTTAGACTAAAAATGTTTTTGGTTTGTGTAAAATAAACTATTTTTGAATTTTATTTTTTTAAACTTATTTTTTTGCACTACTTATGTGTGAATCTACTTATTGATATATTACTAAACCTATTTAAGGCCGTGTAGATCCAGAGGAAGGCAAAAACCCCCTATGAGGAATGGGCCAATTATCCTCATATTAGGGGGGAAAATTCCTTCCTGACCCCAAATATGGCGATCAGATTAAATCCCAGGATCAAAAGCCGAAATCTCTATCTACGTCCTATGTGTCTATGTGTGTGTGCCTATACCTGTAGTGTAGTGTAGGGTCTACACCTATCATGTACTGTGGATGTGACGGATGATGGGTGCAGTACTTACCCGGCCTGCGCTGAGGTAAGTTCAGGGATAATGGCCTATATTATACTATTGTTCCTGAACTCACCAGATGGAAACTTAGCACAGGCCACTCCTGGGGCGCAGAAGACCTTCGGGCTGGAGGGATCTCAGATGCCAGCCATGGATTGGAGGAGGCCAAGTCAAGGGCCTGGTGCAGCGACACGATGGCAGTGGTCCGACATGAAGGTGTTAATGAGAGACATGATGTTCTAGGGCAGCCGAGGTGACAAACAGCAGCAGAGATGTGAGGTACGAGTCAGGAGGCAAGAAGTTCTGGGCAGTTGGCACGGGTTCATCCTGCAAGACATAAGGAGGAAGACATTTCAATAACTTCTATCTCCTGGATCTTCTGTTATCTTAGAGGAATGGTCATTATAATGAACCATTCCCCTATGTAACATCAGATATAATGTACACATCTAATGATCGGTGTCCTGTGTGTACAGCGGTCACTCACCAGATGGTCGTGGATTCTTTCACAGCCCAGATATTCTCATCCACCTAAGAATGACAGAGACATAGTCATTGACAGAAACAGTGGGAGAAGACAAAGATGGTCATAATGGCCACAAGGTGAGAAGAACATTTGATGGGATTTATCCTCACAGAGGATGATCTTACCGGGCCCAGCTTGATGACACATAATTGAATCCGGCCACGGGGTTAAAGGCTTTCTTATCCTCCGGCCACTGCAGATGATGGTTCTCCAGAACTGGCCTGAATGGTATAAATGGCGGCTTTGCTCTCCTTTTCTCTAGATCCTCCCAGCCGATGTTGGTAAAGAATGGATGCTCTCTGATGTTACCGCACACATCCAAGCGCTTCTCAGGATTTTTGCACAGCAGCTTCTTGATAAGATCTTTCAAGTCAGCATCAAGCCAAGATGGAATTTCAGGCTCTCCTCTGGTTATCGCTGTGTAAGCCATTTTGCTGACGGAGCCAGTGTAAAATGGGGAGCGTCCTGTTGCCATCTTGGACACCACAATCCCCAGGCTCCACCAATCCACTGCTGTGCCATATCCTTTTTTGAAAAGCACCTCAGGGGCCATGAAGTGGAAAGTGCCCGTCACTCCAGAGATGTTATTGGAGGAGGTGACCCCATCTTGGGCGAGCCCCAGGTCAACTACACGGATGTGGCCATCGGCATCCAACATGATGTTTACTGGCTTAATATCTCTGCAATGAAATAAGAAAACATAATAAGAAATCTGCCCCATGATACAGGAGATGAAAAATGGGTCACTGCAAGATCAGGTGGACTAGGCAGACTGGAGCCCAGGAAAGTTGGGGGCAATTTTTTGAGCATGTAGAGGGGACAGAGAGAAGGAGGAAAGTTGTGCTTACCGGTGGACGATGTTGTGTCCGTGGAGGAACTGGAGACCACATACAATCTCTGCTGTGTAGAATCTGATGGAGAGAACAGAGTGTAGTATCAATGTCATCGCTGATACCTCCTTCCCTCCTGGGCTACATGACCTGCCAGTCCTCTCCCAGCTACATTTCCACCTCTGCTTTTATTTTCACCCCTCTGCTTTCTTTTTGGTATATCTTCCTCATACTCACCTTACGCTGTCGATGTTCAGGCAGCCGCACATGTCAATCAAAGCCTCGAGGCTGCCGCCGGACAGATACTCCGTGATGAAATACGCCAGCTTCCGAGACTGCTGTGCGGCATAGAGGTGACATAAGAATGGGCAGTCTCGGGCCGCCAGGAGTATCCGCCGCTCTCTCATAAGGATGTTTTCCTTCACCTTCTTTTTCTTGATCATTTTTACAGCCATAAAGATGTTTCGGCTGGGTACTGATGTCAGGACCACCTGAAGAAAGAAATAGGGAATGCTTAGAAAATGTGTATGGGAGGTGAACAGCTGGTTTATCACTGCACAAGAAACGGGTGGGCTGAGTGGTGTGTGAGTCTGATGGTAATGGGGCGCCCCTGAGGGTTCTGTCGCCACAGGGGTACTGCATCTCTTTAATGAGGTGTGGTATCTCCTCTCCGAGGTAAGGATGGAGCACCTGTCAGGACCCCACCTCTGCATTCAACACTACACCTCTCCCACCTGTAGGGTTCTTATATGCACCAGGGTGCTGCCCCAGCCAGGATAAGAGGAGATAAAGAGAACCAAAGATAGGGGGAACCTAGTAGTGGGTGAGGATGGAGGACACACCAGGAGGTTACACTTGCTAATACATATTTAATAAACGGCCATCTTAGGTTCAAGGTCTTTTGATTGAGATCTTCATCGCTGAACTTGGCTTTCTGCTAGAACCTGCAGCTGTTGAATATACACGGTCCTCGTACTCTGGCCTTGAGGCGAGGAGCGGGTTAGAGTTAACGGCTGTCTCTACCCGGTCAAGGTCCCTACCTAAGAAGGCCTGGAGGGGAGCGGAGGAGTAAAGCTCCACAGGCAAAAGGATCCCAGGGAATTCGGACGGAGCGGTTTACGCCACCTGTACTCTTCATTCTGGCCTAGTCAGAGGGACTCCTGCTGCAAGAGGGGACCGGCACCCGTTATCTGACTTTGTTACTTCACGTCCTAGTCAGAAAAGCTCCGGAGGCTTGGTGGATCCCACCAGGTAACAGACGGAGCAGAGTCGCCACCCGTACCCTTGTTCTGTGAGTAACCAGAGGGAGACCCAGCCTTACTACACGCACCACACACGAACAGGAGAGGACCAAGTGGGAGTTTCTAGGAACACTCTGGTGCTGGGGTTCCTGATTGATGCACCCGAACTACCCGGAGAGTGCCGAACCCCCTTTCCTGGTGGCCGCAGCGCGCCTTGAGGAGCAAGGAGAAGCCTTGCAGCTGACCATTGACAACGTGAGTAAAGCTTGGAAGACTGCATCCATTGCCTCCAGTCCTTTATTCTAGCGCGACACCACACCACAACATACAACCCACTACTACTCTCCTGATCCCTCTTCGCTGCCCTGAGGCCCTGCTCCGCCTGTGGGGAGTAGTACCATCTGCTGCTGCTGACGCGCCCCTGGGCCTTCATTGCGCGGCATCGCGCGCATGGGGGAGGGCTTACCCGGAGCCGGATCCGATGGGAGTAGTAGTCTCGTGGTGGTGACCCGGTCCGTGCCCAGGGAGTCAACCTGAGCGGCAGTGTCTTGAATAGTAGGGTGTTGTACGACTACGCCACCCGTTGAATGCAGCTTCAGGGCTGCTGCTACAGGACAGTCCGCTGAGGCCGGTGATATGGTTGTGCAGCGTAGATGGTATAACCCCCAACGGGAGGGGTACGGCCTCAGGGCAGCAAGTGTAGATGATGGTAGTAGTGATGGTGCAGCAAGAAAGCTCAGAGACATGTGATGCAGTTTCAGGGTTTTTACTCACAGGTGTTGCCCCGGTCACTCCGGCCTTGAGTGACCACCCGAGTCGTGCTGCGTCCACCAGGTGTGGGACTCGGCCAACCCCCAGGCAGTTCCAGAGCGTGGTCCTGAGCTCCCCTCTCTTCCTTCCTACTGGCCGTTCCCACCAGGGACCCACCTTTGTCCGGCTCCCTCGGGCCTCTTGGTGGTAAAACCTTCTCTGGCTTTCCTGACCCTATTCGTGGTATGCCTTCCTGGTGAGTGTGGTGAGGGTCATGCCAAAGCTTGACCACGACCTCCGGTTCCTGGTTAAGGATATCTTGCCTCTGCCATCTTGGGATCCGGTACCCTTTTCTGCCAACCCTTCACCCGTCAACTTGTGGGATCTCAGGGTTCCCTCTTGTCCTGCGTCTCTGGGCCTTTCTTCCTCCTCCTCTCCACTACAGGCCTGGCCCTGGAGCTGGGCCCAGACGGAGCCACAGCTCCCTGTCAGCCCTCCTGGCTGAACTCTCCCTCTGAACTCACCCTGTCTCTAGATGGTGCCCACCATATATACTCCCTCTATGTGTGAGCCCAGGTGACTAGCACCCAATGGGCTCCTACTTCTATGCCCAGAGCCCCTCCCCTATCTGCCCCTACACTACTGGGATGTTCCTCCCCCCCCCACTCCAGCCAGGGACAGACGCTATTGTAGCACCCCGAGGATTCGGCTGCTACAGGGGTATTGCACCTCAACCCAGAGGTGTGATATTCCACTCCCGGGTAAGGATGGAGTGTGAAACTGAGCCCAGAGAGCTGCATGCACTACACACATCCCATTTCCGGAGGGCAGACCAACGGTACTCCCACTTAGAAATGTGCAGGTACGACCGAGTCTGTCCTTGGCTGGAGTGGGAGGGGGGTGGAACATCCCAAGTAGTGTAGGGGCAGATAGGGGGAGCAGCCTGGGTAAAGATAGGAGCTCATTGGGTGCTGGTCACCTGAGCTCACACATAGAGGGAGTATTTAAGGTGGGCACCATCTAAGATCAGGGTCAGTCAGTCAGTCAGTCAGTCAGTCAGCCAGTCTTTGCAAGAGGAGTGGAAGAGAGCAGAGGAGCAGAGCAGCCCAAGGCCCAGAGAGAGAGAGAGGAGAAAGGAAGAAAGACCCAGAGGGGGTGAAAGAAAAGGACTCTGAGAACCCAAAGTCCATCACCGGGTGAAGAGTTGGCAACTGGGTACCGGATCCCAAACTGGTGGGGGCTAAAGCACACCCTAGCCAGAGACCGGAGGCCGTGGGCAGGATCTGCCACGGCCACCCACCACATCCACCCTGAAGGCAAACCACGTGTAGGGTCAGGGAACCCAAGGCCAAGGGTCTCCCAACAGAAGGCCCGAGGGAGCTGGACCTAGGTGGATCCCTGGTGGGGACGGCCAGAAGACAGGACAGGAAGGAGGGCTCAGGGTCACGCTCCGGACTTGCTTGGGGGTTGGCTGAATCCAGGACCTGGTGGACGCAGCACGGCTCGGGTGGTCACTTGAAGCTGGAGTGACCGGAACATCAGCAGTAAGTAAATACCCTAAACTGCACAACCCGACTCTGTCTTTAATTACCATCTATGCTGCACCACCACAACCCCCATCCTCTGCACCTGACCCCTGAGGCTATACCCCACCCGTTGGGGGTTATACTATCAAAAGCTGCACCAACACCATCAGCCTCAGCGGACCCTGCTGCAGCGGCGGCCGTAGTGACCGCAATCCAACGGGTGGCGTAGTCGACATAACGAACTTTATAACATCTGTAGGACTGCCACATACACTGAGCTTGACACCCTGGGCACGGACCGGGTCACAGCCACTCGGAGACTACAACCCCCATCTGATCCGGCTCCTGGTATTCCCCTAAAGAATATGGCCCAGGGGGTGCGTCAACTTTGGCGTAGTCGGCAGGATAACGTGCCCGCAACACCTGGGTACTGCGTGCCTGAAGAAAAGAACAAGTTTACCTCAAAAAGAAGTCTCCCGCCGGTCCCGGAGGGTCCCCGCCATCGGACTCCATCACAGATCGATTCCCGCCGGTTGTCCGCCATTAACAGCTTTTTCCCGCCATTTGCAGAGTTTCCCGCCACTGGGAGACGATTCCCGCCATTTCCAAAGGTTTCCCGCCGGTTGTCCGCCATTTGCAGCTTTTTCCCGCCATCCATGGAGTTTCCCGCCACTGGGAGACGATTCCCGCCATTTCCGAAGATTTCCCGCCTTGGAAGAGCGGACGCCATTATGGGCGTGCCAGAGGGTGGCAAGAGGCCACCTCCCATCATGGGCCAGGACCGAAAATGGCGCCAAAAGTGGAAACCGCCCCCACCAACAGAGACTGTGATGCTAGAGGTGTCTGTCAGCGTGAAAGAACTGCCCCTGGAGCTGACAATCACCAAGTGGCCCCGGGACCGCCCTCGAAGTGGGAGGACTGAGAAGAAGAGAGAAAAGATGGGTGTCGCCTGGAGCAGTCTGGAGAGAGCGCACCCGGAGACAAGAAGCCTAGAGCTGAGTCCAGAAGAAGCTTACCCGGAGATGGGAGAAGAGCAGAGCAGCACCGGCCCGCTGGCCAGGAGCCTGCTGGAAACAGCAGAAGGAGAGCAGAGCAGCACCGACCCGTTGGTCAGGAGCCTGCTAGAAGCAACGACCCCACTAGGCCTAGTGGAGGTCCTAGCACAGCTCCCCCGAGACCGGGAGTGTGCGCAGACCGCTCTGGAGGGCCTCGCACGGAGGATGGCCCGGGTGCAGCGAGAGACGTTGGCGGAGTGGAGCCGTGAGATGGCCCAGCAGACCGAGACCCGTCAGCGGAGCACGCCACCCAAGATGAGGAGACAGACCGCCTCTGAGGATGGAGCAGGAGGACTGAAGGCCGGAGACGGCGCCGAGAAGGGAGCCGAACGAAAGGAGTCAGGTAAAGGGGACGTCTCTACCCCAAGCCGGGAAACCGCGTGCCTGCCCCAGCTCCCCGTCGCAGAGCCCGAAGTACCCCCTGCCGTGCCCGTAACCGCAACGTCACCGCCACAGACTAGGCCTCAACCGGAAGCCGCAGCCGCGACCCCTGTGACGTCACACGCCTCGACCCCGAGCGTGACCAAGCAGGAAGTACCACCAGCCTGGTCGCAAGGCCTAGTACCCCCGGGCGCCGCAATACCAACAGCGCCCCCTACCTCCGCGGAGCCACCGGCCTGGTCGCAGGGCCAAGTAGCCCAGGGCGCCGCCGTCCTTACGGTGCCCTTCACTTTCCAGGTGCCCCAGGCCTGGCCGCAAGGCCTGGGCAACCCGGGCGCCGCCACCACCACCGCGCCCATAAAACCTAAAGTGCCGCATCTGGGAGAAGATCTGTTCGCCCAACACACATGGCCGGACGGGCAGCCCTTTGTCTGGCCCAGGGAGTACTACGAACAAGAGCTCCAAAAGAGGGCAAGGCCCATGTGTGAACCCCTGATCCCGGCTCCAAAGCCCGTTAAGAGGATCTCGCCCCCGCTAGCAGAAGCGCAGTTTGAGTGGGACCCCACCGGAGAAGATCTCATGGGGTTCACTCAAGAGACTCGGGCAGCCGCAGCGGAGCGTGCAGAGTGCTGCCGCCAGCAGCTCGAGGTCTTTGAGAGAGAGCGGAGAGAGAGGCGGGTCCGGGAACAGCAAGCTCAAGTAAGGAGCGCGGAGCAGAAGAGCCGGGCCAGGAGAGACCCCCGTGCAGCGCATAGTCCCCGCACCACCGGGACTGTGATCAAGTTTAACATGCAGCATGGGTGGGGCTTCATCCGAGACCACCGCACCCCAGGCGACGTCTTCGTGACCAGGAGAGACGTTGAGTCCCACCTACCGGAGGGACACAGAGGTCGTGACCTTTACATCGGGGACGAGGTCACCTTTACCCGGCACAAGTGTGCCAAAGGACCCTACACCCTCCATGTGCATCGCCTGACGGAGGAAGAGCTGCGGTGTGAGGAGGAAGAACAAGAGGACCCGGACGGGTCTGAAGCTAAAGGTAACCACAAAGAAAGAGCAGGAGGACGTCGTCGTTGAGTACGGCAGAGTAGAAGCTGTATATAGTTACCCGTAGGGGTACCAAAGAAACTGTTGCTGATAATATAGTCCCCGTTGGGACCAGCAAGTGTGAACTGTTTACCCGTTTATCCCTTAAATACCTGGCCGAGGACTGAGAGCGGCCATATCCCTTGTAAATAGTTGCGCGTCCTAAAGCGCCCCCTACTGGTTTTATAGGAAAGCCACGAGTTCCAAAGACTGTCGCACTTTACCCGGTCACACGTTGCACAGTGACCGGAGGAGGAGCCAGAGGCGACGAGAATGTTATTAATATGAAAAGTTTTATGATGATGCTGATATATATATGATATTTTATATGTTTTTATTATGTTGTTTATATGAAAAAAAAAATGTATGTTTGTGGATGTTTATCTCTTACAGCCCGAGGACGTGCTGTGGTTTACCAGGGGGGAATGTAGCACCCCGAGGATTCGGCTGCTACAGGGGTATTGCACCTCAACCCAGAGGTGTGATATTCCACTCCCGGGTAAGGATAGAGTGTGAAACTGAGCCCAGAGAGCTGCATGCACTACACACATCCCATTTCCGGAGGGCAGACCAACGGTACTCCCACTTAGAAATGTGCAGGTACGACCGAGTCTGTCCTTGGCTGGAGTGGGAGGGGGGTGGAACATCCCAAGTAGTGTAGGGGCAGATAGGGGGAGCAGCCTGGGTAAAGATAGGAGCTCATTGGGTGCTGGTCACCTGAGCTCACACATAGAGGGAGTATTTAAGGTGGGCACCATCTAAGATCAGGGTCAGTCAGTCAGTCAGTCAGTCAGTCAGCCAGTCTTTGCAAGAGGAGTGGAAGAGAGCAGAGGAGCAGAGCAGCCCAAGGCCCAGAGAGAGAGAGAGGAGAAAGGAAGAAAGACCCAGAGGGGGTGAAAGAAAAGGACTCTGAGAACCCAAAGTCCATCACCGGGTGAAGAGTTGGCAACTGGGTACCGGATCCCAAACTGGTGGGGGCTAAAGCACACCCTAGCCAGAGACCGGAGGCCGTGGGCAGGATCTGCCACGGCCACCCACCACATCCACCCTGAAGGCAAACCACGTGTAGGGTCAGGGAACCCAAGGCCAAGGGTCTCCCAACAGAAGGCCCGAGGGAGCTGGACCTAGGTGGATCCCTGGTGGGGACGGCCAGAAGACAGGACAGGAAGGAGGGCTCAGGGTCACGCTCCGGACTTGCTTGGGGGTTGGCTGAATCCAGGACCTGGTGGACGCAGCACGGCTCGGGTGGTCACTTGAAGCTGGAGTGACCGGAACATCAGCAGTAAGTAAATACCCTAAACTGCACAACCCGACTCGGTCTTTAATTACCATCTATGCTGCACCACCACAACCCCCATCCTCTGCACCTGACCCCCTGAGGCTATACCCCACCCGTTGGGGGTTATACTATCAAAAGCTGCACCAACACCATCAGCCTCAGCGGACCCTGCTGCAGCGGCGGCCGTAGTGACCGCAATCCAACGGGTGGCGTAGTCGACATAACGAACTTTATAACATCTGTAGGACTGCCACATACACTGAGCTTGACACCCTGGGCACGGACCGGGTCACAGCCACTCGGAGACTACAACCCCCATCTGATCCGGCTCCGGGTATTCCCCTAAAGAATATGGCCCAGGGGGTGCGTCACTATCGTACCTGCACATCTATTTGGTGGGAGTACCGTTGTTCTGTCCCCCGGAAATGGGGTGTGTGTAGTGCATGCAGCTAGCTGAGCTCAGTCCCACACTCCATCCTTACCCGGGAGTGGAATACCACACCTCTGGTTTGAGGTGCAATACCCCTGCAGCAGCCGAGTCCTCAGGGTGCTACATTCCCCCCTGGTAAATCACAGCACGTCCTCGGGCTGTAAAAGAATAAAACATACCAAAACATACAAACTTTTTTTTTTTTAAAACATACACTAACATATAAAACACTATAAAACATCAGCAGAAAATATAACATGACAGGTAACTTCTTAGATTACTATCTTAGCAGCATAAACTTTTGATATCAAACTTTTCCATATAAAGCTTTCTTGTTCCTCCGGCCACGGTGCAACTTGTGACCGGGTAAAGTGCAACAGTCACTAGTAGAAAAACAGCAGTTCTCCTATAAAACCGGTAGGGGGTGCTTTAGGAAGCGCAACTATTTACAGGATATGGCCGCTCTCAGTCCTCGGCCAGTGGGGATTAGGGAATGGCTGTTCACAGTCCTCAGCCTGTGGGGAATAGGAATGGCTGCTCACAGTCCTCAGCCTGTGGGGAATAGGAATGGCTGCTCACAGTCCTCAGCATGGTCAGGGATAAGGACACACGGGGAACAATTCACACTAGTCCCAACGGGGACCACTTAAATTGGCAACAGTTCTTGTACCCCGACGGGTAACTTTATACAGTTCTCTTTACCGTTCAGTGATAACGATGCCCTCCTGCTCCTTCCTGAAGGTAATCTTCAAACCCGTCCGGGTCCTCTTGATCTTCCTCATACCGCAGCTCTTCTTCCGTCAACCGGTGCACGTGAAGGGCGTACGGTCCTTTGGCACACTGATGCCGGGTGAAGGTGACCTCATCACCCAGGTAAAGGTCACGTCCACGGTGTCCCTCCGGCAGATGGCTCTCGACATCCCTGCGGGTAACAAAGACGTCGCCGGGGGTTTTGTGATCCCTGATAAAGCCCCAACCGTGCTCCAGTTGGAACTTGATTACGGTCCCGGTGGCGCGGGGACCGTGGGCTGCACGGGGGTTTCGCCGGGTCCGGCGTTTCTGCTCCGCGCTCTGTACCTGCAGCCGCTCCTCACGGACCCGCCTCTCTTGCCGTTCTTTGTTGAAGACCTCTAGTTGTTGTCGGCAGCACTCCGCACGCTGGGCTGCGGCCGCCCGGGTCTCTTGGGTGAACCCCATGAGGTTTTCACCGGTGGGGTCCCATGCGAACTGCGCCTCCTCCAACGGGAGTGGGGTGATCTTGGCGGGCGCCGGAGCCGGAATCAGGGGCTCACACAGGGGCCATTCCTTCCGGAATCGGGGACTGATGTATTCCGGCGGCCACTCAAAAGGCTGCCCATCCGGGCAAGTATGTTGCGCAAATAGGTCTTCGCCTAGGGGCAGCACTGTGGAGGTTGAGGGCGCGATGGGGGCAACGGCGCCCGGATTCACCAGGCCTTGCGACCAGGCCGGTGGCACTCTAAAGGTGAAGGGCACTGTGGAGACGGCGGCGCCCGGGGGTACTCGGCCTTGCGACCAGGCCGGTGACGTTTCCTGCTTGGCCGCGCTCAGGGTTGAGACGTGTGACGTCACAGGGGGTGTGGCCGCGGCTCCCGCCGTTTGAGGCCTAGTTTGGAGCGGTGGCGTTGCAGTAACGGGCACGGTCGGTGGGATTTCGGGCTCTGCGACGGGGAGCTGGGGCAGGCTTACGGCTACTAGGCTTGGGGTGGTGACGTTCCCTTTACCTGCTTCCGTCTCTTCAGCTCCTTCCACGGCGTCGTCTCCGGCCGTCGTCCCTTCTGCACCATCTTCAGGGGCAGGCGTGCTCCTCGTTGCGGGTGGCGTCCTTTGCTGGCGAGTTCCAGCCTGCAGGGCCATTTCTCTGCTCCACTCGGTCAGTACTTCTTGTTGCACTCGGGCCATCTTCCGAGCCAAGCCCTCCAGTGCGGTCTGTGCATGCTCCCGATCTTTGGGGAGCTGTGCCAGGATCTCCACCAGGCCTTCTGGGGTGGCGGCCTGCAACAGGCTCCTGACCAGAGGGTCGGTGCTGCCTTACTCTCCCTCCATCTCCGGGTGTGATCTCTCCAGACTCCTCCAGGCTGCACCCATCCTCTCTCTTTTGTTCTTGGTCCGCCCATACTGAGGGTGGTCCCGGGGCAACTTGGTGATCGTCAGTTTCAGGGGCAGCCCCCTCACGCTGATGGACATTTCTACCATTGCAGTCTCTGCTGGTGGGGGCGGTTTCCGCTTTTGGCGCCATTCCTGGACCTGGCCCACGATGGGAGGCAGCCTCCCGCCACCCTCTGGCACGCCCACAATGGCGTCCGCTCTGCCAGGGCGGGAAATCGTCTCAGATGGCGGGAATTGTCTCTTTATGGCGGGAAACTCCGTGGATGGCGGGAAAAGGCTGCAGATGGCGGGTAAACGGCGGGAAACGATCCGAGATGGCGTCCGATGGCGGGGACCCTCTGGAATTGGCGGGAGACTCCTTTTTATGGTAAATATGAACTTTTCTTCAGGCACGCAGTACCCGGTGGTTGCGGGCACGTTATCCTGCCGACTACGCCAAAGTTGACGCGCCCCTGGGCCTTCATTGCGCGGCATCGCGCGCACGGTGGAGGGCTTACCCGGAGCCGGATCCGATGGGAGTAGTAGTCTCGTGGCGGTGACCCGGTCCGTGCCCAGGGAGTCAACCTGAGCGGCAGTGTCTTGAATAGTAGGGTGTTGTACGACTACGCCACCCGTTGAATGCAGCTTCAGGGCTGCTGCTGCAGGACAGTCCGCTGAGGCCGGTGATATGGTTGTGCAGCGTAGATGGTATAACCCCCAACGGGAGGGGTACGGCCTCAGGGCAGCAAGTGTAGATGATGGTAGTAGTGATGGTGCAGCAAGAAAGCTCAGAGACATGTGATGCAGTTTCAGGGTTTTTACTCACAGGTGTTGCCCCGGTCACTCCGGCCTTGAGTGACCACCCGAGTCGTGCTGCGTCCACCAGGTGTGGGACTCGGCCAACCCCCAGGCAGTTCCAGAGCGTTGTCCTGAGCTCCCCTCTCTTCCTTCCTACTGGCCGTTCCCACCAGGGACCCACCTTTGTCCGGCTCCCTCGGGCCTCTTGGTGGTAAAACCTTCTCTGGCTTTCCTGACCCTATTCGTGGTATGCCTTCCTGGTGAGTGTGGTGAGGGTCGTGCCAAAGCTTGACCACGACCTCCGGTTCCTGGTTAAGGATATCTTGCCTCTGCCAGCTTGGGATCCGGTACCCTTTTCTGCCAACCCTTCACCTGTCAACTTGTGGGATCTCAGGGTTCCCTCTTGTCCTGCGTCTCTGGGCCTTTCTTCCTCCTCCTCTCCACTACAGGCCTGGCCCTGGAGCTGGGCCCAGACGGAGCCACAGCTCCCTGTCAGCCCTCCTGGCTGAACTCTCCCTCTGAACTCACCCTGTCTCTAGATGGTGCCCACCATATATACTCCCTCTATGTGTGAGCCCAGGTGACTAGCACCCAATGGGCTCCTACTTCTATGCCCAGAGCCCCTCCCCTATCTGCCCCTACACTACTGGGATGTTCCCCCCCCCCCACTCCAGCCAGGGACAGACGCTATCGTACCTGCACATCTATTTGGTGGGAGTACCGTTGTTCTGTCCCCCGGAAATGGGGTGTGTGTAGTGCATGCAGCTAGCTGAGCTCAGTCCCACACTCCATCCTTACCCGGGAGTGGAATACCACACCTCTGGTTTGAGGTGCAATACCCCTGCAGCAGCCGAGTCCTCAGGGTGCTACACTGCCACGACATCCCGCCTCAGAGGACTGCTGCAGCGCTGTTGGCAATCACCAGACACCACAGGTGGCGTAGTCGAGTACCTTTCCATCATCCCTCCTAGCCCGTATTTTTATGTGACAACCCTGGGCACGGAGCGGGCCTAGGTCACAACTGCAACCACCCTACACGGAGGCCCGGCTCCGAGTACCCCAACTCTCAGGGTGGGCTAGCGAGCGAGTCCCCGTGAGGGGAGGCGTCACAGTAACCTGGACCTTATAGCTGAGCAAAGCTAATCTATCGGCATAATGCATTATCTGCTCCATGAATGCTCTATGGAGAGGTCTTAAAGGGTATTCCATTATCACCATTTGGGAACAAATAGGACAAACACTGGATGGCACTTTGAGCTGGTTGGAGTCAGTATTGGTCTTATATCAATGTGCAACTGATTTAAAGTTTACTGAAACATAGAGGGCAATGTATATATTGTATCCTGATAGGAGCATATATGTGTGGCGCCCCATAGGTACTGCATCTCACCCAGAGGTGTGGTATCCCACTCTCAGGTAAGGATGGAGTACTGCCCGGGACCCACACACTTGCATCCATTAGACTCCACTTCAGAGGGAAGGGCGAGATTGCTCCTAAGGGAGAGCACAGTCCCTGGTCTCTAGCCGGAGGGTGGAACCATGTAGTGGGTGTGGGTGGAAGAAGTAGTTTAGGGGAGCACTTCAGTAGGTGTATAAAAAGGGGAGCCATCTTGAGAGAGTGTGGTCAGTCTGAGAGAGAGATAGTTGGGAGCAGGAGCTCTGGAGGAACTCTGCTCAGGAGGAGAGGAGGAAGGAGCGGGTCTAGTCTGGGAGGCCCAGGAGAACAGACTGAGAGAGAGGATGGGAGCAGAGGGAAGGCTCCAAGAGGAACAGGGGGGATCCCAGGGGCACGGGAAGTGCGGATGCCACCCGTGCGCGCAAATTTACCAGGAAGTGGAGGGATCAGGCCGCAGAGGGGACCGGCCCCTAACTAGTGGAGAACTACAAATCTCAGCTAGAAACCAGAGGCTGCTGTACTTGCAAGGTGCAGCTGCCAACCACCACAATTACATCACCAAAAAGGTGGTCACAGAAGGTCCAGGGGACTGCAGGTCGCCCGACAAGATCCGAGGCTACCGGCTTGGGGCACTGATTGTGAGGCGCAGGGCAGGAGGGTGAGAGCCAGTGCAGGAAGACGACCAAGGAAGGCACATAGAACGGGGTCCCGTTTAAGTACTCCGTTTAAGTACTCCTGAAAAGGAAGGCACATAGAACGGGGTCCCGTTTTAGTACTTCGTTTAAGTACTCCTGAAAGAGGGATTGCTGAACCCCTTCCTTGGTGAACGCAGGGCGAAGTGGGTGGTTATAAGCTGGCAGTTGTAACCAGGAGCAGCGTGATAACTGAGTAAAATCTGAAGACTGCACCCCACTGTGTCCTTGAATAACCATCACCAGCCCTGCACTACACAGCACCAGCAACATCTACCTCATAAAATCACTATATCCTGCCCTGGAGCATAGCTCTACCTGTGGAGAGCTGAACCAACTCTGCTGCATCACCATTAGCTCCAAGGGATCTGCACCGCAGCGGCGGCTCCATATAGCCGCATACCACAGGTTGCGTCATGAACATTAAACTATAAAAACTATAATCCCCTTTTATTGACCGGCCTGGGTCACGGACCGGGTCACTGCCACTGTGACATCCCCTGCACCGACCGGCCCGGCACCGTGCACCCCACGGCCCAGGGGGCGCGTCATATGGACCAGGGCATGGACGGAAATAAACCTTGTCCCCCCAACTCCCCACAGATGTGATCCCAGAGATCAGCTCTTCAATGAATCAGAATACCCATTTATAGAATAGATGAGCTAATATGTGAAATAATCATGAGCTCAGGGGAGCGTCTGGATGTTTTTTCAGTCATCCCATAGAAAAGCACTTCAATGAATATATATCTACAGAACAGGGCCAACCCAAGGTTTTCATGGGCACCGGGTGAAAAAGTCTAAGTGGGCCCCTTTAACACATACCACCATTCATGATGCACAGATACGGTAGAGAAATATAGGTATAGTACAATGCCAAAGATTTCACTTACATGAGTGATATCTATTGTAAATTCTACAATAACTCAGAAACCGGCGAATCCTCGCAACGCACAGTGCAGACCGGACAGTATAGAACTCCATACAGTATTATACGCACCACATAGTCCTTCATACAGTATTATGGAACCAACATAGTCCTCCATACAGTATTATGGGCACCACATAGTCCTCCATACAGAATAATGGGCCCCACGTAGTCCTCCATACAGTATTATAGGCACCACATAGTCCTCCACACAGTATTATGGCCCCACATAGTCCTCCATACAGTATTATGGGCACCACATTGTCCTCCATACAGAATAATGGGCCCCACGTAGTCCTCCATACAGTATTATAGGCACCACATAGTCCTCCATACAGTATAATGGCCTCACATAGTCCTCCATACAGTATTATGGGCACCAGATAGTCCTCCATACAGTATTATGGGCACCACATAGTCCTCCATACAGAATGATGGGCCCCATATAATGCTCCATACAGAATAATGGGTACCATATATTGCTCCATACAGTATGGGCCCAATATAATACTCCATATAGAATGGGCACCATGTTATGCTCCATACATAATGGGCCCCATATTTTGCTCCATACATAAAAAAAATCAAATACTCACCTCTCCTCGCTGGCCGCTGCTCTGCTTCGGACTCCTCAGTGTTAGCGTCTTCTGGCTCTGAGCACTTCTCAGTACAGAGGGTGCTTCTGTAGTGACGTCATCGCTCCCTCTGTCCTATGACAATGTGGCGCCCCTGAGGGTTCGACTGCCACAGGGATACTGCACTTCTTTAATGGAGTGTAGTGTTCCTCCTCTGAGGTAAGAACAGTGTGATGGTCAGGACCCCACCTCCACATCCAACACCACACTTCTCCCACCAGAGGGGGCTAGAATGCACTAGGTGCTTCCCTCTTGGGTACTCGAGAGACTGGGGAACCAAGAGATAGGGGAACCATTTAGTGGGTGAGGGTGGAGGACTCACATTTTAGTGACAATAATTCATATTTAATACACAGCCATCTTGGTCATTGGTCGTCGTCTTTTGGCAGTCTGTCCTTTGCAATGGTTCTTTGACTGTCCTCTACTGTGATCTCCCACCCTGAGCGTGGATCCTGTGTGGACCTGCAGCTGATGGAGACACAGCTCCCGTACCTTGGCCTTGGGTCGAGGGGCAGGTTGCAGATAATGTATGTCTCAACCCGGTAAAGGACCATGACCAAGAAGGCCCGGAGCTTAAGAGTGTAGCTCCACCGCAAATGGATCCCAGGGAGGATGCAGACGGAGCGGTGTACGCCACCTGTCCTCGCTATGCTGATCTATTCAGAGGGATTCCGGCTGCAAGAGGGGTACCGACACCCGACCTTGCTACTCCACGTCCTGGTCGGGAAAGCCCGGTAGGCCCGGAGGATCCCACCGAATAATGGAAGGAGCGAAGCTGCCACCCGTACCCTGTTTCTGAGAGGAGTTCAGAGGGAAACCTGGCCTATCTACACACGCAGACAGGAATGGATCCAGGCTGAAGTCTAGGAACACTCTGGTGTGGGGTCCTGATTAAACACTTGTATTACTCGGAGGTGGTTGGACCCTCGTTCCTGGTGACCGCAGAACTCCGCGAGGAGCAGGGAGAAGCATTGCAGCTGTACTCTTCAACGTGAGTAAAAACCCTGGAAGTTAACCCCTATGGCCTCCGGACTCTTTATTCGGCACTACTCCGCACTACACGGCACAAGAACTCCTAGACTACTACCCCCTCCATCCTGTCTCTCTGCCCTGAGGCCCTGCTCCGCGTGTGGGGAGTAGTAACAACGACGGCTGCCGTAACATCCCGCCTCAGAGGACTGCAGCAGCGCTGGTGGCCTTCACCAGGTGCCACAGGTGGCGTAGTGGAGATCAGCCACTCAACCTGGATAAGCCCGTACCATCCCTTTTTAATGTGACGGCCCTGAGCACGGAGCGGGTCCGGGCCAAGGCTGCACCCCATCTACAACATAGGACCCGGCTCCGAGTCCCCCATCTCCCAGGGTAGGGCTTTCGTGAGGCGTCACAACATCACAGAGTCAGAAGACGCCGAAGACACCGGAGCTGTGGTGGAACAGGGAGAGGTAAGTATTGCAAGTGCCGGTGCCCTGAGCAAGCGGGGGGGCCGCTTACTCACAGGCAGGAGTGGGCTGGGCCTGGGGGAAGAGGGGCAAATGCCCCCCGGGCCAGTTCCCCAGCAGAGGCTTTGAGCCGTCGGCTGCCAAGAAGACAGCAGCCAGCACTTTAATTGTATATAAGTGCTGGTCCGGCCATCCCTGTATTGCCGGCTGTGTGACCCTATCTCTTGAACTCAGTAGCACGCCGGCCTGCTGGGTCTTCACCGGAGAGAGGTCAGCAGGGGCCAGGGCAGGAGGTCAGGGCTGGATCCTGAGTGTCTTGTGTCAGCGATGCTCTGAGGTCTCATGAGTTATTACTGCAGCTTCATCAGGTCGCGCTGTCTGTAGCCACATCTGCAGGAAAGTCCCAGAGCCACTGCAGACTGTATACATACTCCAACACTGAATGCTCCTGAGCCTGGATCCAGGACATCATACATTATATATACTGCTATACATGATAATATGTGATGTTCTGTAGCCAGGTCCAGGTGTAATCAGTAAGGGTGTATTCACACTGCGTTCTGGCGCTCGTTCATTGGTCCCGCTGGGGCCTACTTCCGAATTCCCAGCAAAACGGTATATAATATATATACAGCTGTCATATACTATCCTGTATATACCATCAGATGTCTGTACACATAGTATAATATACAGCAGTCACATACTATCCTGTATATACCATCAGATGTCTGTACACATAGTATAATATGTAGCAGTCACATACTATCCTGTATATACCATCAGATGTCTGTACACATAGTATAATATACAGCAGTCACATACTATCCTGTATATACCATCAGATGTCTGTACACATAGTATAATATACAGCAGTCACATACTATCTTGTATATACCTTCAGATGTCTGTACACATAGTATATTATACAGCAGTCACATATTATCCTGTATATACCATCAGATGTCTGTACACATAGTATAATATACAGCAGTCACATACTATCCTGTATATACCATCAGATGTCTGTACACATAGTATAATATACAGCAGTCACATACTATCCTGTATATACCATCAGATGTCTGTACACATAGAATAATATACAGCAGTCACATACTATCCTGTATATACCATCAGATGTCTGTACACATAGCATAATATACAGCAGTCACATATTATCCTGTATATACCATCAGATGTCTGTACACATAGTATAATATACAGCAGTCACATACTATCCTGTATATACCATCTGATGTCTGTACACATAGTATAAAAACAACAGTCACATATTATCCTGTATATACCATCAGATGTCTGTACACATAGTATAATATACAGCAGTCACATACTATCCTGTATATACCATCAGATGTCTGTACACATAGTATAATATACAGCAGTCAGTCACATACTATCCTGTATATACCATCTGATGTCTGTACACATAGTATAAAAACAACAGTCACATATTATCCTGTATATACCATCAGATGTCTGTACACATAGTATAATATACAGCAGTCACATACTATCCTGTATATACCATCAGATGTCTGTACACATAGTATAATATACAGCAGTCAGTCACATACTATCCTGTATATACCATCTGATGTCTGTACACAAAGTATAAAAACAACAGTCACATATTATCCTGTATATACCATCAGATGTCTGTACACATAGTATAATACACAGCAGTCACATACTATCCTGTATATACCATCAGATGTCTGTGCACATAGTATAATACACAGCAGTCACATACTATCCTGTATATAACATCAGATGTCTGTACACATAGTATAATATACAGCAGTCACATACTATCCTGTATATACCATCAGATGTCTGTACACATAGTATAATATACAGCAGTCACATATTATCCTGTATATACCATCAGATGTCTGTGCACATAGTATAATATACAGCAGTCACATATTATCCTGTATATACCATCAGATGTCTGTACACATAGTATAATATACAGCAGTCACATACTATCCTGTATATACCATCAGATGTCTGTGCACATAGTATAATATACAGCAGTCACATACTATCCTGTATATACCATCAGATGTCTGTACACATAGTATAATATACAGCAGTTACATACTATCCTGTATATACCATCAGATGTCTGTACACATAGTATAATATACAGCAATCACATACTATCCTGTATATACCATCAGATGTCTGTACACATAGTATAATATACAGCAGTCACATACTATAATGTATATACCATCAGATGTCTGTACACATAGTATAATATACAGTAGTCAGTCACATACTATCCTGTATATACCATCAGATGTCTGTACACATAGTATAATATACAGCAGTCACATACTATCCTGTATATACCATCAGTTGTCTGTACACATAGTATAATATACAGCAGTCACATACTATCCTGTATATACCATCAGATTTCTGTACACATAGTATAATATACAGTAGTCAGTCACATACAATCCTGTATATACCATCAGATGTCTGTACACATAGTATAAAATACAGCAGTCACATATTATCCTGTATATACCATCAGATGTCTGTACACATAGTATAATATACAGCAGTCACATACTATCCTGTATATACCATCAGATGTCTGTACACATAGTATAATATACAGCAGTCACATATTATCCTGTATATACCATCAGATGTCTGTACACATAGTATAATATACAGCAGTCACATACTATCCTGTATATACCATCAGATGTCTGTACACATAGTATAATATACAGTAGTCAGTCACATACTATCCTGTATATACCATCTGATGTCTGCACACATAGTATAATATACAGCAGTCACATACTATCCTGTATATACCATCAGATGTCTGTACACATAGTATAATATACAGCAGTCACATATTATCCTGTATATACCATCAGATGTCTGTACACATAGTATAATATACAGCAGTCACATACTATCCTGTATATACCATCAGATGTCTGTACACATAGTATAATATACAGCAGTCACATACTATCCTGTATATACCATCAGATGTCTGTACACATAGTATAATATACAGCAGTCACATACTATCCTGTATATACCATCTGATGTCTGTACACATAGTATAATATACAGCAGTCACATATTATCCTGTATATACCATATGATGTCTATACACATAGTATAATATACAGTAGTCACATATTATCCTGTATATACCATCAGATGTCTGTACACATAGTATAATATACAGCAGTCACATACTATCCTGTTTATACCATCTGATGTCTGTACACATAGTATAATATACAGAAGTCACATACTATCCTGTATATACCATCAGATGTCTGTACACATAGTATAATATACAGCAGTCACATACTATCCTGTTTATACCATCTGATGTCTGTACACATAGTATAATATACAGTAGTCACATATTATCCTGTATATACCATCAGATGTCTGTACACATAGTATAATATACAGCAGTCACATACTATCCTGAATATACCATCAGATGTCTGTACACATAGTATAATATACAGCAGTCACATACTATCCTGTTTATACCATCTGATGTCTGTACACATAGTATAATATACAGAAGTCACATACTATCCTGTATATACCATCAGATGTCTGTACACATAGTATAATATACAGCAGTCACATACTATCCTGTATATACCATCTGATGTCTGTACACATGGTATATACAGGATAGTATGCGACAGCTGTATATTATACTATCAGATGTCTGTACACATAGTATAATATACAGCAGTCACATACTATCCTGTATATACCATCAGATGTCTGTACACATAGTATAATATACAGCCGTCACATATTATCCTGTATATACCATCAGATGTCTGTACACATAGTATAATATACAGCAGTCACATACTATCCTGTATATAACATCAGATGTCTGTACACATAGTATAATATACAGCCGTCACATACTATCCTGTATATACCATCAGATGTCTGTACACATAGTATAATATACAGCAGTCACATACTATCCTGTATATACCATCAGATGTCTGTACACATAGTATGATATACAGCAGTCACATACTATCCTGTACATACCATCAGATGTCTGTACACATAGTATAATATACAGCAGTCACATATGATCCTGTATATACCATCAGATGTCTGTACACATAGTATAATATACAGCAGTCACATACTATCCTGTATATACCATCAGATGTCTGTACACATAGTATAATATACAGCAGTCACATACTATCCTGTATATACCATCTGATGTCTGTACACATAGTATAAAAACAACAGTCACATATTATCCTGTATATACCATCAGATGTCTGTACACATAGTATAATATACAGCAGTCACATACTATCCTGTATATACCATCAGATGTCTGTACACATAGTATAATATACAGCAGTCACATACTATCCTGTATATACCATCTGATGTCTGTACACATAGTATAAAAACAACAGTCACATATTATCCTGTATATACCATCAGATGTCTGTACACATAGTATAATACACAGCAGTCACATACTATCCTGTATATACCATCAGATGTCTGTACACATAGTATAATACACAGCAGTCACATACTATCCTGTATATAACATCAGATGTCTGTACACATAGTATAATATACAGCAGTCACATACTATCCTGTATATACCATCAGATGTCTGTACACATAGTATAATATACAGCAGTCACATATTATCCTGTATATACCATCAGATGTCTGTGCACATAGTATAATATACAGCCGTCACATATTATCCTGTATATACCATCAGATGTCTGTACACATAGTATAATATACAGCAGTTACATACTATCCTGTATATACCATCAGATGTCTGTACACATAGTATAATATACAACAGTCACATATTATCCTGTATATACCATCAGATATCTGTACACATAGTATAATATACAGCAGTCACATACTATCCTGTATATACCATCAGATGTCTGTGCACATAGTATAATATACAGCAGTCACATACTATCCTGTATATACCATCAGATGTCTGTACACATAGTATAATATACAGCAGTTACATACTATCCTGTATATACCATCAGATGTCTGTACACATAGTATAATATACAGCAGTCACATACTATCCTGTATATACCATCAGATGTCTGTACACATAGTATAATATACAGTAGTCAGTCACATACTATCCTGTATATACCATCAGATGTCTGTACACATAGTATAAAATACAGCAGTCACATATTATCCTGTATATACCATCAGATGTCTGTACACATAGTATAATATACAGCAGTCACATACTATCCTGTATATACCATCAGATGTCTGTACACATAGTATAATATACAGCAGTCACATATTATCCTGTATATACCATCAGATGTCTGTACACATAGTATAATATACAGCAGTCACATACTATCCTGTATATACCATCAGATGTCTGTACACATAGTATAATATACAGTTGTCAGTCACATACTATCCTGTATATACCATCTGATGTCTGCACACATAGTATAATATACAGCAGTCACATACTATCCTGTATATACCATCAGATGTCTGTACACATAGTATAATATACAGCAGTCACATATTATCCTGTATATACCATCAGATGTCTGTACACATAGTATAATATACAGCAGTCACATACTATCCTGTATATACCATCAGATGTCTGTGCACATAGTATAATATACAGCAGTCACATACTATCCTGTATATACCATCAGATGTCTGTACACATAGTATAATATACAGCAGTCACATACTATCCTGTATATACCATCTGATGTCTGTACACATAGTATAATATACAGCAGTCACATATTATCCTGTATATACCATCTGATGTCTATACACATAGTATAATATACAGTAGTCAGTCACATACTATCCTGAACATACCATCAGATGTCTGTACACATAGTATAATATACAGCAGTCACATACTGTCCTGTTTATACCATCTGATATCTGTACACATAGTATAATATACAGCAGTCACATACTATCCTGTATATACCATCAGATGTCTGTACACATAGTATAATATACAGCAGTCACATACTATCCTGTATATACCATCTGATGTCTGTACACATGGTATATACAGGATAGTATGCGACAGCTGTATATTATACTATCGGATGTCTGTACACATAGTATAATATACAGCAGTCACATACTATCCTGTATATACCATCAGATGTCTGTACACATAGTATAATATACAGCCGTCACATATTATCCTGTATATACCATCAGATGTCTGTACACATAGTATAATATACAGCAGTCACATACTATCCTGTATATACCATCAGATGTCTGTACACATAGTATAATATACAGCCGTCACATACTATCCTGTATATACCATCAGATGTCTGTACACATAGTATAATATACAGCAGTCACATACTATCCTGTATATACCATCAGATGTCTGTACACATAGTATGATATACAGCAGTCACATACTATCCTGTACATACCATCAGATGTCTGTACACATAGTATAATATACAGCAGTCACATATGATCCTGTATATACCATCAGATGTCTGTACACATAGTATAATATACAGCAGTCACATACTATCCTGTATATACCATCAGATGTCTGTACACATAGTATAATATACAGCAGTCACATACTATCCTGTATATACCATCTGATGTCTGTACACATAGTATAATATACAGCAGTCACATATTATCCTGTATATACCATCTGATGTCTGTACACATAGTGTAATATACAGCAGTCACATATTATCCTGTATATACCATCAGATGTCTGTACACATAGTATAATATACAGCAGTCACATATTATCCTGTATATACCATCAGATGTCTGTACTCATAGTATAATATACAGCAGTCACATACTATCCTGTATATACCATCTGATGTCTGTACACATAGTATAATATACAGCAGTCACATACTATCCTGTATATACCATCTGATGTCTGTACACATAGTATAATATACAGCAGTCACATATTATCCTGTATATACCATCAGATGTCTGTACACATAGTATAATATACAGCAGTCACACACTATCCTGTATATACCATCTGATGTCTGTACACATAGTATAATATACAGCAGTCACATACTATCCTGTATATACCATCAGATGTCTGTACACATAGTATAATATACAGCAGTCACATACTATCCTGTATATACCATCAGATGTCTGTACACATAGTATAATATACAGCAGTCACATATTATCCTGTATAGGTGGACGGTTTTGTCTATTTTACAATAGAGGCAAGAATATATTAATCCTTTCCTCATAGATTGTAAGCTTGCGAGCAGGGTCCTCTCTTCTCCTGGTATCTGTTGATTTATGTGATCATCGTTATTCTGTAATGTCTTTTATTTTCTGAACAAGTCCCCTCTAAAATGTAAAGTGCTGCGGAATATGTTGGTGCTATAAAATTAAAAAATATTATTATTATATTTTTAATCAATTCTGAAGACATGATGCAATTTACCAGCCGCATACTTTTGTTTCTAACACACTTTTCAGAGCTCATCTTCCTGTAGTCCCTCTGTCACTGCAGATTGCTGAATCGTGATAGAGCGCTGTGCACACACTGTCACGATTCCTTCGTATTTCCAGCGTAGTGATTGCAAGTATGAGTTTGCATAGTTAAGGTCGCATGCCGATTAGTCTCAGACACCTCTCTGAGCAGCTCCCTGATAGAAGTGGATGAGAATCTAGTCGGCATTTGACCACAACTATCCCATCATTACTCCGGCTTTATGTTTTTAAAGTCTTGTACCTTCTGCTCCCTTTATGAAATAGCCATAGGTAAATGCAAAAAAGATGGGCCGCTGCTCATGAGCCGCTGCTGTGTGCTTGCCCCCTAGGCCAAAATTTGCCATCCAGCCCCACAGGTCCCACAATGTGCCAGTGTCCTGACGGTGAGTGTGCTCCCCCGCTTCCTCAGGGCCCTGGCGCTTTCCCGGGTGTGCCGGCTGGTGATGCCGACCCTGCTGCAGAAGACAACAGATGGAGATAACATGGCAAGTATAGGTGATGAAGAAAAATATATAAAAACTTACTTGGCCAAAACTGCCCCTACCCAAGATATCATGGATGGTAAAATTGCTGATGTTAAGCCTGGGGTAGGGGCTGGATGTTCCGGGGTCCCTGCTGCATCCAGGTGTTGGCTGTTCATCCTCCAATCCATTGCCTTTGGCCTCTCTCCTCTTCTTTGTGATATTCTTGAATCCAGAAGTATCACTGTCCTCTTCTCTCGTCCTCTTGTCTTCTCTCTGCTTCTCGCTTTCTCTGTGTCCAGTAGACGCCATTTGCAGTAATATCTTCCAGTCTGTAGACTTCCGTCCAATCTCTTCAGCCGACAGTTGAAAGTAAACGGCAGTTGGTCGTGTGCAGGCAGCGGCTCATGGCCCGCTCTGCCCGATACACTGATGTGGCATCATGGGGGACAGTTTAGGGTCGAGAGGAACGGCACAGAACTTCATGGCGGCTTCTAGTGCTGTTTTTTTTTATTTCATAATACATTCTTTTTATTCACATTATACAGACAGATAATAATAAGTCAAAAATACATTAAAAAACCTAACATACTATGAAATACCAGCTCTTCCCATTACCAATGTAATTCTAGGGTTTCCATATATTTAAAAAAATCATTACTTTTATCTTTCATGTTATAATACTATTTCTCATATATCATGGTTACTAGGGATGATATTTTTAAAATATTTAGAAACCCATGTATCATTTCCATTACACTTCACAAATACTTGGCACTTTGTGTTGTTGTATCACATAAAATCCCAATAAAATACATTTAAGTTTGTGGATGTAACATGGAAAAATCTGGAAAAGTTCACAGGGTATGAATACTTTATCAAAGCCATTTTCTGCAATTTAATAATTTTTTTCACTCCATATTTCCTCTGTTACATTGAGTCTTTTCTACTTATTGAGTATTTTTTACTATCCTTGTATGTTTCCTGGGAACCCCTGCTCTTATTTGGAGTATGGGGGGTGGTTGTCCTTTCCGTCCATGACTTGGGACATGGATTGGTCATTTTGCACACGTTGATGTGTTTTTTAGATTTTTGTGATCTGTGGATTTGTTCTGCATTTCTCTTGATAGCGTTGACAATAAAGATATCCTATTATATATTTGGATGTCCGATCCTTTGTTTTTCTTGTTGACAATATTGTAACTGTGCATTTTTGGCTGCCACTCTGGTCTTTATTTAGGTTGCACCCTCCCAAGAACCAACAAAAATACAACCAATTAACTTAAAGTGAATGTGTCACTGGGTTTTTGCTGCCCCATCCGAGAGCAGCATGATGTAGGGGCTGAGACCCTGATTCCAGTGATATATCACTTAATGGGCTTCTTGCTGCAGTTTTTATGAAATCACAGTTTTCCCTGCAGCAGATCTAGCAGATCTAAAAATGCAGAGCTCTGTATAACCCTGTCCACATCACTGATTGGCACATTTCTGTGTACACTGTGCATAGGCAGAAAGCTGCCAATCAGTGATGGGGGGCGAGGTTATATAGAGCTCATGAATATGGAGGACTACCTGGCAGCAGGATTAGTAGTCGTCTAGTGATAATTTCCTGTTGAAAAAACAGTGATTTTATGAAAACTACAGCAAGCAGCCCAATAAGTGACACATCACTGCAATCAGAGTCTCTACATTATGCTGCTCTCAGATTCAGTAACAAAAACCTGGTGACAGATTCCCTTTAACCTATTAATAAAAAAAGACTAGACAAGGTTAGTTTGGATAAAGAATAGGTTACTTAAAACATAAATTAATAAGTCGATAAATATTAAAAACCATGGAATAAATTAATCAGTCAGTAATCAAATAAATAATCAACTGTCACTATCAAAAATGGACCTAGTCCTCCCAGCCTTAGCCAACTGATAGGCATCGCAACAAAAAGAGGGTGGGTGGCCAACGCTGGTGACTTGCTGTGCATGGACTACCCCGGACTTTGGTGAAACTGGGCCTTTTATGCAGAAATATTCCCGCGCTAGCATTAGTTCTCCCATCAGGATAAAGATGCATCTTCCTGCGCAAACAACAGAATCTTCTATAACTTGCTGGTAGAGGATCACAGCTGAGACAACAGTGACTCTGAAATGATAAGTACCATTGCCGAAAAGAGTAGGAGGAGAAATAAGAACGGAAAGGGGAGCACAAATACAGCCAAAGTATAGCCAAAATTCTTACCTCCAGAACCAATATTCTACTGGGCCTGTAAAACTTATGTGTTCCCCACGCTAACCTCTCTGGGGGCCCTGCCTTGACATTAGTGTCTTACCAGACATTGCTCCTTATCTGAATAATCTGTTCACACTATTTTTTTGCCTATTTGACACTACAGAGAAAGGATCACCTATTACCAGGTCCTAGAGGGTCCTGTCCCAACTTCTACTACCTCATCTGAAAGAATCCACTTAATGAGTTGGATTTATACTACTTAAGAAGTTGTCCACTACTTTTACATTGATGCCCTATCCTACAAAACTAGTGGACAACCCCTTTAAATATAAGGACTTTTATATGTGCCTTTTTAATGGATATTAACCCCTTTACGACATAGGGCGTATTAGTACGTATCTGTGCCCTGGGACTTATGGACCAGATACTTATTAATACGCCCTGACGATTTCGCCCGTACACAGGCTGTGCGGGCGCGATCGCCGCCGGGTGTCAGCTGATTGTCACAGCTGACACCCGGGGCTATGTGCAGGGAGCGGTCCCGGTCCAGCTCTGAGGTGGCTACGATAGAGGAGAGCATGGCTTCTCTATCCTCATCTCAGTTGCCTCTGGAACCATGTCTTACCCTGCTTCAACATCTGACCTAGTGAATAATATTGGCCTCACTATGTGTACACCTGATATGCCCAAACAAATCCATCACAGCTGTGCCAGGTGCTGTCTAATCCTAGTGTACATGGTATGAGCTGATCAGTCAACTGATTGGCTGCAGCAGTCACATGTGGTACGGTCATGACGCAGTGGCATACCGCTAACAGCAGATAAACATATGGCTGCTATGAGGCCCATGAATCTGAGGGATCTTGGGTAATCATACTGTTTGTGGGCCATCATACTATTTGGAGGGCTATGTGGGGGCCATCATACTATTTGGAGGGCTATGTGGGGACCATCATACTATTTGGAGGGCTATGTGGGGACCATCATACTATTTGGAGGGCTAGGTGGGGGCCATCATACTATTTGGAGGGCTAGGTGGGGGCCATCATACTATTTGGAGGGCTATGTGGGGACCATCATACTATTTGGAGGGCTATATGGGGGCCGACATACTATTTGGAGGGCTATGTGGGGGCGGTCATACTATCTGGAGGGCTATGCGGGGGCCGTCATACTATTTGAAGGCCATCATGCTATTTGGAATGCTATGTAGAGGCCATCATACAATTTGGAGGACTATCCGTCTTATTTCAGCGACTTTTTGATTATCAATCTACATCATGTATTGGATTATATATATCTTACTCTAATGTTCTCTTTATTACTAATCTATATCATTTGTTGGATCAGTCCTAGAGTACTTTGTCTTTTTGCCCACCACTAATGTATCTGCGCCATTATGGTTCATATGTAAGTCATTTTTTTAAGTTTGGATAATAATAAACTTTGTATTTTTAATATTACTATGTTCTTGTACGTCATTCTCTTTATATGAATCATTATTTGAGACGTTGAACAGACTCTGTTTTTCTAAAATGTGACCTATATGGTCAAATTACTTTGCCTCATAAAGACTACAAGGTAGACAGACACGGGGGAAAGTAGCTTAGCTTTAGCCGACTTCGTAGAGATAACTCCAGGAGTCCTCCTACCACCACAGAGGAAGTTAGCAGTCTGAGAGCTCCAAGCATTCACAAGGATACGTGACTATCACCGGACCCTCCCTGCTGCAAAGTGAAACTATTTAAACACCCAGGCCAGGGTGTCAATTAGCTGGTGGGAGGTAGCCGATGGGTCCCAGAGGGAAACAGCTAAGAAGGTGTCTGTATTGCCAAACGAAGAGATCTTCTGCAACCAACTGCAGGGCAACTGTCTGTTACATTTGACATACCCATGACACTAGCGCCACCTATTGTACGTATTAATTTCAAAAGTCAATATCGATTCTTTAAAGGGTATTGTCACATGACTTAGGATAAAAAGGCCAAACCAGAAACTCCATTTTCAGGACACGTGTTTAAGGATGTTTGTCCCTCATCAGTGCAAGACAGGAGAGAACTTGCTTGTATGGGTGAGTGACCTCTGACAGGGGATCCAAGGGATACATTTTTTCTTTGTGGAGAAGTTACCTACTTTGCTAAGTTAGCTACTTGGCAACCCCTTTTGAATTCCTATGTTTACACTCAGTTAAAATAACAAAACTTATACTTACCACCGGCGCCGTTCCTACGGTGTCCCTTCCAGTGCTCCCTGCGATCCCTTCGGCCAATCAGCGGTGGCTTCACTTTCCTCTGCTATGGATAGAATTGACATCCAGGGGAAGTGAAAGAGCCGCAGCAACTCTCACTTACTCCGAATGTCTTGATTTGTATGAAGGAGGGAAAAGTGAAGCCAGCGCTGATTGGCTGCAGGGATTGCGTGATATAACAATGTCACACAAGCCCGGGAGAACCAGTGCCTACACCGCTGGAACAGCGCCGGCACTGGAAGTGAGTGTTATTATTTTACTGGGGGACACATAGGGATTGAGAAGAGGTTGTCCGAGTAGTGGACAACCCCTTTTAATTCCCAGTGGAGATCTGCATGTGACTTATATTTTTTAATTGCAGCAGTAAATCCCTTTAAGAAGATTATGATTTTACACTGTAAGTTTTCTAATAATTCAGAATGATTCCTAAAATATCTTATGTCCTGGGCGCTGGGTACTATCCATCTGCTGAGCCTTTGTGCTATGACCTAGGACCGTGCTGGCGAACCTATGGCACACGCGCCAGAGAGGGCATGCAGAGTGCTCCCTAAAGGGCACGCTCGCCATCGCCTCAGCACTAGGACCGGGCCTGGCGGGTAATTACTTGGAGCCCCCCGACTTCAGCTAGATGTGCGTTCTCTGACACACATCTAGCTGAAGTGTATTGCAGCGCACGAACTTGCCAAACCCGTGCGCGGCCATACACTCTGCCAGCAGGCGGCGTCAGCGTACAAGCGACTGGGCGCATGGCAGTGACGTCATGCCGGCTACAGGAGAGGACGCTGAAATCAGCTGCCGGCTACAGGAGAGGACGCGGCGCGGGAGAGGAAGGAGGGTGAGTAGGAGGGTTTATAATGTTTGTCTGTTTTTACTATGCGATGAACAGCAGCGCAAATACAAGGATGGGGAGCATATTCATGGGTGGGCATGTTCCAGGATGAAGGATGGGAGACGACAACATATCTACAAGGATGGGGGGCAGCATATATACAAGGATGGGGGAACAGCATATCTACAAGGATGGGGGAGCAGCATATATACAAGGATGGGGCAGCAGGATATATACAAGAATGGGGGAGCAGCATATATACCAAGATGGGGGAGCAACATATATACAAGGATGGGGGAGAAACATATATACAAGGATGGGGGAGCAGGATATATACAAGAATGGGGGAGCAGAATATATACAAGGATAGGGGAGCAGCATATATACAAGAATGGGGGAGCAGCATATATACAAGGATGGGGGAGCAACATATATACAAGGATGGGGGAGCAGCATGTATACAAGGATGGGGGAGCAGCATATATACAAGGATGGGGGAGCAGCATATCTACAAGGATGGGGGAGAAACATATATACAAGGATGGGGGAGCAGCATATATACAAGAATGGGGGAGCAACATATATACAAGGATGAGGGAGCAGCACATATACAAGGATGGGGGAGCATATTCATGGGTGGGCATGTACCAGGATGAAGGATGGGAGACGACAACATATCTACAAGGATGGGGGAGCAACATATCTACAAGGATGGGGGAGCAGAATATATACAAGGATGGGGGAGCAACATATATACAAGGATGGGGGAGCAGCACATATACAAGGATGGGGGAGCATATTCATGGGTGGGCATGTACCAGGATGAAGGATGGGAGGCGACAACATATCTACAAGGATGGGGGAGCAACATATCTACAAGGATGGGGGAGCAGAATATATACAAGGATGGGGGAGCAACATATATACAAGGATGGGGGAGCAGCACATATACAAGGATGGGGGAGCATATTCATGGGTGGGCATGTACCAGGATGAAGGATGGGAGACGACAACATATCTACAAGGATGGGGGGCAGCATATCTACAAGGATGGGGGAGCAGCATATCTACAAGGATGGGGGGCAGCATATATACAAGGATGGGGGAGCAACATATATACCAGGATGGGGGAGCAGCATATATACAAGAATGGGGGAGCAACATATATACAAGGATGATATACAAGGATGGGGGAGCAGCACATATACAAGGATGGGGGAGCATATTCATGGGTGGGAATGTACCAGGATGAAGGATGGGACACGACAGCATATCTACAAGGATGGGGGGCAGCATATCTACAAGGATGGGGGGCAGCATATATACAAGGATGGTGGAGCAGCATATATACCAGGATGGGGGAGCAGCATATATACAAGGATGGGGGAGCAGCATATCTACAAGGATGAGGGAGCTACATATATACAAGGATGGGGGAACAGCATACATACAAGAATGGGGGAGCAGCATATATACAAGGATAGGGGAGCAGCATATATACAATGATGGGGGAGCAGCATATATACCAGGATGGGGGAGCAGCATATCTAGAAGGATAGGGGAGCAGCATATATACAATGATGGGGGAGCAGCATATATACCAGGATGGGGGAGCAGCATATATACAAGGATAGGGGAGCAGCATATATACAATGATGGGGGAGCAGCATATATACCAGGATGGGGGAGCAGCATATCTACAAGGATGGGGGAGAAACATATATACAAGGATGGGGGAGCAGCATATATACTCGAATGGGGGAGCAGAATATATACAAGAATGGGGGAGCAGAATATATACAAGGATGGGGGAGCAGCATGTCTACAAGGATGGGGGAGAAACACATACAGGGTGGTCCAAAAGTAGGTGGACAGAAAGTGTAATAAGGTTATGAAGGGGGAGATTTATCATACACTAAACTGTAGCCGCCTGTCTGGATCATCGTCCAATAAACCATGAATTAGACGTGGACGATAAGCTTTCCACCCAATAGATTTCAGGATTCGCATGATAGAAGCTCGTGAAATTCCCAATTCCAAAGAGGCTCTTCTGGTGGACTTTTTTGGACTTTTAACAAATGTTTCAGCAACAAGTTGTTTATTATCTTCTGTACAGACTGTTTTGGGTCGACAAGTTTTTGGAGCATTAAGGATTGAGCCAGTGATATTGAATTTGTCACGAATGCGGTAAATGGTTTGTCTCTTTGGGGCTTGAGTACCAAATGTTTCAACCTAATTTGCTCTAACGGTTTCAGCATTTTGAGATTTCCAATACTCTGTTAAAATACATTTTCTTTAATCTGTATTTAAATTATTTGCCATTATGTGTTATCTGAATTATCTAAAAAGAAAACAGATTTAGGGGAGATCTATCTGTGAAAACTAGATCTGTGAAACTGGCTCAGTTGCCCTTAGCAACCAATCAGATTCCACCTTTCATTTTCCCAAGAGTTTATGATGAATGAAAAGTGGAATCTGATTGATTGCTAAGGGCAATTGAGCCAGTTTCACTTTACACCATGTTTGATAAATCTCCCCCTTCATAACCTTATTACACTTTCTGTCCACCTACTTTTGGACCACCCTGTATACAATAATGGGGGAGAAGCATATCTACAAGGATGGGGGAGCAGCATATATACAAGGATGGGGGAGCAGCATATATACAAGGATAGGGGAGCAAAATATATACTAGGATGGGGGAGCAGCATATATACAAGGATGGGGGAGCAGCATATATACAAGGATAGGGGAGAAAAATATATACTAGGATGGGGGAGCAGCATATATACAAGGATGGGGGAGCAGCATATATACAAGAATGGGGGAGCAGCATATATACAAGGATGGGGGAGCAGGATATATACAAGAATGGGGGAGCAGCATATATACCAAGATGGGGGAGCAACATATATACAAGGATGGGGAGAAACATATATACAAGGATGGGGGAGCAGGATATATACAAGGATGGGGGAGCAGGACATATACAAGAATGGGGGAGCAGAATATATACAAGGATGGGGGAGCACCATATATACAAGAATGGGGGAGCAACATATATACAAGTATGAGGGAGCAGCACATATACAAGGATGGTTGAGCAGAATATATACAAGGATGGGGGAGCAACATATATACAAGGATGGGGGAGCAGCACATATACAAGGATGGGGGAGCATATTCATGGGTGGGCATGTACCAGGATGAAGGATGGGAGACGACAACATATCTACAAGGATGGGGGGCAGCATATCTACAAGGATGGGGGAGCAGCATATCTACAAGGATGGGGGGCAGCATATATACAAGGATGGGGGAGCAACATATATACCAGGATGGGGGAGCAGCATATATACCAGGATGGGGGAGCAACATATATACAAGGATGAGGGAGGAGCATATATACAATGATGTGGGAGCAGCATATATACAAGAATGGGGGAGAAGCATATATACAAGGATGGGGGAGCAGCATATATACAAGAATGGGGGAGAAGCATATATACAAGGATGGGGGAGCAGCATATATACAAGGATGGGGGAGCAGCATATATACAAGGATGAGGGAGCAGCATATATACAAGAATGGGGGAGCAACATATATACAAGGATGATATTCAAGGATGGGGGAGCAGCACATATACAAGGATGGGGGAGCATATTCATGGGTGGGCATGTACCAGGATGAAGGATGGGAGACGACAACATATCTACAAGGATGGGGGGCAGCATATCTACAAGGATGGGGGAGCAGCATATCTACAAGGATGGGGGGCAGCATATATACAAGGATGGGGGAGCAACATATATACCAGGATGGGGGAGCAGCATATATACCAGGATGGGGGAGCAACATATATACAAGGATGAGGGAGGAGCATATATACAATGATGTGGGAGCAGCATATATACAAGAATGGGGGAGAAGCATATATACAAGGATGGGGGAGCAGCATATATACAAGAATGGGGGAGAAGCATATATACAAGGATGGGGGAGCAGCATATATACAAGGATGGGGGAGCAGCATATATACAAGGATGAGGGAGCAGCATATATACAAGAATGGGGGAGCAACATATATACAAGGATGATATACAAGGATGGGGGAGCAGCACCTATACAAGGATGGGGGAGCATATTTATGGGTGGGCATGTACCAGGGTGAAGGATGGGAGACGACAGCATATCTACAAGGATGGGGTGCAGCATATCTACAAGGATGGGGGAGCAGCATATATACAAGGATGGTGGAGCAGCATATATACCAGGATGGGGGAGCAGCATAAAAACAAGGATGGGGGAGCAGCATATCTACAAGGATGAGGGAGCTACATATATACAAGGATGGGGGAACAGCATACATACAAGAATGGGGGAGCAGCATACATACAAGGATGGGGAAGCAGCATATATACAAGGATAGGGGAGCAGCATATATACAATGATGGAGGAGCAGCATATATACCAGGATGGGGGAGCAGCATATCTACAAGGATGGGGGAGAAACATATATACAAGGATGGGGGAGCAGCATATATACACGAATGGGGGAGCAGAATATATACAAGAATGGGGGAGCAGCATATATACAAGGATGGGGGAGCAGCATGTCCAGAAGAATGGGGGAGAAACATATACAGGGTGGTCCAAAAGTAGGTGGACAGAAAGTGTAATAAGGTTATGAAGGGGGAGATTTATCATACACTAAACTGCAGCAGCCTGTCTGGATCATCCTCCAATAAACCATGAGTTAGACGTGGACGATAAGCTTTCCACCCAATAGATTTCAGGATTCGCATGATAGAAGCTCGTGAAATTCCCAATTCCAAAGAGGCTCTTCTGGTGGACTTTTTTGGACTCTTAACAAATGTTTCAGCAACAAGTTGTTTATTATCTTCTGTACAGACTGTTTTGGGTCGACCAGTTTTTGGAGCATTAAGGATTGAGCCAGTGATATTGAATTTGTCACGAATGCGGTAAATGGTTTGTCTCTTTGGGGCTTGAGTACCAAATGTTTCAACCTAATTTGCTCTAACGGTTTCAGCATTTTGAGATTTCCAATACTCTGTTAAAATACATTTTCTTTAATCTGTATTTAAATTATTTGCCATTATGTGTTATCTGAATTATCTAAAAAGAAAACAGATTTAGGGGAGATCTATCTGTGAAAACTAGATCTGTGAAACTGGCTCAGTTGCCCTTAGCAACCAATCAGATTCCACCTTTCATTTTCCCAACAGTTTATGATGAATGAAAAGTGGAATCTGATTGATTGCTAAGGGCAATTGAGCCAGTTTCACTTTACATCATGTTTGATAAATCTCCCCCTTCATAACCTTATTACACTTTCTGTCTACCTACTTTTGGACCACCCTGTATACAATAATGGGGGAGAAGCATATCTACAAGGATGGGGGAGCAGCATATATACAAGGATGGGGGAGCAGCATATATACAAGGATAGGGGAGCAAAATATATACTAGGATGGGGGAGCAGCATATATACAAGGATGGGGGAGCAGAATATATACAAGGATGGGGAAGCAGGATATATACAAGGATGGGGGAGCAGAATATATACGAGGATGGGGGAGCAGCGTATATACAAGGATGGGGATCAGAATATATACAAGGATGGGGGAGAAACATATATACAAGGATGGGGGAGAAACATATATACAAGGATGGGAGAGCAGAATATATACAAGGATGGGGGAGCAGCATATATAGAAGGATGGGGGAGCAACATATCTACAAGGATGGGGGAGCAAAATATATACAAGGATGGGGGAGGAGCATATAAACAAGGATGGGGGAGCAGCATATATACAAGGATGAGGTAGCAACATATATACAAGGATGGGGAAGCAACATATATACAAGGATGGAGAGCAACATATTTACAAGGATGGAGAGCAACATATATACAAGGATGGGGGAGCAACATATATACAAGGATAGGGGAGCAGCATATATACCAGGATGGGGGAGAAACATATATACAAGAATGGTGGAGCAGCATATATAAAAGGATGGGGGAGAAGCATATATACAAGGATGGGGGAGCAGCATATATACAAGGATGGGGGAGCAGCATATATACAAGGATGGGGGAGCAGCATATATACAAGGATGGGGAGCAGCATATATACAAGAATGGGGGAGCAGCATATCTACAAGGATGGGGGAACAACATATCTACAAGGATGGGGAAGCAGCATATATACAAGGATGGGGGAGCAACATATATACAAGGATGGGGGAGCAGCATATATACAAGAATAAGGGAGCAGCATATATACAAGGATGGGGGAGCAGCATATATACAAGGATGGGGGAGCAGCATATATACAAGGATGGGGGAGCAGCATATCTACAACGATGGGGGAGCAAAATATCTACAAGAATGGGGGAGCTGCATATATACAAGGATGGGGGAGCAGAATATATACAAGGATGGGTGAGAAACATATATACAAGGATAGGGGAGTATATTCATGGGTGGGCATGTACCAGTATGAAGGATTGGAGACGACAACATATCTACAAGAATGGGGGAGCAACATATCTACAAGAATGGGGGAGCAGCAAATATACAAGAATGGGGGAGCAACATATATACAAGGATGGGGGAGCAGCATATATTCAAGGATGGGGGAGGAGAATATATACAAGGATGGGGGAGCAGCATATCTACAAGGATGGGGGAGAAATATATATACAAGAATGGGGGAGCAGCATATATACAAGGATTGGGGAGCAACATATATACAAGAATGGGGGAGCAGAATATATACAAGGATGGGGGAGCAGCATATATACAAGGGTGGGGGAGCAGAATATATACAATGATGGGGGAGAAACATATATACAAGGATGGGGGAGCAGAATATATACAAGGATGGGGGAGCAACATATCTACAAGAATGGGGGAGCAGCATATATACAAGGATGGGGGATCAACATATATACAAGGATGCGGGAGCAGCATATATACAAGGATGGGGGAGCAGCATATATACAAAGATGGTGGAGCAACATATATACAAGCATGGGGGAGCAACATATATACAAGGATGGGGGAGCAACATATATACAAGGATGGATGAGCAGCATATATACAAGGATGGGGGAGCAGCATATATACATGGATGGGGGAGCAAAATACATACAAGGATGGGGAGCAGCATATATACAAGGATGGGGGAGCAACATATATACAAGGATGGGGGAGCAACATATATACAAGGATGGGGGAGCAGCATATATGCAAGAATGGGGGAGCAGAATATATACAAGGATGGGGGAGAAACATATACAAGGATTGGGGAGCAGCATATATACAAGAATGGGAGAGCAGAATATATACAAGGATGGGGGATCAGAATATATACAAGAATGGGGGCGCAGCATATATACAAGGATAGGGGAGCAACATATCTACAAGAATGGGTGAACAACATATATACAAGGATGGGGGAGCATATTCATGGTTGGGCATGTACCAGGATGAAGGATGGGAGACGACAACATATCTACAAGGATGGGGGAGCAGCATATATACAAGGATGGGGGTGCAACATATATACAAGGATGAGGGAGCAGAATATATACAAGGATGGGGGAGTAGAATATATACAAGGATGGGGGAGCAGCATATATACAAGGATGGAGAGCAACATATATACACGGATGGAGAGCAGCATATATACAAGGATGGGGGAGCAGAATATATACAAGGATGGGGGAGCAGCATATATACAAGGATAGGGGAGCAGCATATATACAATGATGGGGGAGCAGCATATATACCAGAATGGGGGAGCAGCATATCTACAAGAATGGGGGAGAAACATATATACAAGGATGAGGGAGCAGCATATATACACGAATGGGGGAGCAGAATATATACAAGAATGGAGGAGCAGCATATATACAAGGATGGGGGAGCAGCATATATACAAGGATGGGGGAGCAGCATGTCTACAAGGATGGGGGAGAAACATACAGGGTGGTCCAAAAGTAGGTGGACAGAAAGTGTAATAAGGTTATGAAGGGGGAGATTTATCATACACTAAACTGCAGCCGCCTGTCTGGATCATCCTCCAATAAACCATGAGTTAGACGTGGACGATAAGCTTTCCACCCAATAGATTTCAGGATTCGCATGATAGAAGCTCGTGAAATTCCCAATTCCAAAGAGGCTCTTCTGGTGGACTTTTTTGGACTCTTAACAAATGTTTCAGCAACAAGTTGTTTATTATCTTCTGTACAGACTGTTTTGGGTCGACAAGTTTTTGGAGCATTAAGGATTGAGCCAGTGATATTGAATTTGTCACGAATGCGGTAAATGGTTTGTCTCTTTGGGGCTTGAGTACCAAATGTTTCAACCCAATTTGCTCTAACGGTTTCAGCATTTTGAGATTTCCAATACTCTGTTAAAATACATTTTCTTTAATCTGTATTTAAATTATTTGCCATTATGTGTTATCTGAATTATCTAAAAAGAAAACAGATTTAGGGGAGATCTATCTGTGAAAACTAGATCTGTGAAACTGGCTCAGTTGCCCTTAGCAACCAATCAGATTCCACCTTTCAATTTCCAAAGAGTTTATGATGAATGAAAAGTGGAATCTGATTGATTGCTAAGGGCAATTGAGCCAGTTTCACTTTACACCATGTTTGATAAATCTCCCCCTTCATAACCTTATTACACTTTCTGTCCACCTACTTTTGGACCACCCTGTATACAATAATGGGGGAGAAGCATATCTACAAGGATGGGGGAGCAGCATATATACAAGGATGGGGGAGCAGCATATATACAAGGATAGGGGAGCAAAATATATACTAGGATGGGGGAGCAGCATATATACAAGGATGGGGGAGCAGAATATATACAAGGATGGGGAAGCAGGATATATACAAGGATGGGGGAGCAGAATATATACATGGATGAAGGAGCAGCGTATATACAAGGATGGGGAGTAGAATATATACAAGGATGGGGGAGAAACATATATACAAGGATGGGGGAGAAACATATATACAAGGATGGGGAGCAGCATATATACGAGGATGGAGAGCACCATATATACAAGGATGGGGGAGCAGCATATATACAAGAATGGGGGAGCAGCATATATACAACGATGGGAGAGCAGCATATATAGAAGGATGGGGGAGCAGCATATATACAAGGATGGGGGAGCAGCATATCTACAAGAATGGGGGAGCAGAATATATACAAGGATGGGGGAGCAGCATATATACAAAGATGGGGAAGCAACATATATACAAGGATGGGGGAGCAGCATACATACAAGGATGGAGGAGCAGCATATATACAAGTATGTGTGAGCAACATATATACAAGGATGGGGGAGCAGCATATATACAAGGATGGGGGAGAAATATATATACAAGGATGGGGGAGCAACATATATACAAGGATGGAGAGCAACATATTTACAAGGATGGGGGAGCAACATATATACAAGGATGGGGGAGCAAAATATATACAAGGATGGAGAGCAACATATTTACAAGGATGGAGAGCAACATATATACAAGGATGGGGGAGCAACATATATACAAGGATAGGGGAGCAGCATATATACCAGGATGGGGGAGAAACATATATATAAGAATGGGGGAGCAGCATATATACAAGGATGGGGGAGCAGAATATAAAGAAGGATGGGGGGCAGCATATATACAAGGATGGGGGAGCAACATATATACAAGGATGGGGGAGCAGAATATATACAAGGATAGGGGAGTAGAATATATACGAGGATGGGGGAGCAGCATATATACAAGTATGGAGAGCAACATATATACACGGATGGAGAGCAGCATATATACAAGGATGGGGGAGCAGAATATATACAAGGATGGGGGAGCAGCATATATACAAGGATGGGGGAGCAGCATATATACAAGGATGGGGGAGCAGCATATATACAAGGATGGAGAGCAACATATATACACGGATGGAGAGCAGCATATATACAAGGATGGGGGAGCAGCATATATACAAGGATGGGAGAGCATCATATCTACAAGGATGGGGGAGCAGCATATCTACAAGGATGGGGGAGCAGCATATCTACAACGATGGGGGAGCAACATATATACAAGAATGGGGGAGCAGCATATATACAAGGTTGGGAGAGCAGCATATATACAAGGATGGGGGAGCAGAATATATACAAGGATGGGGAAGCAGCATATCTACAACGATGGGGGAGCAACATATAAACAAGAATGGGAGAGCAAAATATATACAAGGAAGGGGGAGCAGCATATATACAAGGATGGGGGAGCAGCATATATACAAGGATGGGGGAGAAACATATATACAAGGATGGTGGAGCATATTCATGGGTGGGCATGTACCAGGATGAAGGATGGGAGATGACAACATATCTACAAGGATGGGGGAGCAGCATATATAGAAGTATGGGGGAGCAACATATCTACAAGAATTGGGGAGCAGCATATATACAAGGATTGGGGAGCAGAATATATATAAGGATGGGGGAGCAGCATATCTACAAGGATGGGGGAGCAACATATATACAAGGATGGGGGAGCAACATATATACAAGGATGGGGAGCAACATATATACAAGGATGGGGGAGCAACATATATACAAGGATGGAGAGCAACATATTTACAAGGATGGAGAGCAACATATATACAAGGATGGGGCAGCAGCATATATACAAGGATGGGGGAGAAACATATATACAAGAATGGGGGAGCAGCATATATACAAGGATGGGGGAGCAGCATATATACAAGGATGGGGGAGGAGCATATATACAAGGATGGGGGAGCAACATATATTCAAGGATGGGGAAGCAGCATATATACAAGAATGGGGGAGCAGAATATATACAAGGATGAGGGAGCAGCATATATACAAGGATGGGGGAGCAGCATATATACAAGGTTGGGGGAGCAGCAGATCTACAAGGATGGGGGAGCAACAAATCTACAAGAATGGGGGAGCAGCTTATATACAAGAATGGGGGAGCAGCATATATACAAGGATGGGAGAGCAGAATATATACAAGGATGGGGGAGAAACATATTTACAAGGATGGGGGAGCAGCATATATTCAATGATGGGGGAGCAGAATATATACAAGGATGGGGGAGCGGCATATCTGCAAGGATGGGGGAGAAATATATATACAAGGATGGGGGAGCAGCATATATACAAGGTTGGTGGAGCAGCATATATACAAGGATGGGGGACCAACACATATACAAGGATGGGGGAGAAACATATATACAAGGATGGGGGAGCAACATATCTATAAGAATGGGGGAGCAGCATATATACAAGGATGGGGGAGCAGCATATATACAAGGATGGGGGAGCAGCATATATACAAGGATGGGGGAGCAACATATATACAAGGATGGGGGAGCAGCATGTATACAAGGATGGGGGAGCAGCATATATACAAGGATGGGGGAGCAGAATATATACAATGATGGGGGAGAAACATAAACAAGGATGGGGGAGCAGCATATCTACAAAAATGGGGGAGCAACATATATACAAGGATGGGGGAGCAGGATATATACAAGGATGGGGGAGCAGGATATATACTAGAATGGGGAGCAGAATATATACAAGGATGGGGGAGCAGCATATATACAAGAATGGGGGAGCAACATATATACAAGGATGGGGGAGCAGCACATATACAAGGATGAGGGAGCAGCACATAAACAAGAATGGGGGAGCATATTCATGGGTGAGCATGTACCAGGATGAAGGATGGGAGACGACAACATATCTACAAGGATGGGGGGCAGCATATCTACAAGGATGGGGGAGCAGCATATCTACAAGGATGGGGGAGCAGCATATATGCAAGGATGGGGGAGCAGCACATATACAAGGATGAGGGAGCAGCACATATACAAGGATGGCGGAGCATATTCATGGGTGGGCATGTACCAGGATGAAGGATGGGAGACGACAACATATCTACAAGGATGGGGGGCAGCATATCTACAAGGATGGGGGAGCAGCAAATCTACAAGGATGGGGCAGCAGCATATCTATAAGTATGGGGGGCAGCATATATACAAGGATGGGCGAGCAACATTTATACAAGGATGGTGGAGCAGCATATGTACCAGGATGGGGGAGCAGCATATATACAAGGATGGGGGAGCAACATATATACAAGGATGAGGGAGCAGCATATATACAATGATGGGGGAGCAGCTTATATACAAGAATGGGGGAGCAGCATATATACAAGTGTTATAGCAGAAGATGAGGCCCCTCAAATTCAAAGACCCCATCTATGCTATATAAGTCTGAAAGTTACTTTAGGTCAAAATAACACCAGCCGTGAATGTTCCTTCTTGAATCAATAATGCGTCCTTGCTAGTCATCAGAATGTATCTGATTAAATGTGTCTAATTTAATGTGTCCGATTGAATGTTTCAACACAAGCATAGACAGCATAAGAATAGAAACTAGTCTTTGTGTGCTAAAATTGTATAATCAAACCATATAAGGTAAATTCGTTTCCTGCCTTCAGAGTGGATATAAAGCCATGCTTTGTAATAAAGTTTAGAGCTTGTTTGACACACATCTTGTCCTGTGTCTCAGTCTCTCCGAGCTCGTAATCCAAAGGATAGAAGACTCAGAATGCAGTGACCACAGCTGGCGCCTCGAACAGGGACCTTGAGTTAATCTACCCAGGGGTGCTCGACCGGTCCGAGACGTGGGACTAGTGAAGCTCTCTGTTGGTGATATATACAGCGCTGAGGTAAGAATAACTGTTATATTCTACCTAATTATATCACTGCATAGAAGAGACTCCCTCACCCCCGAGCGGTCGGCTCCCCAGGTAATTCACAGATTGTTGTCTGGCTCAGGTCCCTTTGAACCAGTAGAATTCCCTCAGATAAATTGACAGTCCTGCCTTCTATCCTTTGGAAAAACTTAAGAATGAAAGTATGGATCCGATGATTGTGTTGTGGGTGTGTCTCGGGATTGGTGTTTTTGGTCTGTTTTTCTGGTTGGCGTATAAGTCCTGGAAGGCTAGTAGTGGAATGGTTCAGAAACCTTTGTGGCCCATTGTCTAAGTGACCATTGTCTAAGTGACTGAGGAGTCTACTCTAAGTGAGGAGAACCGAAAAAAAATGGGGAACCAAAATGCCAAGGAAGGCATTATAGCCAAAGACTTAGTGGTACGCTGAGAAGGGAAACAGGCACTGATTGGAATTGACAAAATATTGTGTAAAGCGGGAATGAATGAGAATGGAGAGATGAACGGAGAGAAATGGAAATCCTTCTTTAACTGCTATCATGGATGGCTGAAAGATAAGGGTCTGTTGGAGACAGTGGATGTATGGATGAATGCATGCGCTCATTTTAAAGGAAAAATTGAAGAATTAGGAGACGGACGTTACAGACTGACAAAAACCGGAATGACAGATTTTTCTCCCTGTCCACTCCCGACGTCACCCAGCTCACCCTCACCCCAGTACCAGAGTTCTCAGGAACCCAATTGTTGGGTTTGCCCCAGATGTGGACAGCAGAACCCCTTGACAGTAGACATCTGTGTGGCATGTGGAGGATCGAGACCCCACCCAGCTAGTCTATTCCCAATGAGGACGGTAGTTGTGCCAGGAGCACCGGGAGCAGCAGCGGCAGCAGCAGGGGGGGATGCAGTTGTTCCAGGTCAGGAAGCTCGCACAATGTTAATGTATAGACCATGGAGTCCTTCAGAGCAGTTGGCATTGATCTCCCAGCTGCCAGACCCATCCCAGTCCCCTATGGGTTTCGCTAGAATGATCACCACCATACAGGATACGTACCATGCCACTAGAATAGATCTGCAAGGGGTAATTAAAGGGAAATTGGCAGATGAAGCTCGGTATGACAGACTGACGGACGAAACTTATAAACAATATGACAGTAGAACGGGCCCTGATGTAGCGGAGGCTAATGATGCAGCAGCCGGGGTTCTGTACGTAAAAGCGTTGGTAAAAGCATGTAAAGATAGGCAAGCAGAAAACCAAGTTACACTAGAAGATAGAGTGCAGGGGAAGGAGGAAGATCCTAAGGATTATTTCTATGCATTAAAGAAAACCTGGTCAGAAATGGGGTTCAACCCCGGAAATAAGACTAGTGAGAGGGTATTAGCAAGTGCTTTCATGAATGGACTAAAGAAGGAGATTGCAGAGAAGATAAAAGCAAGTAGACCGGACTAGAGATCAGTGAAGGCAGAAGATTTAGCTAGAATAGCTCAGGGGGCACAGCATGACATAGCACAGGCAAAAAGAGCTGCCAGAATACACATAGTAGAGACGACCCCCAGAAACAACAGAGGCAGAGGACGGACTGCAGGAGGAGGACAGAAACTGTGTTACGGATGTAGAAAGCAAGGACATTTTAGAAAGGACTGTAGGACCAACCCGTATCCAAATGCTCAGAGTACGGGTCCTCCAGCTGACCAAACAACGCCCCCATAGGATGAGGGTAGCTTGCACATGAACCCCCTCATCTCCTTACCCCCAACTCCCAGTTGTATAGTGCAGGTGAACATACCAGGGGGACATGAAATCGATTTCCAAGTAGATACGGGAGCCGACAATTCAGTAATTACGCAAGGTGATTGGCCATACACTGACACTGATTTTTCACATCATGTCATTGCCACCCCCTTCAATTCCCTGTCTGTCCTGCTCCCTGTCACTAAAAGAATTCCCCTGCAAATTCAAGGAGATACTGTACATAGCCAGCTCATGGTATCGCCCCGAGGCCAATGTAATCTATTGGGAAATGATGTGTTGTCCCAATTACAAGCACATATTGAGCATCATCCCGATGGCACTGTCACCATGACCCCAGGTTTAAAACCAAGTACCCTTTGCAAAATTATGTCACTAGATATTGCCAGCATAGAAGAGAAAAATGAGTTTCCCCCGATATTGGAGCATGCTGTACCACATGATTTTTGGGCCTCAGACAAAACAGATGTTGGTAGGTTAAGAGTTCAACCAGTAATGGTAAAATTAAAACCAGGAGCAATTTTGCCTCAACAGAAGCAGTATCCCCTTAGCTCGGCTCAGGAGAATGCCATAGCCCAGCAAGTCCAAAAATTACTACACAGGGGAGTCCTAGTCAAAACCCAGTCCCCTTGCAACACTCCCCTGTTCCCAGTAAAGAAAAAGAGCGTGCCAGGACAACCAGACGCATATAGAATGGTCCATGACCTCTGGTTGGTTAACAAAGCCACAGAACTTCTAACACCAGTTGTGCCCAACCCGCATACTCTTCTGTCACAGATACCTTCTAACTCTCTTTGTTTTTCAGTGGTCGATTTGGCAAATGCATTTTTCAGTGTACCATTACATCCTGACTGCCAGTACTTGTTTGCTTTCACGTTCCAGGGCAGTCAATATACATGGAAGGTGTTGTCACAGGGTGCCCAGAATTCACCCACAATGTAAACTGCAAGTCTGCACGAAATACTGGAGGGATGGTCTGAACCACATATCGTTGTTTTGCAATATGTCGATGACCTGCTCATTTGTGCCCCTTCTAGGAAACAATGTCATAGTGCAACTATATCGCTTATGTTGTTTCTTTATCACGCTGGCTGCAAGGCATCGAAAGATAAGCTTCAGTTTTGTAAATCTTCAGTCACCTTTTTGGGACATTGCATTACACCAGGAGCCCGCCATTTAACAAATGCACGTAAACAAGCAGTACAGGCATTCACCGTCCCCATTAATGTTGCAGCCCTCAGAACTTTTCTTGGACTTGTTTCCTATTGCAAACAGTGGATTCATACCGTCTCTATTTAGATGCAGCCCCTCTATGACTGTCTTACCCCAACACCTTTTGTACTAACACCAGAGGCAATAGACTGTTTTTATTCTCTCAAAAACCGTATTTTGGCTGCTCCAGCTTTGGGTACCCCTAATTATGAGCTCCCATTTACTCTGTACCTTCATGAACAAGCCGGACATGCAGCAGGAGTTTTAACTCAAACACACGGTGATAATCAGAGACCTGTTGCCTATTTTAGTGGCAGATTAGACGCGGTAGCCAGAGGTGCACCATCCTGTGTACGTGCTCTGCATGCTGTTGGACTATTACTCCATAAATCCGCAGACATTGTTCTTGACCACCTGCTCACCGTTCTAACACCTCATGATGTCTACACTATATTGAATCAAGTGCAACCCTCTCACCTCTCAGCAGCACGTCATCTTAGGTTACAATGTGCACTGTTAATGCCTCCCAATGTTTCTTTACAGAGGTGTACTACCCTGAATCCAGCAACTTTGTTACCTCTCTCGGATCTGAAGGAGGGGTCAGGTACTGTGATTTTTAAGGAAGATCCAAGAGAGGAAGTTCCTCATGACTGTGTACGAATGATGGCACAAGAAACGGCAGGTTTACCTACTGTATTTGAACATGAATTACAAAATGCAGATTTTGAATTTTTTGTAGATGGATCCCGTCATCAGGACAATTCCGGTACTTTCCATACTGGATATGCAGTTGTCTCCCTCAATGCAGTAATCAAGGCAAAACCAATGCTCCCACACCAATCGGCTCAAGAGGCTGAACTTAGGGCCCTAACCGAGGCCTGTAAACTAGCGGAAGGTAATAATGTTAACATTTACACAGATTATAGGTACGCATTCGGTATATCGCATGATTTTGGTCCCATATGGAAGTCAAGAGGTTTCCTGACGGCAGCAGGACACCCCATTAAGAATGCTGATGCGGTCCAGCAGTTAATTGATGCACTACAACTACCCAAAAAGGTAGCTGTCATAAAGGTAAGAGCACATACCAGACGCACCGACCAGGTAAGCAGAGGTAACGTGATGGCAGATGCAGCGGCAAAAACAGCAGCCTGTAAGCCGCAACAAGGGTCAACAGTACGTCAGTTAAGTGCCCCTAAAAACCCCTTTGTGTCGGAGGACATCTTATCCCAAATGCAGGCTCAGGCTCAAAAGGAGGAGGTTGATAAGTGGTTAAAGGAAGGTGCATGCCTGAATGAAGCAAATGGGGTATGGGGGAAAGGGACACGACGATGCCTTCCAAGGGCACTGTACCCAGCAGCTGCCCAGATGCTACATGGGCCGACACACCAATCTAAAACGGCTGTGATGAGTGTGATGCAGAAACATTGGGTGGCACCAGGATTCTCCACCTGTATTGAAAACCTGGTACAAGGGTGCATGATATGTGCTACACATAATCAGGGTAGAGTAGTTAAAACACCACCCAAACACACCCCCCGGCCCCTGTATCCATTCCAGAGACTGCAAATTGATTATATTCAGCTGCCAAAGTCAGGATCATGGGAATATGTGTTGGTCTGTATTGATTTATTCTCAGGATGGCCAGAGGCTTTCCCGATTGCCAAAGCCACGGCTGCGGCAACCGCAAAGAAACTGCTTGCGGAGGTGGTCTGCAGGTATGGGGTACCAGAGGTAATTGAGAGTGACAGAGGTACACACTTCACAAGTGAAATAATGAATGAAGTCATGTCAGCTCTAGGAATTCAACAAGCATTCCACACCCCATATCACCTGCAAAGTAGTGGTAAAGTGGAAAGACTGAATGGGACATTGAAATTAAAAATTCAGAAAGCCATGGCTGAGACAGGAAAACCATGGCCGGACTGTTTACCGCTTGCTCTGTTTTCAGTAAGATACACGCCTAATAGAAAGACTGGACTCTCTCCATATGAGATATTGTTTGGCAGCATACCCAGCCTAGGGTGTTTCTATCCGCAAGCATTAGAAATGAATAACCATGTGCTAAGTTCCTACGTGAGGGCTTTACACAAAAAGATTAAGCAAGTACATGATAATGTCTTCAGTTCTCTTCCAGATCCAGATCAAGACTCTAGCAGCCATATGCTGCAACCTGGAGACTGGGTGGTTATAAAAAGACACGTGAGGAAAAGCCTAGATCCACGGTTTGACGGACCCTTTCAAGTTCTGCTGACCACAAGCACAGCCGTTAAGCTAGAGGAAAAAGAGACCTGGATCCACGCGTCCCATTGCAAAAAGATACTAGGAGAACCAGCGGACAAAGAATGAAGACATTGTTTATACTTACCTGCATCCTTGCGACCACAGGTGCATGGACTAGGTTGAGCACCACAGATGGAGACGACAATAGATTCATTAAACACCATCTTGCTCTAATCGATGGACTAAAGGAGCAAAACCAGACCATTGCTAATTGTTGGATATGTACACATGCCCCTGTGACATCCACTAGCATACCCTTTCTCGCTGTCCCAGTCTCATGGGAAGAGATAAACTTTTGGGTGAACTGTTCAGATACTTGGGCCAATAATGCCACACAGAGACTGTTGGGATACCACTGTTGGGATTCCCGTAGTAGGATGGACAAAATTTCCCTGGTGGCAAGGGAACCTGACGGGTCAAATAATTCCCAGGTTGTATATAGCATTTAAAGGAGGGGAGTGGGTACCTCGTAACAAAGCAAAAATTACTGATCTAGGGAAAATACCTGAACAAGGATTGAAAATAAGTTTTAATGCCACTTCAGGAAGCAGTGATGCCTTTAAACCTTCCCTGTTGGAAAGATATCTACACACTTCTAATTGGGTGAATAATGTTTATTTTAAAAACGGGACAAGTGATACCTGTGCCAAAATACCTGGCAATCTACAGTGTAATGAAAGCTCAAGTTATCAGAGAGGTGCACCTACGTGTGGCAATCCTGATGCTGGCTATTATTCCCCTATAGGTCAAGTGCCTGGGTGGTGTATGATGTCAAATGTTTCTAAGTTTGTTGATTTAGTTCACCATCTAATACTGCAACATTCAGCATTATGGAATCTCCCCTTATCCATGTATTGGGTATGTGGAGACAAGGCTTTCAAGTGGCTCCCAGTAGGAGTAACAGGAACTTGTACTTTAGCCAGATTGACACCCGCAACTTATATTGTTACTCCAGACCAGCTAGATCCTTTGTCTATCCCAAAACATACACTGCATAAGCGATCAGCAGACAATAAAGAAAGACCAAGTGGGAGACCCCATATAGTTCAAATGGGAGGGGTAAACAAATTTTTCAGTGCATTATTTATATACCCTATGTTGACACAAATGTGGGATAAATTAGTAGAAGCTACGGACTATCTTGATGATCAGATTTGGGATATTTTAGAAGAAGTTAAAGGATCTCTTGCAGTACAGAATCAATTGATTATTGTCACGAACCAACATACCCTTGTACTAGATTATTTAACAGCAGCACAAGGAGGGATGTGCCAGATAATAGGGCCCGCATGCTGTCATTATATAGACAATTCTAGTGTATTGACGCTGAAACATAAGTTAGAGGACGTTGTAAAACTAAGGAAGCTTTATGATGAGGCCAACCTCAAGAATCAGGATTCCTGGTGGGCAAACACCTTTTCCTTTCTAAATCCTGCTAATTGGTTTAAAGGTATCGGTGGGTGGTTGGCTGGTATAGTGCAAGCTATTTTACAGGTTTTGCTAATGTGTCTTGCGGTTTATTTGGTTTTTGAGCTTTTTCTAATGTGTATTCAGCGGTGTACTAAAAGAAAATATAGAGAAACATATTGATAAATGAAGGAACAAAAGGATGGAATGTTAGAGCAGAAGATGAGGCCCTCAAGTTTAAAGACCCCATCTATGCTATATAAGTCTGAAAGTTACATTAGGTCAAAATAACACCAGCTGTGAATGTTCCTTCTTGAATCAATAATGCGTCCTTGCTAGTCATCAGAATGTATCTGATTAAATGTGTCTAAATAAATGTGTCCGAATAAATGTTTCAACGCAAGCATAGACATCACAAGAATAGAAACTAGTCTTTGTGTGCTAAAATTGTATAATCAAACCATATATGGTAAATCCGTTTCCTGCCTTCAGAGTGGATATAAACCCATGCTTTGTAATAAAGTTTAGAGCTTGTTTGACACACATCTTGTCCTGTGTCTCAGTCTCTCCGAGCTCGTAATCCAAAGGATAGAAGACTCAGAATGCAGTGACCACAGTGCCAATAAGACAAGCACCCCCTGTAGGACTGTGGGTTTCGGTAACTGCGGAGGGCTCGCGGCCTTGCAACTTTTTTTTTTCCATGGGTACCTTCTGCTACCTATCCGGGTTCCAGTACCGTCAGCTGGTTCTCAGCAGTGCCTTTGGCTTAGGTGCCTCCTTCTCGGTATCCAAGTTCCACCAACGTCTGCTGGTCCTTGGTAGTGCTCTCTGGCACAGGTACCTCCTGCTTAGCAACCGAGTTCCAGTACCGTCAGCTGGTCCTCGGTAGTTCCATTGGCTCTTGTACCTTCTGCTACCCATCCGGGTTCCAGCACCGTCAGCTGGTTCTCGGCAGTGTCTTTGGCATGGGTACTCCCTCCTGCCCAGCCTGGTTCCAGCATGACAGCTGTTTCCGGGTGGTGTCACCGTCACTTTGCCTCCAATGCGTTGTCCTGTCGTGTTGCGGTCGGGTTAGCCGACTCTATGGTGCCTGCAGTTTAGGTGACTCCTATGTGGGCTGCGGGATCTGGCAATGAAGGCTGATTCCATAGTGCCAATAAGACAAGCACCCCCTGTAGGACTGTGGGTTTCGGTAACTGCGGCCGGCTCGCGGCCTTGCAACTTTTTTTTTATGGGTACCTTCTGCTACCCATCCGGGTTCCAGTACCGTCAGCTGGTTCTCGGCAGTGCCTTTGGCTTAGGTGCCTCCTTCTCGGTATCCAAGTTCCACCAATGTCGACTGGTCCATGGTAGTGCTTTCTGGCACAGGTACCTCCTGCTTAGTAACCGAGTTCCAGTACCGTCAGCTGGTCCTCGGTAGTTCCATTGGCTCTTGTACCTTCTGCTACCTATCCGGGTTCCAGTACCGTCAGCTGGTCCTCGGTAGTTCCAATTGCTCTTATACCTTCTGCTACCCATCCGGGTTCCAGTACCATCAGCTGGTTCTCGGCAGTGCCTTTGGCTTAGGTGCCTCCTTCTCAGTATCCAAGTTCCACCAACGTCTGCTGGTCCTTGGTAGTGCTTTCTGGCACAGGTACCTCCTGCTTAGTAACCGAGTTCCAGTACCGTCAGCTGGTCCTCGGTAGTTCCATTAGCTCTTGTACCTTCTGCTACCCATCCGGGTTCCAGTACCGTCAGCTGGTTCTCGGCAGTGTCTTTGGCACGGGTACTCCCTCCTGCCCAGCCTGGTTCCAGCACGACAGCTGTTTCCAAGTAGTGTCAACGTCACTTTGCCTCCAATGCGTTGTCCTGTCGTGTTGCGGTAGGGTTAGCCGACTCTATGGTGCCTGCAGTTTAGGTGACTCCTATGTGGGCTGCGGGATCTGGCAATGAAGGCTGATTCCATAGTGCCAATAAGACAAGCACCCCCTGTAGGACTGTGGGTTTCGGTAACTGCGGCCGGCTCGCGGCCTTGCAACTTTTTTTTTCATGGGTACCTTCTGCTACCCATCCGGGTTCCAGTACCGTCAGCTGGTTCTCGGCAGTGCCTTTGGCTTAGGTGCCTCCTTCTCGGTATCCAAGTTCCACCAACGTCTGCTGGTCCTTGGTAGTGCTCTCTGGCACAGGTACCTCCTGCTTAGCAACCGAGTTCCAGTACCGTCAGCTGGTCCTCGGTAGTTCCATTGGCTCTTGTACCTTCTGCTACCCATCCGGGTTCCAGCACCGTCAGCTGGTTCTCGGCAGTGTCTTTGGCATGGGTACTCCCTCCTGCCCAGCCTGGTTCCAGCATGACAGCTGTTTCCGGGTGGTGTCACCGTCACTTTGCCTCCAATGCGTTGTCCTGTCGTGTTGCGGTCGGGTTAGCCGACTCTATGGTGCCTGCAGTTTAGGTGACTCCTATGTGGGCTGCGGGATCTGGCAATGAAGGCTGATTCCATAGTGCCAATAAGACAAGCACCCCCTGTAGGACTGTGGGTTTCGGTAACTGCGGCCGGCTCGCGGCCTTGCAACTTTTTTTTTATGGGTACCTTCTGCTACCCATCCGGGTTCCAGTACCGTCAGCTGGTTCTCGGCAGTGCCTTTGGCTTAGGTGCCTCCTTCTCGGTATCCAAGTTCCACCAATGTCGACTGGTCCATGGTAGTGCTTTCTGGCACAGGTACCTCCTGCTTAGTAACCGAGTTCCAGTACCGTCAGCTGGTCCTCGGTAGTTCCATTGGCTCTTGTACCTTCTGCTACCTATCCGGGTTCCAGTACCGTCAGCTGGTCCTCGGTAGTTCCAATTGCTCTTATACCTTCTGCTACCCATCCGGGTTCCAGTACCATCAGCTGGTTCTCGGCAGTGCCTTTGGCTTAGGTGCCTCCTTCTCAGTATCCAAGTTCCACCAACGTCTGCTGGTCCTTGGTAGTGCTTTCTGGCACAGGTACCTCCTGCTTAGTAACCGAGTTCCAGTACCGTCAGCTGGTCCTCGGTAGTTCCATTAGCTCTTGTACCTTCTGCTACCCATCCGGGTTCCAGTACCGTCAGCTGGTTCTCGGCAGTGTCTTTGGCACGGGTACTCCCTCCTGCCCAGCCTGGTTCCAGCACGACAGCTGTTTCCAAGTAGTGTCAACGTCACTTTGCCTCCAATGCGTTGTCCTGTCGTGTTGCGGTAGGGTTAGCCGACTCTATGGTGCCTGCAGTTTAGGTGACTCCTATGTGGGCTGCGGGATCTGGCAATGAAGGCTGATTCCATAGTGCCAATAAGACAAGCACCCCCTGTAGGACTGTGGGTTTCGGTAACTGCGGCCGGCTCGCGGCCTTGCAACTTTTTTTTTCATGGGTACCTTCTGCTACCCATCCGGGTTCCAGTACCGTCAGCTGGTTCTCGGCAGTGCCTTTGGCTTAGGTGCCTCCTTCTCGGTATCCAAGTTCCACCAACGTCTGCTGGTCCTTGGTAGTGCTTTCTGGCACAGGTACCTCCTGCTTAGTAACTGAGTTCCAGTACCGTCAGCTGGTCCTCGGTAGTTCCATTGGCTCTTGTACCTTCTGCTACCCATCTGGGTTCCAGTACCATCAGCTGGTTCTCGGCAGTTCCTCAGCCTTCTTGTACCTTCTGCTACATTTCCAAGTTCAAGCTTTTTGAAATGGTTCTTGGTAATCACTCTGGATCTCCCTGACGAGGACCCTGAAGACGAGGACCCTGAAGACCACCCCGAAGAAGACGAGAACCCCGAAGACGAGGACCCTGAAGACGAGGACCCTGAAGACCACCCCGAAGAAGACGAGGACCCAGAAGACGATGACCCTGAAGACGAGGACCCTGAAGACCACCCCGAAGAAGATGAGTACCCCGAAGACGAGGACCCTGAAGACGGGGACCCTGAAGACCACCCCGAAGAGGAGGACCCCGACGACGATGACCCTGAAGACAACGACCCTGAAGACCACCCCGAAGAAGACGAGGACCCCGAAGACGATGACCCTGAAGACAAGTATCCTGAAGACGAGGACCCTGAAGACCACCCCGAAGAAGACGAGGACCCCGAAGATGACGACCCTGAAGACGAGGACCCTGAAGACCACCCCGAAGAAGACGAGGACCCCGAAGACAACGACCCTGAAGACGACAACCCTGAAGACCACCCCGAAGAAGACCAAGAAGATGATCCTGAAGAAGATGACCAAGAGGACAAAGAACAAGAAGACAACCACCAAGATACAGAAGAACAAGAGACAGAAAACCAAGAAGCAGAAGTACAAGAAGCTGCAGAACAAAAAGCGGAAGAACATTAAGCATAAGACTAAAAATCAGAGCAAAAGATATTATCTAAATTATAAGCAGAAGATGACTAAGCAGTGTATGGGTGTGAGTCCGTTCCTTCTCGTGGTGCCCCTGGAAAAGACCTGCTGCTGCAGGGCAAACTGAACGCGGACAAATCCTGTTGTAAATCCTTTGTGATGGGCAGAACGAAAGGTGTAATGTTCAAACTTTTATAGATAACAACTACAGGAATGCCTGTCACAAATAAGAATATGATGAAGAAGAAGAATATGAAGAAGATGAAGAAGTAGAATATGAAGAAGAATAATAGTTGAATAAGAAGAATATGAAGAATGTAAAAAAAAAGAATAATATGAAGAAGGTGAAGAAGAAGATGAAGAAGGTGAAGAAGAAGTTGATGAAAAAGATGCTGATGCTGAGGATGATGAAGGAGAAAGTGTGTGAGAAGTAAAAAAGGTGAAAAGCATGGAAGTAGTGAAACATAAATATCTGACAAAATATAAAAAAAACTTAACAGTCAATATTTCCGCAACTCAGAACATCTTAAAAAAAATATTAATTCCTGCTATTCCATTTGATTGGGCTAAACCTCTATGCCTTTATTGTCTCCCCCACCTCCCCCAATACATTCTACATTATTCTTAGTTGTTTTCCTTCATGTAGAATTAACCTACAAGGAAAGAAAGGGTTTATTTTTATTCCGATATTTGTGTCCCATTGACTTGCATTGGGTTCCGGTATCGGAATCGGCGATATCCGATACTTTTTGGGTATCGGTCCAATCCAATCCGATCCGATATTTCCCGATATCGGAAGGTATCGCTCAACACTAGTGTGGAGGTATGGTGGGTGCAGTGCCGCGCAGGAATAAACAAGCGGAGGCGGTGGATAAAGTCATCCTGGTCTTTACTCACTTTAGATGTACTTTTAGCCGCAAAGCTTCTCTCTGCTACACACGGCGCACTGCGGCCACCGGGTAGGGGGTTCAGCACTTCCCAGGTAGATCAAGAGCACCTGTCAAGACCCCGCTGGTGTGTTCCTCTCCTTTTTCTCTCCTCCCGCTTGTGTTCCTCCCTGGGATCCACTAAGCAGCCGGGCTTTTCCAACAGTGACGTGAAGTACACAGTCAGATATCGGGGGCCGGTCACCCCTCTTGCAGCAGGAATCCCTCTGGCTAAGCCAGAGTGAAGAATACAGGTGGCGACTCCGCTCCGTCCGTATTCCCCTGGGATCCTTTTGCCTGTGGAGCCTATCTCCTCTGCACCCCTCCAAGGCCTTCTTAGAACAGGACCCTGACCGGGCAGAGACACTGGTTAACTCTGACCCGCTCCTCGTCTCAAGGCCAGAGAAAAAGGACCGTGAATCTTCAGCCAGCTGCAGACTCTTGCTGGACCCTGACAGAAGACCACAATCAAAAGACTTTGAACTAAAGATGACCGTTTATTATATATGGTTCTATAAGTGCTTCCTGTAAGTGTTTCCTCCACCCTCACCCACTACTTCATTCCCCCTGTCTTTGGTTCCCCCCCTTCTCCTCTATCCCGGGCCAGGGCAGCACCCTGGTGCATTTAGGCCCCCTACAGGACATTTGTGGTGAAGTGTTGAGTGCGAAGTGGGGTTCTGAGTGATGCTCCATCCTTACCTGGGAGAGGAGATACCACATCTCTATCTGAGGTGCAGTACCCCTGTGGCGACTGAACCCTCAGGGGCGCCACACAACAAATAAAAAAACAAAAGACGTAACATGACAAATATAATACAGAACATCTATCTATATAATTGTCTTATCCCGCCTGTCTGTCTGTCTGTCTGTCTGTCCTGGAAATCCCGGGTCGCTGATTGGTCCGGCCGCAGCCAATCAGCGACACGGCATTTCAGAAAAACATGGCGGCCGTTAGCGGCTCATGTGTGGCACGGAGGTCAGCGGCGATGCAGCCGGGAGATGCAGCCGGCTGCTCGCAGCATAAGTCCCCCGACCGCAGGCGCCGCTGACCTACATGCGGCTATCGTCGGAAGATCAGCGGCTACGGCCGCTTATCTCCCAAGGACAAGTGTGACGCCCCTCCCCTCCTCTCCCCTCCACTCCTTTCCCCTCCTCTCCCCTCCCCTCTCCCCGTCCCTCCCCCCGCTCGATCAGGACCCCAGCACCCGGCGTCATACTTACCCCTCCCCTCCCCTCCTCTCCCCTCCCCTCTCCTCTCCTCCCGTCCCTCCCCCCGCTCGATCAGGACCCCGGCACCCGGCGTCATACTTACCCCTCCCCGTGCCTGCGCAGCAGTTCCTGTGTCTTCCGCTGCAGCTCTGTGACGTCTCAGGTCAGAGGGCGCGGTGAAGTCTTTACACCGCGCTCTCTCCTGACCGGTCACAGCGCACAGTGTGAAGATGCCGGCTACGCTGGAGTCCAGAGAAGCAGTGAGGTGAGTATTGGATTTTTTTTGTTTTTGTACGGGGCCATAGGGGACCTGCATGGGGCACTATGGGGGGATGGGACATCCTGCATGGGGTATTATATAGGGGGGATGTGACAGCCTGCATGGGGTATTATATGGGGGGAGAGGTGACATCCTGCATGGGGTATTATATAGGGGGGGATGTGACAGCCTGCATGGGGCATTATATGGGGGGAGAGGTGACATCCTACATGGGGCATTATATGGGGGAGAGGTGACATCCTGCATGGGGTATTATATAGGGGGATGTGACATCCTGCATGGGGCACTATAGTGGGATGTCACTTCCTGCATGGGGCATTATATAGGGGGGTTGTGACATCCTGCATGGGGTATTATATAGGGGGGATGTGACATCCTGCATGGGGTATTATATGGGGGGAGAGGTGACATCCTGCATGGGGTATTATATAGGGGGGATGTGACAGCCTGCATGGGGCATTATATGGGGGGAGAGGTGACATCCTACATGGGGCATTATATGGGGGAGAGGTGGCATCCTGCATGGGGTATTATATAGGGGGGATGTGACATCCTGCATGGGGTATTATATAGGGGGGATGTGACATCCTGCATGGGGTATTATATGCATGGGGTATTATATACGGGGGGATGTGACTTCCTGCATGGGGCATTATAAAGGAGGGTCGGGAGACATATGCTAGAATACCCGATGCGTTAGATGGGCCACCATCTAGTAAAACTATAAAGATAGATATGACGTAATGCTTAAGTGAGGACCACAAGATCTGGCAGATACAGACACCAAGTCTATGAGCAATGGTGAAAAATATATATTGCAGTTTGTAACAGCCACAAAATAATATACATGAAGACCAGAGTTGGAGGTAGGCAGTTCCCTAACTCCAAAATATATATAGTGTAGAAGATAATATGTCTCTATGGGGAAATAAATATGCAGGCTACAACGCAAAATAGAAATAAGCAATACTTAACATGGGACTATAAAAAATGAAACAGATGGTGCATAGAAGGTGGGGGGATTGAATGGTGGTCACATAAAGCCCCAAGTCCAAAGTCCACTGGAGAGTCCTGATATAGAACTAATTTATCCCAAACTGTAAAATAAGATACAAAGCGGAACCTTATCATATATGTCAGGCCACTAACGGATGGAGCAGAACATGAGGAATGGGTGGGAAAGCAGGAGGGGTAGTTTTATTGTCATAAAAAAACAGAAGAGAGAAAGAGGTGGAAAATGAAACCATGCTAGGAGCAGATAAAAAGTGTAGAGGAAGGGAAAAAAACATAGGAAAAGACTGAATAAGAGGAAAGAAAAATAAAATAAAAATGAAGATGAAAAAAAAATAAAGGAAAAAATAAAATTAATAAAAAATAAAATAAAAAAATAAAGATGAAAAAAGGGGAAAAATAAAGATAAAAGATGAAAAATAAAGAAAAATAATGAAACATGAACCATAAGGAATAAAAAATAATAGCTTATTCAGAAAGAATAAATAATAATAATCAAAGAAATTAAAAAATATGTAGCAGCCCGATGTGCTCCAGGTTCCTAAATACATGGGATGATGAGATTCCTGATATAAAACGGATCAAGAAGACTGTCCTCCTGTCTTGAATAATAAATACTTTGATCTCTGCAATATTCACATAATTCCGATACTTCAATGTCCTATATATTAATATATTTTACTGTATTGCAGTTACCTATTGTTAAATGTGTGATACAATACCTGCAACATTGTTTTAAGATGGATATTTACTGATGTTTATAACAGGATTCGGATTTCTATCTTATTGCTGTATGTTTGTAACATTTATTATAAAGAATTCTTCAAGAAACGAGTTTAAAAAAAACAATAATAATTCTGCACACATAGATATTCTCATAAGAAAGACAAAACCTCACTTTTATTTTCCTAAATATTCAGGGTTCAGGTTTATTAACTTTTTAAATTGACCGACTGCACTGGAGTTGTTCAATATTAAAATGAATAATCAAAAATACAAATTCAGCACACAGTGCATATATATGTATGTATATATATATATATATATATATATATATATATATATATAAAATATATACATATATATATTTATTTATTTATAAGCAAAAGTTTGGTTCATCATCCTCCAAATTTGATATCTATCTATCTATCTAATCCAAAAATATGGAGGCAGCACACAGTTGAAGAAATTTTTTTTTTTATTATTTAATAGCCCATGTGGCGACGTTTCGGTCCAGTATTGTGCACCTTTCTGAAGCTACATGGGCTATTACATAATATAAATTTTTCTAATTCATCTGTGTGCTGCCTACATATTTTTGGATTATATTAGAGGACTGGTATGTAACAAGGGGGCTTTTCACCTAAACTTTTTGCTTGTGCTGTTTTTTATCTTATTTCATATCTATCTATCTATCTATCTATCTATCTATCCATCTATCTCATTGTGAGGTGAGATCAGAATGAAAATGATGTCACAAGTGATGTGATGACATCACCGCATTCTATATCCCAGTGTTCCGGCCTAAGGGAAATCACTGCCTTACAGACTCCCAAGGGTGAGGCAGCCCCTTTTGTTTTTCGTCACGAGCGAAGCAAAAATTGATTATAAAATGGATAAAGAGAGAAGAAGAGCCCATAGAGATCGGGTTCTCAGTGAGAGGAGAGGATTAAATGAAGAGCAGGTACCATTGTTCGCTATTGGGCGAAAAGACTTTATACTACCGGACGTGGACACTGACGCCTCAGAAATGGCGTCCAAACGTCAAACTCTGGACAAAATGAGAAAGACCAAAAGATACGAGATCCTTACAGAGAGAAGGAAAATGGAGACCCTCATGGAGTCTCACTCTGCAACCTCCGCTGAGCTTCAGAGGGCCATACTTATCTCCTTGAAAAAACTCAGAGATCTGGACCCTGAAATACGGAGGAGGAACAAAGAAGCCATCCTCAATAAGAGGAGAAACATCAGCGCAGAGTTAGAGCTGGAAGAGGTTCTCCAAGAGACACCAAGACAAGTGACATCCTCCAGATCTGAAAGTCTGGAGGCACCGAAACTACAAAGAGCGGCAGCCCAGAAGAGGATCAGGAACAGCAGAGACTGGGTTGTCCAATGTAGAAGACGTCTCATCTATGCCAACCCTATTATAAATGGGAATGGTGCATTGCGGAGGTCGAGGTCATCAGCTGAAAACATCTCCATCCCAGAGAACAAACAGCTGAGTGTTTCTCCACCAAACACATCACTGGATACAGATGGACCAGGTAAGATGGATCTGCTCAGTGTAATAAGACTGGGGGTGAGGAGGATTATACTCTTAATATTATGTACTGGCATCAATTATCACAAGTGCAGAAAAACTGTCCTTGTTGCCCATAGCAACCAATCACAATGCGGCTTTCATTGTTCCATAGAATGTTAAGAGATGGAATCTATGTTGTGATTCGTTGCTATGGACAACAGGGACAGTTTTGATAAATGAGAGCCCAAATATTAGACATTTCCTGCTCATTTACATAATGCCATTTAAAATTATAATATTTTCTCTGGAGCTACATTTGTTAACCCCTTATTGACCAGGCAACCTTTTTTTTCTCTCTCTCCTTTGAAAATCCATAACTATTTATTTATTAATTTTTCTGGCAATGTAGCTGTATGTGGACTTGTTTTTTTAGTGGCCGAGCTGTAGTTTTGAACATTATTTATTTTACCATTCAATGTTCTGGAGCACGGGGAAAAAGATTTAATCTGTGGTAAAATTGTGGAAAAAAAGTGATTCCAACATTGTTTTTTTCTAGATGTTCATTGAGTGGTAAAAATGACCTGACAAAATGATTCTCCATGTCAGTTACAGCTATGATACTGCTGAACTTGCATAGGGGTTTCTAAAAAATACTTAAGAATTTTATTTTAAAAAAATGCTTTGTGTGGCCATGTTCTGAGACATTGGAACTGTGTGATTGTGATCGCTGGATGGAGATGTGTGAGGGCTTGATGATTTTTTGCGTGGTGAACTGTAGCTTTTATTGATCCCTTTCCTGGGTAGACAGGACATTGTGATATCTTTTTATTGCAATTTTTTAGGTGGATACAGCGCCCCCCAAAAATGCAATTCTAATGTTTCATTTTTTTATCATGTTAGTGTTTACTGTTTGCAATATTTAATTTTATATTTTTGCAAAATCGGACTTATGCGGATACAAGATGTGCTTATAAATATGATTATAATTATGTCAATTTGGTGATTCAAATATTTTTTACATTTTCCCTCTTTTTTAAACTATTTTTTTTTATTTACTTCACTTTTTAGTTTCCTTGGGGGACTTAAACCTGTGATTTTCTGATCGCTTGTACTGTATACTGTGGTAGAACTGTATATAGATAAATTGACATTCTCGTATGAAATTAAGCCAGGCTGGTCTTAACACTAGGCCAAAAGTGACAGACTGGGGCTTTCAGCAGTAGGCCCAGGTAGTCATTTTAAACAATTGACCCCCTGCAATAGTGTCCTGGGGGGTTAATAGGTGCTGGTGCACTCAAATCGGCAATAGCTTCATTTAAATATCACTGTCAGCATTGAAATGGTTAAACTACAGTAATTGGAGTGTGCTCCAGTCGCTGCAGTTATAGGCAAGTGTCAGCTATGTAATACAGCCAGCATCTGCCTGATATGGTGCATGCTCAGCTAATGAGCCCGCTTCATACATTTTATGCACAACATGACAAACATTTCCATTATGTGTTCGCAAAAGGTTTAATAAATCTTGTATTTTCTCAGCAGATGGAGGCCTTATGATACCCCCTGACATAGCAGACATGCCAGCAGAAGACCACGGTGATGCTAGAATCTGTATTTCACCCCTGAGAGAAGTGGTCAACACTAATAATACTATTGACTTTGACAGCCTTGACTTCCAGAAAGTTCTTGGAAAGGGAGGCTTCGGAAATGTAAGTGTGAATTTATCCTCCACCATGTTCATCAATGTATCCTGCACCAGATGCACAGGAGGGTTGTACATATTCATTACAGGATGCTCATATGTAATGATATATGAGATAAACTAGTGAACTACTACACACTAATAGATGGGAGTTTGGTCTGATCTGTTGTGATTTTTCTCCAGGTCATCTTGGCATTAGATCTGGTCAATGAAGGACTTCAGGCCATTAAAATCATGGACAGAAGTTATTGTAGAGAGGACATATTCTCTACAGAGCTAGAAGTCCTGAGAATGGCTGCCGGATGCCCCTACCTAATGACTATGCGGGCGTTTATGGAATCACCATTGGAGTATGTGATAGCCATGGACTATATGGCCGGAGGAGACCTGTTTGACCACATGGCAGATTCAATGCTGTTTAACACAAGGACAACAAGGTAAATGTCTTATACTGAATATTAATAATCCGTTGCCCTAGCACTGTAGTCCTAGAGCAATGGACAACGACAACAGGAGAAAATAATGACATGAAAAGGACACGTGTGTGATCTCCTCATGTTCTCTGTATGATTGTGCATGTAACCACTGATCCATCCTTTCTACTCCACAGACTCTTTGCGGCAGAGATGGTGTGCGGACTCCAGTTCCTGCATGAACGCGGCGTCATACACCGGTAATCATTTCACCTTCATAAATCTGTTACCTGTGACTCTCTGTTGTCTCCTTACATATCTATTGTAGAAAGTTCTTTCCATGAATTGTCCTCACAATCAGTGTCTGCTCCTTCTCCCTGCAGTGACCTGAAGCCAGATAATATCCTCCTCCAAGACACCGGACACATCAAAATCTCCGACTTTGGCTTAGCAGCCATGAATGTATTTGAGGATGGCATAGTGAAGAACAAGGTTGGCACTAAGGGTTACATAGCGCCCGAGGTAAGGAACATCTCTGTGTGATTGATGCCAATAGTAGGATTGAGGGATAATCTGATCCCAATGTATCCTGCTGATATCTAATCACAGACCGGTCCTCATAGTCTCTGTGTGTAAATCCCCTTCCCGGTATATTAAGCTCCTCTCCAATCTCATGTTTCCACAGATAATGGACAGTAAAGGCTACAACCATCTGGCAGACTCCTTTTCCTTCGGCGTCATCTTATATATAATGAGTGTAGGTGACCAGCCATTCTATTGCAAAGGCACAATGGATGAATACCACCAGTCTCTGCGTGATGACATCCCTTATTTTCCACCTGGGATCTGCTGTCATACCATGGACATCATAAAAGGGGTGAGTAAGATCAGATGGATAAGTATGATGGGGGGATTACTAAAAGAGATAGAAGATAAGATGGGAATAGTCCATAGACATTGTGTAAAAACTTGTCAGTAATAATACATAATATAATGACTAATGGTCTCTATCATTTTCTAGCTTCTCTGCAAATCTCCATCTGCCCGATCTGCCATTACATCATCCATCAGATCGCATCCGTTTTTCTATTCTATAGACTGGAGCGATGTGGAGTCCGGCAGAGCCGACCCACCATTCCCATATTGCTATGTAAGTACAACACATACAGACATCCATAGTGTTATCACTACCCAGTAACACACTTACCCACTATACACCTTATCGCTATATCTCCCTAGTACTGTATATACTGTATGTGAGGGGCTGATTCTCAGATGTGTATATTTCTCTTCTTACAGCAGGAGTATTAGGCTGATAAAAATCAGCCCCATTCCAGCAACATCCAGGAATGAAGATTTACATTAATCGGATGAGACAATTACACTGGACTTTCTTATTTACCGGACTGTGACAAACCTACCAAGCTTCCACCACATAACATCCAAGTAGATTTGAGCACCAAACATCCAGGGATTTATTCCGATCGCCATATTTGGGGTCAGGAAGGAATTTTTTTCCCTTGATATGAGGATGATGCAACAACGAGTCCTCAGGGTTATTTTTCGCCTTCCTCTGGATCAACATAGCAAGTAATTAAAGGCTGAATTGAAGGACTTCTTTCAGCCATACTTGCTATGTTACCATCTGGACGACTCATCTACAATGTGGTGGTAAGGAGACGACTACAAGATATGGACATAAAGAAGGAAGCGGCTGCTCCTTCTCCTACTTGGCCATGTACAGACACAAGGAAGCGGCTGCTCCTTCTCCTACTTGGCCATGTACAGACAGAAGGAAGCGGCTGCTCCTTCCTCTACCAGGCCATGGTCAGACAGAAGGAAGCGGCTGCTCCTTCACCTTCCTGACCATGGTCAGACAGAAGGCCATATGGCTAATCGCGATGCTCAAGGAATCCAGGAAAACTCCAACTATACAGATCACAAGTCACACATTCCTGCTCTTCTCCTCTCTCATGTGTGATCCAGACCTGGATGTCCAAAAGCGGCAAAAGTGTAAGCCGAGGCCTGAGGAGCAGAATCATCTGCTCCTTTCTATAGAAAGTCACTGTATCTACACACTTTCTTTTATCATCATTGCAAATTTGTAACAACTTTATTGCACAAATATATATATATGTATATATAAAACATCTAAGTGTCTTTTGTGCGTTTGGTTAAATTCTTCTCATATACAGACCTGCTTTTTGTTATTTTTATTAATATCATGATAAGGACAAGGTATTTTGGTGCCTTAGGCAAATGAAGCCTATGGTGACCCCCACCAAAGGAATAGGCAAGAAACTGAGGTAACAGGACCCCTAATACTGCACCTCCTCCCTCCGATCAGTCCGATAATAATCTCTGACGACCACTTCCACTCAAATTATTACTTTTCTCACCAAAAAAATACCAGCACAAGTAAAAAAAATGTGGCGTACTTTAGGGATGAGGCTTAAAAGGGAGCGCAATGTCAAAGTTCTATATAGAATCGTTCATTGTTTGTGGACCAATTACACATTACAAGGGACAAATAGCGTTATTCATCCCTGACATTCTATATTTTAAATGTCCTACCCAAGGATAGTGATGGAAACTAATATAGCTGTTAGTATAATGGAGGCCGTGGGTTTCAGTTAAGGTCATGTGACAGATGCAACTTGTAACAAAACTGATGGCGTTTCTAGTGCCGTATTCCTGTGTGGCGCCATCCTGTAACAGAGAACACACCGGAAGTAACCTGCGTCTTGTTGGAGTTACCGGCAGGGGAGGGAGCTGATTACAGCTCTTTTGCTCCTGTCCTGGGCAGCGCTCAGATTGTCTTAAAGAGGCAAATACAATTCAGTGCAGAGAGGGAGCGACAGGCGGTGAGCGGTGTTAGTGACTCACTGAATGCCTGTGACTGGAGGAAGGGGCCGAAACAATGTCATTTTTTTTTTTAAACTGAGCCCCCTCGGGGAGACAAGGGGTAGCGCCCTAGGCTAGTGCCTACCCTGCCTACCTGTCGAACCAGCCCTTATTATGAATCATGTTTGATAATTTTTTTGTGATCTTTATTAATTCATTCTTCATTCACTTTTTTCCTAATAAATACTATAATCAATGTAGTCTTGACCTATATTTATATCTGTATATGGGCACTTTGTGGTGGTAACAAATCCACATTGTATCAATTTTTCAAAGACCCCGGTGCTGTCATCTTTTTCATATGTTTTTATTATTTTCAAGGAGCTTTTCCACCCTAATGGCAATGTGCCCAGGGCATTCTGGTTAATACCAGATGAAGGGGAACGCAGTCTCCATTATTTGATTGGACTACACATGATAGGATGAGATACACAGCTCAGCAGACTGTATTATTTGATTGAACTACACATGATAGGATTAGATACACAGCTTAAAGGGAAACCGTCACCAGAAATAACGCTATTAGCCTGCACATATGGGGTTAATCTGCAGGATAACAGCGTTATTATGCTGCCCGGCGCCTGCACTCAGCCAAATACGTGCAGAATCAAAGCTTTCCTGTATTATAAAAACACATTTAAAATACAGCTTCAACATCTGCACCAAAAACACATCAAATAAGGGAGAAAATTCCTAAAAAAGGCAGCGAAAATGCAATAATGAGTATTTACTCTCTGTGTGAACTCGGCCTTAAAGACACCAAAAAAGCCAGATGTCATATAGTGATGCTTATGTAAAAATGAAAGAGTTCTGACTAATGTGGCGTCCCTGCAGGTCCAGTTGCCACAGAGGTACTGCATCTCACCCAGAGGTGTGGTACCCCACTCTTAGGTAAGGATGGAGTACTACCCAGGACCCACACATCTACATCCAACACTACACCACGCCAGACCAGCAGGCGGTGCAATATGCACTTGTTCACTGCGGAGCCCTGTCCCTGGCTGGAAGGGTGGGAACCAAGAGAGGGGGAACCATGTAGTTTGTGTGGATGGAGGAAGAAGTTCAGTAGAGCACAGACTTGGAGTCAGGAGAAAGAGTTGAGTGGAGAGGAGTCTGTGAGAGCTCAGGAGGAGCTCTGCTCAGGAGAGCAAGGAGGAGAGAGAGAGAGAGGAAAGAAGAGAGGAGCAGTGAGGAGGGTTCCAGGAAGACAGAAGGGATCCCAGAGGCACGGCGAGTGCAGAGGCAACCCGTGACCCCGAATTCACGCTGACGTGGAGGGATCAGGCTGCAGAAGGGGACCGGCCCGAAACTAGTTGAGAACAACCACTCTCAGCTAGCCAACCGGAGGCAGCAGCATTTTCAAGGTGTTGCAGCCAAAATCCACAATTACATCGCCGAAAAGGTGGCCGCATAGGGTCCAGGGGACTGAGAGCACGTCGCCCGACAAGACCCGAGGCCACTAGCTTGGGACACTGATTGTGAGGTGCAGGGCAGGAGGGTGAGAGCCAGCGCAGTGAGACGACCGAAAAAGGTACATAGAACGGGGTCCCGTGTAAGTGCTCCTGAGATACCTGAGGGTTTGCTGGACCCCTACCCCGGAGGACACAGGACGATGTTACACACCGGTAACTGTAACCTGGAGTCTTGAACAACTGTGAGTAAAACCTGAAGACCCACTGTGTCCTTGAATAATTGATGCGCCATCAACTGCCCTGCACTACACTGCACCGACAACATCTACCTCATAAAATCACCATCTACACTGCCCTGGAGCTAAGCTCTGCCTGTGGAGAACTGAACCAACTTTGCTGCGTCACCATCGGCTCCAGTGGATCTGCACCGCAGCGGTAGCCCTATATAGCCGCATACCACAGTTGGCGTCACAAAATATTATTCTCCAAAAATTTTATTCCCGTTTTACTTTTCCTTTAATTGACCGCTCTGGGTCGCTGACCGGGTCACCGCCACCATGACATTCCCAGCATCGACCGACCCGGCTACCGAGTACCCCACGGCCCAGGGGGCGCTTCAGATACAACTAAAAATGACAAAAATAAATCCAAGTCCCAATTTGAGATGAGCGGATCGATTTGCAAGACTCCGGTTCATGTTCCAGGGCAGTGGCACCTGGCAGGTAGACGGGAGGCCTGCGGATCTCTTACATTCGGAGTCTCTAGGACAGCCTTTGATTTGTCATGACTGTTATGACATAATCAGTCTGTAAAAAGTTGACTGTAAAAGTTTGAAGTTGTGAAATAGGACCTGCTGTACTATGAATGTTATGTGTTGTATTTAAGTTGATTTTCTCCCCTAGAATTAATGCAATCTTTTCCACTCTGATTCCTGCAGAATTTTAGAGAAAAACCTCCTTATAAATTGGAGTTGTATATACAGTTGACACCAGAAGTTTACATACACTATATAAAAAGACACATATGCATGTTTTTCTCAATATATAACTTGAAATCAGAATAAACCTTTCCCATTTTAGGTCAATTAGGATTACCATAATTTTTAATATTTGCCAAAATGCCAGAATAATGAGAGAGAGAGAATGTTTTAAGGCATTTTTATTACTTACTACAAAGTCAAAAGTTTACATACATTTCATTAGTATTTGGTGCCATTGCCCTTAAACTGAATGACTTGGGTCTGACTTCCACAAGCTTCTCACAATAGTTGGTCGGAATTCGGGCCCATTCCTCCTGACAAAACTGGTGTAACTGATCCAGGTTTGTAGGTCGCCTTGCTCACACCTGCCTTTTCAGCTTTGCCCATAAATTTTCAATAGGATTGAGATGAGGGTTCTGTAATGGCCACTTCAAAACATTGACTTTGTTATCCTTAAGCCACTTTGTTAGCATTTTGGCAGTATGTTTCTGTAACATACCTGGCGGCGTCCTTGCATAGTGGTTCATCTCCCACTGTGCAAGAGCGCGCACTTGATCTCCAGTCCAGTCTGCTAGCCTGGCTTCCCTCCATGCTGTTTGCTTGCCTCTGTGTCTGCTGCTTAAGGGCGGCGCCCGATCACTTCCTGTTTCTTGTACCTGCTGCAGGCACACCCCTTGTGTGTTCTCAGCCTATTGCTGTCTGTCATCTGCTATTTAACCCAGCTGCTCCAATGAATCCCTGCCTGAGCATTGTGTTTCATTCAGTGTGGTCTTTCACTCTGATTGTGCCAGGTCCCCTTCTGTGTTCTCTTGTCTGCCTATCCTGGAGGCTGTATTTCCAGGCCTGTCTGAACACGCTCCTTGCCTGTTCGTCTCACCTTCTAGGGGCCGCATACCTAGACCCGCTCCTGTATCTTGTCTGTCCTGTCTGAACACGCTCCTGGCCTGTTCCTCCCACCTTCTAGGGGCTTCATTCCTAGACCCGCTCCTGTATCTTGCTACTGTGTCTGTTCTTGTCTGTATACACTTCTAGCCTGTTTTCCCATGTTTCTCTACGTCCGTACCTTTCCTTTTTCTGCACAGTCTGAACTCGTACCTAACTCCTGCTCGTTGTCACTGTACTCCCGGTTGTGAGTTTGTGGTCCACTCGCTACTTCACTGCAAGTACCCTGTGGGTATCTGGTTCTGCCTTTCCCTTCCTGTCTGTTCCGTGTGAACAGAGCCCTGTTCTAGCCTGCTCTGCCTTTGCTCACTGCTCCGGCGGTTCTAGCCTGCTCTGCCTTTGCTCACCGCTCCGGCGGTTCTAGCCTGCTCTGCCTTTGCTCACCGCTCCGGCGGTTCTAGCCTGCTCTGCCTTTGCTCACTGCTCTGGCGGTTCTAGCCTGCTCTGCCTTTGCTCACCGCTCCGGCGGTTCTAGCCTGCTCTGCCTTTGCTCACCGCTCCGGCGGTTCTAGCCTGCTCTGCCTTTGCTCACCGCTCCAGCGGTTCTAGCCTGCTCTGCCTTTGCTCACCGCTCCGGCGGTTCTAGCCTGCTCTGCCTTTGCTCACTGCTCTGGCGGTTCTAGCCTGCTCTGCCTTTGCTCACCGCTCCGGCGGTTCTAGCCTGCTCTGCCTTTGCTCACCGCTCCGGCGGTTCTAGCCTGCTCTGCCTTTGCTCACCGCTCCAGCGGTTCTAGCCTGCTCTGCCTTTGCTCACCGCTCCGGCGGTTCTAGCCTGCTCTGCCTTTGCTCACCGCTCCGGCGGTTCTAGTCTGCTCTGCCTTTGCTCACCGCTCTGGCGGTTCTAGCCTGCTCTGCCTTTGCTCACCGCTCCGGCGGTTCTAGCCTGCTCTGCCTTTGCTCACCGCTCCGGCGGTTCTAGCCTGCTCTGCCTTTGCTCACCGCTCCGGCGGTTCTAGCCTGCTCTGCCTTTGCTCACCGCTCTGGCGGTTCTAGCCTGCTCTGCTCTTGCTCACCGCTCCGGCGGTTCTAGCCTGCTCTGCTCTTGCTCGCCGCTCCTGGCGGTTCTAGCCTGCTCTGCTCTTGCTCGCCGCTCCAGGCGGCCTTGTCCTGCTCTGCTCTTGCTCCGAGCGGCCTTGTCTTGCTCTGCTCTTGCTCGCCGCTCCGGGCGGCCTTGTCTTGCTCTGTTCTTGCTCGCCGCTCCAGGCGGCCTCGTCCTGTTCTGCTCTTGCTCCGGGCGGCCTTGTCCTGCTCTGCTCTTGCTCGCTGCTCCGGGCGGCCTTGTCCTGCTCTGCTCTTGCTCGCCGCTCCAGGCGGCCTCGTCCTGCTCTGCTCTTGCTCGCCGCTCCGGACGGCCTCGTCCTGCTCTGCTCTCGCTCGCCGCTTTAGGCGGTCTCGTCCTGCCCTGCTCTCGCTCGCCTCTCTGGGCGGCCTCACTCTGCTGTGTTTGTCCGCCACATCTGTGGTTCTGTTCCTGAGTCCCACTGTGTACTGGGTCCTATCCCGCCTGTGTTCCTACCTGCTAGCGCCTCCCTGTCTGCACTCTAGCCGTGCTTGCCTGTACCCCCCTGCCTGCATACCCGCCTGCCTGCATACCAGTCATGCCTGCCTATACCCACCAGTCTGTGTGCCAGCCTAACCTGTCTGTTCCTGTATTCCCCTGTGTGGGTCAACAGCTGTGTCCGGGGTCTGTCCTGGAGTAGCACCTGGTCCCTCTGCTCGGTTCCTCCTTGGTGCACTGGCGTCGTATGCCGTCGTGCGACCCTGGTCGGATCGGGTGAATACCTAGTTACGCCCCTCCAGGCATTCACTCTCCGGCATGGTCCAGTGGAATCGCACGTACACGCCGCTCAGCCCGGGCGTGTGCATTACAGTTTCAGGTCATTGTCCATTTGGAAGACCCATTTCTTACCAAGCTTTAACTTCCTGGCTGATGTCTTGAGATGTTGCTTCAGTATTGTCACATGATCTTCTTTTCTCATGATGCTATCTATTTTGTGAAGGCCACCAGACCCTCCTGCAGCAAAACAACCCCACAACATGATGATGCCACCCCCGTATTTCACAGTTGGGATGGTATTCTTAGGCTTCCAAGCTTCTCCCTTTTTCCTCCAAACTTAACGATGGTCATTATGCCCAAAAAGTTCAATTTTAGTTTCTTCAGACCACAGGACAAGTTTCCAAAAATTAAGGTCTTTGTTCCTGTGTACATTTACAAACATTAATCTGGTTTCTTTATGTTTCTTTTGGAGTAATGACTTCTTCCTGGCAGCATGGACTTTCAGCCTATGTTGATACAGTACTCGTTTCACTGTGGATATTGACACAATCTTATCAGCTTCTGCCATCATCTTCACAAGGTCTTTTGCTTTTGTCCTTGGATTTATATTCACATGTTGGACCAAAGCACGTTCAGCTCTGGGACACAGAACCCATTACCTTCCTGAGCAGTATGAATGCTGGACATTCCCATCTTGTTTGTACTTATGTATAATTGTTTGTACAGATGAGCGAGGCACCTTCAGGTATCTTGAAATTGTACCCAAGGATGAGCCAGACTTGTGAAAGTCCACATTTCTCTTCCTGATATCTTGGCTGATTTCTTTACACTTTCCCATGATGCTACACAAAAAAGAAGTGTGTTTCAGGTGTGCATTAAAATACATTCACATCCAAATTTTTTTTGCTCTTAATCCTGATTATTTATATCTATAACGCCACTGCTTAAAACCGTGGTCAGACGTGATATGATATTACTTCTGTAATAATCGTGACATTTTTTGGAGCATGCCAAATTTTACCCTCCATTTAAAGTCTGCAAGTTATGTGTTGTTCAACATATTCACACTTGGTCGCTGACCAATGCCACATCTATATGGCCACTGCCTAAAACCATGGTCATCAGACATTATCCGATATTACTGCTGTAATAATCATGACATTTTTTGGAGCATGACAAATTTTACCCTCCATTTAAAGTCTGCCAGCTGTGTGTTATTCATGCTATTCACACTTGGTCTATGACCAATACCACATCTATAAGGCCACTGCCTAAAACCGTGGTCATCAGACGTCATCTGATATTACTGCAGTAATCATGACATTTTTTGGAGCGTGCCAAATATTACCCTCCATTTAAAGTCTGCCAGTTGTGAGTTGTTCATCCTATTCACACTTGATCGCTGACCAATACCACATCTATAAGGCCACTGCCTAAAACCGTGGTCATCAGACGTCATCTGATATTACTGCAGTAATCATGACATTTTTTGGAGCGTGCCAAATATTACCCTCCATTTAAAGTCTGCCAGTTGTGTGTTGTTCATCCTATTCACACTTGGTCGCTGACCAATACCACATGTATAAGGCCACTGCCTAAAACCGTAGTCATCAGACGTTATCCGATATTACTGAGGAGATAATCGTGACATTTTTTGGAGCAAGCTACATATTACCCTCCATTTAAAGTCTGCCAGTTGTGTGTTGTTCATCCTATTCACACTTGATCGCTGACCAATACCACATCTATAAGGCCATTGCCTAAAATCCTGGTCATCAGACGTGATCCGATATTACTGCAGTTATAATCGTGACATTTTTTGGAGTGGGCCAAAAATTACACTCCATTTAAAATGGGCAAAACGCTTGGCAAGGGACAGTGAAGTGGACGTAATGGTGATGGTGCACGCAAAGGCCTATGCCGTGGGCAAGCTGAAATTATGTCTGCTGAGTGAGCACAACAAGCACCCACATCATGGTCACCCTATCTTCCTGTCCCACTTTGTAGGGGGCAGCGGAACCCCACTCTTAAAGCCAGAGCAGTGTGAAAAGGTTGTTGGTTGGATAGCATATAATGCTTCCAGTCACTTTGCCACCACCACCACCGTCTTTCACACTGTCCAGTCTCAGTAGCCATGAGTATGGACCACATATTCCTCACCCTGATCCTCCTTACTCCCACTATGCCGAGTGCCCAGAGACAACTGATCCCACACTTGAACGCTCAGAAGAGCTGTTTACTTTCCCATTTATAGATTTGGGCCTCTCTCCTGGCCCGTTTCAAGTGGGGCAAGAAGAGATCACATGTAGCTATGCCCAAATATTTGAGCAGCCATGGTTACATAAAGGCGACGGTCGAAAAGTGCAATTACTGTCGCAAGAGGTGGATGATGATGATGAGACACAATTGCCAGTGAGTCAGAAGGAGGCCCAGGGTGCATACGGGGAAGACGAGGTGGGACATTAACACGAGGAAAGTTGCCAGTCCAACTGTTAGGTCTTCCAGAGTCTGGCTCTTTTTTAAAAACTGTCCAGTTAACCCAAAAAAAGGCTATTTGCAAAATCTGCCATGCCAGCATCATCAGGGGCAGCAAAACTACCAGCCTGACCACCACCAGCAAGCTCAGGCACATGACAGCAAAGCACCCGACTAGTAATGCCAGAGTCCAGAAACAGTGTCTAAGGGTGACAATACTGCCTGTACCGCTGTTGTGCGTGCACGCCAATCCTCTGTCCATGGTGCAGGCGAAGATGCCTCCCGCCCTGCACCTGTAGTTTGACACTCACAACCACCACCATCAGCAACCACGTGCACATCCTTGTCCCAGGGCTGCATTCATTTGTCCCTGCCCCAGTCCTTTGAACGCAAGCGCAAATATGCAGCCAACCACCCACAGGCCATAGCACTAAACTGCCACATTTCTAAAATGCTTGCACTTTAAATATTGTCTTTTAGGCTCGTGGAGACGCAATCTTTCTTCAACCTCATGGTGGCGGCCATCCCTCAGTACTCGGTTTCCAGCTGCCACTATTTCTCCCTGTGTGGTGTCCCTGCCTTACACAAGCACGTGTCCCAGATCATTAGCCGTGCCCTCAACAATGCAGTTACAGGGAAGGTCCACCTAACCACGGACACATGGACAAGTGCTTGTGGCCAGGGACGATACATCTCGCTGATGGCACACTGGGTTAATAGGGGAAGCCGGGACCCAGTCGGACGGAACACATCCTCCTGACGCCAAGGATTGTGGGCCCTGGGTCAATCAGGGTTGCCCCTACATTATAAAGCTCCTGCACCTCCTCCTCCTCTTCAGCATCCATCTCCGAAATTACCACATCAGTAGGAAGCTGGAAGCACTGCAGTACTGCATCGGCCAAGTGGCAACAGGCTGTGCTGAAGCTGATATGCTTATGGGACAAACCGCACACCTCTATGGTGTTGTTGACAGCTTTAACAGAGCAGGCAGAACTCTGGCTGTCACCGCTGCACCTACAGCGAGGCATGGTGGTGTGTGACAATGGCCAGAACCTGGTGGTGGCTCAGAAGCTTGGCAACCTCGCACAAGTACCATGCCTGTTCCATGTGCTCAACCAAGTGATTCAGCGGTTTTTCAAAACTTACCCGGATCTGCCGGAGCTGGTTGTCAAAGCAACCCCACAACATGATGATGCCACCCCCGTATTTCACAGTTGGGATGGTATTCTTAGGCTTCCAATCTTCTCCCTTTTTCCTCCAAACTTAACGATGGTCATTATGCCCAAAAAGTTCAATTTTAGTTTCTTCAGACCACAGGACAAGTTTCCAAAAATTAAGGTCTTTGTTCCTGTATACATTTACAAACATTAATCTGGTTTCTTTATGTTTCTTTTGGAGTAATGACTTCTTCCTGGCAGCATGGACTTTCAGCCTATGTTGATACAGTACTCGTTTCACTGTGGATATTGACACAATCTTATCAGCTTCTGCCATCATCTTCACAAGGTCTTTTGCTTTTGTCCTTGGATTTATATGCACATGTTGGACCAAAGCACGTTCATGTCTGGGACACAGAACCCATTACCTTCCTGAGCAGTATGAATGCTGGACATTCCCATCTTGTTTGTGCTTATGTATAATTGTTTGTACAGATGAGCGAGGCACCTTCAGGTATCTTGAAATTGTACCCAAGGATGAGCCAGACTTGTGAAAGTCCACATTTCTCTTCCTGATATCTTGACTGATTTCTTTACACTTTCCCATGATGCTACACAAAAAAGAAGTGTGTTTCAGATGTGCATTAAAATACATTCACATCCAAATTTTTTTTTGCTCTTAATCCTGATTATTTATATCTATAACGCCACTGCTTAAAACCGTGGTCAGACGTGATATGATATTACTTCTGTAATAATCGTGACATGTTTTGGAGCATGCCAAATATTACCCTCCATTTAAAGTCTGCAAGTTATGTGTTGTTCAACATATTCACACTTGGTCGCTGACCAATGCCACATCTATAAGGCCACTGCCTAAAGCCATGGTCATCAGACATTATCCGATATTACTGCTGTAATAATCATGACATTTTTTGGAGCATGCCAAATTTTACCCTCCATTTAAAGTCTGCCAACTGTGTGTTATTCATGCTATTCACACTTGGTCTATGACCAATACCACATCTATAAGGCCTAAAACCGTGGTCATCAGACGTCATCTGATATTACTGCGGTAATCATGACATTTTTTGGAGCGTGCCAAATATTACCCTCCATTTAAAGTCTGCCAGTTGTGTGTTGTTCATCCTATTCACACTTCGTCGCTGACCAATACCACATTTATAAGGCCACTGCCCAAAACCGTAGTCATCAGACGTTATCCGATATTACTGAGGAGATAATCGTGACATTTTTTGGAGCAAGCTACATATTACCCTCCATTTAAAGTCTGCCAGTTGTGTGTTGTTCATCCTATTCACACTTGATCGCTGACCAATACCACATCTATAAGGCCATTGCCTAGAACTCTGGTCATCAGACGTGATCCGATATTACTGCAGTTATAATCGTGACATTTTTTGGAGCGGGCCAAAAATTACACTCCATTTAAAATGGGCAAAACGCTTGGCAAGGGACAGTGAAGTGGACGTAATGGTGATGGTGCACGCAAAGGCCTATGCCGTGGGCAAGCTGAAATTATGTCTGCTGAGTGAGCACAACAAGCACCCACATCATGGTCACCCTATCTTCCTGTCCCACTTTGTAGGGGGCAGCGGAACCCCACTCTTAAAGCCAGAGCAGTGTGAAAAGGTTGTTGGTTGGATAGCATATAATGCTTCCAGTCACTTTGCCACCACCACCACCGTCTTTCACACTGTCCAGTCTCAGTAGCCATGAGTATGGACCACATATTCCTCACCCTGATCCTCCTTACTCCCACTATGCCGAGTGCCCAGAGACAACTGATCCCACACTTGAACGCTCAGAAGAGCTGTTTACTTTCCCATTTATAGATTTGGGCCTCTCTCCTGGCCCGTTTCAAGTGGGGCAAGAAGAGATCACATGTAGCTATGCCCAAATATTTGAGCAGCCATGGTTACATAAAGGCGACGTCGAAAAGTGCAATTACTGTCGCAAGAGGTGGATGATGATGATGAGACACAATTGCCAGCGAGTCAGAAGGAGGCCCAGGGTGCATACGGGGAAGACGAGGTGGGACATTAACACGAGGAAAGTTGCCAGTCCAACTGTTAGGTCTTCCAGAGTCTGGCTCTTTTTTAAAAACTGTCCAGTTAACCCAAAAAAAGGCTATTTGCAAAATCTGCCATGCCAGCATCATCAGGGGCAGCAAAACTACCAGCCTGACCACCACCAGCAAGCTCAGGCACATGACAGCAAAGCACCCGACTAGTAATGTCAGAGTCCAGAAACAGTGTCTAAGGGTGACAATACTGCCTGTACCGCTGTTGTGCGTGCACACCAATCCTCTGTCCATGGTGCAGGCAAAGATGCCTCCCGCCCTGCACCTGTAGTTTGACACTCACAGCCACCACCATCAGCAACCACGTGCACATCCTTGTCCCAGGGCTGCATTCATTTGTCCCTGCCCCAGTCCTTTGAACGCAAGCACAAATATGCAGCCAACCACCCACAGGCCATAGCACTAAACTGCCACATTTCTAAAATGCTTGCACTTTAAATATTGTCTTTTAGGCTCGTGGAGACACAATCTTTCTTCAACCTCATGGTGGCGGCCATCCCTCAGTACTCGGTTTCCAGCTGCCACTATTTCTCCCTGTGTGGTGTCCCTGCCTTACACAAGCACGTGTCCCAGATCATTAGCCGTGCCCTCAACAATGCAGTTACAGGGAAGGTCCACCTAACCACGGACACATGGACAAGTGCTTGTGGCCAGGGACGATACATCTCGCTGATGGCACACTGGGTTAATAGGGGAAGCCGGGACCCAGTCAGACGGAACACATCCTCCTGACGCCAAGGATTGTGGGCCCTGGGTCAATCAGGGTTGCCCCTACATTATAAAGCTCCTGCACCTCCTCCTCCTCTTCAGCCTCCATCTCCGAAATTACCACATCAGTAGGAAGCTGGAAGCACTGCAGTACTGCCTCGGCCAAGTGGCAACAGGCTGTGCTGAAGCTGATATGCTTATGGGACAAACCGCACACCTCTATGGTGTTGTTGACAGCTTTAACAGAGCAGGCAGAACTCTGGCTGTCACCGCTGCACCTACAGCCAGGCATGGTGGTGTGTGACAATGGCCAGAACCTGGTGGTGGCTCTGAAGCTTGGCAACCTCGCACAAGTACCATGCCTGGTCCATGTGCTCAACCTAGTGATTCAGCGGTTTTTCAAAACTTACCCGGATCTGCCGGAGCTGGTTGTCAATGTACGCCGTCAGTCTGCCCATTTCGGAAAGTCAGCTACAGCTTCCACCACCCTCGCTGTGCTTCAGCAGCGCTTGCAGCTTCCAGCTCATCAACTGGTGTGTGATGTCACCATACAGTAGAACTCAACCTTGCATATGTTGGGGAGGATTTGTGAGCAGCAGAGGGCAGTCGTTGAGTACCAGCTTCAATACGCCTGTCGGTATTCAAGTCAGCCTCCACACATAAGAGCTGATGAGTGGGCATAAATGTCTGACATCTGTGCCATCCTCCAAAACTTTGAGGACTCCATCAAGATGGTGAGCGGCGATGACGTCACCATCCTTCTTCTCTGTCTAATGAAACGCTTGTTGCTCACAATTAAAGAGGAGGCATTGCAGGCGGAGCATGATATGGAGCAAGGAACTATACAGGTTGATGCTACACAGCCTAGCCTCATCTCATCTCAATGCAGGTTGGGTGATAATGAGGAGAAGGAGGAACAGGAGGAGGAACAGGAGCTGGTTTCATGCGCTACAGATGTTACTACCCACACAACATTCATACCGCCTAGTCAGCGTGGATGGCGTGAGGAGAGGGAGAATGAAGAGGTGGAAAGGTGGAGGATGAGGAGGAGGAAAGCATGGACAGTCGTCCTCTTTGTCAGGAAAGGGAAGTCTTGGCTGTTGGCAGTCTGGCTGTTAGAATCTATGTTGTTTTACTATCGGCCATCTTGTTGTGGTTTGCTGGCTTCTAGTCTTTTCCTCTGGTGCTGGGTGTCTTGGTCACGTGATCTCTTCACTCTTTATTACTTAGCACCTGTCTCCCATTCCATGCTGCACATCAGTGTTGTTACGCTTGTGCTCTGGCTAAGTAGCCTTGTTAAGTTCTTTGTGCTTTGGACAATTGATTGCTTGGAACTTCTTGTTCCACCAGTTTTGTTCCCTTTTATCTTCGTTTCTGCAACTAACTTTTCTGTTAGGAGGTCTCCAGTTTTGCTCCCAGTCCTTAGATCTTTTAGGGACCCCTTTTCCCCTTCCATCATGTCTTCGTTTCAGTTCAGTGCAGGAGTTTAGGTGCGGCTATTCATAATAGGGCACCCACTCCAGCGTAGGGTTAAGCTGAGTCTCAGTGAAGGGACAGCTTTTCCCTCCTATTCCTTAGTTCTAAGTTGCAGTACATAACAGTATGTCCCGCCCTGTTTAAAAAAAAAAAAGTTTTGTTTTTTTTTCTCCTCTCCTCTTCCTGGGTTATCTTCAGTATGTGTACCATCCAGGAGCTTGCTCAATGCTTGAAAGGATTGACTCTGGAGGTTGCCGATCTTCAGCAGTACATGAGTAAATACCCTGCAGAATGCTATGAAGAACTTAAGGTAGGATTACCTGAGTGTTTCTCGGGTAAACAACAGAATTTTTTTTCATTTAAAAACGCTTGTTTGTTGTATTTTCGGCTCAGACCTAAATCTTCTGGGAGTGAACTACAGTGTGTAGGTGTGGCACCCCAGGGGTCTGGTTTTCCACAGTAATGTAATGTTATGTCTGAGAGCAGGTGGGAGGTCCTTTGGTCAGGGATCCTGTGCATGCCACACCTCCTGCCCAGTCTTGGGAGGGGAAGAACTTCCCCTGTATAAACCCGGGGCTGAGGCAGGGTGAGTCAGACAAGTGGAGTAGAGACAAGAAGCAGCATAGGAAACAGCAGAGTTACAAGGAGTCAGGGGCTGGCAGCTGCAGAGCTCGCCCTGACTAAGAAGACTTCTTTCCGGACCCGGAGTCCGAGGCTGTGGGGACTAACTCCTACCCAGCAGCAGAATCCGTCAGGCAGGGGATTTCAGGTCCTCTGGCCCAGAAGCCCGAAGGCACGGTCACACGCGTGGGACCAGCACCGCCATCGTGGAGCGGAAGCCATTAGAAGGCCCCGAGTCACCGGCCATACGGGTGAGCACCACACGGTACACTCAGGGACGTGGGCTACTTACATCAGCTTCTAGCAAGGTAGCCAGAAGAGTACAGTCAGTTTGGGAGGCCTACAACTACGCCTGGCCAGGGGAGATCCCATCTGCTCAAGGACTGACCAGGCCCCGTTCGCTAGCAAGTACTCCGGGAGGGTCTATCGTTGTTACCAGTAAAGACCCTGAACTACACCGTACCGTCTCTGAGTGGTTCCTGCTACCCCCATCATCCACGTCGGCTGCCCTGAGACCATACCCCTCCCGTTGGGGGTTATACTATCACGCTGCATAATCCTACCATCGGCCTCAGCGGTCTGCCCCGCAGCAGCAGCTCCCTGGCTGCACTCAACGGGTGGCGTAGTCATCAACTATTTACTACTAGTAGACTGCCGTCCAGTTTGACTCCCTGGGCACGGACCGGGTCACCGCCACGAGACTACAACCCTCCACGGATCCGGCTCCGGGTAAGCTCCCGCGTGCGCACCGCAGCGCGACACAGGCCCAGGGGCGCGTCAACTTTGGCGCAGTCGGCAGGATTTCGTGCCCGCAACCACCGGGTACTGCGTGCCTGAAAAGCAAAGACTGTTCAAACTTACCAGTGGTGAAGATTCCCGCTATCCGTGGAGGTTTCCCGCCATCTGGCGCCATCTTCTACCTTCTTCCCGCCATCCGCGAAGTTTTCCCGCCATCCGGCGCCATCTTCGACCTTCTTCCCGCCATCCGTGGAGTTTTCCCGCCATTGGACGCCATCTTGAGGACGCCGCGCGGGAAGAAGAGGGGCGTGGACTCCGAAAGCGCGCGAGAACTGAAGCCCCGCCTCACGTCCGGACGTTGCGTAAGGTCCTGGAAGGAGCCCAGCAGACGCCGACGTCACAGGAGCGCGACGGAAGGTCCTCAACCCTGACGATCCACTGCGGAGCCGCGGCCTACGGAAGAGGATCATCGCAAGGTAGGCCACGGTCCACTAGGGGGGAGGAAGATGTCGGATACGGAGGAGAGCTTCACTGCCTCAACCCCCGCCAGCGCTACCGCTGCTGCAGTTATGCCCTTCACCATGCCCTATATCCCGGGAGCAGCTTGGCTACCCCAGTACTCAGGGGAGTCACATACCCTGCATGACTTTAGAGAAAAGCTGGATAGCCTCTTCCAGGTGTACCCCCTCACAGAAGAGCTAAAAGTGAGCATCCTGGTGGCCCAACTAACAGGGGCAGCCAAAAGGGAAGTAAAATCCTGGCCACCTGGGAGGAAGACTGTCGCAGGGATACTAACCCGGCTGAAGGACACCTTTGATACCCGCACCTCAGCCGAGATTAAGCTTAGATTCTACGGGTGCAAGCAGCGAGCGCATGAGAGTATAAGGGACTATGCACTAAACCTACAAGAGGCCCTGAGGGCCATAAAGCAGACCGACCCTGATGGGGTGGGAAACGAGGACAGGCTGTTGACTGAACAATTTATAGAGGGTTTATATTGCAATGCCCACCGAACCCAGTTGCGGGCAATGGCCTTACAGGATCCCCATCTGGACTTTGCACAGTTCAAGGACAGAGCCATCCGGGTGCTCCGAGAACCGGCACCAGGTGGCGTTGTGACCCACAGACGCCCCACTACCACTTACTACCAGGAGGCGGCGCCCTTGTCAGCAGGGCCTGTGGGAGCTGATGCGCAGGCTTTGGACAATGACCCGGCTCCAGACCTACACCATCAGGTCCAAGAGCTAGCTAAGAGCGTTGCTGCGCTAACCCGAACTGTGCAGTCTTTACAGGTTTCCACCCCAGGGAAGATCCAGCTGGCATCCGGACCGGAGGACATCCCGTGGCGTCGACCAAGGAGGACCCCACCGGCCAGAGGAAGACCCAGTGACCGATACAGTGAGGACGGACGACCCATCTGCCGCCGCTGCAATCAACCCGGACATATGGCAAGGTACTGTTCTTTAAACGGGCACAACCTGGGGTAGAGGGCCAACCCCCAGGAAAAAGATCACCAGGCCCATCGAACTGGCGCGACAGATATGTGGGAGGACGTCCAGTCTTGCCTGTGGTACTGGATGGCATTCCCATGAGTGCCCTACTGGACACCGGGTCACAGGTCACCACCATCCCGTACGTGCTCTTCAAGCAGTACTGGAATGACTCGGATATTACCCGCTACCCCGACGACGACTTGAGTATCATCGCCAGCAATGGTCAGCCCGTGCCACAGATCGGATTTAAAGAGGTGACCATCAAAATTGGTAGAGTCGAACTGGCCGCACAGGGACTGATCATTGTAGATATTGATAAACATGAGAGTCACCCAAAAATAACTCTAGGAACTAATGTAATTGAAAATTGTCTTGCAGAGGTGATTTTCCTTTTACAGCAGGTTGCCAAGAATGCCAGCTCCGGCGAGCAGCGGGTGCTCCAGAAAGAGATCCGGGCACTGATGCAACGGCAACAAGTGGAACTCTCCGGCGGTGAGATTGGTAGCGTAAGAATGTGTGACCCTTTTCCTATTGCCATGCCCCCAAAAAGTGAAATGATGATTTGGTGCCGGGCAGCTATTGGTCTGAGAGGTAGAGATTACCAGGCAATGGTAGAACCAGTTTACTCAGACAGTAGGCCCACCATTTTGACAGCACGGGGGGTCGTCAATGTACGCCATGGGAGGGTGCCCGTTCGCATAATAAATATCGGGGAGAGGGAAGTGTACCTGCCCCGGTATGCCACGCTAGCCAAATTATATATCACTAATCAAAATTCTATACAATCTGTGGAACCCTTGCCTCCATCTCACCCGGAGGAAGGTAACGGCTCTAAGAAAGACATGGAGGACTGGTGTCAGCAACTACATCTGGGTACTGACTCCACTCCCTCACATCAGAAACAAGGAGTCTATCGGGTGGTTCAAGAGTATGAGAGAGTGTTTAGTAAACACCCGTTAGACTTCGGGCGAGTCAAGGGGGTAGAACATCGCATCCCCACGGGAGATCATCCTCCCATAAAAGAGAGGTATCGACCCGTACCCCCTGCACATTACCAACACGCCAAGGGGATGCTTAGAGACATGAAGGAGGCTGGGGTAATCCGGGATAGTTGTAGCCCCTGGGCAGCCCCATTAGTTTTAGTCAAAAAGAAAGACAACACCATGAGGATGTGTGTAGATTACCGGAAAATCAACCGTATCACACACAAGGATGCGTACCCCTTACCAAGGATAGAGGAGTCATTGGCTGCTTTAAGATCTGCTAACTTCTTCTCTACCTTGGATCTCACTAGCGGGTACTGGCAGGTTCCTGTAGCAGAGGCGGACCGGGAGAAGACCGCATTCACCACCCCGATGGGACTTAGCGAGTTCACCTGCATGCCGTTCGGACTCTGCAACGCACCAGGAACCTTCCAACGCCTAATGGAGTGTTGTCTGGGCCACAGAAACTTCGAGACGGTCCTGTTGTACCTGGACGATGTCATCGTATATTCCAAGACGTATGAGGACCACCTGAAACACCTGGCGGAAGTGTTCGAGGCTCTGGCGAGTTACGGCCTAAAGGTGAAACCCTCCAAGTGTCACCTCCTGAAACCAAAGGTGCAGTACCTGGGACACGTAGTGAGCGCTGACGGAGTGGCTCCCGACCCTGATAAAATCACCGCAATTAAGGAATGGCCAAGCCCCTCCAGCGTAAAAGAAGTGCGGCAGTTCCTCGGGTTGGTAGGCTACTACCGAAGGTTTATTCCCGGTTTCACCAAAAAGGCAGCACCTATGCAGGACCTCCTGATAGGCCAGTCCCGGAAGGCCAAGAACCAGAAGCCGCCCTTCAAATGGGAAGAGCTGGAAGAAGAGTCCTTCCGCCAGCTGAAGATGGCCCTCACGGGGGACGAAATCCTGGCGTACCCGGATTATAGCCAGCCCTTTATCCTCTACACCGACGCCAGTAACATCGGGCTAGGAGCCGTACTGTCCCAGATCCAGCAGGGGAAGGAACGAGTAATCGCCTACGCCAGCCGAAAACTGCGACCCACCGAAAGGAACCCCGAGAATTACAGCTCATTTAAGTTAGAGTTCCTGGCCGTAGTATGGGCAATCACTGAGCGCTTTAAGCATGACCTCGCTTCTTCCCGGTTCACCGTGTACACGGATAACAACCCGCTGACACACCTGGACACGGCAAGACTCGGTGCCCTGGAGCAGAGGTGGATGGCCCGTCTGTCCAACTACGAGTTCACAATTAAATACCGGGCAGGACGCTCCAATACCAACGCGGACGCCCTGTCCAGGATGCCCAACCTGCCGGACGGAGGAGAAGATCCGGAGGGACTGGAAGAAGTTGAACTCCCTGCGTTCCACCGTCATGGGACTATTCAGTATTCCCACCGGGTAAGGAGTAAGCAGGCTGCTACGTTGAACCCCTTACCCCACTACAACTGGGCGGAAACGCAAGACAGCGACCCTGCCGTCCGACTGGTGAAGGAGATGCTGACTCGGCCGGAGGCTCGCCTTGAACCAGACGCTCCGGAGGAAGCCAAACAACTATGGGCAGAGAAGAGTCGACTGTTCCTTTACAAAGGGAAGTTGTGCCGCAGAATGGTTAACTCCCGGACGCATGAATTACTCTGGCAAGTAGTGGTGCCACGAAGAGACGCAGCCATGGTGATGGAGGCATACCACGACGGAGCTGGACACTTTGGGTGGAAAAAGCTGGAGTTCCTGCTGCGCGAGCGGTTCCACTGGGTAGGCATGAGGGGAACCATCGAGAAGTGGTGCAGAGATTGTGGCCCGTGCAACCTGAGAAGGAAGGACCGAGCCAGCCAGAAGACTCCCCTGCAGTCCATCGTCACCCGGCAACCGTTGGAACTGGTAGCCTTGGATCATGTAAAACTGACCCCAAGCAGAAGTGGCTACGTCTACGCGTTAACCATCGTGGATCATTACTCCCGGTTCTTGGTTGTCGTCCCCGTCAAGGACTTAACGGCTCAAACAGCAGCTAGAGCCTTCCAGCAGCACTTCTGCCGTCCACACGGGTACCCGGACCAAGTGCTGACGGACCAGGGACCTGCCTTTGAAGCGGAGGTCTTTCAGGAATTCTGCAATCTGTATGGCTGCCGGAAGATAAGGACGACACCCTACCATCCGCAGACTAATGGACTTTGTGAAAAAATGAACCAGGTGGTAATGGATCTTCTAAAAACGTTGCCCCTGGAAGAACGCAGTCTGTGGCCTGAAAAGTTGCCCGATCTGGTGGACCTATACAACCACATCCCGGTAGGTTCCACCAACTGTACCCCGGCTTACCTAATGAGGGCAAGACCTGGAAAGTTACCTGTTGACCTGGAAATGGGAGTCCTGACCCCCGAGGACACTTCACCAGAAACAGACTGGGACACAGAGAGGCAGCAGCAGTACCGGAGAGTACAGGAGAGCGTGGAGCGAAGTCTCTGTCAGGCTAGGGAAAGACAAGAGAAAACTTACAACCAGTATGCTCCCGCTGTTCCCCTGGTACCCGGAGAGCAGGTCTTGAAGAGGAAGAGACGGCTCCACAAGTTGGACGACCAGTGGGAGAAGGACCCGTACACCGTACTGCCCTCAAGCCACGAGAACCCGAAGGTCTGTACCATCAGTAAAGACGGAGGGGAAACCACAGCCATTGTATCCCGGGACCACCTGAAGAAGTGTCCCGAACAACTGAGGAACCCTGAAGAGGAACAAGAAGACCATCGACCCGTGGAAGAAAGGGAAGATATGGTTAGTACCGTGCTCGGGGACTTCCCTCAGTCTTGGACTCAAGTCAATGGTGCAGTTGTGGTACCCGTACTCACCTTCCTCCAACCATCATCCCAAGAACCTACGGAGCAACGGGTAGAGCTGGAAGAACAGCCGGTCCAGGAGGCAGAAGACTCCACACAAGCAGAACAGGAGAATCAACCCTCTGCTTATAGTGAGCCTGCCGTACCCCTAGTGAGACAAAGAGCTGGTAGACAGCTGCCCAGTTTACCCTTGACAGCTCCTACACCCTGTAGTTCAGGGCCAGACAGTCAGCTCCGTAGGTCCACTCGGGCCACTAGAGGCCAGTTACCCGCACGCTGGAGAATTTAAAGTGTATAAATTGTTTTATTTATGTTTTTCTGTGTCTTGTTGCTTGTGTATAATTTTGTGTTTCTAGTTATTTTTAGGAATCCTTGGTGGATTTACCGGGAATCCTTGTACATAGTTGGAGCGTAACCCAGGATGGACTAGAGACTGTTAAGGACTCGGGGTAGGACAGACCCCTACCTGGTTACGTCTCCCTGTGTTGGTGAAATGGACACCTTGCTCTCTTCAGAGACTGCACCCGGTTGCGGACACGCCGTAACCATCTTTATATGTTTTCTTATTGTATTATTAATGTTTTTGCCTTGTTATGTTTTTCTAAATGTGTTTAGTCCCGGAGTACTAAATTTCACTAGGGGGGAATGTGGCACCCCAGGGGTCTGGTTTTCCACAGTAATGTAATGTTATGTCTGAGAGCAGGTGGGAGGTCCTTTGGTCAGGGATCCTGTGCATGCCACACCTCCTGCCCAGTCTTGGGAGGGGAAGAACTTCCCCTGTATAAACCCGGGGCTGAGGCAGGGTGAGTCAGACAAGTGGAGTAGAGACAAGAAGCAGCATAGGAAACAGCAGAGTTACAAGGAGTCAGGGGCTGGCAGCTGCAGAGCTCGCCCTGACTAAGAAGACTTCTTTCCGGACCCGGAGTCCGAGGCTGTGGGGACTAACTCCTACCCAGCAGCAGAATCCGTCAGGCAGGGGATTTCAGGTCCTCTGGCCCAGAAGCCCGAAGGCACGGTCACACGCGTGGGACCAGCACCGCCATCGTGGAGCGGAAGCCATTAGAAGGCCCCGAGTCACCGGCCATACGGGTGAGCACCACACGGTACACTCAGGGACGTGGGCTACTTACATCAGCTTCTAGCAAGGTAGCCAGAAGAGTACAGTCAGTTTGGGAGGCCTACAACTACGCCTGGCCAGGGCAGATCCCATCTGCTCAAGGACTGACCAGGCCCCGTTCGCTAGCAAGTACTCCGGGAGGGTCTATCGTTGTTACCAGTAAAGACCCTGAACTACACCGTACCGTCTCTGAGTGGTTCCTGCTACCCCCATCATCCACGTCGGCTGCCCTGAGACCATACCCCTCCCGTTGGGGGTTATACTATCACGCTGCATAATCCTACCATCGGCCTCAGCGGTCTGCCCCGCAGCAGCAGCTCCCTGGCTGCACTCAACGGGTGGCGTAGTCATCAACTATTTACTACTAGTAGACTGCCGTCCAGTTTGACTCCCTGGGCACGGACCGGGTCACCGCCACGAGACTACAACCCTCCACGGATCCGGCTCCGGGTAAGCTCCCGCGTGCACACCGCAGCGCGACACAGGCCCAGGGGCGCGTCATAGGCATTATTATTAGTGATGAGCGAGCACTAAAATGCTTGGGTACTCGTTGCTCGGGTCGAGCACATTGTAATACTCGGGTGCTCGACCCGAGCAACGAGCCCAATGTAAGTCTATGGGAAACTCGAGCATTTTTCAGGCGGCTCCACCCGGCGGTCTGCAGAGGGCCTAAAAATTTCCCAAATCGATGGGAACAGTGCCCAAATGACATGGGAACAGCATGGGGAAGACCCCTGGAAGCATTTCTGACTCCCAAGTCACTGCTGTCAACAACGTTGTCAGAGTATTACGCCACTTTTACGGACTCACGATAAAACATACAAAAACAAAACCAAAATGGATTTTCCTGGGAAATATATTAAGGAACATCCTTTCCAGGGTAATGACTTGTATATATGGCAAAATAAATAACCAAAACCAAAAATACTCCTCCACACCTTGGGCTATGTTCACATGTAGTTTTTGATGCGATTTTGCACTTCTGCATTGCTTTCAGCAAAGACAAATGCATACACTGGGAAATGTCATTTTAACATTTTACAACCTTATCTGGCCATGTGGTGTGTGACACATCATCAGACACATGCATACAGTGCTGAAAAGACATGGGACCAGCATGGGGAAGACCTCTGGAACCATTTCTGACTCCCAGGTCACTGCCTAAAAGTGTGCCCATCATAAGTGATTCTTGGCGCATGCGAAGATGCCTCCCGCCATGCACCTGTCGTTGCAGACATCACCGTCCACGTCCTTGTCCCAGTGCAGCATTCAGTTTTCCCTACCCCATTCCTTGGAATGCAAGCGCAAGTATGCAGGCAGCCACCCACCCACAGGCTGCAATACTATACTGCCAAATTTTTGACAGCTGCTTGCACTTGAAATGTGGCCTTTTAGGCTCGTGGAGGCGGAAGCTTTTCATAACCTCATGCCTGCGGGGGTCGGGTGTCCATACTAGGTCCCCAGCCGCCACTGTTTCTCCCGGTGTCGTCTCCGCCTTCCACAAGCATGGGTCCCACAACATTACCAGTGCCCTCCCCAGTGCACTTACTGGGAAGGACCGCCTAACCACAAACACGTGGACAGGTGAATGTGGCCAGGGATGGTATGGAGCCACTCCACAGCTTTTTTTGCTGAGAGTTGTATTTAGCTCGGCGAAAGGTCTGGCATAGAGGGAAACCATATCTATTCTGGGTGTCATTTCTCCGTCACCAGGTTCCGGACATTGACACACACGACCATGCCTGGCTGTATGTTCAGCGGTGAGAGCCACAGATCAGACTGCTGTGTTACAGCTTTCAACAACTCTGCAGCGCTGGGCGGTTTGTCAATTAAGTATTAAGCATGTTATCTTCAGCACAGCCTGTTGCTGCTTGGCCAAGACAGTGCTGCAGTGCTGTCAGCTTGTGACTGATGTGGTCATTTCGGAGATGGAGGAGGAGGTGCATGAGCTGAACAATGTGATTACATTGTTGCTAAATTGGTGACGCTGTTTTTTATACTAAAGAAAGATCCTATTGTTTTGTTTTTTTTATGTATTTTTTTAAGACAAATGCATTCACCGGGAAATGTCATTTTAACATTTTACAACCTTAGCTGGTAATGTGGTGTGTGACACATCATCAGACACTTCCTGTTTTATTTATGATGGAGGGACTCTGAAAGTCATAAAGCCTATTTTTATAGGGACATCAGACGGCCCTTACTATTCTTAAAAGGCCAGCAGTCGGCCCTAGCTATTGTTAGAGAGCCATCAGCCGGCTATGCTTTGTTGTTCCCATTATTAACAAGTGGGTCTCCTATACTGTTATAGCTTATCCAGTGACTGCAAGGGCTGCCAGAAATTTGGATGCAACCCAATACCCCTTTGAAGAGACATAGAGGAGGGTCTCAGTAAAAAAATGTTCCCATTATAAAGGATCGGGTCTCCTATAAGTGGTAATGCCCATGCTGTGACTGCAAGGGCTGCCAAAATTTGGGAAAAACCCCATTAAGAATTTAAAGACACATAGAGCAGGGCCACAGTAACAAGGTACGACATGTTCCCATTAGAAAGGAGAGGGTCTGCTATACAGTTATAGGGTATGCAATGAGTCCAATGGCTGACAATTTTAGGAAAAAAAACACTAAGAATTTAAAGACACACAGAGCAGGGCCACAGTAACAAGGTACGACTTGTTCCCATTAGAAAGGAGAGAGTCTGCTATACAGTTATAGGGTATGCAGTGAGTCCAACAGCTGACAATTTTAGGAAAAACCCCACTAAGAATTTAAAGACACATGGAACAGGGCCACAGTAACAAGTACGACATGTTCCCATTAGAAAGGAGAGAGTCTGCTATACAGTTATAGGGTATGCAGTGAGTCCAACGGCTGACAATTTTAGGAAAAACCCCACTAAGAATTTATAGACACATGGCCCCGGAGCTGGGCTCACTGAGTGACAGGACACCGCTCCTGAGCTCAGCTCCGGGGCCCGCTCGCTGGTGCGGCTCATTATCCCTGGCTCCTCAGCATCAGCGGTCAGAGAATTAAAGCTAGGGACACATAGGACATGTGAGTATAAGGATTTTATTATTTTATTCTTATTTTTACAGGTGGACACTGCGGGAGCAGACACTACTACCCTCATCATTGTCTCCTGCTGGTGCTGATCGCAGCACCGGTAGGAACCATGATGAGGGCAGTGTTCAGCACCCCGCGCATGGGAACAGTGCTAACTGTACAGTGATTCCCAGGCACCGTTCCGTGTGATCTTGATGCTGCTCAGGGGTGGCACATGGTTGCCACATGTGACACACAGGGAAACATGAGACACGGATATCTCTGGTACCGGTTTATACCGAAATATACGGACATGTGAAACCGGCCTAAATCGGCTGCGAAAAATCCTCCGAATAAACAAACTGCTCAATCGTCAGGTGAAATGATCTTTTGGCATGCACACAACATTATCATTCTTGGCACAAGACTTGTGCTGCCGAGAACAATGACAGCCAATGAACAATTGTCTAATACAGATCATTCAGAGTGTATCTGAAGCGCAGTATTCCTGTGTAAATTGTCTATTAACCCCTTAGTGACTGAGACAATTTGGACATTAATGACCAGGCCAAATTTTTGAATTCTGACCAGTGTCACTTCATGTGGTAATAACTCTGGAACGCTTCAATGGATCCCGCTGATTCTGAGACTGTTTTTAGTGACATATTGTATTTCATGATAGTGGTAAAAAATTTTGATACGACAATTTGGTGAAAATGTTGAAAATTTTGCAATTTTCAAACTTCTAATTCCTATGCCTTTAAACCAGAGAGTTATGTCACACAAAATAGTTAATAAATAACATTTCCCATATGTTTACTTTACAACAGCACAATTTTTAAAACATATTTTTTTTTTGTTAGGAAGTTAGAAGGTTTAAATGTTGACCAGTGATTTCTAATTTTTCCAACAAAATTTACAAAACTATTTTTATAGGGACCATATCACATTTGAAGTGACTTTGGGAGGCCGATATGACAGAAAATACCCAAAAGTGACACCATTCTAAAACCTGCACCCCTCCAAGTCCTCAAAACCGCATTCAAGAAGTTTATTAACCCTTCAGGTGCTTCACAGGAACTAAAGCAATGTGGAAGCAAAAATGAAAATTTTTTCATAAAAATTTTACTATAGCCCCAAATTTTTTATTTTCACAAGGGTAACAGGATAAAATGGACCACAAAATTTGTTGTGCAATTTCTACTGAGCATGTTGATTCCCCATATGTGGGGGAAAACTATTGTTTGGGCACACAACAAGGCTTGGAAGGGAAGGAGCACCGTTTTGACTTTTTGAACGCAAAAAAGACTGAATCAAGAGTGGATGCCATGTCACATTTGGAGAGCCCCTGACATGAAAAACAGCAGAAACCCCCACAAGTGACAGCATTTTGGAAACTTGCCCCCTCAAGGAATAACACATTTAGATGTGAGAACAAATTTTTTTTTTTTTTTTACAAAAACACTGTTTTAGCACCAAATTTGGACCCAACAATTTGTTCTGCAATTTCTCCCGCATGTGGCAGCATTCTATATGTGGATATACACTACTGTTTGAGCACCCGGCAGGGATCAGATGGGAAGGAGCGCTACTTGGCTTTTAGAACGCAGATTCCTTTTGAATAGATTATGGGCTCCATTAGTTTAGCCCCTGAGGTGCCAAAACAGCAGAACCCCCACCCCCAGGTGACCCCATATTGGAAACTCCACTACCTAAGGAATTCATCTAGGGGTGTAGTGAGATTTTGAACTCATGGATGCCTCACAGAATTTTATAACATTGAGAGATGGAAATTTGTTCTCAGTAGCGATCTGGGAGTCAGAGATGCTTCCAGGGGTCTTCTCCATGCTGTTCTCCTTCCATTCAGCACTTTTACCATCCATTTCATCATTTTCAGTGCCCCCCAGACCTCCTTGTAGGGTCTTCTGGAAAAATGCTTTGATTTCTCATTGACGCTCATTATACTCGTTACTTGAAATGAGCATCCAAGCATTAGAAATTGTTTAGGTCGAGTAACGAGCATCTGAGCATTTTAGTGCTCACTCATCTCTAATTTTTACCTGTGGATTTTCAGCATTTTATGCAATGCAATGCAATTCTGATTTTAAACTCTGAATGTCCACAAGAAAATTGACATGTTGAGGATTTCAAACACACACGGCTGGTCAGTTTACGCTATGTAAAAAAAAATTAAACAGTGGACCCCAGGATGGGGGACATTATACAAGGAAGGGGCCTAGGATGGGGGTTATTATACCAGCAAGGAGCCCAGGATGGAGGTCATTATACCAGGAATGGGCACAGTATACCAGGAAGGGGTCCAGGATGGGAGAAATTATACTAGGAAGGGGCTGGGAATTCTGGGACATGGTTATACAATGGAGGACATTATAACAGGAAAGGGTCCATGATGGTGTCAGGATGGTGTACAATATTACAGTAAGGGGCCCAGTACAGGAGACATTACACCAGGAAGCCCCCATGATGGGGGACATTATACCAGGATGGGTGACATTGTTACACGAAGGTACCAGAATGTGGAACATTATTACAATAAGGGGTCAAGGACAGGGGACATTATACCAGGAAGAGGCTCAGGATGGGGGACATTATTACTGGAAAGGGCTCAGGATGGAGGACATTTTACCAGAAAGAGTACAGGACAGGGGACATTATACAACCCCTTGCAAAAATTATGCTTGGTCTGAAAAAAATTACCCTTGCTGAGTACCACATTTTTAATCTTGATTTCTTTTAGTGTTTCTTAAAGCCCTAAAGTTGCCATTTGAAATGACTTTAGTTTTGTGCCATGTCTGTGATCTGCTTTTTTTCAACAACATTAAACAACTGAATGAACATCCTCCGAGCCCGGTGATTCCATATTTTTTTCCAGGGGTTGTAATAGGAAGAGGCAAAGGATGGAGGAAATTATACCAGGAAGAGGTGTAGGTGGAGGTGACGCGCCCCCTGGGCCGTGGGGTACCAGGTGCTGGGCCTATGGATGCCGGTATGGGGGATATCACGGTGGCTGGCCCGGTCCGTGACCCAGGGTGGTCAGTAAAAGGGGGAATATGTATAGGGGATTTGGAAAGTTCTGGAGCCGTCCTCTGGAGCTGGTGTTACGGCAGCAGGGATGGTGTGGCTCTCCACAGGTAGAGCTAGCTCCAGGGCAGCGTGAGGTGTAATGGATGGTGGTGCAGGGAGAGACGGCAGGATGGTCCCGGAGGAAAGAAGGACACTCACACGGGGGTAAGCTTCTGTACCTTTACTGGTGATGTTGCAGGCACGGTCCAGGGTACTCCGGACAAGGGCGCACTTTTGGACTCTCCCTAGTGAGCGGGTATAGGGCCTCCTGATCCGTGGCTTTACTCGCTAAACTTCTGACCTGCCTGGAGCTAGGCCTAGCTTGGTTGCTGTCTCTCTTTTGCACCTGCTGACCTGGTGGTAGGGCCTACTCTTGCAGATCACTCTCCCTGGATGCTGGGGCCTCCGTGACTCCTAGCCCTGGTACTGCAATCAGTATTTGGTGAACCTGGGACCTGTAGTCCTCCAGGGGTTCCGGTGGTTCCTACTGGGTATTGAGGGTCCCTGTAGGCGCGGACCCGGTGTCCGGTATATATCTCGGGGTGAGCCTGGTAAGCTCCTCTGCCCCCTTGGCTACTTCTTCCTTCTCCTCTATCCTTCGGCCACACTCAGGGCCCTCACTAGGCCTTCACACGTGCTGTAGGCCTTGGCTCGCTAAGCACAGCAGCCAGCTTGCTGCCTCTTCGCTGCTCTCTGAGCGTCAGCACGCTCTCTGCTCAACTCTGAGCTCTGTCCCTCTCTGTGTCTGAGAGACTCACTAACTAGACTGAGCTGCCTGGCTCCACCCTCCCTTTATATATCCCTGAAGGACTCCCTCTGGTGGTCTGAGGTGGTAGGGTGGAGGTGTGTGAATGTGTGAGGGCCTCTTGTGGAGAAGTCCATCCATGCACCCTTCTGGGTTCTGTGGCACCAGTGCACAGCAGGGCGCCACAGAGGGACATTATTACAGGATGGTGGTCAAGATGGGGGACAATATTAAAGAAAGCGGCCAGGATGGGGAATATTGCAAAATCATTGCAAAATGAGCAGAAATGCAGACATGCATTGCACACTTAGGTATAGTTGTGAGAAGAACCAAATTTGTTTATATTATGTGATGTATTGGAATTTATGAATGTGTCTATCATAATGCAATGGCAATCTGAACTGTGGGTACAGTATAGAAAGTATAGAGTAGTAAAGGCACAGACAAGTGATGCGAACAAAGGATGATTATTTCCTCCATCAACAGATGACTTATGAAATAATAATAATAATAATGAAACAATTTATATAACATAACCATTATATCCCTAAATGTATTACACTGTAGTAAAACAGATAACCTTTCCTAAGGCTAGGGTCAAACAAGCATATATGTCTCATCCAAGGGAATTGGGTCGATTAGACAAATCACACTCTGATAAAACTCTAATTAGAGTTTTATCAGAGCATGATCATAGTGTGTTCCGATTCTGTTGGATGAGAAGATGGAGAACAAAATTTCTCCATCTTCTCCATTATGTCAGTCCATGAAAATCGGACTGCACTCAAATGTAATCTGAGTGCAGTCCAATATTTTCCTTCGACTCATAGACTTGCATTGCCAAGTGCGCTCCGAATTTTGGATCAAACTAGTACATGCTGCAATTGTTTTCCTCGGACCAGCTCTGTCTGAGAAAAAAATCTGACATTTGCACAACCCTATACAATAATAATGATCTAAGTGCGATCCTATGTTTTGTTGGATCACACTAGGACTGATAATACGGTTGTCTGCTCAAGCCCTTAGAATAGGTCATCAATGTAAGAGTGACACAGAAGCCCCACACAGGGCCAATTGTAGCTTTTCTGCAATCTAAAGGTCCGTTTACATGAACTGGCCAGTGGCACTATATGAACGCTGATCAATAAACTAAGTATCAATGGTTGTTTCAGTGGCAGTTTACGCAGGCAGACCAAAGCAAACGATGAAAACTGAGTGATCGATCATAGTTCTCGGCAGTGTGAGACCTGTTTATCCAGGACGATGCCAAGCTGAGAATGATGATCTTTTGTTTTGCACAAAATATAATTTCCCCCGATGAATGAGTGTTTTACTGATTTATGGAATGATTGGCAGCCTGATTACACGTCAAGATAACAGTGAAACCAGCGTTTTGAACAATGCTTGCTCCTTACTAAGTGGTTTGTCCCTCACTTAGGGGCATCTCCATTTAGAGTGTGATTGATTCTTATAATTGTTATTATTGTTTTTGCCGTTTTCATTTAAGGTATTTATTTCTATCATAATTCTGGATGATTACATCGATATGAAATGTTTTGCTGTAGTTTAATCATGGTTCTTTGAATTTCCCCATCATGTCTGGTGTAAGTAGTGACATTTGTTGTCCTATATTGCAGCCCTGTCTGCCTGTGAGATGGAAGCTGAGAGGAAGCTGCAGACGTGTCAGTTCTAAGCGCACACAGCTCTGCAGTGAGATCAGGAGAGCAGAGAGCGGCCATCACACATCACACTGGGAACTCCCCTTCATGTGAGATAAGGAGGCAGAGTTATCTTCCAGGCAGCGTCGTCCCCAGAGCCAGGAAGAGGTCATTTACATAAAGTGATAAAAGATGATTTATCAACAACAAGGCATCAGATATGAGGCATACAGGCATCACTCTCCTCTGCAGTCCATAACCTATATGCCCATATTAATAGTTTACAGCAGGCCAGAATTGCTAATCTGGCGCACCGGGCATTTTCCCAGTGGTCCACGGATGTGTGCATTGTAGTAGGCCACGGGGCCCGCTGATCCGGCCACCGGCCCGCTCATCCGGCCACCGACCCGCTTTTCTGGCCGCTGGCCCCTTAAATCTGGAGGCACAGCCGGGATTGGGGCGCTCTGCGCCTGCACGCAGGGTTCACTATTTGAACCGCTGCATGCGTCACATATAAGAACACATCAGCGTTCTCTGTGGGAGGAGAGCGCGATCCTCTCTCCCGCCTTTACAACACCGGCTGCAGCTGTTGGTGCAGCGCAGCCCGGTGCCGTACCGAATCAGGAAGCGGATCTCTGCAGCTCTGCTCCTACCTGGGTGAGTACAGTGGCATGATGATGTATGCTGTTGTTTAGCCAGTAAAAAACATGTTTCTGGTACCCAGGGGTGGGGGGTGGGGGATGACCTCTGGGGCTGGGGGCTTACATATGGGGCTAGGGGCTGACCTCTGGGGCTGGGGGATTACTTATGGGTCTGGGGGCTGACCTCTGAGGCTGGGGGATTACTTATGGGGCTAGGGGCTGACCTCTGGGGCTGGGGGATTACTTATGGGGCTGGAGGCTTACTTATGGGGCTGGGGGCTGACTACTAACTTCCGGGGCTGACTGATGTGTTTATGGATCTGTGATACATATTCAGCAGTTGCTGTGTGTCCTATGTGATGTATATGTGTCTCCTGTGATGTGTGTTTCATAATATAGTATAATGTGGTCTTAATTATAATGTAAAGTTGTGTATATACAGTACAGACCAAAAGTTTGGACACACCTTCTCATTTAAAGATCTTTCTGTATTTTCATGACTATGAAAATTGTACATTCACACTGAAGACATCAAAACTATGAATTAACACATGTGGAATTATATACTTAACAAAAAAGTGTGAAACAACTGAAAATATGTCTTATATTCTAGGTCCTTCAAAGTAGCCACCTTTTGCTTTGATGACTGCTTTGCACACTCTTGTCATTCTCTTGATGAGCTTCAAGAGGTAGTCACCGGAAATGGTTTTCACTTCACAGGTGTGCCCTGTCAGGTTTAATAAGTGGGATTTCTTGCCTTATAAATGGGATTGGGACCATCAGTTGTGTTGTGCAGAAGTCTGGTGGATATGTGTCACCCTGGCCTGGATGCCACAAGTGTAATTAAAGCTGTGTCTGAGAGCAAGGGGGAGGTTCTTTAGTCAGGGGAACATTAGCATGCAGTACCTCCTGTCTCAGGCCAGTAGGGGGAGCAGGCTGCCCCTATAAAAGCTGTTACTGGGGGCAGGGTTAGAGAGAACTGGATGGCCTGTCTCAGCACTGAGACTTGTCCCAGAGCAGAGCAGGGACAGAAAGTTGTATTGCACCTAAGAGGAAGTGTGGCAGGAGGAGAGCCACAAGCCAGAGACAAGAGGCGAAGAGAGCCTGTCTTGGCAGATAAAAGACTTACTTTACCAGACTTTGGTGTCTGAGGCTGGGAGGATTCTACATCCTCCAGCAGATAACCAGTCCACAAGGGACTGTATATTCCTTGGCCTAAGAAGCCTGGAGGCCCTGCCACAACCGAAGGGACCAGTAAAGCCGTACAAGGCTGGGAGCAGAAAGGAATCCACGTCGCAGGCCAAACAGGTGAGAATACACGGAAAGCTCGGAAAAGTGGGCTGTTACCCTATAACAAGGAGATAGCCAGAAGGAGCGCAGAAAGCACGGTAGGCCTACACCCTCACCCTGACCAGGGCCAATATCCCCGTTGCTCTGAGACATCCAGGTCCCCTCCTAGCTGGGACTGTTTATGAGTCAGTTTACCTGTTTCAGTAAAGACCCTGGACTGCAACCTATTGTCTGTGTGCTCCTTCGCGCCTCCAGCACTACCAGTACTGGGACTCTCACCACCATCACTCCCACCATCCACTACACTGCCCTGGGCCGCACTCTTCCCGTGGGGAGTCACACCATCCCAGCTGCACACATCATCAGCCCCAGCGGTCTGCCTTGCAGCGGCGGTTCCTAATGACCGCAAATCCACGGGTGGCGTAGTCGGACATAATCAACAACACATAATGGACTACCACTGGCCTGACCACCCTGAGCCACGGAACCGGGTTGCCACTACTACTCCCATCGTTCCCCCTATTGCCCGGATCCGAGTGCCCCACGGCCCAGGGGGCAAGTCAGATACACAGCTGATAGTCCTACTGAATAGACTGTTAGAATTTGTATTATGGCAAGAAAAAAGCAGCTAAGTAAAGAAAAACGAGTGGCCATCATTACTTTAAGAAATGAAGGTCAGTCAGTCCGAAAAATTGGGAAAACTTTGAAAGTGTCCCCAAGTGCAGTTGCAAAAAACATCAAGCGCTACAAAGAAACTGGTTCATATGAGGACCGCCCCAGGAAAGGAAGACCAAGAGTCACCTCTGCTTCTGAGGATAAGTTTATCCGAGTCACCAGCCTCAGAAATCGCAGGTTAACAGCAGCTCAGATTAGAGACCAGTTCAATGCCACACAGAGTTCTAGCAGCAGACACATCTCTTCAACAACTGTTAAGAGGAGACTTTGTGCAGCAGGCCTTCATGGTAAAATAGCTGCTAGGAAACCACTGCTAATGACAGGCAACAAGCAGAATAGACTTGTTTGGGCTAAAGAACACAAGGAATGGACATTAGACCAGTGGAAATATGTGCTTTGGTCTGATGAGTCCAAATTTGAGATCTTTGGTTCCAACCACAGTGTCTTTGTGCGACGCAGAAAAGGTGAACGGATGGACTCTACATGCCTGGTTCCCACCGTGAAGCATGGAGGAGGAGGTGTGATGGTGTGGAGGTGCTTTGCTGGTGACACTGTTGGGGATTTATTCAAAATTGAAGGCATACTGAACCAGCATGGCTACCACAGCATCTTGCAGCGGCATGCTATTCCATCCGGTTTGCGTTTAGTTGGACCATCATTAATTTTTAACAGGGCAATGACCCCAAACACACCTCCAGGCTGTGTAAGGGCTATTTGACCAAGAAGGAGAGTGATGGGGTGCTACGCCAGATGACCTGGCCTCCACAGTCACCAGACCTGAACCCAATCGAGATGGTTTGGGGTGAGCTGGACCGCAGAGTGAAGGCAAAAGGGCCAACAAGTGCTAAGCATCTCTGGGAACTCCTTCAAGATTGTTGGAAGACCATTTCCGGTGACTACCTCTTGAAGCTCATCAAGAGAATGCCAAGAGTGTGCAAAGCAGACATCAAAGCAAAAGATGGCTACTTTGAAGAACCTAGAATATAAAACATATTTTCAGTTGTTTCACACTTTTTTGTTAAGTATATAATTCCACATGTGTTAGTTCATAGTTTTGATGCCTTCAGTGTGAATGTACAATTTTCATAGTCATGAAAATACAGAAAAATCTTTAAATGAGGTGTGTCCAAACTTTTGGTCTGTACTGTATAGTGTAGAGATGTTTATATAGTATGGTGCTGTGTACATAGTGTAGTATATAGTTTGGAATCCACACTATATACACTGGCACATCCCTACACTATATAATATATATAGTATATAAACAGCTCGACTCTATATTCTTTTGCACAGTATATAGTGTGGAGCTGGGTATATAATTGATTGTAGAATATATTGTGGAGCTGTGTATGATTTGTATACTTCCCCTGCCCTGTATACATGGTGTCATTCTCAGTATCTGCTCTTATTATGTTTGCGTGTGTGTGTACATACATACACGCATAATATAATAATATATATATCTCAACAATCTGATTAATTGTCAAAAAAATGGAGGACTCTTCTTTATTAGCCCATGTGGTTATGTTTCGGATTCATGTTCTGTTATGGAACTGAATTGTCGTCATAGAGGCTGGCATCTGCAGGGTACAAATGTATATATACAATGCACAGTACCACTCATCCTGTCCTGTATATATACAATGCACAGTACCACTCCTCCTGTCCTGTATATATACACTGCACAGTACCACTCCTCCTGTCCTGTATATATACACTGCACAGCACCACTCCTCCTGTCCTGTATATATACACTGCACAGCACCACTCCTCCTGTCCTGTATATATACACTGCACAGTACCACTCCTCCTGTCCTGTATATATACACTGCACAGCACCACTCCTCCTGTCCTGTATATATACACTGCACAGTACCACTCCTCCTGTCCTGTATATATACACTGCACAGCACCACTCCTCCTGTCCTGTATATATACACTGCACAGTACCACTCATCCTGTCCTGTATATATACAATGCACAGTACCACTCCTCCTGTCCTGTATATATACACTGCACAGCACCACTCCTCCTGTCCTGTATATATACACTGCACAGTACCACTCCTCCTGTCCTGTATATATACACTGCACAGCACCACTCCTCCTGTCCTGTATATATACACAGCACAGTACCACTCCTCCTGTCCTGTACATATACACTGCACAGCACCACTCCTCCTGTCCTGTATATATACACTGCACAGTACTACTTCTCCTGTCCTGTATATATACACTGCACAGTACTACTTCTCCTGTCCTGTATATATACACTGCACAGTACCACTCCTCCTGTCCTGTACATATACACTGCACAGTACCACTCCTCCTGTCCTGTATATATACACTGCACAGCACCACTCCTCCTGTCCTGTATATATACAGTGCACAGTACCACTCCTCCTGTCCTGTATATATACACTGCACAGTACCACTCCTCCTGTCCTGTATATATACAGTGCACAGTACTACTCCTCCTGTCCTCTATATATACACTGCACAGTACCGCTCCTCCTGTCCTGTATATATACACTGCACAGCACCACTCCTCCTGTCATGTATATATACACTGCACAGTACCACTTCTCCTGTCCTGTATATATACAATGCACAGTACCACTTCTCATGTCCTGTATATATACAATGCACAGTACCACTCCTCCTGTCCTGTATATATACACTGCACAGCACCACTCCTCCTGTCCTGTATATATACACTGCACAGCACCACTCCTCCTGTCCTGTATATATACACTGCACAGTACCACTCCTCCTGTCCTGTACATATACACTGCACAGTACCGCTCCTCCTGTCCTGTATATATACACTGCACAGCACCACTCCTCCTGTCATGTATATATACACTGCACAGTACCACTTCTCCTGTCCTGTATATATACACTGCACAGCACCACTCCTCCTGTCCTGTATATATACACTGCACAGCACCATTTCTCCTGTCCTGTATATATACACTGCACAGTACCACTTCTCCTGTCCTGTATATATACACTGCACAGAACCACTCCTCCTGTCCTGTATATATACACTGCACAGTACCACTCCTCCTGTCCTGTACATATACACTGCACAGTACCACTCCTCCTGTCCTGTATATATACAGTGCACAGTACCACTCCTCCTGTCCTGTATATATACACTGCACAGCACCACTCCTCCTGTCCTGTATATACACTGCACAGCACCACTCCTCCTGTCCTGTATATATACACTGCACAGCACCACTCCTCCTGTCCTGTATATATACACTGCACAGCACCACTCCTCCTGTCCTGTATATATACACTGCACAGCACCACTCCTCCTGTCCTGTATATATACAGTGCACAGTACCACTCCTCCTGTCCTGTATATATACACTGCACAGTACCACTCCTCCTGTCCTGTATATATACACTGCACAGCACCACTCCTCCTGTCCTGTATATATACACTGCACAGCACCACTCCTCCTGTCCTGTATATATACACAGCACAGCACCACTCCTCCTTTCCTGTGCATATACACTGCACAGCACCACTTCTCCTGTCCTGTATATATACACTGCAGGTCTTTTTTTTATTGATAGAATAAGTACAGTACATGACAGAACAATAATACATTACAGGACACCAAACATATGAACAAAACAAGACGACAAATCACAGAAAATAGAAACAAAATAAATCCCCCCAGGAATATATACATATACAAGAAATAAATATTATAAAACCTATAAAACCTCCGGCCCAGCTTCATTCATACTACTATATACAATCCCACACAACGCTCACACTGTCCTATATACACATAAAACACCGTCCTATATACAAGATTATATACAATAAAACGCTAGAAACACAAAACACTAAACCTAATATAACGTATATACAACGGGAAACTAACACTAACCTACTGGTCCCACTGCCTGACCTTACAGTCACACCCTTACCGCACCTCATTCACACCACAGAAAACCAAAAATAACAATATATACAATAGTGACATGAACAATTTTAAACCTTTTTTTGTTTTGTATATTTTTTTTTTTTGTATTTTTTTTAAAATATTTTTTTTGTAATTTTTTAATATATATATAAAACACACACCTACACTAACTATCCCGCCACCCCTGATCCAGCTCTGGCCACAAAGTTCAGGATTACTCCGAGCTAGGATCAGACCCCAAAGTTTTTCCCCAGGCGGGGCCTGGACCAGGCCAGATCAGTCCTCTTATCACCGCTGATGAAGAACTTCCCCAAATCCCCCACCCAACCTAACTAAAACCCCCTATTATACATTATATACAATATATACAGAACACAACCTACACACTCACCATCCAAGGCTCAAGTTCGATGCCGGCAAACCTTCTATTCAGGAGACAGAAATACAAAACAAAAATCTAGGGTGGAAAGACATCAGCCCACCACCAGGATATAGGAGTACTACCGGACTAAGGCACCCTGAAGGAAAAGCCCCTCCAGACCCAGTCTTTCATACTCCAGAGAATGTACCTTCACCAGGTCACCTAGGATGTTCCTACAGACTTCATCTACATGGAGGATTTTACTCTGCGTCGAAACTAAAACTCGTGCGTTCCACGTGAAATACCTGACCACTGCGCTGACTATGAATAAAGTGTCTCGGTCCCTTCTCCCAAGGTCTCCGAACGCTCCATAGGCCCACCCGGGGTAGGACAGAGTAGCCAGCCGCAGCCAACCAATGGAAGTCCCCACCCTGTTGTACACCTCTGTATTAAAGGGACAATGAAGCAGGAAGTGCTCCATGCTTTCCAGCACGTTAGCACAAGCCTCACGGGGGCAATTCCTGTCCTCGGAGCTCCTGTACTTCAAATTGTCCCTCACATACAGCTTACCATGGAAGCAGCGCCAAGTCAAGTCCCAGTACTTCTCGGGGATCCTGCTAGAATTTAACAAACTCAACCCAACCTCCAGATCCCGACTTGGGCAGTCTTTGAGGGCCAATGGACTCTGAAAATGAGAAACCAAGACCCTCATATCGAGGAGTTTCCTCGGGAGGGACCTCACCTCCCACATTCCCAGACCCCACCGGCGGATTATTTTCAGAACCGGGGTAACATAAGCCGGGAGATGCCCGTGTGGTGTGCGAAGATCCTTCAATGTTCCCCCTGTCTCCCATTCCTGGAAGAAAGGCTGAAACCATCCCTTGCAGGAGAATACCCACGGAGGAGCCCTCTCTTTCCAGAGGTTTGACACGTTCACTTTCAAGAAGGTGTTCACTAGGAACACCACGGGGTTCACCATATTCAAACCCCCTAGTCTCCTCGTGTGGTAAGTGACCTCCCGCTTGACTAGGTTCAGTCTGTTACCCCATAACATCTGGAAGAACAGACTGTAGACCCGTGTCCAGAGAGGCTCTGGCAAGACACAGACGCTGCCCAGGTAGATTAGCAAGGGGAGCAGGAAAGCTTTGCACAGGCCAACCCTTTCCCTCAGGGTCAAAGAACATCCCCTCCATTGGTCCACTCTTTGGGCGACACCTTTGATTCTGCCTTCCCAGTTTTTCGTGGAGTAATCACCCTGGTCGAATTCGATGCCCAGGACTTTGGCATGTTCTTGGGGTTCGGGGAGGGTGTCCGGAAGATCAAACCCGGGATCTCCGCCTCCCAGCCAGAGACTCTCACACTTATCCTGGTTGACCTTGGACCCGGATGCTCCGAGTAGCGCTCCACTCGCTGCCTCCCCTTGCGAAGAAACAAATACGGTGACATCGTCCGCGTAGGCCACCACCCTCAGGATAGCCTCCGGTGCCGCCCCGCCCATCCGCACCCCCGCCAACGGTCCACAATCGATCCTTCTGAGGAAGGGATCGATTGCAAACGCATAAAGCAAAGGGCTAAGAGGACAGCCCTGACGGACACCGGATCCTACCCCGAAAGGTCGTCCAATCCACCCATTCACCAGAGGGAAAGTCTCAGCCCCTGCATATAAGGTCTTAAGCCTGTCCACAAACCCTCCAGGCAGACCATACCTCAAAAGAGTGGACCAGAGGTACTCGTGGTTAACCCGATCAAAGGCTTTTGCCTGATCCAAGGTCAGCAAGAACCCCTTCCAGAGGCCCGCCCTGCCTTGCTCCACGGCCTCTCGGACACCTAGAACAGCACTAAAAGTGCTACGGCCAGGAACGCAACAGTGCTGAACCTCCGAAAGGAGCCGGGGTGCAAACTTCACCAGCCTGTTGAAAAGTATCTTAGCCAAAATCTTCCTGTCCACATTGAGAAGTGCTATGGGACGCCAGTTCTCAATGCGTGACGGATCCTTACCCTTTGACAAAATGATCAAAGCTGACCTCCTTAACGATCTCGGCAGAGTGCTCGAGGAGAGACACTCGTTAAGCACCTGAGTCAAGAGGGGGACCAAAGAGTCCCTAAAGGTCCTAAAGAACTCGGATGTTAAGCCATCCGGACCTGGCGACTTTTTGTGCCTAAGCCCATCGATCGCCAGTCTCACTTCCTCTTCTTTGATCGCTTCTGCCAAATCGCCCAGCGAGAGGTCAGCCCCTGGCTCAGGAACAGATTCAGTCAGGAAAGCCGACATCCCGTCACGATCAAGCTCCCTCTTTCCCAAGAGGTGCGAGTAGTAGGAACTGACGACCTCCAAGATCACTGACCTGGATCTTCTCAGGGACCCCGTACTGTCCACCAGCCCCGTCACTATCTTACTATTCACTGACATCTTACAGTTTCTGTAAGGGTCGGGCGAGCAGTACTTCCCGTAGTCCCTCTCGAAAACCATAGATGCGTGCCTATCGTACTGACACCTCTTCAGCAAGGACTTCACTCTGGAGATCTCCTCGCGGCTACCTCCAGTCAAGACAAGATGCTCGAGTTTCCTCCTCAGGCTCTGATACAGGCGATCCCTGTTCAGGCTTCTGAAGTTCGAGAGCTGCCGGAAGAATCTCGCCACCCGATTTTTGAACATCTCCCACCACTCTGACTTAGTGTTACTTAGGCCCAGCAATGGTACCTGGCTCTGAAATAATTCCTCAAAAGAACGTCTTACAGCTTCTTCCTCAAGGAGTGACGAATTCAGCTTCCAATAACCTCTTCCCATCCGAGGAGTCTCTGTAACGTTCAGAGAAAACATAATCAAACAGTGATCGGAGAACTCCACCTCCACAACCGACAACGGTGAAGAGACGGCCTCCTCCTTCAAATAAAACCTGTCTAGCCTAGACCTGCACTGACTACCTCTAGAAAAGGTGAATCCCGTGTTGCCCGGGTTGTGCCGGATGTGGACATCCACCAGGCGAGCCTCACTCACTATCCTGTTTAACGCGACCCAGTCATAAGACAGCCGGTCTCCGGAACCTCCTCTATCACAGGATCTCGTGACATTGTTGAAATCCCCTCCGAAGACCACCTGCCGACTCGAAAATAAAAAAGGTTTGATCTTCAGGAAGAAACATTTGCGGTCCCACTTGGACTGGGGACCATAGATGTTAATGAGCCGAAGCTCTTGTCCCCCCATGGAGACATCTAGGATCAAGCATCTCCCCATTTCTAATTCGATCACTCGTCTGCATTCAACCGCTGCGGTCTTAAAAAGGACCGCCACCAAGCTATACGGCTCGGCCGCAAGAGACCAGTAGGAGGGCCCATGCCTCCACTCCCGCCTTGCTTTATGCAAGGTTGATATATCGGTCAACCTGGTCTCCTGCAAAAATAAAATGTCGGCGTCAAGTTGGCCGAGAAAATGAAAGGCCGTGTACCTTGCCGCATCTGACTTTATGCTGCAAACATTAATAGTTGCCAACGTCAACGGGGTGGGTGCCGCCATCATGAATGGTTGAATTAGATAGCCTTTTTCTTCCCACCACTGACAGTCCCAACCTCTTCCTCCGATAATGACGGGTTTTTAGTGCGCTTAAGACAAACAGACTCGTCCATTCTCTCCTTACATACATTCTTGCCCCCGTCTGGTGGTCCTGGGTTAGTCGTCCCCCCAGAGGGCTTTGTATTTGCCCCCGAGAGGAAGACCCAGCCATCTCCTGAGCCCCAACCACCTTGTCCGCAACCTCCGGCCCCGGGTCCCCATTTCCCCCCTGCAGAGGGAGGTCCTGGAGAGCCCCGAACCGGTTGGAGAGATCCACCAGAGGGGGGGCGGCTGAACCCTCCAATGGCGCTTGGATCACGGCCAGAGAGTCAGAGGGGTCGCACTCCAAAGAGGCAGCTCGAGACCTGGTCCCCCTCCTACCTCTGGCCGTTTTCCTGTTACCCTTTTTCTTTTTCTGTGACCACTCCCCCTCTCCCTCATCTAGACTGTCACCAGAAGAGGGTTCCTGGGAAGACGTGGCGTCCTCTCGCTCTTCCCTTTCAAGTCTCTTGACCTCCTCGCTCAATTCACTGTCTTTAGGATCCTCAGCTGCAAGTGAAGTACCTGGGTCAGAGTTTAGGGACATTACTCCCTGCCCCCTGTCCCCACAGCGCTGCTCCTGCCGCCTGATGGTGGATGGCGGCAGCTTGCTCCTCACCGGTTCCCTGCCTCCCCGCCTCTACTGGTCCCTTCACCGGCAAGATTAGTCCTGGCTTTCGCCTGTCCCGCACTCGCCGCTTTCAGGACAGCATTGGCGAAGGAACGTGAAGAGCGACTGAACGGGTGACCGAGGTCAACACACAAGTTACACCTAATCCTGCGACAGGCAGCAGCAAGATGACCAAGGTCCCCACACAGTGCGCACTTCTGGGTGGTACACTGCGCACTGAAGTGTGTGGGGCTACCGCACCTGTGACAGACCTTAGGCTGCCCCCGGTAGAAAATCAAGATCCTAACCCTCCCCAAAAAGGTTGAGGAGGGGATATGGGTAATAGTGTTTCCCGAAACCTTCAATCTCACCATGAAGGTCCAGGCTCCTGACCAGATACTATGGCCATTCAGATTCTTTTCGGGAATATTGGTGACCTCTCCGTATCGACTCACCCAGGTCGTAATGTCCATACAGGAAAGCGACTCGTTACTTGTCAAAACGGTCACTTTCCTGACTGAATCTTGGCAGGTTATTGCCAGGGGAAAGAGACCATGCCATTCGGGGCGACTCCGAGCCAGCTCATGGCGAGACCAGAAAAGCTCAAGGCCCTCCGGTCTCACGAAGCTGACATCGAAGTAGGAGGTCCCGTAGGGATGGATCAAGGCAAAGATGTCATATGCCGCAAAGCCCATCCCCAGCAGGAGCTCAACCACTTTCCACCTATCAGGACAGGCATCCTTGCTTACCCACTGGAGACGGACCACGTTCCTATGGTTACTCCTCTGCCCCGTTGTCGACAGAGACCAGACAGTCTCTGCCCCTCTATCTCGGAAGGCTGAAAGACCATGTCTCTCTATCCAGAAAGACAGATCAACCTCCCTCCCCTCTATAGTGATGGAGCTCTCCCCTCTCCTCAGGGCGTCCAGGAGCTGCTGTTGCAAGTCACCATCCCCAGGGCCACCAGACGAGGGCGCACTACTACCCCCAGCACTGACAGCTCCTGAATAGCTTTGGGCTGAAGCCCCCGCCAATGCTGGGGGGGGCAGCGGGACCAGCACCTACTTTCCCCCCACCAACACCAGTGCTGCTCCCACCATTCACTTCACTACTACTCCCACCATTCGCAGGACCATTCCTCCCATCATTCACTCCACTACTTCTCCCACCATTTGCTGCATCACTACTCCCACCATTCATTCCACCACTACCCCCACCATTTGCTACACCACTACTCCCACCATTCCCACTACTCCCAGCATTCATTCCACCACTACCCCCACCATTTGCTACACCATTACTCCCACCATCTGCTCCACCACTACTCCCATCATTCACTACACCACTACTTCCATTCCCTTTACTTGTCACCCCATTACCTCTGCTGTTCTCTGCACCTTCCACAGTCACCTCCATTCCTTCCTCCCTTGTGTCTGGTGTCTCTGCACTCACACCTGCTGGGCCGGGGGAGGGGAGCACTTCCAGAGACTCCTTTCCCTGCAGCACCACACCCTTTTCCCTTTGGTTGCTGCTGGCTTTCTGCAGGTCGTCTCCTGGAGTGCCCTGCCCCCCTACTGCAGCATTTTGGTCCTTGTGCTGGGCAGACTGTTTGTTGGGCACCGCTGCCCGCCCTGCACCCACAGACTTTGGGGTCTTAGTGTCCTTTTTGGGCGCTGGGGCACACTGCCCCCCTGTCGCAGCAGTGTGCCCAGTGTTCCTCGCAGATGTGTTTTTCACATCCCTCCCGGCCCCCCCAGCCCCGGTGATAACTGGCTTAGCCGCAGAGGGCAGGGAGGGAAACTCCACAGAACTTCCTATGTCCGGCGCTGTGAGTACCTCCACAGCCTCGCCCTCTGCACTGTTCCCTGCACAGATGGCAGCATCGCCGGACATCCTTCTCCTCTCCCCACCTTGCCTCTGCCTCGAGCCCACTGCAGAGCCCGTGTCTTTAGGTTTGGTGGGGTTTAAACAGAAGGTGGCAGGCACAACATCAGACATTGGTACATACTTGTAACTCACCACCTCCTGTGCGGCTCCTCCGGTCTTCCTCTTCCTCCTCTTGGTCTCCTCCACTGGTTTGTTCTCACCGAAGGAAAACCGCGTCAGGTCCACTGGAAACTCCAGCAGTCGGATCTCCCTCAGCAATCCTCCTTCCTCCTCCTCCCCCAACACTCCAGCCTCTGCTGTCGGAGTCCTCTGCCCTGCAGGGAGACCACTTGGGCTCCGGCTCTGCCCCTCACTGGCTCCAGCAACTGAAACTCCAGTCACCTCTTCATCCTCCTCCTCCTCTTCACTAAGGACGCCGGTTGGCGGTTCTCCTGAGGTGTTTAACCCCTTCATTTCTGAGAACCACCGCTGGTTCTTAAACCTTTCCAGGAAGGGACCTGCGCTTTTCTCAATCCCCTCCCGGAGGAGCACTAACCTGACCACCTCGTCTCTGAGGGCTTTAAACCTCTGGGAGGTCGCGGGTCTTTCCTTGTTGGACGCCCAGGTGTTCAGGACCCAGGCCTCCCTCAGCTCCTCTTTCAGCTGGGTTAGTGCTTTGCCAGCGTCCTCGTACTCTCGCAACGTGGCGACCACTCGGGAGGAGAAGGAACTTGTGGACTCGCAAGAGCTCATCTCCCCCCAGGATCTTGCTGGGCTCTTGTTCCTGGGGCCTGGGGTGCCCCGGTCTCCCTCTCTGGGCGGGCGGTGAACAGTCTCGGGGTTGGAGTAGGTGGATGTACTCTTCCTCACCCTTCCCGATCTCCTCACTCCCTTCTGGGCCGGTTGTTGAGGCTCCTTCTCCCCCGCCGGCATAGACCGGGGGATAGGAGGCTGGGAAGCCATGCCAGCCTCCCAGTAGGCCTGCCTCTCCCTAGGGAGAAGAGAGGCAGACGACGACCCTCCTCCTGGAAGTGCTTGAGCTCAGGAGGCAGGTGCTACTCTCAGCACCACTCCTCCTGTCCTGTGTACTGTATATATACACTGCAAAGTACCAATTCTCCTGTATACAGTATATACACTGCACAGTACCTGTATATATACATATATACAGTATATATACAGTCCTGTATATATACAGTCCTGTATATATACCTGTATATATACAGTATATATAGACTGTATATATACAGTCCTGAATACAGTCCTGTATATATACACTGTACATATACACTATATATATACACAGTCCTGTATATATACACTGCACAGTCCCATTTCTCCTTTCCTGTATATACTGTATACTGCACAGTACCACTTCTCCTGTCCTGTGTATATATGACTCGCCCCCTGGGCCGTGGGGCACTCAGAACCGGGCAATAGGGAGACGATGGGGGTAGTAGTGGCGACCCGGTCCCATGGCTCAGGGTGGTCAGACCAGTGGCAGTCTTTTAGATGTTTTAGATAATGTCCGACTACGCCACCCGTGGATTGTGGTTATTAGGAACCGCCGCTGCAGGGCAGACCGCTGGGGCCGATGATGTATGCAGCTGGGATGGTGTGACTCCCCACGGGAAGAGTGCGGCCCCAAGGCAGTGTAGTGGATGGTGGGAGTGATGGTGGTGAGAGTCCCAGTACCGGTAATGCCGGAGGAGTGAAAAAGCACACAGACAACGTACTGCAGTCCAGGGTCTTTACTCACGATTAATATCCAAGTCACTTCTGCGGGGAATGACTGCCCGAGCCGTGCTGCGACCACCAGGTGAGGGGCTCGGTCAACCCCCAGACAGCTCAGGAGTATGGCTCAAGACCCCCTTTTGTCCTTTCTCTGGCCTGCCTCACCAGTGACCCACTTTTGTCCAGCTACCGCGGACTTGTGCGGTTAAACGTGGGCCCCGTCCTCCGCTGTCCTATATGGTGCCTTCCTAGCAGGTTTGATGAGGTGTCGCACCAATAAATGATCACGACCTCCGGTCTTTGGCTGAGGGTTGTTTCTCCTCCACCAACTTGGGATCTGGTACCCTTAATCTGCCTGACCCTGCACCCTGGATTCTCGTGGGTTCTTAGGGTCCCTTCCACCTTCTTGTTCCTGAGCCCTTCTGTTTCTCTCTCTCTCTCTTCTTCTCCTTTTCTGTTCCTTTCTCGTGGAGCTGGGATGAGACGTAATCTCAGCTCCACTTCACCTCCTCTCTCTCTCTCTCCACTCTCCTCCTCGGACTCTCACTAGGCCCACTCTGGAGTAGAGCTCCTACAGAGCCTCTACTCCCTGTCTTCTCTTCTCTGGACAGAACCTAGATCTAAGATGGTGCCCACCTTTTATACCTCCCTCTAGCCATGAGCCCAGGGGACCAGTAACCAATGAGCTCCTATCTACGCTCAGGAACCAACCCCTATCTGCCCCTACAGCACTGGGTATTCCACCCCCCTCCCCACTCCAGACAGGGACATAGTTGGTCGTGCCTGCACTTCTGTCTAGTGGGAGCACCGCTGAGCTGTCCCTCGGAAATGGGGTGTGTGTGCTGTATGCAGCTAACTGAGCCCTGATCCATACTCCATCCTTACCCGGGAGTGGAATATCACACCTCTGGTCTGAGGTGCAATACCCCTGTAGCGGCCGAACCCTCGGGGCGCTACATATACACTGCACAGTACCAATTCTCCTGTATATATACACTGCACAGTACCACTTCTCCTGTATATATACACTGCACAGTCCCACTTCTCCTGTCCTGTATATATATACTGCACAGTACCACTTCTCCTGTCATGTAAATATACACTGCACAGTACCACTTCTTGTTTCCTGTATATATACACTGCACAGCACCACTCCTCCTGTCCTGTATATATACACTGCACAGTACCACTTCTCCTTTCCTGTATATATATACTGCACAGTACCACTTCTCCTGTCCTGTGTATATACACTGCACAGTACCACTTCTCCTGTATATATACACTGCACAGTCCCACTTCTCCTTTCCTGTATATATATACTGCACAGTACCACTTCTCCTGTCGTGTAAATATACACTGCACAGTACCACTTCTTGTTTCCTGTATATATACACTGCACAGCACCACTCCTCCTGTCCTGTATATATACACTGCACAGTACCACTTCTCCTTTCCTGCACAGTACCACTTCTCCTGTCCTGTGTATATACACTGCACAATACCACTTCTCCTGTTTATATACACTGCACAGTCCCACTTCTCCTTTCCTGTATATAGATATACTGCACAGTACCACTTCTCCTGTCGTGTATATATACACTGCACAGTACCACTTCTCCTGTCCTGTGTATATACACTGCACAGTACCACTTCTCCTGTTTATATACACTGCACAGTCCCACTTCTCCTTTCCTGTATATATATATACTGCACAGTACCACTTCTCCTGTCGTGTATATATACACTGCACAGTACCACTTCTTGTTTCCTGTATATACATATACACTGCACAGTACCACTTTTTGTGTCCTGTTGTCGTGAGGCAACATTAGACTTTGGTTGGGTTAATATTGGTTTATTATTTTCAATATTCCTATGATAAAATAAGAATAAATATTGGAAAACTAATTTAAACATCCCAAGTATCCCCTATCCTGAGAACTTTCCAATCACTGGGGGTCCGTCCACTGAGACCCCCATAATCCCGAGATCCAGAGCTCTGAAGAGCACCATGTTAGTGGGGCTATGGTGGATCATACACACTGCTGCACTATTCACATGTGGCTCATCAAATAACTCCTTAAAGGGAGTGATGAGGGGCACGACTAAGTAAAGCCAAATTTACTGATCTGGGGTAATGAGTGTTACAGTATGTGGGCTGGTGGGGTTTGTCTTGCAGGGCTGCTTTTTTGTCCCAGTCCGGCCCTGGTTTACAGAGATCAAATGGAGTTTTTTAAATTAATTTTCTCATTGTAATATTAATAGAATTCATATGAAATGAAGTGAAATATGTTGCAAAAGTTATTTTTATTATTGAAAAAAATATAAGATACTGATATTCAACTGTGAACTGGATACAAGGCACAAGATAAATGCATGAATACAGTGCAGGTTGGATTACTTTGCCTTATTTCGGCTTTGTGGAATTAAGTTCATAAAGTAAGCACCTAAAAGAAGAAATCACACTAACAAACATGTGATGGGGCATCTCCTTAATGTCCAAAAGTGATCTGGTTTCCCAATAGTATATATTTTCAACCAGTTTATTTTTTAGAGAAAGAACTAGTGCCTGATCCTTCTTCTGGAGGGATTGAAATGCCAGATCCTTCATTTTGATCAATTATTGTGTGCCAGATCCTTCTTCTGGAGGGATTGAAATGCCAGATTCTTCATTTTGATCAATTATTTTGTGCCAGATCCTTCTTCTGGAGGGATGACAATACCAGATCTTTCATCTTGACCGATTATAGTGCCAGATCCTTCTTCTGGAGTGATGATTATGCCAGATCCTTCATCTTGACCAATTGTTGCACCAGATCCTTCTTCTGGAGTGATGACAATGCCAGATCCTTCATCTTGACCAACTATTGCGCCAGATCCTTCTTCTGGAGTGATGACAATGCCAGATCCTTCATCTTGACTGATTATTGTGCCAGATCCTTCTTCTGGAGTGATGATAATGCCAGATCCTTCATCTTGACCGATTATGTCGCCAGATCCTTCTTCTGGAGTGATCACAATGCCAGATCCCTCATCTTGACCGATTATAGCGCCAGATCCTTCTTCTGGAGTGATGATAATGCCAGATCCTTCATCTTGACCGATTACAGAGCCAGATCCTTATTCTGGAGTGATGACAATGCCAGATCCCTGATCTTGACCGATTACAGAGCCAGATCCTTCTGGAGTGATGACAATGCCAGATCCTTCATCTTGACCGATTATTGTGACAAATTCCTCGCCAGATCCTAATCCAGATCCTTCAAAAACTAAAAAATTCAATAGTTAGCAGCCATCAATTTCATAATTAGTTACTAAACAGCAAAAAAATATTAAAACTACAAAAGAACAAGCAGATTAGTATCCAAGAGCAACTTTGTGTGTTAAGGAACACAACGCGCTGGGGTTTATTCACGTGGGAAGAATTAGATTATAAAACAGCTCAATTGGGGATATTTATTAAAATTATCAGAGAGAGGGCATGAATTTACTAGTCTTTAAAAATGTCACTAATTGCAGCAAATGTATCACATTGGTGTATGTGCAACCATGGTAGAAATGCAAAAATTCAGCCATTTTGTTCCTTATGCCACTTCATAGATAGTGTGCACATGAACATCAAGTTAATATATATCACATTATAAATTTGTAATTACTTGTTAAATTATTACATTTGTTCTTAGCAGTAAACTATAATATATACAGTAATTATGTTTAGAATACTCTAAATATTATAATATATACTATTACGATTACAATACAGTTATATGAAAAAGTTTGGGCACCCCTATTAATCTTAAGCTTAATGTTTTATAAAAATTTGTGTTTTTGCAACTGCTATTTCAGTTTGATATATGTAATAACTGTTGGACACAGTAATGTTTCTGCCTTGAAATGAGGTTTATTGTACTAACAGAAAATGTGCAATCTGCATTCAAACAAAATTTGACAGGTGCATAAGTATGGGCACCCTTATCATTTTCTTGTTTTAAATACTCCTACCTACATTTTACTGACTTACTAAAGCACTTTTTTTGGTTTTGTAACCTCATTGAGCTTTGAACTTCAAAGCCAGGTGTATGCAATCATGAGAAAAGCTACTTAAAGTGGCCACTTGCAAGTTGTTCTCCTGTTTGAATCTCCTCTGAAGAGTGGCATCATAGGCTCCTCAAAACAACTGTCAAATGATCTGAAAACAAAGATTATTCAACATAGTTGTTCAGGGGAAGGATACAAAAAGCATTCTCTGAGATTTAACCTGTCAGTTTCCACTGTGAGGAACATAGTAAGGAAATGGAAGAACACAGGGACAGTTCTTGTTAAGGCCAGAAGTGGAAGGCCAAGAAAAACATCAGAAAGGCAGAGAAGAAGAATGGTGAGATCAGTCAAGGACAATCCTCAGACCACCTCCAGAGAGCTGCAGCATCAACTTGCTGCAGATGGTGTCACTGTGCATCGGTCAACTATACAACGCACTTTGCACAAGGAGAAGCTGTATGGGAGAGTGATGCGAAAGAAGCCGTTTCTGCAAGCACGCCACAAACAGAGTCGGCTGAGGTATGCAAAAGCACATTTGGAGAAGCCAATTTCCTTTTGGAAGAAGGTCCTGTGGACCGATGAAACCAAGATTGAGTTGTTTGGTCATACAAAAAGGCGTTATGCAAAAAAACACAGCATTCCAAGAAAAACACTTGCTACCCACAGTAAAATTTGATGGAGGTTCCATCATGTTCATTGAACATCTGTGGGATCATTTGAAGGGGGCTGTCCATGCTCGGCGACCATCAAACTTAACTGAACTGGAAATGTTTTGTAAAGAGGAATGGTCAAAAATACCTTCATCCAGGATCCAGGAACTCATTAAAAGCTACAGGAAGCGACTAGAAGCTGTTATTTTTGCAAAAGGAGGATCTACTAAATATTAATGTCACTTTTCTGGTGAGGTGCCCATACTTATGCACATGTCAAATTTTGTTTGAATGCAGATTGCACATTTTCTGTTAGTACAATAAACCTCATTTCAAGGCAGAAACATTACTGTGTCCAACAGTTATTCCATATATCAAACTGAAATAGCTGTTGCAAAAACATCAATTTTTATAAAACAATAAGCTTAAGATTAATAGGGGTGCCCAAACTTTTTCATATAACTGTATATACTATTACTATTACCTATGGTAATGACCAATAGAATTATTGGAAAATAAGTTACACAATGTAAACTATCTACATTATGTGGAGGGCGACAATCGCAGAAGCCGTTCTTGTAGCAAGATTCATCAACAGATAGAAATATCTAACTGCTTGGTGTGTCCAAGAATGCTATCACACATAAAGACACATAATGCCGCCTAAGCTGTGCCCAAAGTAAGGTCTACCCAGGGATTCCCCATAGAAGAGTCTGTAATTAATAGTGGAATTAAATGAACACATTGATGTTGGATTTATATTCTTACAGGATTACAACAATAGAGCATAAGATATTACCATACAAATATTACATATAATAAGAAGCAGTAAGAAGTCAGACAATAGATACATATAATGGAACATTGTGCATTTGAGTGTTTAATTAATTGAAGACATTGATGTTGGATTTAGATTCTTACAGGATTAAACCACTAGAGCATAAGATATTATGATATAACTATTACATATACTAAGAAGCTGTAAGAAATCAGACAATAGATAAAGGAACTGGACTTACGAGGTGCAGAAAATATGGGGGTCACGCAGCAGAGGAGGAGAAGGTAAGTGGCCTGCATGGTGGTCCTCGCTTCTGTATGACTACAGGTAAGAAGTGAGGAGCAGATGGAAGAGGCCTCTTTATATAGGACTGGGACACTACATTTGGGGGAGGGGTCAGTGGTAATAGCTCCGCCCCCTTGTATCTAATGTAAATGACACTAATGGTTACATAGTAACATCAGATCTGGTGGTTACACTTCACATTACACATCGTCATAGATTATTTTATTTAAGTAGTAATTTATATTATTTATATTGTTGGTGACTTTTGTAAGTTTCTTCTGTTTTCTTCTGAATATACGGAGATGTATTGTGTAGCTCCAGCAATGTAATGATCTGTATAATTTGATTACTTTAACAAATATTTATATTAGACTAAAAAGCATCAGGGCCCCTGCACACTATAGTATTACAGATCTGTACAATACAGTGACGTCCATAGAAAGTAATAACCAATCCTGAATCTGAAGCCTCATTCCTATATTACTATACACTGCAAAATACAATCCTATAACACTACAATCCTATACACTCCATAATGGATAATGTCTACTGTATATATCCCCTAAGACAGACAGATTTCCCCACTATGTATAACAATGCGGATAAGGTGAACGATACAAAATCCATGGAAAATAACAATCTTTATTAGAGCATAAAAATATATAGATATACAATTAGAAGTGATACTGCACAAAGATTAGGAGGAGGAGGAGGATTGCAGCCCAGTTATAGTATAACAGAAGTAATGTGCATTTTATCCATAGTGGGCATAAACCAAAGTGGGACTAAGTAACCAAAATCATAAGTGCCCACTAGGTACACAATGAGAAAGATCAATCAAATGTGATCAAGTGGAAATGATGGAGATCGGGCAGCCACCCACAGCTTGATGCGTGTTTCACCTATCGCTTCCTCAGGGGGGCGTTGTCATATACTGCAAAACAAAAGCCCAATAATTGCAAAATATCCTACTAATACTTCCATTCTATTAGTCCAAAAAGTAAAAAGCCTATTTGGTACAATACTTCTATTCAACAAACACTCAATCAGGTCAAAGAAGTATAGATGCACAAGTTTGATAAAAAGATTTGGAACTTTTATTGAATTATTTAAAAGAAATTTATAAAACACACATAAAGGGGAAGTGAACCAATGAAGGTGCCTGCAGTGCTAGTAACAAGGGTAGTCAATCATTTATTCTGTTTAACAAGACTTACAAAAGGAGATCATATCAATGAACCCAGTGATAAATACATGAAGAATTAAATAAATAAATAAGTAAAAGGATCAGTATCCAAAATTCATTCATCTAGTAAGCATTAGTGGATAACAAGTACATACCTTAAAGTATCCAGCATAGATAAATGTAGTCAAAATGCCATGAAAGTATATATCTATAAATATGTCAATAGGTCATATAGAGAGAAGCCATAAAGCCCACAAGTGGTAGACAAGTGTCAATATAGGGCAAAGTCAATCATGGCCCACAAAATACAGATGGTATCACCAAGCATAGAGATAAACAGATGGAATCATCAGGCATAGAGATAAACAGAATGTAAATAAAGACAATACAGCTGTCCTTACCTGCAGTTGAAAGGTTGTATTGTCTTTATTTACATTCTGTTTATCTCTATGCCTGATGATTCCATCTGTTTATCTCTATGCTTGGTGATACCATCTGTATTTTGTGGGCCATGATTGACTTTGCCCTATATTGACACTTGTCTACCACTTGTGGGCTTTATGGCTTCTCTCTATATGACCTATTGACATATTTATAGATATATACTTTCATGGCATTTTGACTACATTTATCTATGCTGGATACTTTAAGGTATGTACTTGTTATCCACTAATGCTTACTAGATGAATGAATTTTGGATACTGATCCTTTTACTTATTTATTTATTTAATTCTTCATGTATTTATCACTGGGTTCATTGATATGATCTCCTTTTGTAAGTCTTGTTAAACAGAATAAATGATTGACTACCCTTGTTACTAGCACTGCAGGCACCTTCATTGGTTCACTTCCCCTTTATGTGTGTTTTATAAATTTCTTTTAAATAATTCAATAAAAGTTCCAAATCTTTTTATCAAACTTGTGCATCTATACTTCTTTGACCTGATTGAGTGTTACTCCCATTCTAGTAGCCACAATAACAACGTACAACTGAAGCAATAAAAAAATGCCTTTATTAAAAATAAATATAAAAACATAACAAAAGTAATTTCTAAAAATACCCATTAAATACCATGGGAAACAATTGAACTCCACAACAATAAATAAAGCTCATAGGATATGATGAAGGAGTCTATATATCATCTGATGTCTATACACATAGTATAGCACCTGCAGTATACAGGATAATATATGACTGGTATATGGTATACAGTGATTACAGAAGTCAGATATCATATACAGGATAATATGTGACTGTTATCTATTGTATAATTCCCAAATTTAACAGAAAGGAAAAAGGGACAAATTATTTGGCTTGCATAGTAGCAGAGTGCTTTGTGGAAAATTAATGACCATGCCTCGAACCATTTATTTCTATACAGATAAATGTACAAGGATGACCTGCATCTTCTAAAGCAGCAGAAGCCAAGGCATCCCAAAACAACTGCTGGGGTATCGGCCTGGGGGACATCCGTATACATAGCTAGTGTGACTGTGGATTAATTGATCTGTGATATACTGCAGTAACTGCACCTTAATCACAACATTTATTTAATCATCACACACTGGAATTACAAACCATGAGGGCTATGTCCTCATTAAAGAATACTGACACCTCGGATTGTTGTTGTTTTTTTTTTGTTGTTTAATACAAATCACAAATCTACAGAATCCAGAAATGTAAAATCAACTATCTACCTAAGACTAGCATCCTCTGTAATCAAAACCTTCTACCCCCATCTTCAGGACTTCTCTTGTGCTGCAGCAGTTCTCTGGAATGCACTATCCCACAGAATATGGTTAATCTAACTATGCCCTGTTCTCCCTTCCTTAATTTTCTCCAGAATCTGGTCCCTTCACTCATCTGTATCCACAGCCTCCATGCACTCTACAGCTCCTTGTATCTGTACTTATACAGATTCTGGCTGATGACTGGTTCATGTAATGGTATTTGAATTCCCCTGTTTATAATAATCATGGCCGGACCATACATGACAAGCACCTTTTTATCTTTTGTGTCACTCCTATATCTTCATAGACTGTAAGCTTGTTAGCAGGGCCTTCACTCCTCTTAGTATGTCATGAATTATGTGATAATCTGTATTGTCTTATTCAGTTTGTACATGTCTCTACTAAATATAGAAATTAAATAAAAAATATTATTATATATAACTCTCTTTGGCCCCCTGTAGTACAATGTCTCTCTTTTTGGTCCTCATTTAGAATAAAGTCCCCTTCTTTGGCCACCATTTATCATAATGTTCCCCTTTTGCTCCCATGGTATGATGCCCCCCTTTTTAGACAAAATTTACAATAATGTCCCCTCTTGGGGCCCCCATTTAAAATAATGTCCCCCTCCTTGGACCCCAATTAAAATAATGTCTCCCTCTGTGGCCCCTACTTAGGACAATGCCCCCTTCTTTGGCCTTTGGCTCCCATTAGGTGTCAAGTATTATACATATATATATATATATATATATATATATATATGTATATATATATATATATATATATATATATATATATATAAGTATGTAGACCACTCTTCTTTTGCAAACTGTCCCAGGTCTCCCATATGTGAAGTGTGTCTCCTCCCAAGAGCAATTTTAAGAGCAATTTAGATCCGGACTAAGCAATGAGTCCTGATCTAAATCCACAGGTGTTCAAAAGGATTTAGATCCGGACTCATTGCTGCCACCTCAGAACTCTCCAGCACTTTGTTCCCATCCATTTCTTGGTGCTTCTTGAAATATGTTTGGGGTAATTGTCCTGCTCGAAGTCCCATGACCTAGGACGCAAACCCAGCTTTCTGACAATAGACACTACATTGTGACCCAAAATCCTTTGGTAATCTTCAGATTTCATGATGCTTTGCACGCAGTCAAAGCAATGAGTGCCAGAGGCAACAAAACAACCCCAAAACATCTTTGAACCTCCACCATATATGACTGTAGGTACTGTGTTCTTTTCTTTGCAGTCCTCATTCCATTTTTGGTAAACAGTAGAATGATGTGCTTCACCAAAAAGCTCTATCTTGGTTTCATCTGTCCACAAGATGATTTCCCAAAAGGATTTAGGCTTACTCACGCACATATTGGTAAATTGTAGTCTAGCTTTTTTATGTATCTATGTCAGCAGTGGGGTCCTCCTGGGTCTCCTGCCATGGTGATTCATTTCATTCAAAAGACTACATATAGTTCACGCTGACACTGATGCACCCTGAGCATGCAGGACAGCTTGAATATCTTTGGAACTTGATTGGGGTTGCTTATCCACCATTTGGACTATCCTGCGTTGCAACCTTTCATCAATTTTTCTCGGCTGTCCACATCCAGAGAGATTAGCTACAGTGCCATGGGTTGTAAACTTCTTGATAATGTTGCCCACCATGGACAAAGGAACATCAAGATCTCTGGAGATTAATTTGTAACCTTGAGATTGTTGATATTTTTCAACAATTTTGGTTCTCAACTCCTCAGACAGTTCTCTTCTCCTCTTTGTGTTCTCCATGCTTAGTTTGGCACACACAGTCATACAATGCAAAGAATATGTAAATTTATCACCTTTTTATCTGGTTTCAGGTATGATTTCATATTGCTCAAACCTGTTACTTGCCACAGGTGAGTTTGAATGAGCATCATATGCTTGAAACAAAGTTGTTTACCTACAACTTTGGAAAAGTGCCAACATTTTGGTTTGGCCCATTTTGGGAGTTTTGTGTGAAATTATGTCCAATTTGCCTTTTTTGTTTGTTTTTTTGTGTTGTTCCATTACATACAAATGAAATAAACATATCTATACCAACACATGTGTAATTACATTAATTTTCCAGGAGCAATACTTCATTTTCTGGAACAAATTCAAGGGTGAAAAACACTATGAAAAAAGCTTGAAATCTATGACGCTTTTTAACAATGGATAAAAGATGTTAAGTGTGTAAAGTGAGGGATCCTTTAAGCTTGGCCATGGACCCCCCGGGGCTCCCCGGAGCCCCGGGGCCCCGGGCGGTAGCCCAGATTGCCCTCATTATAATCTGCCTATGGTCCTAAGTGTTCCCCGGATAGTGGCCCCAGAGCTGCGCTCACTGAGTGACAGGACACCGCTCCTGAGTTCTCCTCGGCTCCTCAGCGTCAGCGGTCAGAGAATTACAGCTAGGGACACATAGGACATGTGAGTATAAGGATTTTATTATTTTCTTCTTATTTTACAATGGATCCCACTGATTCTGAGATTGTGTTTAGTGACATATTGTACTTCATGATAGTGGTAACCAATTTTGATACGACAATTTGGTGAAAATTTTGATAATTTTGCAATTTTCAAACTTTTAATTCCAGAGAGTTATGTCACACAAAATAGTTAATAAATAACATTTCTCATATGTTTACTTTACATCAGCACAATTTTTAAAACATTTTTTTTGTTAGGAAGTTAGAAGGTTTAAAAGTTGACCAGCGATTTCTAATTTTTCCAACAAAATTTACAAAACCATTTTTTTAGGGACCACATCACATTTGAAGTGACTTTGAGGGGCCTTTATGACAGAAAATATCCAAAAGGAACTAAAGCAATGTGGAAAGAAAAATGAACATTTTACTTTTTTTCACAAAAATTTTACTATAGCCCCAATTTTTTTATTTTCACAAGGGTAACAAGATAAAATGAACCACAAAATTTGTTGTGTAATTTCTACTGAGCATGTTGATACCCCATATGTGGGGGAAAACTATTGTTTGGGCACATGACAGGGCTCGGAAGGGAAGGAGCACCGTTTCGACTTTTTGAACGCAAAAAAGACTGAATGCCATATCACCATATTAAAATGAATGCCGTAATGCCATTATGAAAACAAAATGCCATATGAAAAAAGTGGATGCCATATCACATTTGGAGAGCCCCTGACATGCGAAAACAGCAGAAACCCCCCACAAGTGATAGCGTGACGTCTCTTACTCGAAAAAGCCCTTTTCTTTACCCTGGGAGATGGGGGACTCGGAGTCGGGTCCTGTGATGGAGAGATGGGGTGCAGCCGTGGCCCGGACCCGACCTGTGCTCAGGGCCGTCACATTAAAAGAGATGGTGTGGGCTTATCCGGGTTGAGTGGCTGATTTACGACTACGCCACCTGTGGCACCTGGTGAAGGCCACCAGCGCCGCTGCAGTCCGCTGAGGCATAGTGTTACGGCGGCCAGAGTTATTACTACTCCCCACAGGCGGAGCAAGGCCTCAGGGCAGAGGGACAGGAAGGATGGAGGGGGTAGTAGTGGAGGAAGAACGGATGCCACGTCGCGCGGTGTAGCGCAGAATAAACAGTCCGGAGGCCATAGGGGTGAACTTCCAAGGCTTTACTCACATTAGAGATGGCAGAAGGAAGGCGACTCCCTGATCCCCACGGAGTCCTGCAGTCACCAGGGATGGGGGTCCGACAACCTCCGAGCAAGTCCAGCATTCAATCGGGACCCCGCACCAGAGTGTTCCTGAACTACAGACCGTATCCTCTCCTGTCTGTGTGTGTAGATAGGCCGGGTCTCCCTCTGAACTCCTCTCAGAACAAGGGCACGGGTGGCAGCTCCGCTCCTTCCGATACCCGATGGGATCCTCTGGGCCTACCAGGCTTTACCAACTAGGACATGGAGAAGCAAGGTCGGGTGTCGGGGCCGGTACCCCTCTTGCAGCCGGACTCCCTCTGAATATATCAGATGGTGAGGACAGGTGGCGTACACTGCTCCGTCTGCATCCTCCCCGGGATCCATTAGCTGTAGAGCTACACTCTTAAGCTCCGGGCCTTCTTGGTCGTGGTCCTTGACCGGGTTGAGACATTCCTCGTCTGCAACCTGCCCCCCGTCCCAAGGCTGGGGTATGAGGGCTGTGTCTCCATCCACTGCAGGTCCACACAGGATCCACGTTCAGGGTGGGAGATCACAATACCTCACAGTAATTAACAGCACAAAGACCAAAACCAAAGATGGCTTTTTATTAAATATGAAATTTAAAGTGTCACTAAATTGTAAGTCCTCAACCCTCACCCACTAACTGGTTCCCCTCACTCTTGGTTCCCCAGTCTCAATGTAACCAGGAGGGCAGCACCTGGTGCATACTAGCCCCCCTGGTGGAGAAATGTGGTGTTGGATGCAAAGGTTGGGTCCCGACCATCACGCTGTTCTTACCTCGGAGGAGGAACACTACACTCCATTACAGAAGTGCAGCATCCCTGTGGCGGTCGAACCTTCAGGGGCGCCACAGTTCTACAGTGGGATGTGCTACATAATGAAGTTTCTCTTAAGGGGCACTTGGAAGATGTCCTTATCACCCCGGTCAGTAAAATCTTTAGAGTGGTGGCAGGATGAGCCTAACCTATCTCGAGGGGTTCCCTGGGTACTTAGGGTCACTAGAACAATTACCACAGATGCGAGTCCGAGAGGGTGGGGAGCCCATCTGGGAGATATGGTAGCCCAGGGGACCTGGTCAGATATTGAAAAGGGTCTCTCCTCCAATTCAAAAGAACTTCTGGCGGTAGACAAGGCGGTGAATAATTTCTTACCTTTCCTTCAGGGCCAGAATGTAAAGATCCTCTTGGATAATCTAGTTGCGGTAGCATATGTGAACCACCAGGGGGATACATGGTCAAGATCGCTGATGAGAGTGACAGATCATCTCTTCCAGATTACAGAAAGTCACCTCCTTTCCCTGATGGCCCTCCATATAATGGAAAAAGAAAACATGAGAGCAGATTTCCTAAGCTGCTATCCTCTGATGCAAGGGGAATGGGAACTAAATCAAGGAATTTTTACCCAAATAGCCGAAGATGGGGGGGGCCTCCGGTCAAGTAGATCCGTTTGCCACAAAACTAAATCGGAAGACAAAGATCTTGTGTTCCCTAAATCCTCTAGCTGTGGACGCTTTCCTGATACGTTGGTATTTCAGCCTGGCGTATGACTCCTCCCCCCCTGGTTGGCTGTTCTTCTCATGGTAATAAGAAAGATCAGGGAGGAGAAGGCCAGGGTTCTGCTGATCGCACCCTTTTGGCCCAGGAGGCCCTGGTTCTCATTCCTGAGGAACATGTCCATCTCTGATCCTTGGGTTCTTCCAGAGATTCCATATCTCCTTCTCCGGGGTCCGATATTCCATCCTCAAGCAACTGGCCTCCACTTGACGGTGTGGAACTTGAAAGGACACTGCCAAATCAGAAAGGTTTTTCCAAAGGTCTAGTAACCATCCTGCACAGCAGAAAACCTGTTACAACCCAGATTTATGCCACAAGTTGGAGAAAGTTTTTGTCTTTCTCTGGTTCTGGGGTTGATGGGGAAGGGGTGCCAATAGGACAAATCTTTGGAGTTTTTACAAAAAGGTCTTGAACTAGGGTTATCCACCAGCACCCTTAAAGTACAGATTTCTGCCTTGGGTGCCCTATATAACTGTGATGTAGCTTGTAGCTACTGGGTTTCTCGGTTCATTAAGGCAGCTTTTAGATCTAGACTCATTATTAAAAGCAGCTTGGTTCCCTGGGATTTATATTTGGTTCTAAAGGCCTTGACTAGCTCGCCGTTTGAGCTAATAGTCAGCAACCCTTAAATCCCTCTCCCTTAAGACCGCTTTAATATCTTTAACCTCGGCCAGGAGCATTAGTGACATCCAGACCCTGTCTATGACCTCGCCGTTTACTCAAATTCTGGATGATAGGCAGGATCTGGTCTAAAAATCACTCTCTCTCCCTAAGGTAGCTACTTGTTTCCACAGACTTCAGGAAGTCCTCCTACCCTCCTTTTGTCCACATCCTAGTAACCAGAAAGAGGTGGAGTTACATACGTTAGAAGTGAAGAGATGTGTGGTTAGGTACCATTCAGTTACCAAAAGCTTTAGGAAAGATAACTCGTTGTTTATATCCTACCAAGGGGCTAGGAACGGTCTAAGGTCACGAAGTCCACCATAGCTAGATGGAATTAGGAGGCCATTTCTCTATCATATACAGTATAGACCAAAAGTTTGGACACACCTTCGCATTTAAAGATTTTTCTCTATTTTCTTGACTATGGAAATTGTACATTCACACTGAAGGCATCAAAACTATGAATTAACACATGTGGAATTATATATTTAACAAAAAAGTGTGAAACAACTGGGTTCAGGTCTGGTGACTGTGAAGGCCAGGTTATCTGGCGTAGCACCCCATCACTCTCCTTCTTGGTCAAATAGCCCTTACACAGCCTGGAGGTGTGTTTGGGGTCATTGTCCTGTTGAAAAATAAATGATGGTTCAACTAAACGCAAACCAGATGGAATAGCATGCCGCTGCAAGATGCTGTGGTAGCCATGCTGGTTCAGTATGCCTTCAATTTTGAATAAATCCCCAACCGTGTCACCAGCAAAGCACCCCCACACCATCACACCTCCTCCTCCATGCTTCACGGTGGGAACCAGGCATGTAGAGTCCATCCGTTCACCTTTTCTGCGTCGCACAAAGACACGGTGGTTGGAACCAAAGATCTCAAATTTGGACTCATCAGACCAAAGCACAGATTTCCACTGGTCTAATGTCCATTCCTTGTGTTCTTTAGCCCAAACAAGTCTCTTCTGCTTGTTGCCCGTCCTTAGCAGTGGTTTCCTAGCAGCTATTTTACCATGAAGGCCTGCTGCACAAAGTCTCCTCTTAACAGTTGTTGAAGAGATGTGTCTGCTGCTAGAACTCTGTGTGGCATTGAACTGGTCTCTAATCTGAGCAGCTGTTAAACTGCGATTTCTGAAGCTGGTGACTCGGATAAACTTATCCTCAGAAGCAGAGGTGACTCTTGGTCTTCCTTTCCTGGGGCGGTCCTCATGTGAGCCAGTTTCTTTGTAGCGCTTGATGGTTTTTGCAACTGCACTTGGGGACACTTTCAAAGTTTTCCCAATTTTTCGGACTGACTGACCTTCATTTCTTAAAGTAATGATGGCCACTCGTTTTTCTTTACTTAGCTGCTTTTTTCTTGCCATAATACAAATTCTAACAGCCTGTTCAGTAGGACTATCAGCTGTGTATCCACCAGACTTCTGCACAACACAACTGATGGTCCCAACCCCATTTATAAGGCAAGAAATCCCACTTATTAAACCTGACAAGGCATACCTGTGAAGTGAAAACAATTTCCGGTGACTACCTCTTGAAGCTCATCAAGAGAATGCTAAGAGTGTGCAAAGCAGTCATCAAAGCAAAAGGTGGCTACTTTGAAGAACCTAGAATATAAGACATATTTTCAGTTGTTTCACACTTTTTTGTTAAGTATATAATTCCACATGTGTTAATTCATAGTTTTGATGCCTTCAGTGTGAATGTACAATTTTCATAGTCATGAAAATACAGAAGAATCTTTAAATGAGAAGATGTGTCCAAACTTTTGGTCTGTACATCTAGCGGCGAGGAAGTGCCAGAAGGGCTGAAGGCTCATCCCACCCCACCCCTCCTGGGCTGAGAAGACAGGTGTCTCGATAGAATACATATGTAAGGCTGCTACCTGGTCCTGTCCCTCTACATTCCATAGACACGATAGGTTAGATATGGGTGTATCGGCTGACCTCACCTTTGGGAGAAGAGTGTTCCAGGCTGTGGTCCTTCAATAGATTACTTCATCTCTGTAATTCTCTCGTGGTGCTGTCATGGTCGACCGATAAAATCTTAAATTACATACCGGTAATGGAATTTTTCGGAGACCATGACAGCACCCTTATATTTCCTCCTTTCACGTTTGTGGGAACACTCCCCTTTTATTAATTATAATATCACACTCAATAGGTGTCGTCTGGTATGGCAATTTTGTGATTGTTTGCTGTGTTTATTAACCTGGCAGTCCTCTCAATGCTCTGTAATCCCAACTGAGGCGGGAGAGAGGTGGCGCCCTTTTAAGCTTGTAGGTTTCCTCTCCTTGGTGGGCGGATCCCCTCTCTCGTGGTGCTGTCTCTGAAAAATCCCGTTACCGGTAAGTAACTTACGACTATACATTTGATGGAGCAATCAAAAAGTTGTACCCCAAAATGGTATTAAAAACGGTCTTAGAAAATTGAAACACAAGCCAAACAATTTGTTTGCAAAGTTTAGAATTTTTTAAAAGCAGTAAAATGTTTTCGTTTTCTTCTGCACCATTTCACTTTATTTGGAATTCATTGCCCTTTTTTTTCTATATGTTGCACAGTAAAGTGAATAGCGTCTTTCAAAAATGCTGTAATTTTGTCCCACAAAGTACACCTCAACCCTGCTGTATTGAATAGTGTCTGTGTTATTCACTATGTGATATGTGTTTTTTTATTGTATACTAATGTATAGTGACTAGTGATGATTGAGCGTGTTCTATGAACCCATTCAGCGAGCACACTGTCTAACAGCCGTGACACTTGCAGGCACGGCGACCTTAAAAGAAATGCCGAGCATGCCAAAATACTCGGCGAGCACCTGAGCGTGCTCGCCGAAGGGGTTGATAGAACACGCTCGATCATCACTAATAGTGACCAGATGCCTCTAAGGAATCTTTTTTGGCCTCTGTTTTACTGGTGCTTGAAGTGCAAATTTTTGTAGCTCTAATGATTAAGCAATATGCAACTATGTGAACTGCAATTGCCAATTAACAATTTAAGGGTATCCATCAGATATACCCCTCCCTCCAATTCCCATTCATGACCATGCAGGATTTGGAAAGCTAAATCCATAGACACCTCTATATCTTTTATCTGTTGCTGCATTTCTGAGTGCTCTGGGTGTAACGGAGCACTAACCAAGCCTCAGCCTTCCAAGGTTGCTTCCCTGCCCAGCACCAGCCTCTTTATCTTGATTGATAGCTCACTGTCAGTTTTTTGGGACGTCAGGCACCAAGCAAGGAAAATCAGTGAGCTAGACACTAGCACTGGGAACTTTCCCTCCGTACATAAACAAAACATAAACCAAAAAAAAAGCAATTTGGCACGTTACTTAATTTATGTAGATTTATAGAATGAAATGTTGGATTTCGTACGAGCTCGATCCATGTTTTTCACAGAGCTCATATCTATTATAGTCTAGGGCTGTTCACATATTTCTGTGGACCGCGTATTTTTCACCGAAACACGTTGACCTGTCGGACTTTGATCCAAATCAAAGTTTAGAGCTTCTCGGATGCAAAACAAAGCTGATGAAAGTCTGAATGAGGCCTTACTCTATTATTTATTTTTTAAGCAGCGTTCATTCCAGGCTGCTGTACACATGAAGAGGGTTTACACACCTAAAATACATATATAAAACACAGAAACAAGCTACCATTGACAGACTAGTATGGAGGGAGACACTGCCACTACGATCTAACAGTGTGGATTCTGGTGTCTCGCTCCTTCCCTCAGGTTGTATGCCAAAAGCCTCCTCCAATAAGCAAGTTCTGGACAAGCTGCAGGTGGAGAGGGAGTGCGGGATTACGGTGAAGGCCCTGACTGCGTCTCTGTTTTACACTTACGAGGGAAAAAAGTATCTCCTGAACCTGATCAACACTCCGGTGAGTGTGACGTTTCTTCTTGATTTGTTTCTCTGTGGTCTTGTTGCGGATGTTCAACTGGTCACGGCGGTCGCGTGACCTGTCACATAACTAAATGATGTCATGGAAGGTCCTTTCACACCACCGCGAGCCGTACAAGAGACCGGACGCAGTGGAGAAAAGACCGGGGGCCATCAGAAGGTAAGTATAATGTTATTTTCTCCAATCCCCTCCATGACAGCACACCTGGAGGTAGCCTCCCCATCCTAATTAGGGACAGGAAAACAAGAGGTTAAATAGCCCCTTCCCGCTACAATCCCCAGTGTTTTCCTGTCCCTATAGGATGAAGAGGTTACCTGGGGTGCCTGCAGCCGGCAAGCAGGGCCCTATTAAATTTACCTGCCGGGCTGCAGGGAGCGATCGCCTCCGACCTTCCTTTCTTTGCAGCTCCCGTGTCTCCTTGAGAGCGGGACCCCCCACACACACACTCGCCTGCGTGTAAAGCAGAGTAGGGTTTTGGGGGCTGGGGGCCTCCTGTAGCTCCCCGGCCGGAGTCTCCTCTGTCCTCCATGGCGGCGTGCCGGAAGTCAGGCTTTTGGCCAGCGGGACGTCACTTCTGGTGCGTTCCACCGTGGAACGCATGGGGCCGCGGCGGGAAATTCAAAAGGAGAAGCCGCGGTTTGCCCTGAAAATGAGGATCCTTCTCCAGATAGGTGTAAATTTGGCACTGGATCTCGGTCTCCCCTATAAAAGACCCAGATGAGAAGACTCCATTAAGGTAGGACAGAATATTCTGCTACTATGGAGGGTGCTGTTCCAAAGCCTGCGTCTGCAGAGCCCAGCGCTAACCCGGCCCCAGTAAGTACTAGGTCCTAGGTTATTCCCCACTCTCTTTTGAGCAGGATCCTAAATATATTTTAAATCTCCCCTTTTTTTATTTTTAATTTAGGGAGACAAGGATCCGGCACCGACAGTGGGAGAAAGCACTACAGTTTGCAAATGTGCCATCTGTATAAAAAAGCTGGCTTCAGGGCATAAGAAACCCCTATGCTGGAAATGCACTGACAACATTGTGAAGGAAGAACAGCCTTCCCTTATGGAAGAAGTCAGGGGAATGGTTCGGCAGGAAATACAATCTTCCCTAGCCTCCTTCTCACAAGCCAGAGCTGAAGGTCCATCTCCCCCCAAAAGGAGAAAATATACGGTTAGGGAGACCTCTGATTCAGAATTAGGGTCTATGGAGGAACCGGAAGAAGGGGTCCTAAGTGAAGATCATGAGGAAGATAGGAAATATTACTTTTCGTCTGAGAATATGGAGGAATTGTTGTCGCAGGTGAGAGACACGATGCAGGTGGAAGAGGAGAAGGAAACTCGTACAGTTCAGGATGAAATGTTTGGCGGTCTGAAATCCAAGAAGAAGGTAGTGTTCCCTGTGCATGACAACATTTGGAGTCTTATTTTGGATGAATGGGAGTCACCTGAGAAAAGGCTTAGTATGGCAGGAGAAATGAAGGATAGATTCCCTCTAGATGAAAAGGCGGCTAAGCTATGGATGGAAGTCCCGAAGGTTGATGTACAGGTGGCAAGGGTTGCGAAGAAAACAACTCTTCCCTTTGAAGACTCGTCACAGCTCAAAAATCCTATGGATAGGAAGATGGACAGCCTTCTAAGGAAGGCATGGGAAACATCGGCGGCTTCACTGAAGACTAATATCGCTTCAACTTGTGTAGCTCGTTCCATGTTCCTCTGGCTCCAACAACTAGAGGAACATCTCTGGAAAGGTACCACTCAAGAGGACCTCCTAGCATCTCTTCCTTTTCTGCAGAAGGCCACTGGATTCCTAGCGGATGCCTTGGCGGAGTCGGTCAAGATTGCGGCAAGATCGGCAGCATTATCAAATTCTATGAGAAGAGCTCTGTGGTTGAAGATGTGGAGTGGGGACAATGCATCAAAATCTAAGCTTTGTTCCATTCCATTTAAAGGAGAGTATATGTTTGGGGCGGTGCTAGACGAGTTGTTGGAGAAAGCATCCGACAAGAAGAAGTCTCTGCCAGAGCCAAAGAATCCAAAAAGTTTCAGAAAGAGACCATTTCTTCTCCCTCAACAACAACAGCAGCAAGCATTTCAGTACAGAGGCAAGGGTAAAACTGGTCGCTGGAGTTACACAAAAGGGGGAAGAGGTAGGAATATCTTTCAAGGTTCTAGGCAGGACAGACAATGACGCCAAGAAGGTAGGAGGCAGAATTGCGAGCTTCCTTCCTCAATGGCAGCTTATTGATTGGAAAAGGATTTGTCGTGGCAACAGTAGACCAGCCAGAGGCTTACTACCACGTGCCAATTCATCTGGATTACAGAAAATTTCTCAGATTTGCTGTAACTCAGAACCGAGAGGTACTTCATTTTCAATTCAATGTACTCCCCTTCGGCATTTCGTCAGCACCCCGCCTGTTTACAAAGATCATGGCAGAGGTAGTAGGTTTATCTAAGGAAACTGAATATCTGCATCGTCCCATATTTAGACAATTTTTTGGTGATGGTTCCCTCGGTTTCAAGTTTGGAAAGAGACCTCCAGATGACCCTCCAGATCCTGGAATCCTTGGGATGGTTGATAAACTACCAAAAGTCAGATCTGATTCCCTCCACCAGGAAGACCTCCTTGGGAATTCTCCTGGATTCTCAGCAACAAGCCTCTTTTCTGCCAAAAGAGAAGCAGATTCAGTTGAGGTCGAAAGTTTATGCACTAAAGAACCAGAGAGGAGTGTCATTAAGATTCGCCATGTCCGTCCTCGGGTCCATGACCTCATTTATTTAGGCGGTACCTTGGGCTCAAGCGCATTCAAGGGTCCTTCAAAACTACATCCTTTCCTGTTGGGACAGATCTCCAAGTTCCCTCTCCAACAGAATTCATCTGCCAGAGAAGGTGAAAGCATCTTTAAATTGGTGGCTCTGTCCAGGAAATCTGGAGAAAAGTTCAGCATGGATTCAACTTCCCTTGTTATCCGTCAAAACAGACGCAAGCAAAAGAGGATGGGGAGCAGTAGTCTCCCACGTGGCCTTCCAAGGGGTCTGGTCGCAAGAAATAGCAGAGCAGTACTCAAACTTAAGAGAAATGAAAGTGGTGGAAGAAACCCTATGGGCAGCCACTACTGTGCTTCAGGGGTCGAATGTCAGAGTCTACTCGGACAATATGACAACTATAGCCCACTTGAGACATCAGGGAAGTACAAGAAACAGGAGGTTACAGATGATCTCCGAAAGGATCTTCCACTGGGCGGAGCATAATCTACTATCCTTATCGGCTCTGCATCTGAGGGGCTCCGACAACTATCATGCAGATCTTCTGAGCAGAAAATACATTCATCCAGGGGAGTGGAGCATGAACTCGAAGATATTTCAGATGATTGTTCAAAAGTGGGAATACCCAAATGTGGACCTGTTTGCGAACCAGGAAAACGCAAAAGTAAGAGCCTTTTTCTCTTTGAAACCCGAGGATTCAGCAACAGGGATAGATGCATTCGCTCACCCTTGGAAAGTTGGGCTCGCTAATGCTTTTCCCCTGATTCTGTTAATACCAAGGACTTTACAAAAAATCAGGTCGGAAGGGCTCAAGACTATCCTAATAGCTCCAATGTGGCCAAAAAGAGCATGGTTCGGAACATTGAGCAGTCTAAGAATGGATGATCCATTGATGCTTCCTCGAATCCACGATCTGCTGCATTAGGGCCAGATTTTCCATCCGGCCCCTCAGAATTTGGCTCTAGCAGCTTGGCTTCTGAGACCGCCCTCTGAAAAGCCAGAGGCTTCTCAGTACAGGTGATCCAAATGTGGCGCCCTGCTGTGCATTGGTGCCACAGAACCCAGAAGGGTGCATGGATGGATTTCTCCACAAGAGGCCCTCACTAGATACAAACACCTCTACCTTCCAACTCATACCAGCAGAGGGAGCCCAGATAGGGATATATATAGGGAAGGTGGAGCCAGGCAGCTCAGTTGATTAGTGAGTGCTCAGAGTCAGAGCAGAGCAGGCAGGCTGAGAGAGAGCCTGAGAGCGTGCCGACACTCAGCGGTGAAGACGCAGCACGTCAGCTGCCTAGTAGTGAGGGCCCCGAGTGTGGCCGACGGCAAGGAGAAAAAGGGGAGTGAAACCAAGGGGGCAGAGGAGCACAATAAGCTCACCCCATTATATCTACCGGACACCGGATCCGCGCCTACAGGGACCCTTTACACCCAGTGGGGATAACCGGAATCCCAGGAGGACTACAAGTCCCTGACAAACCTGAAGGCTAGACACACACAGGATCAGGAACCACGAAGGCCCCGACGTCCAGGGAAAGTGGTTACCAACCAGAGGTCCTATTTCTGAGCATCTGGTGAAGTAAAAGCAGGACACATAAGCTAGGCCCAGTTGCAGGCTGGCCAGGAGCATACATAGGGACAGACACGGATCAGGAGGCCCTATACCTGCTCCCTGGGGAGAAGTCCAAAAGTGCGCCCTTCATCTGGAGTACCCTGGACCGTACCTAACAGCTGTACCAGTAAAGGAAATGAAGCAAATCCCCTGTCTCTGTCCGTTACTCCTGCTGTGCCATCGCTTTCCCTGCACCACAATGCTCAGCGCAACCTGCATCATTTATACTGCCCTGAGGCCTGCTCCACCTGTGGGGAGCCGTTCCATCTCAAGCTGTCCTGACATCTGCCTCAGAGGACTGTTGCAGCGCTGGTGATCCTCACCAGACACCACAGGTGGCGTCACAACAAATTCCCTACAAATAATTCCTTTTGGCACTGACTGCCCTGGGCCAGCCACCGCGATAATCCCCGCAGGCAGTCTTAGGCCCGGCTGCCGGGTGCCCCGCGACACCCCTGGGGGCGAGTCACATACACTGCAGAAAAGCAGAAAACCAGTCACAATTTCCATCTATGGAAAAATCTAGAAAGCTTTCAAGCTATGGTATGAGCCTCGTCCATTAGATCCCTTTCGGCCTGACGTGGCCAGAATCTTGGATTTCCTACAGAACGGTCTGTCTAAAGGATTAAGACCAAGCACGCTGAAGGTCCAAGTCTCGCCTTTAAGTTCCTATTTTGATGCTGATTTGGCCCAAAACAGATGGATTAAGAGGTTCATGATAGCTGCTTCTTGGATTAATCCAACAAGAGCTAAAATAGTTCCACCTTGGGATCTCAACGTAGTTCTTAGAGGCCTAACTATGCATCCTTTCGAGCCAATAGCCGAAGCACACATAGACAAATTGTCTTGGAAAGCGGCATTGCTTATAGCTCTGACTACAGCCAGAAGAGTGAGTGAAATCCAAGCCCTGTCTATCAGAGAGACTTATTGTCGTATTTTGGAGGACAGGATCATCCTCCAGTTGGATCCTTCTTTTCTACCTAAAGTGTCGTCTAATTTTCATATGTCTCAGCCAATAATTCTTCCGTCATTCTGTCAAAATCCATCAAATAGCAAGGAAGAAGAATTCCACGCGTTGGATGTAAGAAGGACTATAATCCGCTATTTGAGGCAGACTGAAACCTGGAGGAAGGATCAGAACCTATTTGTCCAATATGGAAGCCCCAATAAAGGAAAGAAAATTGCAAAAATATGCTAGCAAATTGGATTAAGAAAGCAATTTGTGAAACATACATAGTTCAAGATTTGCCTCCTCTGAAATCCTTGAAAGCTCTTTCTACTAGAGCTATGTCGGTCTCCTGGGCGGAAAAAGCTAGTGCATCCATTGAGCAGATTTGCAGGGCAGCTACATGGTCGTCTGTCCATACCTTTGCTAAACATTATAGACTAGATGTAATATCTAATAGAGACTTAGCATTTGGAAGGAAAGTCCTTCAGGCTGTTGTCGCTCCCTAAAATTCATTCTTTGGTATTACTCCAGGTGTGCTGTCATGGAGGGGATTGGAGAAAATAGAATTAGACTTACCAGTAATTCGGTTTCTAAGACCCTCCACAACAGCATGGGTAGTTCCCTCCATTTCTTTGATTGGAAAAATCCTTAGTGTTAATAAATATTTAGAGCATTCATACTGTGTGGTCCTTTGAAAACACTGGGGATTGTAGCAGGGAGGGGCTATTTAACATCTTGTTTTCCTGTCCCTAATTAGGATGGGGAGGCTACCTCCAGGTGTGCTGTCGTGGAGGGTCTTAGAAACAGAATTACCGGTAAGTCTAATTCTATTTTTTTTTTTTTACCATTTTTATTCTTTTTTTCAACTATTAACTTGTTCACACTATATAAATACATGCCGGTTGCAAGGATTTATATAGTGTGACCAAGTTGTCAAGCACTTTCCAAGTGATGCTAAAATCGCTTGGAAAGCGGTTGACAACCCGCATGCGGACATGCATGTGAAAAATGCTTCACTTACGTTTGTCCCTGGCAGGAAAAACGCATGTAAAATCTGCATGCATTTTTTCTGCCAGGGAGATGCAGAAACACTCAGGAAAAATCCGGAGCATTTCTGCATCGTGGGCATGTGGCGCCCCTAAAGGTTCAGTCGCCACAGAGGTACTGCACCTCACCCAGAGGTGTGGTGTCTCCCTTCACTCAGGTAAGATGGGAGTGCTGCAGAGAACCCCCCAAAACACCTGCATCCAACATTACACTGCTTCAGACCGGCTGGAAGGGCAACATGTAGAGAGCAGCTGCTGAGCCCTGTCCCTGGCTGGAGTGGGGGAAACCCAAAGGTAGGGGGAACCAGTAGTGGGTGTGGGTGGAGGAAGCAGTTAGAAGGAGCACACAGTAGGTATATAATGGGAAGCAATCTTAGGGTGGCAGTTCAGAACAGAATGGTCAGTCAGTACAGTACAGACGGTCAGTGAGGACTGTCTGGGAGCAGAGGCTCAGCAGGAGCTCTGCTCCACAAGAAGGGCCCGGGATAGAGGCCCCGGAGGGGAGAAGGGAGTAGGCTCCATTCTAAGAAGGGATCCCAGGGGTACGGCGCGTGCAGGACAGCACCCATACGCCCCGCATCTGTCAGAAGACAGAGGGATCGGTTGCCCCATTCTAATCTCCAGGGGGTCAGGTTGGTCCCGGATCCGACGTACAGGAAGGACTTCAGCATACCCGAGCGGGATTGAGAGTGGGCAGCGCAGGGCAGCAGGGAGAAGGACCTACTGTGAAGACGGTCAAAGTAGGAACACGAGAAAGTGGGGTTCTGCCAAGCATTCCTAAACTTCCTGAGGAAGGATTGAACCCCTGCCAGGGTGAACACGGCGCAACGTGGGAGGCCTTCACCTGTAACTTGCACTTTTGTGTTTCCTGAAGAACTGTGAATTAAAATCTTGGACGACTGCACTGAGTTGCCTCCGTCTATTCCTTCACTGGTGCCATTTCCCTCCCTGCACTACAACGCCCAGCGCACCCTCCATCTATTTACACTGCCCTGAGGCCCGCTCCACCTGTGGGGAGCCGTTCCATCTCTAGCTGCCCTAACATCTGCCTCAGAGGACTGTTGCAGCGCTGGTGATCCTCACCAGACACCACAGGTGGCTTCACGACAAATCCTATAAATAATCCCTTTTGCACTGACCGCCCCGGGCCAGCCACCATGATATTCCCCAAAGCAGCCATACGGCCCGGCTGCCGTGTGCCCCGCGGCCCAGGGGGCAGCGAGTCACCACTTGGCGTCACGAACAGGATACGTGACCAGCCTGCCATCTGCGGGTAATGTGCGCCTAAAGAAGTGTTTTCTGCCTTGAATGTGGCGCCCGCCCCAGAAGAACGGGCGCCATTATGTGCGTGCTAAAGAACAACAGAATGGAACCTTCCGTCGTGGGCCGGGTCCCAGAATGGCTCCAAAAGCAGGCCCTGCCCCTTGCAACAGTGACTGTCCGCATAGATGTGTCCGTCAAAGCGGGGAGGCCGACACAGGGAGTGACCGACAGCAAAGTGCCATGGGACCGCCCCCGAAAGAGGAGAGGCGGTGGAGAGAAGCTGCGTAAAGACCGGGAGGTGTCAGGCCGAGCTGACGCAGTCGCGGGAGCAGGTCGGAGTGATGTCCCTGTCCCAAATGCGGCTGGCGCTGCTCCATCCCTGGTCCCCCTGCAGCCTGAGGCTGATGACCAGGCTGGGTCAGCCTGCAGAAACCAGGGGTTCCCCCGGAGGGGGCCCCACTGTTAAACTGTTTTAGTTAACTGGACTGTACATAAGTTGCCCGGAAGGGTGCAGTTGACTTCATGTTTGCTACCCAGTTACCCGTCAGGGTACAGAGACTGACAGGCTGAGGACTGTGAGAAGCCGGACGTTGACATTGTACATAGTTTAGCACTTCTTAAAGTGCATCCTATTGGTTTTATAATTACAAATATACCTCAGAACAAAAACCCGTTTGGCGTGGCGGAAGACGAGGTCCAGGATTGGATCGTCTATGCCCTGCAGCCATGCCCAGGGCCTACGTTGAGGGTTTGTGGACGGGTCCCTCATGCTGCTACTGTTGCACCCTGGTGCTGGAACTGTCTTGAAAATTGTTTTATATGACAATACTCTTATGATGTTTTATAATGTAACCAGTAACGTTAAAAGAAATGTGCCTCCCATAAAGGGAAGAAATGTTGTTTTATGGTCAAATATGCTGATGCATCTTAAAAATTTTGCATGTCAGTTATGCCTGGTTTTGCTCTGTTCCAGCCCGCGGACGTGCTGTGTTTTACCGGGGGGGGGGGGGAATGTGGCGCCCCTGAGTGTTCAGTCGCCACAGTGGTACTGCACCTCACCCAGAGGTGTGGTGTCTCCCTTCACTCAGGTAAGATGGGAGTGCTGCACAGAACCCCCCAAAACACCTGCATCCAACATGCAGAGTGCAGCTGCTGAGCCCTGTCCCTGGCTGGAGTGGGGGGAACCCAAAGGTAGGGGGAACCAGTAGTGGGTGTGGGTGGAGGAAGCCGTTAGAGGGAGCACTTATACAGTAGGTATATAATGGGAAGCCATCTTAGGGTGGCAGTTCAGAACAGAATGGTCAGTCAGTCTACCATTGGGCCCTATAAGACGTTCTTCATCTCCCGTTGCAGTGGGGTTTTTATTTGTCAAAAAAAAAGACTGGGGGTTGCGCCCCCGCCTTGATTTTCGCGAGTTTAATCGGATCACGGTCTGGGATGCATATCCTCTCCCTCTCATCCCCGACCTCTTTAGAAAAAAATTTGGCTCCTACGATTTGATTAAACTAGACCTCAGGGGGGCTTATAATCTCATTCACATTGAGGAGATGAGTGGAAGATGGCCTTCAATACTCCTGAGGGGCACTATGAAAAGCTTGTGATGGCATTTGGGTTGACTAATGCTCCCGCATTCTTTCAACACTGTTAGTGACATTTTTAGTCATCTGGCAGGTAGATCACAACAAACCAATCTTGATGACATATTAATTTACTTACCTCCAGTCACATCAGGTACATATCAGGCAGGTCTTACAGATACTCAAAGATAATAAATTATTTGTCAAACCAGAGAAATGTATGTTCTCCATTCAGGGTTAGTTCTTATCATTCACCGTTTTTGCATGGATCTGGCCAAAGTCCGGACAGTACTGGATTGGTATTATATTCAAGACTTAAAGGCATTACAAAGTTTTTTGGGTTTCGCCAGCTACTACTGTAAGTTCATGAAAAACTTTTCGGTAGTGGCCAAACCTCTGATGGACGATTTTGCCAAATAGAAAAAAAAAATTAAGATTTTATTATTTTACTTTCCATTCTTGTAGCTAAACACAATCCAGCTAAGTTTAAAATTGAAATGAAGCCCCTGTACCCCCCTCTCTAGGTGCTTCTGTACCAAGTCTTCCCTGGTCCAGGATGGTCTCTATATCACAGGCTCCAGCAATAACCTATTGACACATGATTGTGGCAGCCCTCACGTGCTGATATATCACAGTGCCAATAGAAGTGGGAAGCGGCACAGAAATCACAAAATAAAGGCAGTGTTTGTGGTAATGCAAGAATCCAGCAAGCAGAGTAATCCACACGTCATACAACAGCCCAACATGGATGATGAAAAGCTGCGTCTTCAGGCGTCTGTGTAAGAACATCACATTTTTGTTTTCCTTCCAGAATAAGCACCAAATGGAATAGCTGAATGCCAGGATACAGAGACCGGCGGGGGGCAGGGAAGCGCTGTCCGCTGGATTTTGTGCTGGTTTCACAAGCGGTCACCCTGCAGTTTTCTCCGGATAATGCTGTGGAGACTTTTCACAACACATCTAATAATTGTGAACCTTCCACTCACATGTTTATTATCTTGTCCGCTGGTCAGACTGGGGGGGATGAAAGCTGGACAAGGGATGAAGAATGATCCTTTTTACATATAATGGGTGCACTGAGCGATTGTGAAAAGTCGCAGAGGACTGAGAGCAGAAGGGCAGAGGGTTTCCTCTTCCTCACAGGGACCAGCACAGAAGCCGGAGCAGAAGGGCAGAGGGTTTGCTCTTCCTCACAAGGACCAGCACAGAAGCCGGAGCAGAAGGGGAGACAAGGGCTGAGCCACTTACACAGACAGAAAGCTGAGGAGAGGAGGGCATGTTATTACTCCAGGATCCGCTCCATTCATTCCCTATGTGGCATTCGAGCGCTGAGCTCGATTTTTCCGGAGCCCCATAGAGAATGAATGGAGCAGCAGTTGATCCCTGACTTTCCACTCCTTACCGATCAGACGATGGCTCGCAGCGGTCAGACCCCACGATCAGTAAGTGATCACCGAGCCTGTGGATAAGTGATAACTTGTTTTCTACAGACATCCCCTTTAAAACACTTAACCCCCGGGGACGTATTAGTACGCATATTTGCGTACCCTCCGTTCAGTGAGGGCTGCTGCGCTGAGCCCTCACTGAACGGAGCACATGTCAGCTGATTCTTACAGCTGACATGTGCCAGTAACAGCCGAGGGTGGAATCGCGATCCACCCGCGGCTGTTAACCAGTTAAATGCTGCTGTCAATCTCCGACAGCAGCATTTAACGCGCGCTTCCGGGTAGCGCGTCATAAGCCCCGCCCACCTGTGACCCCGTCACGTGATCGCGGGTCGCCGATGGGCGTGCATGACAACCCAGGGTCTGCAGCAGACGCCTGTGGTTGTCATGATCTTGTCGCTATGAGCGCCACCTAGTGGTCGGCGCTCATAGCACAGGACCATTTCTGCTGCATGCAGGGGACCTGCTCGTCCCCTGTATGTAGCAGAGGCGATCGGACAGTTGCTGCTTCTAGTCTCCTATGGAGACTATAGAAGCATGCAAAAAGTTAAAAAAAAAAAGTTTTTAAAAATATAAAAAAAAATAAAAAAATATAAAAGTTTAAATCACCCCCCTTTCGCCCCATTCAAAATAAAATATATAAAAAAAAAACCCACATACACATATTTGGTATCGCCGCGTTCAGAATCGCCCGATCTATCAATATAAAAAAAGAATTATTCCGATCGGTAAACGGCGTAGCGAGAAAAAAATTCTAAACGACAGAATTACGTTTTTTGGTCGCCGCAAAATTGCAATAAAATGCAATAACGGGCGATCAAAACATCGGATCTACCCCAAATGTTATCAATAAAAACGTCAGCCTGGCACGCAAAAAATAAGCCATCAACCAGCCCCAGATCACGAAAAATGGAGACGCTACGGGTCTTAGAAAATGGCGCTATTTTTTTATTTTTTTTTTTACCAAATTTTGGAATTTTTTTTCACCACTTAAATATAAAAGAACCTATACATGTTTGGTGTCTATGAACTCGAAATGACCTGTAGAATAAGAAGGGCAGGTCAGTTTTAGCATTCAGTGAACATGGTAAAAAAAATAAATAAAAAACAACTGTGGTATTGCACTTTTTTTGCAATTTTACCGCACTTGGAATTTTTTTCCCGTTTTCCCGTACAGGATATGATAAAACTAGTAATGGCGTTGAAAAGTACAACTCGTCCCGCAAAAAATAAGCCCTCACATGGCCATATTGACCAAAAAATAAAAATGCTATGGCTCTGGGAACAAGGGGAGCAAAAACGAAAATGCAAAAACGAAAAATGCTCCGGGGCTTAAGGGGTTAAGTAATGGAGCATGCCAGCAGAGAAGGTGGGAGGAGGCGCTGGTTACAGGGGAAACTTTACCTCTGGAGGCCGCATTTAGGGCATGTGAGGGGCGGACACTTCCCATATTCATCATTACTGAACCCCCGCTCTGTGCGGCTCTTATCTGAGCTGCAGGAGACGCAGCAGTTACTAATCAGCCGCTCTCTGTTCACTTGCAGCCGTCCGAGCTCTGCTGTGCCTGTTAGGGGTGAAGTTCGGGTCCTTCAAGGCATCTACTATGCAGCCTGCACAGCAGATCACGGCCCGAGCACAGCGTCTCCGGGTAAATCTCCACCTTGTGAGTTGCTTCTTGTGCAGCAGCCCCATGCAAGTTGCTCTGCTCTCCTCGGCCAGCTCCTGCTGAATACTGAGCTCCTCTGCCCAATCTAGGAGCTCAATAGCCCTGATCACGTCAGTGGTAGCCCAGCGCTGCTGGATCAGATTTACAAATGGCAAACTAATCAGCCCTAGGTATTTCTAATATGTGCAGAGCAGGCGACATAAGTCTGACCGGTGTCCTCATAGACCTTTCCTCAGCCGGGGTCTAATAGGAGCAGTAAAATGGCCGTCATGGGGTCCATTGTTAGATCTCAGCTGCCATAGAAACTCATTGGCACCATGATCATGCCTCCCTCTCCTGTCTAAAGTGCCTAAATGCTGTGGAAGCCCCCTACTGTGTCATACAATGGATTAAGCTGCCAGGATCAAGGTTGGCTCCACTGTGGGCAGCTGAGGCAGGAGCAGGACTGTGTTACACAGCCACACTTCTGCCGCAGATCTTGTAAGGACCTGCCTGATGATAATGTGTCCTATAGAGCAGGTCTTGGTACCGGACTGCCCTGTACATATTTACCACTAGCTGGGAACCAGTTACTTACAAGGTCTAGTTTCGAATGTGTTTCCAGGATCTGTAGTTATCAGCATTTTATCCTTAAGGCCGAGTTATAATATCACTGTAACACTCTCGCCCTGTACCTGTATACCTGCCCTGTGTGCTGCACAAAAGTATATAACAAAATGTGTGTACACAGATATCTCCTGAATGGTATTACTGCTAGATCTCCTGTACATAGAAATATGAGGTTCTTAGCGCACATTTTGAGCAAATTGTGCGAGCCCATCTGCCAACGTCAAGGCGACCTCTTCAGATGGGTCCCTACACTATCATTACACTAACTTACTAACTGGGACTAGTTTTTTGTATTATTATTATTACCACCATTTTTACTATTTATTATTATTGCATTAATGCAATTAATTGTAACTGTTATAAAACGAATTAAAAAAATGTAATTCTAATTTTTTTTTATTAATCTTGTGATTCTAATAATGGTATTACTAAAATCCCTATGCCTAAAGCTGTTGATCCAGAAGAAGGCAAAAACCCCAGGACACCTTCAGCCAATTTGTGTCACAGGGGAAAAATTCCTTCTTGACCCCGGGAAAAGGCGATCAGTCCTAGGACCCTGGATCAAACCTAATAATGTTATTACAAGTTATATAATATTACACTAATTATTGTACTACTGGAGTGTGATGAACCTGTAGCCGCCATCTTGGTAATGATAAATCATATCCAGGGATGGCCACACTTCAGCAGCCCCCACCCTTGGGACCTTCTGTTAAAACGTCAACTAGATAGTTTCCCCCCATCCAGGCTCCTGTAAGATAAGAAGCCCCGGGGCCTACTTAACACTTGAATGCTAGGAGCTTCAAAGACTTCGAGAGGAAACACAGCCAGCAGGGGGGGGTGCTTCGTCCATCTGTACCTGACCATTTGTCCCATAGGACTAGTTTCTTTGTCTGTCACAAGCATGGAGGCATAAGATATAGAAACATGAAAAGTACACGCATGTTGCGTGGGATGGGCCAATAAAAAAATATCACGGCGTCCCGGAGCCATTGCGCACACAAGCCTCCGCGGTAGACGTTTGTACGTGCTCTGGAAGCCAAGATATAGCGCTGAGCCATTCCTGAGGACCGTATGGTATCAGAATTGATATCAAAAGGTCGGTTACGGCGGCCCGAATCCATGGGAACCCCTGGGGGTATCCTGAGACCATCCCAGAAGAAGTTATTGGGTTCCTTAGAATTTGGGCTTCTGATCGAAGTTAGACCTGAGGGTGGAGACTGAGCCAGCTGACCTCACCAGCAGTGGGCGGGACGGGGCAGGTAAGATAGCAGGACAGACAAGAGACAAGGCAGTCTTGACCCAAGAGTGGGGTGCTGAACATCTGAGCACCAGCTGAGGCCACCAAGGGGAGGAGCAGTTTGACCATGCGGTGGTAGGCCTCAGCCTGTAACAAAGAACCGTGCCTGCGACCGCAGAATCCTCTCCCTGCGTCACAAGAGAATCAAGAAACCGGTAACTGATATGCTGTGGTGATTCTGTGTGTTGTATTCCATTGTTGTATAGTTTAGCCTGACCTTATACCTGTGTATATTTAGTTGTATATCGTGTATCTAGTGTATTATTATAATCAATTACCTCAAGTAATTGTGGGCCTGCCTTTTATTCTGCATAACGAACGCACGTCCGTGTGAGCTCGGCTCAAGCCAAAAACGCTACCCAGGGTTGGTTCCTGACCCGATATAGGCCCATTCACGGACTGGGTGTATATCTAAAATAGGGACTGGTGGCAGCATACCAACTGGGGATTGGGGAAGGCTGGTAGTGACGGTCGGAGGTTCAGATATATATATTCCTGGCGCGGCCAAGGAAGATATATATACCGCCCTCACTACAGAGGGCCCCGATACCCAGTAGGTTACAGGACAGTCTCCCTGGCGACCGCTTATCCTAGGTGCAGTTCCTTGACTGACCTGAGGCTGAGGGCGCTAGCGAGTTGTGCTGTGTAGTGACGTTACGGTTTAGTGACGTTGAAGGGAACACTCTACCGTGTTCCCTGCGCTGGTTGCAGCTCCCTGGCACTACTTTCTCTAGGTGCAGTACCTTGACTGACCTGAGAGGTAAGGGGGCGCCAGAGAGCTGCACCCACCGGCCGGCTTTCATCACATTGGTGGCAGAGCGGTGGGATTGCAGAATAATAGTGTTGTGGGACCCCTACTCCCAGGCACTAAAGACTGCCAGTGGTAACTTCCACTGCTGGAGTCTTAAGGTCAGGCCAACGTTAGACGGTCAGGCTAAAAGTATAACAAGGTGTGTGCAAACTCAGGGTTGCAGCGGTGTCGGTTACCAAGATGGCAGACGGCACCAGGAGCAAGACCCTGCAGGAGGCTAATGCTACGGTCCGTGTGGCAGGAGGGGAGGACATTGTTACTCATGGCGAGGAGGAGTCCAGCCCGGGCACCTCAGGGAGCCAGTCCCCAGTATACGGTCCCGCAGTGGGCTGCCCACCACCTACCCAGCCCAGCCTGTCCAGATCACAAGCCCTTTTACAAGCGGCTATGGCAAGTCTCCAGTCTCATGGCGATGCCGTCTACAAAACCCTCCTGGCAGCATCAGAGAAGGCAGCGGAGGAGGAGCGCGAAGCTGCGGAGCGGGCTGCGGAGCGTGAAGCTGCAGAGCGCCGGGAGGCTGCGGAGCGTGAAGCTGCAGAGCGCCGGGAGGCTGCGGAGCGTGCAGAGCGAGCTGCGGAGCGCCAGCACCAACTGGACCTGGCCCAGCGGGGGCTTCCGCTAGAGCAACCAACCCATCAGGAGACCAAGTCGTCCAAAGTCCGAGCTGAGGACTTCCCTCTACTGGAGAAGGATGGGGACCTGGACTCCTTTCTGGTGGCATTTGAACGGACCTGTCTTCAGCACCATCTGGCCCGGGATCAGTGGGCCAGATACCTGACCCCCCGTTTGAGGGGTAAGTCCCTGGATGCCTTGGGGGACTTACCTGCCGGGGAGGTACAGAACTACGACTGCATCAAGCGGGCCCTGATCCGGCAGTACAACCTCACTCCCGAGTCGTACCGCCAGAAGTTCCGGAGCCTGCTGCGTGGCCCCAAGGACACCTGGACCGATCATATGCGGGCGCTGTTGAGAGCCACAGAGCACTGGACCTCGGGTCTAGCGCTTACTACCCGCCAGGAGGTCCAGGAACTGTTCGTCACGGAGCAGTTCTTGTGGAACTGCCCAGAGGACCTCCGACAGTTCCTCCGTGACCGAAAACCAACAGGGGCTTCTGCTACAGCCGCCCTGGCAGACGAGTATGCCAATAACAGGGCGCCTGAGCTGAAGAAGTCTGCCAGCAGCACCTGGAGAGGGGGTAAGCCCAGTCATGCCCCTGTTTCCCCGGCCCCTAGAACACAAGGGGTGTATCCCCCTGTTGCCCTCTCCAGGCAAGGACCAGACGTAAGACGTTGTCATCTATGCAACAAACCAGGACACTTTAGGGCTGAGTGTCCCCAGCGCCAAAAGACCCCATCCCAGTCCCAGAGAGCGCCCAATGTTTTGTGTGTGGGAGGGGGTGGTGGTAGGTCCCTGGACAACATCCAACCCGTCACCATAGGCCGTTCTGCGGTCATGGGACTGCGGGACACTGGCGCTGAACGAACACTGGTACGGCCTGAGGTGGTGTCCCCCCAGGACTTGGTACCAGGAAAGACTCTTTCCGTCTCCGGGGTTGGAGGCGTGGAGCCGGCACTTCCCGTTGCCATGGTGTATTTGGACTGGGGTGCCGGGAGGGGGATGCGGGAGGTGGGAGTAACGCCAAATATTCCCGCAAATGTTTTATTAGGGACCGACTTGGGGCGTCTAGTATCGCAGTATGTACCCTCTGAACCCCCAAGTTCGGCCCCCCAAGAGTGTATTGATTTGTCTGCTGCTAATGCCAACCATGTTGTATGTAGTGTGCGTCCTGCTGAGGAGGAGGGAGTGAAACCTGAGGGTAACACCTGCACAGACACAACACAAACAGGGTTAGTGAAAGCAGGTGGGGAGTGTGGGGATGCCCGCAGAGGTGCTCAGCCGGCGTGCCGTGACCTCTTGTCCTCCGGTGAGGGAGGGGGCGGGCAGGATTCTGTAGAGGGAAGCTCAGGGATGGAGAGGGGGGCAGCTACCGGCAGTGTAGGGCTCCCAGGGGTATCCAGGCTGCTGAGTATAGGCCCACTGCAGGGGGAGGAACAGGCCATGGGGGGTGGGGGTGTCCCAAGAGAGGAGCCGCCAGGTAAGACCCCAGGGCAGGAGTTCCCCACATCCGAGATGTCCAAAGGCCTAGGAAGCCTGCCTGATCGGGCGGCTTGGTCAGAAACAGAGGGGAAGCAGGCACTACCCACGGTCACAGCGGTCATAGCCGCTGTCACCAGGAGTGGGAGCGCCGGAGCCCAAGGAGCCTTGCAGAGGTCCGACGGCTTCCCCACTTCTGACCAAGTGTCTGCCGGGTCAGACGGCGGCCAGGTGACATGCCCGGAGGGGCTGACAGAGGATGTGGCAGTTTCGTCGATTCTGGCCACATCAAGTCAGGAATTTCAGGCAGCGTTGGAAGCAGACGACAGCCTGAAAGCTCTCAAGGAACAGGCGGCACAGCCTCCCATGGAGTCAGACTGCGAGCGGGTGGTCTGGGACCAGGGACGGCTGTACCGGGTAACGGTCCAGCAGGGTTCACCGGAGGCGTGGCCCAGGGACCGACAGTTAGTGGTACCCTATCCGTTCAGGGCGGAATTTTTGCGGATCGCACACGAGATTCCGATGGCCGGACACCTAGGGATCGCTAAAACCAAGGCCAGGATAGCTCAGCATTTCTACTGGCCTGGGATGGGAGCCGCGGTGGGTGCCTACTGCCGTTCGTGTGACACCTGTCAGAGGGTGGGGAAGGCGGGGCCGCTCCCCAAAGCCCCACTGGTAACTCTGCCAATCATCGAAGAGCCTTTCTCGAGGGTCGCTGTGGATCTTATTGGACCTCTGTCCACTCCCAGCCACTCCGGGAAATGCTTCATACTCACGGTAGTGGACTATGCCACCCGGTACCCGGAAGCGGTAGCTTTGTCATCCATTCGGGCCGACAAGGTGGCTACCGCCTTACTGGAGATCTTCTCCAGAGTGGGTTTCCCCCAAGAAATGCTCACCGACCGAGGGACCCAGTTCATGTCGCGGCTGATGGAGTCCCTCTGTAAGCAAATGCAGGTGCAACATCTGGTGGCCAGCCCGTATCACCCACAGACTAATGGCCTGTGTGAGCGGTTCAATGGCACCTTAAAGCAGATGCTTAAGATGTTGGTCGACTCCCACGGGAGAGACTGGGAGCGTTACCTCCCACACCTCCTATTTGCTTACCGGGAGGTTCCGCAGGCCTCAACGGGGTTCTCCCCCTTTGAGCTCCTGTACGGGCGACGGGTACGGGGCCCCCTGGCTCTGGTGAAGGAAGCATGGGAAGGGGATTTGGCCACCCCCGAGGTGTCGGTCATCGAGTATGTCGTGCGCCACCGGGACAGGATGATGGCCTTGGCAAAGCTGGTGCAGGACAATATGGCCCAGGCCCAGGCCGACCAGAAGCGGTGGTACGACCAGAATGCTTGTGAGAGGACCTACCAGGTGGGTCAAAAGGTGTGGGTACTGGTCCCCGTACCACAGAACAAGCTTCAGGCAGCCTGGGAAGGTCCCTACTTCGTGCACCAGAAACTCAATGCCGTCACCTATCTGGTCACCCTGGATCACGCCCGTGGAAGGAGGAAGGCCTTCCACGTGAACATGATGAAGGCTCATCATGAGCGGGAAGCGACTGCCCACCCAGTGTGCAACCTTCCCGAGGAAGGAGAGGTAGAAACCCTCCTGGATCTGCTCACCCAAGCCAAGGCGGGTGGGTCCATCGAGGATGTGGGGGTTGGCCACCAGCTCACGGAGGACCAACGGTCCCAGCTGGGGACCACCCTGCACCCCTTCCGGGGGCTGTTCAGCAGCCTGCCCGGAAGGACTGAGATGGCTGTCCACGACGTGGACACTGGCGATCACCCGCCGATCCGGCGTTCAGCATATCGGGTCTCTTTCGAGGTGCAGGGAAACATGCGCCAAGAGATAGACGAGATGCTGAAGCTGGGGGTGATCCAGGCATCCAGCAGCGCGTGGGCCTCGCCTGTAGTCCTCGTACCAAAGAAGGACCGAACTACACGGTTCTGCGTGGACTACCGGGGGCTCAACGCTGTAACGGCCACCGATGCGTTCCCCATACCACGCATCGATGACCTGCTCGATCGGATGGCCGGGGCTAAGTACCTGACCATCATGGATCTGAGCCGGGGGTACTGGCAGATTCCTCTGACCCCCGCGACAAGGGAACGCTCTGCCTTTATCACCCCTTTTGGACTGTACGAGTCCACAGTGATGCCATTCGGCATGAAGAATGCCCCTGCCACTTTTCAGCGGATGGTCAATACGCTGCTTGAGGGACTTGAAGGGTACGCGGCTGCGTACTTGGACGATATTGCAGTCTTCAGTCCCACTTGGGAGGATCACCTAGAGCACCTGCGGCAGGTGCTCGGTCGGATCCACCGGGCAGGCTTGACCATCAAGCCGGAAAAGTGCCAGCTGGGCATGAGTGAGGTCCTCTACCTGGGTCACCGGGTAGGCGGGGGGGTTCTGAAGCCAGAACCGGGGAAAGTGGATGCCATCGCATCCTGGCCCACTCCTAGGACCAAAAAGCAGGTGATGTCCTTCTTGGGGACCGCCGGGTACTATAGGAGGTTCGTCCCACACTATAGCACCCTGGCCAAGCCCCTGACGGACCTCACCAAGAAGAAGCTGCCCGTCGCCGTCGACTGGACAGTCGCCTGCGAGACAGCTTTCGGGGCACTCAAAGCCGCCCTAAGTAGCTCCCCTGTACTGCAAGCTGCCGACTTCGACCGGCCGTTTGTGGTACAGACCGACGCCAGTGACTTTGGCCTCGGTGCTGTGCTAAGTCAGGTCAACACGACAGGCCAGGAACATCCTGTCTTGTACCTGAGCAGGAAGCTACTGCCCCGGGAGGTGGCTTACTCCACGGTGGAAAAAGAATGCCTGGCAATTGTATGGGCCCTGCAGCGTCTGCAGCCCTACTTGTACGGGAGCCATTTCACCGTGGAGACGGACCACAACCCCCTCAGCTGGTTACACACGGTCTCTGGGTCGAATGGCAGGTTGCTACGCTGGAGCCTCGCTCTCCAGCAGTACCACTTCTCCATTCGCCACAGAAGAGGCCGTGACCACGGTAACGCTGACGGGTTATCCCGGCAAGGGGAGGGTGCAGAAGGACGCACGGGGGAACACAGGAATGTGCTACCCCCTCGCGCCCTCGTATAGGGGGAGGTGTGATGAACCTGTAGCCGCCATCTTGGTAATGATAAATCATATCCAGGGATGGCCACACTTCAGCAGCCCCCACCCTTGGGACCTTCTGTTAAAACGTCAACTAGATAGTTTCCCCCCATCCAGGCTCCTGTAAGATAAGAAGCCCCGGGGCCTACTTAACACTTGAATGCTAGGAGCTTCAAAGACTTCGAGAGGAAACACAGCCAGCAGGGGGGGGTGCTTCGTCCATCTGTACCTGACCATTTGTCCCATAGGACTAGTTTCTTTGTCTGTCACAAGCATGGAGGCATAAGATATAGAAACATGAAAAGTACACGCATGTTGCGTGGGATGGGCCAATAAAAAAATATCACGGCGTCCCGGAGCCATTGCGCACACAAGCCTCCGCGGTAGACGTTTGTACGTGCTCTGGAAGCCAAGATATAGCGCTGAGCCATTCCTGAGGACCGTATGGTATCAGAATTGATATCAAAAGGTCGGTTACGGCGGCCCGAATCCATGGGAACCCCTGGGGGTATCCTGAGACCATCCCAGAAGAAGTTATTGGGTTCCTTAGAATTTGGGCTTCTGATCGAAGTTATACCTGAGGGTGGAGACTGAGCCAGCTGACCTCACCAGCAGTGGGCGGGACGGGGCAGGTAAGATAGCAGGACAGACAAGAGACAAGGCAGTCTTGACCCAAGAGTGGGGTGCTGAACATCTGAGCACCAGCTGAGGCCACCAAGGGGAGGAGCAGTTTGACCATGCGGTGGTAGGCCTCAGCCTGTAACAAAGAACCGTGCCTGCGACCGCAGAATCCTCTCCCTGCGTCACAAGAGAATCAAGAAACCGGTAACTGATATGCTGTGGTGATTCTGTGTGTTGTATTCCATTGTTGTATAGTTTAGCCTGACCTTATACCTGTGTATATTTAGTTGTATATCGTGTATCTAGTGTATTATTATAATCAATTACCTCAAGTAATTGTGGGCCTGCCTTTTATTCTGCATAACGAACGCACGTCCGTGTGAGCTCGGCTCAAGCCAAAAACGCTACCCAGGGTTGGTTCCTGACCCGATATAGGCCCATTCACGGACTGGGCGTATATCTAAAATAGGGACTGGTGGCAGCATACCAACTGGGGATTGGGGAAGGCTGGTAGTGACGGTCGGAGGTTCAGATATATATATTCCTGGCGCGGCCAAGGAAGATATATATACCGCCCTCACTACAGAGGGCCCCGATACCCAGTAGGTTACAGGACAGTCTCCCTGGCGACCGCTTATCCTAGGTGCAGTTCCTTGACTGACCTGAGGCTAAGAGGGCGCTAGCGAGTTGTGCTGTGCAGTGACGTTACGGTTTAGTGACGTTGAAGGGAACACTCTACCGTGTTCCCTGCGCTGGTTGCAGCTTCCTGGCACTACTTTCTCTAGGTGCAGTACCTTGACTGACCTGAGAGGTAAGGGGGCGCCAGAGAGCTGCACCCACCGGCCGGCTTTCATCACATGGAGTTATTTTAATTTGTTTCTATAAATCTATTTGATATGGTTATTATTACATTGTGCTATCTTATTACAGTATTATTCTTCTTTCCTTTCACTACTAATACTGCCCTATACCTACAGTGTTGATCGAGAAGAAGGCAAAAACCCCAGGACACCTTCAGCCAATTTGTGTCACAGGGGAAAAATTCCTTCTTGACCCCGGGAAAAGGCGATCAGTCCTAGGACCCTGGATCAAACCTATTAATGTTATTACAAGTTATATAATATTACACTAATTATTGTACTACTGGAGTTATTTTAATTTGTTTTTATAAATCTATTTGATATGGTTATTATTACATTGTGCTATCTTATTACAGTATTATTCTTCTTTCCTATCACTACTAATACTGCCCTATACCTACAGTGTTGATCCAGAAGAAGGCAAAAACCCCAGGACACCTTCAGCCAATTTGTGTCACAGGGGAAAAATTCCTTCTTGACCCCGAGAAAAGGCGATCAGTCCTAGGACCCTGGATCACACTGCTATTCTACCTACTACTATTACTACTGTTATTTTATTACTTTCTTACTATTATCACTAGTATTATTACTCATATTACACTAATACGGATATACTACCACTATATTACTACCATCCCTTTCCCCCTAGGGATCTTAAGGTGCAGTTCTGTCCTCCTCCTCCTATTCTGTCCTCCTCCTCTTCCATCCTCCTCCACTTTCGTCCTCCTCCTCTTCCGTCCTCTTCCTCTTCCGTCCTCCTCCTCTTCTGTCCTCCTCCTCTTCCGTCCTTCTCCTCTTCCGTCCTCCTTCTCTTCCGTCCTCCTCCTCTTCTGTCCTCCGCCTCTTCCGTCCTCCGCCTCTTCTGTCCTCCGCCTCTTCCGTCCTCCGCCTTTTCTGTCCTCCGCCTCTTTCGTCCTCTTCCTCTTCCGTCCTCTTCCTCTTACGTCCTCCTCCTCTTCGGTCCTCCTCATCTTCCGTCCTCCTCCTCTTCCGTCCTCCGCCTCTTCCGTCCTCCGCCTCTTCCGTCCTCCGCCTCTTCTGTCCTCTGCCTCTTCCATCCTCCGCCTCTTCCGTCCTCCGCCTCTTCCGTCTTCCTTCTCTTCCATCCTCCTCCTCTTCCGTCCTCCTCCTTTTCCGTCCTCCTCCTCTTCTGTCCTCCTCCTCTTCCGTCCTCCGCCTCTTCCGTCCTCCATCTCTTCCGTCCTCCGCCTCTTCCGTCCTCTTCCTCTTCCGTCCTCCTCCTGAGACGTAATAAATAGCATTAAAGCTGCAGTAATTATTTATATTATATATACACACTGCTCAAAAAAATAAAGGGGACACTCAAATAACACATCCTAGATCTGAATGAATGAAATATTCTCATTGAATACTTTGTTCTGTACAAAGTTGAATGTGTTGACAACAAAATCACACAAAAATCATCAATGGAAATCAAATTTATTAACCAATGGAGGCCTGGATTCGGAGTCACCCCCAAAATTAAAGTGGAAAAACACACTACAGGCTGATCCAACTTTGATGTAATGTCCTTAAAACAAGTCAAAATGAGGCTCAGTGTTGTGTGTGGCCTCCACGTGCCTGTATAACCTCCCTACAACGCCTGGACATGCTCCTGATGAGGTTGCGGATGGTCTCCTGTGGGATCTCCTCCCAGATCTGGACTAAAGCATCCACCAACTCCTGGACAGTCTGTGGTGCTACGTGACGTTGGTGGATGGAGTGAGACATGATGTCCCAGATGTGCTCAATGGGATTCAGGTCTGGGGAACGGGCGGGCTAGTCCATAGCTTCAATGCCTTCATCTTGCAGGAACTGCTGACATACTCCAGCCACATGAGGTCTGGCATTGGGCACAACCCCCATCTGTGGACGTCTGGCCCTCATCCCACTCTCATGGAGTCGGTTTCTAACCGTTTATGCAGACACATGCACATTTGTGGCCTGCTGGAGGTCATTTTGCATGGCTCTGGAAGTGCTCCTCCTGTTCCTCCTTGCACAAAGGCAGAGGTAGGGGTCCTGCTGCTGGGTTGTTGCCCTGCTATGGCCCCCTCCACGTCTCCTGGTGTACTGGCCTGTCTCCTGGTAGCGCCTCCAGCCTCTGGACACTACGCTGACAGACGCAGCAAACCTTCTTGCCACAGCTCGCAATGATGTGCCATCCTGGATGAGCTGCACTACCTGAGCAACTTCTGTGGGTTGTAGAGTCCGTCTCATGCTACCACGAGTGTGAAAGCACAACCAACATTCAAAAGTGACCAAAACATCAGCCAGAAAGAATTGGTACTGAGATGTGGTCTGTGGTCTCCACCTGCAGAACCACTCCTTTATTGAGTGTGTCTTGATAATTGCCAATAATTTCCATCTATTGTCTTCCATTTGCACAACAGCATGTGAAATTGATTGTCAATCAGTGTTGCTTCCTAAGTGGACAGTTTGATTTCACAGAAGTTTGATTTACTTGGAGTTATATTCTGTTGTTTAAGTGCTCCCTTTATTTTTTTGAGCAGTGTATATTTTCTCATGTCATGTATTTACTACTAAAAGTAATTTTTTACATTTAGGTTTCATTAAGTGTTTTACACCGACTATTACAGACTTATTGTTTCCCTGCACATTCAAGTTTTGTGTTTTCTTTGGGCATAGATCAGCTAATAGGCACTCAGGAAAAAAAAACAGATTAAAGATCTACAAACTCTCCCTTAAGACTAAGGAGCTCACTGATAGATTCTCAGTTAGCTAATTTTGCAGCCAGCAATAGACAGTGCAGCACAGATGCTACAGAAGGCAGCATTTTTAATGAAACTCAATTACAGAAATCGATTTTAGCCCCAAATACTTGCATTAAAGTAAAAAAAATGGCCCCAAAGCTGGACAACCGCTTTAACTCCTTACCAACATCTGCCGTACATGTATGGTATAAGTCAGTAGCGGGTGTATGGAGCAGGGTCAGCTCGCCCCGTACATGGCAGATAATGGCTGTGACAAACAACCAGGACCTGCCTCTAACAGCTGCGAGTGGAGCGAAGATCTGCCCACCACTGTTAACCTGTTCAGTCCTGCTGTCAATCTCTAACAGCAGCATTAACAGCGCGCCAGCATTGGGATGCGTCGTTCCATACGCCCACCGGCGCTCCTGTGACGCGATCATAGGGCGCCGATGGACTGCTATGACACCCGGGGGTCTGCTGAAGCCTCCGTTCCTGTCATCATAAAGCTTCATTTGGGCTGTAAAGAAGACCGTGGTTTTGCTATATGGAGCATTACTGTGGTATCGCTGTATATAGCACAAGCAATCAGATGATGTATACAAATACAGTGAAAAAAAGTATATATATATATTTATTAAAACCCCACAGGTTCAACTCACCTCCCACTAAAAATAAAGATAATAAAAATATACACATTTTGTGGTATGGTCTCTTTCAGAGAAATACAATCTATCAAAATATAAAAAAAAAAAACGATCAGTGAACACAGAAAAAAATTCAAAAAGACAAAATTGCATTTTTTTGTTCGCCTCAATACTGCAGAAAATCCTGTAAGAAGCGATGACCATGACATATGTGTCCCAAAATGTTATCAATAAAGTCCTCTTGCCCTTCAAAAAATAAGCCCCCACACAGCTCCATCAACCCGAAAACTGAAAATGTTTCGGGTCTCAGAAAAAATGGTGACAGCATCAAAAAAAAGTTTTTTTCTTTTGCCAAAACTATTGGAGAAGTTTGGTCTTGCTGTAATCACACTGAGGAGTAGGATCCTATTACCAGGTCATTTTTACCACACAATGTGCACCGTTAAAACCGTTCCCAGAAAAACAATGTCAGGCTTTTTTTTTCGCACTTTTACTGCACTTGAAATGTTTTTCCCGTTTTCTAGCACTATGTGGTAAATGAATGGTGTCATTTATAAGGACAGCTCATCCTACAAAATAACAAGACCTCACACTATGTGGACAGATATCAAAAAGTTAGAAAAGTTGGAAAAAGCGGAGGAAAAAACAGAAAAAAAACATAAATTGGTTATGTCGGGAAGGGGTAAAGCTGAAGAAACGCATGTAAGAGCAGAATATGGAGGAAGGCCAGATATCACAGACTGGTGGATACTACCTGCTCCATCGCTGGCAGAATACTCCACCCCCATGGTGTCCGCTGATATCTTCTCTTGTAGCAACGTCTCCAAACTCTATAAAACATCGGGAACAGTCAGCAGAGGGTTTGATGATTGGCTCATATTGGCGATATACTCAGGGGCATTACTGGGGCCAGGGAAGATTGGGAATGAATAGCGTATTGACTGTTAGAGATGTGATCTCTTCCATTAAAGGGGATGTCTAGTTGGAACAAGTTATCACTGATCTCTGGATAGGTGATGACCTGTCCCAGTGGGAGCACCCCTTTATTATGTGGTATATATGGAGGATGTGATATCATGCAGAGTTCTAGCAGTATTACACTTCGGTCCGTTCTGCGTGCATCTGGGCCATTCCCTATGGAGGAGCGGAGCTGGGGGTAAATATCAGGATCTCGTCGCTGGATCCATCCAGATGGGAGATGTAACGAGTGCGGCGCCCCCCACTGGTGTCTCAGCGTATTATGTGTTGGGGAATAATAACTTATTGTCTGGTAAATGTGCTGATTCCTGTGAGTTGTGGTTGCTGAGTGCGTGTGATGGGATGTGGCTCCGTCCGTTATATTATATCACGTCTTATACCTATAATCTCTCGCTGATCGCAGGTGTCTGTCTTCACACTCAGATGAGAAGGAACAAACTGACGATATAGGACTTTTTTTTTTTTTTCCAAATTCAAACCGAGCAATCCTATTGGCCGAGTATGAATGCAGTTACCATGGTGACAGAAGTAGCAGCAGATTTAAAGGGACAAAACACTAATATTGTACTAAAGTGTATTTTATTATATATTTCACATAACTGACTGGGTACACCTTGGTGCGGGTGGGATGGCTTTTTTTAAATCAAAAACCATGTTTACTAAGTACCCTATATTATATATATTCACTATTGCTTTTTACTTACTTATAGCAGGGTATATGCTCATATTGTTTCTATCCTAAGTTTATCTATTTTCTAATAGAGACATGACCAGTCCTCTTTAGAATTTTATAGTGACCCCATTGAGGTCATGGACTGATATTGGGGATTGCAGAGTTGGGGCAAGGTGACAGGTGACAGTAAGTGACATCAAATGAAGGCTATGGTGCATACACAGTAAATCAGTCGTGTTATTCCACAGAAATGCTGTTCTATAAAACACAAAATATCTTCATATGGTGAGGAGTTGTGTTGTGTTTTCATCATTTACATTCTAGCGTGGTGATCACATAAAATGTAAAATTCCTATGAAATAATTACTGAATGACAGTAGCCTGTATCCCTGGAGGACAAGTCATTTACCGCTTCACCAGGTTTGATGTTCTAATGCATTTAGATGTTTCAGTATTTGTATATATGTATATATATATTTTTTCCCCTCTTAAGGGTATTCAAGCGCAGACAGTGACCAACTTCTTCCTCGCCTTTGAAGCACAGCTTTCAATTATTCCTGTCGTAAACAAGGTAAAAAGCTTAGAGCCGAACACTATCAGACTCCTTCAGTCCCGCAGCAGGTAAATCTGTGAACATCGCCGGCACTCCTGCTGTTCCTAGCACCGATCCCTCTATGAGCGGCTGTGCAGTAATGAAGGCAGGATTCACCCCAAACTTGCTCGTCTTTTTTTTCGATTTCCAGTTCTGGTAATTAGTTATACACATGTGTATATCCAGTGGTCAACTCACAACCTGTGTATGGAAAATGAATTGTTTGCTGTATGCATCGCATTTGTAGGATGCACACTGTTCATTTCATTATGGAGCGGAGTAGGAGGAGACTTTCATTACTGTTCCCTTTACTTCCTCCCTGCTGATAGGAAATGCCATGCTGTTTGCTTGTGTCCTGTGATTACAGCAGCCTGCAACAGTTTTCAAGCGTGCACTTCCCGGCTCAGGCATCAAGCAGTAAATGATAAAATTAAAACGCTGCTATCCCTTTGTTAGTCACTTTTTTATCTTCTTCCCCCTTCTACGAATGCTGTAGTCCGTTATTCTAGAACTGCTCTAAAATGGTTCTCTCTGGAGTGTTGGGATTTGGGTTTAGGGTGGGTTAGGGAATTGAAGTTCAGATACTTTGTTCATGTTTTATACTATGGAATTACTATGTCATGTATGTTATTTGAAAGATGGAAAATTTGTATTTGGAGTTTTTCAATAAAAATTATTTGATTAAAAAAAAATCATGAAATTAAAATTCCTCCCGTTCTTGAGAAAGAATAGGATTTTTACTAAGAGGTAAATTGCACGTTCCTTGTTTTACAGGCACTTTACATTTTTGCTAGTTTTGTGCGATTACACAATCCCTTTCAAAGGCCAGTGCCAGTTGTACATCTCTCCCTAAACTCTTGCTCAGCACTATATTTTATGCCAGTTTTATTATATGGTTTCTAGATTTTGTCCAGCTTTGATAAATAATTAGTATTTATACTTTTGCTTTTAGGCTGCGTGCCCACGTTGCGGATTACAAGCGTTTTTGATGCGGAATTTCCGCAGCGGAAATGCTTGTAAAACGCATGGTAATCCGCACCCCATGGTCCCCAAGGGGATTCCGCAAGTTCTATGCACATGCTGCGGATTTTTCCGCAGCTTTTATGCTGCGTTCAAAAATCCGCAGCATGTCAATTAATTTTGCGTTTCCGCAAGCGGAATTGCCTTGTGCAATGCATTAAAAACGCAAGGCAATTCCGCATGTGGAATACGCGAGATAAACGCACGAAAAACGCGCGATAAATGCGTGCGGAATTCCGCATGCGTTTTTCCGGGAGAGGACTTGCAGAAATGAAGCAGAAATGTTCTGCTTCATTTCTGCAACGTGGGCACATAGCCTGAGGCTGAGTTCACACGATGCGTTTTTCATGCGTTTCCGCAGCATTTTTGCAGTTGCGTAAACGCCGCGGAAACGCATGAAAAACGCATGGTAGAAGGGCAGCAATGTTCCCCAATTGAAATCCGCATGTGCAGGTTTGCCTTGGTTAAAACTGCACAATCCTTTACTGGACTGGTCTACTAATGAGATTAAGTCTTGGAGTCCTAAGTGCTATGATAAATGTTGTAACGGTCGCATTGCGGCTGTGGAAAAAGGGGAATTACCTGTACCTATTCAGGATTTTTGGAAGGTTTTTTCAGAGGAGGAGTCGCAAGTTTTACCTCCTCATAGGGACTATGATTGCACCATTGAGTTTGTTTCTGGAGCTACTCTTCCCAAGAGTCGCTTATTAAATCTGACTATCCCTGAAAGAAAGGCCTTGGAGGAATACATACAGACGAGCTTGGCTGCTGGTCACATTAGACCTTCTAAGTCGCCTGTGGCCGTTGGATTTTTCTTTGTTAAAAAAAAAGACGGTGGTTTACGTCCATGTCTGGACTTTCGTGAAATTAATAAGATTACCGTACGCAATTCCTACCCATTGCCGTTAATTCCAGACTTGTTTAACCAGTTAGTGGGGACCAAGTGGTTCTATAAAATTGATCTCCGGGGGGCATACAATTTGTTACGAATGAAGGAGGGTGATGAATGGAAAACTGCTTTTAACACTCCGGTAGGTCATTTTGTGAATCTGGTGATGCCCTTCGGTCTTACCAATGCACCCGCGTTTTTTCAGAACCTTATTAATGACATCCTGAGACCTTTGATTGGCAAGAATGTGGTTGTGTATTTGGATGACATTCTGATTAATTCACCAGATCTGGATTCCCATTGGCAGAGCGTACGTGAGGTGTTGCAGTTATTGAGTGATAATTCACTTTTTGCTAAGCTGGAGAAATGTGAGTTCGCTGTGCAGAGAATTAGTTTTTTGGGCTACATTATCTCCAGCGAGGGCTTTGAGATGGACCCGGTGAAAGTTCAGGCTGTGCAGGAATGGCCTAGGCCTATTGGTTTGAAATCGATACAGAGATTTTTGGGTTTCGCCAATTATTACAGGAAATTCATTAAGAATTTTTCTATAATTGTTAAGCCACTGACTGATCTCACCAGGAAAGGTGCGAATACGGTCCAGTGGACTACTGAGGCCATTGAAGCTTTTGTGTATCTCAAGGAGAGGTTCAGTTCTGCCCCTATCCTTATGCAGCCTGATGAGACCAAGCCTTTTTTGGTCGAGGTTGATGCTTCTTCGGTGGGGGTCGGTGCAGTTTTGTCTCAGGAGAACAAGGATGGAGTACATCCCTGTGATTTTTTTTCAAAAAAATTTTCAGAAACCGAACTTAATTACGATGTTGGTATTCGGGAATTGTTGGCTATTAAACTTGCGTTTGAACATTGGCATCATTTCTTGGAAAGTGCTAAATTTCCTGTTCAGGTTTTCACAGATCATAAGAATTTGATCTATCTGGATGCTGCCAAACGCTTGAATGCCCGTCAAGCTAGGTGGGCACTTTTTTTTTCTCGGTTTAATTTTTCTGTTACCTATATCCCTGGTACTAGGAATGTTAAAGCCGATGCTTTATCTCGCAGCTTTTCCCCCATGGTTGGTACCGAGGAGGAGGAGAGCATTTTACAGGAAGGAGTTGTGGTAGCAGCATTAGACTCTGTTTTGGAAGAAGGGATTCTGAAAGCCCAAGAGGATGCCCCATCTAACACTCCTCATGGGAGATTGTTTGTGCCTAGAACCTCTAGGAGAGATTTGTTTGTGGGGTATCATGAGTCTTGGTTGGCAGGTCATCCAGGAATTTCTGGGACTAAGAGACTTATCAGTCGCAGTTTTTGGTGGCCCGGGTGGCAGAAGGAAGTCATCAAGTGGGTGCGTCAGTGTACGGTGTGTGCTAGGTCAAAGGCTTCCCATACCCCTGCTGCGGGGTTGCTTTGACCTCTGGAGGTTCCTAGTGCGCCTTGGACGCATTTGGCAATGGATTTTATTACTGACCTTCCTGTGTCCGAGGGTTTCACTGACATCTGGGTGGTCGTGGACCGTTTTAGCAAGATGTGTCATTTGGTTCCATTCATTAAGCTACCCTGCGCTAAGACTCTCGCTAAGGCGTTTGTTAAGGAAATTGTCAGGCACCATGGCGTTCCCACCGACATTGTTTCTGATAGGAGACCTCAGTTTGTGGCTCGCTTTTGGCGTGCTTTTTGTGACAGGTTGGGAGTCCATTTGTCATTTTCGTCTGGTTATCATCCTGAGTCTAATGGACAGACTGAAAGAAAGAACCAGGATGTGGAACAGTTTTTGCGTTGATTTGTGGCAATCAAGAGGGGTGGTCTGAGTTTCTGCCACTCGCAGAATTTGCTCTTAACAACCATACATCCTCCTCTGCTGGGTGTTCTTTTTCTGTTGTACTGGGAGACATCCGTCTTTTGGTTCGTTCTCCAAATTGCGGTCGGCGGTGCCAGAGGAGGAGAATTTTTCCGGTGATTTGGAGAGAGTTTGGACTAATGTACGTTGTAACCTTCAAGAGGCTAACAAAAAGTCCAAGAAGTATTTTAACAGGAAATGTAAAGAGGTTTTGTTTACTGTGGGTGACATGGTTTGGTTGTCCTCAAAGAATCTGCGATTGAGGATTTCCTCTAAAAAATTGGGTCCGAAGTTTGTGGGGCCTTTTAAGGTGCTTCAGGTGGTTAACCAGTCTGCTGTTAGGTTGGAGGTTCCCTCCTCCTGGAAGATTAATCCTGTGTTTCATGTTTCCTTGTTGAAAAAGGCTGATGTATCGGATAGGGAGGCCACTGTCACAGTTCCTCCGGTGGTGGAAGACGGCGAATATGAAATTTCTCGTATCCTGAATTCCAGAGAGCATAGAGGGAGATTGCAGTATCTCGTCGCTTGGAAAGGTTTCGGTCCCGAGGAATAACTCCTGGGTTAAGGCGGATGATGTCTCTGCCCCTAGACTTGTCAGAGCTTTCCACAGGAGATTTCCAGATAGGCCTGGGCCTGGAGGATCCGGAGGATCCTCATAAAAGAGGGGGTACTGTTAGAACCCTCCTGTTTGTTTTTGTTTCTATCTTGTGTTTTGCGGTCACGTGACCATCTTCCTATTTATTCCAGCTCCGCCCTTCTGGCCTTGCTAGACTTCAGTGTTGTTTAGACTGTCTTTCTAGCCAGGTGCTTTTGTGCCTATCTATCTCTAGTTTGCTTGGTCCTCTGGACCTCTAGTACTTTTGTCAGTTTTTCTTTTGCTCTGCAACAACTTCTGTTAGGAGGTGTCCCATTTTTGTCCCAGTCCTTAGTTCTTTTAGGGACCCCTTCCTTTCTCTATAGGTCTCCGTTCAGACTAGCCGAGGACGAAGGCGGGCCTGTTCACAAGGAACAGGTTGCCTGCTACAACGTAGGGACTCAGCTTAGTCTTACTGTGGGGACAGCTCTCCCCTTCTTTCCCTAGTTTATGTTGCAGATCATAATAATCTTGGATCTACTCATACTTAACAGACAGAACCTTCAGTGTTTCTCACTCACACACCACCTCCTCATCTCGCATCCTATCTGTCAGTGTTCCCCAAGGTTAAGTCATAGGACCCCTGCTCTTCTCCATCTACACCTTCGGCCTGGGACAGCTCATAGAGTCCCACGGCTTTCAGTATCATCTCTATGCTAACGACACACAGATTTACCTCTCTGGACCTGATATCACCTCCTTACTAACCAGAACCCCAAAATGTCTGTTCGCTATCTCATCCTTCTTCTCTGCTAGATTTCTAAAACTTAACATGGATAAAACAGAATTCATCATCTTTCCCCCATTTCACTCAGCCTCCCCATCTGACCTATCCATCAAAATCAATGGCTGTCCACTTTCCCCAGTCCCACAAGCTCGCTGCATCAGAGTAACCCTGGACTCTAACCTCTCCTTCAAGCCACATATCAAAGCCCTTTCCTCCTCCTGCCGACTCCAACTCAAAAACATGGATCCGCATATTCCTCAACCATGAATCTGCAAAAACACTAGTGCACGCCCTCATCATCTCCCGCCTCGACTACTACAACCTCCTGCTCTGTGGCCTCCCCGCTAACACTCCCGTACCCCTCCAATCTATCCTAAACTCTGCTGCCCGACTAATCCACCTGCCTTCCGCCTACTCCCCGGCCTCTCCTCTCTGTCAAATGCTTCACTGACTCCCCATTGCCCAGAGACTCCAGTTCAAAACCCTAAACGTGGCATACCAAGCCATCCACTACCTGTCTCCTCCATACATCTGTGACCTAGTCTCCCGGTACACACCTACACGCAACCTACGATCCTCACAAGATCTCCTTCTCTACTCCCCTCTTATCGTTTCTTCTCACAATTGCATACAAGATTTCTCCCGTGCATCCCCTACTCTAGAACTCTCTACCCCAAAACATCAGACTCTCGCCTACCGTGGAAACCTTCTAAAGGAACCTGAAAACCCACCTCTTCCGAAAAGCCTACAACCTGCAGTAATCATTGCTCCACCACACCGCTGCATGACCAGCTCTACCCTCACCTACTGTATCCTCACCCATCCCTTGAAGATTGTGAGACATCGCAGGTAGGGTTCTCTCTCCTCCAGTACCAGTTTGCCATTGCGTTTTTGTTCAAGATTTTTGCAATTGTGTTTGCTATGTATACCCCCTTTTTCACATGTAAAGCACCATGGAATAAATGGAGCTAGAATAATAAATAATAATAATAAAGTGCCACACACAGTGTCCTGGTATCTCATCCATGCTCTTTCTATTTTATCTTTCATTTGCAGAGATATTAGCAATGAAAGTATTTGGCGCCTAATGAGTTAAAAAAAAATTAAGTCCAAGTAGATGTTATCAGAGTTTTCACTGGGGGTGCGAAATTCTTCTCCCTGCATGATGCTGACCAATTATAAGCAGACAACACTGAAAAGAAAGATGATCACATCCCCACCATAGCTTAGAGCAGATTTCTCAGTGTCTAAGATGTAAGGATACAGACCTGGTCTCCTGGGCTAACCTCCTGCATGATTAGAGCACACAACTGACTAATACCTTTCAGTTAAGGTCTCTGTGGGTGAAGGGGCAGCACAAGAGAGTTTAGTTGTGCAACATTACAAACCTTTCTAACAGCTTTCCTCCTCTTATGGCACTGTCACCTCTGTTGTTCTGCGCCTATCCCAAACTGCCTGTCCAGAAATGAGAGCACAGTGTCAGTATCACACTTAGATCCGTTGTGCTCAACTTGTACTCATTCTGCAGTGAGATTAGAGCAGACTGTCATTGCATTTCACCATAGAAGTAACCCAGAACACACTGCTCCTGTGTGAGGTGTAATAACAGCCTAATATCACTGCAGAAAGAATACAAGTTGCTTGAGCACAGAAGACATAAGTGTGATACTGGCACACTCCATAATCAGAAGAGTCAATAAAAGGGTTTGTAATGTGACACAGAGAAACTCAACTGTGCGGCTCCTTCCTTGTCTAAGAGCTGTTACCTCTGCTTTCTAATCATGCAGAAGGTTAGACCAGGAGATCAGGACTCTCCATCATTACACATCTTAGGCTAGGTTCCCACGATGAGCTTTTGGTGAGTTTTTGATGTTGCAGAATTTCTGCACCCATTAAGATAGGTTACTTGCATTATTTCTAAAATATGCAGCGTAAAAACTCACTAAAAACTCATAGTGAGAACGTAGCTTTATACCCTAAGAAACCCGCTTTGAGCTATGGTGGGGGCGTGTTCTTCTTTTCTTTGAGTGTTGCTGCTTGCTTATGATTGGTCAGCATCATACAGGAGAAATCTGCAGCATATTTAAGGATTTCTCACAAGCCTCATTCGGGTAAATGCAAAAAGGTAAATAAAATTACCAAAATTTCCACAACAAAAGTGTAGCTCTACCTACAGCGTATGCACACCCAGACTATAAGATTATGGCCGGTCTCTGGGTGGGTGTTTTTTTACACAGTAGTCAGACCCTACAACATTGTGGTGCCGTGCATTACATGGGCTATACTAAGGGAGCGCCTGTCAGCATAGAGCGAATACGTCCATATACCGACCAGCAGAAAGTGTAAGAGAAGAACTATAGAAGGATGGACCATAGTGGAGCATTCCGGACTGGAGCAACGTAAGGAGCCAGAAGGCTTCCCCCCGGTATTCCATGCTATGTGCTCCTTATAAAGTGACATCTCTCCATAGACCCCTCTGTGAAGACCACCCCCTTATCCAGATGATACATTCTCACTTCGACCATATATAATGCAGACTGGCCATTTTATTTTTTTTCAGAATATCCCCAATTTTGGGTCGTCAGCTGTAAAAGAAGAAATGCTTTACACCAGTGCTGGGAACCTATGGCAGCGTGCAGAGGGGTCAGCAGAGCCCTCCTGGGGGGCACCATGGCCGCAGCACTAGCGCTACTGGATCGGGCCGGCGGGGAGAACTCTGAGCCGCCGAGTGCCGGCACCAGCTCCGCTACTGCAGCTAGATGTGCGATCTCTCTCGGACGGAAACACATCGAGCTGAAGTGTATTGCAGCGCACGAACTAGCCAGGCCCGTGCGCGGCAATACACGCTGCCGGCCAATCAGAGGCCAGCGGCTGCCGGCCAATCAGAGGCCAGCATGACGTCGGCCGGTCAATCAGAGGCCAGCATGAATTCGGCCGGACAATCAGAGGCTAGCGGCTTCCGGACAATCAGAAGCGGCTGCCGGCCAATCAGAGGCCAGCATGACGTCGACCGGTCAATCAGAGGCCAGCGTCTGCCGGCCAATCAGAGGCCAGCATGACATCAGCCGGCCAATCAGAGGCCAGCGGCTTCCTTCCAATCAGAGGCCAGCATGAATTCGGCCGGCCAATCAGAGGCCTGCGGCTTCTGGCCAATCAGAGACCAGCATGACGTTGGCCGGCCAATCAGAGGCTAGCGACTTCCGGACAATCAGAAGCGGCTGCCGGCAAATCAGAGGCCAGCATGACGTCGGCTGGCCAATCAGAGGCCAGCGGTCGCTGGCCTCTGATTGGCCGGCAGCGTGTACTGCAGCGCGCACGGACCTGGCTAGTACTTGCGCGGCAATACACTTCAGCTAGATGTGCCGACTACAGGAGAGGACGCTGCGCGGGAGAAGAAGGAAGGTGAGGAGGAGGGTTTATTATGGTTTTTTTTTTTTTTTTAATATGGGATGCACAATGGCTGGGGGGGGGGGGGGAGAGGGAGCATATATACCAGGATTGAGGGGAGGGCCAGCATATATACCAGGATTGAGGGGAGGGCCAGCATATATACCAGGATTGAGGAGAGGGCCAGCATATATACCAGGATTGAAGGGAGGGCCAGCATATATACCAGGATTGAGGGGAGGGCCAGCATATATACCAGGATTGAGGGGAGGGCCAGCATATATACCAGGATTGAGGGGAGGGCCAGCATATATACCAGGATTGAGGGGAGGGCCAGCATATATACCAGGATTGAAGGGAGGGCCAGCATATATACCAGGATTGAGGGGAGGGCCAGCATATATACCAGGATTGAGGGGAGGGCCAGCATATATACCAGGATTGAAGGGAGGGGCAGCATATATACCAGGATTGAAGGGAGGGGCAGCATATATACCAGGATTGAAGGGAGGGCCAGCATATATACCAGGATTGAGGGGAGGGCCAGCATATATACCAGGATTGAGGGGAGGGCCAGCATATATACCAGGATTGAGGGGAGGGCCAGCATATATACCAGGATTGAGGAGAGGGCCAGCATATATACCAGGATTGAGGGGAGGGCCAGCATATATACCAGGATTGAGGGGAGGGCCAGCATGTATACCAGGATTGAGGGGAGGGCCAGCATGTATACCAGGATTGAGGAGAGGGCCAGCATATATACCAGGATTGAAGAGAGGGCCAGCATATATACCAGGATTGAAGGGAGGGCCAGCATATATACCAGGATTGAGGGGAGGGCCAGCATATATACCAGGATTGAAGAGAGGGCCAGCATATATACCAGGATTGAAGAGAGGGCCAGCATATATACCAGGATTGAAGGGAGGGCCAGCATATATACCAGGATTGAGGGGAGGGCCAGCATATATACCAGGATTGAAGAGAGGGCCAGCATATATACCAGGATTGAAGGAAGGGCCAGCATATATACCAGGATTGAGGGGAGGGCCAGCATATATATACCAGGATTGAAGGGAGGGCCAGCATATATACCAGGATTGAGGGGAGTGCCAGCATATATACCAGGATTGAGGGGAGGGCCAGCATATATACCAGGATTGAGGGGAGGGCCAGCATATATACCAGGATTGAGGGGGGGGCAGCATATATACCAGGATTGAGGGGAGGGCCAGCACATATACCAGGATTGAGGGGAGGGCCAGCACATATACCAGGATTGAGTGGAGGGCCAGCATATATACCAGGATTGAGGGGAGGGCCAGCATATATACCAGGATGTGGGTGAGCACATTCTTTATTTCTGCAGTCTCTTACCCCTGCTCCTGTCTGTGGCTGCTCTATGCTGCCCTCGCCTGCTCTTTGTATCAGTTGTTTGTATCAGTAAAACCTCAATATTTAGGATAAATTGCCGTGTTGGCACTTGGCGATAAATAAGTGGGTTTTGGATTGCAGTTTGGGCACTCGGTCTCTAAAAGATTCGCCATCACTGTTTTAAACCAATCAATGTGCAAATATCAACATTTTTGAGAAAATACAATACATTTGATCAGATGTCAAAAAATATTCCAGAAAAAAAAAATTGTGATCAGAAATCATAAAGAAAAATTAACTCTAATACCATTTTTACCAAAAATACATTGTAAAAAAAAAGAAGTGTAATTTTCTACAGTACAATATTTATTTCTATTTTTCTCAAATGAATTGTCATTTTAGGCCCCCCAAAAATTGAAAATCAATGTAAAAAGTGTATTTTAATACAATAAAAAAAATCAGGGTAATTGTTCAGTTGTATTGCCAGTTTTACAGCACGACCCGTAGCGATTTACGATCCCACAGGCCGATGAGCTACAATCTTCCTGAGAAAGGATTCATCAATGTATCAGATGCTTTCTTGCATGTTTCTACATGGAGCAATACACATATGTTCCATGTCCCTTCCTCTAAGAAACCTTCAATGAACCCTGATAGGATCTACAGAGAATAGACAAGACGTCCTTTACAGTGTTACACACTTACTCCATACTCAGTCTAATTTCATCATTCATTTTACTTTCTGCTTATAAATGCATTCATTAAAATAATGAATATCTGCATTGAGGACAGTAGAAGAACTAGTTTGTGTTTGTTCATCAAGATGCATTATCTTGGTCTCGTCTTGGCACTGTTAACTGTTGGTAGGTAGGCAGAGTACTGGAGAGGTTGCTCCCGTCGTTCAGAGAGTTGCTCCGGTGCGGTGTTCTGTTGGTAGACTGACCGCTTTGTTGGTTTGCTATCAGGTGGTGAATCATATCGGTTATGAGATTGAGTTTATGATCCATTTGAGTTACCTACAAATATATAAAAAAAAATTCAAACAAAGAAAATAGCATAGATACAGACCACACTCCATACACATTTTACACTACCCATGAGCGCTGCCTGATATTGTAGCTTATCCCTAACCAAATCAATGGGGCACTGAGTTGCAATACCAGACACACCCCATGGACAAGAGAGGCACAGTTTTGGGGAGAAATAAAGTAGATAGATCCTTTAATGCAATATTGGTTAGCCATTTAGACATTGTTGTTTTATTTGAAAACTAGAGTTGGTGCGATTCGTTTTGCAGCACTTGGTCCATCGGCCACGTCAGTAATCTTTGGATGCTGGACAGGAGCCTCAAGACCTGCCTTCTACCTTCCAAGATTCCCTGCTTCTCTTCTGATTAGCTGCATCTTTATGGTTACAGCATGATGCATATGTGACATTGCATCAGGCCGGCTAATCAGTAGAACAGCTGTGGATGCCGGGATGTAGGAGGTGGTTCTCAGGGCTCCGATGCAGCGGTCACAGATTATGGATGTGGCTGATGGACTGGGTCCTGCGAATTGACTCGCACCAACTCTATTGGAAACCTTTGTCAGATTGAACTACTTAATGAACTCAAAGAGCTTTCTGTCCACATCCATGAAAGTAGTAGCCAACACTTAAAGGGGTTTTCGCTTTCTGTCCACATCCATGAAAGTAGTAGCCAACACTTAAAGGGGTTTTCTACTACTCGGACATCTCCTTCTCCATATATATATTTTTGCCCTCAGTAAAATAATAACACCTATACTCCCTTCCAGTGTTCCAGCCGTGTCGGCATTGGCTCTCCTTGGGATCACGTGACATTGTTATGTCAAGTGATCCCTGCTGCCAATCAGCGCTGGCTTCACTCTTCCTGCCTCCAGTTATAGCACATACCTGTACATCCGGAGGAAGTAAGAGCAGCAACATCTCTCACTTCCTCTGGATGTATGCAAGTTGGCCAAAGGCGGGGAGAGTAAAGTCAGCACTGATTGCCCCTAGGAATCATGAGACATAATGTCATGCTGTCACGCAAGGTGTGGGAAAGACTAAGTGCAACACAAAGGGAAAACGGAAAGGGAACCCAGACTAGGGAAAGTGGGGAGTGGAGAACTCCTAGGCTGATCTAGTGTCACCCTGTCTCCACTAATGTCCCTTAATTGGTTCTTCACCAATCGCCGCACGCATACCTCAGCCTGTCTATCCCTGGCATTAGGCTCAGGCTAGGGAACAGAAAGGATGAGCACTAGTTGATCCCCACTGAACACTAAAGACAACAAGGGGGGACAAACAAGGGAAAATCGCTTAGCTTTACTCGACTCCAGACAAATGCGCACACGTTCTCTAGCACCAGAGAGATAGAAGTACTGCTCTTGCTCAAGCCTTCACAAGGGGCAATGAATATCGCTTGCACCTCCCTCTGGCTCACAACAGGTATTTATACATCCAGGCCAGGGTGTTAATTAGCCCGAGGAAGCTAACCCCTGGGTCCTAGAGATACATATTCTAAGAAGTTGTCTGTAAGGCCAAATGAAGAGATCTCCTGCAACCAACTGCAGGATGACTGTCTGTCACTTCTGACACACCCATGACACACGCAATCCCCAGGAGAGCCAGTGCAGACACCGCTGGAATAGTGCTGGCACTGGAGGTGAGTATAGGTGTTATTATTTTACTGGGGGACACACATATGGATTGAGATGTAGTTGTCTGAGTAATGGAAAACCCCTTTAAGCCTCCATACACAATAGACTAAGCTAATAGTCTAAGGGGACATCCAGACTCTTCCCTGACAGATGAGGTCAGAGGAGGTAAAATTCAAACTGCCTGACCCTTAATGCCCGACCCTTTTGTTATTCAGGTGATAAGCTGCTGCCAGAGCCGTTTGGCAGTGATTTTCACAGTTCTCCACTTTGAAAACACATGAACATTTAACCAAGCCAAACCTTCTCGTGTATGAGAGTTGGGAGAGGTAGTGGACGGCCGAACCAGCAATCAACGTTCAGTTATTGTGTGTGGCCACCTTAACTTGTGTGTGCAAGTCACAGATGACCACAGGTATTTAGACTCTTTGCAGTGTATGAGCAGCGCTGTAGAATTGGTGTCTGGATGCACCATTATGTATTTTACACTTTTTCAGAGAGTGAGAAATATTCTGTATGTAGTATGTGGTAATTGTCTGTATATCCTGTACTCCATGTGTGTATGTGTAAGTAGTAGCTGTGCATAATATAAATATATATGGTTTTATCTTATTTTCTTACCTTGTCCTCGACATGGTTCAATCTTGACCCAATTGTATTAGAGCCTCGATCTTTCACTTTATCTGGAAATAAATAAAAGTAAAAAAAAGTCATTTTTAAATTTACTATTAGAAATTAGCATTTTTTTGGGTCCACTGGCATTCAACCAAATTTCAGAGAATATAACATGAGAAACGATTTACCTATTCTTCCACAAAGCGATGAAATATGGCATCCTTATTCTGGACAACCTCTTAAAAAAAGGCTTTCCCATTGTTACAAATGACGGCATGTTGCTTGGATTTGCTATCATATGGTGTCAGATTATTACCATTACTATTGTTAATTTCTCTAAAACATAGCATTTATTCCATTTCATAGTGGTAGGAAGTGGAATCTATCCAGAAAGAAACAGCGAGGGCTTCCCCAATGACTGGTCCAGTCTGTAGAGAAAGGAAAAAAATCACTGGTGTAATCAAAAAGTATTTTTATTGAAGAGAAATTCCACCTAAAACTTGAAAACTGCCTCTTCCAGTGCCACCTATTAGAAGTAGCAATCCTAAAAGTCAATATCAACCTTTTAACAAGCCTTGCCACATGATTTAGGATAAATGGCAAACTAGAATCTCAACTTGCAGCCATGGTGTTTCGGGGTGTTGCCCCTCAGCAGTGCAAAGCATGAGATCTGATTTAGCTGTGTGAGAGACTTCAGAAGGAAAAACTTTACCCCTTAGATCCCAGTGAGGAGAGTGAAATGACAGAGTAAGGAGGCTTATAAACCATGCAATGGCTCCCCGGGGAGCTTACAAGCCTCCTTACACTGGCATTTTTTAGACAAATTATCTTACTTTTCCTCTAAGGATTCAATTTTCTTCCTTTTTTCTATTACTTTATCACTGTTGATGACTCCCACTGATTTGCTATAGCAATGAGATGTGCACATATATACATATATACAGTTGAAACCAGAAGTTTACATACACTATATAAAAAGACACATATGCATGTTTTTCTCAATATCTGACATGAAATAAGTATAAACCTTTCCCGTTTTAGGTCAATTAGGATTACCATCATTTTTAATATTTGCCAAATGCCAGAATAATGAGAGAGATAATGTTTTAAGGCATTTTTATTACTTACTGCAAAGTCAAAAGTTTACATACACTAAGATTACTATGTATTTAAATAATTCTCGACTGCCCATATGATGATGCCATGTGTTTGGAAGCTTCTAATAGTTTTTTGGGCAACATCTGAGTTAATTAGAGACACACCTGTGGATGTATTTTAATGCACACCTGAAACACACTGCTTCTATGTGTAGCATCATGGGAAAGTGTAAAGAAATCAGCCAAGATATCAGGAAGAGAATTGTAGACTTGCACAAGTCTGGCTTATCCTTAGGTACAATTTCAAGATATCTGAAGGAGCCTCGTTCATCTGTACAAACAATTATATGCAAGTACAAACAAGATTGGAATGTCCAGCCATCATACCACTCAGGAAAGAGACGGGTTCTGTGTCCCAGAGATGAACGTGCTTTGGTCCGACATGTGCATATCAACCCCAGGACAAAAGCAAAAGACCTTGTGAAGAGGATGGCAGAAGCTAGTAAGATTGTCAGAGTGACAATTCACAGTGAAACGAGTACTGTATCAACATGGGCTGAAAGACCACTCTGCCAGGAAGAAGCCATTAATCCAAAAGAAACATAAAAAAGCCAGATTAATGTTTGCAAATGCACACAGGAACAAAGACCTTAATTTTTGGAGACATGTCCTGTGGTCTGATGAAACTAGAATTGAACTTTTTGTGCATAATGACCATCGTTAAGTTTAGAGGAAAAAGGGAGAAGCTTAGAAGTCTAAGAACACCATCCCAACTGTGAAACACGGGGGCAGCAGCATCATGTTGTGGGGTTGCTTTGCTGCAAGAGGGACTTGGTGCACATCACAAAATAGATGGCTTCATGAGAAAAGAAGATTATGTGGCAATACTGAAGCAACATCTCAAGATATCAGCCAGGAAGTTAAAGCTTGAGCAGAAATAGGTCCTCCAAATGGACAATGACCCGAAGCATACTGCCAAAATGGTAACAAAGTGGCTTAACCCCTTCATGACCAAACCAATTTTTTTTAAATCTGACCAGTGTCACTTTATATAGTAATAACTCTGGAATGCTTCAACATATCCCATAGCTTTCGAGACTGTTTTTTGTGATGCATGATACTTTATAATAATGGTAAATTTAGGCTGATATGGTTTGCGTTTATTTATAAAAATATCAGAAACTTGGCAAAAATGTTTTAAAAATTGCACTTTTCAAACTTTGATTGATTATGCCTTTAATCCCAATAGTCATACCACACAAAAACAGTAATAAATAACATTTCCCTCATGTCTGCTTTACATCAGCACCATTTGTAAAATGTTGCTTTATTTTGTTAGCATTTTAGAAGATTTAAAAATGTAGCAGTTATTTTTCATTTTTTTCAAGGAAATTTACAAAACTTATTTTTATAGGGACCTGTTCAGTTTTGAAGTGACTTTGAGGCTGCGTGCCCACTGTGCGTTTTTCAAGCGTTTTTGCTGCGGAATTTTCGAAGCGAAAACGCTTAAAAGCTTGGTAATGCGTCCTCACTGATAACCCGCATGTGCTGTGTGTTGGTATATGCAACAGTTGTGGACTTCTTTGTTTGTGTGAAGGAGGACTTTATGCTGATCTGACAGTAGATGGCGATGTTGTGTAAAGTTTCCTTGTTTACTGTATTGTAAATGAAAAAAAAGTCTCTCTTGTATTTTCTATTTTGTTCTTACTTCCTGATGCAGTACTGTGTGACTGTGCGTTTTTTCCTTTACCTCATGTTCTGAGAAGTAAAAGCTTGTTATCCCATGTAATCTGCTTTGTGAAGTTTTATACTGCAACTGTGGGTATCCAGAAGCTGTGCAACACTGTGCACATGCTGCGGAAATTTACGCTGCGGATTATCATTGCGGAAAAATCTGAAGCATACCCATTAATTTTGGATAAATTTTGGACTGAAGGCATCAAAACTATGAAATAACACATGTGGAATTATATACTTAACAAAAAGTGTGAAACAACTGAAAATATGTCTTATATTCTAGGTTCTTCAAAGTAGCCACCTTTTGCTTTGATGACTGCTTTGCACACTCTTGGCATTCTCTTGATGAGCTTTAAGAAGTAGTCACCGGAAATGGTTTTCACTTCACAGGTGTGCCCTGTCAGGTTTAATAAGTGGAATTTCTTGCCTTATAAATTAGGTTGGGAGCATCAGTTGTGCAGAAGTCAGGTGGATACACAGCTGAGAGTCCTACTGAATAGACTGTTAGAATTTGTATTATGGCAAGAAAAAAGCAGCTAATTAAAGAAAAACGAGTGGCCATCATTACTTTAAGAAATAAATGTCAGTCAGTCCGAAAAATTGGGCAAACTTTGAAAGTGTCCCCAAGTGAAGTTGCAAAAACCATCAAGCGCTACAAAGAAACTGGCTCACATGAGGACCGCCCCAAGAAAGGAAGACCAAGAGTCACCTCTGCTTCTGAGGATAAGTTTATCCGAGTCACCAGCCTCAGAAATCGCAGGTTAATAGCAGCTCAGATTAGAGACTAGGGCAATGCCACACAGAGTTCTAGCAGAAAGAGAGAAGGACATTGAGTTTAGCGATAAAAAACATAATTTTTATTAATTCAATTTCTTAAAAACTTGCATACATAATTTAACATACAGTTTAAGATGTAAAGATGGGTACCCAGTGAGGGCTGAAGTGCCCAGGCGCACAGCACATACACAGGTCGCAGAGATCAGCTGCATTTATTGGACAAAAATGGGGCAGTACTTATAGCAGGCACTTTGCAGAGAGAAAAAAAAGGGGAAGGGGGGGGGTTAAACATATATTGGTAGTCCATACAATATTACGTGCAGAGGTCCATGTAATAATCTCCCCAATGAATCATAAAGTGCAGGTGTCTTGCGCAAAGAAAAATAAATAATAATAGTAGTAATCCATTCAATGTTCCATGCAAAAGCTCTATGCAATAGATTACCCAGTAGATTGTATAATCACAGTCCCTGCAATAATGTGCCACTAATGACAGGTGAGATACCTATACATGGGAGCCCTCAGTAAAGAATGTATTAGGCATGCCATAAAAGCATGAATATAAGAGGAGCTTCCCCAAAAAGTAGAGAGTCAGAGAAACAGTCAGAAACAATGCATACCCATGTGTGTGCAGCCCGCACCAGGTCGTCAGCCTATCCCCGAACCCACGCTCTCGCCGTATGGCTTCCTCAGAGTTCTAGCAGCAGAAACATCTCTACAACAACTGTTAAGAGGAGACTTTGTGCAGCAGGCCTTCATGGTAAAATAGCTGCTAGGAAACCACTGCTAAGGACAGGCAACAAGCAGAAGAGACTTGTTTGGGCTAAAGAACACAAGGAATAGACATTAGACCAGTGGAAATCTGTGCTTTGGTCTGATGAGTCCAAATTTGAGATCTTTGGTTCCAACCACCGTGTCTTTGTGCGACGCAGAAAAGGTGAACGGATGGACTCTACATGCCTGGTTCCCACCGTGAAGCATGGAGGAGGAGGTGTGATGGTGTGGGGGTGCTTTGCTGGTGACACTGTTTGGGATTTATTCAAAATTGAAGGCATACTGAACCAGCATGGCTACCACAGCATCTTGCAGTGGCATGCTATTCCATCCGGTCTGCGTTTAGTTGGACCATCATTTATTTTTCAAAAGGACAATGACCCCAACACACCTCCAGGCTGTGTAAGGGCTATTTGACCAAAATGAGAGTGATGGGGTGCTACGCCAGATGACCTGGCCTCCACAGTCACCAGACCTGAACCCAATCGAGATGGTTTGGGGTGAGCTGGACCGCAGAGTGAAGGCAAAAGGGCCAACAAGTTCTAAGCATCTCTTGGAACTCCTTCAAGATTGTTGGAAGACCATTTCCGGTGACTACCTCTTGAAGCTCATCAAGAGAATGCCAAGAGTGTGCAAAGCAGTTATCAAAGCTAAAAGGTGGCTACTTTGAAGAACCTAGAATATAAGACATATTTTCAGTTGTTTCCCAAATTTTTTGTGTTAAGTATATAATTCCACCTGTGTTAATTCATAGTCTTGATGCCTTCAGTGTGAATGTACAATTTTCATAGTCATGAAAATACAGAACAATCTTTAAATGAGAAGGTGTATCCAAACTTTTGGTCTGTACTGTATATATATATATATATATATATATATATATATATATATATATATATATATATATATTATTTAGAATCATTTATTTTTATTTCAGACATGTAGTTCATACACATTCTAAAATATGTAGATCTATATTCTTTCTATTTGAACAAAGGAAATGTTTGATGCCTAAAAGGAGTTTTCATAAGTGATCTCTTGAGCAGCTCAGAGCTGTGCAGTCTCCTTACTTCCTGATTTCTGGCAGGACGGGCTCTTCTCCCTGAGTGATAGCTCTGATGAGCAAGCACACAGCCACAGACAGTGAGAGCCTAGATACTGGGTGCAGGAATTGTGATTCTACAGGATGGATAAGAGCATCTCGTCAAAAGCCTAAAGGGAGAAGGCAGGGAGCAGCTAACTGGTGTATAGAAATGAATGGGCTGGACAGAGATAACGGTATGTTAGGAATTAACTTTTCTCCTGGAATGTGACTACTGCACACTCTCTACCAAGGTCTACTAGTGGCTGAACTCCATGGAAATGAGCTTTACACTATGTAAGATAAAAGCTCTCATTGCAGGAGAATGACAGCAGATAGAAAAAGCAAGTCAGTGGCAAACTTGCGTATTTTCATGCTGTTTAACTAATTAAAGCAACTTAGTAATTTGAGAATACCTGTTTATTGACAAAGGTGTTATGAGACTTAATGAGGTTGTCTGGTTTAGAAACCACTTGCACATACTTGGGGCACTATACAGGTTAATAGTGGGGATTCTCCGTTGTAAACCTGAACCCATTTTATGCAGACTAGAGAGCAGTTACATGGAGTAAGTCCCACTTTGAAGGTCCCAGTACTTCATTCATTACATAGTCAGCTTATTGATTTCACTGGATACTGTGCAGTACCTCCTCTTTCCTTTGGTGGCAGTGCAGGAGAATTAAATGCTTGTTGCCAGATTTTTCAACAAATGGCTTATCGCTGAGATTGCCAGCAACAGATCATCCTTTAGTCAGCATATTGGGGCCCTTCTAACAAAAAGACATTAACTAATGCAGACATTCCTTTTAAGTACAGAGCATATGCCAGTATACTATCTGCAAAGTAAAAAATAAATAAATTCTTAAGTGCTTAAAAGGAACGTGTCCTCTGTTGTTTAACCCCTATCTGCCCTACATGTATAGTGCATGTTGGGTGCGAGTGTGTGGAGTGGACTCTGCAACTCCACCCGCAATACACCTGCAGATTCCAGCTGTGTTATACTGCCGGTATTTGTCTGTAAAAGCCGCTATTAGAGCAGCTCTGGTTGCTGCTGTTAACCCCTTAGATGCTGCAGTAAATCCCTGACCGTGGTAGTTAAGGTGCGATGTCCCAGAGGTTCACCATTTTGGATGCCCATGGGATGTTGCCTTCCACCCCCCTTCACTAAGTGAAAGTGCTGCTTATGGATTTCAGTGGCAACCATGAGCCTGCTGACCGCCCCCATGGCTGCCATGTTGGTACATGAAAAAGTGGGATTGAAACATCGTATATAACCCAAAAAATGTTATTAATGAAAACCTCAGCAATTAACAAGCCCTCATAAAGCTCTATCGACCGAATCTCTGAAATATTTTCACCATCAAAATAAAACTATACAAGTTTGATATCTGGTTTTTCAAGTTTGCTCGACATGAAGAATCATGTTCACAGGTCATTTTCACTGCACAATGAAACCTTAGAAACAAAACCCAAAAACAATGAAAAACGCAATCCCATTTAACTTCGCTTGGAATTTTTGTTCCAGTTTTCCAGTATATTGTAGGGTAAAAAAAACAGCCCTCATACAGCTATGTCACACGAAAGGGGAGAAAGAAGGCGAGGAACAAAGAAAAAGCGCAAAAACTAAAACGGTCCATGGTGAGAAGGGATTACATTAAATTTACTTTAAATGTCATTTTTTTTAGATTTTCACTTTTTAACATCACAATAAAAAAAATCAATCCTGAAGTCTTACAATTTTCACACTGGCCACTAGTCCTAAGAATAGACTCATTGTGAAGGAAGGGTGAGGAGGTGAGCTGTGACTATCATTTAATGTGAATGGTGGCTACTTTATCTGCTTTATATAGAGGTGTCATCTTTCATTGTCATTTTCAGTCATGATAATAAAACTGCTGAAAAATCTTCTGCATACAACAGGAAATATGAAACCAATTTTGGCCAGGGTGATAATTGCAGGATCTGTGGGTGTGTTTTTTTAGTTTAGATTGTTACTATAGTGAAAAAAAAGTAAAAAAAAATAATACATTTCATGTAAAAAGGTAATTTAAGCAATTGGTTATTGTTTGATAACACATTCTCTTTAACTGCTCTTCTCTAATAAGATGGCAATATTGCACCGCTGCAAAAATAGGAAGAAGTAGTTTGTCAATTTTAAAGCAGCTTCTTGGAAACTAATGACTTAGTCATTGATATAACATCCTGACAAAATGACTGTTCACTGTCTGTTTCTGAGAAATTAATTCAAAGGTCACAACCGATATGGCTGCACTTCCTATTATCACTTTTGGAAAGACAGACAGTGGATAATGATTATTTCTATTATATATGATCTACGGTATATTCTGATTTGCTAAAAGTGAGATAAGTGACAAGTCTATTGGAAGTAGCAATCCTAAAAGTCAATATCGACCCTTTAACGAGCCTTGTCACATGACTTGGGATAAAAGCCAAACCAGAATCTCAATTTGCAGCCACGGTGTTTCAGGGTATTGCTCCTCGTCAGTACAAAGCATGAGATCCGATTTGACTGTATGAGAGGCTTCTCACTGGGATCTAAAGGGTCATTTTTCTCCTTGTGGAGATTGACATGCCTGGCATGCCAGTGTATATATAGATACTCGGCACTCAAATATTCATAATGATAATGCAATTCTTTATTTCATAAAGAAATCCCAAAATTCAATGTAACGTTTCAGCCTTATGCAAAAGGCCTTTTTCAAACACTGAGACATAAATGAAACAGATAAAGAAATCAATATTACAAAATTAACACCACAATAGAATTTTTTATTTTAATTTTTTTATTATAAGAAAATAACATCCTGTTGTATTGTTGAAATCACTTGAGATTTATTTAAATATAAAGACATTATTATATAATGTCAAATTAATGTGGGAATTCACTTACTTCATTCAAAATAAATTACAATATGACCAATTACATTTCAATATCTCATATACAGTTGAAACCAGAAGTTTCCATACACTATATAAAAAGACATACAGTATCTGCATGTTTCTCTCCATATCTGACATGAAATCAGAATAAACCTTTCCTGTTTTAGGTCAATTAGGATTACCATCATTTGTAATATTTGCCAAATGCCAGAATAATGAGAGAGCGAGAATGCAGTAAGTAATAAAAATGCTTAAAACAAAGTCAAAACTTTCCATCCATTTCATTAGTATTTGGTACCATTGTCCTTAAAGTGAATGACTTGGGTGAAACATTTGGGATTTCCTCCCACAAGCTTCTCACAATATAAGGCTATGTGCCCACGTTGCTTTCCGCATGTCCTCTCCCGGAAAAACGCATGCGGAATTCCACGCGCGTTTATCCTGCGTTTATCGCACGTTTTCCACATGCGGAATTGCCTTGCGTTTTTTATTGCATTGCAAAGGCAATTCTGCTTGCGGAAACGCAAAATTAATTGACATGCTGCGGATTATTGCGCGCATCAAAAACGCTGCGGAAAAATCCGCAGCATGGGCATAGACCTTGCGGATTCCCCTTGGGGACCATGGGGGGCAGATTACCTAGCGTTTCACAAGCGTTTACCCTGAGGAAAGTCCGCAGCATATACGCTTGTAAAACGCTACGTGGGCACATACTCTTAGGTCGGAATTTGGGCCCATTTCTCCTGACACAACTGGTGTAACTGATCCAGGTTTGTAGGTCGTCTTGCTCGCACCGGCCTTTTCAGCTTTGCCCATACATTTTCAATAGGACTAAGATCAGGGCTTGGTGATGGCCGCTCCAAAACATTGACTTTGTTATCCTTAACCCCTTATTGACCAATAGACGTCTTTTTACTGATCTGCAATATAAGAGACTAGCGTTCCCCGACAGGTGACTATCCTGTAGCTGTCACCTGTACATTATAGCTGACAACTTGCTGCATCAGCCATGATCAGTGTTGGCACAGACCATGGACGTTTAACCCCTTCGATTCTGTTGTCAATAGTGATTATGGAATCTAAATAGTTAACACAGTGTGGGGGCTTCCTTTTAACTTTATCGGCACCTTGATATCTTGATTGTGTGGTCCTGATGTTTGCATTGGCAGTTCATGGCCAAATAACTACCTTTAAAGTATGCCGGCTATAATTGCCTGTTCAGAAGTTATCAAAATCTAGATTGTAAAAATAAACTTTTTCATTCTTGTCATTCCACTTTCCATTACTTCCTGAAAAGAACCAGAAGGGTTAATGAACTATATGAAAGCAATTTTAAATACGTTGAGGGGTGCAGTGTTTAAAATGGTAACACGTTTGGGTGGTTTCCAACATATAAGATTCGCAGGCTAAGGCTGTGTGCCCACGTAGCATTTTTCAAGCGTATATGCTGCGGAATTTCCGCAGCGTAAACGCTTGAAAAACGCATGTATATCCGCACCCCATGTTCCCCAATGGGATTCCGCAAGTTCTATGCACATGCTGCGGATTTTTCCGCAGCGTTTATGCCGCGTTCAAAAATCCGCAGCATGTCATTTAATTTTGCGTTTCCGCAAGCGGAATTGCCTTTGTCCAATGCATAAAAAACGCAAGGCAATTCCGCATGTGGAAAACGCGTGATAAACGCGCGAAAAATGCGCGATAAACGCGTGCGGAATTCCGCATGCGTTTTTCCGGGAGAGGACTTGCATTTATGCAGCAGAAATTTTCTGCTTCATAAATGCAACGTGGGCACATAGCCTTAGTGCCCACGAAGCAAAAATGCTCCGGATTTTTTCTGTATCTCCCTGGCAGGAAAAATGCATGCGGATTTTACATGCGTTTTTCCTGCCAGGTAGAAGCGTTTGTCAAGCGTTTTTGCATGCGGGTTGTCAAGCGCTTTTCCAAGCGATTTTAGCATCACTTGGAAAACTGCTTGACAACTTGGTCACACTATATAAATCCATGCAACCGGCATGGATTTATATAGTGTGACCAAGTTAATAGTTAAAAAAAGAATAAAAATGGTAAACAAAAAAAACATTCTACTCGCCGTCCGATGGCCCCCGGTCTCCTTCTCCGGTGCGTCCGGTGTCTTGGGCGGCTCGCGATGGTGTAAAAGGACTTTCCATGACGTCATTTAGTCTTGTGACAGGTCAAGCAACCGCCAACATCAGCGGTCACGTGACCTGTCACATGACTAAACAACGTCATGGAAGGTCCTTTTACACCACCACGAGCCACCGAAGACACCGGACGCACCATACAGGAGACCGGGGGCCATGAGAAGGTAAGTATAATGTTATTTTTTATTTTATTCTTTTTTAACTACAGGTACTATGGTACCCGGGTCTGGAGGAGAGTCTCCTCTTCTCCAGACCCGGGTACCATCCACACATTGAATCACTTAATATCCACATGTGTCCATGTAGTCATTAAGATATTATGCAATTCAATGGAAGTCAATGGCGGCAATTACGCCGCGTTTCCGCAAAATTAATGGATGTTTCAGATTTTTCTGCAATGATAATCCGCAGCGTAAATTTCCGCAGCATGTGCACAGTGTTGCACAGCTTCTGGATACCCACAGTTGCAGTATAAAACCTCACAGAGCAGATTACAGGGGATAACAAGCTTTTACTTCTCAGAACATGAGGTAAAGGAAAAAACGCACAGTCACACAGTACTGCACCAGGAAGTAAGAACAAAATAGAAAATACAAGAGAGACTTTTTTTCATTTACAATACAGTAAACAAGGAAACTTTACACAACATCGCCATCTACTGTCAGATCAGCATAAAGTCCTCCTTCACACAAACAAAGAAGTCCACAACTGTTGCATATACCAACACACAGCACATGCGGGTTATCATTGAGGACCATGGGGCACGCATTACCAAGCGTTTAAGCGTTTTCGCTTCGAAAATTCCACAGCAAAAACGCTTGAAAAACGCACAGTGGGCACGCAGCCTCAAAGTCACTTCAAAACTGAACAGGTCCCTATAAAAATAAGTTTTGTAAATTTCCTTGAAAAAAATGAAAAATAACTGCTACATTTTTATATCTTCTAAAATGCTAATAAAATAAAACAACATTTTACAAATGGTGCTGATGTAAAGCAGACATGAGGGAAATGTTATTTATTACTGTTTTTGTGTGGTTTGACTATTGGGATTAAAGGCATAATCAATCATAGTTTGAAAAGTGCAATTTTTAAGACATTTTTGCCAAGTTTCTGATATTTTTATAAATAAACGCAAACCATATCAGCCTAAATTTACCATTATTATAAAGTATCATGTGTCACAAAAAACAGTCTCAAAAGCTATGGGATATGTTATTCCAGAGTTATTACTACATAAAGTGACACTGGTCAGATTTAAAAAAATTGGTTTGGTCACGAAGGGGTTAAGCCACTTTGTTACCATTTTGGCAGTATGCTTCGGGTCATTGTCCATTTGGAGGACCTATTTCTGCTCAAGCTTTAACTTCCTGGCTGATGTCTTGAGATGTTGCTTCAGTATTGCCACATAATCTTTTCTCATGAAGCCATCTACGTATTTTGTGATGTGCACCAAGTCCCTCTTGCAGCAAAGCAACCCCACAACATGATGATGCCACCCCCGTGTTTCCCAGTTGGGATGGTGTTCTTAGGCTTCTAAGCTTCTCCCTTTTTCCTCCAAACTTAACGATGGTCATTATGCACAAAAAGTTCAATTCTAGTTTCATCAGACCACAGGACAGGTCTCCAAAAATTAAGGTCTTTGTTCCTGTGTGCATTTGCAAACATTAATCTGGATTTTTTATGTTTCTTTTGGAGTAATGGCTTCTTCCTGGCAGAGTGGTCTTTCATCCCATGTTGATACAGTACTCGTTTCACTGTGAATTGTCACGCTGACAATCTTACTAGCTTCTGCCATCCTCTTCACAAGGTCCTTTGCTTTTGTCCTGGGGTTGATATGCACATGTCGGACCAAAGCACGTTCATCTCTGGGACAAAGAACCCGTCTCCTTCCTGAGCGGTATGATGGCTGGATATTCCAATCTTGTTTGTACTTGCATATAATTGTTTGTACAGATTAACGAGGCACCTTCAGATATCTTGAAATTGTACCCAAGGATGAGCCAGACTTGTGCAAGTCCACAATTCTCTTCCTGATATCTTGGCTGATTTATTTACACTTTCCCATGATGCTACACAAAGAAGCAGTGTGTTTCAGGTGTGCATTAAAATACATCCACAGGTGTGTCTCTAATTAACTCAGATGTTGCCAAAAAACCTAATAGAAGCTTCCAAACACATGACATCATCATATGGGCAGTCGAGAATTGTTTAACCACTTCGCGCCAGAGCCTGTTTTTGCCTTCGTGACCGGGCCAATTTTTTCAATTCTGACCACTGTCACTTTATGAAGTAATTACTCTGGAACGCTTCAACGGATTCCCCCGATTCTGAGAATGTCTTTTCGTGACATATTGTACTTCATGATAGTGGTAAAATTTCTTCGATATCACTTGCGTTTATTTGTGAAAAAATCGGAAATTTGGCGAAAATTTTGCAATTTTCAAACTTTGAATTTTCATGCTCTTAAATCAGAGAGATATGTCACACAAAATAGTTAATAAATAACATTTCCCACATGTCTACTTTACATCAGCACAATTTTGGAACCAAAATTTTTTTTTTGTTAGGGAGCTATAAGGGTTAAAAGTTGACCAGCGATTTCTCATTTTTCCAACAAAATTTACAAAAACATTTTTTTAGGGACCACATCATATTTGAGGGCTCTTTATGACAGAAAATACCCAAAAGTGACACCATTCTAAAAACTGCACCCCTCAAGGTGCTCAAAACCACATTCAAGAACTTTATTAACCCTTCAGGTGCTTCACAGGAATTTTTGGAATGTGGAAGAAAAAAATTAACATTTAACTTTTTTCACAAAAAGGTTACTTTAGACCCAATTTTTTTTATTTTTGCAGGGGTAACAGGAAAAAATGAACCCCAAAATTTTTTGTGCAATTTCTCTTGAGCGCGCTGATACCCCATATGTGAGGGAAAACCACTGTTTGGGTGCACTGCAGGGTTCGGAAGGGAAGGAGCGCCATTAGACTTTTTGAATGTAAAATTTGCTGGAATAATTAGCGGACGCCATGTTGCATTTGGGGAGCCCCTGATGTGCCTAAACAGTGGAAACCCCCCACAAGTGACACCATTTTGGAAACTAGACCCCTTAGGGAACTTATCTAGATGTGTGGTGAGCACATTGGGAGACATAATAAACAAATCAGTAGCAGGTGAAGAATTGGTTTTATTTATTTTTTACGCCGTTCCTCATGCGGTATAAGTGATGAGATTACTTTATTCTTCGGGTCGGTGCGATTACAGAGATACCAGATTTATATCGGGTTTTTATGACTGACAGCTGTAACACACTAAAAGACGCTTTTTTTTCTAAAATCTAGTTTTTGCGTCGCCATATTTTGAGAGCTATAATTTTCCATATTTCGGCCGACAAAGTCATGTGTCATGCTCCGTTTTTTATTTATTTTTATTACGGTGTGCACAGAAGGAGTTAATTAGTGTGACAATTTAATAGCTCGGGTTGTTTCGGATGCGGCGATACCAAATATGTGTACTTTTTTTGTTTTTGCATAAATATACGGATTTATCGGTTTAATATTTTATTTATTTATTTTGTGATTTTTTTTTAGTAGTTTGAAAACATTTTTTTTACTTTTTTTTTACATTTTTACTTAGTACCTGTATGGGACATTAATTTTTATTTTTCTGATCACTGATCTCATGTAATGTAATAGACATATATTACATTACATGAGATCTTTGCTGACTGTTTCACAGTCAGAGTCTCCTGCCAGGCTTCAGCTGCAGGCTGAGCCTGGCAGGACACCATATATGGCAGATCTGGAGGCGGTCATGTGACCTCCAGCTGCCATAGCAACGTCAGGTCCTGGAAGGTATCAGGGGTCGTCGGAGAGGTAAGTAGAAGACCCCCTCTCCTCCTGCTGTCTTCTATATGCCGCGATCACTATAGATCGCGGCATATAGAAGACAGCAAAGGGTTAACATCACTGGGACCTGATCCAATCAGGTCCCGATGATGTTCCCTGTCAGAGCTATCGCTCTGCACCGCACCCGTAGCGCTTGCAGGACCACCCACTGTTTTTAAGCGTCCGCGCTGCACAGAGCCCAGGCAGCGCCGACGTTTATGTACAGTGGGCGGTCGGGAAGCGGTTAAATAAAAAAAAAAAAGTTTTCACAAAGTAAAATAGAGAGTTACCTTTTTATTATCATCTAGGACTGTGTTCATACTTTCTATCCCTAGCGTATCAATAGGTCCATCAAAGATAACCCATTTTCTTTCCGGGGTCTCAGATAATGCAAACTCCCGGAAAGTATTAGCGACTATCCCATCTGTCCACTGCAAATGAAGAGAGGCATCAATAAAATTGCTCTTCCCATAAAATCCAATACAATCCCACAATTGAAAGGATTATTAAAGGGAATACCTGGGATTATGATATTGATGATACACATGTATTGACTACATGTGGCCCCTATTGAAGTGAACGTGCCGGCACCGGGAGAGACTGCAAGTAAGTGATTTGCATATATGCGGTCACATGCCAACTAGAAGTGCGTGACCTCACTCAAAGCAAGTGTATTGAGTGAGGCCAGACACAGTCTAGTCAGAGTGTGTCTGGAAGTATGCAAATTTATGCTAATTTCTGGCATAAATAATACAATTTGTTGCTTCCATGTCTGATGAGGAAAATAAAATTTTTGTGCAAACAGGGAGTAAGTCATAATAAAATGATTGCCCGGCAATGTATGGCTGGGGTCTATGTCTCTGAAGGAACCCCTTCTACCATGTCCATAAGCCATAAAAGGGGAGATTTTCCCATTTTCAGCAAAGATATTAGTATTATAAACAATAATTCCAATCATAGACGAACCTCATGTGACACTGGATCAAACTGCCCGAACAGCTGCCCCATGGTGATGGCTTTAGGGTTCACTGTCCGGTAAATCACTTTTTCTTCTTCGCACCCTCGCTCACTCATAAGAGACAGCGTATCAGCGAGGACGTGGAGGACCTTCGTTTTTCCAGAGAACGGCTCTCCAACCAACATAAAACTGTACGGGATAAACAAAATGCAGCATGGTCCATTGTATAAAATGGAAACAGCGAAGAATAAATCCCCCGTCCCATGGACTTCTGTAGTTGCAGCTCACCCGTGTCTGACAATCATCATCTCATACGTCTGGATCATGTTCTCCAGGAAGACCTTCTCGGGCTGGATGATGTGTCCAGCACAGCTCTCCTGTGCGCATTCCAGTAAATACTGAGCAAAAGGAAGGTAAAATATTTCATCAGTCTGTTTACAGTGGATCCAATTAGAGGTGGGAGAATACATTTTCAGGACCCAGATCAGTATTCTGTGGCCGCTGGATGGGACCCCTGAGAGCCGCCTCTTAGCTGCCGGCATCCCCGGCTCCTCTTCTGATTATATGGCCTTTTGTACATCATACTGCAACCATAACGTCATGCCAGGCCGGCTAATCTGAAGAAGAGCCAGGGGGCAGAAAGAAATAAGGTGGCTCTCAGGGGTCTCATTCAGTGCCCACCACTGACCTGATGTCACGCACAGTGTAGGAAAGACAAAGTGCGACACAAAGGGATGAGGGGAAGGGAGCCCAGACACTAGGGAAAGGGGGAAATGGAGACCTCCTAGGCTTATCTGCAATCACCCTGTCTCCCCTACCGACTCTATATTGGTTCCTCACCAATTGCCGCACAGGAACCTATCCCTGTATTTCCTTAGCGCTTGGCCCTGGATAGGGAAGGGGGGGTGAGCACTAGTCGATCCCCACTGACAACTAAAGACAGCAAGGGGAGACAGACACAGGGGAAGTAGCTTAGCTTGAGTCGACTTCAGAGAGATGGCACACACATCCTCTTAGCACCAGAGAGGAAGTAAGAACTGCACTTGCTCCAAGCCTTCACAAGGGGTCATGTGAATATCACTGGCACCTCTGTGTAGCAACCAGGAAGTATTTAAACACCCAGGCCCGATTGTCAGTTAGAACAGGAGGGAGGTAGCCGCTGGGTCCTACAGTGAGACCGCTAAGAAGATGTCTGTAATGCCAAACGAAGGGATCTCCTGCAACCAACTGCAGGGCGACTGTGTCACATCTGACGCACCCATGACACCTGGCCATTGGATTAGTCTCCTGCGAATCGATTCATTCATCTAAAAAAAAAATTCTCCATAACCTACAACTAAACTAGTGATAAATCACTCACAGATGTTTTAACCATTTTTTTTCTACATCAGATCATCCTGCATTGGAGGTATAAGTGAGCCCCCTTACCTCTGGTGCCCCTGTGCAGCTGCCCAGGTTGCACTAATGGGACCGGACGATGAGTGACAAGGTCATGTAACCCAATTCCAAAGCAGTGGATCAGGATCGGGTGAATTCAATGGGATTGGTCTACCATCTACTGTGTATGGGGGCCTCATGACAGATTATGTTGGGGGACATAAAAATCGGGCGGTTGGAATTTAATCACCCAATCCTTATTTTCTGACCCTGAAATTAGCAGCTGCCATAAGATTCTGGCAGCGACTCTGTCATAGAGAAAACAGGAGCGAGCATTCCTGAATATGGGGGAGCCGGGAAAGATAACTGTCATCCAAATGATAGCTGGCCCGCTATATAGGACCTATCACTTGCCATTAATATGCAATTTTATTACCTGGTGTAAATGCCGCTGTTCTCCTGAATCCGGTGTTTTCTTTTGCTCCTGCGCCTCTCCATTCCTGAGATATAGCCTCTTTATAGAAATCTAGTTCATAATTTTTAATAGCCAAGTGGGTGTGGTCATCAAGTCCTCTCTGTGGGAGTCTTCAGGAAGGCCTTGCCCAGTTGGCTTAAAGGGCTAGAGGAGAGCGACAGATGTCAGGAACGGAGAGGAGCAGGAAGAAAAGAAAAACAATGCCGGAGTCAGGAGAACAGCGGCATTTACATATTTATGGCGAGGGACAAGTCCTCTTTAAGTCTTGGAAAACCCCTTTAAGACACTATTATATTTTAATACCTTATAGTCGGCTTTCGGAAGTTGAATGCCAGGGAACAGGTCACTGGTAATCCCATTGAACAGAGGAATATCAGGAGACAAAAATTTGGGTTCGTTTACATCCTTAATTGACCGCAAGAGCTAAATAGAATGAAAAAGGATTAAATGATAAAATAATTCATATACAATATGACATGAAGCAATATTAAAAGTGAAGAACCCCATTACAAAGGAGCAGTCAGTTCTTGTGGTATGTCTGTATGAGTAAAGAATAGTATTCTCCAAAAAATAAGGATGAAACCTCTTTTCCTAAAACTCTACATTGTATCGTCCCTCTGTTATACCTCCTGGAAATGTATGTGTAAATGATATATAATGTATATATAATCTATATAGGGGACAACCCTATACAATCTGACTGTGCCCAAACAGTGGTGACATTGTCAGACTGTGTAGGGGACTCGTTATTGACAGATTTCAATTAATTCCTACATTTCCAGGAATGATAAAAGAGGAATGGAACGCTGCTGAGTTGCACTAAAATATGCTGCAGAATTGTTTATCCATAGGGAATACATGTGGCCTCTGTGTTGCACTGTTAATTGCCGGCTGCAGAATGAGTTAAGTGAGATACTGTCAGTGAACTCGTTTTTGCTGGCTGACGGGGAGTTTGTAAATGTTTTATCTGTCTTTTTCTGAGCTCCTCTCAGTTTATTTATGACCACAGACCTTATCAAAATTGAATGTGCAGGGAATCAAAAAGCCGGTGAAAGCCAAGCGATGCAACGTTTTTAATAAAACCCAATTGTTAAAATGATTTTTAGCCTAAAATACATGCGATTAAGTTAAAAATCAAAACTGTCCCATAAGATGAACAAGCTACGTGTTTAACAACTATAGTTTTGACACTTTTGCACAGATGAGATCTAACAAGCCAGGAACAGTAATGTACAGAAATTATTTGCAAGTCTCTGTCTGCTACTATAAAATCATACAGATCTAATTTTTGTGATCCAAATGCTTCTCGGTAAGATGGTAATGCTACCCTATACGAGATGTAAAGCGACCAACAGTTCAGAACTTACAAGAATATCTTCATTTTCATGGGGGAATTTCAGCTTCAGATTGCCAGCAGCGGTCAGCACAGCCTTTACTGCACGCATCCCATAATCATAATGGAACTGGGACGAGAGCGGCTCCGAGCACAGCCGGTAAGTCATTACCATCTTCACCGAGAGAGGTTTAGCGTGCAGAAAACCGTAAGAATAAAGGCAGATCTCCGCAATCAGAGCATAGTTGGGGACCATCATTGCTACAGTCCGGAAAAGAACCTGAAATGCGCAAACCAGATGGGTCAGTCAACAAATGAAACTAAATTACTGTAAACTAGGCATAGAGCCGGGGAACCCATTATGTCCATTTACACTATCCTCCACCCCAGACCTAAAAGTGATGTGTGTATTCCACATCAGAGGAAAGTCAGTCAAAGTGTGGCTAAAGGGGTATTCCCATCTCCAAGATCCTGTCCCAATATGTAATAGGTGTAATAATAATAATGTTTGCAAATATCTCCAATTAGAAATGTAGTATAGTTCTTCTGATTAGCTATGTTGCTTAAACCCATGTGCAGGACACTGCAGTAGCTTAGGTATCCATGGTTACGAGCACTCATAGTAACAGTTAGTTACTTGCTAGTGGTCGTAACCATGGATACCTAAGCTACTGCTATGCCCTGCACATGGGTTAAGCGACATAGCTAATCAGAAGAACTATACTACATTTCCAATTGGAGGTATTTGCTATTAATATTATTATTACACCTATTACATATTGGGATAGAATCTTGGAGATGGGAATACTCCTTTAACACTTTCCAAATCTCTCTCCACACCTCTACTGTGTCCATTTTGGAAAATAGGAGAACGGGACATCAATATTAAGGAGCTTGCAGAAATGAGGGCATCCGGTGTTGTGATTATACATAGGAAATGAACAATCTCATATAGGTTTGGGGGAGAATAATCCCTTTGATGAAATCTTATGTTTCTTTTGTAAACCTAGTATTTACTTGAAAGTTTGTGAACCCCTCAAAAATTTCTGTATTACTGCATAAATTTGACTTAAAGCTACATCAGTCTGTGAGGTCACAAAGGAACTCAAGGTAACCTCTAAGCAACTAAAGGCCTCTCCTCAGATTAGCTAATGTAATTGTTCATGAGTCCACCATCAGAAGGACAATGAACAACAATGGCGCGAGCATGGCAGGATTGCAAGGAGAAAGGCAATGCGATTTAAAATGTCACTGCTAAAACTCACCTGGGCACATCAATAGGTAACTGGAATAATGCTTTGTGGAAGGATGAGGCCAAGATAGAGATTTTAAGTGAGAAGCTATATGTTTGCAGAAAGAAAATACTGCATTACAGCATAAGAACCTCCTATCATCTATGAAACACAAAGATGGTAATCGTAACATGCTTTGGGCCTGTTTTGCTGCACTTGGCCAAGGACGGCTGCCATCATTGATGGAACAATGAATTCTAAAATCTATCAGCAAATGCTAAAGGAAAATATCAGGATATCAGTTCATGTACTGAATCTCAAGAAAACGTGGGTCATGCAGCAAGACAATGGCCCAAAGACACAAGTCGTTCTACAAAAGAATGGTTGAATAAACATAAAGTTTTGGAATGGCCGAGTCATAGTCCTGAGCTTAATCCTATAGAAATGTTGTGGAAGGGCCCGATGCAAGGCACTGGGACTCTTTACCTTGAGGTTATCCGGCAGCTCAGAACGTCCCGAGGAGCCAGGATTCATGGTAATGGCTACGAGGTAATTTGGGTTAAGCTTCAGTTTTGTTCCTTCGAAGTTGAACATGTCCATCTTCGTCTGGATGGCTCTCTGGATGCGGAGAATCTGTCGGGCCACCACGGACAACACCTCCAGCTCAATACGGTTAAACTCATCAAAACACGCCCATGCTCCCCATGATGCCAGCCCTTGGAAAAACTAAAAAAAAGTATATACAGTACAGACCAAAAGTTTGGACACACCTTCTCATTTAAAGATTTTTCTGTATTTTCATGACTATGAAAATTGTACATTCACACTGAAGGCATCAAATTATTAATTAACACATGTGGAATTATATACTTAACAAAAAAGTGTGAAACAACTGAAAATATGTCTTATATTCTAGGTTCTTCAAAGTAGCCACCTTTTGCTTTGATGACTGCTTTGCACACTCTTGGCATTCTCTTGATGAGCTTCAAGAGGTAGTCACCGGAAATGGTCTTCCAACAATCTTGAAGGGGTTCCCACAGATGCTTAGCACTTGTTGGCCCTTTTGCCTTCACTCTGCGGTCCAGCTCACCCCAAACCATCTCGATTGGGTTCAGGTCTGGTGACTGTGGAGGCCTGGTCATCTGGCGTAGCCCCCCATCACTCTCCTTCTTGGTCAAATAGCCCTTACACAGCCTGGAGGTGTGTTGGGGTCATTGTCCTTTTGAAAAATAAATGATGGTCCAACTAAACGCAGACCGGATGGAATAGCATGCCGCTGCAAGATGCTGTGGTAGCCATGCTGGTTCAGTATGCCTTCAATTTTGAATAAATCCCAAACAGTGTCACCAGCAAAGCACCCCCACACCATCACACCTCCTCCTCCATGCTTCACGGTGGGAACCAGGCATGTAGAGTCCATCCGTTCACCTTTTCTGCGTCGCACAAAAACACGGTGGTTGGAACCAAAGATCTCAAATTTGGACTCAGACCAAAGCATAGATTTCCACTGGTCTACTGTCCATTCGTTGTGTTCTTTAGCCCAAACAAGTCTCTTCTGCTTGTTGCCTGTCCTTAGCAGTGGTTTCCTAGCAGCTATTTTACCATGAAGGCCTGCTGCACAAAGTCTCCTCTTAACAGTTGTTGTAGAGATGTGTCTGCTGCTAGAACTCTGTGTGGCATTGACCTGGTCTCTAATCTGAGCTGCTGTTAACCTGCGACTTTTAAGAACCAAGAATATAAGACATATTTTCAGTTGTTTCACACTTTTTTGTTAAGTATATAATTCCACATGTGTTAATTCATAGTTTTGATGCCTTCAGTGCGAATGTACAATTTTCATAGTCATGAAAATACGGAAAAATCTTTAAATGAGAAGGTGTGTCCAAACTTTTGGTCTGTACTATATAATCAAAAGATGTCAGCAGAACATCGGTTGGAGTCAGTTTATTATCTGCAATGGAGCAGCTTAACATTGTATGTACCTTTGACATTGCTATGTAGTCCAAACCATCAGAGCAGTTAAAGACCACACACTGCACGGCCAGCGCCTTGGCCAAATCTTTGGTGGTCTCAGTTTTTCCTGTGCCGGCCGGACCTTCTGGAGCTCCACCAAGATTTAGATAAAAAGCACCGATCTACCAATGAAACATGAAAGAACTGGTATGAAATATCAATAAACTTTCTAATAAGTTTCATGCATCATACAAAAGTCAAAAAGATTTCTGAGCATAACCCATCACATCATAGCAGAGTCCGCTAGCATCTGTCAGTGAGCGGAGTGATGACCAGGCATGGGGAGTTGCCCAGGTACTCATAGGCGGACTTCACATTGCAGTTGATGATTCGCACTCTCGCATTCTCATTCTCCCAGTAATAGCGGAGTTGGGCAAGCCACTGGAAGTCTGTTCATGAGAAACTCCTGAGCAATGTAGGAAAAGATAGTCAACCTCTAAGACACTGCAGAATCACACGGGAGAGTTTCTAAAGGGAAGGCAAATGCACATACATTATAGGACAAAACTCCTAGTCACCGAATTCTGCGTTTTTCATTTAGTCCCATTGCCCACGGTGTATAACAACCGGACTCTCAGCCCCCAGTTTATAAAATCCGGCCTCTCACCTCCCCCGGTGTATAACATCCGCCCCTTGCCCCTAGTTTAGTATAACATCCGTCCCCTTGCCCCCCCCGCCAGTGTATAAAATCCATCCCCTCAACCCCACTGTATAACATCCAACCCCAAGCCATCCATTGCATAACATCCGGCCCCCAGGGTATAACATCTGGCCCCCAGCCCCGGTGTATAACATCTGTCCCCTCGCTCCCTCCCCCTGGTGTATAACATCCGGCCTCTCGCCTCCCCCGGTGTATAATATCCGTCCCCTCGCTCCTAGTGTATAACAACCATCCCCTCGCCCACGATGTATAATATCCGTCCCCTCGCTCCCTTCCCCTGGTGTATAACATCCGTCCCCTCGCCCCCCCGCCAGTGTATAAAATCCATCCCCTCAACCCCACTGTATAACATCCAACCCCAAGCTCTCCTTTGCATAACATCCGACCCCCAGGGTATAACATCCGGCCCCCAGCCCCGGTGTATAACATCTGCACCCTCGCTCCCTCCCCCTGGTGTATAATATCCGTCCCCTCGCTCCCAGTGTATAACAACCATCCCCTCGCCCACGGTGTATAATATCCGTCCCCTGGCCCACGGTGTATAATATCCGTCCCCTCGCCCACGGTGTATAATATCCGTCCCCTCGCCCACGGTGTATAATATCCGTCCCCTCGCCCACGGTGTATAATATCCGTCCCCTCCCTCCCAGTGTATAATATCCGTCCCCTCCCTCCCGGTGTATAACAACCGTCCCCTCGCCCACGGTGTATAATATCCGTCCCCTCGCCCACGGTGTATAATATCCGTCCCCTCGCCCACGGTGTATAATATCCGTCCCCTCCCTCCCAGTGTATAATATCCGTCCCCTCCCTCCCAGTGTATAACAACCGTCCCCTCGCCCACGGTGTATAATATCCGTCCCCTCGCCCACGGTGTATAATATCCGTCCCCTCGCCCACGGTGTATAATATCCGTCCCCTCGCCCACGGTGTATAATATCCGTCCCCTCGCCCACGGTGTATAATATCCGTCCCCTCGCCCACGGTGTATAATATCCGTCCCCTCACCCCGGTGTATAATATCCGTCCCCTCGCCCCTTAGTGTATAACATCCAGCCCTCGGACTTGTATAACATCTAGCCCCTTGTACCCCCAGTGTATAACATCAATCCCCTCGGCTCTGGTGTATAATATCCGTCCCCTCGCCCCTGGTGTATAATATCCGTCCCCTTGCCCCTCAGAGTATAACATCTAGCCCCTCGTACCCCTAGGGTATAACATCTGGCCCCTCGGCCTTGTATAACATTAAGACTCTCGCCCCCCACCAGTGTATAACATCAATCCCCACGCCCCCCGGTGTATAACATCCGCCCTCCCATGCTGTGTGCTGTTACTAACATATGACAGAACGGCTGGTGGTGCAGAGCTCTCTGATACCAGCGCGGTCCTGTAATAGGAGCCACCGGGGTAACAAGTCTGGATATTACATTTCTTCCCTCCTAAATCTTCCCCCATCACATGTGAGTGATATTATTAAGTAGTAGAAGGAACTGCAGCAACTCAGGAGACCCCGGAACATTACAGAGCGGGGTCACTGAGTGCTGAGGAGCAGAGGGCAGAACGCTCTCCTGACTCCATTGGTAACAACATCACCACAAACACTGCGCCCCCGCCAGGAGCTTCATGGCCGAGCAGCTGCATGCAGCCTTACATCACCAAGCACGATGCCGAGCGTCAGATGGAATGGTGTGAAGCCGCCACCACAGGACTCTGGAGGAGACCTGTTCTGTGCAGTGACGGATCACACTTCTCTATCTGGCATCTGATGGACGAGTCTGGATTTGGTGAATGCCAGGAGAACGTTACCCTATTAACTGCATTGTGCCCGCTGTACAGTTTGCTGGTGGGGGTATGGCCTTGTTTTTAGGGGTTGGTCTAGGCCCCTTAGTTCCAGTGAAAAGATATCTTAATGCGTCAGCACAAGACATTTTAAACAATTGTAGCTTCCAACCCTAAGGGAATAGAAGAGCAGAACTGTTTCACACACGTTCTCAACCTCAACCCCACTAAACACCTTTAGGATGATTAATTAGAACAAATACTGCACAATGGCAGCATAAATATGTCACCGCAACATAGGGAAGAACAATGTCAGTCACACATCAATTACATTGCCATATGTCTGCTCAGGCTTAGAATGGCTGACCATTCAGAGAATTACATAATACCTACAAAGAAACCGAACAAAAGGTCATTAAAGGAATTGACATAAAAACCCTTTATTAGTACATCCATGGTTATGGAAGGACACCGCACAGAGAAGGGCACACACACCATTGATAGAAAATATTACAAACCGCACCTAGGCCATCCAAAACACTGACTATAAAGAATATCAATTGTGGCAATGAGTCATATACAGGGGATGCCGACACCTACAGATGCAAAAACATTCCTATACAGTTATATGAAAAAGTTTGGGCACCCCTATTAATCTTAAGCTTATTGTTTTATAAAAATTGGTGTTTTTGCAACAGCTATTTCAGTTTGATATATGTAATAACTGTTGGACACAGTAATGTTTCTGCCTTGAAATGAGGTTTATTGTACTAACAGAAAATGTGCAATCTGCATTCAAACAAAATTTGACAGGTGCATAAGTATGGGCACCCTTATCATTTTCTTGTTTTAAATACTCCTACCTACTTTTTACTGACTTACTAAAGCACTTTTTTTGGTTTGGTAACCTCATTGAGCTTTGAAGTTTATAGCCAGGTGTATGCAATCATGAGAAAAGCTACTTAAAGTGGCCACTTGCAAGTTGTTCTCCTGTTTGAATCTCCTCTGAAGAGTGGCATCATGGGCTCCTCAAAACAACTGTCAAATGATCTGAAAACAAAGATTATTCAACATAGCTGTTCAGGGGAAGGATACAAAAAGCGGTCTCAGAGATTTAACTTGTCAGTTTCCACTGTGAGGAACATAGTAAGGAAATGGAAGAACACAGGGACAGTTCTTGTTAAGGCCAGAAGTGGCAGGCCAAGAAAAACATCAGAAAGGCAGAGAAGAAGAATGGTGAGATCAGTCAAGGACAATCCTCAGACCACCTCCAGAGAGCTGCAGCATCAACTTGCTGCAGATGGTGTCACTGTGCATCGGTCAACTATACAACGCACTTTGCACAAGGAGAAGCTGTATGGGAGAGTGATGCGAAAGAAGTCGTTTCTGCAAGCACGCCACAAACAGAGTCGGCTGAGGTATGCAAAAGCACATTTGGAGAAGCCAATTTCCTTTTGGAAGAAGGTCCTGTGGACTGATGAAACCAAGATTGAGTTGTTTGGTCATACAAAAAGGCATTATGCATGGCGGCAAAAAAACACAGCATTCCAAGAAAAACACTTGCTACCCACAGTAAAATTTGGTGGAGGTTCCATCATGCTTTGGGGCTGTGTGGCCAATGCCGGCACCGGGAATCTTGTTAAAGTCGAAGGACGCATGGATTCCACTCAGTATCAGCAGATTCTTGACAATAATGTTCAAGAATCAGTGACAAAGTTGAAGTTACGCAGGGGATGGATCTTTCAGCAAGACAATGATCCAAAACACCGCTCTAAATCTACTCAGGCATTCATGCAGAGGAACAATTACAATGTTCTGGAATGGCCATCCCAGTCCCCAGACCTGAATATCATTGAACATCTGTGGGATCATTTGAAGAGGGCTGTCCATGCTCGGCGACCATCAAACTTAACTGAACTGGAATTGTTTTGTAAAGAGGAATTGTCAAAAATACCTTCATCCAGGATCCAGGATCTCATTAAAAGCTACAGGAAGCGACTAGAGGCTGTTATTTTTGCAAAAGGAGGATCTACTAAGTATTAATGTCACTTTTCTGGTGAGGTGCCCATACTTATGCACCTGTCAAATTTTGTTTGAATGCAGATTGCACATTTTCTGTTAGTACAATAAACCTCATTTCAAGGCAGAAACATTACTGTGTCCAACAGTTATTACATATATCAAACTGAAATAGCTGTTGCAAAAACACCAATTTTTATAAAACATTAAGCTTAAGATTAATAGGGGTGCCCAAACTTTTTCATATAACTGTATAGTGACCACCATCTCAATATGCAGAAATGACTACTGCCCCATAGACGTCACTGTAAGTACACCCCAAGATTGCTTTACTGTGACAAGATCAATTGTGTCCTATGAAAACTCAAAGAAAAGAGGGGGGAATATAACATAGATATGGAAAGAACATAGGAATGGGGTGAAATGTATGAAGGTGCTCGGCATATTGAGCGGTGATATCTGTAGAGGGACGGACTCCATATTAACATCCTGTATATGGATTTAGAATAGGAGGCCATAAAAGCCCCTGTAGGTGTAATGTGGAGGGGGCACAATACCTTTCTCCATGTAGTGTATAATAAATAGAACATGGTATTGGAAAGTTTGGTGCCAGCCATGATGTTTGCACAAACCTGTTTGGATCATTTCCATGCCCACGTCACGAGCGTGCCCCTCTATGGTGACGAGAGCCCCCAATGTGCTGCGAGTCTGCTGGGACAATTTGCCTCCTCGCACAAGCTCCACAATATCATTTAGCTGGAGCTGCAGATTATCATAGGAGTTTTTCAGGCCCTACAAGAAGGATGTAACGGTGAAATCATCTGCAGAAACATTCATAGAACATACATATTGCAAGGGGGCTTAAATCTATACAGATTATAAGCTGCAGACTAGATTGAGAACTCCACAATATGCAGGCACTTTTTAATGTACACAACAATTTTACAACATATCTTTATAGAAGTTGGAGATCTGGATTGAACCCAGAGCTCCAAATACCCAGATGTACCTCTATAAAACCCTGCTACAAACAGCATGGAAAACTCAATGCAGATGGATTCATTTTATGCTGGTATTATGGGAAATCCCATACAATGTCTTCCCTTATTGGTAGATATGACGAGAGTAGAGATGAGCGAATGGATTTGCAGGACTCTGGTCCAACAGTCGGGTCAGTATTCCACGGCCGCAGGACCGGAGCTCCATGAACCGGCATCTCCGGCTCCTCTTTTGATGTCGATGTCATAGTTGTGGTGTGAGGCACAAATGACATCACGCCTGGCCGGCTAATCAAGAGGAGCCAGGGATGCCGGCATGTAAGAGGCGGTTAGCAAGGCTCCCATCCAACAGCCAGAGACCTGCTCTCTTAGACCAAGGTCCTGCAAATTTAGTTGCTCATCTCTAGACAAGATGCATGAATCAATGCAAAATCCCAACAATACTATGGAGCCTTTTGGGTACCTTCAAGATATTGAGCCGCTGTACAACTGCAACCCCCAGGAGAAGACCCCTGGGCAAGAACAGTACATGGGCTCTTTGCAGTCTAATAAGGTACTGTGAAAGAAGCTACTTGCATCTTTTGATGTGAATGTGGGTCCCCTTACCTCTGTTGCACCAATGGTATATCCGCCCCTGGAAACTCCTATAAGCTGCATCCCTGGATATGACAGTCTATTAGCAGGAGAACACATGAAGTCTGTCTATGAATGTATATATATGTATTTCTCCCAGAAAATTATTACAATTACACATGTTTTGTTGTTCACATGTTTATTTAATTTGTGTGTATTGGAACAACACAAAAAGAAGATATTGGTCAACAATTTTGGTTCTCAAGTCCTCAGACAGTTCTCTTTTCCTCTTTCTGTTCTCCCTACTTAGTGTGGCACGTAACAACGCAAAGATTGAGTCAACTTTTCCCTTTTGTATCGGGTTTCAGGTGTGATTTTCATATTGCCCACACCTGTTACTTGCCACAGGTGAGTTTGAATGAGCATCACAAGCTTGAAACAAAATGGTTTACCCACAATTTTGGAAAGATGCCAATAATTTTGTCCGGCCCATTTTTGGGGTTTTGTGTGAAATTATATCCAATTTGCCTTTTTTTCTCTGTTTTTTTTGTGTTGTTCCAATACACACAAAGGAAATAAACATGTGTATAACAAAAAATACACATGCAATTGCAATAATTTTATGGAAAATACTTCAAGGGTGCCAACACTTCTGGCCATGACTGTTTCTAGTGAAGCAACCTTGATCAGTAAAGGAGCTTATGCCGTACCTCTGGGCCACTGCCGATAGCTTCATGCCCTTCACTGGTCCAGAACATCTGAGACACACAGAGCACGACCTGTCCCGGCCATTCCCTCACCCAGTCTTTTCTTGCAGTCGCAGGGTACGCCTTTTAAAAAACAAAGTTAAATTACATTGACAGAAGCATTTAAGAGAGGGACAACCTTACTAGTATTATCTAGCAAATTCATTTCTACCGATTGCAGGTAGAAGATCTGCTACCTGGCTCTATTGCAAGAGATACATCATCCACAAATCATTCACTGCTGCCAAATAATCTTTTACAAATATAAAAGTACTAGATTAGTTCCAATTAATGCTTTTGGTCTGTAGGTAGATCCGTACCATTCGTGACCGAGCAATAACATCATGCACGCTCCTTAACATGACATCTTCCCCTTGGATGAGCCACTTCTCCACGGCCCCCCGAGCCTCGGAGGTGGAGATGGTCTGGATGAGCTCTACGCGTTCCCCCTCGGTGCTGTACATGGCTTTGATGTCCAGGTTAGGAAGGAACTCCAGCTTTGCGATGCCTTCAAAGCCCTTCTTTAGATGTGGTTGGACCCGCAGAGGATCTTTAGTCTCAGAGAGAATTTCTATCATTTCATCGTTGGACAGGAAGAAAAAGCTAAAGCGAAAATGCACAATATGATAAAAATGTCATTAAAGTATTGGGTCAGGCGCCATTTGTATTAGTGTCTGTGAGAAAATAGAAAAGCAAAGCTTTAAAGTAAAGATTCAGTCCCCATACACATTGGATTAAAATAGTTTAAACCTGACGATTGCAGCAGGACCGGCCTACCCACTGATGTGTATGGGGGTCTCCTGACTCTCCCCCGATAGAGGATGTCAGGGCCAGAAGGATCGGGCAGATGGGATTTCAATACCCGGTCTTTTGGTTCTCAGGGGAGATAACCCGCTGCCGGAGGTGTCCAGTACCGACTTTCTCCTCTCTCCCCATTAAAAACACATGACTGTTCAGCAGAATATGTGGGAGTCAGGAGAAGTAGCCAAATAACCATTCAGACCACGGGTATCTCATATCTCATGCGTATGGCTAGCTTAAAGGGGCTATCCAGTTTTGGGAACTTTTTTTATTTAACTGAAATGGGTATTCCCATCTCCAGGATTCTACCCCAATATGTAGTAGGCGTCATAATAATAATATTAGCAAATACCTCCAATTAGAAGTGTAGTATAGTTCTTCTGATTTGCTTTGTCGCTTATCCCATGTGCAGGGCATTGCAGTAGCTTAGGTTACGACCACTAGCAAATAACTGTCACTATATGAGTGGTCGTAACCATGGATACCGAAGCTACTGCAATGCCTTGCACATGGGGAAAGCGACATAGCGAATCAGAAGAACTATACTACACTTCTAATTGGAGGTATTTGCTAATATTATTATTATTACTACGCCTACTACATATTGGGATAGGATCTTGGAGATGGGAATACCCATTTAATTGCGAGTATTTGCGACAATTCAGTTTCATTAAAAATGTTGCACCGTTAGGCTTTTTGTTTCCTGCACATTCAGCTTTGATGTGATCTGTGGTCATAAATCGGCTAAGAGGAGCTGAAAAAAGACAGATTAAAAATAAGTCCAATAGCCAGCGCAACACAGAGCCAATAGAAGGCAAACAGTGCAAAATTATTAATGAAATCCAATTACAAAAATGATTTCAATGCGTTTAAATAAGAAAAAAAATAATTATTTAAAGAGTATATAGAATCATTGCAACAAGTGAAAGGACTATACCGTGGGAAAAAAGCCTCTTCTTCTCCAGATAGGCATTCAGCCCTTTCATGATTTTATCCAGAAGCACATTGCTGTCCTGAAGTTTTTCCTGAAGTCCGGTCAGAGAAGTGGCGCTTAAAACCTAAAACAAAGTAGATAGACCATAAGTAAGATTCCATTATATAGTTATAGAGACTGAAAAAAGGTCACATTCATTCACTATTGTGCCAATAGTTCATATTAAAAAAATAATTAGAACATACAGTTATATGAAAAAGTTTGGGCACCCCTATTAATCTTAAGCTTAATGTTTTATAAAAATTGGTGTTTTTGCAACAGCTATTTCAGTTTGATATATGTAATAACTGTTGGACACAGTAATGTTTCTGCCTTGAAATGAGGTTTATTGTACTAACAGAAAATGTGCAATCTGCATTCAAACAAAATTTGACAGGTGCATAAGTATGGGCACCTCACCAGAAAAGTGACATTAATATTTAGTAGATCCTCCTTTTGCAAAAATAACAGCCTCTAGTTGCTTCCTGTAGCTTTTAATGAGTTCCTGGATCCTGGATGAAGGTATTTTTGACCATTCCTCTTTACAAAACAATTCCAGTTCAGTTAAGTTTGATGGTCGCCGAGCATGGACAGCCCTCTTCAAATGATCCCACAGATATTCAATGATATTCAGGTCTGGGGACTGGGATGGCCATTCCAGAACATTGTAATTGTTCCTCTGCATGAATGCCTGAGTAGATTTGGAGCCGTGTTTTGGATCATTGTCTTGCTGAAAGATCGATCCCCTGCGTAACTTCAACTTTATCACTGATTCTTGAACATTATTGTCAAGAATCTGCTGATACTGAGTGGAATCCATGCGTTCCCATCCATCCATCCTGGGTAGGTGTATATGCCCCGCCATCCATCCATCCTGGGTAGGTGTAGATGCCTCTCCATCCATCCATCCTGGGTAGGTGTATATGCTTCTCCATCCATCCTGGGTAGGTGTAGATGCCCCGCCATCCATCCATCTTCGGTAGGAGTAGATGCCCCGCCATCCATCCATCTTGGGTAGGAGTAGATGCCCCTCCATCCATCCATCCTGGGTAGGAGTAGATGCCCCTCCATCCATCCATCCTGGGTAGGTGTAGATGCCCCTCCATCCATCCTGGGTAGGTGTATATGGTCCTCCATCCATCCATTCTGGGTAGGTGTATATGCCCCTCCATTCATCCATTCTGGTTAGGTGTATATGCCCCTCCATCCATCCATCCATCCATCCATCCATTCTGGGTAGGCATAGATGCCCCTCCATCCATCCATTCTGGGTAGGTGTAGATGCCCCTCCATTCATCCATTCTGGGTAGGTGTAGATGCCCCTCCATCCATCAATCCATCCTGGGTAGGGGTATATGCCCCTCCATCCATCCATTCTGGGTAGGCGTAGATGACCCTCCATCCATTCATCCTGGGTAGGTGTAGATGCCCCTCCATCCATCCATCCTGGGTAAGGTGTAGATGCCCCTCCATCCATCCATCCTGGGTAAGGTGTAGATGCCCCTCCATCCATCCATCCTGGGTAGGTGTAGATGCCCCTCCATCCATCCATACATCCTGGGTAGGTGTAGATGCCCCTCCATCCATCCACCCATCCTGGGTAGGTGTAGATACCAAGGATAAATGGATGGATGGAGGGGCATCTACACCTACCCAGGATGGATGGATGGACAGGCATCTACACTTACCCAGGATGAATGGATGGATGGAGGGGCAAGTGTAGATGCCCCTCCATCCATCCATCCTGGGTAGGGGTAGATGCCCCTCCATCCATCCATCCTGAGTAGGTGTATATGCCCCTCCATCCATCCATTCTGGGTAGGTGTATATGCCCCTCCATCCATCCATCCTGGGTAGGCGTAGATACCTTTCCATCCATCTATCCTGGGTAGGTGTATATGCACCCCCATCCATCCATTCTGGGTTTGCGTAGATGCACCTCCATCCATCCTGGGTAGTCTATTCTGGTAGGTGTATATGCCCCTCCATCCATCCATCCATCCTGGGTAGGAGTATTTGCACCTCCATCCATCCTGGGTAGGTGTATATGCCCCTCCATCCATCCTGGGTAGGTGTATTTCACCCTCCATCCATCCATCCTGGGTAGGTGTATATGACCCTTCATCCATCCATCCATTCTGGGTAGGCATAGATGCCCCTCCATCCATCCATCCATCCTGTGCAGTCTATTCTGGTAGGTGTATATGCCCCTCTATCCATCCATCCTGGGTAAGCATAGATGCCCCTCCATCCATCCATCCATCCTGCGCAGTCTATTCTGGTAGGTGTATATGCCCCTCTATCCATCCATCCTGGGTAGGTGTAGATGCCCCTCCATTCGTCCATTCTCGGTAGGTGTAGATGCCCCTCCATCCATCAATCCATCCTGGGTAGGTGTAGATGCCCCTCCATCCATCCATCCATAGTAGGTGTAGATACCACTCCATCCATCCATCCTGGGTAGGTGTATATGCCCCTCCATTCATCCTGGGTAGGAGTATTTGCCCCTCCATCCATAGTGGGTAGGTGTATATGCCCCTCCATCCATCCATCCTGGGTAGGTGAATATGCCCTTCCATCCATCCTGGGTAGGTGTATATGCCCCTCCCTCCATCCATCCATCCATCCAGAGTAGGTGTATATGCCCCTCCATCCATCCATCCTGAGTAGGTGTATATGCCCATCCATCCATCCTGGGTAGGTGTATATGCCCCTCCATCCATCCACTCTGGGTAGGTGTAGATGCCTCTCCATCCATCAATCCATCCTGGGTAGGTGTATATGCCCCTCCATCCATCCATTCTGGGTAGGCGTAGATGCCCCTCCATCTATTCATCCTGGGTAGGTGTAGATGCCCCTCCATCCATCCATCCTGGGTAGGTGTAGATGCCCCTCCATCCATCCATTCATCCTGGGTAAGTGTAGATGCCCCTCCATCCATCCATCCTGGGTAGGGGTAGATGCCCCTCCATCCATCCATCCTGGGTAGGGGTAGATGCCCCTCCATCCATCCATCCTGGGTAGGTGTATATGCCCCTCCATCCATCCATTCTGGGTAGGTGTATATGCCCCTCCATCCATCCATCCTGGGTAGGCGTAGATACCTTTCCATCCATCCATCCTGGGTAGGTGTATATGCACCTCCATCCATCCATCCAATCTGGGTAGGTGTATATGCCCCTTCATCCATCCATTCTGGGTTTGCGTAGATGCACCTCCATCCATCCTGGGTAGTCTATTCTGGTAGGTGTATATGCCCCTCCATCCATCCATCCATCCTGGGTAGGAGTATTTGCCCCTTCATCCATCCATCCATCCTGGGTAGGTGTAGATGCCCCTCCATCCATCCACCCATCCTGGGTAGGTGTAGATGCCCTTCCATCCATCCATTCATCCTGAGTAAGTGTAGATGCCCCTCCATCCATCCATCGTGGGTAGGCGTAGATACCTCTCTATCCATCCATCCTGGGTAGGTGAATATGCACCTCCATCCATCCAATCTGGGTAAGCATAGATGCCCCTCCATCCATCCTGAGCAGTCTATTCTGGTAGGTGTATATGCCCCTCCATCCATCCACTCTGGGTAGGTGTAGATGCCCCTCCATCCATCAATCCATCCTGGGTAGGTGTAGATGCCCCTCCATCCATCCATGGTAGATGCGAATACCCCTCCATCCATTCTTCCATCCATCCATCCTGGGTAGGTGTATATGCCCCTCCATTCATCCTGGGTAGGAGTATTTGCCCCTCCATCCATAGTGGGTAGGTGTATATGCCCCTCCATCCATCCATCCTGGGTAGGTGAATATGCCCTTCCATCCATCCTGGGTAGGTGTATCGGCCTCTCCATCCATCCTGGGTAGCTGTATATGCCCCTCCATCCATCCATCCTGAGTAGGTGTATATGCCCCTCCATCCATCCATCCTGAGTAGGTGTATATGCCCATCCATCCATCCTGGTAGGTGTATATGCCCCTCCATCCATCCACTCTGGGTAGGTGTATATGCCCCTCCATCCATCCATACATCCTGGGTAGGTCTAGATGCCCCTCCATCCATCCACCCATCCTGGGTAGGTGTAGATGCCCTTCCATCCATCCATTCATCCTGGGTAGGTGTAGATGCCCCTCCATCCATCCACCCATCCTGGGTAGGTGTAGATGCCCTTCCATCCATCCATCGTGGGTAGGGGTAGATGCCCCTCCATCCATCCATTCTGGGTAGGTGTATATGCCCCTCATTCCATCCATCCTGGGTAAGCATAGATGCCCCTCCATCCATCCATCCATCCTGAGCAGTCTATTCTGGTAGGTGTATATGCCCCTCCATCCATCCACTCTGGGTAGGTGTAGATGCCCCTCCATCCATCAATCCATCCTGGGTAGGTGTAGATGCCCCTCCATCCATCAATCCATCCTGGGTAGGTGTAGATGCCCCTCCATCCATCCATGGTAGATGCGAATACCCCTCCATCCATTCTTCCATCCATCCATCCTGGGTAGGTGTATATGCCCCTCCATTCATCCTGGGTAGGTGTATATGCCCCTCCATCCATCCTGGGTAGGAGTATTTGCCCCTCCATCCATCCTGGGTAGGTGTATCGGCCCCTCCATCCATCCATCCATCCTGAGTAGCTGTATATGCCCCTCCAGCCATCCTGGGTAGGTGTATATGCCCCTTCATCCATTCTGGGTAGGTGTATATGCCCCTCCATCCATCCTGTTTAGTCTATTCTGGTAGGTGTATATGCCCCTCCATCCAACCTGGTTAGGTGTAGATGCCCCTCCATCCATTCATACATCCTGGGTAGTCTATTCTGCTAGGTGTATATGCCCCTCCATCCATCCTGGTTAGGTGTAGATAACCAGGATGGATGGATGGAGGGGCATCTACACTTAACCAGGATGTATGTATGTACCAGGTGTATATGCCCCTCATTCCATCCATCCTGGGTAGGCGTAGATACCTCTCTATCCATCCATCCTGGGTAGGTGTATATGCACCTCCATCCATCCAATCTGGGTAAGCATAGATGCCCCTCCATCCATCCTGAGCAGTCTATTCTGGTAGGTGTATATGCCCCTCCATCCATCCACTCTGGGTAGGTGTAGATGCCCCTCCATCCATCAATCCATCCTGGGTAGGTGTAGATGCCCCTCCATCCATCCATGGTAGATGCGAATACCCCTCCATCCATTCTTCCATCCATCCATCCTGGGTAGGTGTATATGCCCCTCCATCCATAGTGGGTAGGTGTATATGCCCCTCCATCCATCCATCCTGGGTAGGTGAATATGCCCTTCCATCCATCCTGGGTAGGTGTATCGGCCTCTCCATCCATCCTGGGTAGCTGTATATGCCCCTCCATCCATCCATCCTGAGTAGGTGTATATGCCCCTCCATCCATCCATCCTGAGTAGGTGTATATGCCCATCCATCCATCCTGGTAGGTGTATATGCCCCTCCATCCATCCACTCTGGGTAGGTGTATATGCCCCTCCATCCATCCATACATCCTGGGTAGGTCTAGATGCCCCTCCATCCATCCACCCATCCTGGGTAGGTGTAGATGCCCTTCCATCCATCCATTCATCCTGGGTAGGTGTAGATGCCCCTCCATCCATCCATCGTGGGTAGGGGTAGATGCCCCTCCATCCATCCATTCTGGGTAAGCATAGATGCCCCTCCATCCATCCATCCATCCTGAGCAGTCTATTCTGGTAGGTGTATATGCCCCTCCATCCATCCACTCTGGGTAGGTGTAGATGCCCCTCCATCCATCAATCCATCCTGGGTAGGTGTAGATGCCCCTCCATCCATCCATGGTAGATGCGAATACCCCTCCATCCATTCTTCCATCCATCCATCCTGGGTAGGTGTATATGCCCCTCCATTCATCCTGGGTAGGTGTATATGCCCCTCCATCCATCCAGTGTAGGAGTATTTGCCCCTCCATCCATCCTGGGTAGGTGTATCGGCCCCTCCATCCATCCATCCATCCTGAGTAGCTGTATATGCCCCTCCAGCCATCCTGGGTAGGTGTATATGCCCCTTCATCCATTCTGGGTAGGTGTATATGCCCCTCCATCCATCCTGGGTAGTCTATTCTGGTAGGTGTATATGCCCCTCCATCCAACCTGGTTAGGTGTAGATGCCCCTCCATCCATTCATACATCCTGGGTAGTCTATTCTGCTAGGTGTATATGCCCCTCCATCCATCCTGGTTAGGTGTAGATGCCCCTCCATCCATCCATCCTGGTTAAGTGTAGATGCCCCTCCATCCATCCATCCTGGTTAAGTGTAGATGCCCCTCCATCCATCCATCCATCCTGGGTAGGTGTATATGCCCCTTCATCCATCCATCCATCCTGGGTAGGTGTAAATGCCCCTCCATCCATCCACTCTGGGTAGGTGTAGATGCCCCTCCATCCATCCACTCTGGGTAGGTGTAGATGCCCCTCCATCCATCAATCCATCCTGGGTAGGTGTAGATGCCCCTCCATCCATCCATGGTAGATGCGAATACACCTCCATCCATTCTTCCATCCATCCATCCTGGGTAGGTGTATATGCCCCTCCATCCATCCTGGGTAGGTGTATATGCCCCTCCGTCCATCCAGTGTTGGAGTATTTGCCCCTCCATCCATCCTGGGTAGGTGTATATGCCCCTCCATCCATCCATCCTGGGTAGGTGTATATGCCCTTCCATCCTGGGTAGGTGTATATTCCCCTCCATCCATCCATCCATCCTCGGTAGGTGTATATTCCCCTCCATCCATCCATCCTGGGTAGGTGTATCGGCCCCTCCAGCCATCCTGGGTAGGTGTATCGGCCCCTCCAGCCATCCATCCATCCTGGGTAGGTGTATATGCCCCCTCCATCCATCCAGTGTAGGAGTATTTGCCCCTCCATCCATCCTGGGTAGGTGTATATGCCCCTCCATCCATCCATCCTGGGTAGGTGTATATGCCCTTCCATCCTGGGTAGGTGTATATTCCCCTCCATCCATCCTGGGTAGGTGTATATGCCCCTCCATCCATCCATCCTGGGTAGCTGTATATGCCCCTCCATCCATCCATCCTGGGTAGGTGTATATGCCCCTTCATCCATTCTGGGTAGGTGTAGATGCCCCTCCATCCATCCTGGGTAGTCTATTCTGGTAGGTGTATATGCCCCTCCATCCAACCTGGTTAGGTGTAGATGCCCCCTCCATTCATCCATCCTGGTTAGGTGTAGATGCCCCTCCATCCATCCATCCATCCTGGGTAGTCTATTCTGGTAGGTGTATATGCCACTCCATCCAACCTGGTTAGGTGTAGATGCCCCCTCCATCCATCCATCCTGGTTAAGTGTAGATGCCCCTCCATCCATCCATCCTGGGTAGGTGTATATGCCCCTTCATCCATCCATCCTGGGTAGGTGTAAATGCCCCTCCATCCATCCATCCTGGGTAGGTGTAAATGCCCCTCCATCCATCCATGCTGGGTAGGTTTATATGCCCCTGACTAGCCCAGGGGAATGGGTATGACTCGGTACCCGGGCCTTTAGGGATGTCGCGGTGGTCGGCTCCCGGGCCCGCACCCTGGAGTCGCTCCTTTAAAAGGGTTGGTGATTTGTGAAGTTTATAAAAGAGTTTGTGACGCCACCTGTGGTTTCTGGTGAGGATCACCAGCGCTGCGCAGTCCACTGAGGCCGGTGATAAGGCAGCTCGATGGTATAGCTTCCCACAGGTGGAGCTAGGCCTCAGGGCAGCGTATGGACGGGGAAAGCAGGACGGAGAGACCCAGCCGGGTCAGAGCAAGAACAGGGACAGACACGATTGTCACTTCAGTACCTTTTACTGATGGAAATTCAGGCACGTCCCAGAGCACTGTAGGGTGAAGGGTGCACGTCAGGATCCTCCCCAATGAGCGGGTTTTGGGCTTCCTGTTTCTTGCCTCTGCGTAGTAAGTTTCTGACCTTCCTGGAGCAAGGCCTAACTTTGTCTCTGTCCTGCGCTGGCTGACCTTGTGGTAGGGCCTTTTCTTGGATTACACGCTCCCGACTTAAGGGGCCTATGTGTCTCCTGGCTCTATTACGTATCAGCACTTTTGCGATACTGGGACTTGTAGTTCTCCAGGGATTCTGGTTATATCTTACTGGGTCGTGGAGATCCCGGTAAGCTTCGGACCCGATGTCCGGTAACTGCTTCTTCGGGGTGAGCTAGTTAAGCTCCTCTGCCCCCTATGTATTAACTCTCCACTCGCCTTCGGCCTACTCAGGCCCTCACTAGGCTATACACACTAACGGCAGCTTGCCGCGCTTCACCGATCTTATGGCACCGGCACACCTAAAGCTCACCTCTCTGAGCTACAACTGAGTCTAGAACGTGCTCCACTGCAGACTGACCTCTCTCAGGCTTTTGCATTGCAGGAGCTCTCTCAACAGGTTTGCTTTCTGTCGACTCCAGTCTAGACTAACTGCTGCCTGGCTCCACCTTCCCTTATATATCTATCCCTAACTGGCTACCTCTGATGGTCTGAGGTGGAAGGTGGAGATGTGTGAATGGTTATGGGGGCCTCTTGTGGAGGAATCCATCAATACACCCTGCTAAGATCTGTGATACCAAGCACAGCTAGGCGTCACACACCCCCCATCCATCCTGGGTAGATGTATATGCCCCTCCATCCATCCATTCTGGGTAAATGCATATGCCCCTTCATCCATCCATCCTGGTTAGGTGTAAATGCCCCTCCATCCATCCCGGTCAGTATATGCCCCCCTCCATCCATCCATCCTGGTGGATATATCCTCCCCTTCATACTGGTGGGTATATGCCCCCCTCCATCCATCCTGGTGGGTATATGCCCCCCCCTCCATCCATCCTGGTGGGTATATGCCCCCCCTCCATTCATCCTGGTGGGTATATGCCCCCCCCTCCATTCATCCTGGTGGGTATATGCCCCCCCCTCCATTCATCCTGGTGGGTATATGCCCCCCCCTCCATCCATCCTGGTGGGTATATGCCCCCCCCCCTCCATCCATCCTGGTGGGTATATGCCCCCCCCCTCCATCCATCCTGGTGAGTATATGCCCCCCCCCTCCATCCATCCTGGTGAGTATATGCCCCCCCCCTCCATCCATCCTGGTGAGTATATGCCCCCCCCTCCATCCATCCTGGTGAGTATATGCCCCCCTCCATCCATCCATCCTGGTGGATATATCCTCCCCTTCATACTGGTGGGTATATGCCCCCCTCCATCCATCCTGGTGGGTATATGCCCCCCCTCCATCCATCCTGGTGGGTATATGCCCCCCCCTCCATTCATCCTGGTGGGTATATGCCCCCCCCTCCATTCATCCTGGTGGGTATATGCCCCCCCCTCCATCCATCCTGGTGGGTATATGCCCCCCCCCTCCATCCATCCTGGTGGGTATATGCCCCCCCCCTCCATCCATCCTGGTGGGTATATGCCCCCCCCTCCATCCATCCTGGTGGGTATATGCCCCCCCCCCCTCCATCCATCCTGGTGGGTATATGCCCCCCCCTCCATCCATCCTGGTGAGTATATGCCCCCCCCCTCCATCCATCCTGGTGGGTATATGCCCCCCCCCTCCATCCTGGTGGGTATATGCCCCCATATATTCAATGCGAAGGGAAAAAAAACAAAACAAACGCTTCTACTCACCTTCCACGTTCCCACGCAGCGCTGTGTCTGTGTTGCCTGAAGATGTCGGCGGTGATAACAGCTGAGAGGCTGAGATCACCGCACGGCGCCGCTGCAGATACTCACTCGGGACGTCCACTCCTAGGCATTTCCTCCCCGGCAGTTCCTGTCATGGCATGCTCTGACTGAGCAGTGCGTGCGACGACAGGGGGAATGTACAGCTTACACTGCAGGCTCCACAAAGATGGCTGCAATCTCCTCCCACGGCTGCGACCTGAACAGCCAAAGGGGCGTGCCCAGGTCACAGCTAGAGGCAGGAGGAGCGGCCTGTAATGTTAGAGAAAGGGTCGGTGACAGACTACTGTCTCTTATGGCCAGGGCTGCCGTAAATGAGGTGTGTAAGAGCGCTTCTTACACACCCCCCAAATAAAAATGGCAGCCCCTAGTGGCCAATGTAAAAATAAATAAAAAACTAATAAAGTGGTACATTTAATTTTGTATTAAAAATAATTGATTACATAATTATTAATACAAAACATAAAATCGTGGCCCCTTCCCTGTAAGAATAGCACATGGCTCTTTTCACGTCTGGTTATTTCTCTAGCAGGTAGAATATGCTCCGTTATAGACCGGGGACAGGTTTACAGCTCTATTTATTGTGGACGATTAATCTGCAAATCAGAACTGAGACCGGTCCGATTTTCATCCAATTTGTAGATAAAGATCATCTATTGAAGTCAACGAGTCTGTCAGAAAAAATGCCCAGAACCAACCATGTTGCCTGTACTGCTTGTTTTCCAGTGTCTATAGGCCGGGCAAGCGAGGCGAGGAAACCTTTAGCTTTTTACTTTACATATAAAAAAATATGCCCCACTGAGGAGAAAAACTGACACACTGACCAAAATCAGATGAAAATTAGAAAAAAAAACACTGATTAAAACCTGACATGTGAACGGGGCCTTAGGCCTTAATCAGATGTCAGCAGGGTCGGACTGGGGTGTCTGGGGCCCACAGGGGACACTGACTCTAGGGGCCACCTCCAGCAATATGCAGATCTCTCTTCTCTGCTCTCCCTGTTATACTGGAGCAGTGACCGGCGGCTCCTCACATCTACTCTGCACAGACTACAACAGGGATGGACAATTTCTGTAGTTTGCATGAAAGAGCTTCTTTGGTTAAAACAAGTCATCACAGATTCATGGGCTACACAGGATAGGTGATCACTTATTGATTGGAAGAATGGGGAAGTTTTATCCCTGACAGGACACTTATCCCCATTTTAAAATGCAGCGACAGGTGGGACGTCTGACCACAGCCTCATTCTTTCTCTTGGGGGCTTCAAAAAAAGAGCAGCGCTCACAGCCCCTGAGGGAATGAATGGATCAGTGGTCGAGTCGCACATGAGCTCCAGTGTAATGGGGAGAAAAGCTCCACAGTCTGCCGGTCGCTGCAGGTCCCAGTAGTCAGACCCCCACCAATCAATAAGTTATCACTTATCCTGTGGAGAGGGGATTACTTGTTCTCCCCGGAGAACCCCTGTGAGTGCATCTCTGACGCTCTGCTCCAAGTATTTCATCTCTAAGACCACAGCCCCACTATCAGTATTCAGTCAGGATTTTTTCTCAGGAGTGGGAGCCAAAACCAGGTGAGGAACAATCAGAGAAAAGGTAGAATAGAAACAAGTCACCAATTCTGTATTTATCACCCACTCCTGCTTTTGGCTCTCACTACTGAGAAAAAATACTGACCAAATACTGATAGTGAAGCCGTGGCCTCATGGAAAAAAATCTTTTCCTAGTTAATCTCAGCGAGAACAAATGACCGCCATACACAACATAATCCACTATAACAACACCAATATCATCACATACAAAAGGGACAAATATCACCACACCATGACCAGACCACATATTACCACCACATAGTGACCAAATAATACAATACTGATCAGGAATACAAACCACAATACTAACAACACTGTCACTATACATATGAGCTCTGTATATAGTGTCAGTGTACAGGTAATACAGTGATCCCCAGTGACATTATAAACAGGATCTCTGTATATAGTGTCAGTGTACATGTAATACAGTGATCACCGGTGACCTTATACACAGGAGCTCTGTATGTAGTGTACAGGTAATACAGTTATCACGAGTGACATTATACACAGGAGCTCTGTATATAGTGCATAGGTAATACACTGGTCACCAGTGACATACACAGGAGCTCTGTATATACTATATAGTGTAAGTGTACAGTAATACACTGACTCACCAGTGATGTCTCTAGGTGAAGTTCTTCATCTTCGCTTTTCCTCATCTGGCACAGTCCACCATCACTTCTTCCAGCCAGGAATCATCTCTGCAGAAAATAACACACAGTTATCAATAACTGATCTCTTTTAGAGCACATTCCCACTTTTCCCCAGGCTTCTACACTACACCAGTTGAAGAAATAAAGCGACATAGTGGCGCCCTGCACAGTAACAGGACCCCCCTTTTGTCCCCTCTTACGGAAAACAGTTTCCTAAAAATAAAATTATATTACAGAAGTAATAATGTCCCTAATTGGACTCTAAAGTAATAATGTTCCCCACTCGCCATCATAAACTAATAAAGTTCCTCAATCTGGCCCCTAAACAGTAATAAAGTCCCTTGTCCAGCGTGGCCCCCCATCTATCCATCCTGACCCCCCCTCCCCCCCCATATATCCATTCTGGTCTCCATGTGTCCAGCCTGCCCCCCTTCATATATCCATCCTGTCCCACTCATATATGCATCCCACCCCACCCCATATATCTATCCAGGACCCCATGTGTCCAGCTTGCTGCCCTTCACCTCCATGTGTCCATCCAGGTCCCCATGTGTCCAGCTTGCTGCCCTTCACCTATATGTGTCCATCCAGGTCCCAATGTGTCCAGCTTGCCCCCCTTCACCTCCATGTGTCCATCCAGGTCCCCAACTTGGCCCCCTTCACCACCATGTGTCCCCTTATGCGTCCATCCAGCCCCCCCCCCTTCAGCCCCGTGCCTCCATCCATATGTCTCCCCATGCGTCCAACCAGCCCCCCCCTTTCAGCCCCATGCCTCCATCCATATGTCTCCCCATGGGTCCAGCCAGCCCCCCCTTCAGCCCCATGTCCCCATCCATGTCTCCATGGGTCCAGCCAGCCCCCCCTTCAGCCCCGTGCCTCCATCCATATGTCACCCATGCGTCCAGCCAGCCCCCCCTTCAGCCCCATGTCCCCATCCATGTTCCCGTGGGCCCAGCCAGCCCCCTCCCCTTCAGCCCCATGTCCCCATCCATGTCTCCATGGGTCCAGCCAGCCCCCCCTTCAGCCCCGTGCCTCCATCCATATGTCTCCCCATGGGTCTAGCCAGCCCTCCCTTCAGCCCCATGTCCCCATCCATGTTCCCATGGGTCCAGCCAGCCCCCTCCCCTTCAGCCCCATGTCCCCATGGGTCCAGCCAGCCCCCCCTTCAGCCCCATGTCCCCATCCGTGTCCTCATGGGTCCATCCAGCCCCCCCTTCAGACCCATGTCCCCATCCATGTCCCCATGGGTCCAACCAGCCCCCCATTCAGCCCCATGTCCCCATCCATGTCCCCATGTGACCAGCCTGCGACCCCTCCATATATGGATGATGACCAATGCTGGGAACACTCACCCAGAAAAACGTGGATATTGCACTTGACTTGACGTTGAAGCAGGGAGAGCTGTAGCCAGACCTGCAGCCTTGTTTCCAGGGTTATGGTGAGAGAGCAGAGTGCTGGTCACCGCATACTCAGCCCAGGAGCCGGCTTAAAAGGCAAGAGAGCAGGAGAGAAGAGGGCGGTGCGCGGTGCTGGTGCGGTGTTCCATACCCGGACGGGAGCCGGTGTTACAAGGCCAATTCCAAGGGAGCAGGAGCCGGGACTGGAGAGCAGAGCGCGGCGTCGGCGTATCAAAAGCCGGCAGGGGAGCAGGGAGAGGAGAGCGCGACGTCAGCGTGTCACCTGACAACACACCACTGCCAGCCACCAGCGGCAAAGCAGAGCGCGGTGCGTGTCACCGCCCACCAAGAACACGTCCTCAGTCATGTGACTATGCGCGTCACCCGCTGTCACCACTGAATAGTATGAGCGCCGCACGCGACGCTACATTTCCTTCGGCTGCGCTTTTAAAGGGCCCGCACTTTTTAAGAGCCCCCGCTACCAATTCTCTCACTCTCTCATCGGGGCCCACCGGGAATTTTTCCAGCTATCACACCAGGCCAGTCCTACCCTGCGCGCTGGCATCGGGGCCCCCTCCTCAAATACTTACCTCTCCCGTTCCCAGCAACTCCTGTGTCTTCAGCGTCTTCGGAGTCTGTCGTCACTACCGTGCGCCCTCTGTCTTATCTAGCAATCCATAAGTATAATGCAAACTATGGGGCCATTACAGCATGGAGCAATCTATGGAGCCATTATACAGCATGGAGCAATCTATGGGGCCATTATACAGCATGGAGCAATCTATGGGGCCATTACACAGCATGGAGCAATCTATGGGGCCATTATACAGCATGGAGCAATCTATGGGGCCATTATACAGCATGGAGCAATCTATGGGGCCATTATACAGCATGGAGCAATCTATGGGGCCATTATACAGCATGGAGCAATCTATGGGGCCATTATACAGCATGGAGCAATCTATGGGGCCATTACAGCATGGAGTAATCTATGGGGCCATTACAGCATGGAGCAATCTATGGAGCCATTATACAGTATGAAGCAAACTATGGGGCCATTCTACAGCATGGAGCAATCTATGGGGCCATTATACAGCATGGAGCAATCTATGGAGCCATTATACAGCATGGAGCAATCTATGGAGCCATTACAGCATGGAGCAATCTATGGGGCCATTATACAGTATGAAGCAAACTATGGGGCCATTACAGCATGGAGCAATCTATAGGGCCATTACAGCATGCAGCAATCTATGGAGCCATTCTACAGCATGGAGCAATCTATGGAGCCATTCTACAGCATGGAGCAATCTATGGGACCATTACAGCATGGAGCAATCTATGGGACCATTACAGCATGGAGCAATCTATGGGGCCATTACAGCATGGAGCAATCTATGGGGCCATTATACAGTATGGAGCAATCTATGGGGCCATTATACAGTATGGAGCAATCTATGGGGCCATTACAGCATGGAGCAATCTATGGGGCCATTACAGCATGGAGCAATCTATGGGGCCATTACAGCATGGAGCAATCTATGGGGCCATTACAGCATGGAGCAATCTATGGGACCATTACAGCATGGAGCAATCTATGGGACCATTACAGCATGGAGCAATCTATGGGACCATTACAGCATGGAGCAATCTATGGGGCCATTATACAGTATGAAGCAAACTATGGGGCCATTACAGCATGGAGCAATCTATAGGGCCATTACAGCATGGGGCAATCTATGGGGCCATTATACAGCATGGAACAATCTATGGGGCCATTACAGCATGGAGCAATCTATGGGGCCATTATACAGTATGGAGCAATCTATGGGGCCATTATACAGTATGGAGCAATCTATAGGGCCATTATACTTGTGGAGCAATCTATAGGGCCATTACAGCATGGAGCAATCTATGGGGCCATTATACTTATGGAGCAATCTATAGGGCCATTACATCATGGAGCAATCTATGGGGCCATTATACTTATGGAGCAATCTATAGGGCCATTATACTTATGGAGCAATCTGTAGGGCCATTACAGCATGGAGCAATCTATGGGGCCATTACAGCATGGAGCAATCTATGGGGCCATTATACAGCATGGAGCAATCTATGGGGCCATTATACAGCATGGAGCAATCTATGGGGCCATTATACAGCATGGAGCAATCTATGGGGCCATTATACAGCATGGAGCAATCTATGGGGCCATTATACAGCATGGAGCAATCTATGGGGCCATTATACAGCATGGAGCAATCTATGGGGCCATTATACAGCATGGAGCAATCTATGGGGCCATTATACAGCATGGAGCAATCTATGGGGCCATTATACAGCATGGAGCAATCTATGGGGCCATTATACAGCATGGAGCAATCTATGGGGCCATTATACAGCATGGAGCAATCTATGGGGCCATTATACAGCATGGAGCAATCTATGGGGCCATTACAGCATGGGGCAATCTATGGGGCCATTATACAGCATGGAGCAATCTATGGGGCCATTATACAGCATGGAGCAATCTATGGGGCCATTATACAGCATGGAGCAATCTATAGGGCCATTACAGCATGGGGCAATCTATGGGGCCATTATACAGCATGGAACAATCTATGGGGCCATTACAGCATGGAGCAATCTATGGGGCCATTATACAGTATGGAGCAATCTATGGGGCCATTATACAGTATGGAGCAATCTATAGGGCCATTATACAGCATGGAGCAATCTATAGGGCCATTACAGCATGGGGCAATCTATGGGGCCATTATACAGCATGGAGCAATCTATGGGGCCATTACAGCATGGAGCAATCTATGGGACCATTACAGCATGGAGCAATCTATGGGACCATTACAGCATGGAGCAATCTATGGGACCATTACAGCATGGAGCAATCTATGGGACCATTACAGCATGGAGCAATCTATGGGGCCATTATACAGTATGAAGCAAACTATGGGGCCATTACAGCATGGAGCAATCTATAGGGCCATTACAGCATGCAGCAATATATGGGGCCATTATACAGTATGGAGCAGTCTATGGGGCCATTATACAGTAGGGAGCAATCTATGGGGCCATTATACAGCATGGGGCAATCTATGGGGCCATTATACAGCATGGAGCAATCTATGGGGCCATTACAGCATGGAGCAATCTATGGGGCCATTACAGCATGGAGCAATCTATGGGGCCATTATACTTGTGGAGCAATCTATAGGGCCATTACAGCATGGAGCAATCTATGGGGACATTATACTTATGGAGCAATCTATAGGGCCATTACATCATGGAGCAATCTATGGGGCCATTATACTTATGGAGCAATCTATAGGGCCATTATACTTATGGAGCAATCTGTAGGGCCATTATACTTATGGAGCAATCTATGGGGCCATTACAGCATGGAGCAATCTATGGGGCCATTATACTTATGGAGCAATCTATAGGGCCATTATACTTATGGAGCAATCTATAGGGCCATTATACTTATGGAGCAATCTATGGGGCCATTATACAGTATGGAGCAATCTATGGGGCTATTATACAGCATGGAGCAATCTATGGGGCCATTATACAGCATGGAGCAATCTATAGGGCCATTACAGCATGGAGCAATGTATAGGGCCATTACAGCATGGAGCAATCTATGGGGCCATTATACAGCATGGAGCAATCTATAGGGCCATTACGACATGGAGCAATGTATAGGGCCATTACAGCATGGAGCAATCTATGGGGCCATTATACTTATGGAGCAATCTATGGTGCTATTACAGCATGGATCAATCTATGGGGCCATTAAACAGCATGGAGCAATCTATGATGCCATTATACAGCATGGAGCAATCTATGGGCCCATTATACTTATGGAGCAATCTATAGGGCCATTACAGCATGGAGCAATCTATGGGGCCATTATACTTATGGAGCAATCTATGGGGCCATTACAGCATGGAGCAATCTATGGGGCCATTATACAGCATGGAGCAATCTATGGGGCCATTATACAGCATGGAGCAATCTATGGGGCCATTATACAGCATGGAGCAATCTATGGGGCCATTATACAGCATGGGGCAATCTATAGGGCCATTACACTTATGGAGCAATCTATAGGGCCATTACAGCATGGAGAAATCTATGGGGCCATTATACAGTATGGAGCAATCTATGGAGCCATTATGCAGTATGGAGCAATCTATTTGGCCATTATGCAGCATGGCGCAATCTATAGGGCCATTACAGCATGGAGCAATCTATGGGGCCATTATACTTATGGAGCAATCTATGGGGCCATTATACAGCATGGAGCAATCTATGGGGCCATTATACAGCATGGAGCAATTTATGGGGCCATTACCGCGTGGAGCAATCTATGGGGCCATTATCCTTATGGAGCAATCTATAGGGCCATTACAGCATGGAGCAATCTATGGGGCCATTATACTTATGGAGCAATCTATGGGGTGTAGCGCCGGCGTCCCTGCCCTCTGCTAGGGAGGGACGCTGTTCCCCTCACCTCCCTGCTCCGTGCCCGGCGTCCTCCTCCCGCTCTGCTGGCAGCGCACGCTCCTTCCCGGCCACTGTGCTTAGGGCGCGCGCGCTCTCCCTCCCTCTTAAAGGGGCCGCGCGTGCCGTCCTAAGGAGTCCCCGGCCAATGGCCGGAGGACTTCACCATATATAAGGCACCTCCTCCAAAATGGAGGTGCCCGAGCAATGTTGTTGCACTGTTCTACTCTGCTTCAGCCCTCAGGTCCCGTTGCCAGTTACCTGCCTGATTCCTGCCAGAGTCCTGCCAGTTTGCTGTCTGTTTCCTGCCAGTTATTCCTGCTACCTGCTTGCTAGCCTGAGGTCCGACGGTCTGCCTTACAACTCCTGTCAGTCTGTCTATGGACCAGCTTGCCCGCTCACCTGGGAGCGCACATCAGCTACCTGCCTGCTTGCTAGACTGAGGTCCGACGGTCTGCCTTTCTACTCCTGTCAGTCTGTCTATGGACCAGCTTGCCCGCTCACCTGGGAGCGCTCCTCCGCTACCTGCCTGCCCGGAGGCTCCGCCGTCACGTGCTGTGACCACCAGCTATTCCAGAGACTCTTGCCCGCTCACCTGGGAGCGCTTCTCCGCTACCTGCTGTAGCATCGGCGTCTCTGCCCCGTTCTAGGCAGAGACGCCGTCCCTCTCACCTCCCCGCTCCTGGCGCGGCGTCCTCCAGCGCTGCTCTCCCCGCTGCTTCCGGCGCGCGCTCCTTCCCCGGCAGTGTGCTTAGGGCGCGCGCGCGCTCCCCCTCTCTTAAAGGGACCGCGCGCGCCGTCCTAAGGAGTCCCCGGCCAATTGCCGGAGGACCTCCCATATAAAGGGCACCTCCTCCAAAATGGAGGTGCCCGAGCAATGTTGTTTGCACCTGTGTCTCACCTGTGCTTCAGCCCTCAGGTCCCGTTGCCAGTTACCTGCCAGATTCCTGCCAGCTTGCTGCCTTTGTCCTGCCTGATATCCAGTCTCCTGCCTGCTAGCCTGAGGTCCGACAGTCTGCCTTCCAACTCCTGTCAGTCTGTCTATGGACCAGCTTGCCCGCTCACCTGGGAGCGCACACCTGTTACCTGCCTGCTAGCCTACCTGGAGGCTCCGCCGTCACGTGCTGTGACCATCTGCCTTTTCAGAGACTCCTGCCCGCTCACCTGGGAGCGCACACCTGTTACCTGCCTGCTAGCCTACCTGGAGGCTTCGCCGTCACGTGCTGTGACCACCTACCATTCCAGAGACTCTCGCTTGCTCACCTGGGAGCACACATCTACCATCTGCCTGCTAGCCTACCCGGAGGCTCTGCCATCACAGGTCGTACCTACCCTTTACCCAGAGACTGCCCCGGTCACTTGCCGTAACTCCCTGCCCGTTCATCCAGAGACTGCCCCGGTCACTTGCCGTAACTCCAGCCCGTCCACTCAGACTGTCCCGGTCACCTGCTGTGACTGCCTGCCCGTCATCCCTGATTGCCACCCGCTCCCTTACAAGGACCGCCCCCTTGTATAGTAGCTCAGAGGTTCCGCCTCCCAGACCCGTTACACCTGCCTGCTTGCCTACCTGAAGGCTTCGCCGTCACGTGCTGTGACCACCTGCTATTCCAGAGACTCTCGCTTGCTCACCTGGGAGCACACATCCTCCATCTGCCTTGCTAGCCTACCTGGAGGTTCAGCCATCACAGGTCGTACCAGCCCGTTCACCCAGAGACTGCCCCGGTCACTTGCCGTGACCTCCAGCCCGTTCACCCAGAGACTGCCCCGGTCACTTGCCGTGACCTCCAGCCCGTTCTTCCAGAGACTGTCCCGGTCACTTGCCGTGACCTCCTGCCCGTACACCCAGAGACTGTCCCGGTCACCTGCTGTGACTGCCTGCCTGGTCGCCACCCGCTCCCTTACAAGGACCGCCCCCTTGTATAGTAGCTCAGAGGTTCCGCCTCCCAGACCCGTTACAGTTTGCTCGGGCCATGGAACCCGGTGGCACCCAAGCTCCCTCGCTCTCGGACCTGTGTCATGAACTGTCCCGTCAGAGGTCCCAACAGGAGTCCATCCTGGGTCACCTGCGGAATGTCAATTCTCGCCTGGACACTCTGACTGCTCCGCCAGCAACCTCCGCCAGCGCCATGATTCGCAATCCGACAGCTCCGCTGTCCACCAACACTATGGTATCCTACCCCAGACCCCGGCTTTCTGCACCTCCTCGCTTCGGAGGCGACTCCGCTCAGGCTCGGGGCTTCATAAATCAGTGCACCCTGCACTTTGAACTCCTGTCCCACCAGTTTAACTCCGACCGGGCCAAAATTGCCTTCATGTCCCATCTCACCGGAGAGGCTCTGGCCTGGCTAAATCCTCTATGGGAGAGAGGAGACCCCCTGGTGTCCAACTTGCCTGCCTTTCTCACGGCCTTCCGGAAAGTCTTCGACGAACCCGGACGGAAGACCTCATCCGCATGGTCACTGCTACGCCTCCGTCAGGGAAGCCTCACCGTGGGCCAATATGCCATACGGTTCCGTACCCTTGCCTCGGAGCTGGCCTGGGATAATGACGCTCTGGTTTCAGTCTTCTGGGAGGGTCTGTCCGGCCGTATTAAAGATGAACTTGCCGGTCGGGACATTCCTACCACCCTCGATGACCTGATAGCTCTTGCCACCCGGATTGACCTGCGGTTCCAGGAGCGTGCCAAAGAGGTCACCCGTGAGAGGAGGTTTCCACGCCTAGCTCCTACTTTTCAGCAACCCGTCACTCCCTCCGTCTCTCCTGAGCCTATGCAGGTCGACCAGACCAAGATGGTCGGTTCTCGCCAAGAATCTCGCTGAGCCGAGGGAAGCTGTTTCTATTGTGGCAGTAAGAAGCACTTCATCCGTTCCTGCCCGGAAAAGCCGGGAAACGCCAGTGTCTAGGACCACTCGGAGAGGTCGTCCTAGACAAAAGTAAGTCCTCTCCGTCTCTGACCTTACCGGTCTCTATTGCTTGGGGAGAAAACCGTCTCTTCGAACTCGCCCATCTGGATTCTGGAGCTGCTGGAAACCTCATCGCCCAGTCTCTGGTAGAGAGATACCATATTCCCACCAAGTCCCTGGCGGAGCCATTGTCAGTTGCTTCCGTGGATGGAAGACTTCTCTCGGAGACCATCCTGCTCGTCACCGAACCTATAACCCTACAGGTGGGAATGCTGCACTCTGAGGAGATCTCATTCCATGTGCTGTCCGGACTTTCTCACTCCTTGTTGCTAGGTCTACCTTGGCTCCAGACACATGAACCCATATTGAACTGGCGGTCCGGTGAAGTACTCCGATGGGGTCCTGACTGCCATAGGACCTGCCTGGTTCCGGTCCGTCCACTTCGCCCTCAGCCTACTCCAGCTAATTTACCTGGTCTCCCGGCTCCCTACTGGCCCTATGTGGACGTCTTCGGTAAGAAGGAAGCTGAGACGTTGCCGCCCCATAGGCCATACGATTGCCCGATCGACCTGGTACCTGGCACCACTCCTCCCCGTGGGCGTATCTACCCGTTATCTGCAGCCGAGACCCGAGCCATGTCTGAGTACATTGAAGAGAATCTGGCTAGGGGATTTATCCGAAAATCTACCTCCCCGGCTGGAGCCGGATTCTTCTTTGTCAAAAAGAAAGACGGCTCGCTACGTCCCTGTATTGACTACAGAGGACTCAATCTCATTACGGTAAAAAACAAATATCCCCTGCCACTCATCTCCGAATTGTTTGACCGGCTCAAGGGCGCCAGGATCTTCTCCAAGCTGGATCTTCGAGGAGCGTATAATCTGGTCCGTATCCGTCAAGGAGACGAGTGGAAGACGGCATTCAATACCCGGGACGGTCACTACGAGTACCTTGTGATGCCCTTCGGTCTCTGTAATGCTCCCGCGGTCTTTCAGGAACTAGTCAATGACATCTTCCGTGACCTCCTGTACTCCTGCGTAGTGGTATACCTGGACGATATCTTGGTCTTCTCTCCGGATCTCCCCACACCCCGGAGGGATGTTCGTCAGGTCCTGCTTAGGCTTCGGCAGAACCACCTTTACGCCAAATACGAGAAGTGCCTCTTCGATCAGACCTCCCTTCCGTTCTTGGGCTATGTCATCTCCCAAACAGGTCTGCAAATGGATCCCGAGAAGCTCTCTTCCGTTCTAAAATGGCCTCGTCCTGAAGGTTTGAAGGCGATACAGCGATTCCTGGGCTTCGCTAATTATTATCGTCTTTTCATCCCACACTTCTCGTCTCGGACTGCTCCCATATCTGCACTTACCCGTAAGGGGGCTAACCCCAGGATATGGTCGCCTGAAGCCGAGGAGGCCTTCCTTTCCCTAAAGAAAGCCTTCGCCTCTGCTCCCGTCCTGCACCGTCCGGACTGTAATAAACAATTCTACCTGGAGGTTGATGCTTCCTCCTCCGGAGCCGGAGCGGTGCTCACCCAGAAGTCTTCTACCGGGAGAATGGTAAAGTGCGGCTTCTTCTCCAAAATCTTCTCCTCGTCGGAGCGCAACTACTCCATTGGAGACCGGGAATTGCTAGCCATCAAATTGGCACTAGGAGAGTGGCGCTATCTGCTTGAAGGGGCTCTCTACCCGGTAATTATCTACACGGATCACAAAAACCTGGCATATCTCCAAAATGCCCAGAGGCTCAATCCTCGCCAGGCCCGGTGGTCGTTGTTTTTTGCCCGCTTCGACTTCACTCTTCATTTCCGTCCGGCGGACAAGAACGTCAAAGCTGATGCCTTGTCTCGGTCTTTCCTGTCCTCCGATCAAGAGGAGGAACCTACGCACATCATCGACTCCTCCAAGGTGATGAATGTGGCTCCCTTGGATCTAACTCGTCTTCCACCCGGTAAGACGTTCATAGCTGTGCCAGATCGGGAGAGGGTTCTTCGCTAGGGACATTCTTCTAAACTAGCTGGCCATGCTGGCCAAAAAAAGACCTTTCAACTTATTGCCCGGCATTACTGGTGGCCTACCCTACGTAAGGACGTGGTAGACTTCGTCGCGGCCTGTTCATCCTGTGCTCGTAACAAAGTTCCCCGACATCTACCTGCCGGCCATCTCCTGCCCCTTCCCGTACCTGCTGCTCCTTGGCAACACATCGCTATGGACTTTATCACCGACCTTCCAGTTTCTGCCGGTTGTACCGTCATTTGGGTTGTCGCTGACCGTTTTTCTAAGATGGCCCACTTCATTCCCCTGCCTGGTCTTCCGTCTGCACCCGAGTTGGCTAAAGACTTTATCCGCCACATCTTCCGTCTCCATGGTCTGCCCCTCCACATCGTGTCGGATCGTGGGGTTCAGTTCACCTCTCGTTTCTGGAGAGCCACTTGTAAGCTGCTGGACATTACCCTGGATTTCTCCTCCGCTTACCACCCTCAGTCCAATGGTCAAGTGGAGCGGATCAATCAGATCTTGTCCAGCTACCTCCGGCACTTCGTGGATGCTCACCACTCGGACTGGGTGGATCTTCTACCGTGGGCAGAGTTCTCTTATAACAACCATGAGAGCGAGTCCTCTTCCAAATCCCCGTTCTTTATAGTTGGTGGCCAACATCCCCGGATTCCACTTCCTGTCTCCGTTTCTGTGGACAACCCTGCTGCGGAGTCTCTTGTCAGCGAATTTTCTACTATTTGGGAGAGCACCAGGTCCGCTCTTCTTCTCTCCTCTGAGCGGATGAAGAGATATGCTGATAAGAGACGTCTGGATCCGCCCCAATTCCGTCCGGGAGACAAGGTTTGGCTCTCATCCAAACATGTGCGGCTCAAAATACCCTCCTACAAGTTGGGTCCTCGATTCATCGGCCCCTTCGAAGTCCTCAGGCAAATTAACCCTGTGGCCTACAAATTAAAACTCCCGGCCACCCTACGGATCCCCAACTCCTTCCACGTATCTCTCCTCAAACCCGTTGTCTTTAACTCTTTTTCCAAAAATCCAGGTGCCCCTCCTGCTCCGGTTTCCGCTGATGACATCTTTGAGGTAGAGAGTATTCTGGCCTCCAAGAGGGTAAGAGGAAAAACCTTTTTTCTGGTAGATTGGAAGGGGTTTGGTCCTGAGGAGAGAACTTGGGAACCCAGGGAGAACATCAACGCCCCGCTTCTCCTTGAAAAATTTCTTTCTGGCCTAAAAAAGAGGGGGCCTAAAGGGGGGGGTACTGTAGCATCGGCGTCTCTGCCCCGTTCTAGGCAGAGACGCCGTCCCTCTCACCTCCCCGCTCCTGGCGCGGCGTCCTCCAGCGCTGCTCTCCCCGCTGCTTCCGGCGCGCGCTCCTTCCCCGGCAGTGTGCTTAGGGCACGCGCGCTCCCCCTCTCTTAAAGGGACCGCGCGCGCCGTCCTAAGGAGTCCCCGGCCAATTGCCGGAGGACCTCCCATATAAAGGGCACCTCCTCCAAAATGGAGGTGCCCGAGCAATGTTGTTTGCACCTGTGTCTCACCTGTGCTTCAGCCCTCAGGTCCCGTTGCCAGTTACCTGCCAGATTCCTGCCTTTGTCCTGCCTGATATCCAGTCACCTGCCTGCTAGCCTGAGGTCCGACGGTCTGCCTTCCAACTCCTGTCAGTCTGTCTATGGACCAGCTTGCCCGCTCACCTGGGAGCGCACACCTGTTACCTGCCTGCTAGCCTACCTGGAGGCTCCGCCGTCACGTGCTGTGACCATCTGCCTTTTCAGAGACTCCTGCCCTCTCACCTGGGAGCGCACACCTGTTACCTGCCTGCTAGCCTACCTGGAGGCTTCGCCGTCACGTGCTGTGACCACCTACCATTCCAGAGACTCTCGCTTGCTCACCTGGGAGCACACATCTACCATCTGCCTGCTAGCCTACCCGGAGGCTCTGCCATCACAGGTCGTACCTACCCTTTACCCAGAGACTGCCCCGGTCACTTGCCGTAACTCCCTGCCCGTTCATCCAGAGACTGCCCCGGTCACTTGCCGTAACTCCAGCCCGTCCACTCAGACTGTCCCGGTCACCTGCTGTGACTGCCTGCCCGTCATCCCTGATTGCCACCCGCTCCCTTACAAGGACCGCCCCCTTGTATAGTAGCTCAGAGGTTCCGCCTCCCAGACCCGTTACACCTGCCTGCTTGCCTACCTGGAGGCTTCGCCGTCACGTGCTGTGACCACCTGCTATTCCAGAGACTCTCGCTTGCTCACCTGGGAGCACACATCCTCCATCTGCCTTGCTAGCCTACCTGGAGGCTTCGCCGTCACGTGCTGTGACCACCTGCTATTCCAGAGACTCTCGCTTGCTCACCTGGGAGCACACATCCTCCATCTGCCTTGCTAGCCTACCTGGAGGTTCAACCATCACAGGTCGTACCAGCCCGTTCACCCAGAGACTGCCCCGGTCACTTGCCGTGACCTCCAGCCCGTTCACCCAGAGACTGCCCCGGTCACTTGCCGTGACCTCCAGCCCGTTCTTCCAGAGACTGTCCCGGTCACTTGCCGTGACCTCCTGCCCGTACACCCAGAGACTGTCCCGGTCACCTGCTGTGACTGCCTGCCTGGTCGCCACCCGCTCCCTTACAAGGACCGCCCCCTTGTATAGTAGCTCAGAGGTTCCGCCTCCCAGACCCATTACAGTTTGCTCGGGCCATGGAACCCGGTGGCACCCAAGCTCCCTCGCTCTCGGACCTCTGTCATGAACTGTCCCGTCAGAGGTCCCAACAGGAGTCCATCCTGGGTCACCTGCGGAATGTCAATTCTCGCCTGGATACTCTGACTGCTCCACCAGCAACCACCGCCAGTGCCATGACTCGCAACCCGGCAGCTCCGCTGCCCACCAATACCATGGTATCCTACCCCGGACCCCGGCTTTCTGCACCTCCTCGCTTCGGAGGCGACTCCGCCCAGGCTCGGGGCTTCATAAATCAGTGCACCCTGCACTTTGAACTATTGTCCCACCAGTTTAACTCCGACCGGGCCAAAATTGCCTTCATCATGTCCCATCTCACCGGGGAGGCCCTGGCCTGGCTAAATCCTCTATGGGAGAGAGGAGACCCCCTGGTGTCCGACTTGCCTGCCTTCCTCACGGCTTTCCGGAAAGTCTTTGACGAACCCGGACGGAAGACCTCATCCGCATCATCTCTGCTACGCCTCCGTCAGGGAAGTCTCACCGTGGGCCAATATGCCATACGGTTCCGTACCCTTGCCTCGGAGCTGGCCTGGGATAACGACGCTCTGGTATCCGTCTTCTGGGAGGGTCTGTCCGGCCGTATTAAAGATGAACTTGCCGGTCGGGACATTCCTACCACTCTCGATGACCTAATAACTCTTGCCACCCGGATTGACCTACGGTTCCAGGAGCGTGCCAAAGAGGTCACCCGTGAGAGGAGGTTTCCACGTCTAGCTCCTACCTTTCAGAGACCCGTCACTCCCTCCATCTCTCCCCAGGTACACTCTCCTGAGTCTATGCAGGTCGACCAGACCAAGATGGTCAAAACCCGTCAGGACTTACGCCGTGCCGAGGGGAGCTGCTTCTACTGTGGCAGCAAGGAGCACCGGATCCGTGCCTGCCCAGAGAGGTCGGGAAACGCCTGTGTCTAGGTTCGCTCAGAGAGGTCGACCTAGACAAGAATAAATCCTCTCCATCTCTGCTGCTGTCAGTTTCAATCGTCTGCGGGGAGAACCGTTATTTCGAACTAGCCCAACTGGACTCTGGAGCAGCCGGGAATCTTATTTCACAGTCCCTGGTAGAGAAATACCGCATCCCCACCAAACCTCTGGCTGTACCCTTGTTTGTTGCTGCCGTGGATGGGGGTCTCTTACCACGCCCCATCCAACTCATCACCGAATCCATTACTCTACAGGTGGGAATGCTGCATTCTGAGAGTATCTCCTTTCATGTTCTGCCTGGACTCTCTCACGCCCTCTTGCTAGGTCTACCTTGGCTCCAGAGACATGCACCCGTGCTTGACTGGCAGACCGGAGAAGTCCTTCGCTGGGGACAGGACTGCCATAAGACCTGTCTGGTTCCCGTCCATCCCGTCCGTCCTTCTCCTACCCCAGCTAATCTACCTGGACTTCCGATTCCTTATTGGTCTTATGCTGATGTCTTTAATAAAAAGGAAGCAGAGACACTACCCCCTCATAGACCATACGACTGCCCTATCGACCTGTTACCCAGTACTACTCCTCCCCGTGGGCGTATTTATCCATTATCCGCTGCTGAGACCCGGTCGATGTCCGAATATATTGAGGAGAATCTGGCCAGGGGATTCATCCGGAAATCTACCTCCCCGGCGGGAGCAGGCTTCTTCGTAAAAAAGAAGGACGGCTCTCTCCGTCCCTGTATAGACTATAGAGGCCTTAACCAGATCACGGTGAAGAATAAGTACCCCCTTCCGCTCATTCCGGAGTTATTTGATCGTCTGAGAGGGGCTAGAATCTTCACCAAACTGGACCTCCGTGGGGCCTACAACCTGGTTCGTATCCGTCAGGGGGATGAATGGAAGACGGCATTCAACACCCGGGACGGCCACTATGAATATCTGGTAATGCCCTTTGGTCTCTGTAACGCTCCTGCCGTCTTTCAAGAGTTGGTCAATGACATCTTCCGGGACCTTCTCTACTCCTGCGTAGTGGTGTACCTGGACGACATCTTGGTCTTCTCTCCGGATCTCCAGACTCACCGGAGGGACGTTCGTCAGGTCCTGCTCAGGCTCAGGCAGAATCACCTCTTCGCTAAATACGAGAAGTGCCTCTTTGAGCAGACCTCGCTTCCGTTTTTGGGCTACATTATTTCTCAGACCGGCCTACGAATGGATCCAGAGAAACTGTCTACCATCGAGAAATGGCCTCGACCGGAGGGGTTGAAGGCCATTCAGCGGTTCCTGGGCTTCGCCAACTACTACCGCCTCTTCATGCCACACTTCTCTTCCCGGACTGCCCCAATTTCCGCGCTCACCCGTAAGGGTACTAATCCCAAAGAGTGGCCGCCCGAAGCAGAGGAGGCCTTTCTTTCCTTAAAACAGGCCTTCTCTTCCGCCCCGGTGCTGCATCGCCCGGACGGCAACAAGCAGTTCTTCCTGGAAGTTGACGCCTCCTCCTCTGGAGCCGGAGCGGTACTTACTCAAAAATCATCTTCCAGGAGGATGGTAACTTGCGGCTTCTTCTCTAAACTCTTCTCCTCCTCAGAGCGCAATTATTCCATAGGAGACCGAGAGTTATTGGCCATCAAACTGGCATTGGAGGAGTGGCGTTACCTGCTCGAGGGGGCTCTTCACCCGGTAATAATTTACACGGACCACAAGAACTTGGCTTACCTCCAGCATGCCCAGAGACTTAACCCGCGCCAAGCCCGGTGGTCCTTGTTTTTTGCTCGCTTTGATTTTGTTCTTCATTTTCGCCCGGCTGACAAAAACGTCAAGGCGGACGCCTTTTCTCGATCCTTTCTGGTGTCTGATCTCGAGGAAGATCCGAAACACATCATCGATCCCACCAGAGTAATGCAGGTGGCTCCCGTGAGTCTAAATCGTCTCCCTCCCGGAAAGACGTTCGTATCAGTACCTGATCGGGAGAAGATCCTTCACTGGGGTCACTCGTCTAAACTGGCTGGCCATGCCGGTCAAAAAAAACCCCTCCAGCTTATTACCCGGCACTACTGGTGGCCTACCCTGCACAAGGACGTAATAGACTTTGTTTCTGCCTGTGTGTCCTGCGCCCGCAACAAGGTTCCGAGACATCTGCCAGCCGGTCGCCTCCTTCCGCTCCCAGTACCTGCTGCCCCCTGGCAGCATATAGCAATGGACTTTATAACAGACCTCCCAGTCTCTGCCGGTTGTACGGTCATTTGGGTGGTCGCTGACCGCTTCTCCAAGATGGCTCATTTCGTTCCCCTGCCAGGCCTCCCGTCTGCACCCGAGCTAGCTAAAGACTTTATTCGTCACATCTTCCGTCTTCATGGCCTGCCCCTCCACATCGTGTCGGATCGTGGGGTACAGTTCACCTCACGCTTCTGGAGAGCCACTTGTAAACTGCTAGACGTCACCCTGGACTTCTCTTCCGCTTACCACCCACAGTCCAATGGTCAAGTGGAGCGGATCAATCAGAACCTGACCAGTTACCTCCGGCACTTTGTTAATGCCCATCATTCAGACTGGGTGGATCTCCTACCATGGGCCGAGTTCTCTTATAACAATCACGAGAGCGAATCCTCCTCCAAATCCCCGTTTTTTGTAGTCTTCGGTTAGCATCCTCGGATTCCTTCTCCTGTCTCCACCTCTGTGGACAACCCGGCTGCGGAATCTCTCGTTGGCAAATTTTCCTCCATTTGGGAGAGTACCCAATCCGCACTCCTTCAGTCGTCCGAACGGATGAAAAGACACGCTGACAAAAAACGCCTGGATCCTCCACAATTTCGTCCCGGAGATAAAGTCTGGCTCTCATCTAAATATGTCCGACTCAAGATACCTTCTTACAAGTTAGGGCCTCGGTTCATCGGCCCCCTGGAGGTCATCAGTCAGATCAACCCAGTGGCCTATAAATTGAAACTCCCGGCCAACTTACGGATCCCTAACTCCTTCCATGTATCTCTCCTCAAACCTGTGGTACTTAACTCTTTTTCCAAGTCTACAGGTACGCCTCCTGCTCCGGTTTCTGCTGAGGACGAGTTTGAGGTAGAGAACATTCTTGCCACCAAAAGGGTAAGAGGAAAGACCTTTTTTCTAGTAGATTGGAAGGGGTTTGGTCCTGAGGAGAGAACGTGGGAGCCCCGGGAGAACATCCATGCCCCTCTTATCCTTGCTAAATTTCTGTCTGGCCTAAAAAAGGGGGGGCCTAAAGGGGGGGGGGTACTGTAGCGCCGGCGTCCCTGCCCTCTGCTAGGCAGGGACGCTGTTCTCCTCACCTCCCTGCTCCGTGCCCGGTGTCCTCCTCCCGCTCTGCTGGCAGCGCGCGCTCCTTCCCGGCCACTGTGCTTAGGGCGCGCGCGCTCTCCCTCCCTCTTAAAGGGGCCGCGCGTGCCGTCCTAAGGAGTCCCCGGCCAATGGCCGGAGGACTTCACCATATATAAGGCACCTCCTCCAAAATGGAGGTGCCCGAGCAATGTTGTTGCACTGTTCTACTCTGCTTCAGCCCTCAGGTCCCGTTGCCAGTTACCTGCCAGTTACCTGCCTGATTCCTGCCAGAGTCCTGCCAGTTTGCTGTCTGTTTCCTGCCAGTTATTCCTGCTACCTGCTTGCTAGCCTGAGGTCCGACGGTCTGCCTTACAACTCCTGTCAGTCTGTCTAAGGACCAGCTTGCCCGCTCACCTGGGAGCGCACATCAGCTACCTGCCTGCTTGCTAGACTGAGGTCCGACGGTCTGCCTTTCTACTCCTGTCAGTCTGTCTATGGACCAGCTTGCCCGCTCACCTGGGAGCGCTCCTCCGCTACCTGCCTGCTTGCCTGCCCGGAGGCTCCGCCGTCACGTGCTGTGACCACCAGCTATTCCAGAGACTCTTGCCCGCTCACCTGGGAGCGCTTCTCCGCTACCTGCCTGCTTGCCTACCTGGAGGCTTCGCCATCACGTGCTGTGACCACCTGCTATTCCAGAGACTCTCGCTTGCTCACCTGGGAGCACACATCCTCCATCTGCCTTGCTAGCCTACCTGGAGGTTCAGCCATCACAGGTCGTACCAGCCAGTTCACCCAGAGACTGCCCCGGTCACTTGCCGTGACCTCCAGCCCGTTCACCCAGAGACTGCCCCGGTCACTTGCCGTGACCTCCAGCCCGTTCTTCCAGAGACTGTCCCGGTCACCTGCTGTGACTGCCTGCCTGGTCGCCACCCGCTCCCTTACAAGGACCGCCCCCTTATATAGTAGCTCAGAGGTTCCGCCTCCCAGACCCATTACATGGGGCCATTACAGCATGGAGCAATCTATGGGGCCATTATACAGTAGCAAGCAATCTATGGGGCCATTATACTTATAGAGCAATCTATAGGGCCATTACAGCATGCAGCAATCTATGGGGCCATTATACAGCATGGAGCAATCTATAGGGCCATTATACAGCATGGAGCAATCTATGGGGCCATTATACTTATGGAGCAATCTATGGGGCCATTATACAGCATGGAACAATCTATGGGGCCATTATACAGCAGGGAGCAATCTAAGGGGCCATTATACAGCATGGGGCAATCTATGGGGCCATTATTCAGCATGGAGCAATCTATGGGGCCATTATACTTATGGAGCAATCTATAGCGCCATTACAGCATGGAGCAATCTATGCTGCCATTACAGCATGGAGCAATCTATGCTGCCATTACAGCATGGAGCAATCTATGCTGCCATTACAGCATGGAGCAATCTATGCTGCCATTACAGCATGGAGCAATCTATGCTGCCAATACAGCATGGAGCAATCTATAGGGCCATTATAATTATGGAGCAATCTATGGAGCCATTATGCAGTATGGAGCAATCTATGGGGCCATTATGCAGCATGGAGCAATCTATAGGGCCATTACAGCATGGAGCAATCTATGGGGCCATTATACTTATGGAGCACTATGGGACCATTACAGCGTGGAGCAATCTATGGGGCCATTATACAGCATGGAGCAATCTATGGGGCCATTATACAGCATGGGGCAATCTATGGGGCCATTATACAGCATGGGGCCATTACACTTATGGAGCAATCTATAGGGCCATTACAGCATGAAGCAATCTATGGGGCCATTATACAGCATGGAGCAATCTATAGGGCCATTACAGCATGGAGCAATGTATAGGGCCATTACAGCATGGAGCAATCTATGGGGCCATTACAGCATGGAGCAATCTATGGGGCCATTATACAGCATGGAGCAATCTATGGGGCCATTATACAGCATGGAGCAATCTATGGGGCCATTATACAGCATGGAGCAATCTATGGGGCCATTATACAGCATGGAGCAATCTATGGGGCCATTATACAGCATGGAGCAATCTATGGGGCCATTATACAGCATGGAGCAATCTATGGGGCCATTACAGCATGGAGCAATCTATAGGGCCATTATACTTATGGAGCAATCTATAGGGTCATTATACTTATGGAGCAATCTATAGGGTCATTATACGTATGGAGCAATCTATAGGGCCATTATGCAGCATGGAGCAATCTATAGGGCCATTATGCAGCATGGAGCAATCTATAGGGCCATTATGCAGCATGGAGCAATCTATAGGGCCATTATACTGCATGGAACAATCTATGGGGCCATTATACAGCAGGGGTCAATGTATGGGGCCATTATACAGCATGGGGCAATCTATGGGGCCATTATACAGCATGGGGCAATCTATGGGGCCATTATACAGTATGGAGCAATCTATGGGGCCATTACAGCATGGAGCAATCTATGGGGCGATTATACAGCATGGAGCAATCTATGGGGCCATTATACAGCAGGGAGCAATCTATGGGGCCATTATACTTATGGAGCAATCTATAGGGCCATTACAGCATGGAGCAATCTATGGGGCCATTATACAGTAGGGAGCAATCTATGGGGCCATTATACTTATGGAGCAATCTATAGGGCCATTACAGCATGCAGCAATCTATGGGGCCATTATACAGCATGGAGCAATCTGTGGAGCCATTATACTTATGGAGCAATCTATGGGGCCATTATGGAGCATGGAGCAATCTATAGGGCCATTACAGCATGGAGAAATCTATGGGGCCATTATACTTATGGAGCCATCTATGGGGCCAGTATACAGCAATCTATGGGGCCATTATACAGCATGGAACAATCTATGGGGCCATTATACAGCAGGGAGCAATCTAGGGGGCCATTATACAGCATGGGGCAATCTATGGGGCCATTATTCAGCATGGAGCAATCTATGGGGCCATTATACTTATGGAGCAATCTATAGGGCCATTACAGCATGGAGCAATCTATGCGGCCATTATACTTATGGAGCAATCTATAGGGCCATTATACTTATGGAGCAATCTATAGGGCCATTATACTTATGGAGAAATCTATGGGGCCATTATATTATGGAGAAATCTATGGGGCCATTATGCAGCATGGAGCAATCTATAGGGCCATTACAGCATGGAGCAATGTATAGGGCCATTACAGCGTGGAGCAATGTATAGGGCCATTACAGCGTGGAGCAATCTATGGGGCCATTATAGAGCATGGAGCAATCTATGGGGCCATTATACAGCATGGGGCAATCTATAGGGCCATTACAGCATGGAGCAATCTGTGGAGCCATTATACTTATGGAGCCATCTATGGGGCATTATACAGCAATCTATGGGGCCATTATACAGCATGGAGCAATCTGTGGAGCCATTATACTTATGGAGCCATCTATGGGGCCATTATACTTATGGAGCAATCTGTGGAGCCATTATACTTATGGAGCAATCTGTGGAGCCATTATACTTATGGAGCAATCTATGGGGCCATTATACAGCATGGAGCAATCTATGGGGCCATTATACTTATGGAGCCATCTATGGGGCATTATACAGCAATCTATGGGGCCATTATACAGCATGGAACAATCTATGGGGCCATTATACAGCAGGGAGCAACCTAGGGGGCCATTATACAGCATGGGGCAATCTATGGGACCATTATTCAGCATGGAGCAATCTATGGGGCCATTATACTTATGGAGCAATCTATAGGGCCATTACAGCATGGAGCAATCTATGAGGCCATTACAGCATGGAGCAATCTCTGCGGCCATTATACTTATGGAGCAATCTATAGGGCCATTATACTTATGGAGAAATCTATAGGGCCATTATACTTATGGAGAAATCTATGGGGCCATTATACAGTATGGAGCAATCTATGGAGCCATTATGCAGTATGGAGCAATCTATGGGGCCATTATGCAGCATGGAGCAATCTATAGGGCCATTACAGCATGGAGCAATCTATAGGGCCATTACAGCATGGAGCAATCTATGGGGCCATTATACTTATGGAGCAATCTATGGGACTGTTACAGCGTGGAGCAATCTATGGGGCCATTATACAGCATGGAGCAATCTATGGGGCCATTATACAGCATGGGGCAATCTATGGGGCCATTACAGCATGAAGCAATCTATGGGGCCATTATACAGCATGGAGCAATCTATGGGGCCATTATACTTATGGAGCAATCTATGGGGCCATTATACTTATGGAGCAATCTATAGGGCCATTATACAGTATGGAGCAATCTATGGGGACATTACAGCATGGAGCAATGTATAGGGCCATTACAGCATGGAGCAATCTATGGGGCTATTATACTTATGGAGCAATCTATGGGACCATTACAGCATGGAGCAATCTATGGGGCCATTATCCAGCATGGAGCAATCTATGGGGCCATTATCCAGCATGGAGCAATCTATGGGCCAATTATACTTATGGAGCAATCTATAGGGCCATTACAGCATGGAGCAATCTATGGGGCCATTATACTTATGGAGCAATCTATGGGGCCATTATACTTATGGAGCAATCTATGGGGCCATTATACTTATGGAGCAATCTATGGGGCCATTATACAGCATGGAGCAATCTATGGGGCCATTATACTTATGGAGCAATCTATAGGGCCATTATACTTATGGAGCAATCTATGGGGCCATTACAGCATGGAGCAATCTATGGGGCCATTATGCAGCATGGAGCAATCTCTAGGGCCATTACAGCATGGAGCAATCTATGGGGCCATTATACAGCATGGAGGAATCTATGGGGCCATCATACAGCATGGGGCAATCTATGGGGCCATTATACAGCATGGAGCAATCTATGGGGCCATTATACAGCATGGAGCAATCTATGGGGCCATTATACAGCATGGAGCAATCTATGGGGCCATTATACAGCATGGAGCAATCTATAGGGCCATTACAGCATGGAGCAATCTATGGGGCCATTATACAGCATGGAGCTATCTATGGGGCCATTATACAGCATGGAGCTATCTATAGGGACATTACAGCATGGAGCAATGTATAGGGCCATTACAGCATGGAGCAATCTATGGGGCCATTATACAGCATGGAGCAATCTATGGGGCCATTATACAGCATGGAGCAATTTATGGGCCCATTATATTTATGGAGCAATCTATAGCGGCCATTACAGCATGGAGCAATCTATGGGGCCTTTATACTTATGGAGCAATCTATGGGCCCATTATACTTATGGAGCAATCTATGGGGCCATTACAGCATGGAGCAATCTATGGGGCCATTATACTTATGGCGCAATCTATGGGGCCATTACAGCATGGAGCAATCTATGGGGCCATTACAGCATGGAGCAATCTATGGGGCCATTACAGCATGGAGCAATCTATGGGGCCATTACAGCATGGCGCAATCTATGGGGCCATTACAGCATGGCGCAATCTATGGGGCCATTATACAGCATGGAGCAATCTATGGGGCCATTATACTTATGGAGCAATCTATAGGGCCATTACAGCATGGAGCAATCTATGGGGCCATTATACAGTATGGAGCAATCTATAGGGCCATTAGACTCATGGAGCAATCTATGGGGCCATTACAGCATGGCGCAATCTATGGGGCCATTATACAGCATGGAGCAATCTATGGGGCCATTATAATTATGGAGCAATCTATAGGGCCATTATACTTATGGAGCAATCTATAGGGCCATTATACAGTATGGAGCAATCTATGGGGCCATTATACAGTATGGGGCAATCTATGGGGCCATTATTCAGCATGGAGCAATCTATGGGGCCATTATACTTATGGAGCAATCTATAGGGCCATTACAGCATGGAGCAATCTATGCGGCCATTATACTTATGGAGCAATCTATAGGGCCATTATACTTATGGAGCAATCTATAGGGCCATTATACTTATGGAGCAATCTATGGGGCCATTATATTATGGAGAAATCTATGGGGCCATTATGCAGCATGGAGCAATCTATAGGGCCATTACAGCATGGAGCAATGTATAGGGCCATTACAGCGTGGAGCAATGTATAGGGCCATTACAGCGTGGAGCAATCTATGGGGCCATTATAGAGCATGGAGCAATCTATGGGGCCATTATACAGCATGGGGCAATCTATAGGGCCATTACAGCATGGAGCAATCTGTGGAGCCATTATACTTATGGAGCCATCTATGGGGCATTATACAGCAATCTATGGGGCCATTATACAGCATGGAGCAATCTGTGGAGCCATTATACTTATGGAGCCATCTATGGGGCCATTATACTTATGGAGCAATCTGTGGAGCCATTATACTTATGGAGCAATCTGTGGAGCCATTATACTTATGGAGCAATCTATGGGGCCATTATACAGCATGGAGCAATCTATGGGGCCATTATACTTATGGAGCCATCTATGGGGCATTATACAGCAATCTATGGGGCCATTATACAGCATGGAACAATCTATGGGGCCATTATACAGCAGGGAGCAACCTAGGGGGCCATTATACAGCATGGGGCAATCTATGGGACCATTATTCAGCATGGAGCAATCTATGGGGCCATTATACTTATGGAGCAATCTATAGGGCCATTACAGCATGGAGCAATCTATGAGGCCATTACAGCATGGAGCAATCTCTGCGGCCATTATACTTATGGAGCAATCTATAGGGCCATTATACTTATGGAGAAATCTATAGGGCCATTATACTTATGGAGAAATCTATGGGGCCATTATACAGTATGGAGCAATCTATGGAGCCATTATGCAGTATGGAGCAATCTATGGGGCCATTATGCAGCATGGAGCAATCTATAGGGCCATTACAGCATGGAGCAATCTATAGGGCCATTACAGCATGGAGCAATCTATGGGGCCATTATACTTATGGAGCAATCTATGGGACTATTACAGCGTGGAGCAATCTATGGGGCCATTATACAGCATGGAGCAATCTATGGGGCCATTATACAGCATGGGGCAATCTATGGGGCCATTACAGCATGAAGCAATCTATGGGGCCATTATACAGCATGGAGCAATCTATGGGGCCATTATACTTATGGAGCAATCTATGGGGCCATTATACTTATGGAGCAATCTATAGGGCCATTATACAGTATGGAGCAATCTATGGGGACATTACAGCATGGAGCAATGTATAGGGCCATTACAGCATGGAGCAATCTATGGGGCCATTATACTTATGGAGCAATCTATGGGACCATTACAGCATGGAGCAATCTATGGGGCCATTATCCAGCATGGAGCAATCTATGGGGCCATTATCCAGCATGGAGCAATCTATGGGCCAATTATACTTATGGAGCAATCTATAGGGCCATTACAGCATGGAGCAATCTATGGGGCCATTATACTTATGGAGCAATCTATGGGGCCATTATACTTATGGAGCAATCTATGGGGCCATTACAGCATGGCGCAATCTATGGGGCCATTATACAGCATGGAGCAATCTATGGGGCCATTATACTTATGGAGCAATCTATAGGGCCATTATACTTATGGAGCAATCTATGGGGCCATTACAGCATGGAGCAATCTATGGGGCCATTATGCAGCATGGAGCAATCTCTAGGGCCATTACAGCATGGAGCAATCTATGGGGCCATTATACAGCATGGAGGAATCTATGGGGCCATCATACAGCATGGGGCAATCTATGGGGCCATTATACAGCATGGAGCAATCTATGGGGCCATTATACAGCATGGAGCAATCTATGGGGCCATTATACAGCATGGAGCAATCTATGGGGCCATTATACAGCATGGAGCAATCTATAGGGCCATTACAGCATGGAGCAATCTATGGGGCCATTATACAGCATGGAGCTATCTATGGGGCCATTATACAGCATGGAGCTATCTATAGGGACATTACAGCATGGAGCAATGTATAGGGCCATTACAGCATGGAGCAATCTATGGGGCCATTATACAGCATGGAGCAATCTATGGGGCCATTATACAGCATGGAGCAATTTATGGGCCCATTATATTTATGGAGCAATCTATAGCGCCATTACAGCATGGAGCAATCTATGGGGCCTTTATACTTATGGAGCAATCTATGGGCCCATTATACTTATGGAGCAATCTATGGGGCCATTACAGCATGGAGCAATCTATGGGGCCATTATACTTATGGAGCAATCTATGGGGCCATTACAGCATGGCGCAATCTATGGGGCCATTACAGCATGGAGCAATCTATGGGGCCATTACAGCATGGAGCAATCTATGGGGCCATTACAGCATGGCGCAATCTATGGGGCCATTATACAGCATGGAGCAATCTATGGGGCCATTATACTTATGGAGCAATCTATAGGGCCATTACAGCATGGAGCAATCTATGGGGCCATTATACAGTATGGAGCAATCTATAGGGCCATTAGACTCATGGAGCAATCTATGGGGCCATTACAGCATGGCGCAATCTATGGGGCCATTATACAGCATGGAGCAATCTATGGGGCCATTATAATTATGGAGCAATCTATAGGGCCATTATACTTATGGAGCAATCTATAGGGCCATTATACAGTATGGAGCAATCTATGGGGCCATTATACAGTATGGGGCAATCTATGGGGCCATTATTCAGCATGGAGCAATCTATGGGGCCATTATACTTATGGAGCAATCTATAGGGCCATTACAGCATGGAGCAATCTATGCGGCCATTATACTTATGGAGCAATCTATAGGGCCATTATACTTATGGAGCAATCTATAGGGCCATTATACTTATGGAGAAATCTATGGGGCCATTATATTATGGAGAAATCTATGGGGCCATTATGCAGCATGGAGCAATCTATAGGGCCATTACAGCATGGAGCAATGTATAGGGCCATTACAGCGTGGAGCAATGTATAGGGCCATTACAGCGTGGAGCAATCTATGGGGCCATTATAGAGCATGGAGCAATCTATGGGGCCATTATACAGCATGGGGCAATCTATAGGGCCATTACAGCATGGAGCAATCTGTGGAGCCATTATACTTATGGAGCCATCTATGGGGCATTATACAGCATGGAGCAATCTGTGGAGCCATTATACTTATGGAGCCATCTATGGGGCCATTATACTTATGGAGCAATCTATGGGGCCATTATACAGCATGGAGCAATCTATGGGGCCATTATACTTATGGAGCCATCTATGGGGCATTATACAGCAATCTATGGGGCCATTATACAGCATGGAACAATCTATGGGGCCATTATACAGCAGGGAGCAACCTAGGGGGCCATTATACAGCATGGGGCAATCTATGGGACCATTATTCAGCATGGAGCAATCTATGGGGCCATTATACTTATGGAGCAATCTATAGGGCCATTACAGCATGGAGCAATCTATGAGGCCATTGCTCCATGCTGTAATCTCTGCGGCCATTATACTTATGGAGCAATCTATAGGGCCATTATACTTATGGAGAAATCTATAGGGCCATTATACTTATGGAGAAATCTATGGGGCCATTATACAGTATGGAGCAATCTATGGAGCCATTATGCAGTATGGAGCAATCTATGGGGCCATTATGCAGCATGGAGCAATCTATAGGGCCATTACAGCATGGAGCAATCTATAGGGCCATTACAGCATGGAGCAATCTATGGGGCCATTATACTTATGGAGCAATCTATGGGACTATTACAGCGTGGAGCAATCTATGGGGCCATTATACAGCATGGAGCAATCTATGGGGCCATTATACAGCATGGGGCAATCTATGGGGCCATTATACAGCATGGGGCAATCTATGGGGCCTTTATACAGCATGGGGCAATCTATAGGGCCATTACACTTATGGAGCAATCTAAAGGGCAATTACAGCATGAAGCAATCTATGGGGCCATTATACAGCATGGAGCAATCTATGGGGCCATTATACTTATGGAGCAATCTATGGGGCCATTATACTTATGGAGCAATCTATAGGGCCATTATACAGTATGGAGCAATCTATGGGGACATTACAGCATGGAGCAATGTATAGGGCCATTACAGCATGGAGCAATCTATGGGGCCATTATACTTATGGAGCAATCTATGGGACCATTACAGCATGGAGCAATCTATGGGGCCATTATCCAGCATGGAGCAATCTATGGGGCCATTATCCAGCATGGAGCAATCTATGGGCCAATTATACTTATGGAGCAATCTATAGGGCCATTACAGCATGGAGCAATCTATGGGGCCATTATACTTATGGAGCAATCTATGGGGCCATTATACTTATGGAGCAATCTATGGGGCCATTACAGCATGGCGCAATCTATGGGGCCATTATACAGCATGGAGCAATCTATGGGGCCATTATACTTATGGAGCAATCTATAGGGCCATTATACTTATGGAGCAATCTATGGGGCCATTACAGCATGGAGCAATCTATGGGGCCATTATGCAGCATGGAGCAATCTCTAGGGCCATTACAGCATGGAGCAATCTATGGGGCCATTATACAGCATGGAGGAATCTATGGGGCCATCATACAGCATGGGGCAATCTATGGGGCCATTATACAGCATGGAGCAATCTATGGGGCCATTATACAGCATGGAGCAATCTATGGGGCCATTATACAGCATGGAGCAATCTATAGGGCCATTACAGCATGGAGCTATCTATGGGGCCATTATACAGCATGGAGCTATCTATAGGGACATTACAGCATGGAGCAATGTATAGGGCCATTACAGCATGGAGCAATCTATGGGGCCATTATACAGCATGGAGCAATCTATGGGGCCATTATACAGCATGGAGCAATTTATGGGCCCATTATATTTATGGAGCAATCTATAGCGCCATTACAGCATGGAGCAATCTATGGGGCCTTTATACTTATGGAGCAATCTATGGGCCCATTATACTTATGGAGCAATCTATGGGGCCATTACAGCATGGAGCAATCTATGGGGCCATTATACTTATGGAGCAATCTATGGGGCCATTACAGCATGGCGCAATCTATGGGGCCATTACAGCATGGCGCAATCTATGGGGCCATTACAGCATGGAGCAATCTATGGGGCCATTACAGCATGGCGCAATCTATGGGGCCATTATACAGCATGGAGCAATCTATGGGGCCATTACAGCATGGCGCAATCTATGGGGCCATTATACTTATGGAGCAATCTATAGGGCCATTACAGCATGGAGCAATCTATGGGGCCATTATACAGTATGGAGCAATCTATAGGGCCATTAGACTCATGGAGCAATCTATGGGGCCATTACAGCATGGCGCAATCTATGGGGCCATTATACAGCATGGAGCAATCTATGGGGCCATTATAATTATGGAGCAATCTATAGGGCCATTATACTTATGGAGCAATCTATAGGGCCATTATACAGTATGGAGCAATCTATGGGGCCATTATACAGTATGGAGCAATCTATGGGGCCATTACATCATGGAGCAATCTATGGGGCCATTACAGCATGGAGCAATCTATGGGGCCATTATACAGCATGGAGCAATCTATGGGGCCATTATACAGCATGGAGCAATCTATGGGGCCATTATACAGCATGGAGCAATCTATGGGGCCATTATACAGCATGGAGCAATCTTTGGGCCATTATACAGCATGGAGCAATCTTTGGGCCATTATACAGCATGGAGCAATCTTTGGGCCATTATACAGCATGGAGCAATCTATGGGACCATTACAGCATGGAGCAATCTATAGGGCCATTACAGCATGGAGCAATCTATGGGGCCATTATACAGCATGGAGCAATCTATGGGGCCATTATACTTATGGAGCAATCTATGGGGCCATTACAGCATGGCGCAATCTATGGGGCCATTATAGAGCATGGAGCAATCTATGGGGCCATTATACTTATGGAGCAATCTATGGGGCCATTATACTTATGGAGCAATCTATGGGGCCATTACAGCATGGTGCAATTTATGGGGCCATTACCGCATGGAGCAATCTATTGGGCCATTATACTTATGGAGCAATCTATAGGGCCATTAGACTCATGGAGCAATCTATAGGGCCATTATACTTATGGAGTAATCTATGGGGCCATTACAGCATGGCGCAATCTATGGGGCCATTATACAGCATGGAGCAATCTATGGGGCCATTATACAGTAGAGAGCAATCTATGGGGCCATTATACAGCATGGGGTAATCTATGGGGCCATTATACAGCATGGAGCAATCTATGGGGCCATTATCCTTATGGAGCAATCTATTGGGCCATTACAGCATGGAGCAATCTATGGGGCCATTATACAGCATGGGGCAATCTATGGGGCCATTATACAGCATGGGGCAATCTATGGGGCCTTTATACAGCATGGGGCAATCTATAGGGCCATTACACTTATGGAGCAATCTAAAGGGCCATTACAGCATGAAGCAATCTATGGGGCCATTATACAGCATGGAGCAATCTATGGGGCCATTATACTTATGGAGCAATCTATGGGGCCATTATACTTATGGAGCAATCTATAGGGCCATTATACAGTATGGAGCAATCTATGGGGACATTACAGCATGGAGCAATGTATAGGGCCATTACAGCATGGAGCAATCTATGGGGCCATTATACTTATGGAGCAATCTATGGGACCATTACAGCATGGAGCAATCTATGGGGCCATTATCCAGCATGGAGCAATCTATGGGGCCATTATCCAGCATGGAGCAATCTATGGGCCAATTATACTTATGGAGCAATCTATAGGGCCATTACAGCATGGAGCAATCTATGGGGCCATTATACTTATGGAGCAATCTATGGGGCCATTATACTTATGGAGCAATCTATGGGGCCATTACAGCATGGCGCAATCTATGGGGCCATTATACAGCATGGAGCAATCTATGGGGCCATTATACTTATGGAGCAATCTATAGGGCCATTATACTTATGGAGCAATCTATGGGGCCATTACAGCATGGAGCAATCTATGGGGCCATTATGCAGCATGGAGCAATCTCTAGGGCCATTACAGCATGGAGCAATCTATGGGGCCATTATACAGCATGGAGGAATCTATGGGGCCATCATACAGCATGGGGCAATCTATGGGGCCATTATACAGCATGGAGCAATCTATGGGGCCATTATACAGCATGGAGCAATCTATGGGGCCATTATACAGCATGGAGCAATCTATAGGGCCATTACAGCATGGAGCTATCTATGGGGCCATTATACAGCATGGAGCTATCTATAGGGACATTACAGCATGGAGCAATGTATAGGGCCATTACAGCATGGAGCAATCTATGGGGCCATTATACAGCATGGAGCAATCTATGGGGCCATTATACAGCATGGAGCAATTTATGGGCCCATTATATTTATGGAGCAATCTATAGCGCCATTACAGCATGGAGCAATCTATGGGGCCTTTATACTTATGGAGCAATCTATGGGCCCATTATACTTATGGAGCAATCTATGGGGCCATTACAGCATGGAGCAATCTATGGGGCCATTATACTTATGGAGCAATCTATGGGGCCATTACAGCATGGCGCAATCTATGGGGCCATTACAGCATGGCGCAATCTATGGGGCCATTACAGCATGGCGCAATCTATGGGGCCATTACAGCATGGAGCAATCTATGGGGCCATTACAGCATGGCGCAATCTATGGGGCCATTATACAGCATGGAGCAATCTATGGGGCCATTATACTTATGGAGCAATCTATAGGGCCATTACAGCATGGAGCAATCTATGGGGCCATTATACAGTATGGAGCAATCTATAGGGCCATTAGACTCATGGAGCAATCTATGGGGCCATTACAGCATGGCGCAATCTATGGGGCCATTATACAGCATGGAGCAATCTATGGGGCCATTATAATTATGGAGCAATCTATAGGGCCATTATACTTATGGAGCAATCTATAGGGCCATTATACAGTATGGAGCAATCTATGGGGCCATTATACAGTATGGAGCAATCTATGGGGCCATTACATCATGGAGCAATCTATGGGGCCATTACAGCATGGAGCAATCTATGGGGCCATTATACAGCATGGAGCAATCTATGGGGCCATTATACAGCATGGAGCAATCTATGGGGCCATTATACAGCATGGAGCAATCTATGGGGCCATTATACAGCATGGAGCAATCTTTGGGCCATTATACAGCATGGAGCAATCTTTGGGCCATTATACAGCATGGAGCAATCTTTGGGCCATTATACAGCATGGAGCAATCTATGGGACCATTACAGCATGGAGCAATCTATAGGGCCATTACAGCATGGAGCAATCTATGGGGCCATTATACAGCATGGAGCAATCTATGGGGCCATTATACTTATGGAGCAATCTATGGGGCCATTACAGCATGGCGCAATCTATGGGGCCATTATAGAGCATGGAGCAATCTATGGGGCCATTATACTTATGGAGCAATCTATAGGGCCATTATACTTATGGAGCAATCTATGGGGCCATTATACTTATGGAGCAATCTATGGGGCCATTACAGCATGGTGCAATTTATGGGGCCATTACCGCATGGAGCAATCTATTGGGCCATTATACTTATGGAGCAATCTATAGGGCCATTAGACTCATGGAGCAATCTATAGGGCCATTATACTTATGGAGTAATCTATGGGGCCATTACAGCATGGCGCAATCTATGGGGCCATTATACAGCATGGAGCAATCTATGGGGCCATTATACAGTAGAGAGCAATCTATGGGGCCATTATACAGCATGGGGTAATCTATGGGGCCATTATACAGCATGGAGCAATCTATGGGGCCATTATCCTTATGGAGCAATCTATTGGGCCATTACAGCATGGAGCAATCTATGGGGCCATTATGCAGCATGGAGCAATCTCTAGGGCCATTACAGCATGGAGCAATCTATGGGGCCATTATACAGCATGGAGCAATCTATGGGGCCATTATACAGCATGGGGCAATCTATGGGGCCATTATACAGCATGGAGCAATCTATGGGGCCATTATACAGCATGGAGCAATCTATGGGGCCATTACAGAATGGAGCAATCTATGGGGCCATTATACAGCATGGAGCAATCTATGGGGCCATTACAGAATGGAGCAATCTATGGGGCCATTATACAGCATGGAGCTATCTATAGGGCCATTACAGCATGGAGCAATGTATAGGGCCATTACAGCATGGAGCAATCTATAGCGCCATTACAGCATGGAGCAATCTATAGGGCCATTATACTTATGGAGCAATCTATGGGGCCATTACTGCATGGCGCAATCTATGGGGCCATTATACAGCATGGAGCAATCTATGGGGCTATTATACTTATGGAGCAATCTATGGGGCCATTACAGCATGGCGCAATCTATGGGGCCATTATACAGCATGGAGCAATCTATGGGGCCATTATACAGCATGGAGCAATCTATGGGGCCATTATACTTATGGAGCAATCTATGGGGCCATTACAGCATGGCGCAATCTATGGGGCCATTATAGAGCATGGAGCAATCTATGGGGCCATTATACAGTATGGAGCAATCTATAGGGCCATTAGACTCATGGAGCAATCTATAGGGCCATTATACTTATGGAGCAATCTATGGGGCCATTACAGCATGGCGCAATCTATGGGGCCATTATACAGAATGGAGCAATCTATAGGGCCATTATACTTATGGAGCAATCTATGGGGCCATTATACAGCATGGGTTAATCTATGGGGCCATTATACAGCATGGGGCAATCTATGGGGCCATTATACAGCATGGAGCAATCTATGGGGCCATTATACAGCATGGAGCAATCTATGGGGCCATTATACAGCATGGAGCAATCTATGGGGCCATTGTACAGCATGGAGCAATCTATGAGGCCATTGTACAGCATGGAGCAATCTATAGGGCCATTACAGCATGGAGTAATCTATGCAGCCATTATACTTTTGGAGCAATCTATAGGGCCATTATACTTATGGAGCAATCTATGGGGCCATTATACTTATGGAGCAATCTATGGGGCCATTACAGCATGGCGCAATTTATGGTGCCATTACCGCATGGAGCAATCTATGGGGCCATTATACTTATGGAGCAATCTATAGGGCCATTAGACTCATGGAGCAATCTATAGGGCCATTATACTTATGGAGCAATCTATAGGGCCATTATACTTATGGAGCAATCTATAGGGCCATTACAGCATGGCGCAATCTATGGGGCCATTATACAGCATGGAGCAATCTATGGGGCCATTATACAGTAGGGAGCAATCTATGGGGCCATTATACAGCATGGGGTAATCTATGGGGCCATTATACAGCATGGAGCAATCTATGGGGCCATTACAGCATGGAGCAATCTATGGGGCCATTACAGCATGGAGCAGTCTATGGGGCCATTATACTTATGGAGCAATCTATAGGGCCATTACAGCATGGAGCAATCTATGGGGCCATTATACAGCATGGAGCAATCTATGAGGCCATTGTACAGCATGGAGCAATCTATAGGGCCATTACAGCATGGAGTAATCTATGCAGCCATTATACTTTTGGAGCAATCTATAGGGCCATTATACTTATGGAGCAATCTATGGGGCCATTATACTTATGGAGCAATCTATGGGGCCATTACAGCATGGAGCAATCTATGGGGCCATTACAGCATGGAGCAATCTATGGGGCCATTATACAGCATGGAGCAATCTATAGGGCCATTATACTTATGGAGCAATCTATGGGGCCATTATACTTATGGAGCAATCTATGGGGCCATTATACTTATGGAGCAATCTATGGGGCCATTACAGCATGGAGCAATCTATGGGGCCATTATACAGCATGGAGCAATCTATGGGGCCATTATACAGCATGGAGCAATCTATGGGGCCATTATACAGCATGGAGCAATCTATGGGGCCATTATACAGCATGGAGCAATCTATGGGGCCATTATACAGCATGGAGCAATCTATGGGGCCATTATACTTATGGAGCAATCTATGGGGCCATTACAGCATGGAGAAATCTATGGGGCCATTATACAGCATGGAGCAATCTATGGGGCCATTATACAGTAGGGAGCAATCTATGGGGCCATTATACAGTAGGGAGCAATCTATGGGGCCATTATACAGCATGGGGCAATCTATGGGGCCTTTATACAGCATGGGGCAATCTATAGGGCCATTACACTTATGGAGCAATCTAAAGGGCCATTACAGCATGAAGCAATCTATGGGGCCATTATACAGCATGGAGCAATCTATGGGGCCATTATACTTATGGAGCAATCTATGGGGCCATTATACTTATGGAGCAATCTATAGGGCCATTATACAGTATGGAGCAATCTATGGGGACATTACAGCATGGAGCAATGTATAGGGCCATTACAGCATGGAGCAATCTATGGGGCCATTATACTTATGGAGCAATCTATGGGACCATTACAGCATGGAGCAATCTATGGGGCCATTATCCAGCATGGAGCAATCTATGGGGCCATTATCCAGCATGGAGCAATCTATGGGCCAATTATACTTATGGAGCAATCTATAGGGCCATTACAGCATGGAGCAATCTATGGGGCCATTATACTTATGGAGCAATCTATGGGGCCATTATACTTATGGAGCAATCTATGGGGCCATTACAGCATGGCGCAATCTATGGGGCCATTATACAGCATGGAGCAATCTATGGGGCCATTATACTTATGGAGCAATCTATAGGGCCATTATACTTATGGAGCAATCTATGGGGCCATTACAGCATGGAGCAATCTATGGGGCCATTATGCAGCATGGAGCAATCTCTAGGGCCATTACAGCATGGAGCAATCTATGGGGCCATTATACAGCATGGAGCAATCTATGGGGCCATCATACAGCATGGGGCAATCTATGGGCCCATTATACAGCATGGAGCAATCTATGGGGCCATTATACAGCATGGAGCAATCTATGGGGCCATTATACAGCATGGAGCAATCTATAGGGCCATTATACAGCATGGAGCAATCTATGGGGCCATTATACAGCATGGAGCTATCTATGGGGCCATAATACAGCATGGAGCTATCTATAGGGACATTACAGCATGGAGCAATGTATAGGGCCATTACAGCATGGAGCAATCTATGGGGCCATTATACAGCATGGAGCAATCTATGGGGCCATTATACAGCATGGAGCAATTTATGGGCCCATTATATTTATGGAGCAATCTATAGCGCCATTACAGCATGGAGCAATCTATGGGGCCTTTATACTTATGGAGCAATCTATGGGCCCATTATACTTATGAAGCAATCTATGGGGCCATTACAGCATGGAGCAATCTATGGGGTCATTATACTTATGGAGCAATCTATGGGGCCATTACAGCATGGCGCAATCTATGGGGCCATTACAGCATGGCGCAATCTATGGGGCCATTACAGCATGGAGCAATCTATGGGGCAATTACAGCATGGCGCAATCTATGGGGCCATTATACAGCATGGAGCAATCTATGGGGCCATTATACTTATGGAGCAATCTATAGGGCCATTACAGCATGGAGCAATCTATGGGGCCATTATACAGTATGGAGCAATCTATGGGGCCATTACAGCATGGCGCAATCTATGGGGCCATTATACAGCATGGAGCAATCTATGGGGCCATTATAATTATGGAGCAATCTATAGGGCCATTATACTTATGGAGCAATCTATAGGGCCATTATACAGTATGGAGCAATCTATGGGGCCATTATACAGTATGGAGCAATCTATGGGGCCATTACATCATGGAGCAATCTATGGGGCCATTACAGCATGGAGCAATCTATGGGGCCATTATACAGCATGGAGCAATCTATGGGGCCATTATACAGCATGGAGCAATCTATGGGGCCATTATACAGCATGGAGCAATCTATGGGGCCATTATACAGCATGGAGCAATCTATGGGGCCATTATACAGCATGGAGCAATCTTTGGGCCATTATACAGCATGGAGCAATCTTTGGGCCATTATACAGCATGGCGCAATCTATGGGGCCATTACAGCATGGAGCAATCTATGGGGCAATTACAGCATGGCGCAATCTATGGGGCCATTATACAGCATGGAGCAATCTATGGGGCCATTATACTTATGGAGCAATCTATAGGGCCATTACAGCATGGAGCAATCTATGGGGCCATTATACAGTATGGAGCAATCTATGGGGCCATTACAGCATGGCGCAATCTATGGGGCCATTATACAGCATGGAGCAATCTATGGGGCCATTATAATTATGGAGCAATCTATAGGGCCATTATACTTATGGAGCAATCTATAGGGCCATTATACAGTATGGAGCAATCTATGGGGCCATTATACAGTATGGAGCAATCTATGGGGCCATTACATCATGGAGCAATCTATGGGGCCATTACAGCATGGAGCAATCTATGGGGCCATTATACAGCATGGAGCAATCTATGGGGCCATTATACAGCATGGAGCAATCTATGGGGCCATTATACAGCATGGAGCAATCTATGGGGCCATTATACAGCATGGAGCAATCTATGGGGCCATTATACAGCATGGAGCAATCTTTGGGCCATTATACAGCATGGAGCAATCTTTGGGCCATTATACAGCATGGAGCAATCTATGGGACCATTACAGCATGGAGCAATCTATAGGGCCATTACAGCATGGAGCAATCTATGGGGCCATTATACAGCATGGAGCAATCTATGGGGCCATTATACTTATGGAGCAATCTATGGGGCCATTACAGCATGGCGCAATCTATGGGGCCATTATAGAGCATGGAGCAATCTATGGGGCCATTATACTTATGGAGCAATCTATAGGGCCATTATACTTATGGAGCAATCTATGGGGCCATTATACTTATGGAGCAATCTATGGGGCCATTACAGCATGGTGCAATTTATGGGGCCATTACCGCATGGAGCAATCTATTGGGCCATTATACTTATGGAGCAATCTATAGGGCCATTAGACTCATGGAGCAATCTATAGGGCCATTATACTTATGGAGTAATCTATGGGGCCATTACAGCATGGCGCAATCTATGGGGCCATTATACAGCATGGAGCAATCTATGGGTCCATTATACAGTAGAGAGCAATCTATGGGGCCATTATACAGCATGGGGTAATCTATGGGGCCATTATACAGCATGGAGCAATCTATGGGGCCATTATCCTTATGGAGCAATCTATTGGGCCATTACAGCATGGAGCAATCTATGGGGCCATTATGCAGCATGGAGCAATCTCTAGGGCCATTACAGCATGGAGCAATCTATGGGGCCATTATACAGCATGGAGCAATCTATGGGGCCATTATACAGCATGGGGCAATCTATGGGGCCATTATACAGCATGGAGCAATCTATGGGGCCATTATACAGCATGGAGCAATCTATGGGGCCATTACAGAATGGAGCAATCTATGGGGCCATTATACAGCATGGAGCTATCTATAGGGCCATTACAGCATGGAGCAATCTATAGCGCCATTACAGCATGGAGCAATCTATGGGGCCATTATACTTATGGAGCAATCTATGGGGCCATTACTGCATGGCGCAATCTATGGGGCCATTATACAGCATGGAGCAATCTATGGGGCTATTATACTTATGGAGCAATCTATGGGGCCATTACAGCATGGCGCAATCTATGCAGCCATTATACTTTTGGAGCAATCTATAGGGCCATTATACTTATGGAGCAATCTATGGGGCCATTATACAGCATGGAGCAATCTATGGGGCCATTATACTTATGGAGCAATCTATGGGGCCATTACCGCATGGAGCAATCTATGGGGCCATTATACAGTATGGAGCAATCTATAGGGCCATTAGACTCATGGAGCAATCTATAGGGCCATTATACTTATGGAGCAATCTATGGGGCCATTACAGCATGGCGCAATCTATGGGGCCATTATACAGAATGGAGCAATCTATAGGGCCATTATACTTATGGAGCAATCTATGGGGCCATTATACAGCATGGGTTAATCTATGGGGCCATTATACAGCATGGGGCAATCTATGGGGCCATTATACAGCATGGAGCAATCTATGGGGCCATTATACAGCATGGAGCAATCTATGGGGCCATTATACAGCATGGAGCAATCTATGGGGCCATTATACTTATGGAGCAATCTATGGGGCCATTGTACAGCATGGAGCAATCTATGAGGCCATTGTACAGCATGGAGCAATCTATAGGGCCATTACAGCATGGAGTAATCTATGCAGCCATTATACTTTTGGAGCAATCTATAGGGCCATTATACTTATGGAGCAATCTATGGGGCCATTACAGCATGGAGCAATCTATGGGGCCATTACAGCATGGAGCAGTCTATGGGGCCATTATACTTATGGAGCAATCTATAGGGCCATTACAGCATGGAGCAATCTATGGGGCCATTATACAGCATGGAGCAATCTATGAGGCCATTGTACAGCATGGAGCAATCTATAGGGCCATTACAGCATGGAGTAATCTATGCAGCCATTATACTTTTGGAGCAATCTATAGGGCCATTATACTTATGGAGCAATCTATGGGGCCATTACAGCATGGAGCAATCTATAGGGCCATTATACTTATGGAGCAATCTATGGGGCCATTATACTTATGGAGCAATCTATGGGGCCATTACAGCATGGAGCAATCTATGGGGCCATTACAGCATGGAGCAATCTATGGGGCCATTATACAGCATGGAGCAATCTATGGGGCCATTATACAGCATGGAGCAATCTATGGGGCCATTATACAGCATGGAGCAATCTATGGGGCCATTATACAGCATGGAGCAATCTATGGGGTCATTATACTTATGGAGCAATCTATGGGGCCATTACAGCATGGAGAAATCTATGGGGCCATTATACAGCATGGAGCAATCTATGGGGCCATTATACAGTAGGGAGCAATCTATGGGGCCATTATACTTATGGTGCCATCTATACGGCCATTACAGCATGGAGCAATCTATGGGGCCATTATACTTATGGAGCAATCTATGGGGCCATTACAGCATGGAGCAATCTATGGGGCCATTATACAGCATGGAGCAATCTATGGGGCCATTATACAGCATGGAGCAATCTATGGGGCCATTATACTTATGGAGCAATCTATAGGGCCATTATACTTATGGAGCAATCTATAGGGCCATTATACTTATGGAGCAATCTATGGGGCCATTACAGCATGGAGCAATCTATGGGGCCATTATACTTATGGAGCAATCTATGGCGCAATTACAGCATGGAGCAATCTATGGGGCTATTATACTTATGGAGCAATCTATGGGGCCATTATACAGTATGGAACAATCTTTGGGGCCATTATACAGTAGGGAGCAATCTATGGGGCCATTATGCAGCATGAAGCAATCTATGGGGCCATTACAGCATGGAGCAATATATGGGGCCATTATACAGTATGGAGCAGTCTATGGGGCCATTATACAGTAGGGAGCAATCTATGGGGCCATTATACAGCATGGAGCAATCTATAGGGCCATTACAGCATGGGGCAATCTATGGGGCCATTATACTTAAGGAGCAATCTATGGGGCCATTACAGCATGGAGCAATATATGGGGCCATTATACAGCATGGAGCAATCTATGGGGCCATTATACAGTAGGGAGAAATCTATGGGACCATTATACAGCATGGGGCAATCTATGGGGCCATTATACAGCATGGAGCAATCTATGGGGCCATTATACAGTATGGAGCAGTCTATGGGACCATTACAGCATGGAGCAATCTATGGGGCCATTATACTTGTGGAGCAATCTATAGGGCCATTACAGCATGAAGCAATATATGGGGCCATTATACAGTATGGAGCAGTCTATGGGACCATTACAGCATGGAGCAATCTATGGGGCCATTATACAGCATGGAGCAATCTATAGGGCCATTACAGCATGGAGCAATCTATAGGTCCATTATAGCATTGAGCAATCTATAGGGCCATTACAGCATGGAGCAATGTATGGAGCCACTATACAGTATGGAGCAATATATGGGGCCATTATACAGTATGGAGCAATATATGAGGCCATTATACAGTATGGGGCACTATATGGGGCCATTATACATTATGCAGCATCATGTGGGGTCATTATGCAGCATGGAGCAATATATGGGGCCATTATATTATGGAGCAATCTAGGGGGGCATTGTACAGTAGGGAGCAATCTATGGTGCCATTACAGTATGGAGCAATCCATGGGGCCATTATGCAGCATGGAGCAAGCTATAGGGCCATTACAGCATGGAGCAAGCTATAGGGCCATTACAGCATAGAGCAAGCTATAGGGCCATTACAGCATAGAGCAATCTATGGGGCCATTATACAGCATGGAGCAATCTATGGGGCCATTATACAGCATGGAACAATCTATGGGGCCATTATACAGCATGGAACAATCTATGGGGCCATTATACAGTATGGAGCAATCTATGGGGCCATTATACAGTATGGAGCAATCTATGGGGCCATTATGCAGCATGGAACAATCTATGGGGTCATTATGCAGTATGGAGCAATCTATGGGGCCATTATACAGTATGGCGCAATCTATGGGGCCATTACAGCATGGAGCAATCTATGGGGCCATTACACTTATGGAGCAATCTATGGGGCCATTACAGCATGGAGCAATCTATGGGGCCATTACAGCATGGAGCAATCTATGGGGCCATTATACAGTATGGAGCAATCTATGGGGCCATTATACAGTATGGAGCAATCTATGGGGCCATTATACAGTATGGAGCAATCTATGGGGCCATTATACAGCATGGAGCAATCTATGGGGCCATCACAGCATGGAGCAATCTATGGGGCCATCACAGCATGGAGCAATCTATGGGGCCATTATACAGTATGGAGCAATCTATGGGGCCATTACAGCATGTTGCAATCTATGGGGCCATTATACAGTATGGAGCAATCTATGGGGCCATCACAGCATGGAGCAATCTATGGGGCCATCACAGCATGGAGCAATCTATGGGGCCATTATACAGTATGGAGCAATCTATGGGGCCATTACAGCATGTTGCAATCTATGGGGCCATTATACTTATGGAGCAATCTATAGGGCCATTACAGCATGGAGCAATCTATAGGGCCATTACAGCATGGAGCAATCTTTGGGGCCATTATACTTATGGAGCAATCTATGGGGCCATTACAGCATGGAGCAATCTATGGGGCCATTACAGCATGGAGCAATCTATGGGGCCATTACAGCATGGAGCAATCTATAGGGCCATTACAGTATGGCGCAATCTATAGGGCCATTACGGCATGGAGCAATCTATGGGGCCATTACAGCATGGAGCAATGTATGGAGCCACTATACAGTATGGAGCAATATATGAGGCCATTATACAGTATGGAGCACTATATGGGGCCATTATACATTATGCAGCAGCATGTGGGGGCATTATACAGTATGGAGTTATATATGGGGCCATTATACAGTTTGCAGCAGCAGCATCATGTGGGGCCATTATGCAGCATGGAGCAATCTATGGGGCCATTACAGTATGGAGCAATCTATGGGGCTATTATACAATATGGAGCAATCTATTGGGCCATTATACTTATGGAGCAATCTAGGGGGCCATTATACTTATGGAGCAATCTAGGGGGCCATTATACTTATGGAGCAATCTAGGGGGCCATTATACTTATGGAGCAATCTAGGGGGCCATTACAGCATGGAGCAAGCTATAGGGCCATTACAGCATGGAGCAAGCTATAGGGCCATTACAGCATGGAGCAATCTATGGGGCCATTATACAGCATGGAGCAATCTATGGGGCCATTACAGCATGGAGCAATCTATGGGGCCATTACAGCATGGAGCAATCTATGGGGCCATTACAGCATGGAGCAATCTATGGGGCCATTATACAGTATGGAGCCATTATACAGTATGGAGCAATCTATGGGGCCATTACAGCATGGAGCAATCTATGGGGCCATTATGCAGTATGGAGCCATTATACAGTATGGAGCAATCTATGGGGCCATTATGCAGCATGGAGCAATCTATGGGGCCATTACAGTATGGAGCAATCTAGGGACTATTATACAATATGGAGCAATCTATGGAGCCATTACAGCATGGAACAATCTATGGGGCCATTATGCAGTATGGAGCCATTATACAGTATGGAGCAATCTATGGGGCCATTATGCAGCATGGAGCAATCTATGGGGCCATTACAGTATGGAGCAATCTAGGGGCTATTATACAATATGGAGCAATCTATGGGGCCATTACAGTATGGAGCAATCTATGGAGCCATTATACAGTATGGAGCAATCTATGGAGCCATTACAGCATGGAACAATCTATGGGGCCATTATGCAGTATGGAGCCATTATACAGTATGGAGCAATCTATGGGGCCATTATGCAGCATGGAGCAATCTATGGGGCCATTATGCAGCATGGAGCAATCCATGGGGTCATTATGCAGCATGGAGCAATCCATGGGGTCATTATGCAGCATGGAGCAATCTATGGAGCCATTATACAGCATGGAGCAATCTATGGGGCCATTATACAGTATGCAGCACTATATGGGGCCATTATACAGTATGCAGCACTATATGGGGCCATTATACAGTATGCAGCATCATGTGGGGCCATTATACAGTATGGAGTTATATATGGGGCCATTATACAGTATGCAGCATCATGTGGGGCCATTATAGTATGGAGCAATCTAGGGGGCCATTATACAGTAGGGAGCAATGTATGGGGCCATTACAGTGTGGAGCAATCTATGGGGCCATTATGCATAATGGATCAATCTATGGGGCCATTATGCAGCATGGAGCAATCCATGGGGCCATTATGCAGCATGGAGCAATCTATGGAGCCATTATACAGTATGGAGCAATCTATGGGGCCATTATACAGTATGGTGCACTATATGGGGCCATTATACAGTATGCAGCATCATGTGGGGCCATTATAGTATGGAGCAATCTATGGGGCCATTATACAGCTTGGAGCAATCTATGGGGCCATTATGCAGAATGGATCAATCTATGGGGTCATTATGCAGCATGGAGCAATCTATGGAGCCATTATACAGTATGGAGCAATCTATGGGGCCATTATACAGTATGCAGCACTATATGGGGCCATTATACAGTATGCAGCATCATGTGGGGCCATTATAGTATGGAGCAATCTAGGGGGCCATTATACAGTAGGGAGCAATGTATGGGGCCATTACAGTGTGGAGCAATCTATGGGGCCATTAATGTATGGAGCAATCTATGGGGCCATTACAGTATGGAGCAATCTAGGGGCTATTATACAATATGGAGCAATCTATGGGGCCATTACAGTATGGAGCAATCTAGGGGCTATTATACAATATGGAGCAATCTATGGGGCCATTATGCAGCAATCTATGGGGCCATTTCAGTATGGAACAATCTATGGGGCCCATTATACTGTATGGAGGTTTATGTGGGGCCCATTATTCTGTATGGAGGACTATGTGGGGCCCATTATTCTGTATGGAGGACTATGTGGGGCCCATTATTCTGTATGGAGGACTATGTGGGGCCCATTATTCTGTATGGAGGACTATGTGGGGCCCATTATTCTGTATGGAGGACTATGTGGGGCCCATTATTCTGTATGGAGGACTATGTGGGGCCATTATTCTGTATAGAGGACTATGTAGGGCCCATTACATTTTATAGAGGACTTTGTGGTGCCCATAATTCTGTATGGGGGACTATGTGGGGGCCGGGAATTGGATGTTTCGCCCCCAGCAATTCGCCCCCGGGTACATTTCGCCCCCGGGTACATTTCGCCCCCGGGTACATTTCGCCCCCAGGATGTTTCGCCCCCAGGATGTTTCGCCCCCAGGATGTTTCGCCCCCAGGATGTTTCGCCCCCAGGATGTTTCGCCCCCAGGATGTTTCGCCCCCAGGATGTTTTGTCTCTAGCAATTTGCTCCTGGATCTTTCGCATACGGGAAAGACCTGCCTGAACTGAACTTTGGCAGGTTCGCTTATCACTAATAATACACCATATGAGTCTAAGATATAGAATTCTGATCAAATGAGTTTTTTTTATTCTAAAACATTGTTTTCTAGATAAGTCATTTTACAAACAGACAGGAAAATAGTAGGATTTCATTGGTTACTAAGGAGGTCGAGCCCCCTTGGTAGCAGAACGGATCCTGGCTCCATGTGATACATTCAGGGCTGCTTGTTCACAGCCCTCTGCAAAGCTCCCCTTCACCCTCCGCTCATGTGCTCTGTCCTGGACAAGAGGAGGGCTCCCCCCCGCCTGTGTAAAGCCGTTACAGGACGGAACACACAGGGGGGCTCTGCAGAAGGCTGTAAACCAGCAGCCCTTTATACATCATAGGGAATCTATTGTTACGGTAGTTGCATGCTCCTGTGCAGCCACAGCCTCTAGAATCCATCCACAAGTTCTGCTACTAAGGAGAAACAACCTCCTTAGCCACCACTGAAATCCTGCAGCACATGGAGCTTTAACTTGGAGGAGACTTTTCACACAGAAGTGAAGCTGCTGGAAGGTCTCCTTTGGAAATGAATATCATGGGCACAGGTACTATAACAGAACTTATGTTTTTTGGAGAGTTCTGCTTTAACTGTATATATCAAAACTGTTGTAACAAGAAACATAAAAAGGTATAGAGGGGAAGGATTAGAGAAAAAGAGAAAAGACAAATTACAGGTTATAATGCTTGAATGATTTTACAGCTAAAAACACTGCTCTCAAAACATACAATATGTGACCATGAACTAAAATCCAAAGCTGTAGGCAATGCCTCTCAGATAATCCATCACGCTTCTATTATTGAAATCTTGCTCGATACGTTTAACCCTTGCTGAAATTGCAGCATACTTTTTGTTTCTTGCAGCGATGGGATTTCCTGCTATTATCTGAATAATTTCAAAACTATGGAGCTCTTGCTGATGTTTCAGACAGTTAATGAACCGGTATATATTTTGGAAAAGAGTACCACATGTTTCTCGAAAGCTACGGTGCCATCCTTCGACATCATTATTTGTTCGCTGTTGATCATTCAATGTTCATTCATACACATTCCAGAGTTGAACTGGAAACAAAGGTGCTTGACGTCCTCTGCGATTCATTCGACCGATATTAGCCGTCTTCAAAATAGTTGGCGATAGGTATTGCTTCTTGTGGAAAGTCAGGATCTTCCACCAATTCTTCAAATGATTGCACAACATTCTGTGGTGGTATAAAGGCCAGGGCAGGTATCATGCGTATCCAACGGGCAAATTCATGGTCACCTTGGTATTGCATCTTGAGTCCTTCATTTTGAACTTTACGCCAAACCGACTGTGATAGGTGGAAAAAGCAACCAGTCTTCTCAAGGTTGGGGAATTCACTTTCAAATGCCTGTATTGCAGCTAGTTCAAAATCCAACATCAGGTTGTCTGGCTGCCGTCCAGGCTGCAAGTTCTTCAGCTCTTGCAGCAACCTCTGGTATGTAGAACAGCTCTTGTCTGTCAGCAAGGTGCACACTAGCGGAACAACAAGGCCGCTATGGACTACATGGATTGTGTAAAGCTGCTTAAACAAGGCTGGTGTAGTGAAAAACATGCCATCAGCAAACCACTCTTTAGTTTGTGCCAGTAGATGGAGATTGTCTCTTGTTCCAAATATCAACATACGGCTGTGTCCATTTCCTAATTTAAAATGAAAGTATTAGTAGAGGAAATAACAGAAAAAGTGTAACAAGCATCAAACAGATAATTTTGGGATGAATTCACAAAAAAAAATATCCTAATCAGAAGCCTCTGTTCATATCTCACATTAAAAACTCACATTTTGCTCCAGATTTTCTGATTTCATAACTGAAGCAAAATCTAGTGTAAAGGGGCCAACCAATACTTTTTGACAACATATATTGTCCCAGTGGAAAATGATATATTTTTATTTAAAAAAAAATTATGCATAATGGAATTGTTTTAATACAATGTTAAATAGTTAAGTAGCTTACCAGAGTCATGCAGAAGGTACTGCTGCTGGACACCATCAATACTGATCTCCTGAAACTCCTGGGGGATAGCAAGTTGATCAAGGGTTTGAGGGAACCTTGGAATATTGCCAAGCTGCCTTGCTAATCGTATTGTTCTCTTCAGTGATGCTTTCCTTGGGAGAAGTGCTACAACATTAGAATGGGCTCCTGAAATGACGTCTGTGAGAATCTGTTGTGGTGTCTCCCGTGTTGTCCTTGCCATGGTGACTGCCACATTAACAAGTCGGATTGCTTCAGGTCTTGCAGCTGGTGCTGCGTGACTGTGAAGATTGACTACTTTCACAACTTTGCCAGATTCTTCATTGGTCCAAACACGTCCCATGCAAGTCGACCGTTTTTCACATACCCAGATGGAATGGACATCATCAGCGGTTTGTTTGGAAAATAAGTAAATGTGATTCTCATGGACCAACTTCCTCCTTCCACGTTTGGACAGAACTGAATTCATAGTTGTAGAAAGTGAATTGCTGTGGAAGCGGACTGATTTTTTGTGGCAGTACACCTCTCTTTGTGGAGATTTCAGACACTGCTATATTCTGATGTACAAATGGAATAAAAGCTAGTCTAATGTAACTTGCTGGACACCTGACCTGCTACTTGTTACATCTGCAACAAAACTTGCAACAAAGCAGGCCTGTGCTGGGTCAGGTAAAAGTTGAAAATTGTTTTGATTTTAGGCCTCTTGCTCACTGTAATTTTAGAGTGGTTTCACACTTGTGTTTGGGGCTGCCAGAGGTCGATCCGCTCTGGATCTGACATCCAGCTGACCCCGGGGCAATGCTGGCAGAATGCTGGCTTTCTGCTTGCATTGCCCATAGATGTGAACGGCTGGGTTCCGCGATCTGCAGCCGCCCGTTCGCTTTCGTAATACCGCATTCCGCTATCAGTGTCAGAACAAAAAGAAAAGCATTTTCTTCTTTTCATTCCGCTGCAGGTTAGCGGAACGGCGGCATTACAGAAGCGAACGGGAGGCCTGTAGTACATATGTAGTGGAAGTGTGAAAGCACCCTTATGCTGCCACTGTTTTAGAACTCCAAAGCATGTGCTTTACTAGCATTTTTGAGAGCACTTTTGTGAGCGCTCTCGGTAATGACCCATAAGATACAGGCTATTGATGAACGCTAAGTGCTCAAAAATAGCTCCTGTAATAAAATAAAAAGAGCTGGCCGAAACAACACCTCGCTTTTCCAGCCATTGACTTATATATTCAAAATTGGCAATCTTCTTAGCAATTTTCCAGTGCTTAGCACTTGGGAAAGTGCCTACTGTGAAAGAGGTCATAGGGCTAAAACACAAGGCCGAAATTCCCTGCCTAATTTGGGGCCAAAACATCTGGGGGCAAAAAGCTGGGGGCGAAATGTTCGGGGGCGAAACATCCTGGGGGTAAAATGCTGGGGGCGAAATGTGCGGGGGCGAAACATCCTGGGGGCGAAATGTACCTGGGGGCAAACTGCTGGGGGCGAAACTTCCTAGAACCGTTTGAGGGTACCGTTGAATCGCTCACACAAACCATTGGTTTGGGGATGATACGTGCTCGATACCAGATGCTGCACCTGCATTTTCTTACATAGGGCCTCCATTAAGCAACACATGAACTGGGTCCCCTGGTCGGTAAGCATCTCACTGGGGAAGCCTACTCGCGAAAAGATGGCCAAGAGGGCGTCCGACACCTTATCCGCCCTAATTGAGGACAGGGCTACTGCCTCCGGATACTGGGTAGCATAGTCTATCACAGTAAGGATGAAACGTTTTCCAGAGCTGCTGGGTATGGCCAGTGGTCCCACAATGTCCACAACAATCCTCTGGAAAGGCTCCTCTATCACTGGCAAAGATATCAGGGGGGGCATTGGGAGCCGGCCCTGACTTTCCCACTCTTTGACACGTGGTACAGGAGTGACAGTAGTTCACCACATCTGTCCTCATTTTGGGCCAATAAAAGTAGTGAGACAGCCGGGCCTTGGTTTTGCTGACCCCCAAGTGTCCAGCAAGTGGAATCTCATGGGCGATCTGCAACAACTCACCCCTGAATTGGTAGGGGACGACCAGCTGTCTTCCCCTCAGCCACTCCTGTTGGGGTGTACAGGGAACTGTCTCCCAGTACAACCTCCTATGGTCCCACAATACCCTCTCCTTATCCGACTCGGAGGTGGGTTTCTCAGCAAGGCTCCTTAACGCCTCTAGGCTAGCATCTGAGTGCAGAGCTGCTTGAAACTCCTGGCTGGAGGAAGCCAGAAGTGAGGTTAAGGCCACGTCCTCACTGGGACCGGCTCTGGGTCCCTAACTGATTCCGTTATTCCTCTGTCCGAGGAGGGTCCAGAAGGCAGGGCGTTACTTGCGTTCTGGGCACTCTGACTGCAGGTAACAGCGGCTATATAGGCCGTCTCCCCGGGGAATAACACCGTCCCATCAGCCTGCGCGGCTATGCGTGCCACTTCCCCATCCTCCCCCATTACCTCAGGCGCAGTGCTACTTATGGGGCAGCTAGCATCAGCCAGATGACCGTCTGTTGTGACACTGGTCGCTGGCACAGCACCACCTGCTTCATGGTCCCCGTGCCTCTCTCCATTACCCATAGCACTGACACTTGCTCCTGCTAGGGGATCTTCAGCAATATCACCCTGCAGCGTGACATGGCTGAGTTCTCCTGTACCTTCAAATACATCATCATCAGGTAAAGCTTTGACATTCACATTATCAGCATTAACCTTAACTGTATCAGATCGGGCAGGGGTGTCAGGGATATAATAAGCAAATATCCTCCCCAAATCAGATCCCAACAAAACATTTGCAGGCAGGTTTTCAGATACTCCCACTTCCTTCACCCCACTCCCCGCACCCTAATCAATAAAAACCTGGGCAAGGGGCATCGGACACCACCAATCCCGGTGACAGTCAGGGTCTTTCCTGGAATAAGCTCTTCAGCGGACTCCATTTCGGGTCGGATGAGGGTTCGTTCGGCCCCAGTGTCCTTGAGGCCTACAGTGACCGTATCCACCACAGTGACAGACTGCAAGTTTTCACAGGCCCTCCCAACCGGCCCACCCACCAAAAGAATTGATGCATTAGGCCCTGGGACCTTGGATGGGGGGGGTTCTTCCTCTGCTTCTCTGGGCAAGTGGCGCTGAAATGACAAGTCTGGTTGCAGAAATAACACTTGCGGGCATCAGATGCAGGCCGGGCGTTGGTAACGGGGACAAGGCCTCCAGAAGGTCGGATGCTGGGGAAGGGATGGCGGTTGATGGCTTACCCCCTTTCCAGCTGGCAACGCCCGGCTTCTGCACCTCCGGTTGGCCTTGTAGGTGTCTGCGATCTGCGCTGCTTTATTGGCATCTGGTGGCTCCCGATCCATTACCTCAGTCGGACACAGATGCAGGAACTGGTCTTTCACCATCAGGTCCTTTAACTGCTCAAAGGTGGTCGCTGACAGTCCTTGGATCCACTGCTTGAAGTTGGTTCTGAGCCCATGCACCACATCGCTGTAACTGTCGTGCGGTCCACGTTGGAGGTTCCGGAACTTTTTACAGTACACCTCAGGAGTCAGTTGGAACCTCTGGATTAGGGCCTGCTTAATGGCATCATAGTTCCCATCTAGGCCCTGAGGAAGAGCCACAAACACATCCAGAGCTTTGCCTCGCAGCCCTGCAGTTAAGTACCGGGCCCACTGGTCCACAGGCAGCTGGTACTGTCTGCAAGTCTTTTCAAAACCCCTCAGAAAGGTGTCGAGGTCGCTGTCCTTTAACATCACAGGAAAATGCTCTGGACGGGGTTTAAACAGGGTCGCATTGTTGGTCTCACCGTTCCGTGAGGTGGATGGTGAGATCCTGAGCTGGGCCATCTGCAGTTCATGGGCCTTCTGAGCTTGGGCCTGCCGCTCGGCCTCTCGCTCGGCTCTCTCTGCCTCTGACTGGGCTTGGGCCTCCGCTCGTCAACCTCCTGGTGCTGCTGAATTACTTTCAGCCGTCCTTCATGATCCTCTGCAGGAAGTTGCTGTAGAGCCATCTGCAGATAAGGGTCCAGGCTGCCCTGGTCGCTGACGCGGCATGCGTCTACAGGTGGGACCCCTGCAGCAGTACTGTCCATATCTTGGCTGACCCCTGGCCCTGCTGAGGTCTGGAGAAGGGCTTGCTCTGCCTCCAGTTGCGCCAGCGCAGCAGCCATTTGTTCTTTGTTTTTGCCGAGGGGGTCCATGCCTTTGGTTATACATATTCCAATAAGAGTGTCCATTTTCTGCTGGCTGTACCAGAACTCCCCAACAATGACCTTGATCACCAAAATACAAATAGAAAAAACGAAGAAGGGTAGGGGTGACTGCTGCACATACAGTATTGTCTCAGATCTAATAAACACTGAGTTCAATCTTCAAAACTTTTGTGCAGGGTCCAGGTAAGAACCGTGCAAGTTTTTAGTGAGAGGAATGATTGCTCAAACCAGATCACTAATGTCCTATGATCCCACCGCTTGCCACCAATTGTCAGGAAAACTTGGTCAGACCTTGCAGCACTCTGGCACCCCCTTATCCTGCTGGTGAAACACGGTATTGACCGAGGATAAGCAACAGGGCGCAGCTGCTCTCATTTATGTCGACTATTGCGGCACGTGATGTGACAGGATGTATATATACCACCAGTTCCGTCCAGGAACGTATATATACCTCAATCCCACCACCCTCAACCACAATATCACATAAATACACCGTATGCTGCCACCACCGATCTCTTAACAGGTGGATCGGGTACCCGTTCGGTAACGTGAATTAGCGGGTGAGGAACGGGTTTGCTCAACATAGGACAAGAAGAACGAAGCTAGTAAATAATAATTTACTCCTGAAAGTTGGCAGTGTTTGCAAAAGATATACAAGATATTCTAAAAGACAATTTACATATATGCACAAAACAGTTATTAAAATAAAAGGGGTAAATAATAGCAAAACCTGCGCCACGAGGTGATGGTCTCAGATTCTGTGGGGGGGGGACGGCTCCCCGGAAATTAGGTGCGATTCCTCCACGCAGCTAGGAGTGCTTGCATCTGACGTCCCTGGGTCGGAATGAGCCAACATGGACGTTCTGGTTTTTAGTAAGGAGGCAAAACACTAGGACACACCCATGTTGTTTACCTCACACAGGGGCTCGGTTTTGTGAACCCACCCAGCTGCACAAGACATAAAAATCCTTCATCTTCCATATCTTGGTATGGGGGGGCCCACATCCAAGATGGATACATCATGTTTGCCGTCACCAATATTCACGGAGATTGATATCAAATTTGATATATTTCTATGATGTTCAGAAGCTCAGAACCCATTTCCTAGGTTTCTGGTGGTTTCCCAGTTATGAAAGATACATCATAACTGGAAAAAGGTGAGCATCCCAAAAATGTGGTCCATGTGTTTGACAGTCATGTGCATTGTTAACCCCTTAACATTTGACGTACTAATACGCGTCTGTGCCCTGGGACTTAAGAGCCAGACCCGTATTAGTACGTCATGGCGATCGCGCGCGCATACAGGCTGTGCGGGCGCGATCGCCGCCGGGTGTCAACTGATTGTCACAGCTGACACCCGGTACTATGTGCAGGGAGCGGTCACAGATACTCACCTCCTCTTCCGGCTTCCAGCGCTGTCTGCCGTGGCTTCCAGGATGTTGCCATGATGACCCGATGTTGTCATGACAACATCCGGGTCACCAGACAGCAGGAAGATTTTTTGGACATGCGCAGAGCATCTCCAAAAATCTTCTCCCTGTCCAGCGCCGACAGCCTGCATGACACAGGGATGGTGCTGCATTCCTGTGCCATGCAGGCGATCAGAGAAAAAAAAGTCCCATAGTGGGACAAAGTAATAAAGTATAAAAACTATCAGAAAGTGAAAAAAAAAAATAAAAAAAATTGTAAAAATATATATATAAAAAAATAAAAATAAAAAAAAATAATCCACCAAAAATAAAAATATAATGTACCCATCAATGAATATTATTATATATAAAAAAAAAAAAAACAATAAAAGTACACATATTTGGTATCGCCACGTCCGGAACAACCAGACCTATAAAACTGTCCCACTAGTTAACCCCTTCAGTGAACACGTTAAAAAATAAAAATAAAAAACGAAGCAAAAAACAATGCTTTATCACCATACCGGCAAACAAAAAATGGAATAACACGCGATCAAAAAGACAAATATAAATAAAAATGGTACCGCTGAAAAAGTCATCTCGTCCTGCAAAAACCAAGCTGCCATACAGCTCCATCAGCCAAAAAATAAAAAAAGTTATAGCTCTCAGAATAAAGCTATGCTAAAAAATATTTTTTTCTATAAAATTGCTTTTATTATGTAAAAGTGCAAAACATAGAAATACGATATAAATGTGGTACCGCTGTAAACGTACTGACCCGAAGAATAAAGCTGCCTTATCAATTTTACCACACGCGGAACAGAATAAAAAAAAAACAAAAAAAAAACAATTCCTGAATTGTTTTTTGTTTATTCTGCCTCCAAAAATCGGAATAGAAAGCGATCAAAAAATGTCACGTGCCTGAAAATGGCACCAATAACAACGTCAACTCATCCCGCAAAAAAAAAGCCGTCAAATGACTGTCTGCCAAAATCTGGAAAAATTATAGCTCTCAAAATATGGCGATGCAAAAACTAGATTTTACAAAAAATGCGTCTTTTAGTGTGTGACAGCTGTCAGTCATAAAAACCCCATATGATTCTGGTATCTCTAATCACACCGACCTGAAGAATAAGGTCATCTAATCACTTATACCGCATGAGGAACGGCGTAAAAAATAAACTCTCGAGTTGTGCTAGGGTTAGGGTTGTGCTACGGTTAGGGTTGTGCTACGGTTAGGGTTGTGATGGGGTTGGGATTTTTTTCAAAAGTAAGAAAAAAAGATGACGATATGGCGACTAGTGTTGAGCGCAAGTGCTCGCTACTTGAGTTTGCATCGGGTGTTCTGGTATGCATTGAGTATCGTGGGTATTTGAGTGACATGCTCGAGTCTCCGCCCCATATGCTTCACGGCCCAAAAAACTTTGCGAGGATTGCCTGCCATGCACGAGCGATCCCTGCATGTTTTTTTTTGGGTGTCTAATAACCGTGAAACATCCGGGCGGGGACTCGAGCATTTCACTCAAGCACACGCAGTACATGGTGCATACCCGAGTACCCGATGCAAACTCAAGTAGCGAGCACTTGCGCTCAAGACTAATGACAACTTATTCAATATGATGACCTAATGTTATAAAATTCTGTGTCGTACCTCCAAATGCAACATGGTGTCCACTAACAAATTGTCGGCTCAAATTGTTAGCGGACACCATGTTGCATTTGGAGAGTCCCTGTGTGCCCAAACATTGGAGCTCCCCCACAAGTGACCCCATTTTGGAAACTAGACCCCCCAAGGCACCTATCTAGATGCATAGTGAGCACTTGGAACCCTTAGGTGCTTCACAAATTGATTCATAAAAATGGAAAAGTATTTTTTTTCCACTTTTTCATTTTTACGAATCAATTTGTGAAGCACCTGGGGGTTCCAACTGCTCACTATGCATCTAGATAGGTGCCTTGGGGGGTCTAGTTTCCAAAATGGGGTCACTTTGTGGGGGAGCTCCAATGTTTGGGCACATCAGGGGCTCTCCAAACACAATATGGCGTCCGCTAATTATTCAAGCAAATTTTACAATCAAAAAGTCAAATGGCGCTCCTTCCCTTCCGAGCCCTGCCGTGAGCCCAAACAGTGTTTTTTCCCCACATATGGGGTATCTGCGTGCCCAGGGGAAATTGCACAACAAATTTTATGTAGATACAAGTCTGTACATCAGTACAGGGGAGAACACAAGAGCGGTGTATGATCCGAGCTGCGGTAATACATTATACCTGTATAACAATTGGCGCAGGCTTTGGCACTTTCCGGTCTCCTTTCAGAGGCTGCCCGTTCTTCTGGGTCATTACTTGCTTGTTGCCATTTCCTAGAGCTTTTCTTGATGTTTTCCCACATGATACAGAACCGCGCACTTTGTCCTGGTGGCTTTTGACAAGTGACTTTTCTTTAGGGAAATATAGATCATGTGAGGACGGTTCCTGAGCCAACCATGTGGAGCATCAATGGGCATGAAAGTGAAAGATTGCCAACACCAAAGCTGCAGAGGCAAAAGTCTTCCAATACACAAGGAACAGAATTATGCCCACCTGGATGTCAGGTGTACTAGTAATCCCAGCACCCAACCCTCATGCCCAAAAGGACTACGTCATTTCTGCACTAAAAGTATTTCACGTGTCAAAACCCCACTGAAGTGGCACTTTAACCCCTTACCAACATGATTTGCAGTTACATCATATGCCAGCTCTGACTTCTTGCCTGGAAGATGATGGCTGTGATATTTAGCCATCATCTGCCTTTAATAGCCACATGTAGAGCAGAGCTCCACCTGTTAGAGATGGACAGCAGCATTAACAGCGAACTGAGAAGGGAGTCATGCCATGTGCCCAACTGTGCCCCTGTAACACGATCGTGGGATGCCATCACTGCCAGGAAGGAGTCTGCTGAAAAGACCCATGCCTGTCATGACAGATCTGTGAATGCTGGCTATATACTGCAGTATTGCTGTACATAACACAAGAAACCAGATGATTGCATGTTCACGTCCCCTAAGGCTATGTGCCCACGATGCAGAAATGCTCCGGATTTTTCCTGAGCCTTTCTGCATCTCTCCTGGCAGACAAAACGCATGCGGATTGTACATGCGTTTTTCCTGCCAGGGACATGCGGATGTGAAGCGTTCTTCACATGCATTTCTGCATGCGGGTTGACAAGCGCTTTTCAAGCGATTTTAGCATCACTTGGAAAGTGCTTGTCAACTTGGTCACACTATATAAATCCATGCAAATGGAGTGTGACCCGAGAGAATGTCAAAAAAATAAAAAATAAATCTATACTTACCTTGCGATGGCCCCCGGAGTCTTGCTTCACTCGGTGCTGACTGCCGGCAGATCACGGTACAGTGCACTGAAGGACCTGCCGACGTCAGCGTCGCGTGACCAGTCACAAGAATATGACGTCAGCGCAGGTCCTTCAGTCCATCGCGATTTGCCGGCATGAGAGGAGGAGCGCAACGGGGGCCGCCAGAAGGTAAGTATCATATTTATTTTTTATTTTATTCTTTTTTTCACAGTTTCTATGGTACCTGGGTCTGGAGGAGAGTCTTCTCTCCTCTAGACCTGGGTACCATCCGCACATTGGAACACGTGGATTGCGCATCTACATATACAGTGATGCGTAGTCCATGCGTTCTAATGCAAGTCAATGGCGTATAGCAAATGTGGTGCCAATATTCAAAAAGGGGACAAAAACTGAACTTGGAAATTATAGGCCAGTAAGCTTAACCTCTACTGTGGGTAAAATCCTGGAGGGTTTCCTAAGATATGCTATGATAGAGTATCTGAAGAAGAATAACCTCATGACCCAATATCAACATGGGTTTATGAGGGACCGTTCCTGTCAAACTAATCTGATCAGTTTTTATGAGGAGGCAAGTTCTGGACTGGACCAAGGAAATGCAGTGAATGTTGTGTATATGGACTTTTCAAAAGCTTTTGATACGGTTCCACACAAAAGGTTGATACATAAAATGAGAACATTGGGGATAGGGGAAAATATAAGTATGTGGGTTAAGAATTGGCTCAGTGATAGGAAACAAAGGGTGGTTATTAATGGAAAACACTCAGACTGGGTCTCAGTTAACAGTGGGGTACCACAGGGGTCAGTATTGGGCCCCCTTCTTTTTAACATTTATTAATGACCTTGTAGGGGGCATATAGAGTAATATTTCAATATTTGCAGATGACACTAAACTCTGCAGGGTAATCAATACAGAGGAGGACAATTTTATATTACAGGAGGATCTATGTAAACTAGAAGCTTGGGCTGATAAATGGCAAATGAGCTTTAATGGGGATAAATGTAAGGTAATGCACTTGGGCAGAGGAAATAAAATGTATAATTATATACTTAATTGTAAAACACTGTGCAAAACTGGAACTGAAAAAGACCTGGGTGTATTGGTGGACGACAAGCTCACGTTTAGTGGCCAGTGTCAGGCAGCTGCTGCAAAGGCAAATAAAATAATGGGATGCATTAAAAGAGGCATAGATGCTCATGAGGAGAACATAATTTTACCTCTATACAAGTCACTAGTGCGACCACACTTAGAATACTGTGTACTGGTCTCCGGTATATAAGAAAGACATGGCTGAACTAGAGCGGGTGCAGAGAAGAGCGACCAAGGTTATTAGAGGACTGGGGGGTCTGCAATACCAAGACAAGTTATTACACTTGGGGTTATTTACTGTGGAAAAAAGAAGGCTTAGAGGTGATCTTATTACTATGTACAAGTATATGAGGGGACAGTACAAAGACCTTTCTACTGATCTTTTTACTCTGAGGCCTGAGACGGGGACAAGGGGGCATCTTCTACGTCTGGAGGAAAGAAGGTTTAATCATAATCACAGACGGGGATTCTTTACTGTAAGAGCAGCGAGACTATGGAACTCTCTGCCGCATGATGATGTAATGAGTGATTCACTGTTAAAATTTAAGAAGGGCATGGATGCCTTTCTTGAAAAGTATAATATTGCAGGTTATAAATACTAGATTCCTTGATAGGGCGTTGATCCAGGGAACTAGTCTGATTGTCGTATGGAGTCGGGAAGGAATTTTTTTCCCCAATGTGGAGCTTGGTGTTTGCCACATGGTTTTTTTTTGCCTTCCTCTGGATCAACATGTTAGGCTATGGGTTGAACTAGATGGACTTAGTCTTCCTTCAACCTTAAAAACTATGTTACTATATAATGGTGGCGAAAACGCAGCACTTCCGCAAAATAATTGGTAGTGCTGTTTTTTTTTCCGCAATGATAATCCGCAGCGGAAATTTCCACAGCATGTGCACAGCACATGCGGATCATCATTGGGGAACATGGCAGGCCTTCTACCATGCGTTTTTTAAGCATTTCTGCAGCGTTTTTGCCGCTGCGGAAACACTTAAAAAGGAATCGTGGGCACACAGCCTAAGGGGACAAAAAGGAAAAAGTTTAATCTGAACATTCAAATCACTCCTGCCCCTCTATGACCCATTTTAAAATAAAACATATGGGCGTTATCCAATCAAAATATAAAAATAATTAACCTGATCAGTGAACGGCATAAAAACAAAAACCCTCATATGGCTGTATTGACAGAAAAATAAAGCTACTGCTCTTAGAAGAATAAGAAAAATGCAGAGCCGGGAAATAACATGGTCAGGAAGGGGTTAAATTCTGCCACTTCTATAGAAAATTGAACCCATTTCGCTGACTGCCTTCAATGGCAGCCAAATAAGGCAGAGGGTTAGAGGAATACCGACCTTATATTGTAGACTTCTAGGATGCTTAAGAAGTGGACATTCCCTTTAAGCTACATTGTGCAGACAAAGCCATGGCAGTGCAGAAGGCCGACAAGATCTCAGTGGAAAGGCTGCAGGTTTGCGTCTGCATTAGGCAAGTTATAGAGGTAGAAGTGTTGGGACCTTGTTGCTGTGCAGGTAGAATCTGGAGCCTCGGCACCGTCCTGCGGAGCCCATACTACAGGGAGGAGGCGCAGCGCCATGTGTAGTAATCTGAGCAGGATAGTCAGTGTTCAGCCAGCACTGATGGAGACTGACACCCCAACTCATTACCCAATACATGACCGGCTTAAAGACCCTCTCCCATCAGAGCTTATCCTCTTACTATATTGTAATCAGATTATACAGCACTGCACTTACAGCTGCTCATTATACCTTTCTACTGGGCTAATTATTCTCTTTTCTCTGCTCTATGTAGAATTAGCTGGGTCCCCTCCTGACCCAGCCGCTCTCATCCCCCTGCCAGGGACTTTTGCAGTGACTTATGACTCATACAAGGAAAACTGACCTCCTGTTTCTACATACAGCTTATAAATATTAGCAAAAATGTCCAATCACATTGTAAATATAACGACATCCAAAAATGTGTGCGTCCAATGGACATTCCACACGGACAGTGTAGAGCAGGGGTCTCAAACTCGGCTGGGTATATGGGCCGCATAAGGAAAAAATTGGAATTTGGGGGGCCGCATTCTTTGCAGGTCAAAGTGACATTTTTAGTGATGCCATTTTTTTTGTATACACCGTCTGAACATTTTTGCTGTGTTTATTTTATTTTTTTATAGCTTGGGTCGTTACGGATGTGGCGATAATAAATGTGCACTTTTTGTGTTTACTTTAGTTTATATATTTAGTTTATATATAAAGCAGCATTTTTAGTGGCAAAATATTTTTTCATGCTTTATTTTTACAATTTTGTTTCCCTCTTTTGGCCACATAGAGTAATATTGTTTCAGAATTAGCACCATATATAGTAATTCTGGCAAACATCTAGTAATGTGGCCCATCCTGGTGGTCCCCATCTTGCAGTAATGTGGCCCATCCTGGTGGTCCCCATCTTGCAGTAATGTGGCCCATCCTGGTGGTCCCCATCTTGCAGTAATGTGGCCCATCCTGGTGGTCCCCATCTTGCAGTAATGTGGCCCATCCTGGTGGTCCCCATCTTGCAGTAATGTGGCCCATCCTGGTGGTCCCCATCTTGCAGTAATGTGGCCCATCCTGGTGGTCCCCATCTTGCAGTAATGTGGCCCATCCTGGTGGTCCCCATCTTGCAGTAATGTGGCCCATCCTGGTGGTCCCCATCTTGCAGTAATGTGGCCCATCCTGGTGGTCCCCATCTTGCAGTAATGTGGCCCATCCTGGTGGTCCCCATCTTGCAGTAATGTGGCCCATCCTGGTGGTCCCCATCTTGCAGTAATGTGGCCCATCCTGGTGGTCCCCATCTTGCAGTAATGTGGCCCATCCTGGTGGTCCCCATCTTGCAGTAATGTGGCCCATCCTGGTGGTCCCCATCTTGCAGTAATGTGGCCCATCCTGGTGGTCCCCATCTTGCAGTAATGTGGCCCATCCTGGTGGTCCCCATCTTGCAGTAATGTGGCCCATCCTGGTGGTCCCCATCTTGCAGTAATGTGGCCCATCCTGGTGGTCCCCATCTTGCAGTAATGTGGCCCATCCTGGTGGTCCCCATCTTGCAGTAATGTGGCCCATCCTGGTGGTCCCCATCTTGCAGTAATGTGGCCCATCCTGGTGGTCCCCATCTTGCAGTAATGTGGCCCATCCTGGTGGTCCCCATCTTGCAGTAATGTGGCCCATCCTGGTGGTCCCCATCTTGCAGTAATGTGGCCCATCCTGGTGGTCCCCATCTTGCAGTAATGTGGCCCATCCTGGTGGTCCCCATCTTGCAGTAATGTGGCCCATCCTGGTGGTCCCCATCTTGCAGTAATGTGGCCCATCCTGGTGGTCCCCATCTTGCAGTAATGTGGCCCATCCTGGTGGTCCCCATCTTGCAGTAATGTGGCCCATCCTGGTGGTCCCCATCTTGCAGTAATGTGGCCCATCCTGGTGGTCCCCATCTTGCAGTAATGTGGCCCATCCTGGTGGTCCCCATCTTGCAGTAATGTGGCCCATCCTGGTGGTCCCCATCTTGCAGTAATGTGGCCCATCCTGGTGGTCCCCATCTTGCAGTAATGTGGCCCATCCTGGTGGTCCCCATCTTGCAGTAATGTGGCCCATCCTGGTGGTCCCCATCTTGCAGTAATGTGGCCCATCCTGGTGGTCCCCATCTTGCAGTAATGTGGCCCATCCTGGTGGTCCCCATCTTGCAGTAATGTGGCCCATCCTGGTGGTCCCCATCTTGCAGTAATGTGGCCCATCCTGGTGGTCCCCATCTTGCAGTAATGTGGCCCATCCTGGTGGTCCCCATCTTGCAGTAATGTGGCCCATCCTGGTGGTCCCCATCTTGCAGTAATGTGGCCCATCCTGGTGGTCCCCATCTTGCAGTAATGTGGCCCATCCTGGTGGTCCCCATCTTGCAGTAATGTGGCCCATCCTGGTGGTCCCCATCTTGCAGTAATGTGGCCCATCCTGGTGGTCCCCATCTTGCAGTAATGTGGCCCATCCTGGTGGTCCCCATCTTGCAGTAATGTGGCCCATCCTGGTGGTCCCCATCTTGCAGTAATGTGGCCCATCCTGGTGGTCCCCATCTTGCAGTAATGTGGCCCATCCTGGTGGTCCCCATCTTGCAGTAATGTGGCCCATCCTGGTGGTCCCCATCTTGCAGTAATGTGGCCCATCCTGGTGGTCCCCATCTTGCAGTAATGTGGCCCATCCTGGTAGTCCCCATCTTGCAGTAATATGCCCATCCTGGTGGTCCCCATCTTGCAGTAATGTGCCCCATCCTGGTGGTCCCCATCTTGCAGTAATGTGGCCCCCATCTTGCAGTAATGTGGCCCATCCTGGTGGTCCCCATCTTGCAGTAATGTGGCCCATCCTGGTGGTCCCCATCTTGTAGTAATATGCCCCATCCTGGTGGTCCCCATCTTGCAGTAATGTGGCCCATCCTGGTGGTCCCCATCTTGTAGTAATATGCCCCATCCTGGTGGTCCCCATCTTGTAGTAATATGCCCCACACTTGTGGTCCCCATCTAGTAGAATTGTCCTCTGCGCTGTTCTTCACACACATAAAAAAGTAAAAAAGATTCCTTTCACCTGTCCTCCGTTCCCTCTGCTTCCTTTGTGCACATGTGGCCCGCGGGCCGCATGTTTGAGACCTGTGGTGTAGACGGTTATGTAAAAGAATGGGAAGCCACTAGGTGGCAGCACAACGTCACAACAGGATTTTTTATCCAGATGGCTGTGAATCTACTAGTCATTAGGTTACCTGACTCAAGTAATCATTCATAGATCTCCACAGCCAAATGTAGATGTATTGAAGTACAACAGTGAGAGCAGAACCAGTTAGGCTTGTATTTTACCAGTGAGATTCAAAAACACAATTTAAACTTCCTTGACATTACAATAATAAATACCAACCAAGGCCGGTTACCACAACACTGAAAACTGACAGCCACAAGTGGGTTACTATCCTGGCAGAGCTACCATCCGGCTCCCCTACGTAGAGGAATACCGAAAAGCCAATATATACGCCTAAGGAGAAATTGCTCAACGGTGAATGAGTACATGATAAAATCGAGGGAATTACAAAAACGCTTCCTACAAAAGGGATGTCCTAAAAAAGTGCTAGGCCAACGCCCTTACAAGAGACAGAAATTCTCTATTGACCCCTAAAGCACGAGAACAACAAGATAATGAGATCCATCTAATAGGAACCTACGACAACCGAAATCAGGGGGTGATGAACATACTCTATGATCTTTGGGCAATTTTGAGATCAGATAAAGATCTGCAAGATGTGGTCCCTGAGAGCCCCAGGGTCACATACAGGAGAGGCAGGAACCTTAGAGATCACCTTGTGCGCAGCCACTTTGTGGAGGACAACACGGGCAAAACAACGTGGCTGAGCAGTGACACCACGGGGACTTATAAATGTGGTGACTGCAAAGCCTGCAAATACATCTGTAAAAGCAAGAAATGTATCAGTGCCACAACCAGACAAGAAGACCAAAATCACGAATTCGCAAACTGCAAGACGCAAGGAGTAATCTATATGGCAACTCACCAATGTCCGATGAACTACATCGGCAAAACCAAAAGAGTTCTGGAGACGGATATTGCACCATATCGGTTATGTCAGACGTAGGGAGGACACAACTCTGTCGAGACACATGCGTGAGAAACACACCTTGGACCCGTTTTCTTTATACTTTCAAGCCATCGAAGTAGTACGCCCCCCGAGAGGAGGTAATTGGGACCAACTGCTGCTTCAGAAAGAAAGTAGATGGATCCATAGAATGAAATCCTATAACCCACACTACATAAATGAAACATTGTCCTTCTCATGTTTCATTGACACATAATAACATTTTCACCCCCTATGAAACCTCTTCAACCTCGCTAGACCTAAAAACTCTCTAAAATATAATATGTAGAATCCAGTCCATGTTCTTCATAATGGATATTGGTCCACATAACTATCAAATCAGCGCCTTATAGGACCAAAACTATTAAAGTTATTATACTTTAAAATCACAAAATGACCTCTTGAACAAATTGAACTTTGATAACAATTGGACAAATTTCATCAGAATTTCTTCCTTTGTTTTTAGATTATAAAATACTCATCTGAAGACTTAATAATACAGATACATGGATACAATCAGAATAAAAGTCATCCCAATGTCTATTATTATGGACATATTGATACGATCAAATGAAATGAACTTTGAGGAAATAGACGTCCGCAAGCGTTTGCTGGTGCGGAAGCAGTGACATAGCCAGATGGCATTTGTCACGATGAAAGGAAGTTCTGCATCGATCTAAGTGTAGGTGGGACGAGATAGCACATGAAACAGGCAGATCTGTCTGTAAACAAAACAAATGACAAACTACGAACAAACACTATTAACAACTCATATCGCAACAAACTCGTAGAGACGACATTATAAGATGCAATGCAATATATCAGTCTCCTTCCCTAGATATAAAAGACATATTAATACTGTGAGATCGCAGTGCAGCCAAGACATCTCTGAGAAAAAGATCCTCCTGGAAGAATGAGACGAGTCCCTGCATGATTATATGATCGGAACAGGATACGCCTGCAACGCACCCGAGTCACTCGATTGGATGACAGAAGGGGGGGCGCACAAGAGGTGGCACCAACTTTCCTATAAAGTCACGCTGGTTTAGCCGCCAGACGCTGCCGGCAACCCTGCCGATAAGTTTATTACAAAACTATCGTACTATCAAACCAAAAAAGATCATAGACTGTGAGCCCCTGATGACCATGAGAGTCTCATAAGAATGATGAAACGCGTAGGGCTGAGCATTTCTATAGAAAGTCCTACAAGAGATGATTAGCCAGGCTACCTCAATATAAAGCTCCTAGATCAGGAGAAACAAGCACCGCACCTGGATATGACGGCAGCACTATAAAGCCGTTCTGAAGAGAATAGCACAGGACATGGTAAAATGAAGATTATTAATGCCATTATCAGACTGCAGACTCACAATGAGGAGAAATGAGATGGCATGATTTCTAATAGCCAGAGGCTAAATGGAAAAGGGAGTTATAAATATAAATAAAGAGATACCCCTAGGAATTGTGACTAATCCCTGGCCTCCCAACAAGACAATATATATATAAATGGTTAGCCGGTGAGATAAATTAAAACCATACACAATAGTCCTATGTTTAGGATAATTTTAGGAAATTTGTCACGGATTTTGGACACTTAAAAAAATCTTTTTAAAATATTGAATAAAGGTTATTTTTTATATTTTACTCCCATTGGATTTGACTGTGAAATACTGCAGAATTATCTTGGAGCATATTTATACTATATAAAACAGTGAGACGTCAAAATTGGTTTAGTAGTTTCCATGTTACTATGGATAGGCTTCTCAGTGTCTCCGGGATGACAGGCTGGATGGCAGCGTTCTGCTACGATCCAGCCTGCCATCTCAATGTAGCAGAGCTGGAGCCGTCGTGGGAACCATGGAAAGGTAAAGATGAGGTTTGTTAATTATTTTACTTCTATTGCAGGAGACATTGGCTTCAGCTGGAATGGGCGTGACGGTAAGTAGAGTTTAATTTAGGATATTAAAGTATTGTGTGCTTATTTCAATTAAAGGATTTTATTCTGGGTGTTGGTGTTTTATTCACTTTCACTATGGGGTTAGTAATGGGCGCGTCTTAGAGACGCCTCTCCATTACTAACCTGGGCTTGATGTCAGCTGGCATTATAAGCCGACATCAACCCCAGCCCTATTACCCCACTGCCACCGCTACAGGGCAGTGGGAAGAGCGAGGCTAAGTGCCAGAATTGGCGTATCCTATGGATGCGCCATTCCTGGGGCGGCTGAGGGATGGTGTTTCTAGCCTGGGAGGGGGCCAATATTCATGGCACCCTTCCTGGGCTATTAATATCAGCCCCCAGCTGTCTGCCTAGCCTTTGCTAGCTATTAAAATAGGGGGAACCCACGTCATTTTTTTTTGGGTCTCCCATTTTAAGATGGCGGATACACAGGTGCAAAATACTGATGAAACAATCACTCACAACCTACCATTTCATGGAGGGGGTGACTGCCTAGTATTAGAATTGCACAAAGATAGGCTTGTATAGGGTGCTGTTCACACTAGGGTAGTGCACAGTATCCGGCTTACAGCCTATTAGTTACGCCCATACTATTCGACTAGACGGGCTTCCCGGTACTAGGGGGTGCACTTGGATAGTACCAGGCAGCCCGCCTAGTCAAATAGTATGGGCGTAACTAATAGGCTGTAAGCCGGATACTGTGCACTACCCTAGTGGGAACAGCACCCTATACAAGCCTATCTTTGTGCAATTCTAATACTAGGCAGTCACCCCCTCCATGAAATGGTAGGTTGTGAGTGATTGTTTCATCAGTATTTTGCACCTGTGTATCTGTGGCGCCCCTGAGGGTTCGACCGCCACAGGGATGCTGCACCTCTTTAATGGGGTGTAGTGTTCCTCCTTTGAGGTAAGAACAGTGCGATGGTCAGGACCCCAGCTCCACATCCAACACCACACTTCTCCCACCAGAGGGGGCTATTCGGCACTAGGTGCTGCCCCTACTGCAAGTTGGGAGACTGGGGAACCAAGAGATAGGGGAACCAATTACTGGGTGAGGGTGGAGGATTCACATTTTAGTGACACTTTAAATTTCATATTTAATACACAGCCATTTTTGGTTCTGGGTTCTTTGATCGTGATTTCCCTCCCTGAGCGTGGATCCTGTGTGGACCTGCAGCGGATGGAGACACGGCCCTCGTGTCCTGGCCTTGGGTCGAGGGGCAGGTTGCAGATAATGTATGCCTCAGCCCGGTCAAGGACCATGACCAAGAAGGCCTGGAGCTTAGGAGTGTAGCTCCACCGCAAATGGATCCCGGGGGGGATGCAGACGGAGCGGTATACGCCACCTGTCCTCGCCATCCTGATCTATTCAGAGGGATTCCGGCTGCAAGAGGGGTACCGGCCCCCGACACCTGACCTTGCTACTCTATGTCCTGGTCAGGGAAGCCCGGTAGGCCCTGAGGAACCCACCGGGTAACGGAAGGAGCAGAGATGCCACCCGTACCCTTTTTCTGAGTGAAGTTCAGAGTGAGACCCAGCCTATCTACACACACACACACACACAGACAGGAAAGGACTCTGTCTGAAGTCTAAGAACACTCTGGTGCGGGGTCCTGATTGAACACTGGACTTACTCGGAGGTTGTCGGAACCCCCCCCCCGTCTCTTGTCACCGCAGAACTCCGCGAGGAGCAGGGAGAAGCCTTTCAATTGCAATCTCCACCGTGAGTAAAAACCCTGGAAGTTAACCCCTATGGCCTCCGGACTCTTTATTCTGCATTACACTGCACTACGCAGCACCAGACCTCCTATACTACAACCCCCTCCATCCTGTCTCTCTGCCCTGAGGCCTTGCTCCGCCTGTGGGGAGTAGTACCAACGACGGCTGCCATAACATCCTGCCTCAGCGGACTGCAGCAGCGCTGGTGACCTTCACCAGGCGCCACAGGTGGCGTAGTCGAGATCAGCCACTCAACTCGGTTAAGCCCGTACCATCCTTTTTAATGTGACGGCCCTGGGCACGGAGCAGGTCCGGCCCACGGCTGCACCCCATCGACAACATAGGACCCAGCTCCGAGTCCCCCATCCCCCAGGGTAGGGCTTCCAGCGTCACACATATCCGCCATCTTTATGTGGGTCTGCTGCATCCTGGTAGTGCATTTGGCTTTGAAGATCTGGCCAGGTAAACACTGCTGCCCTTTCCTCACCCCCAGCATAGTGAGCGGGGGTGAGGAGCAAGGGGGAATGGGTGTGTGGAAATAATATAAGGAACAAGGAGGGATGTGTCAGGAGACAGAGTAGGGGGAGAAAAGTTTGTGCGGGCACATAATAGAGACTGGGTAATGTGGGGAAAGGGGTAACATGAAGAGACAGTGTGAGGGCATACCAAAGAGGAGACAGTACATGTACTGATGGTGGTTCTGGTGATGTTGTACTGTACTGATGAGGGTTGTGATGCTGTATTTCTGCATACTGCTGGTAGTTCTATTGATGTATTTTTGTGCAGCTATTGGTTCTGATCCTGTACACATGGAACAGTCCATAACTTGTAAGATTACATGATACATGGCCATGTTAATAAAGTGTTGTGCTGTCTGAGAAGAGTTACTGTTTTTATTTGTTTTAGGAAAATTAAAGGGTTTGTTCAAGTTTGTGATGAAAGTCTGCAATCACTGACAGCATACCTCTGAAATCTCACCGTGCGCATGTGCACTGCATGCGGTCAGGATTCTCTGGTGCTAGTGGTGAGAGCAGGAAGTCTTGAAACCACAATTATGCGAATTGCATACACATGATCACATGCCGACTAGACATGCATGGCCTCATTCTATACAAATTACTTGAGTGAGGCTGGTTACGTTTAGTTGGAATGTGGCCAGAAGTATGAAAATCTCATACTTGCACGCACATGACCTTTCAGGATTCTCCTGTACTGGAGGAAAGGTGAAAGTGTACAGTGCATGCGCTGCGAGTATTCAGAAGTCTGCAGTCACCTAGAGTTCTTCCGACTTTAATCACAAACCTGGACAACCCTTTTAATTATACAATTAAGTACTGTAGCATGCCCAATCCTAACAGCGTGTAATATACTCAATGTCAGGATTCAGCTCGGCTAGCTGGGTCCAGCAGACACCACATGACCACTCGTATGTGATTTTCATAGTTACGGTTATGTGACAACTAGCCTTTAATCCTGCTTCTCTTCATGAAATAGGGGCTGTAGTTTTTGACTGAAATTGAGAGAATTAGGAAGAGTAGCTAGTCACGTGACTGTCAAAAAGCAAATCGTATATGAGCGGTCACATGACTACTATTCAAACTGCATGAGCGGTGTGTGTGGGGGGCGCCAAACTGAATTCCTGCTCCGGGTGCCGGGAAACAGATCTGCCTCTGTGCTAAGCTTGCAGATATGGTCAGAAGTTCTGTAAGACATTGCTCTATAGATCAGATATTCTTCCAGAAACAAACCGCCTGGAAGCCTCCTTGTCAGATTTATGCTTAAGAACTAATTATATTTTACTTTAAATATTTCTAATAAAGAAAATAATCAATACAGTAATTATAATCCATAATATTCCAATATGTTCTATTACTTGTGATACGTCTGATATAGTCTAGCTGTATTAAATCATGTTTTGTTTCTGTAAAGGAAATCAAGGCTGAGCCTGCAGATATTGTTAGAAAGTTCTGTACCATGTTATTCTATAGATAAAATGTACTCACAGAAACCAGGCGTCTGGAGGTCTCCTGCAACAGACTTATCCTTGAGAACTAAGAATTGTAATGTTTAATCTGAACATGCATGGAAACTTTGTTACTGTGAGCCAGAACTTTGGTTTAGATACTGCACTCTTCTGTAACAGAGTAGGTCCCGCTCTCATTCATAGGGGTCCTGTATACACAATTTATGTCTCATCTCCATCTCTGAACTGTAACTATTATTCAAAATACATTTTTCTCTCATTCTAATCACCTGTGAATATGGATGTTTTGCTTGGAATACAGATTTCCATGTCATTTCATTATATTGTCTGGGCGTGCGTGGAAACTCCATGCAGGAGAGAAATTTACATTTAAATATTTCATCCTTTTGCAAGAAGGCCGACCCACTGCTCATTCATAGAGGTTTCTGTATAAGTGTTTTTATATCTTAGCCTTATCTATACCTTTTTTAATTGTAAGTTTATTCTAAATTAACCTCCATTTTATTCAATTACCTATGAAGACCTGGTTTGTCCAGAAGTCTGCACCGACTTCTGCTCTCAAGCTCATCCAGTGGCCAGTATCATTATGGTATGGCATCCAGCGGCCAGTATCATTATGGTATGGCATCCAGCGGCCAGTATCATTATGGTATGGCATCCAGCGGCCAGTATCATTATGGTATGGCATCCAGCGGCCAGTATCATTATGGTATGGCATCCAGCGGCCAGTATCATTATGGTATGGCATCCAGCGGCCAGTATCATTATGGTATGGCATCCAGCGGCCAGTATCATTATGGTATGGCATCCAGCGGCCAGTATCATTATGGTATGGCATCCAGCGGCCAGTATCATTATGGTATGGCATCCAGCGGCCAGTATCATTATGGTATGGCATCCAGCGGCCAGTATCATTATGGTATGGCATCCAGCGGCCAGTATCATTATGGTATGGCATCCAGCGGCCAGTATCATTATGGTATGGCATCCAGCGGCCAGTATCATTATGGTATGGCATCCAGCGGCCAGTATCATTATGGTATGGCATCCAGCGGCCAGTATCATTATGGTATGGCATCCAGCGGCCAGTATCATTATGGTATGGCATCCAGCGGCCAGTATCATTATGGTATGGCATCCAGCGGCCAGTATCATTATGGTATGGCATCCAGCGGCCAGTATCATTATGGTATGGCATCCAGCGGCCAGTATCATTATGGTATGGCATCCAGCGGCCAGTATCATTATGGTATGGCATCCAGCGGCCAGTATCATTATGGTATGGCATCCAGCGGCCAGTATCATTATGGTATGGCATCCAGCGGCCAGTATCATTATGGTATGGCATCCAGCGGCCAGTATCATTATGGTATGGCATCCAGTGGCCAGTATCATTATGGTATGGCATCCAGTGGCCAGTATCATTATGGTATGGCATCCAGTGGCCAGTATCATTATGGTACGGCATCCAGTGGCCAGTATCATTATGGTACGGCATCCAGTGGCCAGTATCATTATGGTACGGCATCCAGTGGCCAGTATCATTATGGTACGGCATCCAGTGGCCAGTATCATTATGGTGCGGCATCCAGTGGCCAGTATCATTATGGTGCGGCATCCAGTGGCCAGTATCATTATGGTACGGCATCCAGTGGCCAGTATCATTATGGTGCGGCATCCAGTGGCCAGTATCATTATGGTGCGGCATCCAGTGGCCAGTATCATTATGGTATGGCATCCAGTAGCCAGTATCATTATTATACACACTATAAGCCTCCCAATTGGCATCAAGATAACAGAACAGTAGTGTTGCGCAGACGTGCTTGGATAAGGTGTCATCTGAGCATGCTCGGGTGCTAACAGATTATCTTTTGCGTGCTCTAATAATATGTTCACACCGCCGCGGCTCCACACAAACTGGCAAGCCCTGCATGTATTGCGGCGGTCTAACAGCCGTGAGACATGCAGCCGCGGTGACGCAAACATATTTTTCAAGCACGCCGAAGATACTCTTAGCACCCGAGAATACTCGGATAACGCCTTATCGGAGCACGTTAGCTTATCACTACAGAACAGATCTGAACAGTGCTCAGGATTCTCCTCACCTAGCACCCTGCCGAGAATAATAAATGCCTGTAGCCAATTTCCAAAAGTACCTCCTACATTGCTCACCCTCCACCTCCCTATGCTTTTTCCCTGCTCCCACATTTCAGTGACGAAACACTCAAGTGGCAGTAAAGTAGATAAAGCTGCAGTTTTCCTTTTCCAAATATTTTTAACTTCCATTTTTTAAATGAGGCCCTAATGGTCCTTGAAAGCATACACACACGCTCCCAAGTCAGACTTTGTTGCAGACGGACAAGCCTATTTTTGGTAACAGTCTCTGCTGCCACTGGCCAAGTCCCAACACATCCTTCTGCATCATCAATCCTAACAGACCATGCTGCTACAGGCCCCTCACACTGTGGTCCCAACTGCAACACCCGGTGGCCTAAAAGATGTACCCAGGTCACCGTACGTGAGGTGTGAAAGCGTGTAACTGGCATGTCTCACCGGAGGTCATCACCACAACCCACTAATGGTCCATCCTAACTGACTCTGGGCACTCTGAGGACCTGATGCAAAGTATCTTCTGGATTAACGACCTCTGATGAAGTCTGCAATAATGAAAAATAATAATAATAAAAAAGTAAACGCTGCATTGCACCGAATGACCAGCAGGTGGCAACGAAGTCACAACATTAACTAGCCCCCTATTGTAGAAAACCTAAACACCATCAGGAGGTGCTGAGGCTTCATGAGAACGCGCCACCCCCAAACTTAAAAGGCTTTTCCACTATTCAGACAACTTCTCAATCACTGTTTCCCCTGAGTAAAATAATAACTATTCTACTCTGTGCCATTCCAGCAGTGTCAGCACTGGCTCTCCCGGGGTCCGCGATCCCTGCGGCCAATCAGAGGTGTCTTCACTCTCTCGTACTTTGGAGGAATTGACCGCTGCAGCTGCTCTCCCACTTCCTCCAGATGTCAATGATGTCTGTAGGAGAGGAAAGTGAAGCCAGCGCTGAATGTCACGCCAAAGATGGCTGCCCTCCTATTATATAAATCTCACTAGAACTCCACCACCAGCCTATCACATTCCTAGTTCCACATCCAACCTCCATATCAAACCCTGTAATAAACCCTTCATTACCTGGTCTTGTCAGGACCTCAATAAACCCAGCCTTTTTGAGGCCTAGTTCTGTACGGCCATTAATAATGCACTGGTGTAAATGTGTGTGAGGTAAATTGTGTGGAAAACCGGATTGTAATCAAGCAATGATTTCTTCAATTGGACTGCAATGTCCTGAACCCTACGACTTGTACCAGTCATGTGACTTATGCTGCCCCAGGACTACAGCCATATTGGCCAAAGCTGTGATATCACAGAGGCACATACCAGCATGTGGAAGCATGGCGACATAGCGATGACATCACAATGGCAGGTGTCGGAATGTGGATTCTATGACATAGCGATGACATCACAATGGCAGGCGCCTATATACACAGGAGCGCAGGTGAGAGGAGACACACGGGAGCTCACAAACCACAAGGAAGGCAAGAAGAATCGATTGGAGAACAGGGACAGGAGAAGCCAAGAAGAACAGAATAACCCGCTTCTTAGCCTTCACTGAGCCATGACAAGACTGAGCGGATGGAAGCGGAGGAGGAGACCCAGGACCCCGTCACATCCACCTGACTGATGAGAAAGGGGAGAAATTATGTAGATTATGTAGCAGCATTACAACTATTCTCGTTACCCATAGCAACCAGTCAGAGCTCAGCTTTTATTAAAGGGGTATTCCCATCTCCAAAATCCTCTCCCAATATGTAGTAGGTGTAATAATAATAATATTAGATATCCATGCTTACAACCACCAGTTATCTAGTTGCTAGTGGTCGTAACCATGGATACCTAAGGTCCTGCAATGCCTGCACATGAGGAAAGAGACACAGCGAAGCAGAAAAACTATTCTACATTTCTAATTGGAGGTTTTTGCTAATATTATTATTACACCTACTACATATTGGGATAGGATCTTGGAGATGGGAATACCCTTTTAATCTCTGATTGCTATGGGTAACTAGGAGAGTTTGTTGCTCAGCTTTGATAAGGGATGACAGATTTTACTAGACTAAGTGGATATCATTGGTGCAACCAGAGCAGCTGCACAGGGGGCTAATAGGTTAGGGGGTCACTCACCTTCATTTTGTTAATTCTGTGTATTGCTGTAGCAGTGCTGTGCGCGTATATTGATGCTGTGGGGCAGGGGCGTACATAGAAATCATCGGGCCCATAGCAGAAGTTTGAGTTGAGGCCTCCCCCTTCAAAAGATATTTTTAAAAAAAATATATTTGTCAGTGTCACAACTTTCCAGCCTTTACATAGTAATTTTCCCCCTGCTGAAGTCCTAGATTCCCCTCTCATTGCCCCCATAACGTATGATGCCAACAAAAGTGCCCCCCAAACACAGTATGATACCCCCCATGGTGAATTCCTCTACCTTAGCCTCCACATGTACAGTAGGGTCATCAAACTATGTCCCCCCTCAACTCCCAAGGCAAAGTAAGGTGACCACAACACAGCAATCCCCCAACCGTGACCCCCACACAGCCCTCCATGTAGAGTAATGGGCCTACATACAGTATAATGGCCCCACACTGTATAATAGTCTGCACTAGCCCTCCAAACAGTATGATGGACACCACATAGGTCAGAGTAATATTCAGCTCACCCTTGAAGGATTCCCAGTGGGTTCCATATAACGAAGCACAGGATCTAGTCTCTGCCAGATGTAGAAGCAAGGTGCATCCAAATCCAGTACAAAAAAAGTCTTTATAAGAACGATTGAAACAATGGCATTGTTGTGACACACCATTTAGGTGTAGTTGGGGGTTTGGAAGGTGCACAAAATATGAGTCTAAGAACATGCAGAGTGTTTGAAACGCGTTCGGTGTTGCACATTTTCTACACCTTCCAAACCCCCAACTACAGCTAAATGGTGTCACAACAATCCATTTGTTTTTTTACTGGAGCTGGATATTCACTTCAATCCATGCATGATGGACCCCACACAAATCTTAACACTGTATAATTGCTTGCATACTGTATAATGGCCCCACACAACCCTTCAAATATTATAATGGCCCCCCATAGTATAACACGCCACCATAATCCTCCATACAATAAAATACTCACTATAGTCCTCCACAGAGCATAATTCACTTCCCCATGGTCCTCCTCACAGAATAATACACTCCCCATGGTCCTCCACACAGTAATATGCACCCACCCATAGGGTAAAACTCAACCCCCCCGCCCATAAGGTAAAACTCAACCCCCCCCCCTCCATAGGGTGAAACGCAAACCCCCGCCCATAGGGTAAAACACAACCCCACCCCCCATAGGGTAAAACGCAGCCCACAGTTTTCCAGTATTATGGGCACCACGTACTCACTGATTTATTTTAAGAAAAATACAATACTCACCGCTCCTTGTTCCCCCACTGCTTCAGTCTCTGCAGCGCATATACTCACCTCAGCAGCTACACTATCTGACACAGCATGGAGTGCGATGAAGTGTCGTCATCGTGACCGCTGTGTCAGATGCAGGAGGGAGGGAGCATTAAATGCTGCCGTTCAGTCAATACCATGGCTAATCACTAACAGAGGCATTTAAGTGTCCTGGTAGCTACTTCACTCATGTACCTCTTCCCATCGCCCCATAGAAGTGATTGCCGAAGATTTACCATGGCAGTCAGGGGCCTTAAAGAAGGATTCAATCACTGCCATCTTAGTACTCCTATAAAGCTCGGCTTCACAAGAGAATGTCAATTAAACTACATGCATATACTGCAATAATACAAAATTACAAAATATAGTATAAGGGGTTAAATGATCACAAGTCCACTAAGTTAACTTAAAAATAAAGTAAAAATTGAAAAAGTTTTGAAAAATATGAACGTTTAAATTATACTTCAACCGTTATGTTAAAATACCCCCCAAAACATAAAATGAAATGCTCTTCTTCACAAAAAAACACAATCAAAAGCAATGACATTTAATGCAACCCAAAAAGGTATCAAAAACGGATCAATTCACTTGTATTGAGAGAGGCCGAACACATCCAGTCGGCACGTGATAGCGTGTATGCAAATTGCAATCTTGCGGCGCCAGTACTAGAGAAATTCTGTCCGCTCGCACACTGTGCACTTTAAGGAGCCACAAGTCTGACTGCAGATGGCGCCCCAAACCTGGGCAAACCTTTTAATATACCCCAAAATTGTATCAATAAAAGCTACGCAAAATCACGCCCTCACAAAGGTCCATCAACAGAAAAAAAAATGTAAAAGGTCTCAGAATATGGTGACCCAAACCAATTTCTTTAGTGTTGTTACATAGTTGTTTAACCACCGTGGGAGATAACCACAATACCAAACTCAAGGTGTTTTATCTCAATGACCTGGAGAATTATATTATAATGTAAAAACAAATCCTTAAAAGACAATAGTGGAATTGCTTTTCTCTCATTATTTCATCCCAACACAGATTTGGTTTCTCTCCACATTTCAGACCTATGATAAATATATAGTTGTATAGTTTGTTTTTATCTTAGTGGTGAAAACATTTTATTTTGTTTCATTTTGCAACAAAGAAAATAACTCGTTTCCCACTATTTTCTGTGGCCAAATATTTTCCTATTGGTAAAGCAAAATGAGGATTTAGTTTGTGTGAGTGAAGCTCATGTTTTTATTGACAAAAGTTTGGAGAACAAAGAAGATTTTTATACCTTTGAAATCTGATCGGGGCCCGTCTGCCCACCGGGACAGGTGATCGGGGCCCGTCTGCCCACCGGGACAGGTGATCGGGGCCCGTCTGCCCACCGGGACAGGTGATCGGGGCCCGTCTGCCCACCGGGACAGGTGATCGGGGCCCGTCTGCCCACCGGGACAGGTGATCGGGGCCCGTCTGCCCACCGGGACAGGTGATCGGGGCCCGTCTGCCCACCGGGACAGGTGATCGGGGCCCGTCTGCCCACCGGGACAGGTGATCGGGGCCCGTCTGCCCACCGGGACAGGTGATCGGGGCCCGTCTGCCCACCGGGACAGGTGATCGGGGCCCGTCTGCCCACCGGGACAGGTGATCGGGGCCCGTCTGCCCACCGGGACAGGTGATCGGGGCCCGTCTGCCCACCGGGACAGGTGATCGGGGCCCGTCTGCCCACCGGGACAGGTGATCGGGGCCCGTCTGCCCACCGGGACAGGTGATCGGGGCCCGTCTGCCCACCGGGACAGGTGATCGGGGCCCGTCTGCCCACCGGGACAGGTGATCGGGGCCCGTCTGCCCACCGGGACAGGTGATCGGGGCCCGTCTGCCCACCGGGACAGGTGATCGGGGCCCGTCTGCCCACCGGGACAGGTGATCGGGGCCCGTCTGCCCACCGGGACAGGTGATCGGGGCCCGTCTGCCCACCGGGACAGGTGATCGGGGCCCGTCTGCCCACCGGGACAGGTGATCGGGGCCCGTCTGCCCACCGGGACAGGTGATCGGGGCCCGTCTGCCCACCGGGACAGGTGATCGGGGCCCGTCTGCCCACCGGGACAGGTGATCGGGGCCCGTCTGCCCACCGGGACAGGTGATCGGGGCCCGTCTGCCCACCGGGACAGGTGATCGGGGCCCGTCTGCCCACCGGGACAGGTGATCGGGGCCCGTCTGCCCACCGGGACAGGTGATCGGGGCCCGTCTGCCCACCGGGACAGGTGATCGGGGCCCGTCTGCCCACCGGGACAGGTGATCGGGGCCCGTCTGCCCACCGGGACAGGTGATCGGGGCCCGTCTGCCCACCGGGACAGGTGATCGGGGCCCGTCTGCCCACCGGGACAGGTGATCGGGGCCCGTCTGCCCACCGGGACAGGTGATCGGGGCCCGTCTGCCCACCGGGACAGGTGATCGGGGCCCGTCTGCCCACCGGGACAGGTGATCGGGGCCCGTCTGCCCACCGGGACAGGTGATCGGGGCCCGTCTGCCCACCGGGACAGGTGATCGGGGCCCGTCTGCCCACCGGGACAGGTGATCGGGGCCCGTCTGCCCACCGGGACAGGTGATCGGGGCCCGTCTGCCCACCGGGACAGGTGATCGGGGCCCGTCTGCCCACCGGGACAGGTGATCGGGGCCCGTCTGCCCACCGGGACAGGTGATCGGGGCCCGTCTGCCCACCGGGACAGGTGATCGGGGCCCGTCTGCCCACCGGGACAGGTGATCGGGGCCCGTCTGCCCACCGGGACAGGTGATCGGGGCCCGTCTGCCCACCGGGACAGGTGATCGGGGCCCGTCTGCCCACCGGGACAGGTGATCGGGGCCCGTCTGCCCACCGGGACAGGTGATCGGGGCCCGTCTGCCCACCGGGACAGGTGATCGGGGCCCGTCTGCCCACCGGGACAGGTGATCGGGGCCCGTCTGCCCACCGGGACAGGTGATCGGGGCCCGTCTGCCCACCGGGACAGGTGATCGGGGCCCGTCTGCCCACCGGGACAGGTGATCGGGGCCCGTCTGCCCACCGGGACAGGTGATCGGGGCCCGTCTGCCCACCGGGACAGGTGATCGGGGCCCGTCTGCCCACCGGGACAGGTGATCGGGGCCCGTCTGCCCACCGGGACAGGTGATCGGGGCCCGTCTGCCCACCGGGACAGGTGATCGGGGCCCGTCTGCCCACCGGGACAGGTGATCGGGGCCCGTCTACATGGTGGGCGCTTCTAGAACTACCCCCGGTGGGCGCTTCTAGAACTACCCCCGGTGGGCGCTTCTAGAACTACCCCCGGTGGGCGCTTCTAGAACTACCCCCGGTGGGCGCTTCTAGAACTACCCCCGGTGGGCGCTTCTAGAACTACCCCCGGTGGGCGCTTCTAGAAGTACTCTTAGTGGGCGCTTCTAGAAGTACTCTTAGTGGGCGCTTCTAGAAGTACACCTGGTGTCTGTGGGTGGTTCTAGAGCTACATCTGGTGGGCGGTTATAGAATTAGCCCTGGTGCCGTGAGCAGTTCTAGAACTTTTTAGTGTGCGGTTCTAATACTGCTCCTGGTGGGCGCCTTTAGAACTTCCCCTGGTGGGCGGTTCTAGAAGTACTCCTAGTATGCAGTTCTAGAACTACCCCTGGTGCCGGTGGGTGGTTCTGAAACTACCCCTGGTGCCGTGAGTGGTTCTAGAACTTCAACTAGTGTGCAGTTCTAATAATGCTCCTGGTAGGTGGTTCTAGAAGTACTCTAGTGAGCAGTTCTAGAAATATCCCTGGTGCCGGTGGACTCTTCTAGAACTATCCCTCGTGGGCGCTTCTAGAACTATCCCTCGTGGGCGCTTCTAGAACTACACATAGTGCCGGTGAGCGGTTCTGAAGCTACCTCTGGTGGGCGCTTCTAGAACTACCCCTGGTGGGCTCTTTTAGAAGTACTCTTAGTGTGCAGTTCTAGACCTACTCCTGGTGGGCGGTTATAGAACTACACCTGGTGGGCGGTTATAGAACTACACCTGGTGCCGTGAGCAGTTCTAGAACCTTTTAGTGTGCGGTTCTAATACTGCTCCTGGTGGGCGCTTTTAGAACTTCCCCTGGTGGGCGGTTCTAGAAGTATTCCTAGTATGCAGATCTAGAACTACCCCTGGTGCCGGTGGGCGCTTCTAGAACTACCCCTGGTGGGCGGTTCTAGAACCACTCCTAGTGTGCAGCTCTAGAACTGCCCATGGGAGCGCTTCTAGAACTACCCCTCACGGGCGCTTCTAGAAGTACTCCTAGTGTGCAGTTCTAGAACTACCCGCAGTGCCGTGAGCAGTTCTAGAACTTCTAGTGTGCAGTTTTAATACTGCTCCTGGTGGGCGCTTTTAGAACTACCCCCGGTGCCGTCGGGCGCTTCTAGAACTACCCCTCGTGGGCGCTTCTAGAACTACCCCTCGTGGGCGCTTCTAGAACTACACCTCGTGCCGGTGAGCGGTTCTGAAACTACCCCCGCTGGGCGCTTCTAGAAGTACTCTTAGTGTGCAGTTCTTGAACTACTCCCGGTGCCGATGGACGGTTCTAGAACTACCCCCGATGCCGATGAGCGCTTCTAGAGCTACCCCTGGTGGGCGCTTCTAGAAGTACTCCTAGTGTCCCGTTCTAGAACTACCCCTGGTGCCGTGAGCGGTTCTAATACTGCTCCTGGTGAGCGGTTTTAGACCTACCCTTGGTGGGCGGTTCTAGAAGTACTCCTAGTGTGCAGTACTAGAACTACCCCTGGTGCCGGTGTGCGCTTCTAGAACTACCCCTGGTGCCATGATCTGTTGTAGAACTTCTTCTAGATTGCGGTTCTAATACTGCTCCTGGTGGGCGCTTCTAATACCATCACTGGTGGGCAGTTCTAGTACTACCCATTGTGCTGGTGGGCACTTCTAGAACTACCCCTGGTGGGTGGTTCTGAAACTACTGGTGCCGATGGACTCTTCTAGAACTACCCCTGGTGGGCAGTCATAGAACTACCTCTGGTGCTGGTGGGCGCTTCTAGAACTACCCCTGGTGGGCGCTTCTAGAACTAACCGCAGTGTAGTGTGCGGTTCTAATACTGTTCCAGGTGGGCGCTTCTAGAACTACATCTCTTGGGCGCTTCTAGAAGTACTCTTAGTGTGCGGTTCTAGAACTACCCCTGATACAGGTGGGTGGTTCTAGAACTACTGCTAATATGCAGTTCTAGAACTACCCCTGGTGGGCGCTTCTAGAACTACCCGCAGTGTAGTGTGCGGTTCTAATACTGTTCCAGGTGGGCGCTTCTAGAACTACATCTTGTGGGTGCTTCTATATGTACTCAGTGTGCGGTTCTAGAACTGCCCCTGGTGCAGGTGGGCGGTTCTAGTACTACCTCTAGTGTGCAGTTCTCGAACTACTGCTAACATGCAGTTCTAGAACTACCCCTGGTGCCCGTGGGGGGTTCTAGAGCTACCCCTGGTGGGCGCTTTTAGAACTTCCCCTGGTGGGGGGTTCTAGAAGTACTCCTAGTATGCAGTTCTAGAACTACCCCTGGTGCCGTTGGGTGGTTCTGAAACTACCCCTGGTGCCGTGAGTGGTTCTAGAACTTCAACTAGTGTGCAGTTCTAATAATGCTCCTGGTAGGTGGTTCTAGAAGTACTCTAGTGAGCAGTTCTAGAAATACCCCTGGTGCCGGTGGGCGCTTCTAGAACTACTCCCTCGTGGGCGCTTCTAGAACTAGTCCCTCGTGGGCGCTTCTAGAACTAGTCCCTCGTGGGCGCTTCTAGAACTAGTCCCTCGTGGGCGCTTCTAGAACTAGTCCCTCGTGGGCGCTTCTAGAACTAGTCCCTCGTGGGCGCTTCTAGAACTAGTCCCTCGTGGGCGCTTCTAGAACTAGTCCCTCGTGGGCGCTTCTAGAACTAGTCCCTCGTGGGCGCTTCTAGAACTAGTCCCTCGTGGGCGCTTCTAGAACTAGTCCCTCGTGGGCGCTTCTAGAACTAGTCCCTCGTGGGCGCTTCTAGAACTAGTCCCTCGTGGGCGCTTCTAGAACTAGTCCCTCGTGGGCGCTTCTAGAACTAGTCCCTCGTGGGCGCTTCTAGAACTAGTCCCTCGTGGGCGCTTCTAGAACTAGTCCCTCGTGGGCGCTTCTAGAACTAGTCCCTCGTGGGCGCTTCTAGAACTAGTCCCTCGTGGGCGCTTCTAGAACTAGTCCCTCGTGGGCGCTTCTAGAACTAGTCCCTCGTGGGCGCTTCTAGAACTAGTCCCTCGTGGGCGCTTCTAGAACTAGTCCCTCGTGGGCGCTTCTAGAACTAGTCCCTCGTGGGCGCTTCTAGAACTACACCTAGTGCCGGTGAGCGGTTCTGAAGCTACCTCTGGTGGGCGCTTCTAGAACTACCCCTGGTGGGCAGTTCTAGACCTACTCCCGGTGCCGTGAGCGGTACTAGAACTACTCCTGGTGGGCAGTTCTAGAACTACACCTGGTGTCTGGGCAGTTCTAGAGCTACATCTGGTGGGCGGTTATAGAACTACCCCTGGTGCCGTGAGCAGTTCTAGAACTTCTTTTAGTGTGCGGTTCTAATACTGCTCCTGGTGGGTGCTTTTAGAACTTCCCCTGGTGGGCGGTTCTAGAAGTACTCCTAGTATGCAGTTCTAGATCTACACCTGCTGCCGGTGAACGGTTCTAGAACCACTCCTAGTGTGCAGCTCTAGAACTACCCCTCGTGGGTGCTTCTAGAACTACATCTAGTGCCGGTGAGCGGGTTCTGAAACTACCCCCGGTGGGCGCTTCTAGAAGTACTCTTAGTGTGCAGTTCTAGAACTACTCCCAGTGCCGATGGACGGTTCTAGAACTACCCCCGGTGCCGATGGGCGCTTCTAGAGCTACCCCTGGTGCCGTGAGCGGTTCTAGCACTTCTAGTGTGCGGTTCTAATACTGCTCCTGGTGAGCGCTTTTAGACCTACCCTTGGTGGGCGGTTCTAGAAGTACTCCTAGTGTGCAGTACTAGAACTACCCCTGGTGCCGGTGTGCGCTTCTAGAACTACCCCTGGTGCCATGATCGGTTGTAGAACTTCTTCTAGATTGCGCTTCTAATACTATCACTGGTGGGCAGTTCTAGTACTACTCATTGTGCTGGTGGGCACTTCTAGAACTACCCCTGGTGGGTGGTTCTGAAACTACTGGTGCAGATGGGCGCTTCTAGGAAAAACCCCTGGTGGGCGCTTCTAGAACTACCCGTAGTGTGTGGTTCCAATACTGTTCCAGGTGGGCGCTTCTAGAACTACATCTTGTGGGTGCTTCTATAAGTACTCAGTGTGCGGTTCTAGAACTACCCCTGGTGCAGGTGGGCGGTTCTAGTACTACCTCTAGTGTGCAGTTCTCGAACTACTGCTAACATGCAGTTCTAGAACTACCCCTGGTGCCCGTGGGGGGTTCTAGAGCTACCCCTGGTGGGCGCTACTAGAACTACACCTGGTGGGTGCTTCTAGAAGTACTCAGTGTGCAGTTCTAGAACTACCCCGGTGCCGTGAGCGGTACTAGAACTAGTCCTGGTGGGCAGTTCTAGAACTTCTTCTAGTGTGCGGTTCTAATACTGCTCCTGGTGGGCGCTTTTAGAACTTCCCCTGGTGGGCGGTTCTAGAAGTACTCCTAGTATGCAGTTCTAGAACTACCCCTGGTGCCGGAGGGTGCTTCTGGAACTACCCCTGGTGGGTGGTTCTGAAACTACCCCTGGTGCTGTGAGTGGTTCTAGAACTTCTACTAGTGTGCAGTTCTAATAATGCTCCTGGTAGGTGGTTCTAGAAGTACTCTAATGAGCAGTTCTAGAAATATCCCTGGTGCCGGTGGGCTCTTCTAGAACTACTCCTAGTGTGCAGTTCTAGAACTTCCCCCTAGGGGGTGCTTCTAGAACTACAACTAGTGCCGGTGAGCGGTTCTGAAGCTACCTCCGGTGGGCGCTTCTAGAACTACCCCTGGTGGGCGCTTTTAGAAGTACTCTTAGTGTGCAGTTCTAGAACTACACCTGGTGTCTGGGCGGTTCTAGAGCTACATCTGGTGGGCAGTTATAGAACTACCCCTGGTGCCGTGAGCAGTTCTAGAACCTTTTAGTGTGCGGTTCTAATACTGCTCCTGGTGGGCGCTTTTAGAACTTCCCCTGGTGGGCGGTTCTAGAAGTACTCCTAGTATGCAGTTCTAGAACTACCCCTGGTGCCGGTGGGCGGTTCTAGATCTACACCTGGTGTCTGTGAACGGTTCTAGAACTACCCCCTGGTAGTGTGCAGTTCTAATAATGCTCCTGGTAGGTGGTTCTAGAAGTACTCTAGTGAGCAGTTCTAGAAATACCCCTGGTGCCGGTGGGCTCTTCTAGAACCACTCCTAGTGTGCAGCTCTAGATCTACCCCCGGTGGGCGCTTCTAGAACTACCCCTCACGGGCGCTTCTAGAAGTACTCCTAGTGTGCAGTTCTAGAACTACCCGCAGTGCCGTGAGCAGTTCTAGAACTTCTAGTGTGCAGTTCTAATACTGCTCCTGGTGGGCACTTTTAGAACTACCCCCGGTGCCGATGGGCGCTTCTAGAACTACCCCTGGTGGGCGCTTTTAGACCTACCCTTGGTGGGCGGTTCTAGAAGTACTCCTAGTGTGCAGTACTAGAACTACCCCTGGTGCCATGATCGGTTGTGGAACTTCTTCTAGATTGCGGTTCTAATAATGCTCCTGGTGGGTGCTTCTAATACTATCACTGGTGGGCAGTTCTAGTACTACCCATTGTGCTGGTGGGCAGTTCTAGTACTACCCATTGTGCTGGTGGGCACTTCAAGAACTACCCCTGGTGGGTGGTTCTGAAACTACTGGTGCCGATGGGCGCTTCTAGAACTACCCCTGGTGGCCAGTCATAGAACTACCCGCAGTGTAGTGTACGGTTCTAATACTGTTCCAGGTGGGCGCTTCTAGAAGTACTCTTAGTGTTCCGTTCTAGAACTAACCCCAGTGCCGTGAGCGGTTCTAGAACTTCTAGTGTGCGGTTCTAATACTGCTCCTAGTGGGCGCTTTTAGACCTACCCTTGGTGGGCGGTTCTAAAAGTGCTCCTAGTGTGCAGTACTAGAAGTACCCCTGGTGTCGGTGTGCGTTTCTAGAACTACCCCTGGTGCCATGATCGGTTCTAGAAATTCTTCTAGATTGCGGTTCTAATACTACCCATTGTGCTGGCGGGCAGTTCTAGAACCACCCCCTGGCGGGCAGTTCTAGAACCACCCCCTGGCGGGCAGTTCTAGAACCACCCCCTGGCGGGCAGTTCTAGAACCACCCCCTGGCGGGCAGTTCTAGAACCACCCCCTGGCGGGCAGTTCTAGAACCACCCCCTGGCGGGCAGTTCTAGAACCACCCCCTGGCGGGCAGTTCTAGAACCACCCCCTGGCGGGCAGTTCTAGAACCACCCCCTGGCGGGCAGTTCTAGAACCACCCCCTGGCGGGCAGTTCTAGAACCACCCCCTGGCGGGCAGTTCTAGAACCACCCCCTGGCGGGCAGTTCTAGAACCACCCCCTGGCGGGCAGTTCTAGAACCACCCGCAGTGTAGTGTGCGTTTCTAATACTGTTCCATGTGGGCGCTTCTGGAACTACATCTTGTGGGCACTTCTAGAAGTACTCTTAGTGTGCGGTTCTAGAGCTACCCCTGGTGGGCGCTACTAGAGCTACCCCTGGTGGGCGCTACTAGAACTACCCCTGGTGGGCGCTACTAGAACTACCCCTGGTGGGCGCTACTAGAACTACCCCTGGTGGGCGCTACTAGAACTACCCCTGGTGGGCGCTACTAGAACTACCCCTGGTGGGCGCTACTAGAACTACCCCTGGTGGGCGCTACTAGAACTACCCCTGGTGGGCGCTACTAGAACTACCCCTGGTGGGCGCTACTAGAACTACCCCTGGTGGGCGCTACTAGAACTACCCCTGGTGGGCGCTACTAGAACTACCCCTGGTGGGCGCTACTAGAACTGCCCCCGGTGCAGGTGGGCGATTCTAGAACTACCTCTAATGTGCAGTTCTAGAACTACTGCTAATATGCAGTTCTAGAACTACCCCTGGTGCCCGTGGGGGGTTCCAGAGCTACCCCTGGTGGGCGCTACTAGAGCTACCCCTGGTGGGCGCTACTAGAGCTACCCCTGGTGGGCGCTACTAGAGCTACCCCTGGTGGGCGCTACTAGAGCTACCCCTGGTGGGCGCTACTAGAACTACCCCTGGTGGGCGCTACTAGAACTACCCCTGGTGGGCGTTACTAGAACTACCCCTGGTGGGCGCTACTAGAACTACCCCTGGTGGGCGCTACTAGAACTACCCCTCGTGTGCGGTTCTAGAACTGCCCCCGGTGCAGGTGGGCGATTCTAGAACTACCTCTAATGTGCAGTTCTAGAACTACTGCTAATATGCAGTTCTAGAACTACCCCTTGTGCCCGTGGGGGTTCTAGAACTACCCCTGGTGTCTGTGGGCGGTTCTAGAACTACCCCTGTTGCCGTGAGCAGTTCTAGAACCTTTTAGTGTGCGGTTCTAATACTGCTCCTGGTGGGCGCTTTTAAATCTACACCTGGTGCCGGTGGACGGTTCTAGAACTACCCCTGGTGGGTGGTTCTGAAACTACCCCTGGTGCTGTGAGTGGTTCTAGAACTTCTACTAGTGTGCAGTTCTAATAATGCTCCTGGTATGTGGTTCTAGAAGTACTCTAGTGAGCAGTTCTAGAAATACCCCTGGTGCCGGTGAGCTCTTCTAAAACTACTCCTAGTGTGCAGCTCTAGAACTACCCCTGGGGGTGCTTCTAGAACTACACCTAGTGCCGGTGAGCGGTTCTGAAACTACCCCTGATGGGCGCTTCTAGAGGTACTCTTAGTGTGCAGTTCTAGACCTACTCCCGGTGCCGATGGACGGTTCTAGAACTACCCCCGGGTTGCCATCGGGCGCTTCTAGAGCTACACCCGGTGTGCAGTTCTAGAACTACCCGCAGTGCTGTGAGCAGTTCTAGAACTTCTAGTGTGCGGTTCTAATACTGCTCCTGGTGGGCGTTTATAGAACAACCCCCGGTGCCGATGGGCGTTTGTAAAACTACTCCCGGTGCCGTGAGCGGTTCTAGAACTTCTAGTGTGCGGTTCTAATACTGCTCCTGGTGGGCGCTTTTAGACCTACCCCCCCTGGTGGGCACTTCTAGAACTACCCCCCCTGGTGGGCACTTCTAGAACTACCCCCCCTGGTGTCTGTAGGCGCTACTAGAACTACCTCTGGTGGGTGCCTTGAGTAGTTCTAGAACTTCTAGTGTGAAGTTCTAATACTGCTCCTGGTGGGTGCTTCTAGAACCACCCCCTGGTGCCGTGAGTAGTTCCAAAACTACCCCTGGTGTACGGTTCTAGAAATACTCCTGGTGCCGATGGGCACTTCTAGAACTACCCCTCGCGGGCACTTCTAGAACTACCCCTCGCGGGCACTTCTAGAACTACCCCTCACGGGCACTTCTAGAACTACCCCTCGCGGGCACTTCTAGAACTACCCCTCGCGGGCACTTCTAGAAGTACTCCTAGTGTCCAGTTCTAGAACTACCCCTGATGCCGATGTGATCTTCTATAACTACCCTTGGAGGGCGGTTCTAGAACTACCCCTGGTGCCATGATCGGTTCTAGAACTTTCTTCTAGTGTGCGGTTCTAATACTGCTCCTGGTGGGCGCTTCTAGAACTACCCCTGGTGGGTGGTTCTAGAACTACTCCTGGTAGTATACATCTATTCTATATTTTTCGATTTTAACTATTGTATGTACATTGGTGTGAGTGCCTGTCTCTAGGGTGTCTTACTTAACCTTGTATTTATTATAGGTTTTTTAATTTCCTATTTATGCATAATTTGACAATTTTGTTCGGTTGTTCTTGATTGGTTCTTTGACATTCCTAGATTGCCTATGGGGTCAATGCACCAAAATGAGTCATCTAGCGTCAATGAACTTTAACCACCTTCACTGCACACGTCAGTGTTGTGCCCTTCTCCCCCGCCCCCCTAAATAGCTGCAAAGTCCCACCTGTATACTGGAGCCCAAGACCACAAGATCACATGCTGGATCTCTGGCACTCATGAGGTCATGTGCAGGGGCCTCAGGAGCCTCCGAACACCACACTGACATCTGTCTGCTCTCCTCCACAACTGAGCAGCATCAGAAACCCAGCTAACAGACATTGCTGTCACTGCAAACACTCATTGGATTAACTGACACGATGTCAGCAAGTTGCTGAAGATCTGGATACTGCAGCCATGAGATCTGTGGCAGCATTAGGCAGATGGGACACTGCAGCTAATAGAGAGTAAGAGTGCAACAGAGATGGCCCTAAACTGCATTTAAAGGGTGTCAGGAAAACTTAGTCAGACTTTGCAGCCCTCTGGCGCCCCCTTATCCTGCTGGTCAAACACGGTATTGACTGAGGATAAGCAACAGGGCGCAGCTGCTCTCATTTATGTCGACTATTGTGGCACGTGATGTGACAGGACGTATATATACCACCAGTTCCGTCCAGGAACGTATATATACCTCAATCCCACCACCCTCAACCACAATATCACATAAATACACCGTATGCTGCCACCACCGATCTCTTAACAGGTGGATCGGGTACCCGTTAGGTAACGTGAATTAGCGGGTGAGGAACGTGTTTGCTCGACATAGGACAAGAAGAACGAAGCTGGTAAATAATAATTTACTCCCGAAAGTTGGCAGTGTTTACAAAAGATATACAAGATTTTATAAAAGACAATTTACATATATGCATAAAACAGTTATTAAAATAAAAGGGGTAAATAATAGCAAAACCTGCGCCACGAGGTGATGGTCTCAGATTCTGTGGCGGGGACAGCTCCCCGGAAATTAGGTGTGATTCCTCCACGCAGCGAGGAGTGCTTGCATCTGACGTCCCTGGGTTGGAATGAGCCAACATGGACATTCTGGTTTTTAGTAAGGAGGCAAAACACTAGGACACACCCATGTTTACCTCACACGGGGGCTCTGTTTTGTGAACCCACCCAGCTGCACAAGACATAAAAATCCTTCATCTTCCATATCTTGGTATGGGGGAGCCCCACATCCAAGATGAATACATCATTTTTTAATTTTTTTTTTAAGGTTGAAGGAAGACTAAGTCCATCTAGTTCAACCCATAGCCTAACATGTTGATCCAGAGGAAGGCAAAAAAAAAAACATGTGGAAAACACTAAGCTCCACATTGGGGAAAAAAATTCCTTCTCGACTCCATACGACAATCAGACTAGTTCCCTGGATCAACGCCCTATCAAGGAATCTAGTATTTATAACCTATAATATTATACTTTTCAAGAAAGGCATCCATGCCCTTCTTAAATTTAAAAAGTGAATCACTTGTTACAACATCATGCAGCAGAGAGTTCCATAGTCTCACTGCTCTTACAGTAAAGAATCCCCATCTGTGATTATGATTAAACCTTCTTTCCTCCAGACGTAGAAGATGCCCCCTTGTCCCCGTCTCAGGCCTCAGAGTAAAAAGATCAGTAGAAAGGTCTTTGTACTGTCCCCTCATATACTTGTACATAGTAATAAGATCACCTCTAAGCCTTCTTTTTTCCACAGTAAATAACCCCAAGTGTAATAACCTGTCTTGGTATTGCAGACCCCCCAGTCCTCTAATAACCTTGGTCGCTCTTCTCTGCACTCGCTCTAGTTCAGCTATGTCTTTCTTATACACCGGAGACCAGAACTGTACACAGTATTCTAAGTGTGGTCGCACTAGTGACTTGTATAGAGGTAAAATTATGTTCTCCTCATGAGCATCTATGCCTCTTTTAATGCATCCCATTATTTTATTTGCCTTTGCAGCAGCTGCCTGACACTGGCCACTAAACGTGAGCTTGTCGTCCACCAATACACCCAGGTCTTTTTCAGTTACAGTTTTGCCCAGTGTTTTACAATTAAGCATATAATTATACATTTTATTTCCTCTGCCCAAGTGCATTACCTTACATTTATCCCCATTAAAGCTCGTTTGCCATTTATCAGCCCAAGCTTCTAGTTTACATAGATCCTCCTGTAATATAAAATTGTCCTCCTCTGTATTGATTACCCTGCAGAGTTTAGTGTCATCTGCAAATATTGAAATATTACTCTATATGCCCCCTACAAGGTCATTAATAAATGTTAAAAAGAAGGGGGCCCCAATACTGACCCCTGTGGTACCCCACTGTTAACTGAGACCCAGTCTGAGTGTTTTCCATTAATAACCACCCTTTGTTTCCTATCACTGAGCCAATTCTTAACCCACATACATATATTTTCCCCCATCCCCATTGTTCTCATTTTATGTATCAACCTTTTGTGTGGAACCGTATCAAAAGCTTTTGAAAAGTCCATATACACAACATCCACTGCATTTCCTTGGTCCAGTCCCGAACTTGCCTCCTCATAAAAACTGATCAGATTAGTTTGACAGGAACGGTTCCTCGTAAATCCATGTTGATATTGGGTCATGAGGTTATTCTTCTTCAGATACTCTATTATAGCACCTCTTAGGAAACCCTCCAGGATTTTACACACAGTAGAGGTTAAGCTTACTGGCCTATAAATTTCCAAGTTCAGTTTGTCCCCTTTTTGAATATTGGCACCACATTTCCTATACGCCAGTCGTGTGGACCCTGTTATTATTGAATCTTTAAAGATTAAAAATAATGGTCTATCTATGACGTTACTTAATTCCTGCAGTACTCGTGGGTGTATCCCACCTGGGCCCGGGGATTTGTCAACTTTAGTGATTTTTAGACGCCGCCGTACTTCCTGCTGGGTTAAGCAAGTGACATTTAATGGAGAATTTTTGTTATCACTAATCATGTTTTCGGTCATGCGATTTTCTTGTGTAAATACGGTTGAAAAAAAAATCATTTAGCATATTGGCTTTTTCCTCATCCTCATCCACCATTTCACCCAGACTATTTTTAAGGGGGCCAACACTATCATTTTTTAGTTTTTTACTATTTATGTAGTTAAAGAATATTTTGGGGTTATTTTTACTTTCTCTGGCAATGATTCTTTCTGCCTCAATCTTTGCCGCCTTGATTTGCTTTTTACATAATTTATTTAATTTTCTATATTTATTTAATGCCTCATCACTACCTACATGCTTTAGTTCTCTAAATGCTTTCTTTTTGTCACTTATTGGGCCCCTTACAGCTCTATTTAGCCATAGTGGTTTCCTCCCATTTCTAGCATGTTTATTCCCAAAGGGTATATATTGTGCACAGGTCCTATTCAGGATGTTAATAAATGTCTCCCATTTGCTTTGTGCAGCTTTATGTCTCAGGATATCGTCCCAGTTTATTGCACTAAGATAATCTCTCAACCGTTGGAAATTAGCCTTCCTGAAGTTTAGTGTCCTTGTAACCCTTCTACTACACATCTTATTAAAGGTTACATGAAAATGTATTATTTTGTGATCACTATTACCCAAGTGACCCCCAACTCGTATATTTGATATGCGGTCTGGCCTATTGGTTAATATTAGGTCTAGCAGTGCCCCCCTTCTTGTTGGGTCCTGAACCAGTTGTGAAAGGTAATTGTCTCTCATAGTTGTCAAAACCTATTACCTTTGCTTGAACTACATGTTTCTGTCCCCCAACGTATTTCAGGGTAGTTGAAGTCTCCCATAATAATGACTTCTCCTTGAGTCGCTGCTTCATCTATTTGCTTTACGAGGATATTCTCCACTACTTCCATTATTTTTGGAGACTTATAACAAACCCCTATCAGTAATTTATTTTTTCCCCCTCCCCTTATCTCCACCCACAGGGACTCTACATTTTCATTAGATTCACATATATCCTCCCGCAAGACAGGTTTTAAGGATGATTTTACATATAAACACCCCCCCCCTCGCTTGTTTGTACGGTCATTTCTGAACAGACTATAGCCCTGTAAATTAGCTGCCCAGTCATGGCTCTCATCCAGCCACGTCTCCGATATTCCTACCATGTCATAATTATTTTCCAACAAAATTAATTCTAATTCCTCCATTTTGTTGGTGAGGCTTCTGGCATTAGTGTACATGCATTTTATGTATCTCTCTGTACCTCTATTCCTTCTTACTTTATTGGCTGTTCTAACCCCACCCCCAATTTATTTGTGCCCAGGTCACTATCTGCACTATCTTCCCCACCTATAAAATGAATACCCCCCCCCCCAATCCCTAGTTTAAACACTCCTCCAACCTTCTAGCCATTTTCTCCCCCAGCACAGCTGCACCCTCCCCATTAAGGTGCAGCCGGTCCCTAGCGTAGAGTCTGTAGCCAACTGAGAAGTCGGCCCAGTTCTCCAGGAACTCAAATCCCTCCTTCCTACACCAGTTCTTGAGCCACTTATTTATCTCCCTAATCTCCCGTTGCCTCTCTGGCGTGGCACGTGGTACCGGTAGTATTTCAGAGAATACCACCTTGGAGGTCCTTGCTTTCAGCTTGCAGCCAAATTCCCTGAAGTCATCTTTAAGGACCTTCCACCTACCACTAACTTTGTCATTTGTGCCAATGTGCACCATGACCGCTGGGTCCTCACCAGCCCCTCCCAGTAATCTGTCAACCCGATCAGCGATGTGCCGGACTTGAGCGCCAGCTAGGCAGCACACTGTTTGATGATCCCTGTCTTTGTGACAGATTGCCCTATCTGTTCCCCTAATAATTGAGTCGCCCACTACCAGCACCTGCCTGGCCTGCCCTACTCTCCTATTTCCCTCTTTACTGGAGCTGACACTCCTCCGGCTTTCAGGAGACATGCCTTGCTGCAGCAGTGCTACCCCTGTACCATCACTCCCCTCATCTGCCAACTTTGCAAACTTATTGGGGTGTGCCAGATCAGGACTAGCCTCCCTTGCACTCTTCCCTCTACCCCCCCTTCTAACTGTCACCCAACTAACGGCCTCACTGTCCTGCAGCTCCAGACTACCACCCTCCCCCACATCTACCCCAGAGAGCGGCTGCTCAGTGAGCAGCAGACTCCTTTCCATGTTGTCAATGGATCTCAGTGTTGTCAGCTGCTCATTTAGATCCAGTATCTGGGCTTCCAAACGCACAACGTGCTCACATCTCGCGCAGCAGTAAGCAACCACGACCGGCTGTTCAGGATTGCATACATGTGGCAAGATGCACACTGGATAGCATTGTCAATAATGGAGCTCATTTCCTAATGGGGATTGCAATAGACAGAATGTTAAGTAAAAAGAAAAGCAAAGAATTAATGAAATACAGACAGCAATTCAGTCCAAAGTCCTCCCTTCCAAACTTCCTGAATCCAAGTCACTGAAAAATAAGTCACACACTTACTTTCGTTCGCACTTACGCTCTGGTCACACTCCTCTCGTTCACACTCGCAAATTAAGAGATTTAAAGAGGTTTTGTTTTGTTTTTTCCCCTTTTCCAGCAATACACCCTTCACCTCAATGCACTTCCAAAGGCAAGTTTGCAGTCACCAATATTGACGGAGATTGATATCAAATATAATATTTCTATGACGTTCAGAAGCTCAGAAACCATTTCCTAGGTTTCTGGTGGTTTCCCAGTTATGAAAGATACACCATCATAACTGGAAAAAGGCGAGCATCCCAAAAATGTGGTCCATGTGTTTGTGACAGTCATGTGCATTATTAAACTTGACATTAAAAGTTTGTACAGTTACACAATAGGGCTTTGGAGGGGAAATCCAGTGTAAACCAGTATGCTTGCCCTGGGCTGAGGTTTATGGCGGTTATAAAAATTCCTTGTTTGGGGGAAGCAAGAGTAGAGTTCTATGGAGGTCCCTTCCAAGTGAACAGGGGACGGAGATTTAAGACATCTCTGGCTGTCCTTTCAACATTTTTAAAACTAGGACAAAAATACATTTTGCCTGACAAAGGGAATGTCACTAGGTTTATTGCCACCTGATCTGAGCACAGCACAACGTGTGGACAAAGATCCCCAATTCCAGCGACGTGTTGCTCTCTGGGCTGACTGATGTAGTTTTGATAAGTGATCCTCCACCAGCAGGAGACTGCCACCAGAGGACTAGTAAAGCTGCTGCCATGTAGTCCAACCCTGTCCCCACAACTGATGAATAGCTCTGTACACTGTGCATTGGTAGCTTTCTGCCTATCAGTGGTGTGGGTGGGGTTATACAGAGCCCAGCATTCAGAGAATTAGATCTGCAGCAGACACAGTTAGAGTATGTGCCCACGAAGCGTTTTTCAAGAGGATATGCTGCAGAATTTCCGCAGCGTAAAGGCTTTTTTAGCGCTATGTTATCCGCCCCCCATGGTCCCCAATGTGATTACGCAAGTTCAATGCCCATGCTGCGTTTTTTTCCACAGCGTTTTTCCGGCGGGGAAAAATCCGCAGCACGCTCATTAATTTTGCGTTTCCGCAAGCGGAATTGCCTTTGCAGTGCAATTAAAAACTCAAGGCAATTCCGCATGCGTTTATCCGGGAGAGGACATGCAGAAATGAAGCAGAAAATTTCTGCTTCATTTCCACAGCATGGGAACATAGCCTTACTCTGAACTGCACCAAGCGATCCATCACTGTAATCAGGGTCTCTGCCCCTAAATCACCCTGCTCTCAGATGGGGCAGCAAAATCCTGGTGACAAATTCACTAACCCCATCCAGCTTCAGATGCAAGTATTAGAATTGATTCTGATGCTCAAAATTAAATGTAATGGCCAGTGGCTAATGGCAGGCAATAGGTACAGCAAAGTGTGGAAAAGTTACCTGCAGGATTGTAGGGAACAAACTTCTCAGTGTCGGGGTACTGCTGCTCGTCTGTCTCATCAGAAGTGCCAGAAACCTAGTGGGGAACAGGAACCAGGTCACAAGCTTCATTTATCCAGGGTTTACCATTAGGTTCTCCATATAGGATCTGAAAAGTAGTGTTGAGGCACCCCCGTAGTGTTAGAGTTCGGTTCGTCGAACACCCGTATGTTCGCCGAACACCTTCGAACACTGTTAAAACCAATGGCAGGCAAACAAAAACACATAGGAAACACCTTCAAAAAGGTGTCCAAAAGCTGACAAACTGCTCAGTAGACACAACTAACACATGGAAAAGTGACAAGTACAAATAGTCATGCGAAAAAAGAAAAGAGGTGGAGGAGTAAAAGGAGGGGGAGACACAGATATAGGCATGTCATGCCCTTCTAAAGCCAAAAAAATGCGAAGCTAACACGGCCAGTCCGTTCCTGCCCGTGCGACCTCCGTGACGCCGGGTTTGTGCCAGAGCTGCGGTGGACCCTGACGGCTAGCACCCTCTCCCAATACTGGTGCCTGTCCGCTGGTGGGTCGAGCGAGCCCCCCTGCGGTGGAGGCAGGTCTAAGCTTTTTAATTTAAATCGTCTCTCTAATTTGAATGAGTACACTTTAAATCCTTTTACAAGGATCTATTGGAGGGCAAGTCTGATGCCAGCAGCCGCGGGAATTCCAGCTCTAGTAGCGTCCACTAAAGCTGCTGCAGTTAAAAAGCTTTTATAAGATCGAGCTCGGCGGTCCACCGCAAGGCGTCCTACCGCCAGTCCCAGGCCCTGTGCCTTGGGGTGCCTCCCCGATGCTCTTCACTGAGTGTCCCGGGGGCCCGAGGCATTTCCTTTGAAAAAATTAAGCGTCCAAACTACAGGTGGTGCAGCTTGCTTAACAGTTGGGATAATCCGCTGACTAGCAGACACTGCTACTAGGTCCAAAGTATTTCCTGGGCTAGATACAGTTAAAAATTTGTAATTAGATACTCTCGTTGGATGCTGAGAAAGCATTCCATAGAGTCTCCTGGCACGCCATATATTATTCTCTTAAAAAGCTTGGGGTAGGGATCTAGGGGACCCTTTCATAGGCAAAATCACAGCCCGGTATCGCAATACGTCACCTAGGCTGAAGATGAATGGAACATTTTCATCACCTTTCATAATCACCAATGGGACAAGGCAGGGATGTCCTCTGTCCCCTCTCTTATACATCCTAGTGATGGAGCACCTGCTCTCATCAATTCGCCATAACCCCAATATTAGGTGGATTGAGGTGGCAGGCACAGAGTACAAGTGCTCTGCATTTGCTCATGATGTCCTAGTATATAGCACTCAATCACATATCCATCCCTGCTGTTATGGCTGAAATAGATCACTTTGTTACATGGTCAAATTTTAAAATCAATGCAGCGAAGTCTGAGGCCCTCGATGTCTCCCTCCTCAAATCCATACAGGATTCCATCCAGTCCAACTTTCCCTTTGCCTGTCCCTCACAGGGTATCAAATACTTAGGAATTCGTATTCATAGAGACCTCTCCCGTCTAGGTTATCTTAATTTTGGGCCCTTTATTGAACAACTCCATACAGACCACGGTTGGCAAGTTAGAACTGTAAGATTCACTACGTGAACCACTGGTGTTTTGTGGAAAAGCACATGTACACTGTGTTCCAAATTATTATGCAAAAAGTGTTTAGGAGTGATAAGGGAAGAATTTGGTTGTTTGTCAGTTAAACTCATTGATGGTGATGTGTGTCAGGGCTCTTTATATCACTGTAAGCAATTGCAGACACCTGTGCTAATTAGTTTGGCAGGGGTGTCCAATGAAAGGCAAGACTTCTTAAGAAGGCTGTCCCACATTATTAAGCAGCCTACATTTTCTGCCAAAATGGGAAAGAAAAAGGATGTGTCGGCTGCTGAGAAGCAACAAATTGTGGAGTGTTTAGGTCAAGGCATGACTACAATCAACATTGCCAAGACACTTCATCCTGATCATCGCATAATCAAGAAGTATGTAGCCGATTCACAGTACACACGTGTGCGTGCTGATAAGGGCAAATTGAGGACTCTTTCCTACAGGCAATTACGTCAGGTTAAAAGAGCAGCGGCAAAAAAGCCTTGTCATAGCAGCAGACAAGTGTTTGAAGCTGCTTGTGCCTCCAACGTCCCCCGAACAACAAGATGCAGGGTCCTTCAGAGGTTTGCAGCTGTGCATACGCCATCCTGTCGACCTCCTCTATCCACTTCACACAAGCAGAAACGGCTCCAGTGGGCCAAACATTACATGAAGACTGATTTCAAAACTGTTTTGTTCACGGATGAGTGCCGTGCAGCGCTCGATGGTCCAGATGGATGGAGTGGAGGATGGCTGGTTGATGGACACCCCATGCAAACACGGCTACGGCGCCAACAAGGAGGAGGTGGAGTAATGTTTTGGGCTGGAATCATGGGGAGAGAGATTGTCGGCCCCTTTAGGATCCCTGAAGGGGTAAATATGAACTCCATAATGTATGTGGAGTTTCTCAAACAGCACTTCCTGCCATGGTTCAAGAAGAAGAACCGTGTATTCCGCAGCAAGATCATTTTCATGCATGATAATGCACCGTCTCATGCTGCACATAACATCTGCATCTCTGGCTGATATGGGCATAAAAAGGGGACAAACTTATGGTGTGACCCCCATGCTCCCCTGACCTCAACCCCATTGAGAACCTCTGGAGCATCATCAAAAGGAGTGTCTATGATGGCGGGAGGCAGTTCACATCTAAGCAACAGCTCTGGGAGGGTATTCTGTCCTCATGCAAAACAATTGAAGCAGAAACCATCCAAAACCTGACATTCAATGGACGAGAGAGTTCAGAAGCTCCTTTCGAACAAGGGGTCCTATGTGAAAATGTAACATCACCTAGAATAAAGTTTTGAGCTGAAAACTGTTTGATTACAGTTTGTAATAACAGGCTAATGCTTATAATTTCAAAAATGACCATTTTTTTGCTCTTTATTAAAATGAAAAGGTTGATCGTAGAGTGTGGGGGATCTAAGAGTGTGGCAACCCAGTAGTCAGGATTATTTCGAATTCTGACAATCTGAGGGTCATGTTGCAGGTAGTGCAGCAAGAAGGCACTCATGTGTCTTGCGCATCTCGGAGCCCCAAAATTATTTTCCGGGCTAGATGCAGCAAAAAATTATTATTAATTTGAAAGCTGGTGGAGCTTAGTATAGATGGCCTAATAGAATTAGTACTGCAAACTGCTACAAGACCCAAATTATTTTCCAGCCAAGATACAGATAAACATGATTAGTAATATGAAAGCTTATAACGGTTGGTGAGGTGATTTTAACAAATCATCAAGCTTTTACTCTCCCCAGCATGACACAGGGGTAGAAAAGTCGTTTCGGATCCATGATTTGTTCATCTTTATGAACGCGAGTCTGTCTACATTATCAGTGGAGAGCCCCGTGCGCTTATCTGTCAGCACACCACCAGCAGCGCTAAACACACGTTCAGACAGAACGCTGGCTGCGGGGCATGACAAGATCTCCAAGGCGTAAGTGGCAAGCTCCGGCTATTTATCCAGATTGGAAGCCCAAAAAGAGCAAGGGTCCAGTGACACAGTCGTGGCTTCAATGTTTACTTGGAGATACTCCTGTACCATCGTCTCTAGGCGTTGACTATGTCAGACTTCTTGTCTCCTGTGGCCTTGCAAAGGATGGGCTAAAAAAGTGGTGAAATGATTCTGCAAAATTGAGGTTACCAGCAGATACTGTGTTTATGTTAAGTTTTGAGTGCTGAACACTCGGTCCCACGGTTGGCAAGTTGGAACTGTGAGACTCACTACGTGCACCACTAGTGTTTTGTGGAAAAGCACATGTAAGATTCTGAAACAGTCTCTGCTGATACTCCAGCATGCATGCATCTCTTTCTATGGCAGGAATAATTTCTGCAAATTTACTTTTGTACCAGGGATCTAAGAGTGTGGCAACCCAGTAGTCAGGATTATTTCTAATTCTCACAATTCGAGGGTCATGTTGCAGGTAGTGCAGCAAGAAGGCACTCATGTGTCTTGCGCATCCAGGAGCACCAAGTCCCTGTTGTGTTGGTGGCGAGGTAACAATCATGCTTCCTTCCTCTGCCCTCTCCCCCCAACCTCGCACAACAGAAATGTGATCAAGGTCTCCCTCATCTGATGAGTCTTCCATCAGTTCGTCCTCCACTCCTGCACCTTCCTCACTAGTTTGGCTGCTACCATGCGCCCTGGTAAAACCATCTCCCCCACCCTCACATGCCTGCCGCCTTGGTGCTGCCGACCATCTGGACCTTGCAGATGTTAGCCCTTCCTCATGCAACTCCTCCTCCTCTACTTCCTCCACCTCCTCTTCTGCCACCACCTGACTCCAAATTCTGTTTAACATGTGCTCCAGCATGTAAATCACCGGAATAGTCATGCTGATAATGGCATCGTCAGCAATAAACATCTTCGCCATTTCAAAACTGTGCAGAAGGGTGCATAGGTCCCTGATCTGAGACCACTCCTCCAGCGTGATTTGCCCCACCTCTGGATCTCGTTGGCCCAGGCTATACGTCAGAACGTATTGCACCAGGGCTTGTCGGTGCTGCCACAGTCGCTGCAACATGTGCAGAGTTGAATTCCACCGGGTAGGCATATCGCATTTTAGCCGGTGAAGTGGCAGGCCCAACGACTTCTGTAGAGATGTAAGTCGCTGAGCTGCGGGATGCGAATGGCGGAAGTGAGCACACAGCGACCGTGCCCTCTGCAGAAGGCCATCTAGTCCGGGATAGTGGGCTAAAAGTTGCTCGACAACCAGGTTCAACATGTGAGCCATACAAGGCACGCGTGTGACATTGCCTCGGCAAAGGGCCGCACCCAGGTTTGCAGCATTGTCGCACACGACTTTCCCTGGTTTCAGGTCCAGTGGAGACAACCATTCATGAAATTGGTTCTCCAGAGCTGACCACAACTCCTCAGCTGTGTGACTCACATTTCCCAGACATTTCAAAGTAAAAACCGCCTGATGACGTTGAGCCCTGCTGCCAGCATAGTAAGGAGGTGTGCAGGATCCCTTCTGCGCAGTTAGAAAGCTTGTGGAATGACCAGACAGGCTTTGGGTGCAGGTGGAGGACCGAGAGGAGGTAGAGGAGGCAGAAGCAGTGGAGGAAATTCGAGATAAAGAGGATTGACGCACAACTCATGGGGACGGCAAGACTTGGACAGCAGCCTCTTGTCCTGCTGTCACCATAGTTATCCAGAGCCCAGTCAGCGACATGTAACGCCCCTGTCCATGCCTATTTGTCCAAGTGTCTATGGTGAAATGCACCCTGTCACACACACAGTTTCTCAAAGAAGCGGTGATGTTGTGTGCGACATGCTGGTGGAGGAGCGCAGGCACACCTTTCTTTGAGAAGTAGTGCCGACTGGGCATCTGGTACTGGGTCACTGCGACAGACATAAGGTCTCGAAAATCCTCTGTGTCCACCAGGCGGAAAGGCAGCATTTCTGTAGCCAAAAGCTTGCAGATGGTGAAATTCAACCTCTTAGCTTTCTCATGGCTAGGAGGAAATGGTCTTTTACTTGTCCACATCTGAGGGACCGAGGGCTGGCTGTTGTGCTTAGACGAGGTTGAGAAGGGTGTCCCCGGCAAACTGCCGGTCCGTGAGGAAGATGCAGGCGGACATGTTAGGTTGCCTTGATCCAAAGGTGGTGCTATCGATGTCGGACAGCGCTGAACACCAGCTGGTGTTTCCACCTCCAAAGAAAATGATGACCTGCCAATCACGCTGGCTGTTGCAGGTAAAGAGGTGGCAGGTCTGCGTCCCAAAACAGGTGTGACTGCTGTCCCCCCAGTCACAGAGGATGAAGAGGCCGCGGATGCACAAGATGTGGCAGACGGCGGTTGGCCCGGCCGGCTAGGCCGCATTGTAGCACAGTGAGCTTCCCACTGCAATTTATGCTTCATATCCATGTGCCGGTTCATGCATGAAGTGCTCAAACTATGTATTTTTTGGCCTCTACTTAGCTTTTGCTGACAAATGTTACAGATAACACAAGTTGGGTCATCCTTATTGATCTGAAAAAATGCCCAGGCTATGCAAGGCTTAGCACCCATGCGACCTGAAGAGCCACCACGACTTGTGGTCAGAGGCAGAGTTGTGTTTGAGGATGCAGTTGTTGACGTGCTTCCAGTACTACGTCTGTCCAGGAAGGCGCAACCTGACCTCATCGTCACTAGCATCCTCCTCCACCTCCTCTGCTGACCTCATCGACTGGCTAACTGTGGGTTGACAGTAAGTGGGATCTCCAACCTCATCATCATCACCCTGTGTGTTATCACACCAGTCGTCCTCAGAGCCAACCTCTTCCTGCCCTGACAAAAAACTAAAGTTGTCGCTCCAATCAGGTATATGAGTCTCATCATCGTCTTCCTCATTGTCTCCACCAACAGGAGTTACAGTTTGGGAACGAGGGTCTACATTATGGTCAGAACCTTCTGCCTCTGGTCCTGGATCCGACTCAAAGATTCTGGGCATCAGTGCAGATCATTTCCTCGTCTGGATTCACAGAAGCTCTGGAGCCGACCTCTGATTCCCAGGCTATAGTATGAGTAAACAGCTCTGCAGACTCCACCATCTGTGTTACCCCATACTAAGACGGGCAGCTGGAGACTTGGGAGCTGTGAGGAAGCAAGTGCGATTGGGGTGACACCTCTGAGGACTGGAGTATTTGTGATGTTGAAGTTGAGGTGGAGGAGAGCCCACTTAAAGGAGCACTTGATATCTGTTGAAGCACATGCTGTTTTTGTGCCTCATCTGGAATTTGTAGTGATTGGCGTGGCCTTAAGAAAGGGATCTTCTCACATTGTCCGCTAAAAGAAGTAGACATCTTAGTTTGGCTGGAAGATGGTCTTTCTTCAGCAGATGTTACTGTTGCTTTAACACCTACCCCATGCAGGGGCGGAACTACCGCCCGTGCAGCCGGTTCATTGAACGGGGGCCCCGAGGGAGAGGGGGCCCCTCCAGCCTCCAGCACGGCCGCCATCAGGGCATGACTGCCCTGACTCCAGTATGGGGCCCGGCCGGTAGGGCCCCCCTCTTGTGCGTCTCTCCTCATGAGGCCCCCGGCTCCATGCTAAGCGCCGGGTCCGGGACGTCTCAGCGCTGCGCTGCGCTGTTGCAGCAGCGCCTTCATGATTCCCCTGACTTCCGGTCATGTGACGGCGCCGTCACATGGCCGGAAGTCAGGAGAACCTGCTGTCAGCGATTTGGACGAGCGCCAGGATTCTGCAGGGATCGCATGGGGGTAAGTATAACAAGTTTTATTTTTTTTTAAAATACAATTAACTAGGAGTGGAGAGACGGGAGATGTGTGTGTGTGTGTGTGTGGAGATGCACGTGTGTGCGTGTGCGTGTGCGTGTGTGGGGGGATGGGAGATGCACATGGGGGGGAGGGATGGGAGATGCACATGTGTGGGGGGGGGAGATGGGAGATGCACATGTGGGGGGGATGGGAGATGCACATGTGGGGGGGGGGATGGGAGATGCACATGTGGGGGGGATGGGAGATGCACATGTGGGGGGGGGGAGATGGGAGATGCACATGTGGGGGGGGGAGATGGGAGATGCGTGTGTGGGGGGGGGATGGGAGATGCACGTGTGTGGGGGGGGGATGGGAGATGCACGTGTGTGGGGGGGGATGGGAGATGCACATGTGTGGGGGGGGATGGGAGATGCACATGTGTGGGGGGGAGATGGGAGATGCACATGTGTGGGGGGGAGATGCACATGTGGGGGGGGTGGGAGATGCACATGTGGGGGGGGAGATGCACATGTGGGGGGGGGAGATGGGAGATGCACATGTGGGGGGGGGGAGATGGGAGATGCACGTGTGTGGGGGGGGGGTGGGAGATGCATGTGTGTGGGGGGGGTGGGAGATGCACATGTGGGGGGGATGGGAGATGCACATGGGGGGGGATGGAAGATGCACATGGGGGGGATGGAAGATGCACATGTGTGGGGGGGGGGAGATGGGAGATGCACATGTGGGGGGGGATGGAAGATGTACATGTGTGGGGGGGGAGATGGGAGATGCACATGTGTGGGGGGGGGATGGGAGATGCACATGTGTGGGGGGGGGATGGGAGATGCACATGTGTGGGGGGGGATGCACATGTGGGGGGGGATGGGAGATGCACATGTGGGGGGGGAGATGCACATGTGGGGGGGATGGGAGATGCACATGTGGGGGGGGGGAGATGGGAGATGCACATGTGGGGGGGATGGGAGATGCACGTGTGTGGGGGGGATGGGAGATGCACGTGTGTGGGGGGGGGATGGGAGATGCACATGTGTGGGGGGGGATGGGAGATGCACATGTGTGGGGGGGGAGATGGGAGATGCACATGTGTGGGGGGGGAGATGCACATGTGTGGGGGGGAGATGCACATGTGTGGGGGGGAGATGCACATGTGGGGGGGGAGATGCACATGTGGGGGGGGAGAGATGCACATGGGGGGGTGAGAGATGCACATGGGGGGGTGAGAGATGCACATGGGGGGGTGAGAGATGCACATGGGGGGGTGAGAGATGCACATGGGGGGGATGAGAGATGCACATGGGGGGGATGAGAGAGGCACATGGGGGGGATGAGAGAGGCACATGGGGGGATGAGAGATGCACATGGGGGGGATGAGAGATGCACATGGGGGGATGAGAGATGCACATGGGGGGGATGAGAGATGCACATGGGGGGATGAGAGATGCACATGGGGGGGATGAGAGATGCACATGGGGGGATGAGAGATGCACATGGGGGGGATGAGAGATGCACATGGGGGGGATGAGAGATGCACATGGGGGGATGAGAGATGCACATGGGGGGGATGAGAGATGCACATGGGGGGGATGAGAGATGCACATGGGGGGGATGAGAGATGCACATGGGGGGGATGAGAGATGCACATGGGGGGGATGAGAGATGCACATGGGGGGGATGAGAGATGCACATGGGGGGGGGATGAGAGCTGCACATGGGGGGGTTATGTTTACATAACTTTGTTGCCTTATGAAGGGCAGGGGGGGCCCCCCAAAATTTCTTGCACAGGGGCCCACTACAGTCTGTGTCCGCCCCTGACCCCATGGATACAACCTTTCTTTCCCTTCCCAACATGCCTATTCCCCTTTCCAAAAGCAGCAGGCCTTTTTCCACTCATTTTGGTGGTTAACTAATTGACAACTCTGGAGTTGTTTGCACAAAAAACAATGAATGGGAACCGAGCAGAGCCGAGTGGCCAAACTGTGGTATTAGCCCAAAAGTATTGGCTGGGTTAGATGCAGAAAAAAATTATTTTGAATTTGCAACCTGGTGGAGGTTAGTATAGATGGACTAATAGAACAAGTCCCACACGCTGCTACAAGCCGAAGCCAAACATTTTTTTCAGAGCTAGATGCAGATAAAAATTATTTTGAATTTCCAACCTGGTGTAGGTAAGTATAGATGGACTAATAGAATGATGCTATGCCCAAAAGGTTTTCCTTCACTAGGTGCAGTAAAAAAATTTGCATTCTATACACAGGTGGTGTAGCTTGCAACACAGATAGGCTACTCCACTGACTAACACACACTGCAAGAGGCCAAAAAGGATTTGCTTTGCTAGATTTAGCCAAATGCTGTGAAAAAAACTTGCACAGCACTAGTACAGACCTGCCTGGCAAAAAGTGATAGGAACTGATGTAACCTAGTCCTCAAAAGGACTGCAATCACAACTATTCCCTACTCCCAAGCCATCTGTAGATTTGTGCGAAAATTGGCTTGAAATTAACACAAAGTATAGCGCACACAGCAACAGCAGTGCCGTCTAACACGCAGCTGCAGCAGTGAGAAAATGGTGGTGACGGGGAAAATGGCTGGGTCTTATAGGGCAAGGACATGTGACATACACTGCCAATGACACATGCCCTTGCTTGTGTGAAAAAAAGCAGTTCGCTCCGTGTGTGCGCTGCTGATAGGCTGACAGATTGCACCTCCCTACTGTAAATGCGGGAAAGAGAAAAAAAAATGGAGATCTTCATTATTTATGCAGAGATCCATCCCCTGCCCCTCCCCCCACCCCGCTGTACACTCAAACTGCGTATTAACATTAATTTTCAGCATTACTGAGAAAAAATCCAGTTATGATTTTGGTGCACGAACAGCCGAATTTTTCTCAAATTGTTCGTGTTCGCCGAACGGCTCGAACACCGCCCAAAACAGCTCGAAGTTGAGATTGGCGAACAGTTCGAGTCGAACACCGCTCCTCTCTACTGAAAAGGAGTCAGCCAAGTCCTTGTGGCATAGCTGTGGCCTGGCCATACACTATTTGGCTAGCAGCCATCTCTCCCAACATACAGATGAGTTCTCATGTGTTCTGTGGGGAGGAGGGTAATCGCCTGCCTCTAAGCAATTTGTGCCTAGAGAACAAGGAGCGGGTATTTGAACTGAACATTTGTTAGGGCAGATAGATTAGCCAGATATTAGCCCACTTTAATCAAACAGAAAACAATGGGACTTGTAATTGTGGTGCCCCTGATGGTTCAGTCACCACAGAGATAGTGCACCTCACCCAGAGGTGTGGAGTCTCCTTCTCTCAGGTGAGGAGTGTTAGAACCTTGCTCTTAGGTTTTTTCCTTTGCTGGTCACATGACCTTGTTGGCCTATATTATCCTGCTCCGCCCTTCTGGCTTTGCTGGACTTCATTGTATAACTACTTTCTAGCTAGCCTGTGCTCTGTATCTAACTGTTAGTTTCCTTGGTCTACGGACCTCTATGTTCTATATATTTTGTTTGTTCGTCTGTCTGCTACTATTTCTGTTAGGAGGTGTCCCATTTTCCTCCCAGTCCTTAGTACTTGTAGGGATTCCTTCCCCACATCTATAGGTCTCCGTACAGACTAGCTTAGGACTTTAGCAGGTCTGATCGCAGGATCAGGTTCCCTGTTACATCGTAGGGATTCAGCTGAGTTCTATCGTAGGGACAGATCTCCTCTCTTTCCTTAGCTCTGGTAGCAGAACATAACAAGGAGGGAGTGCTGCCCAGAACCCCAACACCCGCATTCAACACTACACTGCTCCAGGCCGGCTGGAGGGGCAACATGCACGAGCGCAACTGCTGAGCCCTGTCCCAGGCTGGAGTAGGGGGAACCCAGAGGTAGGGGGAACCAGTAGTGGGTGTGGGTGGAGGAAGTAGTTTAAGGGAGCACTATAGTAGTAGGTATATAAAGGGGAGCCATTTTAGGGTGGCAGGAGAGTTCGGTAGAGGAGTCAGTGGAGAACAGTCAGGGATCAGAGTCTCTTTAGGAGCTCTGCTCCACAAGCAGGGCCCAGTGCTAGAGGCCCAGGAGGGGAGCAGAGGAGTAGGCTCCGATCTAAGGAAGGGATCCTAGGGGGTACGGCGAGTGCAGGACGGCACCCATATGCCCGCATCTGTCAGAAGACAGGGATCGTAAGCCGCAGGAAGGGGACGGACCCCTGGTCCAGCCGTGTAACTCCAGGTCTTGGCTGGGAGGCTTCTGGCTTATATAGTCAGTTGCTTAAGCCTCATTCTAATCCCCGTGAGGGACAAGCAGGTCCGGGAACTCCAACGTACAGGAGGGGCTTCAGAGCACCCAAATGGGATTGAGAGTGGGAAGCACAGGGCAGGAGGGAGACAGACCCAGTGTGAAGACTGTCTAGCTAGGAACACAGAAAGTGGAGTTCTGTCAGGTGCTCCTAATCTACCTGAGGAAGTGCTTTACCCCTGCCTGGTGAACGCAGCGCGACGTGGGGAGGCTGACAACTGTACAGTGCACCAATGGAACTGTCATAAGAACTGTGAGAAAAGACTCGGATGACTGCATCGCACTGCCTCCGTCCATTCTTTATCTGCGCCATCTTTCCCTCCCTGCACTACAACGCCCAGTGCAACTTTCACTGCCTTACACTGCCCAGGAGCAAGCTCTACCTGTGGAGAGCCACACCATCCCTGCTGCCGTAACATCAGCTCCAGAGGACTGCTCCGCAGCGGCAGCTCCCTTTGGCTGCATTCCACAGGTGGCGTCAAACACTTTCCCCAGATCCTCCAATATCTTCCCCTTTTTACTGACCGCCCTGGGTCACGGACCGGGCCAGCCACGGTGATATCCCCTATACCGGCATCCATAGGCCCAGCTGCCAGGGGGCGCGTCAGCTCTGGAGTCATGAACAAGATAAGTGACCAACCCGTTATCGGTGGGTGAAGTGTGCCTAAAGAACTGTGTAATGATACTGAATGTGGTGCCCGCCCCAGAAGAACGGGCGCCATTATGTGCGTGATCAAAGACAACAGTATGGAACCTCCCATCGTGGGCCAGGTCCCAGAATGGCGCCAAAAGCATACCCTGCCCCTTGCAACTGTGACTGTCCGCATAGATGTGTCCGTCAAGGCAGGGAGGCAGTCACAAGGAGTGACCGACAGCAGATTGCCATGGGACCGCCCCCGAAAGAGGAGGAGGAGGAGGAAAGAAGGAATGGAGACAGGGTGTGGTCTTAACCAGTCTAGACAGACCGCACCCGGCAGACAACATGGACAGAAGTCAGGATCAAGCCTCCGCCTCTGGCCTGCTGCCGTGGCAAGCGACCCCCCTCGCCCTGGAGGGAGAAGCCAGTAAGTTATCCCCGGAGGACGCGGAGTTCCTCCAGAGTGAGATTCTGGAGCTGAGCCAAGTGGACCGGGCCCAGCAAGCAGCAGTTACCAAGTGGAGGAGCGAGCTGTTGGAGAAGTTTGCAGCACGGTGTAGAGCAGCACAGGATGCCAGCAGCGGCAACCCAGCGGAACCCGCTGAATACCAGGAGGCAGTGTGCAGCACAGGAGCAGGTGGGAAGAAATCCCCTGTCCCGGGCGCTGCAAGCGCCGACCTGCTCCTGGGATTCCTACACCAACACTCTCCGTACCCCGCCATGCCCTCCCTGGAGCAGCTGCTCAGCCCGGAACCTCCACCCCCGGGCACTGACTGAGGACCTTCCACTTGTTGCCCTCCCGGAACCTCCACTCCCAGGCACTGAAGTCAGGAACCTTCTGCTGGGTTCCCTCGCGGAGCCTCCACCTCCGGCACCTGAGTGGGTGTACGGCGCGCCGGGCTTCGATTGGTCCACCCGGTTTGAGGACCAGCAGCCGTGCACGCTAGTGTTGATCGAGCACTAAAATGCTCGGGTGCTCAAATCTCGGGCCGAGCTCGCCGTGATACTCGGGTGCTCGACCCGAGCAACGAGCCCAATGTTAGTCTATGGGAGACCTGAGCATTTTTGGCGCAGCACTGACGGCAGTCTTTTAAAAGCCTAACAAGTGCCCAAAACGATAGTGACAGTGCTCAAATGACATGGGGACAGCATGGGGATCGCCCCAGGAAGCATTTCTGATGCCCAGGTCACTGCTGTCAACAACGTGGTCAGAGGTATTAAGCCACTTTTAAGGGCTCACAATAAAACATTCAAAAATGAAACTGAAACTGCTTTCCTGTGAAATATGTTAAGGAACTTCCTTTCCAGGGTAAAACCTACAAAAGACAAAAATATATCTCATACCCTACCATCATTATATATAAATGTAAAGCAAAGTTGCATAATAAATATAGGGTACTTAGTGAACTATTTTTGATCAAAAAAAGTATACAAGCGGCAAGGTGACCCTAAATTGGGACGGTACCTATACTGCCTATATTAAAAACCTTACTGTATATCAAAGTTGAAGTAATGCATATAAAAGGGTAGACAAATAGGACCGGGTCCCAACTCCAGACCACCTAGGCCCGTGGTAAGCTACATATATACTAATCAGCTTCAACTTTGATATACAGTAAGGTTTTTAATATAGGCAGTATAGGTACCGTCCCAATTTAGGGTCACCTTGCCGCTGGTGGGACGGCTTGTATACTTTTTTTGATCAAAAATAGTTCACTAAGTACCCTATATTTATTATGCAACTTTGCTTTACATTTATATATAATGATGGTAGGGTATGAGATATATTTTTGTCTTTTGTAGGTTTTGCTTCTTTTTGCTAGTGTGAACATGCTCCTATTTCTTGCATGTCTACCATCTTAGACCTCAGTTCACATTGCTTGGTTCTTTCCAGGGTAAAGACTTGTGTATAAGGTAAAATAAATAACCCCCCCCAAAAAATACTCCTCCACACCTTGGGCTATGTTAACAAGTAGCATTTTTTAGACGTTTTTGCACTTTTGTATTGCTTTCAACCGTGACAAATGCATTCACCGGGAAATGTCATTTTAACATTTTACAACCTTATCTGACCATGTGCTGTGTGACACATGCATACAGTGCTGAAAATACATGGGAACAGCATGGGGAATACCCCTGGAAGCATCTGACACCCAGGTCACTGCCTAAAAGTGTGCCCATCAGAAATGATCCTTGCCGCGTCAGAAGATGCAGACTTGCAACTATCCCCGTGCAAGTTCTTGTCCCAGGGTATTGTTCAATTGTACCTCCCCCATTCCTTGCAATGCAAGCGCAAGTATGCAGCCTGCCACCCGCCCACCCCCAGGCTGCAATACCATACTGCTTGCTTGCTTTCACTTGAAATTGGGCCTTTTAGGCATATGGAGGCGAAATCTGGCCACCACGTCATGGCTGCGTTGGCGGCCTGGAATCCATACTCAGTCCCCAGCCGCCAGGTAGCCGGGCATCCACACTGGGTCCCCAGCCGCCCCGCGGCCGGGTGTCCACACACGGTCCCCAGCCGCCTGGGGGCAGCCGGGTGTCCATAAACGTTCCCCAGCCGCCCCTATTTCTCCTGTCAACTTCCCCCCACACACTTTTCTTAGCCCAGCCTGCTTTAGGGCAGCATTGGACGAGACCACCAGAGAACCAGACTCCTCTGGTAGGCCCTGGCTTCTCCATCAGGGGAGTTGAGAGTGCCAAGGTGAGGAGCATGATGATGATGATACAAGTTAGCATCTGCTTTGTTTTCTTAGAATGCAAGCATAAGTGTGCAGCCTGCCACCCACCCACCCCCAGGCTGCAATGCCATACTGCTAGCTTGCACTTGAAATGGGGCCTTTTAGTTTGGAGGAGGCCGAAGCTGGCCACTACCTCATGGCTGCTTCGGCAGCGAGGTATTCAAACTCAGTCCCCAGCCGCCCCTATTTGTCCCTCTGTGCCTTATACATAAGATTAAGCGCGTATACCAAAACATTACCTGTGCCCTCCCCAGTGCATTTAGTGGGAAGGACAGCCTATTCCGCTGTAGTGTGTGCATGCCAAACCCCTGTTCATGGTACATGCGAAGATGCCTCCCACCCTGCACCTGTCGTTGCAGACTTGCAACTATACCCGTTCAAGTCCTTGTCCCAGGGCAGTGTTCAATTGTACCTCTCCCATTCCTTGCAATGCAAGCGCAAGTATGCAGCCTGCCACCCACCCACCCACCCACCCCCAGGCTGCAATACCATACTGCTTGCATAAACGGTCCCCAGCCGCCCCTATTTCTCCTGTCAACTTCCCCCCACACACTTTTCTTAGCCCGGCCTGCTTTAGGGCAGCATTGGACGAGACCACCAGAGAACCAGACTCCTCTGGTGGGCCCTGGCTTCTCCATCAGGGGAGTTGAGAGTGCCAAGGTGAGGACCATGATGATGATGATACAAGTTAGCATCTGCTTTGTTTTCTTGGAATGCAAGCGCATGTATGTAGTAGCGGCTAGGCCTGAGGTGGTCAGCGTTTTGGCGCATATCCTACCTCCTCCGAGGATTTCTGGATGTTTTCCTGCTACTATCACAGTTCTATGACTCCCATTAAAACAAAGCTTCAGGTGAAAAATGATGGATGAGGTAGTGGCAAAGGAGAAGGAGGAACAGGGACCATTCACATCAATATCAGGCCAGTCAACCACATATGTCTTGTAGGATATGTTTCTGTAACAAAAAGGAGCAGTTCGGCTACACAGTTATAGGGCATACAGTGAGTGCAATGCCTACCAAAAATTTTGAGGCACTCCAATGCCCCTTGGAAATGACATGGAGGTCAGAGGGCCTTAACTAAACAGTTTTTTCCATTTATACCAACTGGGTCTCCTGTACACTGTTAGCCTAAGCAGTGAATGGAAGGCTTTCCAAAAATTATGAGGAACTTGCAATGCCCCTTACAAGAGCCATGCAGCACAGCATATTACAAACATACGTCCCATTATTGGGGAGTGGGTCTCCCATAGTATTTGCTTATGCCTTCCAAGCAAAAGCTTCAAAAAATTAGGAGGAAATGCAGAGCCCGTTCAAAGACTCGTGGAGGTCCCAGTAGCTTAACAAGACGGTTTTAATGCCCCTTACAAGAGACGTGGAGGTCAGAGTGGTATAACAAGATGCTGTTAATGCCCCTCAGAAGAGACGTGGAGGTTAGAGTGGTATAACAAGATGCTTTTAATGCCCCTTACAAGAGCCAGACAGTACAGCATCTTAAAAATAGTATTCCCATTATTGGGGAGTGGGTCTCCCACAGTCTTTGCTTATGCCTTCCAAGCAAAAGCTGACAAAAATAAGGACGGAGGAACTTTCAATAATGGCAACACGGACCACGGTCACCCTGGTGGTATAGTGGTGGCGGAGGCTGAGGATAAGGAGAACATAAAACAGCCGAAATGAGGAAGCGTATACCCATGTGTGGGTGTGAAGTGGTGCATGGGAATACACCTCCCGAAATAACACCGTGGATTTGACTATGTTACTCTGCTGTCATTTGGTGGTGATGAGAAGTCTGGCCCAATCTAGCCCTTGTTCATTTTGATAAGGGTCAGCTTGTCAGTATTGTCAGTTGACAGGAGAGTGTGCTCATCAGTTATAATTCCCCCAGCGGCACTAAAAACAAGCTCCAATAACATGCTAGCGGCAGGGCAGGCCAGTACCTCCAAGGCGTACAGAGCGAGTTCATTCCAAGTGTCCAGCTTGGATACCCAATAATTAAAAGGCACGAAGGACGCTGGTACGGTCGGCAAGGTACTCCCTCACCATCTTTTGAAACTTTCCACTCCTTGTGAGAGTACCCCACGCCTCAGGGTCTGAGAAAACTGTCCCAGAACGTTGACAGTGTTCCCCTGCCTCTACTAGATTGGAGTTGCCTCTCTCTCGCTTGTACGCTTTGGTTGGTCAACGAACTGTGACCTCTGCCGCTAGCGTGTTCAGATGGGAATATTTTTTTTTTTTTTTTTTTAACAGTTCTGCAGCAAGGGCCTTCTGGTACAGGCCCATTTTTGTAGACCTCTCCACCTCAGAAATAAGACAGTGAAAGTTCTCCTTGTAGCGGGGGTCTACAAGTGTCACCAACCAGTAATGACTGTCACCCAACATTTTGACAACGCGAGGGTCACAGTTAAGGCAGCGCAACATAAAGTCAGCCATGCGTGCTAGACTGGTTATGGGCAAGATTTCCTTGTCCTCACCAAGATGACGACGGACCATGCTCGCCTCCTCCCCCCTGTCCTCAGGCCACCCACGCTGAACCGACGGTATAACACTTGTACAGGTACTACCATCTACAGCGCTTGATAGCAGCTCCTGTTCCTCCTCTCCCTCTGTCCCCCAATGCACGTTGGGATGAGATGAGGCTGGGCTGTGTGTAATCGCCCACTACGGCTTCTTGATCCATCTCATCATACTCTGGCTGCAATGCCTCCTCTTTAATTCTCTGCAGAGAGCGTTGCAAAAGACAGACAAGTGGGATGCTGACACTAATGATGGCGTCATCGCCACTCACCATCTTGGTGGCCTCCTCAAAGTTTGTCAGGATGGTACATATGTCAGACATCCAGGTCCACTCCTGAGGTCTTATGTGTGGAGTCTGACCTGAACATCGACGGCCTTGTTGTATAAACTGCTCTCTTCTGCTCACAAATCCTTTGCAACATGTGGAGGGTAGAGTTCCAACGTGTGGGGACATCACACACCAGTCGGTGTGCTGGAAGCTGCAAACGCTGCTGCAACAGCAAGGGCGGCGGAAGCTGTAGCAGACTTGCGAAAATGAGCTGACAGGCTGCGTACTTTCACGAGCAGATCTGGCAACTCGGGGTATGATTTAAGAAACCGCTGAACCACGAGGTTAAGCACATGAGCCAGGCATGGTACGTGTGTGATCTCACCTCAGAGCCGCCACCAGGTTACGGCCATTGTCACACACGACCATGCCAGGATGTAGGTTCAGCAGTCTCAGCCACAGATCTGCCTGCTCTTTCACAGCTGTCCACAACTCACAAGCAGTGTGAGGTTTATCACCTGAGCTTATGAGTTTCAGCACAGCCTGTTGCCACTTGGCGGAGGCAGTACTGCAGTGCTTCCAGCTTGTAACTGATGTGGTGATATCTGAGATGGAGATGGAGGCTGAACAGAAGGAGGAGATGGAGATGGAGGCTGAACAGGAGGAGGAGATGGAGACGGAGGAGGAGGTTGAACAGGAGGAGGAGGTGGAGATGGAGATGGAGGCTGAACAGGAGGAGGAGATGGAGATGGAGGCTGAACAGGAGGAGGAGGAGGAGATGGAGATGGAGGCTGAACAGGAGGAGGAGATGGAGATGGAGGAGGAGGTTGAACAGGAGGAGGAGATGGAGATGGAGAAGGAGGTTGAACAGGAGGAGGAGATGGAGAAGGAGATGGAGGAGGAGGCTGAACAGGAGGAGGAGATGGAGATGGAGGAGGAGGCTGAACAGGAGGAGGAGATGGAGGAGGAGGCTGAACAGGAGGAGGAGATGGAGGCTGAACAGGAGGAGGAGATGGAGGCTGAACAGGAGGAGGAGATGGAGGAGGAGGTTGAACAGGAGGAGGAGAAGGAGATGGAGATGGAGGAGGAGGCTGAACAGGAGGAGGAGGAGATGGAGATGGAGGCTGAACAGGAGGAGGAGGAGATGGAGATGGAGGTTGAACAGGAGGAGGAGATGGAGAAGGAGGAGGAGGCTGAACAGGAGGAGGAGATGGAGGAGGAGATGGAGATGGAGGAGGAGGTTGAACAGGAGGAGGAGATGGAGATGGAGAAGGAGATGGAGATTGAGGAGGAGGCTGAACAGGAGGAGGAGATGGAGATGGAGGAGGAGGCTGAACAGGAGGAGGAGGCTGAACAGGAGGAGGAGATGGAGGAGGAGATGGAGGAGGAGGAGGAGGAGGAGGAGATGGAGGAGGAGATGGAGGCGGAGATGGAGGCGGAGATGGAGGCGGAGATGGAGGCGGAGGAGGAGCTATACACTATGGGGGCAACTATGACTGACATAGGGCCCGCAATCCTCGGTGTGGGGAGGATGTGTTCCGTCCCAAGGTCCGACTGGGTCCCGGCTTCCACTATGTTTACCCAGTGTGCCGTCAGAGAGATGTACTGTCCCTGGCCACAAGCACTTGTTCATGTGTCTGTTGTCAGGTGGACTCTCCCAGTAACTGCATTGTTGAGGGCACGGCAGATGCTTTGGGACACGTGCTTGTGTAGTGCGGGGATGGTACACCGGGAAAAATAGTGTCGGCTGGGGACAGAGTACCGAGGGACGGCCACCGCCATAAGATTGCGGAAGGATTCCGTCTCCACCAGCCTAAAAGGCAGCATTTCCAACGCAAGCAGTCGTGAAATGTGCGAATTTAGGACTGTGGCCTGTGGGGCGTTAGCTGCGAATTTCCGCTTTCGTTCAAAGGTCTGGGATATGGACAACTGAACGCTGCGGTGGGACGTGGACGTGGATGCTGTTTCTTGAGAAACAGCCATAACAAGTGAAGACTGAGAGGAGGGGGAATCTTTACATGCAGTATGGACAAGGGATTGCCTTGCACACACAACAGGGGGTTCTATTGCACGCACAACAGTAGAAGAAGCAGTGGTGACACCCACTGACACTGGTCGTGGACCCTGGGTTTCGCCCCACAAAGTCGGGTGCTTTGCTGCCATGTGCCTGATCATGCTGGTGGTGGTCTGGCTGGTAGTTTTGTCACCCCTGCTGATGCTGGCATGGCAGGTGGAACATATGACCTTTTTGGGGCTATCAGCAGAGTCTTTAAAAAAAATTCCAGACTCTGGAAGACCTACCGCTTGTACTGGCAACGTCCCTCGTGTTGGTGTTACGGGGAACGGTTGCCCGCCTTCTGTCTGCGGCCACCACACTGCTTCTTCCTGCCTGTTGGGGTACTCTGCCTCCCTCCCCCTGTGTGCTGCTGGCCTCACTCTGCATGTCCTCCTGCCACGTTGGGTCAGTTACTAGATCATCCACCACCTCCTCCTCTTCCACTTGCGCACCACGATGCTCCTCCTCACTTCCTGGCAATTGTGTCTCGCCATCGTCCACCTCTTGTGACAAATTGGCAGCGTCGACTTCCTCTGGCCGTGGCTGTTCAAATATTTGGGCATCGCTACATGGGATCTCCTCTTCCACCACAAGCGTATCAGGCGAGGGGCACAAATATGGAAATGGACCAGTGAACAGCTCTTCAGAGTGTCCAAGTGTGGGATCAATTGCTGTCTGACGACACTCAGCATGGTGGGAGGAAGGAGCATCAGGGTGAGGAGGAGTATGCGGTCGAGACTCACGGCTACTAAGAGCTGACCGTGTGGAAGACAGAGCGGAGGTGGTGGTGCCCATGTAACTGGAAGTATTATCTGCCATCCAATTAATAACCTGTTCACACTGATCAGTTCTCAATACTGGTGTTGTTCTGTGCTTCCCTAATAATTCGGTCAAGAAGTGGGAGCGAGAAGATGTGGCGTTGGTTGTGGCACATTTTCACCTTGGCCACGGCCCCGTCCTCTGCACGAACCATCACCAGAACGTCCAGTTCCACGTCCCTTACCACGCGCCTTGCCCATTGTAAAGGAAGTAAAATAGCTTACACTCACACTATCAATGGAAAAAGGGTAATAAAAAGTAGATTAGATCCGTGGAAGAGGAAAACCACAGTTCTATTTCTCTGGCCTACACCTGACTCTTTTAAACAATCAGGGAGAAACTATTACTGTTTTTCTTTACGTAAAAACTACTAAAACCTGAATAATAGAGATTTTTTACCGTGGGATGGCAAAACCACAGTTATTGTTTACTGGGGTATACCAGACTTTTTTAAATAGATATAATTGCGGCTGAACAGTGAGCGACACACTCAAACCATGTTTTTTTTTTTTAGATACAAATGGGCCAAAGTGGATAATACAGAGGTTTGAACCGTGGAAGTGCAAAACACTTCTGTTTCTCTAGCTTACACCTGACTATTTTCAACAGATATATTTGTGTCTGAAAAATCAGACACGCTTTTTTGGGGGGGGGGGGGGGACAAAAGGTTAATAAGATGGGTATTTGTACAGTGTGAAGGAGGAAAAAAAAAAAAAAAAAAGGATTTTTCCTGTCCCCTGAGACCTGGAGCTAAGTCCAGCAATTTCAGCAACAGGAGCACACAGGACTGTAATGCAGCGTTTGCTGGTATAACCACTGTGTCTCCTATACAGCTTGCCTGCCTGGTATCTGGGATGGATATTAGTCCTGAGAAGGACTGTCTGTTTGCTTTTGCTGGCTTTACAGACCCTACACTAACTATTTCGCAGTTTATATCTCTCCCTAAATCAGCAGCGCTGTCTCTGCACTGTCTGATCCGGAGCGACTGTGTCCAAGATGGCGGTGCCCGGTTTTAAATACTCGAGGTGACGCTGTGCGGCCAACCAATCACTGTAATGCCCACAAACATGGCTGCGGCATTACAGTGACTGGCTGGCAATCCCTGCATGTTCATTGGCTCTGTAAAGAGCGCCAAACATACAGGGCGGAGACCCGAGCTCCCGCCCGAGTAACCCGGAAATGCTCGGTGCTCGCCGAACATCCCGAGTAGTGAGATGCTCGGGCGAGTACTGAGCAGTGTCGAGCATGCTCGCTCAACACTAAAAATGACCTCTTGAACAAATTGAAGTTTAATAACAATAGGACAAATTTCATCAGAATTTCTTCCTTTGTTTTTATATTATAAAATACTCATCTGAAGACTTAATAATACAGATACATCGATACAATCAGAATAAAAGTCATCCCAATTTCTATTATGGACATATTGATACGATCAAATGAAATGAACTTTGAGGAAATAGACGTCCGCAAGCGTTTGCTGGTGCGGAAGCAGTGACATAGCCAGATGGCATTTGTCACGATGAAAGGAAGTTCTGCATCGATGTAAGTGTAGGTGGGACGAGGTAGCACATGAAACAGGCAGATCTGTCTGTAAACCAAACAAATGACAAACTACGAACAAACACTATTAACAACTCATAGCAACAAACTCGTAGACACTACATTATAAGATGCAATGCAATATACCAGTCTCCTTCCCTAGATATAAAAGACATATTAATACTGTGAGATCGCAGTGCAGCCAAGACATCTCTGTGAGAAAAAGATCCTATTGGAAGAATGAGACGAGTCCCTGCATGATTATATGATCGCAACATGATACGCCTGCAACGCACCCGAGTCACTCGATTGGATGACAGAAGGGGGGGGCGCACAAGAGGGGGCACCAACTTTCCTATAAAGTCACGCTGGTTTAGCCGCCAGACGCTGCCGGCAACCCTGCCGATAAGTTTATTACAAAACTATCGTACTATCAAACCAAAAAAAGATCATAGACTGTGAGCCCCTGATGACCATGAGAGTCTCATAAGAATGATGAAACGCGTAGGGCTGAGCATTTCTATAGAAAGTACTACAAGAGATGATTAGCCAGGCTACCTCAATATAAAGCTCCTAGATCAGGAGAAACAAGCACCGCACCGGTATATGACGGCAGCACTATAAAGCCGTTCTGAAGAGAATAGCACAGGACATGGGAAAATGAATATTATTAATGCCATTATCAGACTGCAGACTCACAATGAGGAGAGATGAGATGGCATGATTTCTAATAGCCAGAGGCCAAATTGAAAAGGGAGTTATACATATAAATAAAGAGATACCCCTAGGAATTGTGACTAATCCCTGGCCTCCCAACAAGACAATATACATAAATGGTTAGCCGGTGAGATAAATTAAAACCATTCACAATAGTCCTATGTTTAGGATAATTTTAGGAAATTTGTGACGGATTTTGGACACTTAAAATCTTTTTAAAATATTGAATAAAGGTTATTTTTTATATTTTACTCCCATTGGATTTGACTGAAATACTGCAGAATTATCTTGGAGCATATTTATACTACACTGCTCAAAAAAATAAAGGAGACACTCAAATAACACCTCCTAGATCTGAATGAATGAAATGTTCTCATTGAATACTTAGTTCTGTACAAAGTTGAATGTGCTGACAACAAAATCACACAAAAATCATCAATGGAAATCAAATTTATTAACCAATAGAGGCCTGGATATGGAGTCACCCCCAAAATTAAAGTGGAAAAACACACTACAGGCTGATCCAACTTTGATGTAATGTCCTTAAAACAAGTCAAAATGAGGCTCAGTATTGTGTGTGGCCGCCACGTGCCTGTATGACCTCCCTACAACGCCTGGGCATGCTACTGATGAGGTTGCGGATGGTCTCCTGTGGGATCTCCTCCCAGACCTGGACTAAAGCATCCTCCAACTCCTGGACAGTCTGTGGTGCAACGTGACGTTGGTGGATGGAGCCAGACATGATGTCCCAGATGTGCTCAATCTGATTCCGGTCTGGGGAATGAGCGGGCCAGTCCATAGCTTCAATGCCTTCATCTTGCAGGAACTGCTGACACTCCAGCCACATGAGGTCTGGCATTGTCCTGCATTAGGTTTCACCCAGGGCACCAGCATAAGGTCTCACAAGGGGTCTGAGGATCTCATCTCGGTACCTAATGGCGGTCAGGCTACCTCTGGCGAGCACATGGAGGGCTGGTAGGTCCTTTCACAAGCATTTTGGTCGTACTATCACTTCTGGTCGGCCTGGGCTCGCGTCATTGTCGTGCACCAGCTGTGCCAAGGCCTGCATTTTGTCATGGAAGCGTAAGACATTCAATGACTGACACTCCAGGGGAGGCCAAGTCCCTTTCCCAGACCTCCTTCACCAGAGCCAGGCGCTCCGCGCACGCCAGTCGTACAGTAGCTCAAAAGGGAGAACCCCGTTGAGGCCCGTGGAACCTCCCGGTAGGCAAGGAGCAGGTGTGGGAGGTACCGCGCCCAGTCGTGCCCCTAGGAGTCAACCAACATCTTAAGCATCTGCTTCAGAGTGCCAGTTCGCACAGGCCATTGGTCTGTGGGTGGTATGGGCTGGTCACCAGATTTTGCACCTGTATTTGCTTACAGAGGGTCTCCATCAGCTGCGACATGAACTGGGTTCCCCGGTCGGTGAGCATTTCCTGGGGAAAACACACTCGGGAGAACATCTTCAGTAAGGCGATAGCCACCTTGTCTGCCCGAATGGATGACAAGGCTACCGCTTCTGGGTACCGGGTGGCATAGTCTACTACCATCAGTATGAAGTGTTTCCTTGAGCTGCTGGGAGTGGCCATCGGGCCAGCCAAATCCACAGCCACCCTCCTGAAAGGCTCTTCGATGATGGGCAGAGTTACCAGTGGGGCTTTGGGCCACCGCCCCACCTTCCCCACCCTCTGACAGGTGTAACACGAACGGCAGTAGACAGTTACCTCAGCCCCCAACCTTGGCCATTAGAAATGCTGGGCTAGCCTAGCCTTGGTCTTATGGATCCCTAGATGTCCAGCCATCGGAATTTCGTGTGCCATCTGCAACAAACTCCACCCTGAACGGATAGGGTACCACTAACTGTCGATCCCTGGGCCACGCCTCCGGTGAGCCTCGCTGGACTGCTACCCGGTATAGCCATCCTTGGTCCCAGACCACCCACTGGAGGACCGAGTTCGAGGGAGGCTGTGCCGCCCGCTCCTCACGAGGCTTCAGGCTGTCAGTCTCTAACGCCACCTGAAACCCCTGACTGGACATGGCCAGAATAGACAAACCTGCCACGTCTCCTGGCCTCCGTCTGACCCGGCAGCCACTTGGTCGGAAGGGGAGAAGCCGTCGGACTCCCGAGGGGCCACTAGGGCCCGGGTGCCGCCACTGCAAGCAACAGTGGCTACGGCCGCTGAGACCGCGGGTAGCGCCCGTTTCTCCTCTGCTTCTGACCAAGCATCTGGTCTAAAAGGACTACCCTGGCCCTCTAACATCCTGGTTGTGGAGGAACCCTACCATGCGGCCTTACCTGGGAGCCCTATCTCTCCTGGAACTGCCCCGCCCTCCATGGCATGCTCCCCCTCTGCAGCTGTTTGCCCCTTGTCTGCCCCCTCTGCAACAACCTCACAGGACAAATTTCTCCAGCCTGCCGTATGGCCACATTCTGAGGCCTCATCACAGCTGACTTGATTGATCTCGTCCCCCATGGGGAGAGAGGTGTTAGGGGCTCAGGGTGGTAGTTGTGGTGAGGGGCTGCTGTGTTCCCACACTCTGGCTCCCTGATAAAGACACATGTCCCAATTCTCCTGTGCTCTGTATGTGGTGTGTAACACTCACGTTTTGGTCGCAGATCTCTGCTGTCTTCGGTTCTTCCACCTCAGGAACCACCGCACACACATTAGGGAACTTCCACTCCATTTTATAAAAAAGAACTTTACTTGAACGTTTGAATACAACTTCATACAGCATTGATCACATACACCTTGGCGATGGACAGCGCCGGCTTGATGCCTCCAATCCCGGAGCCGGCGAAAGTTTTATCAGGTATCAAATCCTAGGGTGACACCAGTTCGGGCCACACAAGGGTCATCTCAGCACCGGTGTCTCACAGTCCCATTGCTCTGGCGTGGCCTATGGTAACAGTCTGAAAGTTGTCAAGGGACCTCCCACCACCCCCACTCACACACAAAACAGTGGACAGATTCTGGGACGAGGATCAACTGCTCTCATTAGGGCCCACATGTGATAGACCCAGCAGGACACCACTGCATACTCTGGAGCTTCTTCTGGTATGACTCAGGAGTCAAGTTGTACTGCCAGACCAGAGCCTGCTTGAAGTCCTCATAGCTCAGGGTGGTCTCACTGTGCAAGTACCCAAAGATTTCCAGGGCCTTACTCCTAAGCTGAGGGGTTAGGAACCGGACCCACTGTTCCTCAGGCAGATGGTACTGATGGCAGTTTTTTTCAAATGCCAGCAAGAAAGTGTCCAAGCCCCCTCCTTTGTGCAGAAGGGAGAAGTCATTCGTCCATAGCTTCGGGACTCGGATCTCAGGTGACTTGCGACTGGCTGGGGCCTGCAGTTGGAGCTGGAACACATCTTTCTGGTGCTCGTGCTCCCGCTGACGTTCTGCCATGAGGGTCTCATAGGTGGCCCTGTCTCCAACCTGGAGACTCGCTAGGGAAACTTGTATGAGGGGGTCAGGTGGTGGGTAGCCCACTGCGGGACCGACCACTGGTGAATCTCTCTCTGGGGGGCCTAAGTTGGACTCTCCTTCTCTTAGAGTAACATGGTCTTCCACCTCCTCAACACCATATGGTGCATTGGCCATCTCCTTGGTTTTGGCCCTGGTGCCACTGGCCATCCTTGCACTCTATGGTCAGTGACACCGAACTGCCACCTGATGCACCCACACACACCTTACAGTATTTGCACTCGGACTGTCTAGTGCTGAGCTGATCTTAAGTGTCTGAGTATGCGTTACACACACACACACTATTATCTTGATCCCACCGCTTGCCACCAATGCAAAGAAATTGGCAGCAGGAGGGACCCCGCAGAATCCTACCACTGCCGGAACTGATGAATCCACACCCCACCACCTGCCTGACGTCACAATTACGTGAGACGGAGCACGTGGTACGGATCTGTCATTTGCACCATCGTGACATTCCGCACCCCCTCGAGGACGTGTAAGGTCAGATTGGTACAGTTCTACACAGACAATGGGACCTCTGCTTATAAAATATATAATTCCCGGCATGACTATATTCTCAACTACAGCTGGAACTTTTATGCTGAAAGGGGCCCTGCCCACACATTCCCCTGTCATGACTTCACTGTGGGCTTGGCACCACTTCATGGTTTTATTAAGATCTCTAACTTCCACAATAACTCCTCGCTGGTTGATCGCAGAAGTTTCCATGTAATATCACATTTCTTATTACAAATTTACCTTTCTTTAGAGACTAGACATGACATATCTTCGGTTGGTCATTCCTGCCTTCTTGCATCATAGCGCACCCGTACTGTTCTCAGATAAAGAAAAATATGTATATTGTTCCTTAGCTAACCCTGCCACTAAAAATATGTATCCTATCACAATCAGTGTTATAGAAACTCTGATATTCCATATTTCATTTCAGTGCCTACCAGACTGCAGCTTGAATACATGTGCAAATGGAGATGAGCTAAGCTTCAAAGGAATTCTAGGAGCTGTATCCTTTTCACCCAGGTGTCAATTCATCACTCCTGTCTCCATTTTATATGGTGATTAGCCTGAACACTTGGTGGATCCCGCTATTTGCATATGGGCAATTGGGAAGAGTGTAAGCTCTTGCTCCTTTGACAAATGGTAGATAGGGGAGGAGGGAAGAGTGAGTGGGATTTCGGAGGGGGAGAAAGATTCTCAATATTTCTATGACCGTGACATTTCCCATTCTCTTGGGATCTCGAAAATCTAGATTATGAATAACTAGGACATGCTATAATTCAATACCGAGTTATGGGAATACTGTATCTGACACAAAGGGCATGCTGCATGGCTGGGGTCCAAAGGGGGTCTTGCTGTGGCAGCTTCTTGGCTGAGAGCTGCTGTGAGACATTTGTCACTCGCTGCCTCTCTGCCCCCTCCCTTCTTAGCTGCAGAAGTGTCCAGTTACAACTGTATGCTGTAGACCTCTATAATCCCGCCAAACAGGGCACAATGATTGACATGGGGTTAAATTTTCAATATTCTTCTCAAGGCAAAAATCACATTAAAAAAAGATGGCATCACTTGCTAACTTCTGTGATCAACCAGTGAGAAGTTATTGCAGAAATTATAGATTTCATAAAACCATGATGGACAGAGATGAGCCCACGTGAGGTCATCACAGGGGAGTGTGTGGGCAGGGCCACCCCTTCAGCATAAAAGATCCAGCTGAATATTGGTCTATACTCATGCCGTGAGATACATATTTGTAAGCACAGGTCCTGCTCCATAACAGTCCATTGGAGCACCTCTCCTCCAGGTAAATTGAATAGTCTCTGATCTGTCTAGTAAGTTCTTCCATTAATACCTTTTATTTTGTGTAACTGTACATGTATTGTACTGTCCCTCTTTGTAAAATCCTTTGTATATTTTTTCATAAACCCTGCCTCCTTTTGGATTAAATATAAAATGTATTAGTCCTGTTTCTTCTGTTCTGTAATCGTTCCTCCCCCGAAGCCATACGCTACCAGAAAGCAGGAGTCCGATCAGGCCTGTATTTAGAACTGATCGGTGGTGGCAGTGAATACTATTAATTGGGTTATCGTGAAGCTGGCAATGATCGTATGGGGGCATATACACATTCAATGCGTTGAAATTCGGAGGCGTGTACGCCATACGCTCACGGCTTGCTTGCCGGTAACTACATAGTGAGTAATCAGGATAGTCTGTGTGTGCAAATCCCTGACAAATTGGTGGCAGCGGTGGGATATTGTAAGATCTCGCCGATGCCTTCCCCCATAGTTCACTATCCAGCTACATCTAATTTTCCTACTTGTCAACTGGGCATTCTGCATATGGGCTGCTTAGATTGCCCTCTTTTGTCCTATTGCAAAAGAGGAGGTGAGAGGGGTGAAGGAATGCTCCTTTACTAGTGGCTTCAGAAATTGCAATATTTTCTATGACACGGTGCAATACCACATTATTATGCTATATAGTGAAAATACCAGTTTCCTTCAAAGCTCTGATTCAGATCAGTTCAAATATAGTCGAGACAGGGACCTTCAGCATGCCACCAGCTTTCATTTTAACTCATCGGCCTCATCCCAGAGTGCAAATGGGAGCCAGCGGCATTTAAATGGTTAACAGCTGCGGCCGAAACGAAGCTCTGACTGCGACTGTTAGAGATAAAATGTCAGCTATATAGAAAGGGTTGTCCACTACTCAAACAGCTCTCAATCACAATATTTCCTACATATAAAACAGCTATAATCACCTTTTGTGCTGTTGCTGTTCTACCCAAGTCTGCGCTTAGTCTCCCAGGACTCGAGTGACCTCATATCACGCAGTCAGTAGCCATTTCACTCTCACTTCCTTCAGACGAAAGGGACACCCTAAAGAAGTGTAATCTGCTGCTGCTCTCTGGCTGTCAGTTCTGTTCAAAGGATGAGAGAGTGATGCAGTTGTAGCGCCCAGAGGGTTCGGTCGCTACAGGGGTATTGCACCTTAACCAGAGGTGTGATATTCCACTCCCAGGTAAGGATGGAGTATGGACCAAGGCTCAGTTAGCTGCATACACACACTCCTCATTTCCGGGGGACAGTTCGCAGATGCTCCCATTTATTGCAGGCACAACTGACCATGTCCCTGGCTGGAGTGGGGAGGGGGGAGAGAACCCGGTGATGCAGGAGCAGAAGGGGACGGTTTCTGGAGCATAGGAAGGAGCTCATTGGTTGCAGGTCACCTGAGCTCAGACACAGTGAAGCAGATAAAAGGTGGGGGCCATCTTAGGAGAGTGTTCAGTCGGTTAGTTCAGAGAGGGAAGAAGTTCAGCCAGAGAGGGCTGACAGGGAGCTGAGGCTCAGCTTGGGCTCAGCTCCACGAGGCAGGCCTAGAGAAGAGGCCGGGGCCAGGAAGGAGAAGGGGAGAAGGAGAAGGAAGGTGGAGAGAAAGAGGAGTAGAAAGGCTCCAGAAACAAGAAGGCAGAAGGGACCCTGAGAGAGAGAACTACATAACCGGACACTGGGATCCGAGGCTGTCAGGATTGCAAGCCCGGCAGCAGATAACCTACCTGCGAGGGATTTTAGATCCCTGGGCCTGAGAAGCCTGGAGGCTCCGCCACACAGAGGGACTGGTACAGCACAGAGAAGCAACAGGTACCTAAGGCCCGAGTCGCAAGTCATACAGGCGTAGTACACGGCCAGCTCAGGGACGTGGGCTATCACACCACTAAAGGGGGAGATAGTCAGCAAGGGCAGAGAGAACGGTAGGCCTACCCACTCACCCTGACCAGTGGGGCTCACCTGAATGTTCTCAGACACCCAGGCCCATTCCTACCCTGTACTCCTGTTGGGTCATAAGTACCACCTTCAATAAAGACCCTGGACTGTTTGAAGTAGACTCTGGACCTTTATTATTGCGGCCTGCACCATCACCCCCAGCATCCTATTACCTGCTCTGAGGCTACACTCTTCCCGTGGGGAGTTATCCTATCCCTGTGCTGCATATCTACATCAGCCTCAGCGGTCTGCCTTGCAGCGGCGGTCCTCCCTGACCGCAATCCACGGGTGGCGTAGTCTGACATTCAAAACCCTACAAATAGATTGTCACAACATTTGGTCTGACCACCCTGAGCCACGGGATCAGGTTGCCACTACTACCCCCATCATCACACTGAAGCCCGGTTCCAAGTGCCCCACGGCCCAGGGGGTGAGTCACAGTCACTGATTGGCTGCAGGGATCCTATGATTAGTCATGCATGTGACTCGCCCCCTGAGCCGTGGGGTACCCGGAACTAGGCCTTCTAGTGTACGGTGCTGATGGGGGTAGTAGTGGCAACCCGATCCCGTGGCTCAGGGTGGTCAGACCAAATGCTGTGGCAGTCTATTTATAGTTTTGTGAATGTCCGACTACGCCACCCGTGGATTGCGGTCAGAGATAACCGCCGCTGCGAGGCAGACCGCTGAGGCTGGTATTAGTGTGCAGCACAGGGATAGGATAACTCCCCATGGGAAAAGTGTAGCCTCAAGGCAGTGAAAGTGAATGCTGGGCGTGATGGTGCAGGCGCAGCATAAATGACACAGAGTCCAATGATGCAGTCCAGGGTGTTTTACTCACAGTTGATATCCAAGTCACTTCTGTCAGCAAGGACTGCCCGAGCCGTGCTGTGTCCACCAGGTGAGGAGCTCGGTCAACCCCCAGGCAATTCAGGAGTATGGCACAGGACCCCCTTCTGTCCTTTCTCTGGCCTCTCGTGCCCCACCAGTGTCCTGACTTCTGTCCGGCTACCGCGGACCGTGTCGGGTAAGCATTGGCCTTCACTTCCCGCTATCCTATATGGTGCCTCCCTAGCAGGTTTAGCGGGGGGGGGTCGCACCAATAAATGGTCACAACCTCCGGTTCTTGGCTGAGGGTAGATTCGCCTCCACCAACTTAGGGATCCGGTACCTTTCCACGGCCTGACCCTTTCACCCGGTATAATGGGGTTTGCAATGGTTGCTGGCCGTTCTGCACTCTTAGGATCCCTCCTGCCTTCTTGTTTCTGGAGCCCTTCCACTCCTCTGTCTCTTCTCCTTCCTTCCTTCTTCTCTTCTTCTCTCTGGCCCCGGCCTTCTCTCTAGGCCTGCCTCATGGAGCTGAGCTCAGGCTGAGCTGCTGCTCCCTGTCAGCTCTCTCTCTTACTACTCCTACTATTCTCCTAGACTTGAGATGGCTCTCACCTTATATCTGCTTCTCTGTGCTGAGCTCAGGTGACCTGCACCCAATGCGCTCCTTCCTATGCTCCAGAAACAGTCCCCTTCTGCTCCTACACCACTGGGTTCTCTACCCCCTCCCCACTCCAGCCAAGGACATGGTCAGTTGTGCCTGCAAAAATGGGAGCACCATCGAGCTTTCCCCCGGAAATGGGGAGTGTGTGCGTGTGCAGCTAACTGAGCCCTGGTCCACACTCCATCCTTACCTGGGAGTGGAATATCACACCTCTGGTTGAGGTGCAATACCCCTGTAGCAACCGAACCCTCAGGGTGCTACACATGCCCCAGGAGACCAGACACAGACATCACTGGAATGGCGTTGGCTGCAGGGTTCCCGTGATATGTCATGCATGCTCCAGGAGACCAGACGCCGACATCACTGGAATGGCGCCCGCACCAGAGGAGAGCATAGCTGCTATTTCACATGATTGAAACCGTAATTAAGAAGGGGTTGTCTGAGTAATGGACAACCCCTTTATTTCAGTCTGCATCAGACACGTGTGGAAGGAGTTCAGCTCCTGAGCCGCCTCCACATGCGTTCACCTCAGCGCGGACGTACAGTTACGCCCATATATGCAAAGGGGTCAAATTCATATAAAACATTAAATGTTATTCTGAATTTATCTGCCTTTCATTCATTTCTAACAGTAAATCCTCATAGTAGTTGGTGCTCAGTTTTTCAGATTCAGAGCTCCAAATTTTCATAAGCAAAATTAAAGGGGAGGCATCATAAAAAAAGTTTTCTTTAAATGCATTCAAAAAAGTTGGCAATATTTTCCCATATCAAAATTTATATTTAAAATTAGAAATCTTAGAATTTTTTACACTGACCCCTGAGGCTATTCTATGTTCATATGTCCTGTTCTTTCAGGAAATCTACATTAACAGCAATAAACTCACTTAGACACTAAGGGCCTCATTCAAAGCCAGAATACTAGTGTAAAAAGCTTTGAAAAGTCACAAAGTTTTAGCACAACTCGAAGCTGGGCTGAAATTGTGACTTTTTAGCGTTCACACTCCATTTTCACCCAGCCCTGATAAAGTGGGCACCAGCAAAATTTTATAAGCTGTGGCATTCTCTGTGCGACATATCTTACTCCAGTCACTGACTGGAGTAAGATTATTGGCAAGGCACACATGGAGACACACAAGGCGCTCGCTAGTTCTCGGATAGTCCTGATTCATTGACCTCTGCATGACTCTAGCACACCGACCTCATCAAGATTAGCATGAACACCACCGGTCTGAAGTCAGGGCCTCTGTTTTGCATTGAAGCGTCCAATGAGCTTGTACAAAGATCATTGGGTGAAGGGGAGTAAGGTCAGGTGTGACATCAACTGTGATTGGTGGAACCTGCGTTATCAGCTGTATGTTACCGGTCATTGTAATCCGGCCTCTGATAAAAAGCTTTGCTGAAAATTCTTCCTGAAAGGACAGAAGTAAATGTCTAAAATAGCCCTGGTGGCCAGTGTGAGAACTGCAAGATTGTGAGAAGAAAGTATGAAAACATTAAAAAAACACACAGAAAACAAACTAATTGAAACATTTTCTGATGACTAGATCTGAGCGAATCCATTCAACGGGAATCAAGTTCATGTTGAATTTTTGTGCCTAAAATGAATGTCACCTTTTGAGACATTGCAGAAGATTGCATCAGTCAGAGAAGACGGGCTTTCCCAGAATGCCTTGCTGCCATCATATTAGGTCTCATCTGCATTGCACGCACGAGTTGTAGCAGTTTTAATGGATAGAACGTGTACTCAATGTATGGTGCTATTCACACACCAGTGTTTTTACACACCCCTTGTGTCCATACAGAACACACAGAGCCATGTCCATTTTTTTTCCGGCAGCACGGATGACACGGAGGTCCAATAGTGGTCTATGGGTCTGTCAGTGTGCCATCAGTGTCCTGTACAAGTTTAACATTGTATAGGAGAAGCTTTGTAATTTCTTTATCCATCGGTGAAAAACACTGATCGAAAACTGAGGACACCGGTACCATTTTTTCACGTACAGGTTTAAACCCTGCACATGTGAATGAGGCCTAACATAGTATAGCTCAGACAATTAAGAAGGACTATTATAGCAAGTATAAAAGCAGAAGCAGGAAAGGAAGCAGCCATTTTGTGGTGAACCTGGATAGAGAAAAGTACATCACAGCTCACAGCCTAGCCATAGAAATAGGGAGAGAAAGCCATGAAACATGATAGAAAACAGACAGAGAGAGAGGGCGACATCAATGCAGTGAAGGGGATTAGTGTGTTAAGGAAAAAAGGGAATGGCGTCATACATGTTTTTCAGGGCAAGTAGAGGCTTTGGAAGACATTTGCAGAGAATGGAATTTCCTGGGAAAACTCTGCAAATGTAAGTTTCAAAAGTCTTGCTCATCTTTACTGATCGGTCATTATCCATTGGTGGCAGTTTTACCTATAGTACGTTCCCCTCCATACAGGGCAGTAACTCCCCTGTGGGCCTCATTGTTCCAGTTACCTTACACATCTTCCTTCCGTGTAGTGCACATTCCCATCATCTTCATGCTTTCCCATCCTGCACAGCCAGCTGCAGCGGAGGAGGATCAGGACAAATTCCTATCCTCCTCCTTGAGGGATAAGAGGGAATGTGGAGCCATCACCCTGCTCCATGCTGCTCTGCTCCTCCAAGCTAATTACTCTAAAGGCAAACCTGGGACTGAGCTTTATATTAACTCTTCTCCTCCCGCCTTCTGGATGCTACATAGCTAATCTGTTGGGTTAACCCTGTAGTGTGTAAAGTGCTGAATTATACAACAGTGATATGTCTTCTACTCACAAAAATGGTGTAAGTGTGATGAGTGTTTTTGATCAGTTTCATCACAGTTTGGTCAGGGTTCATTAGCTTTTCTCAGCTGAAAATAAAACTGATGAATGTTTCTCCCCCTTCTCATAACCAACAGTCCATTTCATGACTGGCACACAGATGACATCCAAATGCTGTCCACATTTTTTGCGGACTAATAGACTTGCTTTGGTGATACTGTATATAATTTTGTGTGGACCACTTAGGCCTCATTCAGACATCAGGTTTTTTCATGTACGAGAAAAATGGAGCGAGTTTAATCAGTGATTTTTACCTTAGGTTGGTCAGAATTACATCAGTACTTTTCCCATCGGTCAGTCAAAAACGGACAAACTTCATCCGAGTTCTGGCCCATCTTTTAACAGACCCGGACACTTTCATTGATGAATTTGATCTGACACTTGAATCAATATAAAACATATCTCAATGAAAAATCATGGGCATGTGAGCATCCCCATAGACTGTCATAGGTACACATGCTGCCTGTGAAAAAAATAAAAAATAGCACTATACGTGATAGCACAGAAACTAACAGGTGAATGAGCCCCAAGACTGTGAAAATACACTGGCATGTAAACAGGCCCATAGACATGGGTGTACATAGAAATCATGGGATCCCATAGCAGAAGTGCTAGTTGCCCCCCACCCAACAAAAAAAATAACATTCGACGGGGTCACAGAAGAGCATATCTCACAACTTTCCAGCCTTTAGAAAGTAATTTTCCTCCTACTGAAGCCCCAGATTCCTCTTTCATTGCATGTTTAAAGTATGATACCAACAAAAGTGCCCAACAAACACAGTATGTGAATTCTTTCACAGTACCCTGGACATGCACATAATGATGACCCTACTGTACTCGACTTCAACTCCCCCGGCAAAGTATGGTGACCCTGACACAGTGTGATCCCCCAGCTTTGGCCCCCACACAGCCCTCTATAAAGTATAATAGGTCATCATACAGTATAATGGCCCCACACCTCGCCATGCTGTATAATGGCCCCCACTAGCTCTCCAAACAGTACAACCAAACAGTGCAATGACCCCCACGGCCCTCCACATGGTATGATGGTCCCCACTCAAACCTTCACACTGTATAATTGCTTGCATACAGTATATTGGCCCTCACATAGCCCTCCACAAAGTATAAAGGCTCCCACATAGCCCTTGAAATTTTATAATAGCCCCCACATAGCCCTCTATATACTATAATGGGCCCCATATTCCTCCATATTGTATAATGCAAAATCATAGTCTTTTATATAGTGTGCTGAACCCTATAGTCCTCCATATAGTATCATGCACTCCCCATAGTCTTCCATATAGTATAATGCACTCCCCATAGTCCTGCATATAGTATAATGCAATCCACATAGTCCTCCATACAGTATAATGCACCCCATATTCCTCCATATACTATAATGCACTTCCCATAATCCTCCATATAGTATAATGCACTCCCCATTGTTCTCCATATAGCATAATGCACTCTCCATAGTCCTCCATATAGCATAATGCACTCCTCCATATAGTAAAATGCACTCCTCATAGTGCTCCATACAGTAAGATGCACTCCTCATAGTCCTCCATATAGTATAATACACTCCCCATAGTCCTCCATACAGTATATGGCACTGCCGATAGTCCTCCATGTAGTATAATGCACTCCCCATAATCCGCCATATAGTATAATGCACTCCCATAGTCCTCCATATAGTATAACACACTCCCCATAGTCCTCCATATAGTATAATGCACTCCCCATGGTCCTATATAGTCCATACAGTATAATGCACTCCTCATAGTCCTCTATACAGTACTATGACCACCACAATGTGTTCATTGATTTAAAAAAAAAATACTCACCTCTCCTCCATGTTCTCCGCTGCTCAGGTCTATGCAGCAAGCATTCTGAAGTGCTTGCACATCTCAGGGCAGTGGATGCCATGTAATGATGTCATAGGGCCCGCTGTACTGAGACGTCAGATGCTGAGGAAGAATGACGAAGTAGGAAGTCACAGGCCCCATAGTACTCGCGTGGCCTATGTTCCAACAATGAGCTTTTGGTTTGCTTTTGACACTAATTGTTTTCTGTGGCAAAAACTGAGTGTTTTACAATTCAAGCAAAGTGGATGGAATTTATAAAAACCTCATGGCCACTGTGCTTTAATTTTATTCAGCGTAAACTGAGCTGCGGTGTGTGTATCAAATCCACATCATGTCAATTTCTCTTGTGAGTATGCTGAGTTTTATGTGTGGATTTTCCCCATAGATTTTCATTAGATGCCGAAAATCTGCAGGTAAAAACGCACATACATAGTCCTGCATATAGTATAGTGCAATCCACATAGTCCTCCATACTGTATAATGCACTCCACATAGACCTCTATATAGTATAATGCACCCCATATTCCGCCATATAGTGTAATGCACTCCCCATAGTCCTCAATGTAGTATAATGCACTTCCATAGTCCTCCATATTGTATAATGCACTACCCATAGCCCTCCATACAGTATAATGCACTACCCATAGTCCTCCATATAGTATAATACACTCCCCATAGTCCTCCATATAGTATAATGCACCTCCATCGTCCTCCATACAGTATAATGAATTCCCCATGGTCCTCTATACATTACTATGACTACCAAAATGTGCTCATTGATTTAAAAAAAAAAAATACTCACCTCTCCTCCTTGTTCCCCGCTGCTCCGGTCTATGCAGCAAGCATTCTGAAGCGCCTGCACATCTCAGGGCAGTGGGTGCCATGTAGTGATGTCATCAGGCCCGCTGTGCTGAGACGTCAGACGCTGAGGAAGAATGATAGAGGAGGAAGTCACAGGCCCCATAGTACTCTTGTGGGTTATGTTCCCACAATGAGCTTTCGGTTTGTTTTTGACAATATTTATTTGCTGTGGCAAAAACAGAGTGTTTTGCAGTTCAAGCAAAGTGGATGGGATTTTATAGAAACCTCATGGCCACTGTGCTTTAAAGGGGTTGTCCACTACTTTCACATTGATGCCATATCCATAGGATAGGGCATCAATTTATGTTTGCCCGGGGTCCCGCACACAGCACCCCCGCCATCAGCTGTTATCGGTGCCGGCGGTGGCCGCCGGCCGGAAGTGCTTACCTTCCGGTGACTGGTCGCCATGTTGTAGTGGTCGGCACTTGTTAGTGCACATCAAACTGCCATTCAATTGAATGGGAGGCGGATGTGCAGTACCCCGCGGCGGCCACTACAGATGGATGGCCAAACACCGCAGGCAAGTACTTCCGGCCGGTGGCCGCCGCCGCCAGCACCGATAACTTCTGATCGGCAGGGGTGCTGCGTGCAGGACCCCGGCCGATCATACATTGATGCCCTATCTTATGGATATGACTCGCCCCCTGGGCCGTGGGTTACCCGGAACCGGGCAATAGGGCAATAATGGGGGTAGTAGTGGCAACCCGGTCCATGGCTCAGGGTGGTCATACCAAATGTTGTGGCAGTCTATTTGTAGGGTTTTAAATGTCCGACTACGCCACCCGTGGATTGCGGTCAGGGTTAACCGCCGCTGCAGTGCAGACCGCTGGGGCAGATGTAGGTGTGCAGCACTAAGTAGTATAACTCCCCACGGGAGGAGTGTGGCCCCAGGGCAGTATATAGATGGATGATGGAGGGGATGATTCTGACCGCAATAGCCAGGAAACGGAGGCCTCTTAAACAGTTCAGGGTCTTTATTAGAACAGGTGAGACGACCCAAAAACAGTCCCGGCTAGGAGGGGGCCTGGATGTCTGAGAACAAGTGGGAAGCTGGCCCTGGTCAGGGTGAGGGTGAAGGCCTACCATGCTCTCTGCGCTCTTTCTGGCTATTTCCCTCCTTGTGGTGTAACAGCCCACGTTCCTGAGCTCACCGTGTCTTCTCGCCCGTATGGCTTGCAACTTGGGTCCCTTTCTACTCTTGGCCTGGGGCAGCTTTGCTGGTCCCTTCTGCTGTGGCGGAACCTCCGGGCTTCTTAGGCCAAGGAACATACAGTCCCCTGCAGGCTGGTTATTTGCTGTAGGACTTGGATTCCTAACAGCCTCGGACACCAAGTCCGGTAGATCAGTTTCTCTCTCAGCCAGGACAGGCTCTCCTCGCCTTCCGTCCCTGGCTCGTGGCTCCTCTACTGCCACACGACCTCCTCAGCTTCAGCTGAACTGGCTCTCCCTTCTCTGGGACACCTCTCACTCCAGAGACAGGTCGTCCAGAACTCTCTAACCCTGCCCCCAGTTCCAGCTTTTATAGGGTCAGCCTGCTCCCCCTACTGACTTGGGACAGGAGGTGCTGCATGCTAATGGTCCCTGACCGGAGAACCTCCCCCTTGCTCTCAGACACAGCTTTATTATACATTTGTGGCATCCAGGCCAGGGTGACACATTCCCCCCTAGTAAAACTTAGTACTCCGGGACTAACAGGAAACACAAATATAGGTTATAAACAACAACATAACATATGTACAAGTGCATTTTGTCCTTAAGGAAACGGCGCTTCCGCGACCGGGTATCCATTTCACCCAACAAGGCGAAGTCTTTGAGCGATGTGGGGACCTGTCCAAAGCAAACCCCAAACGTTGGGCGTGGCTGCAAGGCAAAACTACCTACTTTGGACCACACGGGGCCACGCCAGACAGGTTTTTCTTCCGTGGCCGTCTTCGCAAGAGGCACCAACTGCAACTATCTACATGATAGTTCCGGTTATTCATCGTCCATAACCTGTCAGTCCATGAGCTAGAAAAACTAGAAAAACATAATTAATAACCAGGGTACAACATAACACATTAAATACATACATTATCCACTTAGATCTTCCAGCGAGCTGGCATTTGCCCCTTAGTGCTTCGGGTTGACCTACGTAACCCACTGTCTGGTGGTGGTCTAACCTGGTTTTTCTCACTAGCGCTCGGGGTGCAGTCACTGGCTAAACTTACAGGCAGGGCAGGCAGCTGTCTGCGGGTCCTCTGGCTTACCGCAGGCATGGCAGGCTCACTGTCAGCAGAGGGTTGACTCTCCTGGGCTGCTGGTACAGGCCCTTCTGCCTCTGGAACTGCTTGTTCTTCTCCACCTTCCTGCTCTGGTGTAGGTTGTTGCTGAGCCGGTTGCAGGAAATGCAGGACGGGTACCACTATGGCACCGTTTATTCGAGTCCAGGACTGAGGGAATTCTCCGAGAATGGTGCTGATCATTTCTTCCTTGTCCTCTGCGGGTTCAAGGTCACTTTGATCCTCTTCTGCACTACGGAGTTGCTCGGGGCACATTTTTAGGTGGTCTCTGGAGACGGTACTAGTGGTTTCTCCTCCATCCTTAGTGACCACGCACACCTTCGGGTTGTCGTGATCAGACTGCAGTACTGTGTAGGGTTCCCTTTCCCACTGGTCATCCAGCTTGTGTAGCCTTCTCTTTCGCTTCAGAACCTGCTCACCAGGTTCCAGGGGACAAGCAGGGACGTGTTGGTTGAAGAGCCTCTCTTGCTTTTGTCTCGCCTGGGCCAGGCTCTTCTCCACACTCTCCTGTACCTTCTTGTACTGCAGTCGCCTTTCCGTATCCCAGTCCGCATCTGGGGAGGTGTCCTTGGGTGTTAGGACTCCCATCTCCAGGTCTATGGGCAGCTTACCTGGTCTGGCTCTCATCAGGTAAGCCGGGGTGCAGTTTGTAGCATTCACCGGGATATGATTGTATAAGTCTATCAGGTCCGGCAGTTTTTCTGGCCACAGGCTGCATTCCTCCAGGGGCAACGTCTTCATGAGATCAATGACTATATTGTTCATTTTCTTACACATCCCGTTGGTTTGTGGGTGGTAAGGCGTTGTCCGAATCTTCTTACAGCCATAGAGGTTGCAGAACTCTTGGAAGATTTTGGCCTCGAATGCAGGACCTTGGTCTGTCAGGACCTGTTCTGGATACCCGTGTGGGTGGCAGAAGGTTTGCTGGAAGGCTCTGGCCGCCGTTTGAGCTGTCAAGTCTTTTACCGGGACCACCACTAGAAATCGGGAATAGTGGTCCATGATTGTCAGGGCATAAACGTATCCTGACCGGCTTGGAGCCAATTTGACGTGGTCCAGAGCTACCAGCTCAAGAGGCTGCTTGGTGACGATGGGCCTCAAGGGTGTCTTCTGGCTGGTGCGGTCCTTCCTCCTTAGATTACAAGGGCCACAGTCTCTGCACCACTTCTCTACAGCCCCTCTCATGCTGATCCAGAAGAACCGTCCTCTTAGCAGGAACTCCAGTTTCTTCCAGCCGAAGTGCCCCGCTCTGTCATGGTAAGCCTCCAGGACCACAGCTGCATCTCGCCTTGGGACGACTTGCCAGGTCAGCTCGTGCGTCCGGTGGTTGACGAGTCTTCTGCACAGCTTACCTTCATAGAGGAACAGCCTGCTCTTCTCTTTCCATAGCTGCTTGGCTTCCTCTGGGGCATCCGGATCTAGACGGACGTCTTCTCGGGTCAGCAGGTCTTTCACCATGCGGACTGCAGGGTCACTATCTTGGGTCTTGGCCCAGCTGTGGTGAGTTAGGGGATTGATCATGATGGTTGTTAAGTCTTCCTCCTTTACGCGGTGGGAATATTGAGTGGCCCCATACCGGTGGAATACAGGGAGCTGTTATGAACTGCTACAAACACTAAGGAAAGAAAGGAAAACTGTCCCTACCATAGGACTAAGCTGATTCCCTACGATGCAGCGGGGGACCTGTTCCTTGTGAACAGACCCGCCTAAGTCCTCGGCTAGTCCGAACGCTGACCTATAGATATAAGGGAGGGGTCCCTACAAGAACTAAGGACTGGGATATAGTTGGACACCTCCTAGCATAAATTGTAGCAGAGCAAAGACAAACAAACAAACAGAAGTACTAGTGGTCAAAAGACCAAGCAAAATACAGAGTAAGGTACAAGGCACCTGGCTAGCTTAAGAGTAAATGTAACACTGAAGTCCTGCAAGGCCAGGAGGGCGGAGCTGGATAATATAGGCAAAAAGTCATGTGACCAGCAAAATAGAACCCTCCTGTTAGTTTTTTCTAACAGTACCCCCTCTTCAATGAGGATCCTCCGGATCCTCCAGGCCCAGGTCTATCAGGAAACCTCCTGTGAAACGCTCCGACAAGTCTAGGAGCAGAGACATCATCCGTCCTTACCCAGGAGTTATCCTCGGGACCGAAACCCTTCCAAGCGACGAGATACTGCAATCTCCCTCTATGCCATCTAGAATTAAGAATGCGAGAAATTTCATATTCACCTTCTTCCTCCACCGGAGGAACAGAGACAGTGGCGTCCCTATCAGAAACATCAGCTTTTTTCAATAAGGAAACATGAAACACCGGATTAATCTTCCAGGAGGTAGGAACCTCCAACCTAACAGCAGATTGGTTAACTACCTGAAGCACCTTAAACGGACCTACAAACTTCGGGCCCAATTTCTTAGAAGGAATCCTCAACCGCAGATTCCTAGAGGACAACCAAACCATGTCACCAACAGTAAACAAAACCTCTTGACGTTTCCTGTCAAAGTACCTCTTGGATTTTTTGTTGGCCTCTTGAAGGTTACGACGTACATCAGTCCAAACTCTCTCCAAATCATCGGAAAAATTCTCCTCCTCCGGCACAGCCGATACCAATTTGGAGAATGACCCAAACGACGGATGTCTCCCAGTACAACAAAAAAAAGGAGAACACCCAGCAGAAGAGGATGTATGGTTGTTAAGAGCAAATTCAGCCAGTGGCAGAAACTCAGACCACCCCTCTTGATTGTCAGCCACAAAACAACGCAAAAACTGTTCAACATCCTGGTTCTTTCTTTCTGTCTGTCCATTAGACTCAGGATGATAACCAGACGAAAATGACAAATGGACTCCCAACCTGTCACAAAAGGCACGCCAAAAACGAGCCACGAACTGAGGTCCCCTATCGGAAACAATGTCGGAAGGAACGCCATGGAGCCTGACAATTTCTTTAACAAAAGCCTTAGCGAGTGTCCTGGCGCAGGGCAGTTTGATGAAGGGAACCAAGTGACACATCTTGCTAAAACGGTCCACGACCACCCAGATAACAGTGAAACCCTCAGAGGCAGGAAGGTCAGTAATAAAATCCATAGCAAGATGCGTCCAAGGAGCACTAGGAACCTCCAGAGGGCAAAGCAACCCCGCAGCAGGAGCATGTGAAGACTTAGATCTAGCACACACAGTACATTGACGCACCCACTTAATGACTTCCTTCTGCCACCCAGGCCACCAAAAACTGCGACCTACAAGTCTCTTAGTCTCCGAAATTCCTGGATGACCTGCCAACCGAGACTTATGACACTCCACAAACAAATCTCTCATAAAGTTCCTAGGCACAAACAACCTTCCATGGGGAGTGTTAGATGGGGCATCCTCCTGGGCTTTCAGAATCCCATCTTCCAAAACGGAGTCCAATGCTGCTATCACAACACCTTCCTGTAAAATGCTCTCCTCCTCCTCGGTACCAACCATGGGAGAAAAACTGCGAGATAAAGCATCAGCTTTTACATTCTTGGTACACGGGATGTAAGTAACAGAAAAATTAAACCGCGAAAAAAAAAGTGCCCACCTAGCTTGACGGGCATTCAAGCGCTTGGCAGCATCAAGATAGATCAGATTCTTACGATCAGTAAAAACCTGAATGGTAAATTTAGCACCTTCCAAGAGATGACGCCAATGTTCAAATGCGAGTTTAATCGCCAGCAATTCCCGATTACCGACATCGTAATTAAGTTCGGTCTCAGAAAATTTTTTTGAAAAAAAAAGCACAGGGATGTACTCCATCCTTGTTCTCCTGAGACAAAACAGCACCGACCCCCACCGAAGAAGCATCAACCTCGACCAAAAAAGGCTTGGTCTCATCAGGCTGCATAAGGATGGGGGCAGAACTGAACCTCTCCTTGAGATACACAAAAGCTTCAATGGCCTCAGTAGTCCACTGAACCGTATTCGCACCTTTCCTGGTGAGATCGGTCAGCGGCTTAACAATTATAGAAAAATTCTTAATGAATTTTCTGCAATAATTGGCGAAACCCAAAAATCTCTGTATTGGTTTCAAACTAATAGGTCTAGGCCATTCCTGCACCGCCTGAACCTTCACCGGATCCATCTCAAAGCCCTCACTGGAGATAATGTAGCCCAAAAAACTAATTCTCTGCACAGCGAACTCACATTTCTCCAGCTTAGCAAAAAGTGAATTGTCGCTTAACAACTGCAATACCTCACGTGCGCTCTGCCAATGAGACTCCAGATCCGGCGCAAAAATCAAAATGTCATCCAAATACAACACCACATTCTTACCGATCAACGGTCTTAGGATGTCATTAATAAGGTTCTGAAAAAAAGCTGGTGCATTGGTAAGACCAAAGGGCATAACCAGATTCTCAAAATGACCCACTGGAGTGTTAAAAGCAGTTTTCCACTCATCACCTTCCTTCATACGTAACAAATTGTATGCCCCCCGGAGATCAATCTTAGAGAACCACTTGGCCCCCACTAACTGGTTGAACAAGTCAGGAATTAATGGCAGTGGGTAGGAATTGCGTACTGTAATTTTATTAATTTCGCGAAAGTCCAGACATGGACTTAAACCACCGTCCTTTTTTTTTCCAAAAAAAAATCCAACAACCACAGGTGACTTAGAAGGTCTAATGTGACCGGCGGCCAAGCTTGTCTGTATGTATTCCTCCAAGGCCTTTCTCTCAGGGATAGTAAGATTAAATAAGCGACTCTTGGGAAGAGTTGCTCCAGGGACAAACTCAATAGTACAATCATAGTCCCTATGAGGAGGCAAAACTTGCAACTCCTCCTCTGAAAAAACCTTCCAAAAATCCTGAATAGGTACAGGTAATTCCCCTCTTTCCACAGCAGCAATGCGACCGTTACAACATCTATCATAACACTTAGGACTCCAAGACTTAATTTCATTGGTAGACCAGTCCAGTACAGGATTGTGCAATTTTAACCAAGGTAACCCCAAAACCACTGGAGCAGGCAAATTATTTAACCGGTTCCCGACCGCCCACTGTAGATAAACGTCGGCGCTTGCTGGGCTCTGTGCAGCGCCGACGTTTAAAAACGGTGGGTGGTCTCGCAGCGCTCAGGACCCCCAGGGTCCTGCAAGCGCTGCGATTCCGGTGCAGAGCGTTAGCTCTGACAGGGGACATCATCGGGACCTGATTGGATCAGGTCCCAGTGATGTTAACCCTTTGCTATGTTCTATATGCCGCGATCTATAGTGATCGCGGCATATAGAAGATAGACAGAGGAGAGGGGGTCGTCTTACTTACCTCTCCGACGACCCCTGATACCTTCCAGGACCTGGGGTAGCTATGGCAGCTGGAGGTCACATGACCAACTCCAGATCTGCCATATATGGTGTCCTGCCTGGCTCAGCCTGCAGCTGAAGCCTGGCAGGAGACACGGTGTGAAACAGTCAGCAAAGATCTCATGTAATGTAATACATGTCTATTACATTACATGAGATCAGTGATCAGAAAAATAAAAATTAATGTCCCATACAGGGACTAAGTAAAAATGTAAAAAAAAGTTAAAAAAAAGTTTTTAAACTGTTAAAAAAAATCACAAAATAAATAAAATATTAAACCAATAAATCCGTATATTTTTACAAAACCAAAAAAAGTACACATATTTGGTATCACCGCGTCCGAAACAACCCAAGCTATAAAAGTGTCACACTAATTAACTCCTTCTGTGCACACCGTAATAAAAATAAATAAAAAACGGGGCAAAAAAATATGCTTTTTCATCATATCGCCAAACAAAAAGTGGAAAAAAATGCGATCAAAAAGCAAAATAGAAATAAAAATGGTACCGCTGAAAACGTCATCTTGTTCCGCAAAAAAAAAGCTGCCATACAGCTCCATCAGCCGAAAAATAAAAAAGTTATAGCGCTCAGAATAAAGCAATGCAAAAAAAATATTTTTTTCTATAAAATTGTTTTATTGTGTAAAAGCGCCAAAAAATAAAAAAAATACAGTAAGTGTAGCATCGCTGTAAATGTACTGACCCGAAGAATAACGCTGCCTGATCACTTTTACCACACGCAGAACGGCATAAAAAAAAACCCTCAAAAAACAATTCCTGAATTGTTGGTTTTTGTTAATTTTACCTCCCAAAAAACGGAATAGAAAGCGATCAAAAAATGTCACGTACCCAAAAATGGTACCAATAAAAATGTCAACTCGTCCCGCAAAAAACAAGCCATCACATAACTCTGTCAGCCAAAATATGGAAAAATTATAGCTCTCAAAATATGGTGATGCAAAAACTAGATTTTGCAAAAAAAAGCGTCTTTTAGTCTGTGACAGCTGTCAATCATAAAAACCCGATATGATTCTGGTATCGCTGTAATCACACCGACCCGAAGAATAAAGTAATCTAATCAGTTATATCACACGAGGAAAGGAGTAAAAAATAAAAAAAACCAATTCTTCACCGGCTACTGATTTGTTTATTATGTCTCCCAAAGATCGCAGTAAGGCTCTGCCCACATTTATCCTGCGCTCTGCGCTGAGCGCTTACACAAGAGTTTCCGTGTAAATCTCTGAAATACGTGATTCAGACAAAACCCATGACGGAAGATTCCCTCTAATGAGGCAGATATAGGCCACTGTGGATGCCGTCTGGCCTGGGATCCCACGGTGTCATTTGTTTTAGGCGTGCATAAAAGTGCGGTTGGCCACAGTTTTGTGCACTTCTGAAAAAAAGGACACCGCTAAACAGAGGCCAGACGGAGTCCAGAGTAACTCTGCTGCCTCATTATAGTGAATGGATCCCGCAGGGGTTTCATCTGAATTACATCACTTGGAAATTTAGATGGAAACCCCGATGTAAGTGCTCAGCCTAGAGCGCCGGATAAATGTTACGTAAAATGTTCCCAATAAAAGCTTCAACTCAGTCCTCAAAAAAAGCTAGTCCCCACTCAGGTCCGTCATCTGTTAAAAATATAAGGGACTTCCAAGTTACTGGTAGCAGAAAGGCTCTGGAAAAGCGAAATGGCCCTTGCCCCCCAAAAGAAATTCAGAAAATGTTGTGCTCCCAAATTCAAATGCCTATTCTACAATAATTTGTTCTCCAATTGTCAAATAGCACTCCGTCCCCCCAGATCTCGCCGTATGGCTGAGCGGTACAATACAGCCACATATGGGGTATTGCCACTTTTAGAAGTAATTGTGTGACACATTTCGGCACCATTTTTACCCATTGCCCTGTGTGAAAATGTAAAATCTGAGGGTAAAACATTTTTTTGTGGTAAAAATATAATTATGCTTTTTTCACTGCCCAATGGTATAAATTTAAAAATTAAAAAATACTCACTACTTCCCTAGATGAATTCCTTGAGAGATGTAGTTTACAAAACGGGGTCACTTGTGGGGGTTTCTGCTGTTTAGGCATGTCAGCGACTCTTCAAATGTGACATGGTGTCTGCCACCTATCCCAGCCAACATAGCGCTCCTTTCTCTTCCGAACCCTGCCGTACACCAAAGCAGTGCTTTTCCCCCACATATGGGGTATCGGCGTACTCAGGAGAAATTGCACAACAAATTTCATGGTGCAATTTATCCTGTTACCCTTATGATAATGCAAAATTAGGGAATGAAAAACATTTTTTGTGGGAAAATTGTATTTTTACGGCTCAATATTATAAACTTCTGTGAAGCACTTGGGGTGCAAGGTGCTCACCACACATCTAGATAAGTTTCCTAAGGGGTCTAGTTTCCAAAATGGTGGCACTTGTGGGGGGTTTCCACTGTTTAGGCACATTAGGGGCCCCCCAAATGCGACATGGCGTCTGCTAATTATTCAAACAAATTTTCCATTCAAAAAGTCAAATGGCGCTCCTTCCCTTTCAAACCCTGCCATGCGCCCAAACAGTAATTTGCCTCCACATATGGGGTATCGGCGTGTTCAGGAGAAATTGCACAACAAATTTCATGGTGCAATTTATCCTATTACCCTTATGATAATGCAAAATTAAGGGATGAAAAACGGTTTTGTGGGAAAAATGTGAAAATTTTATTTTTACAGCTCAATATTATAAACTTCTGTGAAGCACCTTGGGGTTCAAGGTGCTCACCACACATCTAGATAAGTTCCCTAAGGGGTCTCGTATCCAAAATGGTGTCACTTGTGGGAGGTTTCCACTGTTTAGGCACATCAGGGGCTCCCCAAATGCAACATGGCGTCCGCTAATTATTCAAACAAATTTTACATTCAAAAAGTCAAATGGAGCTCCTTCCCTTTCAAACCCTGCCGTGCGCCCAAACAGTGGTTTGCCTCCACATATGGGGTATCGGCGTGTTCAGGAGAAACTGCACAATAAATTTCATGGTGCAATTTATCCTATTACCCTTATGATAATGCAAAATTAAGGGATATAAAACGTTTTTGTGGGAAAAATGTGAACATTTTATTTTTACAGCTCAATATTATAAACTTCTGTGAAGCACCTTGGGGTTCAAGGTGCTCACCTCACATCTAGATATGTTCCCTAAGGGGTCTAGTTTCCAAAATGGTGTCACTTGTGGGAGGTTTCCACTGTTTAGGAACATCAGGGGCTCTCCAAACGCAACATGGCGTCTGCTAATTATTCAGACAAATTTTACATTCAAAAAGTCTAATGGCGCTCCTTCCCTTCCGAGCCCTGCAGTGCGCCCAAACAGTGGTTTTCCCTCACATATGGGGTATCAGCGCGCTCAAGAGAAATTGCACAAAAAATTTTGGGGTCCATTTTTTCCTGTTACCCCTGTGAAAATAAAAAAAATTAGGTCTAAAGTAACATTTTTGTGAAAAAAGTTAAATGTTAATTTTTTTCTTCCACATTCCAAAAATTCCTGTGAAGCACCTGAAGGGTTAATAAAGTTCTTGAATGTGGTTTTGAGCACCTTGAGGGGTGCAGTTTTTAGAATGGTGTCACTTTTGGGTATTTTCTGTCATAAAGACCCCTCAAAGTGACTTCAAATATGATATGGTCCCTAAAAAAATGTTTTTGTAAATTTTGTTGGAAAAATGAGAAATCGCTGGTCAAAGTTTAACCCTTATAGCTCCCTAACAAAAAAAAAATTTTGGTTCCAAAATTGTGCTGATGTAAAGTAGACATGTGGGAAATGTTATTTATTAACTATTTTGTGTGACATATCTCTCTGATTTAAGGGCATGAAAATTCAAAGTTTGAAAATTGCAAAATTTTCAAAATTTTTGCCAAATTTCCGATTTTTTCACAAATTAACGCAAGTGATATCAAAGAAATTTTACCACTATCATGAAGTACAATATGTCACGAAAAAACAATCTCAGAATCAGGGGAATCCGTTGAAGCGTTCCAGAGTAATTACTTCATAAAGTGACAGTGGTCAGAATTGAAAAAATTGGCCCGGTCACGAAGGCAAAAACAGGCTCTGGAGCGAAGTGGTTAAAACATTATCTTTCTTATTATTCTAACATTTGGCAAATATTAAAAATTATGGTAATCCTAATTGACCTAAAACGGGAAAGGTTTATTCTTATTTCATGTCAGATTTTGAGAAAAACATGCATATGTGTCTTTTTATATAGTGTATGTAAACTTCTGGTTTCAACTGTATATATGTACAGTACAGACCAAAAGTTTGGACACACCTTCTCATTTAAAGATTTTTCTGTATTTTCATAACTATGAAAATTGTCCATTCACACTGAAGGCATCAAAACTATGAATTAACACATGTGGAATTATATACTTAACAAAAAAGTGTGAAACAACTGAATATATGTCTTATATTCTAGGCTCTTCAAAGTAGCCACCTTTTGCTTTGATGACTGCTTTGCACACTCTTGGCATTCTCTTGATGAGCTTCAAGAGGTAGTCACCGGAAATGGTCTTCCAACAATCTTGAAGGAGTTCCCAGAGATGCTTAGCACTTGTTGGCCCTTTTGCTTTCACTCTGCGGTCCAGCTCACCCCAAACCATCTCGATTGGGACTGCGGAGGCCAGGTCATCTGGTGTAGCACTCCATCACTCTCCATCTTGGTCAAATAGCCCTTACACAGCCTGGAGGTGTGTTTGGGGTCATTGTCCTGTTGAAAAATAAATGATGGTCCAACTAAACGCAAACCGGATGGAAAAGCATGCCGCTGCAAGATGCTGTGGTAGCCATTCTGTTTCAGTATGCCTTCAGTTTTGAATAAATCCCCAACAGTGTCACCAGCAAAGCACCACCACTCCATCACACCTCCTCCTCCATGCTTCACAGTGGGAACCAGGCATGTAGAGTCCATCCGTTCACCTTTTCTGCGTCGCAGAAAGACACGGTGGTTGGAACCAAAGATCTCAAATTTGGACTCATTAGACCAAAACACAGATTTCCACTGGTCTAATGTCCATTCCTTGTGTTCTTTAGCCCAAACAAGTCTCTTCTGCTTGTTGCCTGTCCTTAGCAGTGGTTTCCTAGCAGCTATTTTACCATGAAGGCCTGCTGCACAAAGTCTCCTCTTAACAGTTGTTGTAGAGATGTGTCTGCTGCTAGAACTCTGTGTGGCATTGACCTGGTCTCTAATCTGAGCTGCTGTTAACCTGCGATTTCTGAGGGTGGTGACTCGAATAAACTTATCCTCAGAAGCAGAGGTGACTCTTGGTCTTCCTTTCCTGGGGCGGTCCTCATGTGAGCCAGTTTCTTTGTAGCGCTTGATGGTTTTTGCAACCGCACCTGGGGACACTATCAAAGTTCGCCCAATTTTTCGCACTGACTGACCTTCATTTCTTAAAAGTAATGATGGCCCCTTGTTTTTCTTTACTTAGCTGTTTTTTTTGTGCCATAATACAAATTCTAACAGTCTATTCAGTAGGACTATCAGCTGTGCATCCACCAGACTTCTGCACAACACAACTGATGGTCCCATCCCCATTTATAAGGCAAGAAATCCCACTTATTAAACCTGACAGGGCACACCTGTGAAGTGAAAACTATTTCCGGTGACTACCTCTTGAAGCTCATCAAGAGAATGCCAAGAGTGTGCAAAGCAGTCATCAAAGCAAAGGTGGCTGCTTTGAAGAACCTAGAATATAAGACATATTTTCAGTTGTTTCACACTTTTTTGTTAAGTATATAATTCCACATGTGTTAATTCATAGTTTTGATGCCTTCAGTGTGAATGTGCAATTTTCATAGTCATGAAAATACAGAAAAATCTTTAAATGAGAAGGTGTGTCCAAACTTTTGGTCTGTACTGTATATATGTGCACATCTCATTGCTATAGCAAATCAGTGGGAGTCATCAACAGTGATAAAATAATAGAAAAAAAGGAAGAAAATTGAATCCTTAGAGGAAAAGTAAGATGATTTGTCTAAAAAATGCCAGTGTAAGGAGGCTCGTAAGCTCCCCGGGGAGCCATTGCATGGTTTATAAGCCTCCTTACTCTAGCATTTCACTCTCCTCACTAGGATCTAAGGGGTAAAGTTTTTCCTTCTGAAGTCTCTCACACAGCTAAATCAGATCTCATGCTTTGCACTGCTGAGGGGCAACACCCCGAAACACCATGGCTGCAAATTGAGATTCTAGTTTCTTACAGACTGGACCAGTCATTGGGGAAGCCCTCACTGTTTCTTTCTGGATAGATTCCACTTCCTACCACTATGAAATGGAATAAATGCTATGTTTTAGAGAAATTAACAATAGTAATGGTAATAATCTGACACCATATGATAGCAAATCCAAGCAACATGCCGTCATTTGTAACAATGGGAAAGCCTTTTTTAAGAGGTTGTCCAGAATAAGGATGCCATATTTCATCGCTTTGTGGAAGAATAGGTAAATCGTTTCTCATGTTATATTCTCTGAACTGTAAATCATAAACGGTTTCACAAATTTGGTTGAATGCCAGTGGACCCAAAAAATGCTAATTTCTAATAGTAAATTTAAAAATGACTTTTTTTTACTTTTATTTATTTCCAGATAAAGTGAAAGATCGAGGCTCTAATACAATTGGGTCAAGATTGAACCGTGTCGAGGACAAGGTAAGAAAATAAGATAAAACCATATATATTTATATTATGCACAGCTACTACTTACACATACACACATGGAGTACAGGATATACAGACAATTACCACATACTACATACAGAATATTCCTCACTCTCTGAAAAAGTGTAAAATACATAATGGTGCATCCAGACACCAATTCTACAGCGCTGCTCATACACTGCAGAGAGTCTAAATACCTGTGGTCATCTGTGACTTGCACATACAAGTTAAGGTGGCCACACACAATAACTGAACGTTGATTGCTGGTTCGGCCGTCCACTACCTCTCCCAACTCTCATACACGAGAAGGTTTGGCTTGGTTAAATGTTCATGTGTTTTCAAAGTGGAGAACTGTGAAAATCACTGCCAAACGGCTCTGGCAGCAGCTTATCACCTGAATAACAAAAGGGTCAGGCATTAAGGGTCAGGCAGTTTGAATTTTACCTCCTCTGACCTCATCTGTCAGGGAAGAGTCTGGATGTCCCCTTAGACTATTAGCTTAGTCTATTGTGTATGGAGGCTTAAAGGGGTTTTCCATTACTCAGACAACTCCTTCTCAATCCATATGTGTGTCCCCCAGTAAAATAATAACACCTATACTCACCTCCAGTGCCAGCACTATTCCAGCGGTGTCTGCACTGGCTCTCCTGGAGATTGCGTGTGTCATGGGTGTGTCAGAAGTGACAGACAGTCATCCTGCAGTTGGTTGCAGGAGATCTCTTCATTTGGCCTTACAGACAACTTCTTAGAATATGTATCTCTAGGACCCAGGGGCTAGCTTCCTCGGGCTAATTAACACCCTGGCCTGGATGTATAAATACCTGTTGTGAGCCAGAGGGAGGTGCCAGCGATATTCATTGCCCCTTGTGAAGGCTTGAGCAAGAGCAGTACTTCTATCTCTCTGGTGCTAGAGAACGTGTGCGCATTTGTCTGGAGTCGAGTAAAGCTAAGCGATTTTCCCTTGTTTATCCCCCCTTGTTGTCTTTAGTGTTCAGTGGGGATCAACTAGTGCTCATCCTTTCTGTTCCCTAGCCTGAGCCTAATGCCAGGGATAGACAGGCTGAGGTATGCGTGCGGCGATTGGTGAAGAACCAATAAAGGGACATTAGTGGAGACAGGGTGACACTAGATCAGCCTAGGAGTTCTCCACTCCCCACTTTCCCTAGTCTGGGTTCCCTTTCCGTTTTCCCTTTGTGTTGCACTTAGTCTTTCCCACACCTTGCGTGACAGCATGACATTATGTCTCATGATTCCTAGGGGCAATCAGTGCTGACTTTACTCTCCCCGCCTTTGGCCAACTTGCATACATCCAGAGGAAGTGAGAGATGTTGCTGCTCTTACTTCCTCCGGATGTACAGGTATGTGCTATAACTGGAGGCAGGAAGAGTGAAGCCAGCGCTGATTGGCAGCAGGGATCACTTGACATAACAATGTCACGTGATCCCAAGGAGAGCCAATGCCGACACGGCTGGAACACTGGAAGGGAATATAGGTGTTATTATTTTACTGAGGGCAAAAATATATATATGGAGAAGGAGATGTCCGAGTAGTAGAAAACCCCTTTAAGTGTTGGCTACTACTTTCATGGATGTGGACAGAAAGCTCTTTCTGAGTTCATTAAGTAGTTCAATCTGACAAAGGTTTCCAATAGAGTTGGTGCGAGTCAATTCGCAGGACCCAGTCCATCAGCCACATCCATAATCTGTGACGGCTGCATCGGAGCCCTGAGAACCACCTCCTACATCCCGGCATCCACAGCTGTTCTACTGATTAGCCGGCCTGATGCAATGTCACATATGCATCATGCTGTAACCATAAAGATGCAGCTAATCAGAAGAGAAGCAGGGAATCTTGGAAGGTAGAAGGCAGGTCTTGAGGCTCCTGTCCAGCATCCAAAGATTACTGACGTGGCTGATGGACCCAGTGCTGCGAAAAGAATCGCACCAACTATAGTTTTCAATTAAAACAACAATGTCTAAATGGCTAACCAATATTGCATTAAAGGATCTATCTACTTTATTTCTCCCCAAAACTGTGCCTCTCTTGTCCATGGGGTGTGTCTGGTATTGCAACTCAGTGCCCCATTGATTTGGTTAGGGATAAGCTACAATATCAGGCAGCGCTCATGGGTAGTGTAAAATGTGTATGGAGTGTGGTCTGTATCTATGCTATTTTCTTTGTTTGAATTTTTTTTTATATATTTGTAGGTAACTCAAATGGATCATAAACTCAATCTCATAACCGATATGATTCACCACCTGATAGCAAACCAACAAAGCGGTCAGTCTACCAACAGAACACCGCATCGGAGCAACTCTCTGAATGACGGGAGCAACCTCTCCAGTACTCTGCCTACCTACCAACAGTTACAGTGCCAAGACGAGACCAAGATAATGCATCTTGATGAACAAACACAAACTAGTTCTTCTACTGTCCTCAATGCAGATATTCATTATTTTAATGAATGCATTTATAAGCAGAAAGTAAAATGAATGATGAAATTAGACTGAGTATGGAGTAAGTGTGTAACACTGTAAAGGACGTCTTGTCTATTCTCTGTAGATCCTATCAGGGTTCATTGAAGGTTTCTTAGAGGAAGGGACATGGAACATATGTGTATTGCTCCATGTAGAAACATGCAAGAAAGCATCTGATACATTGATGAATCCTTTCTCAGGAAGATTGTAGCTCATCGGCCTGTGGGATCGTAAATCGCTACGGGTCGTGCTGTAAAACTGGCAATACAACTGAACAATTACCCTGATTTTTTTTATTGTATTAAAATACACTTTTTACATTGATTTTCAATTTTTGGGGGGCCTAAAATGAAAATTCATTTGAGAAAAATAGAAATAAATATTGTACTGTAGAAAATTACACTTCTTTTTTTTACAATGTATTTTTGGTAAAAATGGTATTAAAGAGTTAATTTTTCTTTATGATTTCTGATCACAATTTTTTTTTTCAGGAATATTTTTTGACATCTGATCAAATGTATTGTATTTTCTCAAAAATGTTGATATTTGCACATTGATTGGTTTAAAACAGTGATGGCGAATCTTTTAGAGACCGAGTGCCCAAACTGCAATCCAAAACCCACTTATTTATCGCCAAGTGCCAACACGGCAATTTATCCTAAATATTGAGGTTTTACTGATACAAACAACTGATACAAAGAGCAGGCGAGGGCAGCATAGAGCAGCCACAGACAGGAGCAGGGGTAAGAGACTGCAGAAATAAAGAATGTGCTCACCCACATCCTGGTGTATAAGCTGGCCCTCCCCTCAATCCTGGTATATATGCTGGCCCTCCCCTCAATCCTGGTATATATGCTGGCCCTCCCATCAATCCTGGTATATATGCTGGCCCTCCCCTCAATCCTGGTATATATGCTGGCCCTCCCCTCAATCCTGGTATATGTGCTGGCCCTCCCCTCAATCCTGGTATATATGCTGCCCCCCCCTCAATCCTGGTATATATGCTGGCCCTCCCCTCAATCGTGGTATATATGCCCCCCCCCTCAATCCTGGTATATATGCTGGTCCTCCCCTCAATCCTGGTATATATGCTGGCCCTCCCCTCAATCCTGGTATATATGCTGGCCCTCCCTTCAATCCTGGTATATATGCTGGTCCTCTCTTCAATCCTGGTATATATGCTGGCCCTCTCCCCTCAATCCTGGTATATATGCTGGCCCTCCCCTCAATCCTGGTATAAATGCTGGCCCTCCCCTCAATCCTGGTATATATGCTGCCCTCCCCTCAATCCTGGTATATATGCTGGCCCTCCCCTCAATCCTGGTATATATGCTGGCCCTCCCCTCAATCCTGGTATATATGCTGCCCTCTCCTCAATCCTGGTATATATGCTGGCCCTCCCCTCAATTCTGGTGTATATGCTGTCCCTCCCCTCAATCCTGGTATATATGCTGGCCCTCCCCTCAATCCTGATATATATGCTGGCCCTCCCTTCAATCCTGGTATATATGTTGCCCCTCCCCTCAATCCTGGTATATATGCTGCCCCTCCCCTCAATCCTGGTATATATGCTGCCCCCCCTCAATCCTGGTATATATGCTGGCCCTTCCCTCAATCCTGGTATATATGGTGGGCCTCCCCTCAATCCTGGTATATATGCCGGCCCTCCCTTCAATCCTGGTATATATGCTGGCCCTCCCCTCAATCCTGGTATATATGCTGGCCCTCCCCTGAATCCTGGTATATATGCTGGCCCTCCCTTCAATCCTGGTATATATGCTGGCCCTCCCCTCAATCCTGGTATATATGCTGGCCCTCCCTTCAATCCTGGTATATATGCTGGCCCTCTCTTCAATCCTGGTATATATGCTGGCCCTCTCTTCAATCCTGGTATATATGCTGGCCCTCTCCTCAATCCTGGTATATATGCTGCCCCTCCCCTCAATCCTGGTATATATGCTGGCCCTCTCCTCAATCCTGGTATATATGCTGCCCCTCCCCTCAATCCTGGTATATATGCTGGCCCTCCCTTCAATCCTGGTATATATGCTGGCCCTCTCTTCAATCCTGGTATATATGCTGGCCCTCCCTTCAATCCTGGTATATATGCTGGCCCTCTCTTCAATCCTGGTATATATGCTGGCCCTCTCTTCAATCCTGGTATATATGCTGGCCCTCTCCTCAATCCTGGTATATATGCTGCCCCTCCCCTCAATCCTGGTATATATGCTGCCCCCCCCTCAATCCTGGTATATATGCTGGCCCTCCCCTCAATCCTGGTATATATGCTGGCCCTCTCCTCAATCCTGGTATATATGCTGCCCTCCTATCAATCCTGGTATATATGCTGCCCTCCCCTCAATCCTGGTATATATGCTGGCCCTCCCTTCAATCCTGGTATATATGCTGGCCCTCTCTTCAATCCTGGTATATATGCTGGCCCTCTCCTTAATCCTGGAATATATGCTGGCCCTCCCCTCAATCCTGGTATATATGCTGGCCCTCCCCTCAATCCTGGTATAAATGCTGGCCCTCCCCTCAATCCTGGTATATATGCTGCCCTCCCCTCAATCCTGGTATATATGCTGGCCCTCTCCTCAATCCTGGTATATATGCTGGCCCTCCCCTCAATCCTGGTATATATGCTGCCCTCCCCTCAATCCTGGGATATATGCTGGCCCTCCCCTCAATCCTGGTGTATATGCTGGCCCTCCCCTCAATCCTGGTATATATGCTGGCCCTCCCCTCAATCCTGGTATATATGCTGGCCCTCCCTTCAATCCTGGTATATATGCTGGCCCTCTCCTCAATCCTGGTATATATGCTGGCCCTCCCCTCAATCCTGGTATATATGCTGGCCCTCCCCTCAATCCTGGTATATATACTGGCCCTCCCCTCAATCCTGGTATATATGATGGCCCTCCCCTCAATCCTAGTAAATATGCTGGCCCTCCCCTCAATCCTGGTATATATGCCCCCCCCTCAATCCTGGGATATATGCTGGCCCTCCCCTCAATCCTGGTGTATATGCTGGCCCTCCCCTCAATCCTGGTATATATGCTGGCCCTCCCCTCAATCCTGGTATATATGCTGGCCCTCCCTTCAATCCTGGTATATATGCTGGCCCTCCCCTCAATCCTGGTATATATGCTGGCCCTCCCCTGAATCCTGGTATATATGCTGGCCCTCCCTTCAATCCTGGTATATATGCTGGCCCTCCCCTCAATCCTGGTATATATGCTGGCCCTCCCTTCAATCCTGGTATATATGCTGGCCCTCTCTTCAATCCTGGTATATATGCTGGCCCTCTCTTCAATCCTGGTATATATGCTGGCCCTCTCCTCAATCCTGGTATATATGCTGCCCCTCCCCTCAATCCTGGTATATATGCTGGCCCTCTCCTCAATCCTGGTATATATGCTGCCCCTCCCCTCAATCCTGGTATATATGCTGGCCCTCCCTTCAATCCTGGTATATATGCTGGCCCTCTCTTCAATCCTGGTATATATGCTGGCCCTCCCTTCAATCCTGGTATATATGCTGGCCCTCTCTTCAATCCTGGTATATATGCTGGCCCTCTCTTCAATCCTGGTATATATGCTGGCCCTCTCCTCAATCCTGGTATATATGCTGCCCCTCCCCTCAATCCTGGTATATATGCTGCCCCCCCCTCAATCCTGGTATATATGCTGGCCCTCCCCTCAATCCTGGTATATATGCTGGCCCTCTCCTCAATCCTGGTATATATGCTGCCCTCCTCTCAATCCTGGTATATATGCTGCCCTCCCCTCAATCCTGGTATATATGCTGGCCCTCCCTTCAATCCTGGTATATATGCTGGCCCTCTCTTCAATCCTGGTATATATGCTGGCCCTCTCCTTAATCCTGGAATATATGCTGGCCCTCCCCTCAATCCTGGTATATATGCTGGCCCTCCCCTCAATCCTGGTATAAATGCTGGCCCTCCCCTCAATCCTGGTATATATGCTGCCCTCCCCTCAATCCTGGTATATATGCTGGCCCTCTCCTCAATCCTGGTATATATGCTGGCCCTCCCCTCAATCCTGGTATATATGCTGCCCTCCCCTCAATCCTGGGATATATGCTGGCCCTCCCCTCAATCCTGGTGTATATGCTGGCCCTCCCCTCAATCCTGGTATATATGCTGGCCCTCCCCTCAATCCTGGTATATATGCTGGCCCTCGCTTCAATCCTGGTATATATGCTGGCCCTCTCCTCAATCCTGGTATATATGCTGGCCCTCCCCTCAATCCTGGTATATATGCTGGCCCTCCCCTCAATCCTGGTATATATACTGGCCCTCCCCTCAATCCTGGTATATATGATGGCCCTCCCCTCAATCCTAGTAAATATGCTGGCCCTCCCCTCAATCCTGGTATATATGCCCCCCCCTCAATCCTGGGATATATGCTGGCCCTCCCCTCAATCCTGGTGTATATGCTGGCCCTCCCCTCAATCCTGGTATATATGCTGGCCCTCCCCTCAATCCTGGTATATATGCTGGCCCTCCCTTCAATCCTGGTATATATGCTGGCCCTCTCCTCAATCCTGGTATATATGCTGGCCCTCCCCTCAATCCTGGTATAAATGCTGGCCCTCCCCTTAATCCTGGTATATATGCTGGCCCTCCCCTCAATCCTGGTATATATGCTGGCCCTCCCCTCAATCCTGGTATATATGCTGCCCTCCCCTCAATCCTGGTATATATGCTGCCCTCCCCTCAATCCTGGTATATATGCTGGCCCTCCCCTCAATCCTGGTGTATATGCTGGCCCTCCCCTCAATCCTGGTATATATGCTGGCCCTCCCCTCAATCCTGGTATATATGCTGGCCCTCCCTTCAATCCTGGTATATATGCTGGCCCTCCCCTCAATCCTGGTATATATGCTGGCCCTCCCCTCAATCCTGGTATATATGCTGGCCCTCCCCTCAATCCTGGTATAAATGCTGGCCCTCCCCTCAATCCTGGTATATATGCTGCCCTCCCCTCAATCCTGGTATATATGCTGGCCCTCCCCTCAATCCTGGTATATATGCTGGCCCTCCCCTCAATCCTGGTATATATGCTGGCCCTCCCCTCAATACTGGTATATATGCTGGCCCTCCCCTCATTCCTGGTATATATGCTGGCCCTCCCCTCAATACTGGTATATATGCTGGCCCTCCCCTCAATCCTGGTATATATTCTGGCCCTCCCCTCAATCCTCGTATATATGCTGGCCCTCCCCTCAATCCTCGTATATATGCTGGCCCTCCCCTCAATCCTGGTATATATGCTGGCCCTCCCCTCAATCCTGGTATATATGCTGGCCCTCCCCTCAATCCTCGTATATATGCTGGCCCTCCCCTCAATCCTGGTAGATATGCTCCCCCCCTCAATCCTTGTATATATGCTGGCCCTCCCCTCAATCCTGGTATATATGCTGGCCCTCTCCTCAATCCTGGTATATATGCTGCCCTCCTCTCAATCCTGGTATATCTGCTGCCCTCCCCTCAATCCTGGTATATATGCTGGCCCTCCCCTCAATCCTGGTATATATGCTGGCCCTCCCCTCAATCCTGGTATATATGCTGGCCCTCCCCTCAATCCTGGTATATATGCTGGCCCTCCCCTCAATCCTGGTATATATGCTCCTCTCCCCCCCCCCAGCCATTGTGCATCCCATATTAAAAAAAAAAAAAAAAACACATAATAAACCCTCCTCCTCACCTTCCTTCTTCTCCCGCGCAGCGTCCTCTCCTGTAGTCGGCACATCTAGCTGAAGTGTATTGCTGCGCACGTACTAGCCAGGTCCGTGCGCGCTGCAGTACACGCTGCCGGCCAATCAGAGGCCAGCGGCCGATGGCCTCTGATTGGCCAGCCGACGTCATGCTGGCCTCTGATTCGCCGGCAGCCGCTTCTGATTGTCCGGAAGTCGCTAGCCTCTGATTGGCCGGCCAACGTCATGCTGGTCTCTGATTGGCCAGAAGCCGCAGGCCTCTGATTGGCCGGCCGAATTCATGCTGGCCTCTGATTGGAAGGAAGCCGCTGGCCTCTGATTGGCCGGCTGACGTCATGCTGGCCTCTGATTGGCCGGCAGACGCTGGCCTCTGATTGACCGGTCGACGTCATGCTGGCCTCTGATTGACCGGCCGACGTCATGCTGGCCTCTGATTGGCCGGCAGCCGCTGGCCTCTGATTGGCCGGCAGCGTGTATTGCAGCGCTCGGGCCTGGCTAGTTCGTGCGCTGCAATACACTTCAGCTCGATGTGTTTCCGTCCGAGAGAGATCGCACATCTAGCTGCAGTAGCGGAGCTGGTGCCGGCACTCGGCGGCTCAGAGTTCTCCCCGCCGGCCCGATCCAGTAGCGCTAGTGCTGCGGCCATGGTGCCCCCCAGGAGGGCTCTGCTGCCCCCTCTGCACGCTGCCATAGGTTCCCAGCACTGGTGTAAAGCATTTCTTCTTCTACAGCTGACGACCCAAAATTGGTGATTTTCTGAAAAAATAAAATAAAATGTCCAGTCTGCATTATATATGGTGGAAGTGAGAATGTATCATCTGGATAAGGGGGTGGTCTTCACAGAGGGGTCTATGGAGAGATGTCACTTTATAAGGAGCACATAGCATGGAATACCGGGGGGAAGCCTTCTGGCTCCTTATGTTGCTCCAGTCCGGAATGCTCCACTATGGTCCATCCTTCTATAGTTCTTCTCTTACACTTTCTGCTGGTCGGTATATGGACGTATTCGCTCTATGCTGACAGGCGCTCCCTTAGTATAGCTCATGTAATGCACGGCACCACAATGTTGTAGGTTCTGACTACTGTGTAAAAAAACACCCACCCAGAGACCGGCCATAATCTTATAGTCTGGGTGTGAATACGCTGTAGGTAGAGCTACACTTTTGTTGTGGAAATTTTGGTAATTTTATTTACCTTCTTGCATTTAGGCTATGTGCCCACGATGCAGAAATGAAGCAGAAAATTTCTGCAGCATTTCTGCATCTCCCTGGCAGAAAAAACGCATGCAGATTGACAAGCGCTTTCCAGGCGATTTTAGCATCACATGGAAAGTGCTTGACAACTAGGTCACACTGTATAAATCCATGCAAACAGCATGGATTTATATAGTGTGAACCGTAAAAATGAAAACAAATAAAGCTATACTCACCCCTGATGCCCGACGTGGCTGCAGCGCTCGTTCCTGTCTGGTTCCTGGATGCCGGCATATCGCGAGACAGAGCGGTGAAGGGCCTGCGGTCACATGACTGTGACGTCACCGCAGGTCCTCAAGCGATGCCGGCATTCAGAGAGAAGCCGCCGGACAGGTGAATATAAACTTTATTTGTTTTTTTATTCTTTTTTTACAGGTACAAAGGTACAATGGTACCCAGGTCTGGAGGATTGTCTTCTCTCCTCCAGAACTGGGTACCATCCGCACATAGAGACGCATAGAAGCCGCTTGTAAAAATGTACAGTCGCGGTTTCTATGCGTCTCAATGCAAGTCAATGGCGGGAGTTCCGCTGCGCTTCTGCAAAATTAAATGACATGCTGCGGATTTTTGCATAGAACATGCGGAATCCCCTTGGGGACCATGGGGTGCGGATTACCTAGCGTTTCACAAGCGAAATTCCGCAGCATAAACGCTTGAAAAACGCTACGTGGGCACTCAGCCTTACCCGAATGAGGCTTGTGAGAAATCCTTAAATATGCAGCAGATTTCTCCTGTATGATGCTGACCAATCATAAGCAAGCAGCAACACTCAAAGAAAAGAAGAACACGCCCCCACCATAGATCAAAGCGGGTTTCTTAGGGTATAAAGCTACGTTCTCACTATGAGTTTTCAGTGAGTTTTTACGCTGCATATTTTAGAAATAATGCAAGTAACCTATCTTAATGGGTGCAGAAATTCTGCAACATCAAAAACTCACCAAAAGCTCATCGTGGGAACCTAGCCTAAGATGTGTAATGATGGAGAGTCCTGATCTCCTGGTCTACCCTTCTGCATGATTAGAAAGCAGAGGTAACAGCTCTTAGACAAGGAAGGAGCCGCACAGCTGAGTTTCTCTGTGTCACATTACAAACCCTTTTATTGACTCTCCTGTTATGGAGTGTGCCAGTATCACACTTATGTCTTCTGTGCTCAAGCAACTTGTATTCTTTCTGCAGTGATATTAGGCTGTTATTACACCTCACACAGGAGCAGTGTGTTCTGGGTTACTTCTATGGTGAAATGCAATGACAGTCTGCTCTAATCTCACTGCAGAATGAGTACAAGTTGAGCACAACGGATCTAAGTGTGATACTGACACTGTGCTCTCATTTCTGGACAGGCAGTTTGGGATAGGCGCAGAACAGCAGAGGTGAGAGTGCCATAAGAGGAGGAAAGCTGTTAGAAAGGTTTGTAATGTTGCACAACTAAACTCTCTTGTGCTGCCCCTTCACCCACAGAGACCTTAACTGAAAGGTATTAGTCAGTTGTGTGCTCTAATCATGCAGGAGGTTAGCCCAGGAGACCAGGTCTGTATCCTTACATCTTAGACACTGAGAAATCTGCTCTAAGCTATGGTGGGGATGTGATCATCTTTCTTTTCAGTGTTGTCGTCTGCTTATAATTGGTCAGCATCATGCAGGGAGAAGAATTTCGCACCCCCAGTGAAAACTCTGATAACATCTACTTGGACTTAATTTTTTTTAACTCATTAGGCGCCAAATACTTTCATTGCTAATATCTCTGCAAATGAAAGATAAAATAGAAAGAGCATGGATGAGATACCAGGACACTGTGTGTGGCACTTTATTATTATTATAGCTCCATTTATTCCATGGTGCTTTACATGTGAAAAAGGGGTTATACATAGCAAACACAATTGCAAAAATCTTGAACAAAAACGCAATGGCAAACTGGTACTGGAGGAGAGATAACCGTACCTGCGATGTCTCACAATCTTCAAGGGATGGGTGAGGATACAGTAGGTGAGGGTAGAGCTGGTCATGCAGCGGTGTGGTGGAGCAATGATTACTGCAGGTTGTAGGCTTTTCGGAAGAGGTGGGTTTTCAGGTTCCTTTAGAAGGTTTCCACGGTAGGCGAGAGTCTGATGTTTTGGGGTAGAGAGTTCTAGAGTAGGGGGGATGCACGGGAGAAATCTTGTATGCAATTGTGAGAAGAAACGATAAGAGGGGAGTAGAGAAGGAGATCTTGTGAGGATCGTAGGTTGCGTGTAGGTGTGTACCGGGAGACTAGGTCACAGATGTATGGAGGAGACAGGTAGTGGATGGCTTGGTATGCCACGGTTAGGGTTTTGAACTGGAGTCTCTGGGCAATGGGGAGTCAGTGAAGCATTTGACAGAGAGGAGAGGCCGGGGAGTAGGCGGAAGGCAGGTGGATTAGTCGGGCAGCAGAGTTTAGGATAGATTGGAGGGGTACGGGAGTGTTAGCGGGGAGGCCACAGAGCAGGAGGTTGTAGTAGTCGAGGCGGGAGATGATGAGGGCGTGCACTAGTGTTTTTGCAGATTCATGGTTGAGGAATATGCGGATCCATGTTTTTGAGTTGGAGTCGGCAGGAGGAGGAAAGGGCTTTGATATGTGGCTTGAAGGAGAGGTTAGAGTCCAGGGTTACTCTGATGCAGCGAGCTTGTGGGACTGGGGAAAGTGGACAGCCATTGATTTTGATGGATAGGTCAGATGGGGAGGCTGAGTGAAATGGGGGAAAGATGATGAATTCTGTTTTATCCATGTTAAGTTTTAGAAATCTAGCAGAGAAGAAGGATGAGATAGCGAACAGACATTTTGGGGTTCTGGTTAGTAAGGAGGTGATATCAGGTCCAGAGAGGTAAATCTGTGTGTCGTTAGCATAGAGATGATACTGAAAGCCGTGGGACTCTATGAGCTGTCCCAGGCCGAAGGTTTAGATGGAGAAGAGCAGGGGTCCTATGACTTAACCTTGGGGAACACTGACAGATAGGATGCGAGATGAGGAGGTGGTGTGTGAGTGAGAAACACTGAAGGTTCTGTCTGTTAAGTATGAGTAGATCCAAGATTATTATGATCTGCAACATAAACTAGGGAAAGAAGGGGAGAGCTGTCCCCACAGTAAGACTAAGCTGAGTCCCTACGTTGTAGCAGGCAACCTGTTCCTTGTGAACAGACCCGCCTTCGTCCTCGGCTAGTCTGAACGGAGACCTATAGAGAAAGGAAGGGGTCCCTAAAAGAACTAAGGACTGGGACAAAAATGGGACACCTCCTAACAGAAGTTGTTGCAGAGCAAAAGAAAAACTGACAAAAGTACTAGAGGTCCAGAGGACCAAGCAAACTAGAGATAGATAGGCACAAAAGCACCTGGCTAGAAAGACAGTCTAAACAACACTGAAGTCTAGCAAGGCCAGAAGGGTGGAGCTGGAATAAATAGGAAGATGGTCACGTGACCGCAAAACACAAGATAGAAACAAAAACAAACAGGAGGGTTCTAACAGTACCCCCTCTTTTATGAGGATCCTCCGGATCCTCCAGGCCCAGGCCTATCTGGAAATCTCCTGTGGAAAGCTCTGACAAGTCTAGGGGCAGAGACATCATCCGCCTTAACCCAGGAGTTATTCCTCGGGACCGAAACCTTTCCAAGCGACGAGATACTGCAATCTCCCTCTATCCTCTCTGGAATTCAGGATACGAGAAATTTCATATTCGCCGTCTTCCACCACCGGAGGAACTGTGACAGTGGCCTCCCTATCCGATACATCAGCCTTTTTCAACAAGGAAACATGAAACACAGGATTAATCTTCCAGGAGGAGGGAACCTCCAACCTAACAGTAGACTGGTTAACCACCTGAAGCACCTTAAAAGGCCCCACAAACTTCGGACCCAATTTTTTAGAGGAAATCCTCAATCGCAGATTCTTTGAGGACAACCAAACCATGTCACCCACAGTAAACAAAACCTCTTTACATTTCCTGTTAAAATACTTCTTGGACTTTTTGTTAGCCTCTTGAAGGTTACAACGTACATTAGTCCAAACTCTCTCCAAGTCACCGGAAAAATTCTACTCCTCCGGCACCGCCGACCGCAATTTGGAGAACGAACCAAAAGACGGATGTCTCCCAGTACAACAAAAAAAGAACACCCAGCAGAGGAGGATGTATGGTTGTTAAGAGCAAATTCTGCGAGTGGCAGAAACTCAGACCACCCCTCTTGATTGTCTGCCACAAATCAACGCAAAAACTGTTCCACATCCTGGTTCTTTCTTTCAGTCTGTCCATTAGACTCAGGATGATAACCAGACGAAAATGACAAATGGACTCCCAACCTGTCACAAAAAGCACGCCAAAAGCGAGCCACAAACTGAGGTCTCCTATCAGAAACAATGTTGGTGGGAACGCCATGGTGCCTGACAATTTCCTTAACAAACGCCTTAGCGAGTGTCTTAGCGCAGGGTAGCTTAATGAATGGAACCAAATGACACATCTTGCTAAAACGGTCCACGACCACCCAGATGTCAGTGAAACCCTCGGACACAGGAAGGTCAGTAATAAAATCCATTGCCAAATGCGTCCAAGGCGCACTAGGAACCTCCAGAGGTCAAAGCAACCCCGCAGCAGGGGTATGGGAAGCTTTTGACCTAGCACACACCGTACACTGACACACCCACTTGATGACTTCCTTCTGCCACCCGGGCCACCAAAAACTGCGACTGATAAGTCTCTTAGTCCCAGAAATTCCTGGATGACCTGCCAACCGAGACTCATGATACCCCACAAACAAATCTCTCCTAGAGGTTCTAGGCACAAACAATCTCCCATGAGGAGTGTTAGATGGGGCATCCTCTTGGGCTTTCAGAATCCCTTCTTCCAAAACAGAGTCTAATGCTGCTACCACAACTCCTTCCTGTAAAATGCTCTCCTCCTCCTCGGTACCAACCATGGGGGAAAAGCTGCGAGATAAAGCATCGGCTTTAACATTCCTAGTACCAGGGATATAGGTAACAGAAAAATTAAACCGAGAAAAAAAAAGTGCCCACCTAGCTTGACGGGCATTCAAGCGTTTGGCAGCATCCAGATAGATCAAATTCTTATGATCTGTGAAAACCTGAACAGGAAATTTAGCACTTTCCAAGAAATGATGCCAATGTTCAAACGCAAGTTTAATAGCCAACAATTCCCGATTACCAACATCGTAATTAAGTTTGGTTTCTGAAAATTTTTTTGAAAAAAAATCACAGGGATGTACTCCATCCTTGTTCTCCTGAGACAAAACTGCACCGACCCCCACCGAAGAAGCATCAACCTCGACCAAAAAAGGCTTGGTCTCATCAGGCTGCATAAGGATAGGGGCAGAACTGAACCTCTCCTTGAGATACACAAAAGCTTCAATGGCCTCAGTAGTCCACTGGACCGTATTCGCACCTTTCCTGGTGAGATCAGTCAGTGGCTTAACAATTATAGAAAAATTCTTAATGAATTTCCTGTAATAATTGACGAAACCCAAAAATCTCTGTATCGATTTCAAACCAATAGGCCTAGGCCATTCCTGCACAGCCTGAACTTTCACCGGGTCCATCTCAAAGCCCTAGCTGGAGATAATGTAGCCCAAAAAACTAATTCTCTGCACAGCGAACTCACATTTCTCCAGCTTAGCAAAAAGTGAATTATCACTCAATAACTGCAACACCTCACGTACGCTCTGCCAATGGGAATCCAGATCTGGTGAATAAATCAGAATGTCATCCAAATACACAACCACATTCTTGCCAATCAAAGGTCTCAGGATGTCATTAATAAGGTTCTGAAAAAACGCGGGTGCATTGGTAAGACCGAAGGGCATCACCAGATTCACAAAATGACCTACCGGAGTGTTAAAAGCAGTTTTCCATTCATCACCCTCCTTCATTCGTAACAAATTGTATGCCCCCCGGAGATCAATTTTATAGAACCACTTGGTCCCCACTAACTGGTTAAACAAGTCTGGAATTAACGGCAATGGGTAGGAATTGCGTACGGTTATCTTATTAATTTCACGAAAGTCCAGACATGGACGTAAACCACCGTCTTTTTTTTTAACAAAGAAAAATCCAACGGCCACAGGCGACTTAGAAGGTCTAATGTGACCAGCAGCCAAGCTCGTCTGTATGTATTCCTCCAAGGCCTTTCTTTCAGGGATAGTCAGATTTAATAAGCGACTCTTGGGAAGAGTAGCTCCAGAAACAAACTCAATGGTGCAATCATAGTCCCTATGAGGAGGTAAAACTTGCGACTCCTCCTCTGAAAAAACCTTCCAAAAATCCTGAATAGGTACAGATAATTCCCCTTTTTCCACAGCCGCAATGCGACCATTACAACATTTATCATAGCACTTAGGACTCCAAGACTTAATCTCATTAGTAGACCAGTCCAGTAAAGGATTGTGCAGTTTTAACCAAGGCAAACCTGCACATGCAGATTTCAATTGGGGAACATTGCTGCCCTTCTACCATGCGTTTTTCATGCGTTTCCGCGGCGTTTACGCAACTGCAAAAACGCCGCGGAAACGCATGAAAAACGCATCGTGTGAACTCAGCCTCAGGCTATGTGCCCACGTTGCAGAAATGAAGCAGAAAATTTCTGCTTCATTTCTGCAAGTCCTCTCCCGGAAAAACGCATGCGGAATTCCGCACGCGTTTATCGCGCGTTTTTCATGCGTTTATCTCGCGTTTTCCACATGCGGAATTGCCTTGCGTTTTTAATGCATTGCACAAGGCTTGCTTGCGGAAACGCAAAATTAATTGACATGCTGCGGATTTTTGAACGCAGCATAAAAGCTGCGGAAAAATCCGCAGCATGTGCATAGAACTTGCGGAATCCCCTTGGGGACCATGGGGTGCGGATTACCATGCGTTTTACAAGCATTTCCGCTGTGGAAATTCCGCATAAAAAACGCTTGTAATCCGCAACGTGGGCACGCAGCCTAAAAGCAAAAGTATAAATACTAATTATTTATCAAAGCTGGACAAAATCTAGAAACCATATAATAAAACTGGCATAAAATATAGTGCTGAACAAGAGTTTAGGGAGAGATGTACAACTGGCACTGGCCTTTAAAAGGAATTGTGTAATCGCACAAAACTAGCAAAAATGTAAAGTGCCTGTAAAACAAGGAACGTGCAATTTACCTCTTAGTAAAAATCCTATTCTTTCTCAAGAACGGGAGGAATTTTAATTTCATGATTTTTTTTTAATCAAATAATTTTTATTGAAAAACTCCAAATACAAATTTTCCATCTTTCAAATAACATACATGACATAGTAATTCCATAGTATAAAACATGAACAAAGTATCTGAACTTCAATTTCCTAACCCACCCTAAACCCAAATCCCAACACTCCAGAGAGAACCATTTTAGAGCAGTTCTAGAATAACGGACTACAGCATTCGTAGAAGGGGAAGAAGATAAAAAAGTGACTAACAAAGGGATAGCAGCGTTTTAATTTTATCATTTACTGCTTGATGCCTGAGCCGGGAAGTGCACGCTTGAAAACTGTTGCAGGCTGCTGTAATCACAGGACACAAGCAAACAGCATGGCATTTCCTATCAGCAGGGAGGAAGTAAAGGGAACAGTAATGAAAGTCTCCTCCTACTCCGCTCCATAATGAAATGAACAGTGTGCATCCTACAAATGCGATGCATACAGCAAACAATTCATTTTCCATACACAGGTTTTGAGTTGACCACTGGATATATACATGTGTATAACTAATTACCAGAACTGGAAATCGAAAAAAAAGACGAGCAAGTTTGGGGTGAATCCTGCCTTCATTACTGCACAGCCGCTCATAGAGGGATCGGTGCTAGGAACAGCAGGAGTGCCGGCGATGTTCACAGATTTACCTGCTGCGGGACTGAAGGAGTCTGATAGTGTTCGGCTCTAAGCTTTTTACCTTGTTTACGACAGGAATAATTGAAAGCTGTGCTTCAAAGGCGAGGAAGAAGTTGGTCACTGTCTGCGCTTGAATACCCTTAAGGGGGGAAAAAAATATATATATACATATATACAAATACTGAAACATCTAAATGCATTAGAACATCAAACCTGGTGAAGCGGTAAATGACTTGTCCTCCAGGGATACAGGCTACTGTCATTCAGTAATTATTTAATAGGAATTTTACATTTTATGTGATCACCACGCTAGAATGTAAATGATGAAAACACAACACAACTCCTCACCATATGAAGATATTTTGTGTTTTAGGCTATGTGCCCACGATGCAGAAATGAAGCAGAAAATTTCTGCAGCATTTCTGCATCTCCCTGGCAGAAAAAAACGCATGCAGATTGTACATGCAGATTGTGCATGCGTTTTTCCTGCAGAATACATGCGGATCCACATGCGGATTCACATGCATTTCCGCATGCAGATTGACAAGCACTTTCCAGGCGATTAGCATCACTTGGAAAGTGCTTGACAACTAGGTCACACTGTATAAATCCATGGAAACAGCATGGATTTATACAGTGTGAACCGCAAAAATTAAAACAAATAAAGCTATACTCACCCCCGAGGCCCCGGCGTGGCTGCAGCGCTGCTTCCTGGCTGGTTCCCGGCTGCCGGCATATCGCGAGACAGAGCGGTGAAGGACCTGCGGTCACATGACTGTGACGTCACCGAAGGTCCTTCAGCGCTGCTGGCATTCAGAGAGAAGACGCCGGACAGGTGAATATAAACTTTATTTGTTATTTTATTCTTTTTTTTACAGGTACAATGGTACCCAGGTCTGGATCAGAGTCTCCTCTCCTCCAGAACTGGGTACCATCCGCACTTAGAGACGCATAGAAGCCGCTTGTAAAAATGTACAGTCGCGGTTTCTGTGCGTCTCAATGCAAGTCAATGGCGGGAATTCCGCTGCGCTTCCGCAAAATTAAATGACATGCTGCGGATTTTTGTACGCAGCATAAACGCTGCGGAAAAATCCACAGCATGTGCATAGAACATGCGGAATCCCCTTGGGGACCATGGGGTGCGGATTACCTAGCGTTTTACAAGCGTTTCCGCTGCGGAAATTCCGCAGCATAAACGCTTGAAAAACACTACGTGGGCACACAGCCTTATAGAACAGCATTTCTGTGGAATAACACGACTGATTTACTGTGTATGCACCATAGCCTTCATTTGATGTCACTTACTGTCACCTGTCACCTTGCCCCAACTCTGCAATCCCCAATATCAGTCCATGACCTCAATGGGGTCACTATAAAATTCTAAAGAGGACTGGTCATGTCTCTATTAGAAAATAGATAAACTTAGGATAGAAACAATATGAGCATATACCCTGCTATAAGTAAGTAAAAAGCAATAGTGAATATATATAATATAGGGTACTTAGTAAACATGGTTTTTGATTTAAAAAAAGCCATCCCACCCACACCAAGGTGTACCCAGTCAGTTATGTGAAATATATAATAAAATACACTTTAGTACAATATTAGTGTTTTGTCCCTTTAAATCTGCTGCTACTTCTGTCACCATGGTAACTGCATTCATACTCGGCCAATAGGATTGCTCGGTTTGAATTTGGAAAAAAAAAAAAAAGTCCTATATCGTCAGTTTGTTCCTTCTCATCTGAGTGTGAAGACAGACACCTGCGATCAGCGAGAGATTATAGGTATAAGACGTGATATAATATAACGGACGGAGCCACATCCCATCACACGCACTCAGCGACCACAACTGACAGGAGTCAGCACATTTACCAGACAATAAGTTATTATTCCCCAACACATAATACGCTGAGACACCAGTGGGGGGCGCCACACTCGTTACATCTCCCATCTGGATGGATCCAGCGACGAGATCCTGATATTTATCCCCAGCTCCGCTCCTCCATAGGGAATGGCCCAGATGCACGCAGAACGGACCGAAGTGTAATACTGCTAGAACTCTGCATGATATCACATCCTCCATATATACCACATAATAAAGGGGTGCTCCCACTGGGACAGGTCATCACCTATCCAGAGATCAGTGATAACTTGTTCCAACTAGACATCCCCTTTAATGGAAGAGATCACATCTCTAACAGTCAATACGCTATTCATTCCCAATCTTCCCTGGCCCCAGTAATGCCCCTGAGTATATCGCCAATATGAGCCAATCATCAAACCCTCTGCTGACTGTTCCCGATGTTTTATAGAGTTTGGAGACGTTGCTACAAGAGAAGATATCAGCGGACACCATGGGGGTGGAGTATTCTGCCAGCGATGGAGCAGGTAGTATCCACCAGTCTGTGATATCTGACCTTCCTCCATATTCTGCTCTTACATGCGTTTCTTCAGCTTTACCCCTTCCCGACATAACCAATTTATGTTTTTTTTCTGTTTTTTCCTCCGCTTTTTCCAACTTTTCTAACTTTTTGATATCTGTCCACATAGTGTGAGGTCTTGTTATTTTGTAGGATGAGCTGTCCTTATAAATGACACCATTCATTTACCACATAGTGCTAGAAAACGGGAAAAACATTCCAAGTGCAGTAAAAGTGCGAAAAAAAAAGCCTGACATTGTTTTTCTGGGAACGGTTTTAACGGCGCACATTGTGTGGTAAAAATGACCTGGTAATAGGATCCTGCTCCTCAGTGTGATTACAGCAAGACCAAACTTCTCCAATAGTTTTGGCAAAAGAAAAAAACTTTTTTTTGATGCTGTCACCATTTTTTCTGAGACCCGTAACATTTTCAGTTTCCGGGTTGATGGAGCTGTGTGGGGGCTTATTTTTTGAAGGGCAAGAGGAGTTTATTGATAACATTTTGGGACACATATGTCATGGTCATCGCTTCTTACAGGATTTTCTGCAGTATTGAGGCGAACGAAAAAATGCAATTTTGTCTTTTTGAATTTTTTTCTGTGTTCACTGATCGTTTTTTTTTTATATTTTGATAGATTGTATTTCTCTGAAAGAGACCAAACCACAAAATGTGTATATTTTTATTATCTTTATTTTTAGTGGGAGGTGAGTTGAACGTGTGGGGTTTTAATAAATATATATATACTTTTTTTCACTGTATTTGTATACGTCATCTGATTGCTTGTGCTATATACAGCGATACCACAGTAATGCTCCATATAGCAAAACCACGGTCTTCTTTACAGCCCAAATGAAGCTTTATGATGACAGGCACGGAGGCTTCAGCAGACCCCCGGATGTCATAGCAGTCCATCGGCGCCCTATGATCGCGTCACAGGAGCGCCGGTGGGCGTATGGAACGACGCGTCCCAATGCTGGCGCACTGTTAATGCTGCTGTTAGAGATTGACAGCAGCACTGAACAGGTTAACAGTGGTGGGCAGATCTTCGCTCCACTCGCAGCTGTTAGAGGCAGGTCCTGGTTGTTTGTCACAGCCATTATCTGCCATGTACGGGGCGAGCTGACCCTGCTCCATACACCCGCTACTGACTTATACCATACATGTACGGCAGATGTTGGTAAGGAGTTAAAGCGGTTGTCCAGCTTTGGGGCCATTTTTTTTACTTTAATGCAAGTATTTGGGGCTAAAATCTATTTCTGTAATTGAGTTTCATTAAAAATGTTGCCTTCTGTAGCATCTGTGCTGCACTGTCTATTGCTGGCTGCAAAATTAGCTAACTGAGAATCTATCAGTGAGCTCCTTAGTCTTAAGGGAGAGTTTGTAGATCTTTAATCTGTTTTTTTTTCCTGAGTGCCTATTAGCTGATCTATGCCCAAAGAAAACACAAAACTTGAATGTGCAGGGAAACAATAAGTCTGTAATAGTCGGTGTAAAACACTTAATGAAACCTAAATGTAAAAAATTACTTTTAGTAGTAAATACATGACATGAGAAAATATACACTGCTCAAAAAAATAAAGGGAGCACTTAAACAACAGAATATAACTCCAAGTAAATCAAACTTCTGTGAAATCAAACTGTCCACTTAGGAAGCAACACTGATTGACAATCAATTTCACATGCTGTTGTGCAAATGGAAGACAATAGATGGAAATTATTGGCAATTATCAAGACACACTCAATAAAGGAGTGGTTCTGCAGGTGGAGACCACAGACCACATCTCAGTACCAATTCTTTCTGGCTGATGTTTTGGTCACTTTTGAATGTTGGTTGTGCTTTCACACTCGTGGTAGCATGAGACGGACTCTACAACCCACAGAAGTTGCTCAGGTAGTGCAGCTCATCCAGGATGGCACATCATTGCGAGCTGTGGCAAGAAGGTTTGCTGCGTCTGTCAGCGTAGTGTCCAGAGGCTGGAGGCGCTACCAGGAGACAGGCCAGTACACCAGGAGACGTGGAGGGGGCCATAGCAGGGCAACAACCCAGCAGCAGGACCCCTACCTCTGCCTTTGTGCAAGGAGGAACAGGAGGAGCACTTCCAGAGCCATGCAAAATGACCTCCAGCAGGCCACAAATGTGCATGTGTCTGCATAAACGGTTAGAAACCGACTCCATGAGAGTGGGATGAGGGCCAGACGTCCACAGATGGGGGTTGTGCCCAATGCCAGACCTCATGTGGCTGGAGTATGTCAGCAGTTCCTGCAAGATGAAGGCATTGAAGCTATGGACTAGCCCACCCGTTCCCCAGACCTGAATCCCATTGAGCACATCTGGGACATCATGTCTCACTCCATCCACCAACGTCACGTAGCACCACAGACTGTCCAGGAGTTGGTGGATGCTTTAGTCCAGGTCTGGGAGGAGATCCCACAGGAGACCATCCGCAACCTCATCAGGAGCATGTCCAGACATTGTAGGGAGGTTATACAGGCACGTGGAGGCCACACACAATACTGAGCCTCATTTTGACTTGTTTTAAGGACATTACATCAAAGTTGGATCAGCCTGTAGTGTGTTTTTCCACTTTAATTTTGGGGGTGACTCCGAATCCAGGCCTCCATTGGTTAATAAATTTGATTTCCATTGATGATTTTTGTGTGATTTTGTTGTCAACACATTCAACTTTGTACAGAACAAAGTATTCAATGAGAATATTTCATTCATTCAGATCTAGGATGTGTTATTTGAGTGTTCCCTTTATTTTTTTGAGCAGTGTGTATATATAATATAAATAATTACTGCAGCTTTAATGCTATTTATTACGTCTCAGGAGGAGGACGGAAGAGGAAGAGGACGGAAGAGGCGGAGGACGGAAGAGATGGAGGACGGAAGAGGCGGAGGACGGAAGAGGAGGAGGACAGAAGAGGAGGAGGACGGAAAAGGAGGAGGACGGAAGAGGAGGAGGATGGAAGAGAAGGAGGACGGAAGAGGCGGAGGACGGAAGAGGCGGAGGATGGAAGAGGCAGAGGACAGAAGAGGCGGAGGACGGAAGAGGCGGAGGACGGAAGAGAAGGAGGACGGAAGAGGAGGAGGACGGAAGATGAGGAGGACCGAAGAGGAGGAGGACGTAAGAGGAAGAGGACGGAAGAGGAAGAGGACGAAAGAGGCGGAGGACAGAAAAGGCGGAGGACGGAAGAGGCGGAGGACAGAAGAGGCGGAGGACGGAAGAGGCGGAGGACAGAAGAGGAGGAGGACGGAAGAGAAGGAGGACGGAAGAGGAGGAGGACAGAAGAGGAGGAGGACAGAAGAGGAGGAGGACGGAAGAGGAAGAGGACGGAAGAGGAGGAGGACGAAAGTGGAGGAGGATGGAAGAGGAGGACAGAATAGGAGGAGGAGGACAGAACTGCACCTTAAGATCCCTAGGGGGAAAGGGATGGTAGTAATATAGTGGTAGTATATCCGTATTAGTGTAATATGAGTAATAATACTAGTGATAATAGTAAGAAAGTAATAAAATAACAGTAGTAATAGTAGTAGGTAGAATAGCAGTGTGATCCAGGGTCCTAGGACTGATCGCCTTTTCTCGGGGTCAAGAAGGAATTTTTCCCCTGTGACACAAATTGGCTGAAGGTGTCCTGGGGTTTTTGCCTTCTTCTGGATCAACACTGTAGGTATAGGGCAGTATTAGTAGTGATAGGAAAGAAGAATAATACTGTAATAAGATAGCACAATGTAATAATAACCATATCAAATAGATTTATAAAAACAAATTAAAATAACTCCAGTAGTACAATAATTAGTGTAATATTATATAACTTGTAATAACATTAATAGGTTTGATCCAGGGTCCTAGGACTGATCGCCTTTTCCCGGGGTCAAGAAGGAATTTTTCCCCTGTGACACAAATTGGCTGAAGGTGTCCTGGGGTTTTTGCCTTCTTCTGGATCAACAGCTTTAGGCATAGGGATTTTAGTAATACCATTATTAGAATCACAAGATTAATAAAAAAAAATTAGAATTACATTTTTTTAATTCGTTTTATAACAGTTACAATTAATTGCATTAATGCAATAATAATAAATAGTAAAAATGGTGGTAATAATAATAATACAAAAAACTAGTCCCAGTTAGTAAGTTAGTGTAATGTTAGTGTAGGGACCCATCTGAAGAGGTCGCCTTGACGTTGGCAGATGGGCTCGCACAATTTGCTCAAAATGTGCGCTAAGAACCTCATATTTCTATGTACAGGAGATCTAGCAGTAATACCATTCAGGAGATATGTGTACACACATTTTGTTATATACTTTTGTGCAGCACACAGGGCAGGTATACAGGTACAGGGCGAGAGTGTTACAGTGATATTATAACTCGGCCTTAAGGATAAAATGCTGATAACTACAGATCCTGGAAACACATTCGAAACTAGACCTTGTAAGTAACTGGTTCCCAGCTAGTGGTAAATATGTACAGGGCAGTCCGGTACCAAGACCTGCTCTATAGGACACATTATCATCAGGCAGGTCCTTACAAGATCTGCGGCAGAAGTGTGGCTGTGTAACACAGTCCTGCTCCTGCCTCAGCTGCCCACAGTGGAGCCAACCTTGATCCTGGCAGCTTAATCCATTGTATGACACAGTAGGGGGCTTCCACAGCATTTAGGCACTTTAGACAGGAGAGGGAGGCATGATCATGGTGCCAATGAGTTTCTATGGCAGCTGAGATCTAACAATGGACCCCATGACGGCCATTTTACTGCTCCTATTAGACCCCGGCTGAGGAAAGGTCTATGAGGACACCGGTCAGACTTATGGCGCCTGCTCTGCACTTATTAGAAATACCTAGGGCTGATTAGTTTGCCATTTGTAAATCTGATCCAGCAGCGTTGGGCTGCCACTGACGTGATCAGGGCTATTGAGCTCCTAGATTGGGCAGAGGAGCTCAGTATTCAGCAGGAGCTGGCCGAGGAGAGCAGAGCAACTTGCATGGGGCTGCTGCACAAGAAGCAACTCACAAGGTGGAGATTTACCCGGAGACGCTGTGCTCGGGCTGTGATCTGCTGTGCAGGCTGCATAGTAGATGCCTCGAAGGACCCGAACTTCACCCCTAACAGGCACAGCAGAGCTCGGACGGCTGCAAGTGAACAGAGAGCGGCTGATTAGTAACTGCTGCGTCCCCTGCAGCTCAGATAAGAGCCGCACAGAGCGGGGGTTCAGTAATGATGAATATTGGAAGTGTCCGCCCCTCACATGCCCTAAATGCGGCCTCCAGAGGTAAAGTTTCCCCTGTAACCAGCGCCTCCTCCCACCTTCTCTGCTGGCATGCTCCATTACTTAAAGGGGATGTCTGTAGAAAACAAGTTATCACTTATCCACAGGCTCGGTGATCACTTACTGATCGTGGGGTCTGACCGCTGCGAGCCATCGTCTGATCGGGAAGGAGTGGAAAGTCAGGGATCAACTGCTGCTCCATTCATTCTCTATGGGGCTCCGGAAAAGCCGAGCTCAGCGCTTGAATGCCACATAGGGAATGAATGGAGCGGATCCTGGAGTAATAACATGCCCTCCTCTCCTCAGCTTTCTGTCTGTGTAAGTGGCTCAGCCCTTGTCTCCCCTTCTGCTCCGGCTTCTGTGCTGGTCCTTGTGAGGAAGAGGAAACCCTCTGCCCTTCTGCTCCGGCTTCTGTGCTGGTCCCTGTGAGGAAGAGGAAACCCTCTGCCCTTCTGCTCTCAGTCCTCTGCGACTTTTCACAATCGCTCAGTGCACCCATTATATGTAATAAGGATCATTCTTCATCCCTTGTCCAGCTTTCATCCCCCCCAGTCTGACCAGCGGACAAGATAATAAACATGTGAGTGGAAGGTTCACAATTATTAGATGTGTTGTGAAAAGTCTCCACAGCATTATCCGGAGAAAACTGCAGGGTGACCGCTTGTGAAACCAGCACAAAATCCAGCGGACAGCGCTTCCCTGTCCCCCGCCGGTCTCCGTATCCTGGCATTCAGCTATTCCATTTGGTGCTTATTCTGGAAGGAAAACAAAAATATGATGTTCTTACACAGACGCCTGAAGACGCAGCTTTTCATCATCCATGTTGGGCTGTTGTATGACGTGTGGATTACTCTGCTTGCTGGATTCTTGCATTACCACAAACACTGCCTTTATTTTGTGATTTCTGTGCCGCTTCCCACTTCTATTGGCACTGTGATATATCAGCACGTGAGGGCTGCCACAATCATGTGTCAATAGGTTATTGCTGGAGCCTGTGATATAGAGACCATCCTGGACCAGGGAAGACTTGGTACAGAAGCACCTAGAGAGGGGGGTACAGGGGCTTCATTTCAATTTTAAACTTAGCTGGATTGTGTTTAGCTACAAGAATGGAAAGTAAAATAATAAAATCTTAATTTTTTTTTTCTATTTGGCAAAATCGTCCATCAGAGGTTTGGCCACTACCGAAAAGTTTTTGATGAACTTACAGTAGTAGCTGGCGAAACCCAAAAAACTTTGTAATGCCTTTAAGTCTTGAATATAATACCAATCCAGTACCGTCCGGACTTTGGCCAGATCCATGCAAAAACGGTGAATGATAAGAACTAACCCTGAATGGAGAACATACATTTCTCTGGTTTGACAAATAATTTATTATCTTTGAGTATCTGTAAGACCTGCCTGATATGTACCTGATGTGACTGGAGGTAAGTAAATTAATATGTCATCAAGATTGGTTTGTTGTGATCTACCTGCCAGATGACTAAAAATGTCACTAACAGTGTTGAAAGAAAGCGGGAGCATTAGTCAACCCAAATGCCATCACAAGCTTTTCATAGTGCCCCTCAGGAGTATTGAAGGCCATCTTCCACTCATCTCCTCAATGTGAATGAGATTATAAGCCCCCCTGAGGTCTAGTTTAATCAAATCGTAGGAGCCAAAGTTTTTTCTAAAGAGGTCGGGGATGAGAGGGAGAGGATATGCATCCCAGACCGTGATCCGATTAAACTCGCGAAAATCAAGGCGGGGGCGCAACCCCCAGTCTTTTTTTTTTACAAATAAAAACCCCACTGCAACGGGAGATGAAGAACGTCTTATAGGGTCCAATGGTAGACTGACTGACCATTCTGTTCTGAACTGCCACCCTAAGATGGCTTCCCATTATATACCTACTGTATAAGTGCTCCCTCTAACGGCTTCCTCCACCCACACCCACTACTGGTTCCCCCTACCTTTGGGTTCCCCCCACTCCAGCCAGGGACAGGGCTCAGCAGCTGCACTCTGCATGTTGGATGCAGGTGTTTTGGGGGGTTCTGTGCAGCACTCCCATCTTACCTGAGTGAAGGGAGACACCACACCTCTGGGTGAGGTGCAGTACCACTGTGGCGACTGAACACTCAGGGGCGCCACATTCCCCCCCCCCGGTAAAACACAGCACGTCCGCGGGCTGGAACAGAGCAAAACCAGTCATAACTGACATGCAAAATTTTTAAGATGCATCAGCATATTTGACCATAAAACAACATTTCTTCCCTTTATGGGAGGCACATTTCTTTTAACGTTACTGGTTACATTATAAAACATCATAAGAGTATTGTCATATAAAACAATTTTCAAGACAGTTCCAGCACCAGGGTGCAACAGTAGCAGCATGAGGGACCCGTCCACAAACCCTCAACGTAGGCCCTAGGCATGGCTGCAGGGCATAGACGATCCAATCCTGGACCTCGTCTTCCGCCACGCCAAACGGGTTTTTGTTCTGAGGTATATTTGTAATTATAAAACCAATAGGATGCACTTTAAGAAGTGCTAAACTATGTACAATGTCAACGTCCGGCTTCTCACAGTCCTCAGCCTGTCAGTCTCTGTACCCTGATGGGTAACTGGGTAGCAAACATGAAGTCAACTGCACCCTTCCGGGCAACTTATGTACAGTCCAGTTAACTAAAACAGTTTAACAGTGGGGCCCCCTCCGGGGGAACCCCTGGTTTCTGCAGGCTGACCCAGCCTGGTCATCAGCCTCAGGCTGCAGGGGGACCAGGGATGGAGCAGCGCCAGCCGCATTTGGGACAGGGACATCACTCCGACCTGCTCCCGCGACTGCGTCAGCTCGGCCTGACACCTCCCGGTCTTTACGCAGCTTCTCTCCACCACCTCTCCTCTTTCGGGGGCGGTCCCATGGCACTTTGCTGACGGTCACTCCCTGTGTCGGCCTCCCCGCTTTGACGGACACATCTATGCGGACAGTCACTGTTGCAAGGGGCAGGGCCTGCTTTTGGAGCCATTCTGAGACCCGGCCCACGACGGGAGGTTCCTTTCTGTTGTTCTTTAGCACGCACATAATGACGCCCGTTCTTCTGGGGCGGGCGCCACATTCAAGGCAGAAAACACTTCTTTAGGCGCACATTACCCGCAGATGGCAGGCTGGTCACGTATCCTGTTCGTGACGCCAAGTGGTGACTCGCTGCCCCCTGGGCCGCGGGGCACACGGCAGCCGGGCCGTATGGCTGCTTTGGGGAATATCACGGTGGCTGGCCCGGGGCGGTCAGTGCAAAAGGGATTATTTATAGGATTTGTCGTGAAGCCACCTGTGGTGTCTGGTGAGGATCACCAGCGCTGCAACAGTCCTCTGAGGCAGATGTTAGGGCAGCTAGAGATGGAACGGCTCCCCACAGGTGGAGCGGGCCTCAGGGCAGTGTAAATAGATGGAGGGTGCGCTGGGCGTTGTAGTGCAGGGAGGGAAATGGCACCAGTGAAGGAATAGACGGAGGCAACTCAGTGCAGTCGTCCAAGATTTTAATTCACAGTTCTTCAGGAAACACAAAAGTGCAAGTTACAGGTGAAGGCCTCCCACGTTGCGCCGTGTTCACCCTGGCAGGGGTTCAATCCTTCCTCAGGAAGTTTAGGAATGCTTGGCAGAACCCCACTTTCTCGTGTTCCTACTTTGACCGTCTTCACACTAGGTCCTTCTCCCTGCTGCCCTGCGCTGCCCACTCTCAATCCCGCTCGGGTATGCTGAAGTCCTTCCTGTACGTCGGATCCGGGACCAACCTGACCCCCTGGAGATTAGAATGGGGCAACCGGTCCCTCTGTCTTCTGACAGATGCGGGGCGTATGGGTGCTGTCCTGCACGCGCCGTACCCCTGGGATCCCTTCTTAGAATGGAGCCTACTCCCTTCTCCCCTCCGGGGCCTCTATCCCGGGCCCTTCTTGTGGAGCAGAGCTCCTGCTGAGCCTCTGCTCCCAGACAGTCCTCACTGACCGTCTGTACTGTACTGACTGACCATTCTGTTCTGAACTGCCACCCTAAGATTGCTTCCCATTATATACCTACTGTGTGCTCCTTCTAACTGCTTCCTCCACCCACACCCACTACTGGTTCCCCCTACCTTTGGGTTTCCCCCACTCCAGCCAGGGACAGGGCTCAGCAGCTGCGCTCTGCATGTTGCCCTTCCAGCCGGTCTGAAGCAGTGTAATGTTGGATGCAGGTGTTTTGGGGGGTTCTCTGCAGCACTCCCATCTTACCTGAGTGAAGGGAGACACCACACCTCTGGGTGAGGTGCAGTACCTCTGTGGCGACTGAACCCTCAGGGGCGCCACATGCCCACGATGCAGAAATGCTCCGGATTTTTCCTGAGTGTTTCTGCATCTCCCTGGCAGAAAAAACGCATGCAGATTTTACATGCGTTTTTCCTGCCAGGGACAAACGTAAGTGAAGCATTTTTCACATGCATGTCCGCATGCGGGTTGTCAACCGCTTTCCAATCGATTTTAGCATCACTTGGAAAGTGCTTGACAACTTGGTCACACTATATAAATCCTTGCAACCGGCATGTATTTATATAGTGTGAACAAGTTAATAGTTGAAAAAAAGAATAAAAATGGTAAAAAAAAAAAAATAGAATTAGACTTACCGGTAATTCTGTTTCTAAGACCCTCCACGACAGCACACCTGGAGGTAGCCTCCCCATCCTAATTAGGGACAGGAAAACAAGATGTTAAATAGCCCCTCCCTGCTACAATCCCCAGTGTTTTCAAAGGACCACACAGTATGAATGCTCTAAATATTTATTAACACTAAGGATTTTTCCAATCAAAGAAATGGAGGGAACTACCCATGCTTTTGTGGAGGGTCTTAGAAACCGAATTACTGGTAAGTCTAATTCTATTTTCTCCAATCCCCTCCATGACAGCACACCTGGAGTAATACCAAAGAATGAATTTTAGGGAGCGACAACAGCCTGAAGGACTTTCCTTCCAAATGCTAAGTCTCTATTAGATATTACATCTAGTCTATAATGTTTAGCAAAGGTATGGACAGACGACCATGTAGCTGCCCGGCAAATCTGCTCAATGGATGCACTAGCTTTTTCCGCCCAGGAGACCCACATAGCTCTAGTAGAAAGAGCTTTCAAAGATTTCAGAGGAGGCAAATCTTGAACTATGTATGTTTCACAAATTGCTTTCTTAATCCAATTTGTTAGCATATTTTTGCAATTTTCTTTCCTTTATTGGGGCTTCCATATTGGACAAATAGGTTCTGATCCTTCCTCCAGGTTTCAGTCTGCCTCAAATAGCGGATTATAGTCCTTCTTACATCCAACGCGTGGAATTCTTCTTCCTTGCTATTTGATGGATTTTGACAGAATGACGGAAGAATTATTGGCTGAGACATATGAAAATTAGACGACACTTTAGGTAGAAAAGAAGGATCCAACTGGAGGATGATCCTGTCCTCCAAAATACGACAATAAGTCTCTCTGATAGACAGGGCTTGGATTTCACTCACTCTTCTGGCTGTAGTCAGAGCTATAAGCAATGCCGCTTTCCAAGACAATTTGTCTATGTGTGCCTCGGCTATTGGCTCGAAAGGATGCATAGTTAGGCCTCTAAGAACTACGTTGAGATCCCAAGGTGGAACTATTTTAGCTCTTGTTGGATTAATCCAAGAAGCAGCTATCATGAACCTCTTAATCCATCTGTTTTGGGCCAAATCAGCATCAAAATAGGAACTTAAAGGCGAGACTTGGACCTTCAGCGTGCTTGGTCTTAATCCTTTAGACAGACCGTTCTGTAGGAAATCCAAGATTCTGGCCACGTCAGGCCGAAAGGGATCTAATGGACGAGGCTCATACCATAGCTTGAAAGCTTTCTAGATTTTTCCATAGATGGAAATTGTGACTGGTTTTCTGCTTTTCTGCAGTGTATGTGACTCGCCCCCAGGGGTGTCGCGGGGCACCCGGCAGCCGGGCCTAAGACTGCCTGCGGGGATTATCGCGGTGGCTGGCCCAGGGCGGTCAGTGCCAAAAGGAATTATTTGTAGGGAATTTGTTGTGACGCCACCTGTGGTGTCTGGTGAGGATCACCAGCGCTGCAACAGTCCTCTGAGGCAGATGTCAGGACAGCTTGAGATGGAACGGCTCCCCACAGGTGGAGCAGGCCTCAGGGCAGTATAAATGATGCAGGTTGCGCTGAGCATTGTGGTGCAGGGAAAGCGATGGCTCAGCAGGAGTAACGGACAGAGACAGGGGATTTGCTTCATTTCCTTTACTGGTACAGCTGTTAGGTACGGTCCAGGGTACTCCAGATGAAGGGCGCACTTTTGGACTTCTCCCCAGGGAGCAGGTATAGGGCCTCCTGATCCGTGTCTGTCCCTATGTATGCTCCTGGCCAGCCTGCAACTGGGCCTAGCTTATGTGTCCTGCTTTTACTTCACCAGATGCTCAGAAATAGGACCTCTGGTTGGTAACCACTTTCCCTGGACGTCGGGGCCTTCGTGGTTCCTGATCCTGTGTGTGTCTAGCCTTCAGGTTTGTCAGGGACTTGTAGTCCTCCTGTAGGCGCGGATCCGGTGTCCGGTAGATATAATGGGGTGAGCTTATTGTGCTCCTCTGCCCCCTTGGTTTCACTCCCCTTTTTCTCCTTGCCGTCGGCCACACTCGGGGCCCTCACTACTAGGCAGCTGACGTGCTGCGTCTTCACCGCTATCTGAGTGTCGGCACGCTCTCAGGCTCTCTCTCAGCCTGCCTGCTCTGCTCTGACTCTGAGCACTCACTAATCAACTGAGCTGCCTGGCTCCACCTTCCCTATATATATCCCTATCTGGGCTCCCTCTGCTGGTATGAGTTGGAAGGTAGAGGTGTTTGTATCTAATGAGGGCCTCTTGTGGAGAAATCCATCCATGCACCCTTCTGGGTTCTGTGGCACCAATGCACAGCAGGGCGCCACATTTGGATCACCTGTACTGAGAAACCTCTGGCTTTTCAGAGGGTGGTCTCACAAGCCAAGCTGCTAGAGCCAAATTCTGAGGGGCCGGATGGAAAATCTGGCCCTAATGCAGCAGATCGTGGATTCGAGGAAGCATCAATGGATCATCCATTCTTAGACTGCTCAATGTTCCGAACCATGCTCTTTTTGGCCACATTGGAGCTATTAGGATAGTCTTGAGCCCTTCCGACCTGATTTTTTGTAAAGTCCTTGGTATTAACAGAATCAGGGGAAAAGCATTAGCGAGCCCAACTTTCCAAGGGTGAGCGAATGCATCTATCCCTGTTGCTGAATCCTCGGGTTTCAAAGAGAAAAAGGCTCTTACTTTTGCATTTTCCTGGTTCGCAAACAGGTCCACATCTGGGTATTCCCACTTTTGAACAATCATCTGAAATATCTTCGAGTTCATGCTCCACTCCCCTGGATGAATGTATTTTCTGCTCAGAAGATCTGCATGATAGTTGTCGGAGCCCCTCAGATGCAGAGCCGATAAGGATAGTAGATTATGCTCCGCCCAGTGGAAGATCCTTTCGGAGATCATCTGTAACCTCCTGTTTCTTGTACTTCCCTGATGTCTCAAGTGGGCTATAGTTGTCATATTGTCCGAGTAGACTCTGACATTCGACCCCTGAAGCACAGTAGTGGCTGCCCATAGGGTTTCTTCCACCACTTTCATTTCTCTTAAGTTTGAGTACTGCTCTGCTATTTCTTGCGACCAGACCCCTTGGAAGGCCATGTGGGAGACTACTGCTCCCCATCCTCTTTTGCTTGCGTCTGTTTTGATGGATAACAAGGGAAGCTGAATCCATGCTGAACTTTTCTCCAGATTTCCTGGACAGAGCCACCAATTTAAAGATGCTTTCACCTTCTCTGGCAGATGAATTCTGTTGGAGAGGGAACTTGGAGATCTGTCCCAACAGGAAAGGATGTAGTTTTGAAGGACCCTTGAATGCGCTTGAGCCCAAGGTACCGCCTAAATAAATGAGGTCATGGACCCGAGGACGGACATGGCGAATCTTAATGACACTCCTCTCTTAGTGCATAAACTTTCGACCTCAACTGAATCTGCTTCTCTTTTGGCAGAAAAGAGGCTTGTTGCTGAGAATCCAGGAGAATTCCCAAGGAGGTCTTCCTGGTGGAGGGAATCAGATCTGACTTTTGGTAGTTTATCAACCATCCCAAGGATTCCAGGATCTGGAGGGTCATCTGGAGGTCTCTTTCCAAACTTGAAACCGAGGGAACCATCACCAAAAAATTGTCTAAATATGGGACGATGCAGATATTCAGTTTCCTTAGATAAACCTACTACCTCTGCCATGATCTTTGTAAACAGGCGGGGTGCTGACGAAATGCCGAAGGGGAGTACATTGAATTGAAAATGAAGTACCTCTCGGTTCTGAGTTACAGCAAATCTGAGAAATTTTCTGTAATCCTGATGAATTGGCACGTGGTAGTAAGCCTCTGGCTGGTCTACTGTTGCCACGACAAATCCTTTTCCAATCAATAAGCTGCCATTGAGGAAGGAAGCTCGCAATTCTGCCTCCTACCTTCTTGGCGTCATTGTCTGTCCTGCCTAGAACCTTGAAAGATATTCCTACCTCTTCCCCCTTTTGTGTAACTCCAGCGACCAGTTTTACCCTTGCCTCTGTACTGAAATGCTTGCTGCTGTTGTTGTTGAGGGAGAAGAAATGGTCTCTTTCTGAAACTTTTTGGATTCTTTGGCTCTGGCAGAGACTTCTTCTTGTCGGATGCTTTCTCCAACAACTCGTCTAGCACCGCCCCAAACATATACTCTCCTTTAAATGGAATGGAACAAAGCTTAGATTTTGATGCGTTGTCCCCACTCCACATCTTCAACCACAGAGCTCTTCTCATAGAATTTGATAATGCTGCCGATCTTGCCGCAATCTTGACCGACTCCGCCAAGGCATCCGCTAGGAATCCAGTGGCCTTCTGCAGAAAAGGAAGAGATGCTAGGAGGTCCTCTTGAGTGGTACCTTTCCAGAGATGTTCCTCTAGTTGTTGGAGCCAGAGGAACATGGAACGAGCTACACAAGTTGAAGCGATATTAGTCTTCAGTGAAGCCGCCGATGTTTCCCATGCCTTCCTTAGAAGGCTGTCCATCTTCCTATCCATAGGATTTTTGAGCTGTGACGAGTCTTCAAAGGGAAGGGTTGTTTTCTTCGCAACCCTTGCCACCTGTACATCAACCTTCGGGACTTCCATCCATAGCTTAGCCGCCTTTTCATCTAGAGGGAATCTATCCTTCATTTCTCCTGCCATACTAAGCCTTTTCTCAGGTGACTCCCATTCATCCAAAATAAGACTCCAAATGTTGTCATGCACAGGGAACACTACCTTCTTCTTGGATTTCAGACCGCCAAACATTTCATCCTGAACTGTACGGGTTTCCTTCTCCTCTTCCACCTGCATCGTGTCTCTCACCTGCGACAACAATTCCTCCATATTCTCAGACGAAAAGTAATATTTCCTATCTTCCTCATGATCTTCACTTAGGACCCCTTCTTCCGGTTCCTCCATAGACCCTAATTCTGAATCAGAGGTCTCCCTAACCGTATATTTTCTCCTTTTGGGGGGAGATGGACCTTCAGCTCTGGCTTGTGAGAAGGAGGCTAGGGAAGATTGTATTTCCTGCCGAACCATTCCCCTGACTTCTTCCATAAGGGAAGGCTGTTCTTCCTTCACAATGTTGTCAGTGTATTTCCAGCATATGGGTTTCTTGTGCCCTGAAGCCAGCTTTTTTATACAGATGGCACATTTGCAAACTGTAGTGCTTTCTCCCACTGTCGGTGCCGGATCCTTGTCTCCCTAAATTAAAAATAAAAAAGGGGAGATTTAAAATATATTTAGGATCCTGCTCAAAAGAGAGTGGGGAATAACCTAGGACCTAGTACTTACTGGGGCCGGGTTAGCGCTGGGCTCTGCAGACGCAGGCTTTGGAACAGCACCCTCCATAGTAGCAAAATATTCTGTCCTACCTTAATGGAGTCTTCTCATCTGGGTCTTTTATAGGGGAGACCGAGATCCAGTGCCAAATTTTCACCTATCTGGTGAAGGATCCTCATTTTCAGGGCAAACCGCGGCTTCTCCTTTTGAATTTCCCGCCGCGGCCCCATGCGTTCCACGGTGGAACGCACCAGAAGTGACGTCCCGCTGGCCAAAAGCCTGACTTCCGGCACGCCGCCATGGAGGACAGAGGAGACTCCGGCCGGGGAGCTACAGGAGGCCCCCAGCCCCCAAAACCCTACTCGGCTTTACACGCAGGCGAGTGTGTGTGTGGGGGGTCCCGCTCTCAAGGAGACACGGGAGCTGCAGCCCGGCAGGTAAATTTAATAGGGCCCTGCTTGCCGGCTGCAGGCACCCCAGGTAACCTCTTCATCCCATAGGGACAGGAAAACACTGGGGATTGTAGCGGGAAGGGGCTATTTAACCTCTTGTTTTCCTGTCCCTAATTAGGATGGGGAGGCTACCTCCAGGTGTGCTGTCATGGAGGGGATTGGAGAAAATAACATTATACTTACCTTCTGATGGCCCCCGGTCTTCTCCACTGCGTCCGGTCTCTTGTACGGCTCGCGTTGGTGTGAAAGGACCTTCCATGACATCATTTAGTTATGTGACAGGTCACGCGACCGCCGTGACCAGTTGAACATCCGCAACAAGACCACAGAGAAACAAATCAAGAAGAAACGTCACACTCACCTTAGTGTTGATCAGGTTCAGGAGATACTTCTTTCCCTCGTAAGTGTAAAACAGAGACGCAGTCAGGGCCTTCACCGTAATCCCGCACTCCCTCTCCACCTGCAGCTTGTCCAGAACTTGCTTATTGGAGGAGGCTTTTGGCATACACCCTGAGGGAAGGAGCGAGACACCAGAATCCACACTGTTAGATCGTAGTGGCAGTGTCTCCCTCCATACTAGTCTGTCAATGGTAGCTTGTTTCTGTGTTTTATATATGTATTTTAGGTGTGTAAACCCTCTTCATGTGTACAGAAGCCTGGAATGAACGCTGCTTAAAAAATAAATAATAGAGTAAGGCCTCATTCAGACTTTCATCAGCTTTGTTTTGCATCCGAGAAGCTCTAAACTTTGATTTGGATCAAAGTCCGACAGGTCAACGTGTTTCGGTGAAAAATACGCGGTCCACAGAAATATGTGAACAGCCCTAGACTATAATAGATATGAGCTCTGTGAAAAAACATGGATCGAGCTCGTACGAAATCCAACATTTCATTCTATAAATCTACATAAATTAAGTAACGTGCCAAATTGCTTTTTTTTTGGTTTATGTTTTGTTTATGTACGGAGGGAAAGTTCCCAGTGCTAGTGTCTAGCTCACTGATTTTCCTTGCTTGGTGCCTGACGTCCCAAAAAACTGACAGTGAGCTATCAATCAAGATAAAGAGGCTGGTGCTGGGCAGGGAAGCAACCTTGGAAGGCTGAGGCTTGGTTAGTGCTCCGTTACACCCAGAGCACTCAGAAATGCAGCAACAGATAAAAGATATAGAGGTGTCTATGGATTTAGCTTTCCAAATCCTGCATGGTCATGAATGGGAATTGGAGGGAGGGGTATATCTGATGGATACCCTTAAATTGTTAATTGGCAATTGCAGTTCACATAGTTGCATATTACTTAATCATTAGAGCTACAAAAATTTGCACTTCAAGCACCAGTAAAACAGAGGCCAAAAAAGATTCCTTAGAGGCATCTGGTCACTATTAGTGATGATCGAGCGTGTTCTATCAACCCCTTCGGCGAGCACGCTCAGGTGCTCGCCGAGTATTTTGGCATGCTCGGCATTTCTTTTAAGGTCGCCGTGCCTGCAAGTGTCACGGCTGTTAGCGTGCTCGCTGAATGGGTTCATAGAACACGCTCAATCATCACTAGTCACTATACATTAGTATACAATAAAAAAACACATATCACATAGTGAATAACACAGACACTATTCAATACAGCAGGGTTGAGGTGTACTTTGTGGGACAAAATTACAGCATTTTTGAAAGACGCCATTCACTTTACTGTGCAACATATAGAAAAAAAAAGGGCAATGAATTCCAAATAAAGTGAAATGGTGCAGAAGAAAACGAAAACATTTTACTGCTTTTAAAAAATTCTAAACTTTGCAAACAAATTGTTTGGCTTGTGTTTCAATTTTCTAAGACCGTTTTTAATACCATTTTGGGGTACAACTTTTTGATTGCTCCATCAAATGTATAGTCGTAAGTTACTTACCGGTAACGGGATTTTTCAGAGACAGCACCACGAGAGAGGGGATCCGCCCACCAAGGAGAGGAAACCTACAGGCTTAAAAGGGCGCCACCTCTCTCCCGCCTCAGTTGGGATTACAGAGCATTGAGAGGACTGCCAGGTTAATAAACACAGCAAACAATCACAAAATTGCCATACCAGACGACACCTATTGAGTGTGATATTATAATTAATAAAAGGGGAGTGTTCCCACAAACGTGAAAGGAGGAAATATAAGGGTGCTGTCATGGTCTCCGAAAAATTCCATTACTGGTATGTAATTTAAGATTTTATCGGTCGACCATGACAGCACCACGAGAGAATTACAGAGATGAAGTAATCTATTGAAGGACCACAGCCTGGAACACTCTTCTCCCAAAGGTGAGGTCAGCCGATACACCCATATCTAACCTATCGTGTCTATGGAATGTAGAGGGACAGGACCAGGTAGCAGCCTTAAATATGTCTTCTATCGAGACACCTGTCTTCTCAGCCCAGGAGGGGTGGGGTGGAATGAGCCTTCAGCCCTTCTGGCACTTCCTCGCCGCTAGATGTACAGACCAAAAGTTTGGACACATCTTCTCATTTAAAGATTCTTCTGTATTTTCATGACTATGAAAATTGTACATTCACACTGAAGACATCAAAACTATGAATTAACACATGTGGAATTATATACTTAACAAAAAAGTGTGAAACAGCTGAAAATATGTCTTATATTCTAGGTTCTTCAAAGTAGCCACCTTTTGCTTTGATGACTGCTTTGCACACTCTTAGCATTCTCTTGATGAGCTTCAAGAGGTAGTCACCGGAAATTGTTTTCACTTCACAGGTATGCCTTGTCAGGTTTATTAAGTGGGATTTCTTGCCTTATAAATGGGGTTGGGACCATCAGTTGTGTTGTGCAGAAGTCTGGTGGATACACAGCTGATAGTCCTACTGAACAGACTGTTAGAATTTGTATTATGGCAAGAAAAAAGCAGCTAAGTAAAGAAAAATGAGTGGCCATCATTACTTTAAGAAATGAAGGTCAGTCAGTCCGAAAAATTGGGAAAACTTTGAAAGTGTCCCCAAGTGCAGTTGCAAAAACCATCAAGCGCTACAAAGAAACTGGCTCACATGAGGACCGCCCCAGGAAAGGAAGACCAAGAGTCACCTCTGCTTCTGAGGATAAGTTTATCCGAGTCACCAGCTTCAGAAATCGCAGTTTAACAGCAGCTCAGATTAGAGACCAGTTCAATGCCACACAGAGTTCTAGCAGCAGACACATCTCTTCAACAACTGTTAAGAGGAGACTTTGTGCAGCAGGCCTTCATGGTAAAATAGCTGCTAGGAAACCACTGCTAAGGACGGGCAACAAGCAGAAGAGACTTGTTTGGGCTAAAGAACACAAGGAATGGACATTAGACCAGTGGAAATCTGTGCTTTGGTCTGATGAGTCCAAATTTGAGATCTTTGGTTCCAACCACCGTGTCTTTGTGCGACGCAGAAAAGGTGAACGGATGGACTCTACATGCCTGGTTCCCACCGTGAAGCATGGAGGAGGAGGTGTGATGGTGTGGGGGTGCTTTGCTGGTGACACGGTTGGGGATTTATTCAAAATTGAAGGCATACTGAACCAGCATGGCTACCACAGCATCTTGCAGCGGCATGCTATTCCATTTGGTTTGCGTTTAGTTGGACCATCATTTATTTTTCAACAGGACAATGACCCCAAACACACCTCCAGGCTGTGTAAGGGCTATTTGACCAAGAAGGAGAGTGATGGGGTGCTACGCCAGATAACCTGGCCTTCACAGTCACCAGACCTGAACCCAGTTGTTTCACACTTTTTTGTTAAATATATAATTCCACATGTGTTAATTCATAGTTTTGATGCCTTCAGTGTGAATGTACAATTTCCATAGTCAAGAAAATACAGAAAAATCTTTAAATGCGAAGGTGTGTCCAAACTTTTGGTCTATACTGTATATGATAGAGAAATGGCCTCCTAATTCCATCTAGCTATGGTGGACTTCGTGACCTTAGACCGTTCCTAGCCCCTTGGTAGGATATAAACAACGAGTTATCTTTCCTAAAGCTTTTGGTAACTGAATGGTACCTAACCACACATCTCCTCACTTCTAACGTATGTAACTCCACCTCTTTCTGGTTACTAGGATGTGGACAAAAGGAGGGTAGGAGGACTTCCTGAAGTCTGTGGAAACGAGTAGCTACCTTAGGGAGAGAGAGTGATTTTTAGACCAGATCCTGCCTATCATCCAGAATTTGAGTAAACGGCGAGGCCATAGACAGGGTCTGGATGTCACTAATGCTCCTGGCCGAGGTTAAAGATATTAAAGCGGTCTTAAGAGAGAGGGATTTAAGGGTTGCTGACTATTAGCTCAAACGGCGAGCTAGTCAAGGCCTTTAGAACCAAATTTAAATCCCAGGGAACCAAGCTGCTTTTAATAATGAGTCTAGATCTAAAAGCTGCCTTAATGAACCGAGAAACCCAGTAGCTACAAGCTACATCACAGCTATATAGGGCACCCAAGGCAGAAATCTGTACTTTAAGGGTGCTGGTGGATAACCCTAGTTCAAGACCTTTTTGTAAAAACTCCAAAGATTTGTCCTATTGGCACCCCTTCCCCATCAACCCCAGAACCAGAGAAAGACAAAAACTTTCTCCAACTTGTGGCATAAATCTGGGTTGTAACAGGTTTTCTGCTGTGCAGGATGGTTACTAGACCTTTGGAAAAACCTTTCTGATTTGGCAGTGTCCTTTCAAGTTCCACACCGTCAAGTGGAGGCCAGTTGCTTGAGGATGGAATATCGGATCCCGGAGAAGGAGATATGGAATCTCTGGAAGAACCCAAGGATCAGAGATGGACATGTTCCTCAGGCATGAGAGCCAGGGCCTCCTGGGCCAAAAGGGTGCGATCAGCAGAACCCTGGCCTTCTCCTCACTGATCTTTCTTATTACCATGAGAAGAACAGCCAACCAGGGGGGGAGGAGTCATACGCCAGGCTGAAATACCAACGTATCAGGAAAGCGTCCACAGCTAGAGGATTTAGGGAACACAAGATCTTTGTCTTCCGATTTAGTTTTGTGGCAAACGGATCTACCTGACCGGAGGCCCCCCCATCTTCGGCTATTTGGGTAAAAATTCCTTGATTTAGTTCCCATTCCCCTTGCATCAGAGGATAGCAGCTTAGGAAATCTGCTCTCATGTTTTCTTTTTCCATTATATGGAGGGCCATCAGGGAAAGGAGGTGACTTTCTGTAATCTGGAAGAGATGATCTGTCACTCTCATCAGCGATCTTGACCATGTATCCCCCTGGTGGTTCACATATGCTACCGCAACTAGATTATCCAAGAGGATCTTTACATTCTGGCCCTGAAGGAAAGGTAAGAAATTATTCACCGCCTTGTCTACCGCCAGAAGTTCTTTTGAATTGGAGGAGAGACCCTTTTCAATATCTGACCAGGTCCCCTGGGCTACCATATCTCCCAGATGGGCTCCCCACCCTCTCGGACTCGCATCTGTGGTAATTGTTCTAGTGACCCTAAGTACCCAGGGAACCCCTCGAGATAGGTTAGGCTCATCCTGCCACCACTATAAAGATTTTACTGACCGGGGTGATAAGGACATCTTCCAAGTGCCCCTTAAGAGAAACTTCATTATGTAGCACATCCCACTGTAGAACTGTGGCGCCCCTGAAGGTTCGACCGCCACAGGGATGCTGCACTTCTGTAATGGAGTGTAGTGTTCCTCCTCCGAGGTAAGAACAGCGTGATGGTCGGGACCCAACCTTTGCATCCAACACCACATTTCTCCACCAGGGGGGCTAGTATGCACCAGGTGCTGCCCTCCTGGTTACAGGGAGACTGGGGAACCAAGAGTGAGGGGAACCAGTTAGTGGATGAGGGTTGAGGACTTACAATTTAGTGACACTTTAAATTTCATATTTAATAAAAAGCCATCTTTGGTTTTGGTCTTTGTGCTGTTAATTACTGTGAGGTATTGTGATCTCCCACCCTGAACGTGGATCCTGTGTGGACCTGCAGTGGATGGAGACACAGCCCTCATACCCCAGCCTTGGGACGGGGGGCAGGTTGCAGACGAGGAATGTCTCAACCCGGTCAAGGACCACGACCAAGAAGGCCCGGAGCTTAAGAGTGTAGCTCCACAGCTAATGGATCCCGGGGAGGATGCAGACGGAGCAGTGTACGCCACCTGTCCTCACCATCTGATATATTCAGAGGGAGTCCGGCTGCAAGAGGGGTACCGGCCCCGACATCCGACCTTGCTTCTCCATGTCCTGGTTGGTAAAGCCTGGTAGGCCCAGAGGATCCCATCGGGTATCGGAAGGAGCGGAGCTGCCACCCGTGCCCTTGTTCTGAGAGGAGTTCAGAGGGAGACCCGGCCTATCTACACACACAGACAGGAGAGGATACGGTCTGTAGTTCAGGAACACTCTGGTGTGGGGTCCCGATTGAATGCTGGACTTGCTCGGAGATTGTCGGACCCCCATCCCTGGTGACTGCAGGACTCCGTGGGGATCAGGGAGTCGCCTTCCTTCTGCCATCTCTAATGTGAGTAAAGCCTTGGAAGTTCACCCCTATGGCCTCCGGACTGTTTATTCTGCGCTACACCGCGCGACGTGGCATCCGTTCTTCCTCCACTACTACCCCCTCCATCCTTCCTGTCCCTCTGCCCTGAGGCCTTGCTCCGCCTGTGGGGAGTAGTAATAACTCTGGCCGCCGTAACACTATGCCTCAGCGGACTGCAGCGGCGCTGGTGGCCTTCACCAGGTGCCACAGGTGGCGTAGTCGTAAATCAGCCACTCAACCCGGATAAGCCCACACCATCTCTTTTAATGTGACGGCCCTGAGCACGGGTCGGGTCCGGGCCACGGCTGCACCCCATCTCTCCATCACAGGACCCGACTCCGAGTCCCCCATCTCCCAGGGTAAAGAAAAGGGCTTTTTCGAGTAAGAGACGTCACGCTATCACTTGTGGGGGGTTTCTGCTGTTTTCGCATGTCAGGCGCTCTCCAAATGTGATATGGCATCCACTTTTTTCATATGACATTTTGTTTTCATAATGGCATTACGGCATTCATTTTAATATGGTGATATGGCATTCAGTCTTTTTTGCGTTCAAAAAGTCGAAACGGTGCTCCTTCCCTTCCGAGCCCTGTCATGTGCCCAAACAATAGTTTTCCCCCACATATGGGGTATCAACATGCTCAGTAGAAATTACACAACAAATTTTGTGGTTCATTTTATCTTGTTACCCTTGTGAAAATAAAAAAATTGGGGCTATAGTAAAATTTTTGTGAAAAAAAGTAAAATGTTCATTTTTCTTTCCACATTGCTTTAGTTCCTTTTGGGTATTTTCTGTCATAAAGGCCCCTCAAAGTCACTTCAAATGTGATGTGGTCCCTAAAAAAATGGTTTTGTAAATTTTGTTGGAAAAATTAGAAATCGCTGGTCAACTTTTAAACCTTCTAACTTCCTAACAAAAAAAATGTTTTAAAAATTGTGTTGATGTAAAGTAAACATATGAGAAATGTTATTTATTAACTATTTTGTGTGACATAACTCTCTGGAATTAAAAGTTTGAAAATTGCAAAATTATCAAAATTTTCACCAAATTGTCGTATCAAAATTGGTTACCACTATCATGAAGTACAATATGTCACTAAACACAATCTCAGAATCAGTGGGATCCATTGTAAAATAAGAAGAAAATAATAAAATCCTTATACTCACATGTCCTATGTGTCCCTAGCTGTAATTCTCTGACCGCTGACGCTGAGGAGCCGAGGAGAATGAGCCGCTCCGGCGAGCGGGCCCCGAAGCTGAGCTCAGGAGCGGTGTCCTGTTACTCAGTGAGCGCAGCTCCGGGGCCACTATCCGGGGAACACTTAGGACCATAGGCAGATTATAATGAGGGCAATCTGGGCTACCGCCCGGGGCCCCGGGGCTCCAGGGAGCCCCGGGGGGTCCATGGCCAAGCTTAAAGGATCCCTCACTTTACACACTTAACATCTTTTATCCATTGTTAAAAAGCGTCATAGATTTCAAGCTTTTTTCATAGTGTTTTTCACCCTTGAATTTGTTCCAGAAAATGAAGCATTGCTCCTGGAAAATTAATGTAATTACACATGTGTTGGTATAGATATGTGTAACGGGTCTGGGAGGCGGAACCTCTGAGCTACTATACAAGGGGGCGGTCCTTGTAAGGGAGCGGGTGGCAATCAGGGATGACGGGCAGGCAGTCACAGCAGGTGACCGGGACAGTCTCTGAGTGGACGGGCTGGAGGTCACGGAAAGTGACCGGGGCAGTCTCTGGATAAACGGGCAGGGAGTTACCGCAAGTGACCGGGGCAGTCTCTGGATGAACGGGCAGGGAGTTACGGCAAGTGACCGGGGCAGTCTCTGGGTAAAGGGTAGGTACGACCTGTGATGGCAGAGCCTCCGGGTAGGCTAGCAGGCAGATGGTAGATGTGTGCTCCCAGGTGAGCAAGCGAGAGTCTCTGGAATGGTAGGTGGTCACAGCACGTGACGGCGAAGCCTCCAGGTAGGCTAGCAGGCAGGTAACAGGTGGGCGCTCCCAGGTGAACGGGCAGGAGTCTCTGGAAAGGCAGATGGTCACAGCACGTGTCGGCGGAGCCTCCAGGTAGGCTAGCAGGCAGGTAACAGGTGTGCGCTCCCAGGTGAGCGGGCAGGAGTCTCTGGAAAGGCAGATGGTCACAGCACGTGACGGCGGAGCCTCCAGGTAGGCTAGCAGGCAGGTAACAGGTGTGCGCTCCCAGGTGAGCGGGCAAGCTGGTCCATAGACAGACTGACAGGAGTTGGAAGGCAGACCGTCGGACCTCAGGCTAGCAGGCAGGTGACTGGATATCAGGCAGGACAAAGGCAGCAAGCTGGCAGGAATCTGGCAGGTAACTGGCAACGGGACCTGAGGGCTGAAGCACAGGTGAGACACAGGTGCAAACAACATTGCTCGGGCACCTCCATTTTGGAGGAGGTGCCCTTTATATGGGAGGTCCTCCGGCAATTGGCCGGGGACTCCTTAGGACGGCGCGCGCGGTCCCTTTAAGAGAGGGGGAGCGCGCGCGCGCGCGCCCTAAGCACACTGCCGGGGAAGGAGCGCGCGCCGGAAGCAGCGGGGAGAGCAGCGCTGGAGGACGCCGCGCCAGGAGCGGGGAGGTGAGAGGGACGGCGTCTCTGCCTAGAACGGGGCAGAGACGTCGATGCTACAATATGTTTATTTCATTTGTATGTAATGGAACAACACAAAAAAACAAACAAAAAAGGCAAATTGGACATAATTTCACACAAAACTCCCAAAATGGGCCACACCAAAATGTTGGCACTTTTCCAAAGTTGTAGGTAAACAACTTTGTTTCAAGCATATGATGCTCATTCAAACTCACCTGTGGCAAGTAACAGGTTTGAGCAATATGAAATCATACCTGAAATCAGATAAAAAATTGAGAAATTTACATATTCTTTGCATTGTATGACTGTGTGTGCCAAACTAAGCATGGAGAACACAAAGAGGAGAAGAGAACTGTCTGAGGAGTTGAGAACCAAAATTGTTGAAAAATATCAACAATCTCAAGGTTACAAATTAATCTCCAGAGATCTTGATGTTCCTTTGTCCATGGTGCGCAACATTATCAAGAAGTTTACAACCCATGGCACTGTAGCTAATCTCTCTGGATGTGGACAGCCGAGAAAAATTGATGAAAGGTTGCAACGCAGGATAGTCCAAATGGTGGATAAGCAACCCCAATCAAGTTCCAAAGATATTCAAGCTGTCCTGCATGCTCAGGGTGCATCAGTGTCAGCGTGAACTATATGTAGTCTTTTGAATGAAATGAATCACCATGGCAGGAGACCCAGGAGGACCCCACTGCTGACATAGATACATAAAAAAGCTAGACTACAATTTACCAATATGTGCGTGAGTAAGCCTAAATCCTTTTGGGAAATCATCTTGTGGACAGATGAAACCAAGATAGAGCTTTGTGGTGAAGCACATCATTCTACTGTTTACCAAAAATGGAATGAGGACTGCAAAGAAAAGAACACAGTACCTACAGTCATATATGGTGGAGGTTCAAAGATGTTTTGGGGTTGTTTTGTTGCCTCTGGCACTCATTGCTTTGACTGCGTGCAAAGCATCATGAAATCTGAAGATTACCAAAGGATTTTGGGTCACAATGTAGTGTCTATTGTCAGAAAGCTGGGTTTGCGTCCTAGGTCATGGGACTTCGAGCAGGACAATTACCCCAAACATATTTCAAGAAGCACCAAGAAATGGATGGGAACAAAGTGCTGGAGAGTTCTGAAGTGGCAGCAATGAGTCCGGATCTAAATCCTTTTGAACACCTGTGGATTTAGATCCGGACTCATTGCTTAGTCCGGATCTAAATTGCTCTTAAAATTGCTCTTGGGAGGAGACACACTTCACATATGGGAGACCTGGGACAGTTTGCAAAAGAAGAGTGGTCTACATACTTTTATATATATATATATATATATATATATATATATATATATATATAATACTTGACACCTAATGGGAGCCAAAGGCCAAAGAAGGGGGCATTGTCCTAAGTAGGGGCCACAGAGGGAGACATTATTTTAATTGGGGTCCAAGGAGGGGGACATTATTTTAAATGGGGGCCCCAAGAGGGGACATTATTGTAAATTTTGTCTAAAAAGGGGGGCATCATACCATGGGAGCAAAAGGGGAACATTATGATAAATGGTGGCCAAAGAAGGGGACTTTATTCTAAATGAGGACCAAAAAGAGAGACATTGTACTACAGGGGGCCAAAGAGAGTTATATATAATAATATTTTTTATTTAATTTCTATATTTAGTAGAGACATGTACAAACTGAATAAGACAATACAGATTATCACATAATTCATGACATACTAAGAGGAGTGAAGGCCCTGCTAACAAGCTTACAGTCTATGAAGATATAGGAGTGACACAAAAGATAAAAAGGTGCTTGTCATGTATGGTCCGGCCATGATTATTATAAACAGGGGAATTCAAATACCATTACATGAACCAGTCATCAGCCAGAATCTGTATAAGTACAGATACAAGGAGCTGTAGAGTGCATGGAGGCTGTGGATACAGATGAGTGAAGGGACCAGATTCTGGAGAAAATTAAGGAAGGGAGAACAGGGCATAGTTAGATTAACCATATTCTGTGGGATAGTGCATTCCAGAGAACTGCTGCAGCACAAGAGAAGTCCTGAAGATGGGGGTAGAAGGTTTCGATTACAGAGGATGCTAGTCTTAGGTAGATAGTTGATTTTACATTTCTGGATTCTGTAGATTTGTGATTTGTATTAAACAACAAAAAAAAAACAACAACAATCCGAGGTGTCAGTATTCTTTAATGAGGACATAGCCCTCATGGTTTGTAATTCCAGTGTGTGATGATTAAATAAATGTTGTGATTAAGGTGCAGTTACTGCAGTATATCACAGATCAATTAATCCACAGTCACACTAGCTATGTATACGGATGTCCCCCAGGCCGATACCCCAGCAGTTGTTTCGGGATGCCTTGGCTTCTGCTGCTTTAGAAGATGCAGGTCATCCTTGTACATTTATCTGTATAGAAATAAATGGTTCGAGGCATGGTCATTAATTTTCCACAAAGCACTCTGCTACTATGCAAGCCAAATAATTTGTCCCTTTTTCCTTTCTGTTAAATTTGGGAATTATGCAATAGATAACAGTCACATATTATCCTGTATATGATATCTGACTTCTGTAATCACTGTATACCATATACCAGTCATATATTATCCTGTATACTGCAGGTGCTATACTATGTGTATAGACATCAGATGATATATAGACTCCTTCATCATATCCTATGAGCTTTATTTATTGTTGTGGAGTTCAATTGTTTCCCATGGTATTTAATGGGTATTTTTAGAAATTACTTTTGTTATGTTTTTATATTTATTTTTAATAAAGGCATTTTTTTATTGCTTCAGTTGTACGTTGTTATTGTGGCTACTAGAATGGGAGTAACACTCAATCAGGTCAAAGAAGTATAGATGCACAAGTTTGATAAAAAGATTTGGAACTTTTATTGAATTATTTAAAAGAAATTTATAAAACACACATAAAGGGGAAGTGAACCAATGAAGGTGCCTGCAGTGCTAGTAACAAGGGTAGTCAATCATTTATTCTGTTCTGATAAACAGAATGTAAATAAAGACAATACAACCTTTCAACTGCAGGTAAGGACAGCTGTATTGTCTTTATTTACATTCTGTTTATCTCTATGCCTGATGATTCCATCTGTTTATCTCTATGCTTGGTGATACCATCTGTATTTTGTGGGCCATGATTGACTTTGCCCTATATTGACACTTGTCTACCACTTGTGGGCTTTATGGCTTCTCTCTATATGACCTATTGACATATTTATAGATATATACTTTCATGGCATTTTGACTACATTTATCTATGCTGGATACTTTAAGGTATGTACTTGTTATCCACTAATGCTTACTAGATGAATGAATTTTGGATACTGATCCTTTTACTTATTTATTTATTTATTTAATTCTTCATGTATTTATCACTGGGTTCATTGATATGATCTCCTTTTGTAAGTCTTGTTAAACAGAATAAATGATTGACTACCCTTGTTACTAGCACTGCAGGCACCTTCATTGGTTCACTTCCCCTTTATGTGTGTTTTATAAATTTCTTTTAAATAATTCAATAAAAGTTCCAAATCTTTTTATCAAACTTGTGCATCTATACTTCTTTGACCTGATTGAGTGTTTGTTGAATAGAAGTATTGTACCAAATAGGCTTTTTACTTTTTGGACTAATAGAATGGAAGTATTAGTAGGATATTTTGCAATTATTGGGCTTTTGTTTTGCAGTATATGACAACACCCCCCTGAGGAAGCGATAGGTGAAACACGCATTAAGCTGTGGGTGGCTGCCCGATCTCCATCATTTCCACTTGATCACATTTGATTGATCTTTCTCATTGTGTACCTAGTGGGCACTTATGATTTTGGTTACTTAGTCCCACTTTGGTTTATGCCCACTATGGATAAAATGCACATTACTTCTGTTATACTATAACTGGGCTGCAATCCTCCTCCTCCTCCTAATCTTTGTGCAGTATCACTTCTAATTGTATATCTATATATTTTTATGCTCTAATAAAGATTGTTATTTTCCATGGATTTTGTATCGTTCACCTTATCCGCATTGTTATACATAGTGGGGAAATCTGTCTGTCTTAGGGGATATATACAGTAGACATTATCCATTATGGAGTGTATAGGATTGTAGTGTTATAGGATTGTATTTTGCAGTGTATAGTAATATAGGAATGAGGCTTCAGATTCAGGATTGGTTATTACTTTCTATGGACGTCGCTGTATTGTACAGATCTGTAATACTATAGTGTGCAGGGGCCCTGATGCTTTTTAGTCTAATATAAATATTTGTTAAAGTAATCAAATTATACAGATCATTACATTGCTGGAGCTACACAATACATCTCCGTATATTCAGAAGAAAACAGAAGAAACTTACAAAAGTCACCAACAATATAAATAATATAAATTACTACTTAAATAAAATAATCTATGACGATGTGTAATGTGAAGTGTAACCACCAGATGTGATGTTACTATGTAACCATTAGTGTCATTTACATTAGATACAAGGGGGCGGAGCTATTACCACTGACCCCTCCCCCAAATGTAGTGTCCCAGTCCTATATAAAGAGGCCTCTTCCATCTGCTCCTCACTTCTTACCTGTAGTCATACAGAAGCGAGGACCACCATGCAGGCCACTTACCTTCTCCTCCTCTGCTGCGTGACCCCCATATTTTCTGCACCTCGTAAGTCCAGTTCCTTTATCTATTGTCTGATTTCTTACAGCTTCTTAGTATATGTAATAGTTATATCATAATATCTTATGCTCTAGTGGTTTAATCCTGTAAGAATCTAAATCCAACATCAATGTCTTCAATTATTTAAACACTCAAATGCACAGTGTTCCATTATATGTATCTATTGTCTGACTTCTTACTGCTTCTTATTATATGTAATATTTGTATGGTAATATCTTATGCTCTATTGTTGTAATCCTGTAAGAATATAAATCCAACATCAATGTGTTCATTTAATTCCACTATTAATTACAGACTCTTCTATGGGGAATCCCTGGGTAGACCTTACTTTGGGCACAGCTTAGGCGGCATTATGTGTCTTTATGTGTGATAGCATTCTTGGACACACCAAGCAGTTAGATATTTCTATCTGTTGATGAATCTTGCTACAAGAACGGCTTCTGCGATTGTCGCCCTCCACATAATGTAGATAGTTTACATTGTGTAACTTATTTTCCAATAATTCTATTGGTCATTACCATAGGTAATAGTAATAGTATATACAGTTATATGAAAAAGTTTGGGCACCCCTATTAATCTTAAGCTTATTGTTTTATAAAAATTGATGTTTTTGCAACAGCTATTTCAGTTTGATATATGGAATAACTGTTGGACACAGTAATGTTTCTGCCTTGAAATGAGGTTTATTGTACTAACAGAAAATGTGCAATCTGCATTCAAACAAAATTTGACATGTGCATAAGTATGGGCACCTCACCAGAAAAGTGACATTAATATTTAGTAGATCCTCCTTTTGCAAAAATAACAGCTTCTAGTCGCTTCCTGTAGCTTTTAATGAGTTCCTGGATCCTGGATGAAGGTATTTTTGACCATTCCTCTTTACAAAACATTTCCAGTTCAGTTAAGTTTGATGGTCGCCGAGCATGGACAGCCCCCTTCAAATGATCCCACAGATGTTCAATGAACATGATGGAACCTCCACCAAATTTTACTGTGGGTAGCAAGTGTTTTTCTTGGAATGCTGTGTTTTTTTGCCGCCATGCATAACGCCTTTTTGTATGACCAAACAATTCAATCTTGGTTTCATCGGTCCACAGGACCTTCTTCCAAAAAGAAATTGGCTTCTCCAAATGTGCTTTTGCATACCTCAGCCGACTCTGTTTGTGGCGTGCTTGCAGAAACGGCTTCTTTCGCATCACTCTCCCATACAGCTTCTCCTTGTGCAAAGTGTGTTGTATAGTTGACCGATGCACAGTGACACCATCTGCAGCAAGTTGATGCTGCAGCTCTCTGGAGGTGGTCTGAGGATTGTCCTTGACTGACCTCACCATTCTTCTTCTCTGCCTTTCTGATGTTTTTCTTGGCCTTCCACTTCTGGCCTTAACAAGAACTGTCCCTGTGTTCTTCCATTTCCTTACTATGTTCCTCACAGTGGAAACTGACAGGTTAAATCTCAGAGACTGCTTTTTGTATCCTTCCCCTGAACAACTATGTTGAATAATCTTTGTTTTCAGATCATTTCACAGTTGTTTTGAGGAGCCTATGATGCCACTCTTCAGAGGAGATTCAAACAGGAGAACAACTTGCAAGTGGCCACTTTAAGTAGCTTTTCTCATGATTGCATACACCTGGCTTTGAAGTTCAAAGCTCAATGAGGTTACAAAACCAAAAAAAGTGCTTTAGTAAGTCAGTAAAATGTAGGTAGGAGTATTTAAAACAAGAAAATGATAAGGGTGCCCATACTTATGCCCCTGTCAAATTTTGTTTGAATGCAGATTGCACATTTTCTGTTAGTACAATAAACCTCATTTCAAGGCAGAAACATTACTGTGTCCAACAGTTATTACATATATCAAACTGAAATAGCAGTTGCAAAAACACAAATTTTTATAAAACATTAAGCTTAAGATTAATAGGGGTGCCCAAACTTTTTCATATAACTGTATTGTAATCGTAATAGTATATATTATAATATTTAGAGTATTCTAAACATAATTACTGTATATATTATAGTTTACTGCTAAGAACAAATGTAATAATTTAACAAGTAATTACAAATTTATAATGTGATATATATTAACTTGATGTTCATGTGCACACTATCTATGAAGTGGCATAAGGAACAAAATGGCTGAATTTTTGCATTTCTACCATGGTTGCACATACACCAATGTGATACATTTGCTGCAATTAGTGACATTTTTAAAGACTAGTAAATTCATGCCCTCGCTCTGATAATTTTAATAAATATCCCCAATTGAGCTGTTTTATAATCTAATTCTTCCCACGTGAATAAACCCCAGCGCGTTGTGTTCCTTAACACACAAAGTTGCTCTTGGATACTAATCTGCTTGTTCTTTTGTAGTTTTAATATTTTTTTGCTGTTTAGTAACTAATTATGAAATTGATGGCTGCTAACTATTGAATTTGTTAGTTTTTGAAGGATCTGGATTAGGATCTGGCGAGGAATTTGTCACAATAATCGGTCAAGATGAAGGATCTGGCATTGTCATCACTCCAGAAGGATCTGGCTCTGTAATCGGTCAAGATCAGGGATCTGGCATTGTCATCACTCCAGAATAAGGATCTGGCTCTGTAATCGGTCAAGATGAAGGATCTGGCATTATCATCACTCCAGAAGAAGGATCTGGCGCTATAATCGGTCAAGATGAGGGATCTGGCATTGTGATCACTCCAGAAGAAGGATCTGGCGACATAATCGGTCAAGATGAAGGATCTGGCATTATCATCACTCCAGAAGAAGGATCTGGCACAATAATCAGTCAAGATGAAGGATCTGGCATTGTCATCACTCCAGAAGAAGGATCTGGCGCAATAGTTGGTCAAGATGAAGGATCTGGCATTGTCATCACTCCAGAAGAAGGATCTGGTGCAACAATTGGTCAAGATGAAGGATCTGGCATAATCATCACTCCAGAAGAAGGATCTGGCACTATAATCGGTCAAGATGAAAGATCTGGTATTGTCATCCCTCCAGAAGAAGGATCTGGCACAAAATAATTGATCAAAATGAAGAATCTTGCATTTCAATCCCTCCAGAAGAAGGATCTGGCACACAATAATTGATCAAAATGAAGGATCTGGCATTTCAATCCCTCCAGAAGAAGGATCTGGCACACAATAATTGATCAAAATGAAGGATCTGGCATTTCAATCCCTCCAGAAGAAGGATCAGGCACTAGTTATTTCTCTAAAAAATAAACTGGTTGAAAATATATACTATTGGGAAACCAGATCACTTTTGGACATTAAGGAGATGCCCCATCACATGTTTGTTAGTGTGATTTCTTCTTTTAGGTGCTTATTTTATGAACTTAATTCCACAAAGCCGAAATAAGGCAAAGTAATCCAACCTGCACTGTATTCATGCATTTATCTTGTGCCTTGTATCCAGTTCACAGTTGAATATCAGTATCTTATATTTTTTTCAATAATAAAAATAACTTTTGCAACATATTTCACTTCATTTCATATGAATTCTATTAATATTACAATGAGAAAATTAATTTAAAAAACTCCATTTGATCTCTGTAAACCAGGGCCGGACTGGGACAAAAAAGCAGCCCTGCAAGACAAACCCCACCAGCCCACATACTGTAACACTCATTACCCCAGATCAGTAAATTTGGCTATACTTAGTCGTGCCCCTCATCACTCCCTTTAAGGAGTTATTTGATGAGCCACATGTGAATAGTGCAGCAGTGTGTATGATCCACCATAGCCCCACTAACATGGTGCTCTTCAGAGCTCTGGATCTCGGGATTATGGGGGTCTCAGTGGACGGACCCCCAGTGATTGGAAAGTTCTCAGGATAGGGGATACTTGGGATGTTTAAATTAGTTTTCCAATATTTATTCTTATTTTATCATAGGAATATTGAAAATAATAAACCAATATTAACCCAACCAAAGTCTAATGTTGCCTCACGACAACAGGACACAAAAAGTGGTACTGTGCAGTGTATATGTATATACAGGAAACAAGAAGTGGTACTGTGCAGTGTATATATACACGACAGGAGAAGTGGTACTGTGCAGTATATCTATATACAGGAAAGGAGAAGTGGGACTGTGCAGTGTATATAAACAGGAGAAGTGGTACTGTGCAGTGTATATACACAGGACAGGAGAAGTGGTGCTGTGCAGGAAAGGAGAAGTGGTACTGTGCAGTGTATATATACAGGACAGGAGGAGTGGTGCTGTGCAGTGTATATATACAGGAAACAAGAAGTGGTACTGTGCAGTGTATATTTACACGACAGGAGAAGTGGTACTGTGCAGTATATATATATAGGAAAGGAGAAGTGGGACTGTGCAGTGTATATATACAGGAGAAGTGGTACTGTGCAGTGTATATACACAGGACAGGAGAAGTGGTACTGTGCAGTATATATATACAGGAAAGGAGAAGTGGTACTGTGCAGTGTATATATACAGGACAGGAGGAGTGGTGCTGTGCAGTGTATATATACAGGAAACAAGAAGTGGTACTGTGCAGTGTATATTTACACGACAGGAGAAGTGGTACTGTGCAGTATATATATACAGGACAGGAGAAGTGGGACTGTGCAGTGTATATATACAGGAGAAGTGGTACTGTGCAGTGTATATATACAGGAGAATTGGTACTGTGCAGTGTATATGTAGCGCCCCGAGGGTTCGGCCGCTACAGGGGTATTGCACCTCAGACCAGAGGTGTGATATTCCACTCCCGGGTAAGGATGGAGTATGGACCAGGGCTCAGTTAGCTGCATACAGCACACACACCCCATTTCCGAGGGACAGCTCAGCGGTGCTCCCACTAGACAGAAGTGCAGGCACGACCAACTATGTCCCTGTCTGGAGTGGGGAGGGGGGTGGAACACCCAGTGCTGTAGGGGCAGATAGGGGTTGGTTCCTGAGCGTAGATAGGAGCTCATTGGTTGCTGGTCCCCTGGGCTCATGGCTAGAGGGAGGTATAAAAGGTGGGCACCATCTTAGATCTAGGTTCTGTCCAGAGAAGAGAAGACAGGGAGTAGAGGCTCTGTAGGAGCTCTACTCCAGAGTGGGCCTAGTGAGAGGCCGAGGAGGAGAGTGGAGAGAGAGAGAGAGGAGGTGAAGTGGAGCTGAGATTACGTCTCATCCCAGCTCCACGAGAAAGGAACAGAAAAGGAGAAGAAGAGAGAGAGAGAGAAACAGAAGGGCTCAGGAACAAGAAGGTGGAAGGGACCCTAAGAACCCACGAGAATCCAGGGTGCAGGGTCAGGCAGATTAAGGGTACCAGATCCCAAGTTGGTGGAGGAGAAACAACCCTCAGCCAAAGACCGGAGGTCGTGATCATTTATTGGTGCGACACCTCATCAAACCTGCTAGGAAGGCACCATATAGGACAGCGGAGGACGGGGCCCACGTTTAACCGCACAAGTCCGCGGTAGCTGGACAAAAGTGGGTCACTGGTGAGGCAGGCCAGAGAAAGGACAAAAGGGGGTCTTGAGCCATACTCCTGAGCTGTCTGGGGGTTGACCGAGCTCCTCACCTGGTGGACGCAGCACGGCTCGGGCAGTCATTCCCCGCAGAAGTGACTTGGATATTAATCGTGAGTAAAGACCCTGGACTGCAGTACGTTGTCTGTGTGCTTTTTCACTCCTCCGGCATTACCGGTACTGGGACTCTCACCACCATCACTCCCACCATCCACTACACTGCCCTGGGGCCGCACTCTTCCCGTGGGGAGTCACACCATCCCAGCTGCATACATCATCGGCCCCAGCGGTCTGCCCTGCAGCGGCGGTTTCTAATAACCGCAATCCACGGGTGGCGTAGTCGGACATTATCTAAAACATCTAAAAGACTGCCACTGGTCTGACCACCCTGAGCCACGGGACCGGGTCGCCACTACTACCCTCATCGTCTCCCTATTGCCCGGTTCTGAGTGCCCCACGGCCCAGGGGGCGAGTCATATATACACAGGACAGGAGAAGTGGTACTGTGCAGTATACAGTATATACAGGAAAGGAGAAATGGGACTGTGCAGTGTATATATACAGGACTGTGTATATATATAGTGTATATGTACAGTGTATATATACAGGACTGTATTCAGGACTGTATATATACAGTCTATATATACTGTATATATACAGGTATATATACAGGACTGTATATATACTGTATATATGTATATATACAGGTACTGTGCAGTGTATATACTGTATACAGGAGAATTGGTACTTTGCAGTGTATATATACAGTACACAGGACAGGAGGAGTGGTGCTGAGAGTAGCACCTGCCTCCTGAGCTCAAGCACTTCCAGGAGGAGGGTCGTCGTCTGCCTCTCTTCTCCCTAGGGAGAGGCAGGCCTACTGGGAGGCCGGCATGGCTTCCCAGCCTCCTATCCCCCGGTCTATGCCGGCGGGGGAGAAGGAGCCTCAACAACCGGCCCAGAAGGGAGTGAGGAGATCGGGAAGGGTGTGGAAGAGTACATCCACCTACTCCAACCCCGAGACTGTTCACCGCCCGCCCAGAGAGGGAGACCGGGGCACCCCAGGCCCCAGGAACAAGAGCCCAGCAAGATCCTGGGGGGAGATGAGCTCTTGCGAGTCCACAAGTTCCTTCTCCTCCCGAGTGGTCGCCACGTTGCGAGAGTACGAGGACGCCGGCAAAGCACTAACCCAGCTGAAAGAGGAGCTGAGGGAGGCCTGGGTCCTGAACACCCGGGCGTCCAACAAGGAAAGACCCGCGACCTCCCAGAGGTTTAAAGCCCTCAGAGACGAGGTGGTCAGGTTAGTGCTCCTCCGGGAGGGGATTGAGAAAAGCGCAGGTCCCTTCCTGGAAAGGTTTAAGAACCAGCGGTGGTTCTCAGAAATGAAGGGGTTAAACACCTCAGGAGAACCGCCAACCGGCGTCCTTAGTGAAGAGGAGGAGGAGGATGAAGAGGTGACTGGAGTTTCAGTTGCTGGAGCCAGTGAGGGGCAGAGCCGGAGCCCAAGTGGTCTCCCTGCAGGGCAGAGGACTCCGACAGCAGAGGCTGGAGTGTTGGGGGAGGAGGAGGAAGGAGGATTGCTGAGGGAGATCCGACTGCTGGAGTTTCCAGTGGACCTGACGCGGTTTTCCTTCGGTGAGAACAAACCAGTGGAGGAGACCAAGAGGAGGAAGAGGAAGACCGGAGGAGCCGCACAGGAGGTGGTGAGTTACAAGTATGTACCAATGTCTGATGTTGTGCCTGCCACCTTCTGTTTAAACCCCACCAAACCTAAAGACACGGGCTCTGCAGTGGGCTTGAGGCAGAGGCAAGGTGGGGAGAGGAGAAGGATGTCCGGCGATGCTGCCATCTGTGCAGGGAACAGTGCAGAGGGCGAGGCTGTGGAGGTACTCACAGCGCCGGACATAGGAAGTTCTGTGGAGTTTCCCTCCCTGCCCTCTCTGGCTAAGCCAGTTATCACCGGGGCTGGGGGGGCCAGGAGGGATGTGAAAAACACATCTGCGAGGAACACTGGGCACACTGCTGCGACAGGGGGGCAGTGTGCCCCAGCGCCCAAAAAGGACACTAAGACCCCAAAGTCTGTGGGTGCAGGGCGGGCAGCGGTGCCCAACAAACAGTCTGCCCAGCACAAGGACCAAAATGCTGCAGTAGGGGGGCAGGGCGCTCCAGGAGACGACCTGCAGAAAGCCAGCAGCAACCAAAGGGAAAAGGGTGTGGTGCTGCAGGGAAAGGAGTCTCTGGAAGTGCTCCCCTCCCCCGGCCCAGCAGGTGTGAGTGCAGAGACACCAGACACAAGGGAGGAAGGAATGGAGGTGACTGTGGAAGGTGCAGAGAACAGCAGAGGTAATGGGGTGACAAGTAAAGGGAATGGAAGTAGTGGTGTAGTGAATGATGGGAGTAGTGGTGGAGCAGATGGTGGGAGTAATGGTGGAGCAGATGGTGGGAGTAGTGGTGGAGTGAATGGTGGGAGTAGTGGGAATGGTGGGAGTAGTGGTGTAGCAAATGGTGGGGGTAGTGGTGGAATGAATGCTGGGAGTAGTGGGAATGGTGGGAGTAGTGGTGTAGCAAATGGTGGGGGTAGTGGTGGAATGAATGGTGGGAGTAGTGATGCAGCAAATGGTGGGAGAAGTAGTGGAGTGAATGATGGGAGTAATGGTCCTGCGAATGGTGGGAGTAGTAGTGAAGTGAATGGTGGGAGCAGCACTGGTGTTGGTGGGGGGAAAGTAGGTGCTGGTCCCGCTGCCCCCCCCAGCATTGGCGGGGGCTTCAGCCCAAAGCTATTCAGGAGCTGTCAGTGCTGGGGGTAGTAGTGTGCCCTCGTCTGGTGGCCCTGGGGATGGTGACTTGCAACAGCAGCTCCTGGACGCCCTGAGGAGAGGGGAGAGCTCCATCACTATAGAGGGGAGGGAGGTTGATCTGTCTTTCTGGATAGAGAGACATGGTCTTTCAGCCTTCCGAGATAGAGGGGCAGAGACTGTCTGGTCTCTGTCGACAACGGGGCAGAGGAGTAACCATAGGAACGTGGTCCGTCTCCAGTGGGTAAGCAAGGATGCCTGTCCTGATAGGTGGAAGGTGGTTGAGCTCCTGCTGGGGATGGGCTTTGCGGCATATGACATCTTTGCCTTGATCCATCCCTACGGGACCTCCTACTTCGATGTCAGCTTCGTGAGACCGGAGGGCCTTGAGCTTTTCTGGTCTTGCCATGAGCTGGCTCGGAGTCGCCCCCAATGGCATGGTCTCTTTCCCCTGGCAATAACCCGCCAAGATTCAGTCAGGAAAGTGACCGTTTTGACTAGTAACGAGTCGCTTTCCTGTATGGACATTACGACCTGGGTGAGTCGATACGGAGAGGTCACCAATATTCCCGAAAAGAATCTGAATGGCCATAGTATCTGGTCAGGAGCCTGGACCTTCATGGTGAGATTGAAGGTTTCGGGAAACACTATTACCCATATCCCCTCCTCAACCTTTTTGGGGAGGGATAGGATCTTGATTTTCTACCGGGGGCAGCCTAAGGTCTGTCACAGGTGCGGTAGCCCCACACACTTCAGTGCGCAGTGTACCACCCAGAAATGCGCACTGTGTGGGGACCTTGGTCATCTTGCTGCTGCCTGTCGCAGGATTAGGTGTAACTTGTGTGGTGACCTCGGTCACCCGTTCAGTCGCTCTCCACGTTCCTTCGCCAATGCTGTCCTGAAAGCGGCGAGTGCGGGACAAGCGAAAGCCAGGACTAATCTTGCCGGTGAAGGGACCAGTAGAGGCGGGGAGGCAGGGAACCGGTGAGGAGCAAGCTGCCGCCATCCACCATCAGGCGGCAGGAGCAGCGCCGTGTGGACAGGAGGCAGGGAGTAATGTCCCTAAACTCTGACCCAGGTACTTCACTTGCAGCTGAGGATCCTAAAGACAGTGAATTGAGCGAGGAGGTCAAGAGACTTGAAAGGGAAGAACGAGAGGACGCCACGTCTTCCCAGGAACCCTCTTCTGGTGACAGTCTAGATGAGGGAGAGGGGGAGTGGTCACAGAAAAAGAAAAAGGGTAACAGGAAAACGGCCAGAGGTAGGAGGGGGACCAGGTCTCGAGCTGCCTCTTTGGAGTGCGACCCCTCTGACTCTCTGGCCGTGATCCAAGCGCCATTGGAGGGTTCAGCCGCCCCCCCTCTGGTGGATCTCTCCAACCGGTTCGGGGCTCTCCAGGACCTCCCTCTGCAGGGGGGAAATGGGGACCCGGGGCCGGAGGTTGCGGACAAGGTGGTTGCGGCTCAGGAGATGGCTGGGTCTTCCTCTCGGGGGCAAATACAAAGCCCTCTGGGGGGACGACTAACCCAGGACCACCAGACGGGGGCAAGAATGTATGTAAGGAGAGAATGGACGAGTCTGTTTGTCTTAAGCGCACTAAAAACCCGTCATTATCGGAGGAAGAGGTTGGGACTGTCAGTGGTGGGAAGAAAAAGGCTATCTAATTCAACCATTCATGATGGCGGCACCCATCCCGTTGACGTTGGCAACTATTAATGTTTGCAGCATAAAGTCAGATGCGGCAAGGTACACGGCCTTTCATTTTCTCGGCCAACTTGACGCCGACATTTTATTTTTGCAGGAGACCAGGTTGACCGATATATCAACCTTGCATAAAGCAAGGCGGGAGTGGAGGCATGGGCCCTCCTACTGGTCTCTTGCGGCCGAGCCGTATAGCGGGGTGGCGGTCCTTTTTAAGACCGCAGCGGTTGAATGCAGACGAGTGATCGAATTAGAAATGGGGAGATGCTTGATCCTAGATGTCTCCATGGGGGGACAAGAGCTTCGGCTCATTAACATCTATGGTCCCCAGTCCAAGTGGGACCGCAAATGTCTCTTCCTGAAGATCAAACCTTTTTTATTTTCGAGTCGGCAGGTGGTCTTCGGAGGGGATTTCAACAATATCACGAGATCCTGTGATAGAGGAGGTTCCGGAGACCGGCTGTCTTATGACTGGGTCGCGTTAAACAGGATAGTGAGTGAGGCTCGCCTGGTGGATGTCCACATCCGGCACAACCCGGGCAACACGGGATTCACCTTTTCTAGAGGTAGTCAGTGCAGGTCTAGGCTAGACAGGTTTTATTTGAAGGAGGAGGCCGTCTCTTCACCGTTGTCGGTTGTGGAGGTGGAGTTCTCCGATCACTGTTTGATTATGTTTTCTCTGAACGTTACAGAGACTCCTCGGATGGGAAGAGGTTATTGGAAGCTGAATTCGTCACTCCTTGAGGAAGAAGCTGTAAGACGTTCTTTTGAGGAATTATTTCAGAGCCAGGTACCATTGCTGGGCCTAAGTAACACTAAGTCAGAGTGGTGGGAGATGTTCAAAAATCGGGTGGCGAGATTCTTCCGGCAGCTCTCGAACTTCAGAAGCCTGAACAGGGATCGCCTGTATCAGAGCCTGAGGAGGAAACTCGAGCATCTTATCTTGACTGGAGGTAGCCGCGAGGAGATCTCCAGAGTGAAGTCCTTGCTGAAGAGGTGTCAGTACGATAGGCACGCATCTATGGTTTTCGAGAGGGACTACGGGAAGTACTGCTCGCCCGACCCTTACAGAAACTGTAAGATGTCAGTGAATAGTAAGATAGTGACGGGGCTGGTGGACAGTACGGGGTCCCTGAGAAGGTCCAGGTCAGTGATCTTGGAGGTCGTCAGTTCCTACTACTCGTACCTCTTGGGAAAGAGGGAGCTTGATCGTGACGGGATGTCGGCTTTCCTGACTGAATCTGTTCCTGAGCCAGGGGCTGACCTCTCGCTGGGCGATTTGGCAGAAGCGATCAAAGAAGAGGAAGTGAGACTGGCGATCGATGGGCTTAGGCCCAAAAAGTCACCAGGTCCGGATGGCTTAACATCCGAGTTCTTTAGGACCTTTAGGGACTCTTTGGTCCCCCTCTTGACTCAGGTGCTTAACGAGTGTCTCTCCTCGGGCACTCTGCCGAGATCGTTAAGGAGGTCAGCTTTGATCATTTTGTCAAAGGGTAAGGATCCGTCACGCATTGAGAACTGGCGTCCCATAGCACTTCTCAATGTGGACAGGAAGATTTTGGCTAAGATACTTTTCAACAGGCTGGTGAAGTTTGCACCCCGGCTCCTTTCGGAGGTTCAGCACTGTTGCGTTCCTGGCCGTAGCACTTTTAGTGCTGTTCTAGGTGTCCGAGAGGCCGTGGAGCAAGGCAGGGCGGGCCTCTGGAAGGGGTTCTTGCTGACCTTGGATCAGGCAAAAGCCTTTGATCGGGTTAACCACGAGTACCTCTGGTCCACTCTTTTGAGGTATGGTCTGCCTGGAGGGTTTGTGGACAGGCTTAAGACCTTATATGCAGGGGCTGAGACTTTCCCTCTGGTGAATGGGTGGATTGGACGACCTTTCGGGGTAGGATCCGGTGTCCGTCAGGGCTGTCCTCTTAGCCCTTTGCTTTACGCGTTTGCAATCGATCCCTTCCTCAGAAGGATCGATTGTGGACCGTTGGCGGGGGTGCGGATGGGCGGGGCGGCACCGGAGGCTATCCTGAGGGTGGTGGCCTACGCGGACGATGTCACCGTATTTGTTTCTTCGCAAGGGGAGGCAGCGAGTGGAGCGCTACTCGGAGCATCCGGGTCCAAGGTCAACCAGGATAAGTGTGAGAGTCTCTGGCTGGGAGGCGGAGATCCCGGGTTTGATCTTCCGGACACCCTCCCCGAACACCAAGAACATGCCAAAGTCCTGGGCATCGAATTCGGCCAGGGTGATTACTCCACGAAAAACTGGGAAGGCAGAATCAAAGGTGTCGCCCAAAGAGTGGACCAATGGAGGGGATGTTCTTTGACCCTGAGGGAAAGGGTTGGCCTGTGCAAAGCTTTCCTGCTCCCCTTGCTAATCTACCTGGGCAGCGTCTGTGTCTTGCCAGAGCCTCTCTGGACACGGGTCTACAGTCTGTTCTTCCAGATGTTATGGGGTAACAGACTGAACCTAGTCAAGCGGGAGGTCACTTACCACACGAGGAGACTAGGGGGTTTGAATATGGTGAACCCCGTGGTGTTCCTAGTGAACACCTTCTTGAAAGTGAACGTGTCAAACCTCTGGAAAGAGAGGGCTCCTCCGTGGGTATTCTCCTGCAAGGGATGGTTTCAGCCTTTCTTCCAGGAATGGGAGACAGGGGGAAGATTGAAGGATCTTCGCACACCACACGGGCATCTCCCGGCTTATGTTACCCCGGTTCTGAAAATAATCCGCCGGTGGGGTCTGGGAATGTGGGAGGTGAGGTCCCTCCCGAGGAAACTCCTCGATATGAGGGTCTTGGTTTCTCATTTTCAGAGTCCATTGGCCCTCAAAGACTGCCCAAGTCGGGATCTGGAGGTTGGGTTGAGTTTGTTAAATTCTAGCAGGATCCCCGAGAAGTACTGGGACTTGACTTGGCACTGCTTCCATGGTAAGCTGTATGTGAGGGACAATTTGAAGTACAGGAGCTCCGAGGACAGGAATTGCCCCCATGAGGCTTGTGCTAACGTGCTGGAAAGCATGGAGCACTTCCTGCTTCATTGTCCCTTTAATACAGAGGTGTACAACAGGGTGGGGACTTCCATTGGTTGGCTGCGGCTGGCTACTCTGTCCTACCCCGGGTGGGCCTATGGAGCGTTCGGAGACCTTGGGAGAAGGGACCGAGACACTTTATTCATAGTCAGCGCAGTGGTCAGGTATTTCACGTGGAACGCACGAGTTTTAGTTTCGACGCAGAGTAAAATCCTCCATGTAGATGAAGTCTGTAGGAACATCCTAGGTGACCTGGTGAAGGTACATTCTCTGGAGTATGAAAGACTGGGTGCCCGGAGGGCGGCCCGTCTCTGGAGGGGCTTTTCCTTCAGGGTGCCTTAGTTCGGTAGTACTCCTATATCCTGGTGGTGGGCTGATGTCTTTCCACCCTAGATTTTTGTTTTGTATTTCTGTCTCCTGAATAGAAGGTTTGCCGGCATCGAACTTGAGCCTTGGATGGTGAGTGTGTAGGTTGTGTTCTGTATATATTGTATATAATGTATAATAGGGGGTTTTAGTTAGGTTGGGTGGGGGATTTGGGGAAGTTCTTCATCAGCGGTGATAAGAGGACTGATCTGGCCTGGTCCAGGCCCCGCCTGGGGAAAAACTTTGGGGTCTGATCCTAGCTCAGAGTAATCCTGAACTTTGTGGCCAGAGCTGGATCAGGGGTGGCGGGATAGTTAGTGTAGGTGTGTGTTTTATATATATATTAAAAAATTACAAAAAAAATACAAAAAAAAAAAATATACAAAACAAAAAAAAAAAGGTTTAAAATTGTTCATGTCACTATTGTATATATTGTTATTTTTGGTTTTCTGTGGTGTGAATGAGGTGCGGTAAGGGTGTGACTGTAAGGTCAGGCAGTGGGACCAGTAGGTTAGTGTTAGTTTCCGGTTGTATATACGTTATATTAGGTTTAGTGTTTTGTGTTTCTAGCGTTTTATTGTATATAATCTTGTATATAGGACGGTGTTTTATGTGTATATAGGACAGTGTGAGCGTTGTGTGGGATTGTATATAGTAGTATGAATGAAGCTGGGCCGGAGGTTTTATAGGTTTTATAATATTTATTTCTTGTATATGTATATATTCCTGGGGGGATTTATTTTGTTTCTATTTTCTGTGATTTGTCGTCTTGTTTTGTTCATATGTTTGGTGTCCTGTAATGTATTATTGTTCTGACATGTACTGTACTTATTCTATCAATAAAAAAAAGACCTGCAGTGTATATATACAGGACAGGAGAAGTGGTGCTGTGCAGTGTATATGCACAGGACAGGAGGAGTGCTGCTGTGCTGTGTATATATACAGGACAGGAGGAGTGTTGCTGTGCAGTGTATATATACAGGACAGGATGAGTGGTGCTGTGCAGTGTATATATACAGGACAGGAGGAGTGGTGCTGTGCAGTGTATATATACAGGACAGGAGGAGTGGTGCTGTGCAGTGTATATATACAGGACAGGAGGAGTGGTACTGTGCAGTGTATATATACAGGACAGGAGGAGTGGTGCTGTGCAGTGTATATATACAGGACAGGAGGAGTGGTGCTGTGCAGTGTATATATACAGGACAGGAGGAGTGGTGCTGTGCAGTGTATATATACAGGACAGGAGGAGTGGTACTGTGCAGTGTATATACAGGACAGGAGGAGTGGTGCTGTGCAGTGTATATATACAGGACAGGAGGAGTGGTACTGTGCACTGTATATATACAGGACAGGAGGAGTGGTACTGTGCAGTGTATATGTACAGGACAGGAGGAGTGGTACTGTGCAGTGTATATATACAGGACAGGAGAAGTGGTACTGTGCAGTGTATATATACAGGACAGGAGAAATGGTGCTGTGCAGTGTATATATACAGGACAGGAGGAGTGGTGCTGTGCAGTGTATATATACAGGACAGGAGAAGTGGTACTGTGCAGTGTATATATACATGACAGGAGGAGTGGTGCTGTGCAGTGTATATATACAGGACAGGAGGAGCGGTACTGTGCAGTGTATATGTACAGGACAGGAGGAGTGGTACTGTGCAGTGTATATATACAGGACAGGAGGAGTGGTGCTGTGCAGTGTATATATACAGGACAGGAGGAGTGGTGCTGTGCAGTGTATATATACAGGACAGGAGGAGTGGTACTGTGCATTGTATATATACAGGACATGAGAAGTGGTACTGTGCATTGTATATATACAGGACAGGAGAAGTGGTACTGTGCAGTGTATATATACATGACAGGAGGAGTGGTGCTGTGCAGTGTATATATACAGGACAGGAGGAGCGGTACTGTGCAGTGTATATATAGAGGACAGGAGGAGTAGTACTGTGCAGTGTATACAGTGCCTACAAGTAGTATTCAACCCCCTGCAGATTTAGCTGGTTTGATAAGATGCAAATAAGTTAGAGCCTTCAAACTGCAAACAAGAGTAGGTTTTATGAACAGAAGCATAAATCTTACAAACCAAAAAGTTATGTTGCTCAGTTGAATTTTATTAAATTTTAAACATAAAAGTGTGGGTCAATTATTATTCAACCCCTATGTTTAATATTTTGTGGAATAACCCTTGCTTGCAATTACAGCTAATAATCGTCTTTTCTAAGACCTGATCAGGCCGGCACAGGTGTGTGGAGTTATCTTGGCCCACTCCTCCATGCAGATCTTCTCCAAGTTATCTAGGTTCTTTGGGTGTCTCATGTGGACTTTATTCTTGAGCTCCTTCCACAAGTTTTCAATTGGGTTAAGGTCAGGAGACTGACTAGGCCACTCCAACACCTTGACTTTTTCCCTCTTGAACCAGGCCTTGGTTTTCATGGCTGTGTGCTTTGGGTCGTTGTCTTGTTGGAAGATGAAATTACGACCCATCTTAAGATCCTTGATGGAGGAGCGGAGGTTCTTGGTCAAAATCTCCATGTAGGCCGTGCTATCCATCTTCCCATGGATGCGGACCAGATGGCCAGGCCCCTTGGCAGAGAAACAGCCCCACAGCATGATGCTGCCACCACCATTCTTGACTGTAGGGATGGTATTCTTGGGGTCGTATGCAGTGCCATCCAGTCTCCAAACGTCACGTGTGTGGTTGGCACCAAAGATCTCGATCTTGGTCTCATCAGACCATAGAACCTTGAACCAGTCTGTCTCAGAGTCCTCCAAGTGATCATGAGCAAACTGTAGACGAGCCTTGACATGACGCTTTGAAAGTAAAGGTACCTTACGGGCTCGTCTGGAACGGAGACCATTGCGGTGGAGTATGTTACTTATGGTATTGACTGAAACCAATGTCCCCACTGCCATGAGATCTTCCCGGAGCTCCTTCCTTGTTGTCCTTGGGTTAGCTTTGACTCATCGGACAAGCCTGGCCTCGGCACGGGAGGACACTTTCAAAGGCTGTCCTGGCCGTGGAAGGCTAACAGTAGTTCCATAAGCCTTCCACTTACGGATGATGCTCCCAACAGTGGAGACAGGTAGGCCCAACTCCTTGGAAAGGGTTTTGTACCCCTTGCCAGCCTTGTGACCCTCCACGATCTTGTCTCTGATGGCCTTGGAATGCTCCTTTGTCTTTCCCATGTTGACCATGTCTGAGTGCTGTTCACAAGTTTGGGGAGGGTCTTAAATAGTCAGAAAAGGCTGGCAAAAGAGATCTTTAATCCACACATGTGAAGCTCATTATTCTTGGTGCCTGAACTACTTCTTAATACTTTTGGGGGACCAAACAGAATTCTTGTGGTTTGAGGAGTTGAATAATAAATGACACACTGAATTAACTTTTAACGTTTTAAAAAAAAGAAAAAAAAAAAAAATTTGCTGCAGTGCATTTCCCACTTCCAGGCTGATCTACAGTACAAATGTCACAATGCCAAGTTAATTCCGCATGTGTCAACCAGCTAAATCTGCAGGGGGTTGAATACTACTTGTAGGCACTGTATATACAGGACAGGAGGAGTGGTACTGTGCAGTGTATATATACAGGACAGGAGGAGTGGTGCTGTGCAGTGTATATATACAGGACAGGAGGAGCGGTACTGTGCAGTGTATATAAAGAGGACAGGAGTAGTAGTACTGTGCAGTGTATATATACAGGACAGGAGGAGTGGTACTGTGCAGTGTATATGTACAGGACAGGAGGAGTGGTACTGTGCAGTGTATATATACAGGACAGGAGGAGTGGTGCTGTGCAGTGTATATATACAGGACAGGAGGAGTGGTACTGTGCACTGTATATATACAGGACAGGAGGAGTGGTACTGTGCAGTGTATATATACAGGACAGGAGGAGTGGTACTGTGCAGTGTATATGTACAGGACAGGAGGAGTGGTACTGTGCAGTGTATATATACAGGACAGGAGGAGTGGTGCTGTGCAGTGTATATATACAGGACAGGAGGAGCGGTACTGTGCAGTGTATATAAAGAGGACAGGAGGAGTAGTACTGTGCAGTGTATATATACAGGACAGGAGGAGTGGTACTGTGCAGTGTATATATACAGGACAGGAGGAGTGGTGCTGTGCTGTGTATATATACAGGACAGGAGGAGTGGTACTGTGCAGTGTATATGTACAGGACAGGAGGAGTGGTACTGTGCAGTGTATATATACAGGACAGGAGGAGTGGTGCTGTGCAGTGTATATATACAGGACAGGAGGAGTGGTACTGTGCACTGTATATATACAGGACAGGAGGAGTGGTACTGTGCAGTGTATATATACAGGACAGGAGGAGTGGTACTGTGCAGTGTATATGTACAGGACAGGAGGAGTGGTACTGTGCAGTGTATATATACAGGACAGGAGAAGTAGTACTGTGCAGTGTATATATACAGGACAGGAGAAGTGGTACTGTGCAGTGTATATGTACAGGACAGGAGGAGTGGTACTGTGCAGTGTATATATACAGGACAGGAGGAGTGGTGCTGTGCAGTGTATATATACAGGACAGGAGGAGTGGTGCTGTGCAGTGTATATATACAGGACAGGAGGAGTGGTACTGTGCAGTGTATATATACAGGACAGGAGGAGTGGTACTGTGCATTGTATATATACAGGACAGGATGAGTGGTACTGTGCATTGTATATATACATTTGTACCCTGCAGATGCCAGCCTCTATGACGACAATTCAGTTCCATAACAGAACATGAATCCGAAACATAACCACATGGGCTAATAAAGAAGAGTCCTCCATTTTTTTGACAATTAATCAGATTGTTGAGATATATATATTATTATATTATGCGTGTATGTATGTACACACACACGCAAACATAATAAGAGCAGATACTGAGAATGACACCATGTATACAGGGCAGGGGAAGTATACAAATCATACACAGCTCCACAATATATTCTACAATCAATTATATACCCAGCTCCACACTATATACTGTGCAAAAGAATATAGAGTCGAGCTGTTTATATACTATATATATTCTATAGTGTAGGGATGTGCCTGTGTATATAGTGTGGATTCCAAACTATATACTACACTATGTACACAGCACCATACTATATAAACATCTCTACACTATACAGTACAGACCAAAAGTTTGGACACACCTCATTTAAAGATTTTTCTGTATTTTCATGACTATGAAAATTGTACATTCACACTGAAGGCATCAAAACTATGAACTAACACATGTGGAATTATATACTTAACAAAAAAGTGTGAAACAACTGAAAATATGTTTTATATTCTAGGTTCTTCAAAGTAGCCATCTTTTGCTTTGATGTCTGCTTTGCACACTCTTGGCATTCTCTTGATGAGTTTCAAGAGGTAGTCACCGGAAATGGTCTTCCAACAATCTTGAAGGAGTTCCCAGAGATGCTTAGCACTTGTTGGCCCTTTTGCCTTCACTCTGCGGTCCAGCTCACCCCAAACCATCTCGATTGGGTTCAGGTCTGGTGACTGTGGAGGCCAGGTCATCTGGCGTAGCCCCCCATCACTCTCTTTCTTGGTCAAATAGCCCTTACACAGCCTGGAGGTGTGTTGGGGTCATTGCCCTGTTGAAAAATAAATGATGGTCCAACTAAACGCAAACCGGATGGAATAGCATGCCGCTGCAAGATGCTGTGGTAGCCATGCTGGTTCAGTATGCCTTCAATTTTGAATAAATCCCCAACAGTGTCACCAGCAAAGCACCCCCACACCATCACACCTCCTCCTCCATGCTTCACGATGGGAACCAGGCATGTAGAGTCCATCCGTTCACCTTTTCTGCGTCGCACAAAGACACGGTGGTTGGAACCAAAGATCTCAAATTTGGACTCATCAGACCAAAGCACATATTTCCACTGGTCTAATGTCCATTCCTTGTGTTCTTTAGCCCAAACAAGTCTATTCTGCTTGTTGCCTGTCATTAGCAGTGGTTTCCTAGCAGCTATTTTACCATGAAGGCCTGCTGCACAAAGTCTCCTCTTAACAGTTGTTGAAGAGATGTGTCTGCTGCTAGAACTCTGTGTGGCATTGAACTGGTCTCTAATCTGAGCTGCTGTTAACCTGCGATTTCTGAGGCTGGTGACTCGGATAAACTTATCCTCAGAAGCAGAGGTGACTCTTGGTCTTCCTTTCCTGGGGTGGTCCTCATATGAACCAGTTTCTTTGTAGCGCTTGATGTTTTTTGCAACTGCACTTGGGGACACTTTCAAAGTTTTCCCAATTTTTCGGACTGACTGACCTTCATTTCTTAAAGTAATGATGGCCACTCGTTTTTCTTTACTTAGCTGCTTTTTTCTTGCCATAATACAAATTCTAACAGTCTATTCAGTAGGACTATCAGCTGTGTATCTGACTTGCCCCCTGGGCCGTGGGGCACTCGGATCCGGGCAATAGGGGGAACGATGGGAGTAGTAGTGGCAACCCGGTTCCGTGGCTCAGGGTGGTCAGGCCAGTGGTAGTCCGTTATGTGTTGTTGATTATGTCCGACTACGCCATCCGTGGATTTGCGGTCATTAGGAACCGCCGCTGCAAGGCAGACCGCTGGGGCTGATGATGTGTGCAGCTGGGATGGTGTGACTCCCCACGGGAAGAGTGCGGCCCAGGGCAGTGTAGTGGATGGTGGGAGTGATGGTGGTGAGAGTCCCAGTACTGGTAGTGCTGGAGGCGCGAAGGAGCACACAGACAATTGGTTGCAGTCCAGGGTCTTTACTGAAACAGGTAAACTGACTCATAAACAGTCCCAGCTAGGAGGGGACCTGGATGTCTGAGAGCAACGGGGAAATTGGCCCTGGTCAGGGTGAGGGTGTAGGCCTACCGTGCTTTCTGCGCTCCTTCTGGCTATCTCCTCGTTATAGGGTAACAGCCCACGTTTCCGAGCTTTCCGTGTATTCTCACCTGTTTGGCCTGCGACGTGGGTTCCTTTCTGCTCCCAGCCTTGTACGGCTTTACTGGTCCCTTCGGTTGTGGCAGGGCCTCCAGGCTTCTTAGGCCAAGGAATATACAGTCCCTTGCGGACTGGTTATCTGCTGGAGGATGTAGAATCCTCCCAGCCTCAGACACCAAAGTCTGGTAAAGTAAGTCTTTTATCTGCCAAGACAGGCTCTCTTCGCCTCTTGTCTCTGGCTTGTGGCTCTCCTCCTGCCACACTTCCTCTTAGGTGCAATACAACTTTCTGTCCCTGCTCTGCTCTGGGACAAGTCTCAGTGCTGAGACAGGCCATCCAGTTCTCTCTAACCCTGCCCCCAGTAACAGCTTTTATAGGGGCAGCCTGCTCCCCCTACTGGCCTGAGACAGGAGGTACTGCATGCTAATGTTCCCCTGACTAAAGAACCTCCCCCTTGCTCTCAGACACAGCTTTAATTACACTTGTGGCATCCAGGCCAGGGTGACACATATCCACCAGACTTCTGCACAACACAACTGATGGTCCCAATCCCATTTATAAGGCAAGAAATCCCACTTATTAAACCTGACAGGGCACACCTGTGAAGTGAAAACCATTTCCGGTGACTACCTCTTGAAGCTCATCAAGAGAATGACAAGAGTGTGCAAAGCAGTCATCAAAGCAAAAGGTGGCTACTTTGAAGGACCTAGAATATAAGACATATTTTCAGTTGTTTCACACTTTTTTGTTAAGTATATAATTCCACATGTGTTAATTCATAGTTTTGATGTCTTCAGTGTGAATGTACAATTTTCATAGTCATGAAAATACAGAAAGATCTTTAAATGAGAAGGTGTGTCCAAACTTTTGGTCTGTACTGTATATACACAACTTTACATTATAATTAAGACCACATTATACTATATTATGAAACACACATCACAGGAGACACATATACATCACATAGGACACACAGCAACTGCTGAATATGTATCACAGATCCATAAACACATCAGTCAGCCCCGGAAGTTAGTAGTCAGCCCCCAGCCCCATAAGTAAGCCTCCAGCCCCATAAGTAATCCCCCAGCCCCAGAGGTCAGCCCCTAGCCCCATAAGTAAGCCCCCAGCCTCAGAGGTCAGCCCCCAGACCCATAAGTAATCCCCCAGCCCCAGAGGTCAGCCCCTAGCCCCATATGTAAGCCCCCAGCCCCAGAGGTCATCCCCCACCCCCCACCCCTGGGTACCAGAAACATGTTTTTTACTGGCTAAACAACAGCATACATCATCATGCCACTGTACTCACCCAGGTAGGAGCAGAGCTGCAGAGATCCGCTTCCTGATTCGGTACGCCACCGGGCTGCGCTGCACCAACAGCTGCAGCCGGTGTTGTAAAGGCGGGAGAGAGGATCGCGCTCTCCTCCCACATAGAACGCTGATGTGTTCTTATATGTGACGCATGCAGCGGTTCAAATAGTGAACCCTGCGTGCAGGCGCAGAGCGCCCCAATCCCGGCTGTGCCTCCAGATTTAAGGGGCCAGCGGTCAGAAAAGCGGGTCGGTGGCCGGATCAGCAGGCCGGTGGCCGGATCAGCGGGCCCCGTGGCCTACTACAATGCACACATCCGTGGACCACTGGGAAAATGCCCGGTGCGCCAGATTAGCAATTCTGGCCTGCTGTAAACTATTAATATGGGCATATAGGTTATGGACTGCAGAGGAGAGTGATGCCTGTATGCCTCATATCTGATGCCTTGTTGCTGATAAATCATCTTTTATCACTTTATGTAAATGACCTCTTCCTGGCTCTGGGGACGACGCTGCCTGGAAGATAACTCTGCCTCCTTATCTCACATGAAGGGGAGTTCCCAGTGTGATGTGTGATGGCCGCTCTCTGCTCTCCTGATCTCACTGCAGAGCTGTGTGCGCTTATAACTGACACGTCTGCAGCTTCCTCTCAGCTTCCATCTCACAGGCAGACAGGGCTGCAATATAGGACAACAAATGTCACTACTTACACCAGACATGATGGGGAAATTCAAAGAACCATGATTAAACTACAGCAAAACATTTCATATCGATGTAATCATCCAGAATTATGATAGAAATAAATACCTTAAATGAAAACGGCAAAAACAATAATAACAATTATAAGAATCGATCACAGTATAAATGGAGATGCCCCTAAGTGAGGGACAAACCACTTAGTAAGGAGCAAGCATTGTTCAAAACGCTGGTTTCACTGTTATCTTGACGTGTAATCAGGCTGCCAATCATTCCATAAATCAGTAAAACACTCATTCATCGGGGGAAATTATATTTTGTGCAAAACAAAAGATCATCATTCTCAGCTTGGCATCGTCCTGGATAAACAGGTCTCACACTGCCGAGAACTATGATCGATCACTCAGTTTTCATCGTTTGCTTTGGTCTGCCTGCGTAAACTGCCACTGAAACAACCATTGATACTTAGTTTATTGATCAGCGTTCATATAGTGCCACTGGCCAGTTCATGTAAACGGACCTTTAGATGGCAGAAAAGCTACAATTGGCCCTGTGTGGGGCTTCTGTGTGTCAGACCCCAATCACTCTTACATTGATGACCTATTCTAAGGGCTTGAGCAGACAACCGTATTATCAGTCCTAGTGTGATCCAACAAAACATAGGATCGCACTTAGATCATTATTATTGTATAGGGCTGTGCAAATGTCAGATTTTTTTCTCAGACAGAGCTGGTCCGAGGAAAACAATTACAGCATGTACTAGTTTGATCCAAAATTCGGAGCGCACTTGGCAATGCAAGTCTATGAGTCGAAGGAAAATATTGGACTGCACTCAGATTACATTTGAGTGCAGTCCGATTTTCATGGACTGACATAATGGAGAAGATGGAGAAATTTTGTTCTCCATCTTCTCATCCAACAGAATCGGAACACACTATGATCATGCTCTGATAAAACTCTAATTAGAGTTTTATCAGAGTGTGATTTGTCTAATCGACCCAATTCCCTTGGATGAGACATATATGCTTGTTTGACCCTAGCCTTAGGAAAGGTTATTTGTTTTACTACAGTGTAATACATTTAGGGATATAATGGTTATGTTATATAAATTGTTTCATTATTATTATTATTATTTCATAAGTCATCTGTTGATGGAGGAAATAATCATCCTTTGTTCGCATCACTTGTCTGTGCCTTTACTACTCTATACTTTCTATACTGTACCCACAGTTCAGATTGCCATTGCATTATGATAGACACATTCATAAATTCCAATACATCACATAATATAAACAAATTTGGTTCTTCTCACAACTATACCTAAGTGTGCAATACATGTCTGCATTTCTGCTCATTTTGCAATGATTTTGCAATATTCCCCATCCTGGCCGCTTTCTTTAATATTGTCCCCCATCTTGACAACCATCCTGTAATAATGTCCCTCTGTGGCGCCCTGCTGTGCACTGGTGCCACAGAACCCAGAAGGGTGCATGGATGGACTTCTCCACAAGAGGCCCTCACACATTCACACACCTCCACCCTACCACCTCAGACCACCAGAGGGAGTCCTTCAGGGATATATAAAGGGAGGGTGGAGCCAGGCAGCTCAGTCTAGTTAGTGAGTCTCTCAGACACAGAGAGGGACAGAGCTCAGAGTTGAGCAGAGAGCGTGCTGACGCTCAGAGAGCAGCGAAGAGGCAGCAAGCTGGCTGCTGTGCTTAGCGAGCCAAGGCCTACAGCACGTGTGAAGGCCTAGTGAGGGCCCTGAGTGTGGCCGAAGGATAGAGGAGAAGGAAGAAGTAGCCAAGGGGGCAGAGGAGCTTACCAGGCTCACCCCGAGATATATACCGGACACCGGGTCCGCGCCTACAGGGACCCTCAATACCCAGTAGGAACCACCGGAACCCCTGGAGGACTACAGGTCCCAGGTTCACCAAATACTGATTGCAGTACCAGGGCTAGGAGTCACGGAGGCCCCAGCATCCAGGGAGAGTGATCTGCAAGAGTAGGCCCTACCACCAGGTCAGCAGGTGCAAAAGAGAGACAGCAACCAAGCTAGGCCTAGCTCCAGGCAGGTCAGAAGCTTAGCGAGTAAAGCCACGGATCAGGAGGCCCTATACCCGCTCACTAGGGAGAGTCCAAAAGTGCGCCCTTGTCCGGAGTACCCTGGACCGTGCCTGCAACATCACCAGTAAAGGTACAGAAGCTTACCCCCGTGTGAGTGTCCTTCTTTCCTCCGGGACCATCCTGCCGTCTCTCCCTGCACCACCATCCATTACACCTCACGCTGCCCTGGAGCTAGCTCTACCTGTGGAGAGCCACACCATCCCTGCTGCCGTAACACCAGCTCCAGAGGACGGCTCCAGAACTTTCCAAATCCCCTATACATATTCCCCCTTTTACTGACCACCCTGGGTCACGGACCGGGCCAGCCACCGTGATATCCCCCATACCGGCATCCATAGGCCCAGCACCTGGTACCCCACGGCCCAGGGGGCGCGTCACCTCCACCTACACCTCTTCCTGGTATAATTTCCTCCATCCTTTGCCTCTTCCTATTACAACCCCTGGAAAAAATTATGGAATCACCGGGCTCGGAGGATGTTCATTCAGTTGTTTAATGTTGTTGAAAAAAAGCAGATCACAGACATGGCACAAAACTAAAGTCATTTCAAATGGCAACTTTAGGGCTTTAAGAAACACTAAAAGAAATCAAGATTAAAAATGTGGTACTCAGTAAGGGTAATTTTTTTCAGACCAAGCATAATTTTTGCCAGGGGTTGTATAATGTCCCCTGTCCTGTACTCTTTCTGGTAAAATGTCCTCCATCCTGAGCCCTTTCCAGTAATAATGTCCCCCATCCTGAGCCTCTTCCTGGTATAATGTCCCCTGTCCTTGACCCCTTATTGTAATAATGTTCCACATTCTGGTACCTTCGTGTAACAATGTCACCCATCCTGGTATAATGTCCCCCATCATGGGGGCTTCCTGGTGTAATGTCTCCTGTACTGGGCCCCTTACTGTAATATTGTACACCATCCTGACACCATCATGGACCCTTTCCTGTTATAATGTCCTCCATTGTATAACCATGTCCCAGAATTCCCAGCCCCTTCCTAGTATAATTTCTCCCATCCTGGACCCCTTCCTGGTATACTGTGCCCCTTCCTGGTATAATGACCTCCATCTTGGTATAATAATCCCGATCCTTAACCCCTTCCTGGTGTAATGTCCCCCATCCTGGGCTCCTTGCTGGTATAATAACCCCCATCCTAGGCCCCTTCCTTGTATAATGTCCCCCATCCTGGGGTCCACTGTTTAATTTTTTTTTACATAGCGTAAACTGACCAGCCGTGTGTGTTTGAAATCCTCAACATGTCAATTTTCTTGTGGACATTCAGAGTTTAAAGTCAGAATTGCATTGCATTGCATAAAATGCTGAAAATCCACAGGTAAAAATTAGAGATGAGTGAGCACTAAAATGCTCAGATGCTCGTTACTCGACCTAAACAATTTCTAATGCTTGGATGCTCATTTCAAGTAACGAGTATAATGAGCGTCAATGAGAAATCAAAGCATTTTTCCAGAAGACCCTACAAGGAGGTCTGGGGGGCACTGAAAATGATGAAATGGATGGTAAAAGTGCTGAATGGAAGGAGAACAGCATGGAGAAGACCCCTGGAAGCATCTCTGACTCCCAGATCTACTGAGAACAAATTTCCATGTCTCAATGTTATAAAATTCTGTGAGGCATCCATGGGTTCAAAATCTCACTACACCCCTAGATGAATTCCTTAGGTAGTGGAGTTTCCAATATGGGGTGACCTGGGGGTGGGGGTTCTGCTGTTTTGGCACCTCAGGGGCTAAACTAATGGAGCCCATAATCTATTCAAAAGAAATCTGCGTTCTAAAAGCCAAGTAGCGCTCCTTCCCATCTGATCCCTGCCGGGTGCTCAAACAGTAGTGTATATCCACATATAGAATGCTGCCACATGCGGGAGAAATTGCAGAACAAATTGTTGGGTCCAAATTTGGTGCTAAAACAGTGTTTTTGTAAAAAAAAAAATAAAAATTTGTTCTCACATCTAAATGTGTTATTCCTTGAGGGGGCTAGTTTCCAAAATGCTGTCACTTGTGGGGGTTTCTGCTGTTTTTCATGTCAGGGGCTCTCCAAATGTGACATGGCATCCACTCTTGATTCAGTCTTTTTTGCGTTCAAAAAGTCAAAACGGTGCTCCTTCCCTTCCAAGCCTTGTTGTGTGCCCAAACAATAGTTTTCCCCCACATATGGGGAATCAACATGCTCAGTAGAAATTGCACAACAAATTTTGTGTTCCATTTTATCCTGTTACCCTTGTGAAAATAAAAAATTTGGGGCTATAGTAAAATTTTTATGAAAAAATTTTCATTTTTGCTTCCACATTGCTTTAGTTCCTGTGAAGCACCTGAAGGGTTAATAAACTTCTTGAATGCGGTTTTGAGGACTTGGAGGGGTGCAGGTTTTAGAATGGTGTCACTTTTGGGTATTTTCTGTCATATCGGCCTCCCAAAGTCACTTCAAATGTGATGTGGTCCCTATAAAAATAGTTTTGTAAATTTTGTTGGAAAAATTAGAAATCACTGGTCAACATTTAAACCTTCTAACTTCCTAACAAAAAAAAAATATGTTTTAAAAATTGTGCTGTTGTAAAGTAAACATATGGGAAATGTTATTTATTAACTATTTTGTGTGATATAACTCTCTGGTTTAAAGGCATAGGAATTAGAAGTTTGAAAATTGCAAAATTTTCAACATTTTCACCAAATTGTCGTATCAAAATTTTTTACCACTATCATGAAATACAATATGTCACTAAAAACAGTCTCAGAATCAGCGGGATCCATTGAAGCGTTCCAGAGTTATTACCACATGAAGTGACACTGGTCAGAATTCAAAAATTTGGCCTGGTCATTAATGTCCAAATTGTCTCAGTCACTAAGGGGTTAATAGACAATTTACACAGGAATACTGCGCTTCAGATACACTCTGAATGATCTGTATTAGACGATTGTTCATTGGCTGTCATTGTTCTCGGCAGCACAAGTCTTGTGCCAAGAATGATAATGTTGTGTGCATGCCAAAAGATCATTTCACCTGACGATTGAGCAGTTTGTTTATTCGGAGGATTTTTCGCAGCCGATTTAGGCCGGTTTCACATGTCCGTATATTTCGGTATAAACCGGTACCAGAGATATCCGTGTCTCATGTTTCCCTGTGTGTCACATGTGGCAACCATGTGCCACCCCTGAGCAGCATCAAGATCACACGTAACGGTGCCTGGGAATCACTGTACAGTTAGCACTGTTCCCATGCGCGGGGTGCTGAACACTGCCCTCATCATGGTTCCTACCGGTGCTGCGATCAGCACCAGCAGGAGACAATGATGAGGGTAGTAGTGTCTGCTCCCGCAGTGTCCACCTGTAAAAATAAGAATAAAATAATAAAATCCTTATACTCACATGTCCTATGTGTCCCTAGCTTTAATTCTCTGACCGCTGATGCTGAGGAGCCAGGGATAATGAGCCGCACCAGCGAGCGGGCCCCGGAGCTGAGCTCAGGAGCGATGTCCTGTCACTCAGTGAGCCCAGCTCCGGGGCCATGTGTCTATAAATTCTTAGTGGGGTTTTTCCTAAAATTGTCAGCCGTTGGACTCACTGCATACCCTATAACTGTATAGCAGACTCTCTCTTTTCTAATGGGAACATGTCGTACTTGTTACTGTGGCCCTGCTCCATGTGTCTTTAAATTCTTAGTGGGGTTTTTCCTAAAATTGTCAGCTGCTGGACTCACTGCATACCCTATAACTGTATAGCAGACTCTCTCCTTTCTAATGGGAACAAGTCGTACCTTGTTACTGTGGCCCTGCTCTGTGTGTCTTTAAATTCTTAGTGGGTTTTTTCCTAAAATTGTCAGCCATTGGACTCATTGCATACCCTATAACTGTATAGCAGACCCTCTCCTTTCTAATGGGAACATGTCGTACCTTGTTACTGTGGCCCTGCTCTATGTGTCTTTAAATTCTTAATGGGGTTTTTCCCAAATTTTGGCAGCCCTTGCAGTCACAGCATGGGCATTACCACTTATAGGAGACCCGATCCTTTATAATGGGAACATTTTTTTACTGAGACCCTCCTCTATGTCTCTTCAAAGGGGTATTGGGTTGCATCCAAATTTCTGGCAGCCCTTGCAGTCACTGGATAAGCTATAACAGTATAGGAGACCCACTTGTTAATAATGGGAACAACAAAGCATAGCCGGCTGATGGCTCTCTAACAATAGCTAGGGCCGACTGCTGGCCTTTTAAGAATAGTAAGGGCCGTCTGATGTCCCTATAAAAATAGGCTTTATCACTTTCAGAGTCCCTCCATCATAAATAAAACAGGAAGTGTCTGATGATGTGTCACACACCACATTACCAGCTAAGGTTGTAAAATGTTAAAATGACATTTCCCGGTGAATGCATTTGTCTTAAAAAAATACATAAAAAAAACCAAAACAATAGGATCTTTCTTTAGTATAAAAAACAGCGTCACCAATTTAGCAACAATGTAATCACATTGTTCAGCTCATGCACCTCCTCCTCCATCTCCGAAATGACCACATCAGTCACAAGCTGACAGCACTGCAGCACTGTCTTGGCCAAGCAGCAACAGGCTGTGCTGAAGATAACATGCTTAATACTTAATTGACAAACCGCCCAGCGCTGCAGAGTTGTTGAAAGCTGTAACACAGCAGTCTGATCTGTGGCTCTCACCGCTGAACATACAGCCAGGCATGGTCGTGTGTGTCAATGTCCGGAACCTGGTGACGGAGAAATGACACCCAGAATAGATATGGTTTCCCTCTATGCCAGACCTTTCGCCGAGCTAAATACAACTCTCAGCAAAAAAAGCTGTGGAGTGGCTCCATACCGTCCCTGGCCACATTCACCTGTCCACGTGTTTGTGGTTAGGCGGTCCTTCCCAGTAAGTGCACTGGGGAGGGCACTGGTAATGTTGTGGGACCCATGCTTGTGGAAGGCGGAGACGACACCGGGAGAAACAGTGGCGGCTGGGGACCGAGTATGGACACCCGGCCGCCGCAGGCATGAGGTTATGAAAAGCTTCCGCCTCCACGAGCCTAAAAGGCCACATTTCAAGTGCAAGCAGCTGTCAAAAATTTGGCAGTATAGTATTGCAGCCTGTGGGTGGGTGGCTGCCTGCATACTTGCGCTTGCATTCCAAGGAATGGGGTAGGGAAAACTGAATGCTGCACTGGGACAAGGACGTGGACGGTGATGTCTGCAACGACAGGTGCATGGCGGGAGGCATCTTCGCATGCGCCAAGAATCACTTATGATGGGCACACTTTTAGGCAGTGACCTGGGAGTCAGAAATGGTTCCAGAGGTCTTCCCCATGCTGGTCCCATGTCTTTTCAGCACTGTATGCATGTGTCTGATGATGTGTCACACACCACATGGCCAGATAAGGTTGTAAAATGTTAAAATGACATTTCCCAGTGTATGCATTTGTCTTTGCTGAAAGCAATGCAGAAGTGCAAAATCGCATCAAAAACTACGTGTGAACATAGCCCAATGTGTGGAGGAGTATTTTTGGTTTTGGTTATTTATTTTGCCATATATACAAGTCATTACCCTGGAAAGGATGTTCCTTAATATATTTCCCAGGAAAATCCATTTTGGTTTTGTTTTTGTATGTTTTATTGTGAGTCCGTAAAAGTGGCGTAATACTCTGACAACGTTGTTGACAGCAGTGACTTGGGAGTCAGAAATGCTTCCAGGGGTCTTCCCCATGCTGTTCCCATGTCATTTGGGCACTGTTCCCATCGATTTGGGAAATTTTTAGGCCCTCTGCAGACCGCCGGGTGGAGCCGCCTGAAAAATGCTCGAGTTTCCCATAGACTTACATTGGGCTCGTTGTTCGGGTCTAGCACCCGAGTATTACAATGTGCTCGACCCGAGCAACGAGTACCCAAGCATTTTAGTGCTCGCTCATCACTAATAATAATGCCTACACACTGTAGTTCACTCCCAGAAGATTTAGGTCTGAGCCGAAAATACAACAAACAAGCGTTTTTAAATGAAAAAAAATTCTGTTTTTTACCCGAGAAACACTCAGGTAATCCTACCTTAAGTTCTTCATAGCATTCTGCAGGGTATTTACTCATGTACTGCTGAAGATCGGCAACCTCCAGAGTCAATCCTTTCAAGCATTGAGCAAGCTCCTGGATGGTACACATACTGAAGATAACCCAGGAAGAGGAGAGGAGAAAAAAAAACAAAACTTTTTTTTTTTTAAACAGGGCGGGACATACTGTTATGTACTGCAACTTAGAACTAAGGAATAGGAGGGAAAAGCTGTCCCTTCACTGAGACTCAGCTTAACCCTACGCTGGAGTGGGTGCCCTATTATGAATAGCCGCACCTAAACTCCTGCACTGAACTCAAACGAAGACATGAAGGAAGGGGAAAAGGGGTCCCTAAAAGATCTAAGGACTGGGAGCAAAACTGGAGACCTCCTAACAGAAAAGTTAGTTGCAGAAACGAAGATAAAAGGGAACAAAACTGGTAGAACAAGAAGTCCCAAGCAATCAATTGTCCAAAGCACAAAGAACTTAACAAGGCTACTTAGCCAGAGCACAAGCGTAACAACACTGATGTGCAGCATGGAATGGGAGACAGGTGCTAAGTAATAAAGAGTGAAGAGATCACGTGACCAAGACACCCAGCACCAGAGGAAAAGACTAGAAGCCAGCAAACCACAACAAGATGGCCGATATTAAAACGACATAGATTCTAACAGCCAGACTGCCAACAGCCAAGACTTCCCTTTCCTGACAAAGAGGACGACTGTCCATGCTTTCCTCCTCCTCATCCTCCACCTTTCCACCTCTTCATTCTCCCTCTCCTCACGCCATCCACGCTGACCAGGCGGTATGAATGTTGTGTGGGTAGTAACATCTGTAGCGCATGAAACCAGCTCCTGTTCCTCCTCCTGTTCCTCCTTCTCCTCATTATCACCCAACCTGCATTGAGATGAGATGAGGCTAGGCTGTGTAGCATCAACCTGTATAGTTCCTTGCTCCATATCATGCTCCGCCTGCAATGCCTCCTCTTTAATTGTGAGCAACAAGCGTTTCATTAGACAGAGAAGAAGGATGGTGACGTCATCGCCGCTCACCATCTTGATGGAGTCCTCAAAGTTTTGGAGGATGGCACAGATGTCAGACATTTATGCCCACTCATCAGCTCTTATGTGTGGAGGCTGACTTGAATACCGACAGGCGTATTGAAGCTGGTACTCAACGACTGCCCTCTGCTGCTCACAAATCCTCCCCAACATATGCAAGGTTGAGTTCTACTGTATGGTGACATCACACACCAGTTGATGAGCTGGAAGCTGCAAGCGCTGCTGAAGCACAGCGAGGGTGGTGGAAGCTGAAGCTGACTTTCCGAAATGGGCAGACTGACGGCGTACTTTGACAACCAGCTCCGGCAGATCCGGGTAAGTTTTGAAAAACCGCTGAATCACTAGGTTGAGCACATGGAACAGGCATGGTACTTGTGCGAGGTTGCCAAGCTTCAGAGCCACCACCAGGTTCTGGCCATTGTCACACACCACCATGCCTGGCTGTAGGTGCAGCGGTGACAGACAGAGTTCTGCCTGCTCTGTTAAAGCTGTCAACAACACCATAGAGGTGTGCGGTTTGTCCCATAAGCATATCAGCTTCAGCACAGCCTGTTGCCACTTGGCCGAGGCAGTACTGCAGTGCTTCCAGCTTCCTACTGATGTGGTAATTTCAGAGATGGAGGCTGAAGAGGAGGAGGAGGTGCAGGAGCTTTATAATGTAGGGGCAACCCTGATTGACCCAGGGCCCACAATCCTTAGCGTCAGGAGGATGTGTTCCGTCCGACTGGGTCCCGGCTTCCCCTATTAACCCAGTGTGCCATCAGCGAGATGTATCGTCCCTGGCCACAAGCACTTGTCCATGTGTCCGTGGTTAGGTGGACCTTCCCTGTAACTGCATTGTTGAGGGCACGGCTAATGATCTGGGACACGTGCTTGTGTAAGGCAGGGACACCACACAGGGAGAAATAGTGGCAGCTGGAAACCGAGTACTGAGGGATGGCCGCCACCATGAGGTTGAAGAAAGATTGTGTCTCCACGAGCCTAAAAGACAATATTTAAAGTGCAAGCATTTTAGAAATGTGGCAGTTTAGTGCTATGGCCTGTGGGTGGTTGGCTGCATATTTGCGCTTGCGTTCAAAGGACTGGGGCAGGGACAAATGAATGCAGCCCTGGGACAAGGATGTGCACGTGGTTGCTGATGGTGGTGGTTGTGAGTGTCAAACTACAGGTGCAGGGCGGGAGGCATCTTTGCCTGCACCATGGACAGAGGATTGGTGTGCACGCACAACAGCGGTACAGGCAGTATTGTCACCCTTAGACACTGTTTCTGGACTCTGACATTACTAGTCGGGTGCTTTGCTGTCATGTGCCTGAGCTTGCTGGTGGTGGTCAGGCTGGTAGTTTTGCTGCCCCTGATGATGCTGGCATGGCAGATTTTGCAAATAGCCTTTTTTTGGGTTAACTGGACAGTTTTTAAAAAAGAGCCAGACTCTGGAAGACCTAACAGTTGGACTGGCAACTTTCCTCGTGTTAATGTCCCACCTCGTCTTCCCCGTATGCACCCTGGGCCTCCTTCTGACTCGCTGGCAATTGTGTCTCATCATCATCATCCACCTCTTGCGACAGTAATTGCACTTTTCGACCGTCGCCTTTATGTAACCATGGCTGCTCAAATATTTGGGCATAGCTACATGTGATCTCTTCTTGCCCCACTTGAAACGGGCCAGGAGAGAGGCCCAAATCTATAAATGGGAAAGTAAACAGCTCTTCTGAGCGTTCAAGTGTGGGATCAGCTGTCTCTGGGCACTCGGCATAGTGGGAGTAAGGAGGATCAGGGTGAGGAATATGTGGTCCATACTCATGGCTACTGAGACTGGACAGTGTGAAAGACGGTGGTGGTGGTGGCAAAGTGACTGGAAGCATTATATGCTATCCAACCAACAACCTTTTCACACTGCTCTGGCTTTAAGAGTGGGGTTCCGCTGCCCCCTACAAAGTGGGACAGGAAGATAGGGTGACCATGATGTGGGTGCTTGTTGTGCTCACTCAGCAGACATAATTTCAGCTTGCCCACGGCATAGGCCTTTGCGTGCACCATCACCATTACGTCCACTTCACTGTCCCTTGCCAAGCGTTTTGCCCATTTTAAATGGAGTGTAATTTTTGGCCCGCTCCAAAAAATGTCACGATTATAACTGCAGTAATATCGGATCACGTCTGATGACCACGGTTTTAGGCAATGGCCTTATAGATGTGGTATTGGTCAGCGATCAAGTGTGAATAGGATGAACAACACACAACTGGCAGACTTTAAATGGAGGGTAATATGTAGCTTGCTCCAAAAAATGTCACGATTATCTCCTCAGTAATATCGGATAACGTCTGATGACTACGGTTTTAGGCAGTGGCCTTATAAATGTGGTATTGGTCAGCGACCAAGTGTGAATAGGATGAACAACACACAACTGGCAGACTTTAAATGGAGGGTAATATTTGGCACGCTCCAAAAAATGTCATGATTACCGCAGTAATATCAGATAACGTCTGATGACCACGGTTTTAGGCCTTATAGATGTGGTATTGGTCATAAACCAAGTGTGAATAGCATGAATAACACACAGCTGGCAGACTTTAAATGGAGGGTAAAATTTGGCATGCTCCAAAAAATGTCATGATTATTACAGCAGTAATATCGGATAATGTCTGATGACCATGGTTTTAGGCAGTGGCCTTATAGATGTGGCATTGGTCAGCGACCAAGTGTGAATATGTTGAACAACACATAACTTGCAGACTTTAAATGGAGGGTAATATTTGGCATGCTCCAAAACATGTCACGATTATTACAGAAGTAATATCATATCACGTCTGACCACGGTTTTAAGCAGTGGCGTTATAGATATAAATAATCAGGATTAAGAGCAAAAAAAAATTTGGATGTGAATGTATTTTAATGCACATCTGAAACACACTTCTTTTTTGTGTAGCATCATGGGAAAGTGTAAAGAAATCAGCCAAGATATCAGGAAGAGAAATGTGGACTTTCACAAGTCTGGCTCATCCTTGGGTACAATTTCAAGATACCTGAAGGTGCCTCGCTCATCTGTACAAACAATTATACATAAGTACAAACAAGATGGGAATGTCCAGCATTCATACTGCTCAGGAAGGTAATGGGTTCTGTGTCCCAGACATGAACGTGCTTTGGTCCAACATGTGCATATAAATCCAAGGACAAAAGCAAAAGACCTTGTGAAGATGATGGCAGAAGCTGATAAGATTGTGTCAATATCCACAGTGAAACGAGTACTGTATCAACATAGGCTGAAAGTCCATGCTGCCAGGAAGAAGTCATTACTCCAAAAGAAACATAAAGAAACCAGATTAATGTTTGTAAATGTACACAGGAACAAAGACCTTAATTTTTGGAAACTTGTCCTGTGGTCTGAAGAAACTAAAATTGAACTTTTTGGGCATAATGACCATCGTTAAGTTTGGAGGAAAAAGGGAGAAGATTGGAAGCCTAAGAATACCATCCCAACTGTGAAATACGGGGGTGGCATCATCATGTTGTGGGGTTGCTTTGACAACCAGCTCCGGCAGATCCGGGTAAGTTTTGAAAAACCGCTGAATCACTAGGTTGAGCACATGGAACAGGCATGGTACTTGTGCGAGGTTGCCAAGCTTCAGAGCCACCACCAGGTTCTGGCCATTGTCACACACCACCATGCCTGGCTGTAGGTGCAGCGGTGACAGCCAGAGTTCTGCCTGCTCTGTTAAAGCTGTCAACAACACCATAGAGGTGTGCGGTTTGTCCCATAAGCATATCAGCTTCAGCACAGCCTGTTGCCACTTGGCCGATGCAGTGCTGCAGTGCTTCCAGCTTCCTACTGATGTGGTAATTTCGGAGATGGAGGCTGAAGAGGAGGAGGAGGTGCAGGAGCTTTATAATGTAGGGGCAACCCTGATTGACCCAGGGCCCACAATCCTTGGCGTCAGGAGGATGTGTTCCGTCCGACTGGGTCCCGGCTTCCCCTATTAACCCAGTGTGCCATCAGCGAGATGTATCGTCCCTGGCCACAAGCACTTGTCCATGTGTCCGTGGTTAGGTGGACCTTCCCTGTAACTGCATTGTTGAGGGCACGGCTAATGATCTGGGACACGTGCTTGTGTAAGGCAGGGACACCACACAGGGAGAAATAGTGGCAGCTGGAAACCAAGTACTGAGGGATGGCCGCCACCATGAGGTTGAAGAAAGATTGCGTCTCCACGAGCCTAAAAGACAATATTTAAAGTGCAAGCATTTTAGAAATGTGGCAGTTTAGTGCTATGGCCTGTGGGTGGTTGGCTGCATATTTGCGCTTGCGTTCAAAGGACTGGGGCAGGGACAAATGAATGCAGCCCTGGGACAAGGATGTGCACGTGGTTGCTGATGGTGGTGGTTGTGAGTGTCAAACTACAGGTGCAGGGCGGGAGGCATCTTCGCCTGCACCATGGACAGAGGATTGGCGTGCACGCACAACAGCGGTACAGGCAGTATTGTCACCCTTAGACACTGTTTCTGGACTCTGGCATTACTAGTCGGGTGCTTTGCTGTCATGTGCCTGAGCTTGCTGGTGGTGGTCAGGCTGGTAGTTTTGCTGCCCCTGATGATGCTGGCATGGCAGATTTTGCAAATAGCCTTTTTTTGGGTTAACTGGACAGTTTTTAAAAAAGAGCCAGACTCTGGAAGACCTAACAGTTGGACTGGCAACTTTCCTCATGTTAATGTCCCACCTCGTCTTCCCCGTATGCACCCTGGGCCTCCTTCTGACTCGCTGGCAATTGTGTCTCATCATCATCATCCACCTCTTGCGACAGTAATTGCACTTTTCGACCGTCGCCTTTATGTAACCATGGCTGCTCAAATATTTGGGCATAGCTACATGTGATCTCTTCTTGCCCCACTTGAAACGGGCCAGGAGAGAGGCCCAAATCTATAAATGGGAAAGTAAACAGCTCTTCTGAGCGTTCAAGTGTGGGATCAGTTGTCTCTGGGCACTCGGCATAGTGGGAGTAAGGAGGATCAGGGTGAGGAATATGTAGTCCATACTCATGGCTACTGAGACTGGACAGTGTGAAAGACGGTGGTGGTGGTGGCAAAGTGACTGGAAGCATTATATGCTATCCAACCAACAACCTTTTCACACTGCTCTGGCTTTAAGAGTGGGGTTCCGCTGCCCCCTACAAAGTGGGACAGGAAGATAGGGTGACCATGATGTGGGTGCTTGTTGTGCTCACTCAGCAGACATAATTTCAGCTTGCCCACGGCATAGGCCTTTGCGTGCACCATCACCATTACGTCCACTTCACTGTCCCTTGCCAAGCGTTTTGCCCATTTTAAATGGAGTGTAATTTTTGGCCCGCTCCAAAAAATGTCACGATTATAACTGCAGTAATATCGGATCACGTCTGATGACCACGGTTTTAGGCAATGGCCTTATAGATGTGGTATTGGTCAGCGATCAAGTGTGAATAGGATGAACAACACACAACTGGCAGACTTTAAATGGAGGGTAATATGTAGCTTGCTCCAAAAAATGTCACGATTATCTCCTCAGTAATATCGGATAACGTCTGATGACTACGGTTTTAGGCAGTGGCCTTATAAATGTGGTATTGGTCAGCGACCAAGTGTGAATAGGATGAACAACACACAACTGGCAGACTTTAAATGGAGGGTAATATTTGGCACGCTCCAAAATATGTCATGATTACTGCAGTAATATCAGATGACGTCTGATGACCACGGTTTTAGGCAGTGGCCTTATAGATGTGGTATTGGTCAGCGATCAAGTGTGAATAGGATGAACAACACACAACTGGCAGACTTTAAATGGAGGGTAATATGTAGCTTGCTCCAAAAAATGTCACGATTATCTCCTCAGTAATATCGGATAACGTCTGATGACTACGGTTTTAGGCAGTGGCCTTATAAATGTGGTATTGGTCAGCGACCAAGTGTGAATAGGATGAACAACACACAACTGGCAGACTTTAAATGGAGGGTAATATTTGGCACGCTCCAAAAAATGTCATGATTACTGCAGTAATATCAGATGACGTCTGATGACCACGGTTTTAGGCAGTGGCCTTATAGATGTGGTATTGGTCAGCGATCAAGTGTGAATAGGATGAACAACACACAACTGGCAGACTTTAAATGGAGGGTAATACTTGGCACGCTCCAAAAAATGTCATGATTACTGCAGTAATATCAGATGACGTCTGATGACCACGGTTTTAGGCAATGGCCTTATAGATGTGGTATTGGTCATAGACCAAGTGTGAATAGCATGAATAACACACAGCTGGCAGACTTTAAATGGAGGGTAAAATTTGGCATGCTCCAAAAAATGTCATGATTATTACAGCAGTAATATCGGATAATGTCTGATGACCATGGTTTTAGGCAGTGGCCTTATAGATGTGGCATTGGTCAGCGACCAAGTGTGAATATGTTGAACAACACATAACTTGCAGACTTTAAATGGAGGGTAAAATTTGGCATGCTCCAAAAAATGTCACGATTATTACAGAAGTAATATCATATCACGTCTGACCACGGTTTTAAGCAGTGGCGTTATAGATATAAATAATCAGGATTAAGAGCAAAAACAATTTGGATGTGAATGTATTTTAATGCACACCTGAAACACACTTCTTTTTTGTGTAGCATCATGGGAAAGTGTAAAGAAATCAGCCAAGATATCAGGAAGAGAAATGTGGACTTTCACAAGTCTGGCTCATCCTTGGGTACAATTTCAAGATACCTGAAGGTGCCTCGCTCATCTGTACAAACAATTATACATAAGTACAAACAAGATGGGAATGTCCAGCATTCATACTGCTCAGGAAGGTAATGGGTTCTGTGTCCCAGACATGAACGTGCTTTGGTCCAACATGTGAATATAAATCCAAGGACAAAAGCAAAAGACCTTGTGAAGATGATGGCAGAAGCTGATAAGATTGTGTCAATATCCACAGTGAAACGAGTACTGTATCAACATAGGCTGAAAGTCCATGCTGCCAGGAAGAAGTCATTACTCCAAAAGAAACATAAAGAAACCAGATTAATATTTGTAAATGTACACAGGAACAAAGACCTTAATTTTTGGAAACTTGTCCTGTGGTCTGAAGAAACTAAAATTGAACTTTTTGGGCATAATGACCATCGTTAAGTTTGGAGGAAAAAGGGAGAAGCTTGGAAGCCTAAGAATACCATCCCAACTGTGAAATACGGGGGTGGCATCATCATGTTGTGGGGTTGTTTTGCTGCAGGAGGGTCTGGTGCCCTTCACAAAATAGATGGCATCATGAGAAAAGAAGATCATGTGACAATACTGAAGCAACATCTCAAGACATCAGCTAGGAAGTTAAAGCTTGGTAAGAAATGGGTCTTCCAAATGGACAATGACCTGAAACTGTAATGCACACGCCCGGGCTGAGCGGCGTGTGCGTGCGATTCCACTGGACCATGCCGGAGAGTGAATGCCTGGAGGGGCGTAACTAGGTATTCACCCGTCCGACCAGGGTCGCACGACGGCATACGCCAGTGCACCAAGGAGGAACCGAGCAGAGGGACCAGGTGCTACTCCAGGACAGACCCCGGACACAGCTGTTGACCCACACAGGGGAATACAGGAACAGACAGGTTAGGCTGGCACACAGACTGGTGGGTATAGGCAGGCACGACTGGTATGCAGGCAGGCGGGTATGCAGGCAGGGGGGTACAGGCAAGCACGGCTAGAGTGCAGACAGGGAGGCGCTAGCAGGTAGGAACACAGGCGGGATAGGACCAGTACACAGTGGGACTCAGGAACAGAACCACAGATGTGGCGGACAAACACAGCAAAGTGAGGCCGCCCAGAGAGGCGAGCGAGAGCAGGGCAGGACGAGACCGCCTAAAGCGGCGAGCGAGAGCAGAGCAGGACGAGGCCGCCCGGAGCGGCGAGCAAGAGCAGAGCAGGACAAGGCCGCCTGGAGCGGCGAGCAAGAGCAGAGCAGGACAAGGCCGCCCGGAGCAGCGAGCAAGAGCAGAGCAGGACAAGGCCGCCCGGAGCAAGAGCAGAGCAGGACGAGGCCGCCCGGAGCGGTGAGCAAGAGCAGAGCAGGACGAGGCCGCCTGGAGCGGCGAGCAAGAACAGAGCAAGACAAGGCCGCCCGGAGCGGCGAGCAAGAGCAGAGCAAGACAAGGCCGCTCGGAGCAAGAGCAGAGCAGGACAAGGCCGCCTGGAGCGGCGAGCAAGAGCAGAGCAGGCTAGAACCGCCAGGAGCGGCGAGCAAGAGCAGAGCAGGCTAGAACCGCCGGAGCGGTGAGCAAGAGCAGAGCAGGCTAGAACCGCCAGAGCGGTGAGCAAAGGCAGAGCAGGCTAGAACCGCCGGAGCGGTGAGCAAAGGCAGAGCAGGCTAGAACCGCCGGAGCGGTGAGCAAAGGCAGAGCAGGCTAGATCCGCCGGAGCGGTGAGCAAAGGTAGAGCAGGCTAGAACCGCCAGAGCGGTGAGCAAAGGCAGAGCAGGCTAGAACCGCCAGAGCAGTGAGCAAAGGCAGAGCAGACTAGAACCGCCGGAGCGGTGAGCAAAGGCAGAGCAGGCTAGAACCGCCGGAGCGATGAGCAAAGGCAGAGCAGGCTAGAACCGCTGGAGCGGTGAGCAAAGGCAGAGCAGGCTAGAACCGCCGGAGCGGTGAGCAAAGGCAGAGCAGGCTAGAACCGCCGGAGCGGTGAGCAAAGGCAGAGCAGGCTAGAACCGCCAGAGCAGTGAGCAAAAGCAGAGCAGGCTAGAACCGCCGGAGCGGTGAGCAAAGGCAGAGCAGGCTAGAACCGCCGGAGCGGTGAGCAAAGGCAGAGCAGGCTAGAACCGCCGGAGCAGTGAGCAAAGGCAGAGCAGGCTAGAACAGGGCTCTGTTCACACGGAACAGACAGGAAGGGAAAGGCAGAACCAGATACCCACAGGGTACTTGCAGTGAAGTAGCGAGTGGACCACAAACTCACAACCGGGAGTACAGTGACAATGAGCAGGAGTTAGGTACGAGTTCAGACTGTGCAGAAAAAGGAAAGGTACGGACGTAGAGAAACACGGGAAAACAGGCTAGAAGAGTATACAGACAAGAACAGACACAGTAGCAAGATACAGGAGCGGGTCTAGGAATGCAGCCCCTAGAAGGTGGGAGGAACAGGCCAGGAGCGTGTTCAGACAGGACAGACAAGATACAGGAGCGGGTCTAGGTATGCGGCCCCTAGAAGGCGAGACGAACAGGCAAGGAGCGTGTTCAGACAGGCCTGGAAATACAGCCTCCAGGATAGGCAGACAAGAGAACACAGAAGGGGACCTGGCACAATCAGAGTGAAAGACCACACTGAATGAAACACAATGCTCAGGCAGGGATTCATTGGAGTAGCTGGGTTAAATAGCAGATGACAGACAGCAATAGGCTGAGAATACACAAGGGGTGTGCCTGCAGCAGGTACAAGAAACAGGAAGTGATCGGGCGCCGCCCTTAAGCAGCAGACACAGAGGCAAGCAAACAGCATGGAGGGAAGCCAGGCTAGCAGACTGGACTGGAGATCAAGTGCGCGCTCTTGCACAGTGGGAGATGGACCACTATGCAAGGACGCCGCCAGGTATGTTACAGAAACATACTGCCAAAATGCTAACAAAGTGGCTTAAGGATAACAAAGTCAATGTTTTGAAGTGGCCATTACAGAACCCTCATCTCAATCCTATTGAAAATTTATGGGCAAAGCTGAAAACGCAGGTGTGAGCAAGGCGACCTACAAACCTGGATCAGTTACACCAGTTTTGTCAGGAGGAATGGGCCCGAATTCCGACCAACTATTGTGAGAAGCTTGTGGAAGTCAGATCCAAGTCATTCAGTTTAAGGGCAATGGCACCAAATACTAATGAAATGTATGTAAACTTTTGACTTTGTAGTAAGTAATAAAAATGCCTTAAAACATTCTCTCTCTCTCATTATTCTGGCATTTTGGCAAATATTAAAAATTATGGTAATCCTAATTGACCTAAAATGGGAAAGGTTTATTCTGATTTCAAGTTATATATTGAGAAAAACATGCATATGTGTCTTTTTATATAGTGTATGTAAACTTCTGGTGTCAACTGTATATACAACTCCAATTTATAAGGAGGTTTTTCTCTAAAATTCTGCAGGAATCAGAGTGGAAAAGATTGCATTAATTCTAGGGGAGAAAATCAACTTAAATACAACACATAACATTCATAGTACAGCAGGTCCTATTTCACAACTTCAAACTTTTACAGTCAACTTTTTACAGACTGATGACGTCATAACAGTCATGACAAATCAAAGGCTGTCCTAGAGACTCCGAATGTAAGAGATCCGCAGGCCTCCCGTCTACCTGCCAGGTGCCACTGCCCTGGAACATGAACCGGAGTCTTGCAAATCGATCCGCTCATCTCAAATTGGGACTTGGATTTATTTTTGTCATTTTTAGTTGTATCTGAAGCGCCCCCTGGGCCGTGGGGTACTCGGTAGCCGGGTCGGTCGATGCTGGGGATGTCATGGTGGCGGTGACCCGGTCCGCGACCCAGAGCGGTCAATTAAAGGAAAAGTAAAGTTTTTGGAGAATAATATTTTGTGACGCCACCTGTGGTATGCGGCTATATAGGGCTACCGCTGCGGTGCAGATCCACTGGAGCCGATGGTGACGCAGCAAAGTTGGTTCAGTTCTCCACAGGCAGAGCTTAGCTCCAGGGCAGTTTAGATGGTGATTTTATGAGGTAGATGTTGTCGGTGCAGTGTAGTGCAGGGCAATTGATGGCGCATCA